>NC_090818.1:60372348-61682348 GCF_000390325.3 Nicotiana tomentosiformis
AAGAGATATTATGCTCAGCTCGTTTACAATTACGGGAAAGTAGACATGCTTTTCAAGTATAACAGTTCAAGTTCAAATACCTCCACTGAAAATCAATCAAACATGAGTTTATCAAAAGAACTGTGTTTTTCAACATCAGATACGACTTTTCATTTACCAACTAGTATGAGGAAAGTACATGTCCACATACATGTCAAGTCATCAAATGGCATATTACCATCTAGCATGAGAAAAATACATCTCTATGCCTACATGCCAAATATATATGTTAGCTCAATATCATCACAATGAAACCATCAAGAATAACCACGCATAGCACGTTCACGATGCCTAGCACAAGGCCATCACCATCACACACAGCAACAATTAGCATTGTACGGGTGCCTGGCATAAATGCCCCTTACCAAAGCACAAATACATAACATTGTGACTGTGCCCACTACTTGCATGTCAGACTCTGGAGGGCGGATCCTGCCCCAAGTGCTAATCATAATCAATAGCCTAAAAGTATGACACACTTAGCCTAATATCAGCATGGTGTACGCGTCACCTCAATACCAATATAATTGTGCAGCGTGCAACCCGATCTGACATAACTCACAACACGGCTCTATGGCCCACATTAGTCATCAATCCGCTCAAGTCTCCATATTCCAACATCTGATAGAAATATAATCCAATTATATAACACGAAATATCACAATGTGCCTCAAATACAGCTCAAACTCGTGTCACATACAAGGACACCAATAACATGTGAGATAGCATATCAAAAGTGTACAGAGATAGAGATATAAAATGCATGTGTAACTAACATGACAGTGCAGTATGACTATGGCTAAGGCAAATAACTCAACATGGCAAAATAGCCCTATTATGTCTCAAACAATTAAACAGGTGTCCTAAGGATGATTTCTAGCATGAATAATAACCCACGTAATCAAACAAATGGAGAAAACATGATTTCAAAAATATATGATAGCAAAACAAGGCATATATTAGCCTAAGAACTACCCAGATCATGAATACTCCGGTGCAAGCACACACGCCCATCACCTAGCACATGTGTCACCCCCAATACATCCTGAATATCTTAGTCCTCGGGGATAATTACCCTCAAATCTAAGTTTAGATATTTTAATTACCTCAAACAAGTTAAGTCAAACACTGAGTAAGCCAAACGATACTCTAGAAACGCCATCCCGTACGAATCTACCTCTGAATGGCTTGAAACTAGCCAAAAGCAACTCAAAAATATCAAATAATGGCATAGGAAACAAACCCAAACAATAATGGTCTAATCTTTAATTACTCAAAGTCAACCAAAATGTTAACCCAGGTCTACACCTCAAAAAGAAACTTACAAATTTCGACAACCCATTCGAATACGAGTCCAACCATACTATTTTCACTCAAATCCGAGTCTGAATTGATGTTCAAAACCCAATAATTCACTTTAAGAAACTTAAGACAAAACCCCCCATTTCTCTTTAAGAATTATCAATCAAATGCCAAAATCAAAGATCAAATCATATAATATAATCAAAACCGAGTTAAAAATACTTACCCCAATTCATGTGGTGAAATTCTCCTCCAAAACCTCCCAAAACCGAGTACAAATCTCCAAATGTAATAAAATGAACAAACCCTCGAAATAAATAAGATCTGCCAATGAATCTGCTTTTGTGGTAACTAAGTCGCTTTTGCGGTACAAATCTTGCATCTGTGAGTAACCCTCACACCCCATCCTTTTGCACCTACTGACAACACCTCACATATGGAAGCTCGCACATGCAAAACGACCATCGTATATGCGCACCCGCCCAACTTCCGCCAACATCGCATATACGGACCCCCTAGTGCATCTGCGCTTCCGCTTATGCACTCAATCTCTGCATTTGCGGACTTTGATCCCAATCCACTTCGTTTGCCTCTACGCCCACTGTGCTGCTTGTACGGCTACGCACCTGCACCCACACCTCTGCAGGTCCGATCACACCAGGACTGGAAAATCTCAGCAATGCCAACATGATCCGAAATGGTCCAAAATCAATCTGAAACATACCTGGGGCCCTCGAGACCCGTCCGAAAATACCAAAAAGTCCAAAAACACAACATGAACCTACTCGAGACCTCAAATCACACATAATAACATCAAACTCATGAATTGTCTATCAAGATCAATCTCATAAGTTCATAAACATCAAGCTTCGAACCAAGCATTTGATTCAAGCCTAACCAATCTGAAATGAACCAAATTTTGCATAAAAGTTCAAAATGATATAACGAACCTATTCCAACTCGCAAAACAAAAATCTGAACCCGATAATATTGAAGCCAACTCCCTGTTAAACTTATGAACATTCCAAACCTTCAAATTGCCAAATTTACCAAATAGTTCCAAAACCTTCTAGAAACATCCAAATGCAAATCCGAGTATACGCCCAAGTCAAAAATCACCATCCAGGCCTAACTGAACCATCAAAACTCTAATCCGATGTCAAATACACAAAATTCAATCTTTGTCAACTCTTCCAACTTAAAGTTTCCTATTTAAAAATCATTCTCCCAAATTAATTCTGAACAATTCAGAGAACAAACCGACCATACACGCAAGTTGTAATACATTATATGAAGCTACTCAATACCTCAACCACCGAACAGAATGCCAATGCTCAAACAACTGATCGGGTCATTACATTCAATAACTAACAGCCAAGCCTCCCCAAGCTCAAACCAACCAACCGGAGAACGACATCGCCTCACATATAAGTCCTCATATAGGGCCATTGGGATACTCGACTAGTAGTTGTTGTTGTAGTCGAACTCTACTAATGATAGAAACCGATCCCACTAGCCCCCAAAATTAATTACATAGGTCTCTCAACATATCCTCCAACATATCCTGCAATAGATGAAAAGCAATAGATGAAAACCCTTCCACAAAGTGGCGATAATACCCAACCAGTCTAAGGAACTCCTGATCTCAATAGCGGTAGATGGTCTAGGCCACCTCCGAACTACCTCAATCTTCTTCGGGTCCACCTTGATCCCATCCCTAGATACCATGTGACTCAAGAATGCCCCCGATTCTAGCCAATACTCACTCTTGGAGAACTTAGCAAACAACCTCTTCTCCCTCAAAATCTGGAGCATAGTCCTTAATGTTGCTCGTGATCCTCAGCACTACGAGAATACACCAAGATATCGCCAATGAACACAATGACAAAAGAATCCAAACACGATTGGAACACAATGTTCATCAAATGCATGAAGGCTGCTGGAGCAATAGTCTGCCCAAAATACATCACAAAAAACTCATAATGCCCATAACGAGTCCTGAAAGTCATCTTGGGAATGTCTGAAGCCCTTCTCTTCAACTGGTGATACTTCGATCTCAAATCAATCTTTGAGAACACCCTAGCACCCTGAAGTTTGTCAAATAAGTCATCAATACGAGGCAATGTATACTTTTTCTTTATGGTAACCTTGTTCAATTGCATGTAGTCAATACATATTCTCATAGAACCATCCTTCCTCTTCACAAACAACACTGGTGCACCCCACTGTGATACACTAAGCCTGATGAACTCCTTGTCCAACAACTCTTGCAACTGTTCTTTTAATTTTTTAACCTTTATTGGAGCCATGTGATACGGTGGAATAGATATGGGCTGAGTGTCCCGCACTAAGTCAATACCAAAATCAATATCCTTATCGAGTGGCATGCCTTGTAAGTCTGCAGAAAACACATTTGGAAACTCCCTCACAATCGGAACTGACTCAACGGTAGGAGAATCAGCACTAATATCTCTCACAAAGGCTAAGTACGCCAAACACCCATTCTCAACCATCCGTTGTGCCTTTAGAAATGAAACCACCCTACTAGAAGTATATCCAAGAGAACCTTTCATTTCCAACTTTGGCAACCCCAGCATAGCCAAGGTCACAGCTTAGCGTGACAATCAAGAATAGAATGATATGGAGATAATCAATCCATACCCAAGATCACATCAAAATATACCATACTAAGAAATAAGAGATCAACACTAGTCTCAAAGCTCCCAATAGTAACCACACAAGACCGATATACACAATCCACCACAATAGAGTCACCAACTGATTTAGATACATAGGAAGGAATATCAAGAGAGCTACGGGGCAAACCCAAATATTATGCAAAGTACGATGACACATAGGAATATGTAGAACTAGGATCAAATAAAACTGATGCAGCCTTATGACATACTGATACAATACCTACAATAACCGCATCATAGGCCTCCGCCTTGGGTCTACCTGGAAATGCTTAACAGCGGGCCTAACCCCAACCCGACTGACCCCCACCTCTAGGCATCCTCAGACTGCCTAAGCTCCTCCTCTAGTTGATGGGTTGGTGGTGTAACAACTGGAACTAGAAGTCACAACCTGGGAACCCTATTGTGTTGCGCCTCTACCACGCCTAGGGCAATCCCTATTGATATGTATTACCTCTTCATACTCAAAACAACCTCAAGATGATAATGGTTGTTGAATCTGAGGCTACCTCTGATAACCCGAGTACCCACTAGAAGAACCCTAGGTTAAAGGAGCACGGTAAGAGCTCGGTGTTGGTAATGCACTGAATGAATACTGAACTGGAGCAGTACGAGTGGGATGATAAGCTAAAGGAGCCGGCCTACTAGGATGGCCTCTCCTAGAATGATCCCTACCTCCAAACGAGGCACCAATGAAATTGCCAAAATACTGGGGCTTCTTTCCCCTCGCCACCATGGTCTCCCTGCTCTAACTCAGTATGCGCTCAATCATGCGCATTATGTCCACAACCTGAAGAAATGTACTACCAGTCTCTGCCTCCCTGAACATAGCAATCTTACCAAAATTTAACCCCTCAATGAACCTCCTCACCTTCTCAACCTCGATGGGGATCAGAAAAGCTGCATGACAGGATATATTAGTGAATCTTATCTCATACTCGGTCACAGACATAAGACCCTGCTAGAGGTGCTCGAACTGACCACGCATCTCCTCCCTCTGCATGAGTAAAATTAACTTCTCTAAGAAGAAATGTGAGAAATGACTCCAAGTGAGTGAAAGTGAATCTGCTGGACTGCTATGCTCATATGATAGCCAACACCTCATGGATGGCCCATGAAGCTAAAAAGTAGTGAATGTGACCCTATTGGACTCTACCAAACCAAGATTTCGCAGAATCTCCTGACAACCATCTAAGAAATCATATGCATCTGCCAAATGATCACTATCACAACGTGGATGACCCATCTTCCTGAACCGATCAAACCTCTCTTACTCCTCATTAGACATGCGGCCTCAGTTATTGGCCTAACAGCAACCACAGGAGGATGTCCACCAACCCACACCACTCCTAGCGTCTGATACTTAGCCGCCATCTGCTCAAGAGTGTGAGTAGCGGGAGTCTGTGCCATTCCCCTGGCCTAAGAAGTAACTGGTGCCACCGGAAGTACTCCAGTCTGTGATAAACCTTCCACGAGATGAACCAAGCGAACAAGGGCATCCTGAAGTACTGGGTAGCAATAAACCCCTCCGAGACCAAAGATGGTCCAACTGGCTCACCTTAATCAAAAACCTTCTCCTCCATGGAAGCCATTGGTGGATCCATTTTCCAATCGGGAGAACACGTTCATCGGGAGCAGTTGGTCAGGCTCTAGCCCTTCAGGCTAAGGCTATTCGGGCTATGGTCGAGGTAGAGTAGGGCTTTCACTACAGTCAGAGCCCAGTGATAACTCCTATCCCAATCTAGAAGCTTTGTCGGGAGCAGTTGGTCAGGCTCTAGCCCTTCAGGCTAAGGTTGTTCTGGCTGTGGTCGAGGTAGAGTAGGGCTTTCACTGCAATCAGAGCCCAGTGATAACTCCTATCCCAATCTAGAAGATTTGCGAGGAACAACTTGAAGATCTGTATAAAAAGATATGAAGAAGCATAGTATGAGTACACCACAGTCGGTACCCAGTAAGTATCAAGTCTAACTTCGAAGAAGTAGTAGCGAGGCTAGATGCTTTTGGATACTCACCACACAAGTAAAATAGCAGAATTAAGAACGGAGCAATAGGTAACATCATGAATAATAAGAGTCACAAATATCAATGGATAAGCATGCTTTTCTAGAACATAAATAACCTTATTGCCGTTAAGATATGACAATAAAAGATAACATGCTCAAATAATAGAGTCGGGACTACCACTTAGCGTATAAGGATGTCAAGTAACAATGCACAATGAAATAAATACTTCAAAACAAGTCAATAATAAGAATGCACTATTAACCGCTACAAGGTCCGTGTACCTCGATACATAATCCATGTATCACAAACCTAATAAAAAATCCATATACTGACCAATCTCACAGGGCCAAAGTAACATAGGTTATCACCTGACGTTGGAGGGATGAATACAAATTCAAGCGCAAGAGGGGTATAATAGCTTCCCTCATAAATCCATATACGATCATCATGTCCAATGTTCCATAATTATATCTCACCCGCATGCTTACCCTTCGTGCCAAAATCCTCATTCCAAAATCATGTATCCATTATCGCAAATATATGTATATGCTCAAAACTTATAGATAAAAGGTGCACAAGGACTTAATAAATATCATACGGTATGTGCTCATGAAATCTCTATGTGACAACGGATAATTATGCATTTCAACATATCAAGAATAAGTTCACATGCCTTCACAATTAATCATAAGTGTAGGCATGATTTCTAATATTAATAAGAGAGAAACGTAGTCACATAAGTCAAATAAATCATGAGTCAATTGAGTACATAGTCAAACAAAGCATGAAATATTCGAATCTCTACTCATGATCATGATATAAACTCGGTAAATGCATATACGCTCGCCATTGCGCATATACACTACCCCCAATACCTTAAACTCATAGCAAACAAGTCACATCCTGGGGGTTCCCCTCTCAATAAGGTTATCCAAGAGACTTACCTCCACCTGGTAGGCACTAATCTCCCAAAATAGCCTTTCCTCTCAATCAACCTCCGGACGAGCCGAATCTATCCAAATACAGCTCGATAATATCAAACAAAGTCATAGAAATCGAACCCAAACAATAAATATTGAATTATTAATGAATTGCACAAAGTCAACTCATTAATGTTTCATCCAAAATTTACAAATGAATTGCACAAAGCCCGCCTCCTGGAACCCCCCAGAATTTACAAATCCTGAACACTCATTCTAATACGAGTCCAAATACATAAGTTTCATCCAAAACCGACTCCAAATCGGGGTTCAAATCTCATTAATGTTTTTTCCAAAAATTCCCTATAAAACCCCAATTTTTCCCTTAGATTTCATCAACCAAGGACCAAAATCAAATATGGAATCATGAAATAAAATCATATCTAAGCCAAGAACACTTATTCTAATCCAAGTGGTGAAAATCGACTCAAAAATCACCCAAATCCGAACTCCCAATCTCAAATTATGATAAAATAAGACAAACCTTAGTAAAATATAGTGTGTCAAGTGATTCCGCTTTTTCGGACAAAAAGCTCACTTATGCGACACCATATCTCCGGAAAATCCCTCGCAGATGCAGGATTCCACTTAGGTTCCGCCCTTCTGCTTCTGCGGACAAACCCCCCACTTTTGCGGAGCCGCTTCTACGGTCCAAGTTGTGCACCAACGCATTTGCTTCTGTGATCAGCTCCCGCATATGCAGACTCCTCTTGCCCTAGCCTTCCTGTCATGACCCACATACCTAACCAGTCGTGATGGCGCCTCTCGTGGAACTAGGCAAGTCGACATTCTCAATATGCTTTCAATATATAACAGAATTGAGCTAAAGCAGTTAAACTAACTGAAGGTTTACATAATAACAGGGTAAAAGCCCAAAACACAAGTGCGGAATTATAGACTCCGGAGGGGCTCCTTCAGCCCAAGCGCTATATTGATGTGGCGTGCAGCCCGATCCAAATATTGTTGTGGAGTGCAACCCGATCCATTAATATATATAGACCGAAGGCTTGTTGCGGCGTGCAACCTGATCCAATATTGTTACGGTGTTCAACCCGATCCAATATTGTTGCGGCGTTCAACCCGATCTAATAATATATATATATATATATATATATATATATATATATATATAGCCCGAAGGCTTGTTGCGGCGTGCAACCCGATCCATATACCTCACAGCTCGCAGGCACTCAGGCCATATCTCAGTCACTAACCTCTCCAGCCCCCCGGGCTCACAGAATATCATAATAAGCAGCCCAAATAGAGAATACAATAAGTATCGACAAGAAATGAGAGGGAACGGAGAATAACACACAAGTAAGACTGTGACTGAGTACAAGACAGTAATTAGCAGTTAATTCAACAAGTATACGACCGTTGCGGGTCCCAACAGTGATATCATATGGCCTAAACATGGTTTCTAACATGAAAGGCAGTCAATTGCTCAAAGACAAGGAAAAACAAGTAATAACAATGGCTATTCGACTTTACAGTCTCACGGGACGGACCAAGTCACAATCACTCATGGTGCAAGATCACACGCCCGTCTCCTAGCATGTGCGTCACCTCCAAATATTCACATCATACTAATTCTCGGGGTTTCATACCCTCGAAACCATATTTAAGACTGTTACTTACCTCAACCGCGCAGAAATCCTACTCTGAAATGCCTTTGCCTCTCGAATCGGCCTCCAAATTCCCCGAATCTAGCCACAAACAGTACGAGATAATCAATATTTGCTAAAAGGATCAATTCCACAAGAAAACTACTAAAATATAGTCCAGAATCCGAAATCGGCTCAACCCGGGCCCCCGGGCTCATGTCTCGAAACCTGACAAAAGTCACAAAATCCGAAAGCCCATTCCCTCACGAATCTAACCATATCAAATTTATCAAATTCCGACCTCAATTGCCCCTCCAAAACTCCAAAATTCACTCTCCAATTCCCAAGCCCTAATCTCCCAAATCTCACCTCAAACACTCACCAACTAGGTGTAACAATCAATAGGGAAACACCATTATTGAAGATAAATAGGCACAAGGAACTTACCTCAGTGATTACTCCGAAATCTCTCTCAAAATCCCAAAAATCTGAGCTCAAAAATGACGCAAATGGTGAAAAATCACGAAGTCTTCTATTTATAAGTTCTACCCAGACTTCTCGCACATGCGGGTCCATTTCCGCATCTGCCTTCGCTCCTGCGATCAAGTGACCGCATCTATACTTTTTACGGGTGCGGGAACTACATCGCACTACGGTCCAAACTCGCACTTGCGCCCCTAAATCTGCTTTTGCAACCATCGCAGGTGCGGGAATGCCATTACACTTGCGTCCTCTGCCCAGATCCTCCTTAGCTGCATCTGCAGCTCCTCCTTCACTTCTGCGGGCTCGCACCTGCGGTTCCCACTCTGCAGGTACAGTTACACCAGTAGCAGCAGCTTCAGCTGAAATTCCTCAAATCTCATCAAGTCGTTAACCACCCGAAATCACCTCGAGGCCTCCGGGACCTCAACTAATTATACCAACAAGTCCTATAACCCGATACAAACTTAGTCGAACCTTCCAATCCCTCAAAACAACATAAAAACACCAAATTACACCTCGATTCAAGCCTAAAGAACTTCTAAACTTTCGAATTCCACAACGATGCCGAAACCTACCAAGCCACGTCTGATTGACCTCAAATTTTACACACAAGTCAAAAATAACACCACGAACCTACTCCAACTTATGGAAATCCAATCTGACCCCGATATCAAAATTTCCACTGCCGACCAAAATCACCAAAATTTCAACTTTTGCCAATTCAAGCCTAATTCTACTATGGACCTCCAAATCACATTTCAGACGCGATCCTATGTCCAAAATTACCTAACGGAGCTAACGGAACCATAAAAATTCAAATCTGATGTCGTTTTCCCACAAGTTGACATCCGGTTGACTTTTCCAACTTAAGCTTACAATTAAGAGACTAAGTGTCTCAATTCACTCCAAAATCACTACGAGCCCGAACCAACCAACCCGGTAAGACAATTTACAACTGTAAAGAACAAAAGAAGCAGAAATGGGGGAAATGGGGCTATAATTCTCGAAATGACCAGCCGGGTCGTTACATCCTCCCTCTCTTAAACAAACATTCATCCTCGAACGAGCATATAGACATACATGAAGTGGTGAAAAGATGAAGATAACGGTTGCGCATAACATGCTCGGTCTCCCAAGTCGCCTCCTAGACCGACTGGCCCCTCCACTGAACCTTCACAGAAGCAATATTTTTTGACCTCAGCTTTCGAACCTGCCTATCTAAGATCGCCACCGGCTCCTCAACATAAGATAAACCCTTGTCCAACTGGACTGAGCTAAAATCCAACACGTGAGACGGATCGTCGTGATACTTCTGGAGCATCAAAACATGGAATACTAGGTCAACTCCTGCAAGACTGGGAGGTAAAGCAAGCTCATAAGCAACCTCCCCAACACACCGCAACACCACAAAGGGACCGATGAACCTTAGGCTCAGCTTGCCCTTCTTCCCGAACCTCATAACGCCCTTCATAGGCAAATCCCGGAGCAAGACCCACTCCCCAACCATGAATGCAACATCACGAACCTTCCGATCCGCATAACTCTTATGTCTGGATTGGGATGTGCATAGTCTATCCTGAATCACCTTAACCTTATCCAGAGCATCCTGAACCAGGTCTGTACCCAATAATCTAAGCTCGCCCGGCTCGAACCAACCCACGGAAAACCTACACCGCCTACCATATAGAGCCTCATACGGTGCCATCTGGATGCTCGACTGGTAACTGTTGTTCTAAGCAAACTCCGCTAGAGGCAAGAACTGATCCCACGAACCCCCAAACTCCATCACACAGGCACGGAGCATATCCTCTAATATCTGAATAGTGCGTTTGGACTGTCCGTCCATCTGAGGGTGAAATGATGTGCTCAACTCCACTCGAGTCCCCAACTCATGTTGCACGGCCCTCCAGAACCGTGATGTAAACTGCGTACCCCTGTCAGAGATGATAGATACTGGTATGCCATAGAGCCTGACGATCTTGCGGATGTACACTCGAGCCAGCTGCTCGGAAGAATAGGTAGTCAATACAGGAAGGAAATGAGCTGACTTGGTCAGCCGGTCCACAATCACACAAACTACATCAAATTTTTGTTGAGTCCGTGGAAGCCCAACAAAGAAATACATAGTGATCTGCTCCCATTTCCACTCTGGAATCTCTAACTTCTGGAGAAACCCACCTGGTTGATGATGCTCATACTTCACCTGCTAGCAATTTAGGCATCGAGCTACATACTCCACTATGTTCTTCTTTATTCTTCGCGGCACCCCAATGAATAAAATACCGCGAACTGTGAGCCTCTTGTAGAATCATCTCACGCAAACCATCTACATTGGGCACACATAGCCTACCCTGCATCCTCAATGCACCGTCATCCCCAATAGTGACCTCCTTATCATAACTGTGCTGGACCGTATCCTTAAGGACAAGCATATGGGAGTCATCATACTGACGCTCCCTAATACGATCAAAAAGAGAAGACCAAGAGACCACACAAGCCAATACTCGACTAGGCTCAGAAATATCCAATCTAACAAACTGGCTAGCTAAGGCCTGAACATCCAATGCCAATGGCCTCTCTGTTGTTAGAAGATATGCTAAGCTCCCCAAACTCTCCGCCCGGCGACTCAAGGCATCGGCCACCACATTGGCATTCCCGGGATGGTACAAAATGGTGACATCATAGTCCTTAAGAAGCTCCAACCACCTCCGCTAACACAAGTTAAGATCCTTTTATTTGAACAGATACTGCAAACTCCGATGATCTGTGTAGATCTCATAATGGACCCCATACAAATAGTGCCGCCAAATCTTCAAGGCGTGAACAATAGCTGCTAACTCAAGTTCATGGACAGATTAGCTCTTCTCATGGGTCTTCAACTGGCGTGAAGCATAAGCAATCACTCTACCCTCCTTCATCATAACACGCCCAATACCGATCCGTGAGGCATCACAATACACTGTGTAGGAACCAGAAGCTGATGGTAGAACTAGAACTGGAGTCGTGGTCAAAGCAGTCTTGAGCTTCTAAAAGCTCTCCTCGCACTCCTCCGACCACCTGAAAGGAGCACCCTTCTGGGTCAATTTAGTCAAGGGGGATGCAATAGACGACAAACCCTCCACGAAGCGATGGTAATAGCCCGCCAACCCAAGAAAGCTCTGATTTTCCGTGGCTGAGAATGGTCTGGGCTAACTCTGCACCGCCTCTATCTTCTTCGGATCCACCTGAATACCCTTACTAGACATCACGTGCCCTAAGAACTCCACTGAACTGAGCCAAAACTCACACTTGGAGAACTTTGCATAAAATATCTCCTCCCTCAACCGTTGTAACACAATCCTCAGATGTTGGGTATGCTCCTCATGAATACGAGAGTAAACCAGGATATCATCAATGAATACAATAACGAACGAGTCAAGATAAGGCTGAAACACATTGTTCATCAAATGCATGAACGTTGTTGGGGCGTTGGTCAACCCAAAAGACATCACAAGGAATTCATAATGGCCATATCGGGTCCTTAAAGTTGTCTTAAGATTATCTGAGTCCCGAATCTTCAGTTGGTTATACCCTGACCTCAAATCAATCTTGGAGAAAAACATCGCTCCCTGAAGTTGGTCAAACAAATCATCAATGCACGGCAAAGGATACTTGTTCTTGACTGTGACCTTGTTCAACTGCCTGTAATCAATGCACATTCTCATAGTACCATCCTTCTTCTTTACAAATAGAACTGGTGCACCCCAAGGTGGCACGCTAGGCCGGATAAACCCCTTATTAAAGAGTTCCTGAAGTTGTTCCTTCAACTCCTTCAACTCCGCCGGTGGAATAGAAATGGGTTGAGTGTCCGGCACCAAATCAATATCGAAGTCAATGTCCCTGTCAAGCGGCATGCCCGGCAGGTCTGCAAGAAACACATTCGGGAAATCACACACCACAGGAACAGAATCAATAGCAGGGACCTCTACACTAACATCCCTCACAAAAGCCAAATAAGATAGACAACCCTTCTCAACCATACGCTGAGCCTTCAAGTATGAAATCACTCTACTGGGAACATAGTCTATAGAACCGCTCCACTCAACTCTCGGCAACCCTGACATCGCTAATGTCACGGTCTTAGCATGACAATCTAAAATAGCATGACATGGAGACAACCAATCCATACCCAATATCACGTCAAAATCAACCATACTAAGCAACAAGAGATCCACTCTAGTCTCCAGACTCCCAATAGTCACCACACATGACCGATATACACCATCCACAATAATAGTATTACCCACCGGAGTAGATACATGAGCAGATGAAACTAGAGACTCACGGGGCATATCCAGATAATGACCGAAATACGAGGACATGTATGAATAAGTGGAACCAGGGTCAAATAATGCAGAGACATCTCTATGGCAAACTAAGACAATACATGTAATCACAGCATCCGAAGCAATGGCATCTGGTCTGGCAGGAAGAGCATAGAAATAGGCCGGCCACCCCCTGATCTGCCTCCCCCATCTAGTCTGGGATAATTGGCAGAAGGACCTGGCATAGACGAACCCTAACTCGATAGAGCATGGGACGAACTCTACACTAGGAGGGAACCGAGAGATAAATGGCCTTGCTGATAACTATGAGAACTATGGCCAGATGATGCACCATGATGAACTGGATGAGCCGTCTGAGCATGTCTAGAAGGACGACCTCTGTGATGCTGGAACTGACCCCCAAAAGGAGCATCGCTAAATCTACCCTGTCCACGAGGCCTCTTGGCCTCCCTCTCAATCCTCTCATGACTGTGAACCATCTCAATCTGACGAGCAATGTCGACAACCTCATCAAAAGTAGCACCAGACACTCTCTCTCTGGTCATAAGCAATCGCAGCTAAAAAGTGAGGCCATCTATAAACCTTCTGATCCTCTCTTTGTCTGTGGGAACCAACCAGATAGCATGGCGGGACAACTCCAAGAATCGCATCTCATACTGCATCACAGACATATCACCCTGACGAAGCTGCTCAAACTGTGTGTGCAACTCCTCTCTGCGGGACTGAGGCACGAACTTCTCCAGAAAGATAATTGAGAACTGTTTCCAAGTAAGGGGCACTGCGCTGACCGGCCTACACCTCGCGTAAGCCTCCCACCAACTGACTGCAGCCCCAGAGAACTGAAAGATAGTGAACGAGACCCCACCGATCTCTAGAATACCTATTGTACAGAGTATCCTATGACACCTATCCAAGAAGCCATGTGCATCCTCTCATTCGGTACCACTGAAAGATGGAGACTGGAGTCTCCCAAACCTTTCCAGTCGACACTGCTCATCATCGGGCATGATAGGAACCACATAGTCCTGAGCAGCTGCAACCGGTGTCTGGAATCCCTGTACCACCTACTCTGGTGTGTGGGCAGTGATAGTCTGAGTACCTCCCCCGGCCTGAGAAGTGGCTACTGCGGTCGGAACAGAGACCGCCAGAGCAATACTGGTACACGCAGTCAGAATCTAAGCTAAGGCCTCCTGAAGGCCTGGAATCACAATAGGCACAGGTGGTACCTGAGCTGGTCCTACAGGCTCGTCCACAACTGGAGCATGCTCCTGAACTGGGACAACTGGTGGATCTGCAGGTGCTGCCCTAGCTGCGGTGCGAGCTGCACCTCTGCCCCTACCGTGGCCTTGGCCTCTCGCGGCCCTGATTGGTGGTACTGGTGGCCGTCCATCCTAGCCCTTAGTACGTGTGCTCGCCATCTGTGAGAGAATTAGAACAACAAAAATTTAGTTGCCAGAATCAAAAGGTTCGCACAACAAGAATTCAAGAATGTAAAGTTTCCTAAGGGTTCTGCAGCCTCTCGAAGATAAGTACAGACGTCTCCATACCGATCCGTAAGACTTTACTAAACCTGTTCATGACTCATGAGACCTATGTAACCTAGGCTCTAATACCAACTTGTCACGACCCAAATACCAAACCAGTCATGATGAAGCCTATCGTGGAACTAGGCAAGCCGACATTCTCAATATGCTTTTAATATATAACAGAAGTGAACTAAAGCAGTTAAACTAACTGAAGGTTTACAGAATAACGAGGTAAAAATCAAAAACACAAGTGCGGAATGATAGCCCGATATCGGGGTGTCACTAAGTTATGAGCATCTAACAACCAATTTAGAAACAGAGTCTACTACAATCTGTGCCAAATGCCAATATAAGAGATAAAAGATAATAAGAAAGGAGAAACAAGGACTGCGAACATCGGCAGCTACCTCGTAGGTCTCCGCTCACGCATGAACTCAACGACCGCCAGAACCATACACACCTAGATCTGCACATGAAGTGCAGGGTGTAGCATGAGTACAACTAACTCAGCAAGTAACAGAATTAAATAAGGAACTGAGAAGCAGTAACAAGCTATAAAAAATACAATTCATTTCAAAAGTTTTCAGTAAAGAGTGAACATGCTTTCAAATCCGGTGGTATAAGTCAAATCAGTTCGAGCTCATGTAAAATAGATATGAATCTTCCAGAAATTTCACAACAACAACGGATAACAACTAAGTGCAACAATAAATAAAAGCAAGTGCAACTTCTCAAGGCAGCAGTCACTCAACCCATCTCAACAGCTTATACACTCGGTTCTCAGCCCTTAATACACACTCACAATAGGTACCTACGCTCACTGGGGGTGTACAGATTTCGGAGGGGATCCTCCAGCCCAAGCGTTATATTGATGCGGCGTGCAGCCCGATCCAATATTGTTGCGGCGTGCAACCCGATCCAATATTGTTGCGGCGTGTAACCCGATCCAAATATTGTTGCGGCGTGCAACCCGATCCACTAATATATATATATAACCCTAAGTCTTGTTGCGGCGTGCAACCCGATCCAATATTGTTGCAGCGTTCAATATGATCCATATACCTCACAGCTCGTAGCTCGTAGCTCGCAGCTCGGCACTCAGGCCCTATCTCAGTCACTAACCTCTCCAGCCCCTCGGGCTCACAGAATATCATAATACGCAGCCCAAACAGAGAATACAACAAGTATCGACAAGAAATGAGAGGGGACGGAGATATAACACACAAGTAAGACTGTGACTGAGTACAAGATAGTAATTAGCAGTCAATTCAATAAGAATACGACCGTTTGGGGTCCCAACAGTGATATCATATGGTCTAAACATGGTTTCTAACATAAAAGGCAGTCAATTGCTCAAAGACAAGGAAAAACAAGTAATAACAATGGATATTCGACTTTACAGTCTCACGGGACGGACCAAGTCACAATCACTCACGGTGCATGCTCACACGCCCGTCACCTAGCATGTGCGTCACCTCCAAATATTCACATCATACCAATTCTCGGGGTTTCATACCCTCAAAACCAGATTTAAGATTGTTACTTACCTCAACCCCGCAAAAATCCTACTCTGAAATGCCTTTGCCTCTCGAATCAGCCTCCAAATGCCCCGAATCTAGCCACAAACAGTACGAGATAATCAATATTGGCTAAAAGGATCAATTCCACAAGAAAACTACTAAAATATAGTCTAAAATCCGAAATCGGCTCAACCCGGGCCCTCGGGATCATGTCTCGAAACCCGACTAAGGTCACAAAACCCGAAAGCCCATTCACTCACTAGTCTAACTGTACCGGATTTATCAAAATTCGACCTCAATTGCCCCTCCAAAATTCACTCTCCAATTCCCAAGCCCTAATCTCCTAAATCTCACCTCAAACACTCACCAACTAGGTGTAAAGATCAGTAGGGAAACGCCATTATTGAAGATAAATAGGCACAAGGAACTTACCTCAGTGATTACTCCGAAATCTATCTCAAAATCCCCAAAATCTTAGCTAAAAAATGATAAAAATGGTGAAAACTCACGAAGTCTTCTATTTATATGTTCTGCCCAGACTTCTCGCACCTGCGGCTCCATTTCCGCATCTGCGGAAAAATTACTAAAACACTGCCTTTGCTCCTGCGATCAAGTGACCGCATTTGCGCTTTTCGCGGGTGCGGGAACTACATCGCACCTGCAGTCCAAACTCGCACACATGTCCCTAAATCCGCTTTTGCGACCATCGCAGGTGCGGGAAAGCCATCGCACCTGTGTCCTCTGCCTAGATCCTCCTTAGCCGAATCTACGGATCCTCCTTCACTTCTGCGGGCTCACACCAGCGGTTCCCACTTCGCAAGTGCAGTTACACCAGTAGCAGCAGCTTCAGCTGAAATTCCTCAAATCCCATCAAGCCGTTAACAACCCGAAATCACCCTGAGGCCTCTGGGACCTCAACCAATTATACCAACAAGTCCTATAACACGATACGAACTTAGTTGAACCTTCTAATCCCTCAAAACAATATCAAAACACCAAATTACACCCGGATTCAAGTCTAAAGAACTTCTAAACTTCCGAATTCCACAACGATGCCCAAACCTAACAAACCACGTCCGATTAACCTCAAAGTTTACACACAAGTCCAATACGACCCTAATATCAAAATTTCAACTGTCGGCCAAAATTTTAACTTTCGCCAATTCAAGCCTAATTCTACTACGGACCTCCAAATCACATTCCGGACGCGCTCCTAAGTCCAAAATCACCTAACAGAGCTAACGGAACCATAAAAATTTAAACCCGGGGTCGTTTTACCACAAGTCGACATCCGGTCGAATTTTCCAAATTAAGCTTTCAATTAAGAGACTAAGTGTCTCAATTCACTCCAAAAACACTCCGGGCCCGAACCAACCAACCCGGTAAGACATAATACAGTTGTAAAGCACAAAAGAAGCAAAAATTGGGGAAACGAAGCTATAATTCTCGAAATGACCGGCCGGGTCGTTACACTTCCTTCGCACCTGCAACCCACTATCTGCATTTGCAAGCTTGCACGTGCGGGCCCAACCTCTCATATGCGAAAACACCATAATAGAAATGCCTATATAACACTAACCAATCTGAAACACACCCGAGGCCTCTAGGACCCCGTCCAATCATACCAACCAGTCCCAAAATATAACATGGATCTATTAGAGATATCAAGTCACACAATAACATCAAAACCATAAATTGCACATCAATTCAAGTTTAATGAACTAATCCACTTTCAAACTCATGTTGAACCATGTCTAACCAACTCGTAATAACCTCAAATTTTGAACACAAATTCAAAATAACGTAACGAACCTATTCCAACTCCCGGAACAACAAACTGAACTCGATAAAACTAAAGTCAACTCTCGGTCAAATATATAAACCTTCCAAACCTTCAAATTTCTAACTTTTTCCAAATAGAGTCAAATCAACCTAGGAATCTCCAAATTCAAATTAGGGCATACGGCTAAGTAACAAATTACCATACGGATCCATTGGAACCTTCAAAATATTATTCCGATGTCATTTACGTAAAAGTCAATCTTCGGTCAACTCTTAAAACTTAAGCCTCCATAAATAACTCTAAGTGTTTCAAATCACTCCCGAACCTTTCCGAAGCCAAACAAATCAACCCCACAAGTCACAGAATAATAAATACATATATAAAAAATATCAAATAGGAGAACGAGGCTTAAATACATAAAATGACTGGTCGGACCATTATAACGCAGGACTAACTTACATGTACCGATCCCTTCAACAGCAACTTTACTGTTGTTTCCCACATATACCCACCTTGCTCCGCATGGAACTGGCCGAAATTCAACAAAGGCATTACTCTTCCAGGCTATGTGGTCAGTTGCCCTTAAGTCTATAATCCACAAAGGATTAGGTTCAGTTAGAAAACCAGAATTAGAAAGACAAAGTTCACTAATTCGAGCATCGAGAAATATCTTTCTAGGAGGCTCAGAGTAATACCTGGTATACTGATCCTTTTGTCATAATTATAGCATTTCACTTTAGAAACTTTGATACATTTTGGACGTTTATTCTTGCCTTTTCAGTCTTTGCTCTTTTAGCAGGTTGAGACGGCTGAGCTTGAGGTAGCCCTTTCTTCTTTCCCCAGTTTTTTTCTTTGAATCGCTCTTGGTTTTGGAAGTTGTTGCCATGTTCAACTCAGCTATTGGCTTTGCAGCCTCAAGTCGTCCCTCCTCTAACTCAAGTTGCCTCCAAATATCTTATAGAGTTATTATTCACTCATTATGGGGTCAAATGCATTTTTATATGATCCCAAGAACTAGGTAAAGAGCATATGACAACTTGTAATTGTTGTTCATCGATCAACACATAACCAGCATCTTTCAACTCCCGATCGTATTTGTCATTTGCCTCAGATGTCTTTTCATTGAATGTTTTGGGCGTTTCTTATATGAATCAAATTTGATCGTTAAGGATCGCAGTCTTGCAATGGAACATGTACCTTAAACTCATAGCTATTTGGTGATCCTTAAACTCACTTAGGATTTCATCATTCGGGGTGCTCAGCAACGTAATGCGAGTAGTGGAGTTTTTTTTTTCAACTGTCATAGGTTTCATGCTCACGCCTATATTGAGCAGTATTGTGTTCCACAGGCTCATTCATGACATTGTTAATGGCCTCCATGGCCTCTTTCTCCTCTAGCACTTACTAGATTTTTAAACTCCATGTCTCATAGTTATCACCATTGAGTTTCAATCATTTGTTGAGCTCAGCAATAATATTTTTTGATGCAGTAATCATTCTTTAACAAAATAAAAAATATAATGAGGATCATGAAAAATAAATATCACGCAACACAATATGTTCAACATGCATACATATTATGACACTAAGCATCAATTAATTAAGTTAATAAATATATATATAATAATAATCATGAAGTCGAGAGTTTACTATATTCTCAATCATCGTTTAAGAATTGAAATATCATAAAAATTAACTTAATCAGTTATCGAATAAGCGTTTCAATTATGTTTAAAATAACATAATTGTCTATCATGATTATATGGTCCTATAAGTTAAGCAAATTAACTTATAAAAGTAAGAAAATAAAATTAATATTAAACTAATTAAAATTGATTACATGCTAAAAGAAATTTATATGATAAATTTAATGTTAAACAAATTAAAAACTACATGTTGAAAAATTAACGAGCAAGTTCTATATTAAACTGAGTAATATTGATTTCATGCTCAACAAATTAACATATAGCATGAATTAAACTAATTAACATGAGTAATGCTAAAACAATTAACATTTCAAGCATGTTAAATAAATTAACAAATAAATATAATATTAAATAGATTAATATTTCAAGCATGCTAAATAAATTAACAAATAAATTTAATGTTAAACAAATTAATATTTTAAGTAATTAAGATAATAAAATTATTATTATTTTCATAAAAGAATATAGATACAAAATATTTATTCTAAAAATTAGGTCCATACGACCAATTTTATAATTTGGAATTTTATTAAAAATAATTCAGAACTTAGTTTACATTTTAATTAGGATGTTAGCCCAAAATAAAATTAAATAAGACATTTAAAAGTAGACCTTAGTCATTTCTTATTCTTGCCCAACATTTAAAAAGGAGAAGAAGCCCAAGCTTCTTCAACCATTAGCCTCAGCGATTAAAGTGGGCCTTAAATTCAAAATCTTAAATCCGCCCTTAAAAATAATTGGGATTTTTTCGTTCCTATACAATATTTGAAACTTATTTACCAAAATTATTCTAATTTTATATATTATCCCCCTTCCTCCTCCCTCCCCCCCCCCCCCCCCCCAAAAAAAAAAAACAAGGATTACTTACAAATTATACATTTCACCTTAAAAGACTCTCAATCCATTATTAGTGCCTTCAATCAAGGGATTTAGTTACACCATTTTCCTTTTTTTCTCTCCTCTCTCCCCTTTTCTCTCCAGATCTAAAATATTTGGCAATCAAATCTAGTAGTAGCTTTCATCACAAAAATTCAAGGATTACGACACAGCAACTAGGTTAGCAACAATTAACTTAAAAGAAGATAAAAATTTTCATCCCAAAAATTTTAAACGGGAAAATTGATTCAATCATTAAAGTCGATTACTTCAATTGTCTAAGCATTGAAAGTCATTTTATTGGTGAAATCGAGAAAGAAAACTAAAATTTGCAAAGTTTCAATTAAAAAATCTCAGAATATTCAACTTCAACTTTGAAATCTGAAATTTGTTAGTTATTTTTGAGTGGGTGTGACTGGAATTTATCAAAAATACTTGGACAAAGTTATATACAAAAATTGAGAAAATTTGAAAGTGATTTGGACCGGTTTGAATCAAAATTCGTAACTGAAATTGGTTGAAAAATGTCTTTACGACACATGTATCTCAAATGTATTTCAATTGATATCCCATACACGAATTTACACATATTATATATTATACAACTTATCTACAACTTTCATACATTATTTCTACCTAGTTAAATACAATTACAATATCAAACAACTTAAATACAATTTTTATACAAAATTTAAACAATATGTATTTTGTATCTGATTTGTATATATTTTTTCTGTGGTGTGTGCTTCTTCCTCTCTAAAATTCCAATCAAAACTTATTCTCTTAATACAATTTTGATACATATCAATAACTTTATGTAAAAAGATAGTATTGATAACTTAAATATAAATTTTATACAACGATTCATACATTATACAACTATTTTTCAACTTTCATACAACATTCAAATTGTATAACGATTCATACATTATACAACTATTTTTCAACTTTCATACAACATTCAAATCAAAAAAATATATATATAACTACAGCATAATATAATTTACATACAATTATAATACAACTTTGCTACAATTTCGTAAGTATATGGTATGTCACGTGTTCTTCTTCTTTTTCGAGTTTCAGTCTGAAATTCAGCCAAAATCAAGTCTAATCTTCACCAAAACACCCTCAAAATTGAGATATAAACTCCAAACAGTATTCCCAATTATTTGCAACAACACTCATTCCAAACAAATAATGATTTTTGAAAACCCAAATTCGATTTCAAAGCTTCAAATCTTTTTAATGCTTGTCAATGATGGAGAGTCAAACACCTTCAAAATTTATTGATTGACAATTTCAATTTGAACACCAATTGTGCAACATGAAAGGAAATTGCTAAGTTAAAACGATTGAAATCCATCGATGAATTTCATTAAAACTCTATACAACAAGAAAGCATAAAAAATAGAGAATATCAAATGAAGAAAAATTGGGAAAAAAACAAAGAAGGGGAGTAGAGAGAGAGAGGGGGGGGAGTGCGATAGGGGGAGGGGGGGGGGGGAGGAGAGTAGAGATAGAGATAGAGAGAGAGGGAGGGAGTGAGCAAGTATAAAGGAAAAAGGAAATAATTTATATTTCTTATTCAATTCTTAATATAAAGAGATACTCATTTAAAACTTATTTGTACATAATTGGTAAATTGTATATGACCATTTAATTAAATTAAAACTTGAGTAGAGAGGATAATAAGGTTTCAAATAGTGTATAGGAATGTAAAAAGCCAAGTCTTCCTTTTTATTTTTGGAATAACGGGCTATCAGCCCAATAACTTAGTATTGCCCATATCCAGCAATACCTGCAGCCCAAATCTCTTTTTTCAAAAAGGAGAAACCTAATTTTCCCCGTTCTTCGTTCATAAAATTTCAGCTGCCACTGCAATGGGAATCAAGATCCACTCTCCCCTCCTATTTTGTATTTAATTTTGACCAAAAAAAAAAAAGGCTTTTCTTCTCTTCATCTTTTTCTTATTAGCATCTGCCATGAGAGAAGGAAGAAGCCTTTGCTTCTCTCACCTTCTTCTTCTTCTTCTTTTTAAATAGTAGCCGGCGAAAAAAATTATGGGTTGGCCATCTCGCCACCAGTCGTGACAGTGAAACTCAGGCGGCGACAAGAGTGGTTGATTGGAGAAACCGAAAAAAACTGATTTTTTTTTAATTGATCAATTTCTTAAAACTATTGTAAAACTTTGCAAAATCAAAAGAATATTCAAAGACTAATTTAATACTTATTCTAAATCAGTATTGAAAATTATTTACAATTCCCAGTTGCTTATAAAAAAATTTATATAGAAAATTCTATATTCCTTGAGATAAACGACGTATATGCTATTTTATCTATCTATCGTATTTGAAAACTAATTTATGTTGGTAAAATGGATACGGTCTCAATTGCATAGTTAAAAAAAAGTGGGGAAATGGCAAAATATACTCGTTTACTTTTATATATTATTTATATTTAATCTTCGTTATATTATCGGGTTAAATTTACCCCTATCATTATACTATCGGGCCAAATTTATCCCTACAATCAGCAGACTTTTGAAAATACCCCTTGATCTGTTAAATAATCCAAAATCTCTCAAATTATTTTTATTTAAATCACTTGTTGTTCTTCTTGGTCCACTATTTTTGAAATAATTGACATTTACTTGCTTTCTGAATTAGAAAAAAATAATAAGAGAAAAAATATTAAATAATACAATCGAATAAACAAAGTATAGTAAATTAAAAAATCTAAATTAAGTAGTTTTTCTAAATTTTAAAAGTATTTATAACATCCTAATTTTAATGAATTTGTTGCACCAAATATATGGAGACTTTGCAAGTATTAGTGATTGAAACTTAAGTTCCCCGGAGAATTTACATTATGTAATTCAATTTTGCTTTAATTAAATATCTACACATTGTGCACTATTAAGTTAGTCGATCGAACTCTATACTAACCAGGCAATGACAAAATATATTTGAATATACATGTACATACATGATGATCAGCTGCATACAATACACAATAAATAGACCCACTAAATTCTACGGTGTGTATATGATTGAAAAATAAATAAAATTGTAAACCAATTTTATTTATTACAAGAAGAGAAATGGGTGCATTAGTAATTAAAAATAAATTATGAAAAATTTGTATAGTCTAGTAACTTTAGCATTCACATCAATAGTAATTTTTTAAAATAATGAAGCAAGAAGAACAACAAGTGATTTAAATAAAAAGAATTTGGGAGATTTTGGATTATTTAACAGATCAAGGAGTATTTTTAAAAGTTTGCTGATTGTAGGGATAAAGTTGGCCCGATAGTATAACGGAGGTTAAATGTAGACAATATATGAAAGTAGAGAGGTATATTTGGCCCTTTATATACACGATGTTCTAGATTCACAAATAAATTTGGAACTATTTTATATATGTTTCTGGACCAAAAAACCAGCATATGAATCCGATACCAGTGAAGAAATCCGGTAATCTAAACATATTAGAGAGCACATAAGCCATATAAAAGGGAACTTACTTGTTCGCGTGGCGGAAGCGAAAGGAACTGCGGCCGGAGTTACCGGTCGATGGTGGTTGTCACGTTGTGGCGAAACAACCTCTTATATCACAACCTAAATCCTAGGTTGGATTGTGAGAGAGAGAGAGAGAGAGAGAGAGAGAGAGAGAGAGAGAGAAGAAAAATACTCCTCACAGTACACCGTAAATATACTTATATAGAAAATATTTGGTTTAACTAATAACCCTAATGGGTAGGGATGGTCATAATACCGACTTAACAGAAAAAATTGACCGACTCGATAATTTCGATTTATTCGGTTCGGTTTATTTGATTTTTCGGTCGGTTTGCGATTTATATTTTTAAAAATTTTGGTGTTCGGTTTTAGAATTTCCGTTTTTCGATTCTAAATTTTTAAAGTATGGGTTTTATAGCTTCTAGGCTCATTTTAACTCTTAAGTCTAACATGTTAAATATGGGCCCAATCATTTATTAATTGTTACTAAATGGTGAAGTCCAAACCCCCAAACGCCACACTTTTCATAAACTCATCCACTCCCAAAGTCACGCTACCCAAAAATTAATAACCATCATGATCATTATTCAATAAATTATGATATTTATTGGTTCCCCGATAATAACATAAATCTCTTTTATTACTTTCAGTTAATGTGCAAATCATAACTACTATTACTAACAAAATATTGAATTGCAAATTCAACAATTAAAACAAATACTCATTACTACATATTCTTAGCAAACATATAAGCATATTTTCTTAGTGCATATTTTATTGTTTTCTAGTTAAATTTCATGTTATAGCAGATTACAGTAGGAAAGTTTGCTAAGCACATGCATTGAGCCTCATAAACTTTGTGAGAATTTAATTCTGAGGCTCATTTATTGCTTAAGAAAGAAGTCCAATTTGACAAGCCTAAAACCAAAAATCAAACCGAAAATAATTGCACCGAAAATATTTTAGTTCGGTTTTAGTTATTAAAATCGCAAATTGAAAACCGAAAAATTGAACCGAACTTCTACAAAAACAAACTGAATCGACCGACGTCAACCCTAAGTATAGGCCTTAAAGCACCCTTACATGTTCATAAAACTTTAACTATATTGTTTCTTCAAATGAGTCATTTTGTTATTTTGGACACACACGTTCCAAGCGATCATTAAATAACAACTCTTTCCTTTTTTGCATTACAATTCATTACTTTATTTCATGTTCTATCATAACTATTTAGCTATTTTTTGGATTACATTTATTGCTTTTAGCCTACAACTATAAATTTAATTATTTTATCCTAATAACTATGTATACAATCGAAATAGATTTCGGCCTTAGTACGATTGATCGAGGTTGAAACATAATAGATCGAAGAAAGACTTCGTAATATTGAGATGGGTTTCGAAGATGGTATGAACGAGTTTCAGGTTTCAGGTATAGGTCAAACACCGAGTTCGAAGTCATTATCGAGCTCAGGTCCGAATCGAACTATGATGAGATGATTTCGAGCTTAAGGGGCAGAGGCCAACCGATACCGAGCCCAAATCATCACCTAATTCCGAGTCCACATCGAGCTCTAGAAGCAATACCGACCAGCACCGAGGCCGATCGAGCTCGAGCTCACAGACAAGAACCGTTGCAAACACACTAAGGGAGAGAATCTCGGCAGAAATTAGAGAAAAGCTGATTTATCATGGGTTCTCTACTATATATTTTTAATTATATCTAAAGTAGGATCCTCCACTATAAAGAAAATGGCTACATTTCTGTAGAGGGCAGTTCTTTGGCTTACATTGTAAATTCAAACACCATACACTCCTATATTGAAGAGTTATTCTTTTAAGATTCATAAATTGATTCATCTTGCTTAGTCCTAAAAATCATCTTCTTTCCAACCTTGTGTATTTGGTATCCGTTTTTGAGATTTCTATTTATTCTTACAATTTGTATTAAGCTATACTACATGTTCTTAGAACTACGTACAAATTAAACTCTATCCATTTTTTGGGTAAACAGTTTGGCGCCCACCGTGGGGCTAAGGATAACAGTGGTTAATTAATACGAATCTGCAAATACACACCGTTTTGCGCTTGTTTATGAAAGTATCTTGGATTTCGGATTAGCAACGACTAACTACCAATCAAATAGTCTTACATATCGACAACGAAGCAGGTCTTCAAGATGAGAACAACAACTTGACACCCAGTACCGAAAGACCACTTATCAACGCCGTTGAAGCTCGAATCGAAGTGCCGATAAATATCAATTCGCATGTGGCCATTGAGGCGAACCTACATTCTCAACCTGAAAATAGCATTCATGGTGGCACTCGGTCTGCAGCTCGAGATACCCATAACGTCGAGGAAAACGACGTAAGCTTGCGTATGATTTTCAAAATGTTGCAAGCTCAACAAGCAGCAATCGCTCAGTTGCAGAGTCAAACCCAGATACCGAGTAGACCGGAGCCCAGTCAACCTCGAGAAATCGCCCATACAACGGAACCAGCTATAGTGAAATCAAATGAGCAGGAGTCGGGGACTAATCCCGAAATTGCTAAGATGTTCGAAGAACTGACCAAATGAATAGAATCGGGATAAAGGAGGATCGAAGCAAACGACAAAAAGGTGGAGACATACAACTCCAAGGTTGATCCGATCCCGGGGGCACCACCAATATTGAAGGGCTTAGATTCCAAAAAATTCATACAAAAGCCTTTACCCCCCAAGCGCGGCTCCTAAACCGATCCCAAAGAAGTTCCACATGCTCGAGATTCCTAAATATAACGGAACTACCGACCCCAACGAACATGTCACCTCATACACATATGCCATCAAAGGGAACGATCTAAAGGATGATGAGATCGAATCTGTATTATTGAAGAAATTCAGTGAAACCCTATCAAAGGTAGCAATGATATGGTATCATAATTTGCCATCTAATTCTATCGATTCTTTTGCTATGCTTGCGGATTCCTTCGTAAAAGCACACGTCGGGGCCATAAAAGTCGAGACCAGGAAGTCGGACCTGTTTAACATAAGACAAAAGGATAACGAGATGCTAAGGGAATTCGTGTCTCATTTTCAAATGGAACGAATGGATCTACCCCCGGTCACAGACGATTGGGTTGTTCAGGCTTTCACTCAAGGTTTGAACGAACGAAGTTCGACGGCTTCACAGCGGTTGAAGCACAACCTAATCGAGTACCCGGCTATCACTTGGGCCGATGTGCACAATCGGTACCAATCAAAAATTAGGGTCGAAGATGATTATTTGGGGTCTGAACCCGCTGCTCGAAGGGATATCAATCGAGAACAAGGTCCGATCAGGGATCGATACCGACTGTATAACGGAAATCACATAATCAATGAATCGAGACGTAACCCCGGACAAAGCAACAAAAGAAGTGATCAAGGTCAAGGGTGTCTCGAGGGCTGATGAACAGAAGTGGGTTCGACAGGCCTACCAGATCTAAGGAAGCGCCTCGGTTATCGGAGTATAACTTCAGCATTGATGCATCCGCCATCGTGTCGGCTATCGGACGCATCAAAGACATAAATGGCCTCGACTCATGCAGACCGATCCTGCCTAGAGAAATCCCAATCAAATGTGCGAATATCATGGTACCCATGGCCATATAACGGAAGATTGCAGGCAACTAAGAGAGGAGGTAGCCCGATTATTCAATAAAGGGCACCTTCGAGAATTTTTAAGCGACAGGGCGAAGAACCATTTCAAAAACAGGGATTTTGGCAAGCAAAACGAACAAGAAGAACCATAGCACGTCATTCACATGATCATCGGCGACGTCGATACCCCTCAAGGGCCGGTGCTTAAACGCACTAAGACATCGATTGTGACTTAGGATTATGCACCTATAGGAACTTTGTCCTTCAATGATGAAGATGCAGAAGGAGTCATACAACCTCATAATGATGCACTGGTAATATTCGTACTTATGAATAAAACTAAAGTTAAGCGTGTATTAATTGATCCAGGTAGCTCAGCTAACATCATTAGATTGAAGGTGTACAATAGCTCGGTCTACAGGACCATATCGTACCCACGACCCTGGTTCTAAATGGATTCAACATGGCATGTGAAACCACCAAAGGCGAGATAATTCTACCGATAACCGTGGTCTCGACCATCCAGGAAACGAAGTTCCACGTAATCGAAGGCGACATGAGGTACAATGCCCTTTTTGGAAGGCCATGGATCCACAACATGAGAGTTGTACCTTCGACCCTACACCAGATTCTTAAATTCCCAACCTCGAGGGGTGTCAAACAGTGTACGGAGAACAACCGGCCGCAAGAGAAATGTTTGCCGTCGAGGAAGCGAATCTGATATCCTCGCCTTCACCAATAAAGGGATTGAGCTCAAAAGGGGAACAGGATGCCAAATAGCAATCACAGACACCAGCTTTAACCAAACTAAAAAATCAGAAGATCGATGAAGATGATGATCAAAGGATCCCCCGATCCTTCGTGCTTCCCGATGATTTCGACGCTACCCAATCAATGATTGAAGAGTTGGAGCAAGTCATATTAATCGAGAATTTTCCCGAACGAAAGGTATACCTGGGAACGGGATTAACCCCCGAACTCAGGAATAGGCTTATTCAATTTCTTATCGATTACATGGATTGTTTTGCTTGGACCCATTTAGATATAACAGGGATCACACCGGATATAACGACGCATCAGCTAAGCCTGGACCATAGGTTCCAACCAATAAAGCAAAAGAGAAGGCCCCAATCCGAGGTAAAGCAGGCATTCATAAAGGACGAGGTAACTAAACTTCTCATAATTGGGTCCATTCAGGAGGTGAAATATCCTGAATGGTTAGCCAATGTAGTTGTAGTCCCTAAGAGAGGGAACAAACTTAGAATGTGTGTAGATCACAAGGATTTAAATAGGGCATGCCCCAAAGATTCTTTTCCACTGCCTAACATCGATCGCATGATCGATGCCATGGCCGTGCGATCGATGCCATGGCCGGCCACGAGATCCTTACTTTTCTCGATGCCTATTTCGGGTATAATCAAATCTAAATGAACCCGAAAGACCAGAAAATGACTTCATTTGTCACCAAGTATGGAACATATTGTTATAATGTGATGCCCTTCGGGCTAAAAAATACAGGAGCTACTTATCAACGCTTAGTAAATAAAATATTCTAGGAACAAATAGGTAAATCAATGGAAATTTATATTGATAACATGCTAGTTAAGTCCCTACGCGCAGAGGACCATTTGACCCATTTGCAAGAAACATTCAGGATTTTAAGAAAATACAACATGAAGCTCAACCCCGAGAAGTGTGCTTTCGGGGTCGGTTCGGGCAAGTTCCTCGTCTTCATGGTGTCAAATCGGGGGATCGAGATTAACCCCGATAAAATCAAGGCCATCGAAGACATCGCCATCGTGGACAGCGTAAAAGTCGTCAGATCGAAGTCACAAATTTTTCTCTCTACACAAAAAGAAGAATGATTTTGCTTGGACCCCGAAATGCCAACATGCATTAGAGAAATTAAAATGATATCTATCGAGCCCACCACTGCTTCATATTCCAAAAACAGACAAAATTGTTTGCTTGTACTTGGCAGTATCGAAAATCGCGGTAAGTGGTGTCCTAGTTCGAGAAGAGCATGGTACACAATTTTCCGTCTATTATGTAAGTCAAACCTTAGGAGAAGTTGAATCTAAATATCCATACTTAGAAAAATTGGCACTTGCACTGATAAGAGCCTCTAGAAAGTTAAGACCGTACTTTCAATGTCACCACATATGTGTATTGACCACTTACCCACTCCATAATATTTTGCACAAGCCCGAACTATCAGGCCGGTTGGCCAAATAAGTAGTCGAACTCAGTGGTTACGATATCAAATATCAACCCCGTACGACCATCAAGTCTCAAATTTTAGCGGACTTCGTGGCCGATTTCACGCCGACCCTCATACCTAAAGTTGAAAAAGAACTCTTATTGAAATCGGGTATGTCATCGGGGATATGGACCCTTTTTATGGACGGGGCTTCGAACGTTAAGGGTCCGGGCTAGGCATCGTTTTAAAATCACCCACGGGTAACACTATTAGGCAATTTATCAAAACTATTAGTTTGACTAACAACGAGGCCGAGTATGAGGCCATGATTGCAGGTCTCGAGCTAGCTAAAAGCTTAGGAGCAGAAGTCATTGAAGCCAAGTGTGACTCTTTGCTGGTGGTAAATCAAGTAAACAAAACCTTCGAAGTTCGAGAAGATAGAATGCAAAGGTATTTGGACAAACTGTAGGTCACTTTTCACCATTTCAAAGAATGGACTTTACAGCATGTTCCACGAGAGCAAAACAGTGAGGCCGATGCACTTGCAAATTTGGGATCATCGGTCGAGGAAGGCGAGATAAGCTCGGGGACTATCGTTCAACTCTCGAGATCCGTGATCGAAGAAGGTCATGTCGAAATAAATTCTACAAGCTTAACCTGGGATTGGAGGAATAAGTATATTGAATACTTAAAGAATGGAAAGCTCCCATCAGACCCTAAAAATTCGAGGGCCCTACGAACCAAAGCTGCTCGATTCACATTAACTACGGATGGAACGTTATACCGAATTCCATTTGATGGACCATTGGCAGTATGCTTAGGTCCAGGAGACACCGACTACATCCTACGTAAGGTGCAGGAGGGCACTTGTGGAAATCACTCTGGTGCTGACTCATTAGTCCGAAAAATAATCAGGGAAGGGTATTAATGGATCGATTTGGACAAAGATACAAAGGAGTTTGTTCGAAAATATGACAAATGTCAAAGGTTTGCACCAATGATTCATCAACACGGAGAGCAACTTCACTCAGTCCTATCCTCATGGCCATTCATGAAATGGAGAATGGATATCGTCGGCCCTCTGCCATCGGCCCCAGGTAAAGCTAAGTTCATTCTATTTATGACTGACTATTTCTCTAAATGGGTTGAAGCACAGGCGTTCATGAAAGTAAGAGAGAAAGAGGTTATAGACTTTATCTGGAATCATATCGTATGTCGATTCGGGATACCCGCCAAAATAGTGTGTGACAATAGGAAACAGTTTGTCGGCAGCAAAGTAACGAAATTTCTCGAAGACCACAAAATAAAAAGGATATTATCAATACCGTATCACCCCAGTGGGAACGGACAGGACGAATCAACGAACAAAACTATCATTCAAAACCTAAAGAAGAGGTTGAACGACGCTAAGGAAAAATGGAGAAAAATCCTACCCGAAGTGCTTTGGGCATATCGAACAACATCAAAATCTAGTACTGGGGAAACCCCGTTCTCCTTAGTATATGGCTCTGAAGCCTTGATTCCAGTCAAAATCGGGGAACCCAGTGCCAGATTTCGATATGCAACAGAAGAGTCAAATAACGAGGCTATGAACACTAGCCTCGAATTATCAGATGAAAAATGAGAAGCTGCTCTCGTCCAATTGGCCGCCCAAAAGCAGCGAATCAAAAGATACTATAATCGAAGAACCAAGCTTCGCCATTTTAAACTCGGGAACTTGGTGCTAAGGAAAGTCACCCTCAACACTCAAAATCCAAACGAAGGAAAACTAGGACCTAACTGGGAAGGACCGTATCAGGTTCTCAAAAATGTCAGAAAAGGATCATACAAGCTCGGTATCATAAATGGCAAACATTTATCAAGCAATTGGAATGTATTGCACCTAAAATGATACTACTGCTAAGGTACGACCCTCCCATATTCATTTACATTTCAAAACTTACCCATACAGGAGTCCGATCAGGAGCTAGGATTGATCCTTCAATACGAAGGCCTAGGTTTGAAAGCACACGTTGCACTATTTTTCCCTTAGACTGGTTTTATCCCAAATGGGTTTTTCGGCAAGGTTTTTAATGAGGCAACCATTGATCGTGCTAACTTAGAAACAAATTGATAGTATCTGAGACCTCTTTACAATCGACCTCGAATACTGGGGGCATTAGCCCTCAAATATATCAAGTTCGATGCAAGAAAGTTACTTCATAACAACAGGGTTCCGATAGGAAATATTGTAAGAGCTAAATGGTCTGCTCATGTAGTTGGCCCGAGCCTTGACACAAAACATGGACACATGTACAATGACTTGCAAAGAAAAATTTCTTCTTTACCGATATCTTATATCCAAGACTTATTACGCAAACATGCTTAAGGTAAATCAACGAGTTCAAGCAACGCTCACTCAACTATCAAGCCTACGGGCTACATTACTTCGAGTTTGAAACATTCACTCGACTACTAAGCCTACAGGCTACTTTTATTTCGAGTCCTAGCAAGCACTCACTCAATCATTACACCTATGAGATATATTACATCGAGTTCGAATCATTCACTCGACTACTAAGCCTACGGGCTACTTTTATTTTGAGTTCGAGAAAGCACTCACTCGACTACTATGCCTACATGCTACATTACTTTGAGTTCAAATCATTCACTCGACTACTAAGCCTACGGGCTACTTTTATTTCGAGTTCGAGCAAGCACTCACTCGACCACTACGCCTACGGGCTATATTACTTCGAGTTCGAATCATTCACTCGACTACTAAGCCTACGGGCTACTTTTATTTCGAGTTCGAGCAAGTACTCACTCGACCATTACGCCTACGGGCTATATTACATCGAGTTCGAATCATTCACTCGACTACTAAGCCTACGGACTAATTTTATTTCGAGTTCGAGCAAGCACTCACTCGAATACTACGCCTACGGGCTACATTACTTCGAGTTCGAATCATTCACTCGACTACTAAGCCTACGTTCTACTTTTATTTCTAGTTCGAGCAAGCACTCACTCGACCACTATGCCTACGGGCTACATTATTTCGAGTTCGAATAATTCACTCGACTACTAAGCCTACGGGCTACTTTTATTTTGAGTTCGATCAAGCACTCACTCGACCATTACGCCTACGTGCTATATTACATCGAGTTCTAATCATTCACTCGACTACTAAGCCCACGGGCTATTTTTATTTCAAGTTCAAGCAGACACTCACTCGACTATTATGCCTACGGGCTATATTACTTCGAGTTCGAATCACTCACTCAACTAATAAGCCTAAGGTCTACATCACTTCAAGTTCAAACAATCACTCAACTCGACCACTAAGCCTATGGGCTACCTTATTTCAAGTTTGAGTAAGCACTCACTCGGTTATAAAGGCTACAAAGTCCAAATTCGATCAAATTGCCTAAATCCTTATGAAAACATTCATAAGGCATGAATAAATCTTTACAAGGCATGAAACAAAATAGAAGCAAGTCGGTACAAGAAAAAGATATTTATATATATATTCAATATTGTTTACATGGTTGATTACAACATAGAAACTAAGGGCTAAGTTTCTTGGTTATCTCCGGGAGTGGTCTCTTCTCCACCGGACTCTCCCCATTCTCGGACCCGCTCTTACTCCCATCATCATCATCATCATCATTATCATCAACGTCATCATCGGAAGCCAAGGCTTCAGCATCGACTTCGAGTTCTTTATCCCTTTTTATCTCTTCAACGAGATCGAAACCTCAAGCATGGATCTCCTCGAGGGTCTCCCTCCGAGATCGGCACTTAGCAAGTTCAGCGACCCAATATGCTCGAGTATCGGCGGTCTCGGCTGCCTCTTTTGCTTGGACCTGGGCAGCTTCAGCATCGGCCCGATAGACGGCCACGAGTGCATCCGCATCGACCTTTGCCTTTTCGGCGTTAGATTCGGCCTTGGCAAGTTCAGAGGCCAACCGAGCCTCGAGCTCCTCTATTCTTCTTGCTTGAATCGATCTTTTCTCCTTCATACTTTGAAGTTGGTTTTCGACTGATGATAATTGGGCTCGAGCAGCTTCTTTCTCTACATCAAAGCGATCCATACCTTCTTTCTACTTCAAAGACTCCGCTTTTATCACATAGACCTCTTCACGGAGTTTCCTGATCATCTCAATTTTCTGCTGCAAGTGTGAGACCGAAAACTTAACCATCATTCCGGTATCGAGCCCATAGGCTTTTAAAAGTATCATTACCTGTTTGGACAGATCAGTCTGATCTTGGTAAGCCTTGGTCAACTCAGCTCGAAGGTTTTTTATTTCCTCTCCCCTTTTCCCTAAGAGGAGTTTAAGGGAGTTCCTCTCCTCCGTAACCCATTGAAGGTCGGCCTCATATCGACGTATCTCGGTTCGGGACCGAGAACATGCTTCTCGATGAACTGTCGCGGCCTGCAAAGAAAGAAGAAACGAAGTTAGAAAAGAAAAGCAAACATAAAGGTAATGCCAACAAAATAATTTAAGGCTTACCTGATTCAAAGCCTGCTGCACTCCGTGAAAAAGATCTGATGCGTCACTTGTACCGATAGCGTCCTCGACACCGGTAAACATGTCACGAAAAGGATCCTCTCCATCATGAGTCTTGTCTAGTTCGAGGCCCCCCAAAGCTTGGGCTTCCCGAATCGCCCCTGCGGAAAAAGCAAGGAAGGTGGCGAGTCTTCGATTGCTACTGCCCCAAGTGAATCACTTGGAGCATTCTCTTCGGTTCGAAGAGATTCGGGGAGAGCCCCTTCAGATATATCCCCTATCCATTGGCTTCGATGGGAAGCATCTTCGATCTCCAACAACTCGGGGACTCTGCCCGAATCTTTCTCCGATATATCCTCAGTTCGAGGTGGAGCCTTATGAACCACCATCGATCCAGCTGCCTGTGGAACATCGGTGGTCTTCTTCGTTCGGGCCACCAGTGCGGACCCATCATTTTATTCTTATTCTTATTCTTCGTCTTCATCCCTTAGATGTAGAACTGATTCTACGGTCAAAGGAATGGTATTCTTGTCCGGCTTATGAGCCGTCCTTTTCTTCGGTTTTGGATCTTCTAGAACGGAGGCTCTTTTCCTCTTATTATCTTTCACAGGCTTTGGGACAGAGGCCGAAGCCTCTTCCTCGACGGACGAGGGTCTCAAAACTGCATCTTTGCCCACACCTACATACGGAAAATTTTATTAAAGTGTATGGAAAACATCTTGTTCGAACTAACAAAAATACGAGAAATGGGCTTACCATGATTTTCGGCCTCCCATCGGCCCTTTGACAAGTCACGCCATGAGCGCTCGGCATATGCGGAGGTCGAAACTAGATCCCGTACCCAGTTCTTGAGATCGAGAACTACTCCGGGCATCCGGGGAACCACTGCATCACAAAAAGAGGGATTTCGGTGAGAAAAGATACGAAAGGACAAAATAGTAAGAGATAACAGCAGAATTACACTTACGCTTCATGTTCCACTCCTCGGGAAAATGCCTCTTTTCAGTCGGAATCAGGTCTGAAATCCTTACTCGAATGAACCTGCACATCCCGCCTCGATCCCTATCCTCATCTATGCTCGAGAACAGAGCCTTGGTAGCTCGATGTTGAAGTTTTATTAACCCTCCTCGAAAAAGGCGAGGACGGTACAATCAGATGAGATGATCGAGGGTGAAAGGCATCCCTTCGATTTTGTTCACAAAGTATTGGATCAAAATAACGATCCGCCAAAAAGAAGGATGGATCTAGCCTAGGGTTATTAGGTATTTACGACAAAAATCTATGACAACAGGGTCGAGAGGACCTAACGTGAAAGGGTAAGTGTATAAACTTAAAAACCCTCTCACGTGAGTAGTAATATCCTCTTCGGGAGACGGGACTACCACTTCTTTGTTCCCCCAGTTACAATCTTTTTTTACTGTTCGATATACCCCCCCGGTTATCGAACAAATATATCTCGATACGGGCTCATATCGGCCAGAAACCGGCAAACCTTTATCGAGTTTGAAATCGGAGGTAAGAACACACGCCGCCGGAACGTACTCCTCAGACCGTGGATCCACCGGTGTTTTGTCGACAGGAGATTGGGAAGAAGAAGCTTTTTCATTTTGGGGGATGGTTTTTGATGTCTTCACCATTTTTGGATTTAAATAAGGTGCCAAAAATTTGGTGGTTTAGAAGAAGAATTTTGCAGAAAAGAGTCACAGATCAACGAATGAACTCAGAAGAGATGAAAAGGAACTTAAAAGTTTTTTGAAGATTGAAGACATAAAAGTGATGAATGGTGGAAGGAAGGGTTATTTATAGATTGAAGCAATGACGGTTCAATATCAGTGGTGGCCGACCACCGTCTGACACGCATTAAATATCTTGGTAAGCTAAACCGATAGACAACTATCACGGACGTCATAGTCGGGCTCGATGCAAATGTCGGCGCATATCCAATCGAGCCATTGAGAAATCATATCATTTCTCACCATATTCTTCCCGAGAAACGAGGGGACTATCTGTATACGGTCGAAATAGATTTCGGTCTTCGTACGATTGATCGAGGTCGAAACATAATGGATCGAAGAAAGACTTCGTAATATCGAGATGGGTTCCGAAGATGGTATGAACGAGCTTCAGATTTCAGGTATAGGTCAAACACCAAGTTCGAAGTCATTATCGAGCTCGGGTTCGAATCGAACTATGATGAGATGATTTCGAGCTTAAGGGGCAGAGGCCAACCGATACCGAGCCCAAATCATCCCTGATCTCGAGTCCACATCGAGCTCTAGAAGCAATACCGACCGGCACCGAGGCCGATCGAGCTCGAGCTCACAGACAAGAGCCGTTACAAACACACTAAGGGAGAGAATCTCGGCGAAAATTAGGGAAAAACTGATTTATCATGGGTTCTCTACTATGTATTTTTAATTATATCTAAAGTAGGATCCTCCACTATAAAGAGGATGTCTACATTTCTGTAGAGGGCGGTTCTTTGGCTTACATTGTAAATTCAAGCACCATACACTCCTATATTTAAGAGTTATTCTTTTAAAATTCATAAATTGATTCATCTTGCTTAGTTCTAAAAATCATCTTTTTCCAACCTTGTTTATTTGGTATCCGTATTTGAGATTTCTATTTATCCTTACAATTTGTACTAAGATATACCACATATCCTTAGAACTACGTACAAATTAAACTCTATCCGTTTTTCGAGTAAACAAACTAAATTTTAGGTTAGACCGTTCTATGGTAGCTCGGGGGAGACGGTAAAAAAAACTGAAATAGATTTGACTTCATAAAATTTAATGTAAATATATATTGGGTAATTTAAATTTAAATTATTGAGTCATGCTCACTATAAACTGTTTATTTGGCTAGTAGGTATCCCTATTAAATATCCACAGTCCTAAAAAGTGACATAGCCTAACACTCACTCTCGCACATGTGGCTAAATAGCTCAAGGATGTACCCTTTTTGAGGATTATGAGTAGGCCAAGAATTGTATTTCATTAAAATGTCATTGTCGTAACTCGTAAGAAGTAAAGAGCTGCCAAACTATAACAAACCAAGTAAAAAAGGTGGGCCTTTGAAATCCTATTGCTCCTTTGCAAATTGCGACTTTTCCTGCAAATTGTTTTTGCTCTCATCCAATCCTCCTCAGCACCTCGAGAAGCTAGTGGCCCTAAAAATCACAATGATTTAGGTCAACTGTTTCATATTCTTTTTCCATTTAATATGACTTTATTCTCTTTTTTACTCACATGCTATCCGAAATTTATTAGCTCGATTAATCCTAGGTCGCGTTGAGTAAATTCACTCAGGGAATTGGCCGTTTCCTAACAAAAGTTCTCTATTTTTCGGACTCAAACAAAAACCTTTAGTTCATGGTAGAAGAACTTAAATCATCTCGTGATACTCCCTGATGGTCCATTTGATATGTGATATGATGTATTATTTTCTTCAAGATAAATATTTTAACTGGCAAAATTATATAATAAATAATTTCAAGTTCTTGATTGAGTCTTGAGGAAAGTAACATATATTAATTGTACATCGTAGATGAACATGAGGATAGTGCTTTGACGATAATTTAACCACTCAAAGTAACCAATTATACTCTCAAAAGAATTGACATAAAATAGGTAAAATAGTTATAAGAGAAAGAACTGCCACCATTACTAGCACATGTCATTTCCCTCACTTGGTACAATAACAATTTAAAAAACAACCAACGTAGTAAAAATGAATTAATCAAGGAAAATATTTTATAAGGAAATTGTTTCCTTTAAAAAAAAAGTACAGTTGAATTTGTAACGTGATTTATGGACACATGAATTAAATTGATCTGATTAATAAGATAACTAAGGATAAAAGAAACAAAATAAAAATACTTAAAGAAATAACAAGCTTAGACTTCATGCTGGTCCCACCGAAACTAAGAACAATTAGAAAATCTTAGTAGCAATTATATAAAGCTTTGTCAAAATGTGTCATCACCCAAACTTCCTCCGTATAACGTCATGACGGCACCTAATCTCTACGACTAGGTAAGCCTAACAAATTGCAAAAAATAACAAAACGAAAGTAAAACTTGGCAACTAACATGAGTGGATAACTGAATAACTAGTAACAATGCCGCTCGGCATGTACAATAACCAATACTCTATAAATACATAGTCTTTCCAAAACCCGAAACATCGTAAGTCACAAGCTATAGAAGGAAAATAGCATCTCTATATGCCAGAGTCAAATAAAAGGAATACATGAAGTATTTGACATAGGGGAGAATAGAGGGGGACTCCTAGGCCTGCGGACGCGAGCAGATGTACCTTGAAATCTCGGGAACAGCAGCAAATGCACAACTAATAGCGAGGCTGGTATGATGAACCTGGATCTACACACGAAAACATGTGCAGAAGAGTAGCATGAGTACACCACAATGGTACCCAGTAAGTGTCAAGCCTAACCTCGGTCGAGTAGTGACGAGGTCAGGTCAGGCCCACTGGTAAATAATAAATAAGGCATGAGAATATACAGTATAATGAGAGACTAGAATTTAATAAAAGAAAACACAGCAAGGCAACAATACAACACACAAGGGTAAACAGCAGGGGAACTCCCGAGGTACTGTCTCGTAGTCTCAAAAGTGAATATACAGAGAGAACTCCCGAGGTACCGCCTCGTAGTCTCAAAAGTAAATATGCAGGGAGAACTCCCGAGTTACCGCCTCGTAGTCTCAAATGTAAATATACAGGGAGAACTCCCGAGGAACCGCCTCGTAGTCTAAAAAATAAATGTGCAAGGAGAACTCCCGAGAAACCGCCTCGTAGTCTCAAAAGTAAACACACTGCTCAAACTGATAAATACAACAGTTAACAGCAAGATTTCTACAGTTATACTAATAAAGAACAAGGAAAAGCAAGAAAATCAACTAGGCATGCTTCAGAGAGTTCAAATAAGCAGTTAAAGCATGTAGACATGCGATATTAGACTAAACAGGATAACTACACATATTGGAATAGCTCAATTAAGAATGAAAAACAGACTAATACTCATTTAAACGGTATAACTCAAATTAAAGGAAAAACATGTTGCTACTCAGTAAAATAAATCAGGTTTTACAACAAATAGCTCGTGTACGTACTCGTCACCTCATGTACACGGCGCTCACATATCACAACAGTACCAAATCCAAAGGGGATTTCTCCCACCAAGGTTAGGCAAGCCACTTACCTCGAACCAAGCTCAATCAATCGGTAACAATTCCTTTTCCACGAATATCCGACTCCGAATGGCCCAAATCTAGCCAGAATCAATTACGTACCATAAATACAACTATAAGAAACTAATCTAATTAGTGAAATCAAAGCTAAATCAAGAGATTAGAAAATTGCCCCAAAAAGCCTCCCCGGACCCACATCTTGAAATTGGGTAAAAGTCACAAAATATGAACACCCATTCACTCACGAGCCCGATTATGTAATTTATTTTGGAATCCGGCCTCAATTTGAGGTCTAAATCCCCATTTTATAAAAATCCCTAAATCTACCCAAAACCCCCAATTTTCACCATGAAAACACAAGATTTTTGGTTAAAATCTTAGGAAATATAGTGAAAGATTGAAAGAAACTAGTTTAGAATCACTTACCAATGATTAGGGGAAGAAAGGTTCTTTGAAAAACACCTCTAGGTTTTTTTGTGGAAAGGTATGAAGAGGGATGTCGCTGAGTATGTGGCTGAATGCTTAGTGTGTCAGCTGGTTAAGGCTGAGCACCAAAGACTAGCAGGACCCTTACAGCCAGTTCAGATACCGCAGTGGAAGTGGGACGAGATAACGATGGACTTTGTCTCTGGATTGCCGAAGACTGCGAGGCAACATGACGCCAGAAACATTTGAGAGAATGAACCAAAATCCCGTCTAAGTCCCATTTTGATCAGTTGCAGATGTCGCATTTGCGACCTGGGGTTCGCAAATGCGAACCCCGCAAATGTGAAGAATCAATCGCAAATGCGAAGATCTTCACATCTCTGATTCAATCGCAAAATGCGATGAATTGTTCGCAAATGCGAAATGGCCTGAATGGAAATGCGAAGTAGCTCCCTTCCCCAGTCCTCATTGCAAAAGCGAAGACTTGGTCGCAATTGCACAACTGGGTCTCTTCGCAAATGCGAAGGTTATGTTCGCAAATATGAAACTGACAGGTTTGCTGCCATATAGCAAATGCGAGGTCTGACCTCGCAAATGCGAGATCAGAGGCCTACACCAGAACTGGGACACACCAGTAATATTTTCTAAGTCCAATTCACTCTATAGCCTATCCGAAACTCGCTCGAGCCCTCGGGGCTCTAAACCAATTATGCACACAAATCTAAAAATATCATACGAACTTGCTCGCGCAATCAAATCGCTAAAATAACACCTAAAACTATGAATTTAGCATCAAATCAAAGGAGATTTTCAAGAAAATTTGAAACTTCTATTTTCACAACCGGACATCCGAATCACGTCAAACCAACTCCGTTTCTCGCCAAATTTGACAGACAAGTCATAAATATAGTATTGGACCTATACCGAGTTTTGGAATAAAAATACGGATCCGATATCCAAAAAGTCAAACATTGGTCAAACATTTCAAAGTCATTAAGCCTTTAACTTTTAAATTTCAACAAAGTGCGATAACTCGAGCTAGGGACTTCCGAATTTAATTCTGGGCATACGCTCAAGTCCCAAATCACGATATGGACCCACCAGGATCGTCAAAACCCGAATCTGGGTCCATTTGCTCAAAACATTGACCGAAGTCAACTCAAATAGATTTTAAGGCAAAAATTTTATATTTTCTCAGTTTTTAACATAAAAGCTTTCCGAAAAAACACCCGGACTATGCATGCAAATTGAGGAAAGCTAAATGAGATATTTAAGGCTTCAAAGCGCAGAATTAGGTACTAAAACATAAGATGACCTATCAGGTCATCACATTCTCCACCTCTAAAATAATTGTTCGTCCTCGAACGGACATAGAAAAGTACCTGAGCTGGTGAAAAGGTGGGGATATCTACTCTGTATGTCCGACTCAGACTCCCAAGTAGCTGCCTCGATTGGCTGACCTCTCCACTACACTCGAACTAAAGGATAACTCTTTGACCTCAACTGACGAACTTGCTGGGCTAAAATAGCCACCGGCTCCTCCTCGTAAGTCAAATCCTTGTCCAACTAGACAGAGCTGAAATCTAACACGTGAGACGGATCACCGTGATACTTCCAGAGCATCGAAACATGGTATACTAGATGAACTCCTGCTAGGATGGGAGACATGGCAAGCTCATAAGCAACCTCCCCAATACGTCGCAACACCTCAAATGGGCCGATAAACCTTGGGCTCAGCTTGCCCTTCTTTCCGAACCTCATAACACCCTTCATAGGTGACACTCGGAGCAAGACACGTTCCCCAACCATGAATGCAACATCGCGAACCTTCTGATTCGCATAACTCTTCTATCTGGATTGGGCTGTGCGAAGTCAATCCCGAATCACCTTAACCTTTTCCAAAGCATCCTGAACCAAGTATGTACCTAATAATCTAGCCTCACCCGGCTCGAACCAACCCACTGGAGACCGACACCGCCTACCATACAAAGCCTCATACGGTGCCATCTAGATGCGTGACTGATAACTGTTGTTATAGAAAAACTCCACAAGTAGCAAGAACTGATCCCAAGAACCTCCAAAATCTATCACACATGCACGAAGCATATCCTCTAATATCTAAATAGTGCGCTCGGACTGTCCGTTCGTCTGAGGGTGAAGTGTTGTGCTCAGCTCCACTCGAGTACCCAACTCATAGTGTATGGCCTTCCAGAACCATGATGTAAATTGCGTACCCCGGTCAGAGAACCTTCTGATTCACATAACTCTTCTGTCTGGATTGAGCTGTGCGAAGTCAATCCCGAATCACCTTAACCTTTTCCAAAGCATCTTGAACCAAGTTTGTACCTAATAATCTAGCCTCACCCGACTCGAACCAACCCACTGGAGACCGACACCGCCTACCATACAAAGCCTCATACGGTGCCATCTGGATGCTCGACTGATAACTGTTGTTGTAGGAAAACTCCACAAGTGGAAAGAACTGATCCCAAGAACCTCCAAAATCTATCACACACGCATGAAACATATCCTCTAATATCTAAATAGTGCACTCGGACTGTCCGTCCGTCTGAGGGTGAAGTGTTGTACTCAGCTCCACTCGAGCACCCAACTCATGGTGTATGGCCTTCCAGAATCGTGATGTAAATTGCGTACCCCGCTCAGAGATGATAGGTACCGATACGCCATGAAGCCTGATGATCTCGCGGATATAAATTCGAGCCATCTGCTCGGAAGGATAGGTAGTCATCATAGGAAGGAAATGAGCTGACTTGGTCAGCCTATCCACAATCACCCAAACTGCATCAAACTTTCGCTAGGTCCGTTGAAGTCCAATCACGAAATCCTTAGTGATCCGTTCCCATTTCCACTCTGAAATCTCTAACTTCTGAAGCAATCCACCTGGCCGCTGATGCTCATACTTTACCTGTTGGCAATTCAGATACCGAGCTACATATTCCACTATGCCCTTCTTCATTCTTCTCCACCAGTAATACTGCCTCAAGTCCTGGTACATCTTCGCGGCATCCGGATGAATGGAGTACCGCGAGCTGTGAGCCTCCTGGAGAATCAACTCACGCAACCCATTTATATTGGGCATACATAGCCTTCCCTGCATCCTCAATGCACCATCATCCCCAATAGTGACCTCCTTAGCATCACTGTGCTGAATTGTGTTCCTAAGGATAAGCAGATAGGGGTCATCATACTGACGCTCCTTGATACGATCATAAAGAGAAGACCGAGAGACCACACAAGCCAATACTCGACTCAGCTAAAAAATATCCAATCTTACAAACTGGCTGGCTAAGGCCTGGAAATACAATGCCAATGGCCTCTCTGTTGTTGGTAGATATGATAAACTCCCCAAACTCTCTGCCCGGCGACTCAAAGCATCGACCACCATATTGGCCTTCCCCGGATGGTACAAAATGGTGATATCATAGTCCTTAAGTAACTCCAACCACCTCTGTTGATGCAAGTTAAGATCTTTTTGCTTGAACTGATGCTGCAAACTTCGATGATCGGTGTAAATCTCACAAGGGACACCGTACAAATAGTGCCGCCAAATCTTCAAGGCATGAACAATAGCTGCTAACTCCAGGTCGTGGATAAGATATTTCTTTTCATGCACCTTCAGTTATCTGGATGCATAGGAAATTGCCCTACCGTCCTGCATCAACACCGCGCCGAGACCAATTCGCGATGCATCACAATATATGGTATAAGATCCTGAACCTGTAGGCAATACCAATACTGGAGTTGTAGTTAAAGCTATCTTGAGCTTCTGAAAGATCTCTTCACACTCCTCTGTCCATCTGAACGGAGCACTCCTCTGGGTCAACTAGGTCATATGTGTTGCAGTAGATGAGAATCCTTCTACAAAATGACTGTAATACTCTGCCAAACCAAGAAAACTCCGGATCTCCATAGCTGATGACGGTCTAGGTTAACTCTGCACTGCTTCCACCTTCTTTGGATCCACCTTGATCCCATCACTCGATACTACATGACCCAAGAATGCCACTGAGTCTAGCCAAAATTCACACTTTAAAATTTTTTTGCATATAACTTCTTTTCTCTCAAGGTCGGAAGCACAGTCCTCAGGTGCTGCTCATGATCCTCCCGAGTTCGGGAGTACACCATAATGTCGTCAATAAACACAATGACGAAAGATTCAAGATAAGGCCGGAACACACTGTGCATCAAGTGCATAAAAGCTGCTGGGGAATTGGTCAGCCCAAATGACATCACAAGAAACTCGTAGTGACCATACTGAGTCCTGAAAGCGGTCTTCGGGATATCTGGCTCCCGAATCTTTAACTGATGATAGCTGAAACGTAAATCAATCTTGGAAAACACCATGGCACCCTGTAGCTAATCAAATAAATCATTAATACGAGGCAATGGATACCTATTCTTCACTGTAACATTGTTCAGTTGGCGATAATCAATGCACATATGCATAGAACCATCCTTTTTCTTCACAAACAAGACAGGAGCACCCCAAGGTGACACACTAGGCTGAATGAAGCCCTTATCAAGCAATTCATGTAACTACTCTTTCAATTCCTTTAACTCGGGAAGATCCATACGATACGAAGGAATAAAGATGGGCTGAGTGCCCGGCAACAAATCAATGCCAAAATCAATATCTCTGTCGGGCGGCATGCTCGGAAGATAAGCTAGAAACACATCTGGAAAGTACCTTACTACTGGGACTGACTCAACTGTAGGGGCATTAATACTTACATCTCTCACATAAGCTAGATAAGCATTACACCCCTTCTCAACCATTCATTGAGCTTTAAGAAATGAAATGACTCTGCTGGGAGTATACTCTAAGGTACCTCTCCACTCTAATCGTGGTAATCCTGGAATAGCCAGTGTTACGATCTTAGCGTGACAATCAAGAATATGGGGTGACAACCACTCCATGCCCAAGATAACATCAAAGTCTACCATACTGAGCAATAATGAATCAGCTATGGTCTTAAAACCACTAAGAGCAATCAGACACGACTGATACACGTGGTCTACAACAAGAGAATCTCCCACAGGAGTAGACACATAAATAGGGGAACTCAAGGAATCACGAGATACGCCCAAATACGGGGCAAAATAAGAGGACACATAGGAATAAGTAGAGCCTGGATCAAATAAAACTGACGTATCTCTATGACTGACCGAAATAATACCTGTAATGATAAAGTCGGAAGCATCTACGATCTGGCCTGGCCTCCCCCTCTAGGGTGACCTCGACCTCCCCGACCTCCACCTCGAGCTGGTTGAGCAAGTGGGGCGGTAGCTGGTGCTAGAATCATAGCCTGAGGACCTGGTGGATCACGCGGTGGCTGAGAAGTCTGTGGAGGTGCACCCTCCTAAGTCTGGGGCAATCCCTCACCATATGGCGGGTGTCGCCACACTCAAAATAAGCCCTCGGAGAGCATGGCTATTATGACTGGCTCGGGCCAGGTCTGCTGGACTGACCGCTAAAAGCACCCCGTGCAGGAGGCACACTAGACACTGGTGGTGCATAATAAGGCTCATGGGGCCTATAAGGGGACAGAATACCACTGGCGGCTAGAAGAGCTGAATGAATGGGGCGACTCACATAACCCCTACTATGGCGAACTGTAGCTGGGGAACGAGTACCACTATAAATGCCAGACTCTCGAGACCTCTTGGCCTCCCTCTCCTCTCTATCCCGAGCAAGCATGCCCTCCAATCTCCTAGCAATACTCACAACCTGCTGGTAAGGAATATCCATCTCCAGCTCCCTGACCATACTAATTCTAATACTGGGGTGGAGTCCCTCAATAAACCGACGAACCCTCTCCCAAACTGTGGCAACCAAGGCCGGTGCATGTCGGGCCAAATCACTGAAGCGAACTGCATACTCTGACACAGTCATAGCACCCTGGCGCAACTGCTCAAACTTCACGTCATGCGTCTCTGAGACTCTAGGGAACATACTCCCTCAAGAACATATCCGAGAACTGAGTCCATGTAATTGAAGCTGCCTCAGTCGGACTACTCAACTCATAAGCACGCCACCACTGATAGGCTACTCCTCTAAGCTGGAATGCAGTAAAAGAAACCCCACTCAACTCTACTACACCCATAGTGCAGAGAATACGGTGACACTCTTCCAGAAAACCCCGGTCATCCTCTGACGCCAATCCACTGAAGGTAGGAGGGTAGTACTTCTTGTACCTCTCAAGTCCAAGCTGCTCCGCCTCAGAAACTGCTACCATAACTGCAGCTACTGGCTGCATCGGTAAAATCTTCGAAACCTGGTCGACCTGAACCCGCTGCTCTGGAGTACTGGCGATGGGAGTCTGCCCTCAGATGCCTGCCCTCCAGCTGGAGCTACTGGGGGATCCTCTGTCGCAGCTCGAGCGGGTGCTCTGGCTGCACCGTGTGGATGTCCTCGACCTCTACCCCGGCCCCAGCCTCTCATGGCTCTAGCAGGGGGCGCGGGTGCCTGGTCATCAAATGCGCCTATACATGTCCTCACCATCTGTGAGAGAATAGAATACAGAAGTTTAGAATTTTGAAGTCAACAATTTTCGCATGACAAGGAATCAAGGAGCGTAATTTTCCCTAACAGTTCCATAGTCTCCCGAAGATAAGTACAAACGTCTCTGTACCAATCCGCGAGACTCTAATAAACTGGCTTGTGACTCACGACACCTATGAACCTAGAGCTCTGATACCAACTTGTCACGACCCAAACTCCCTCTGTATAACATCGTGACGGCACTTAGTTGCTACGACAAGGTAAGCCTAACAAATTGCAAAAAATAACAAAACGAAAGTAAAACTTGACAACTAACAGGAGTGGATAACTGAATAACTAGTAACAATGCCGCTCGGCATGTACAATAACCAATACTCTATAAATACACAGTCTTCCCCAAATCCGAAACATCGTAAGTCATAAGATACAGAAGAAAAATAGCATCTCTATGCGCCATAGTCAAATAAAAGGAATACAAGAAGTGTTTAACATAGGGGAGAATAAAGGGGGACTCCTAGGTCTGCGGACGCGAGCAGATGTACCTTGAAGTCTCCAGAACAGCAGCAAATACATAACTAATAGCGAGGCTGGTATGATAAACCTGGATCTGCACACGAAAACATGTGCATAAGAGTAGCACACGAAAACATGTGCATAAGAGGTCAGGTCAGTCCCACTGGTAAATAATAAATAAGGCACGAGAATATACAGTATAATGAGAGACTAGAATTTAACAAAAGGAAACACAGCAAGGCAACAGTACAACACACAGGGGTAGACAGCAGGGGATCTCCCGAGATACCGTCTCGTAGTCCAAAAATAAATATACATGGAGAACTCTCGAGGTACCGCTTCGTAGTCTCAAAAGTAAATATACAGGGAGAACTCCCGAGGTACCGCCTCGTAGTCTCAAAAGTAAATATGAAGGGAGACCTCCCGAGGTACCGCCTCGTAGTCTCAAAAGTAAATGTGTGGTACCTCGGTAGTCTCAAAAGTAAATATGCAGGGAGAACTCCTGAGGAACCGCCTCGTAGTCTCAAAAGTAAATGTGTAGGAAGAACTCCCGAGGAACCGTCTCGTAGTCTCAAAAGTAAACACACAGCTCAAACTGATAAGTACAATAGTTAACAACAAGATTTCTACAGTTATACTGATAAAGAACAAGGAAAAGCACGTAGACATGCAATATTAGACTAAACAAGATAACTACACATATTGGAATAGATCAATTAAGAATGAAAAACAGACTAATACTCATTTAAACAGTATAACTCAAATTAAAGGAAAAGCAGGTTGCTACTCAGTAAAATAAATCAGGTTTTACAACAAATAGCTCGTGTACGTACTCGTCACCTCATGTACACGGCGCTCACATATCACAACAGTACCAAATCCTAAGGAGATTTCCCCCACCAAGGTTAGGCAAGCCACTTACCTCGAACCAAGCTCAATCAATTGGTAACAATTTTTTTTCCACGAATATCCGACTCTGAATGGTCCAAATCTAGCCAGAATCAATTACGTACCATAAATACAACTATAAGAAACTAATCTAATTAATAAAATCAAATCTAAAGCAAGAAATTAAAAAATTGCTCCAAAAAGCCTCCCCGGACCCACGTCTCGGAATTGAGTAAAAGTCACAAAATATGAACACTCATTCACTCACGAGCCCGGTTATATAATTTATTTGGAATCCGACCTCAATTTGAGGTCTAAATCCCCATTTTATAAAAATCCCTAAATCTACCCAAAAACCCCAATTTCCACCATGAAAACACAAAATTTTTGGTTGAAATCTTAGGAAATATAGTGAAAGATTGAAAGAAACTAGTTTAGAATCACTTACCAATGATTAGGGGAAGAAAGGTTCTTTGAAAAATCACCTCTAGGATTTTTTGTGGAAAGGTATGAAGAGGGATGTCACTGAGTATGTGGCTGAATGCTTAGTGTGTCAGCTGGTTAAGGCTGAGCACCAGAGACCAGCAGGACCCTTACAGCCAGTTCAGATACCGCAGTGGAAGTGGGACGAGATAGCGATGGACTTTGTCTATGGATTGTCGAAGACTGCGAGGCAACATGACGCTAGAAAAATTTGAGAGAATGAACCAAAATCCCGTCTAAGTCCCATTTTGATCAGTTGCAGATGTCGCATTTGCGACCTGGGGTTCGCAAATGCGAACCCCGCAAATGTGAAGAATCAATCGCAAATGCAAAGATCTTCACATCTCTGCTTCCATCGCAAATGCGATGAATTGTTCGCAAGTGCGCAATGGCCTGATTGCAAATACGAAGTAGCTCCCTCCCCCCAGTCCTCATTGCAAAAGCGAAGACTTGGTCGCAATTGCACAACTAGGTCTCTTCGCAAATGCGAAGGTTATGTTCGCAAACGCGAAACTGACAGGTTTGCTACCATATAGCAAATGCGAGGTCTGACCTCGCAAATGCGAGATCAGAGGCCTACACCAGAACTGGGACACACCAGCAATATTTTCTAAGTCCAATCCACTCCATAGCCTATCCGAAACCCGCTCGAGCCCTCGGGGCTCTAAACCAATTATGCACAAAAATCTAAAAATATCATACGAACTTGCTCGCGTGATCAAATCGCCAAAATAATATTTAAAACTACGAATTTAGCATAAAATCAAAGGAGATTTTCAAGAAAACTTTGAAATTTCTATTTTCACAACCGGACGTTCGAATCACGTCAAACCAACTCCGTTTCTCGCCAAATTTGACATACAAGTCATAAATATAGTATTGGACCTATACCGAGTTTTGAAACCAAAATACGGACCCGCTATCCAAAAAGTCAAACATTGGTCAAACATTACAAAGTCATTAAGCCTTTAACTTTTAAATTTCAACAAAGTGCGATAACTCGAGCTAGGAACTTTCGAATTCGATTCCGATCATACGCCCAAGTCCCAAATCACGATACAGACCCACCAGGACCGTAAAAATACAAATTCGGGTCTGTTTGCTCAAAACATTGATCGAAATAAACTCAAATGGATTTTAAGGCAAAAATTTCATATTTTCTCAATTTTTAACATAAAAGCTTTCCGAAAAAATATCCGGACTACGCACGCAAATCGAAAAAAGTTAAAATAAGGTATTTAAGATTTCAAAGCGGAGAATTAGGTTCTAAAACATAAGATGACCTATCAGGTCATCACAAAATGAGAGAAGAATATCAGCCTTTGAGAACATTTCGAATGCGGAACAAAAGAATATAGGATACAACGTAAGTATGATGTTTTGCTATATGATTTCTAACGAACGCAAAACACAACACAAAATTATTGCTTGCTAGTCAAAGATAATATAGTTAAATTATCGTCTCCACATGAATTGAATTTAAATAGTGTTCGAATAATTTTTAGTTAAATATTATCTAGGAAAATTAACACTTGATTAAATGATTATCAACTACGATTAACTACTAAAAAATCAAGCAATTATCAATTGATCACAAAAGACAAGAGTTGAGCAACACAGAAATATCAGTGAGAGAAATAAGGGTAGTTGACTAGACAGGTGCAAGATAATTGACTCGGGATCTAATTCTTGAAGTAATTCACTCTATAATACCGTTGATTCTCACGAATTCACCAGATGATTAGATTACACTTGAAGTTAAGGTTCCTCTTTCGATTAAACGTTAATTTCAGTAATTAATCCAATTGCAACACGATGAACCATTGCAACGAATAAAATGATGGTTTTAGGCTAAAGGGCAACTTCTCACGAATATTTTTCTATTTTTTAGTTCGATTAATAATTCAAGAGGTTCTTTCGATTACCTAGCTGAATCATGAATTTAAACTAGAGCATAAGATATAAAGAAATTCAATATAAAGCTCCTCTTTCGATTAAGCAAGATAATAAACTACTTCACAATACGAATTAAAGCTCCGTCAATTAATTCAAGCAATTGTCAAGAATCGAATCCATAGTCAAATTATCAGTACAACATATCTGTCAACACCCTAAAGGAAATTACTCCATAGCAATAGAAAAATTCATCTCAATAAGGTTTAAAAATATGGAAATCATCACTGCTAATGATTCGATTTAAACTCCCGTATTGCATCGATTGTTGGTTGAAATCTAATGAAATCTTATGTCTTCTTGCCTTAGTTGCTTCTCAAATACTTCGCAGGTCAAAAGTTCCTTTAGAAAGGTGTTTTTGGTGTATTTATGCCGTGTAGAAATGGGTCAGGACGAAACTACCCTTTCCAAGCCGAAAAAGAAAAATACTCTGGGGAAAATGCACGGGCGTGCCACACCTCGCTCGCACCATGCGGCGCACTTGTGGGAATTATCAGAGAGCAAGTTTTTTTGTTAGCAGGCACCTTTAGACTGCTGCGTTGCGCCTCACGGCGCGGTAGTGGTTCTTTCTCAGAGTAATTTTTCTTTTACTTTTTGACATCCAGACTTGGTCCTCGACCCCCGAATGCGGTCCCGATTTAATTCCTTGGACTTTTACTTAGCTTTCAAAGCTCCAATTTTTTCAATTCAGCTCCAAATTAACGTTTTAACTCGGAATCACTTCCTGCAAGGCGTAAAACACGTAATAAGTGTAATTCACTATTATTTAAGCTCAAACACATGTAAAATGCAGTAATTAGAGTGCAAAATACGGCTAAAATACGGGGTTCTAGCCTACCATCAATTTTCTCCCCCTTACTATAGAATGAAAGGCTTTATTTATACTAGAGTTATGGGGTGCATGATTCACAAATCATGCCCCATTAAATATCAATATTAATGATGCAATAAAAGGTAATTAAAAGGTGATAAAGAATAATAAAGGATAATAATGACTAATAAAGTCCGGAGGAATCTTGGGATCTTCTATAACGTTTTTGTAACGTTCATATCATGAATTGCTTATTATTCGGCCACAAATTTATCTTTGGTGTCACCATGATTGAGTCAGCAATGACTGATTATCCTTTGACACATATCATTTCCTAATTCACCCAAGACACATATCGCTTCCTAATTCACCCGAGATCAGTTTGTACCGTATACAAAAATATTCTACTCCATGTCAGACACGTTGATTTTCAATTTGTTTTCTTTTCCTTTTCATTGTTTTATCCAAATGCTACCACTTATATATTCGTTGCCTATTTTTATAAAGGCAGAGACTTTTGAATTTTTTTTTACTTATTAAATTGTGAAAAGCTTCATTCTTTTGACGAAGAGTTGGAACGATAACGCAATGAAATTATATTTATTTAATATTTGCTAAAAGTGAAATGACGTTCTCATGTTCTGGGTTTCTACTATAACTTTTTTTTTTGTTGGATAAAATATTATTTTGACATGTCACGTGCAAATCTTTATGTTACATACTTTCGCAGGTATCAAATGTGATATCGTATCTTATTTGTTTATTCAGATAAAGTTCGATATAATTTGAAAATAAAATAAAATAAGATGGCTTGTTTCAGTTGTCCATTCTTGAATAGAATTGGGTGATGGTATTTCTACATTTTCTTTGAACCGTTGAAATTAGTTTCATTTGAAGAATTTATTACCAAGTCTTATAATAGAAGCAAATACATTTGAAAAGGCAAACAGAAATTCAATTAGGTAAAATGTTGTTGGGGTTGGAATTTTAGATAAACCACTTTGTGTAAAAATATTTTCTGAATTATTAATTAGTAGCAAATAAGAAGTTTGGGATGGAAACAAAAATCTAGTTAACGTTCCTATGCGCTTTAAACAAAATACGTGTTTTATTTGTGCAACGAACTATAAATTGTTTCCTCTCTATTTATCCTAATTGTGATATTGTTCGTGCTGTTTAGATCAACTTGTGCGTCCCTCAACTAGTTTCTCGAGTTGCTTGCTACCTTCCAGGCTTCCATCAATACATAAATAGGGTAACTTTATCTAACTAGGCTTGGTGAGATGGAAATAAATAATCACCTAATATTTTTTAATCTTGATATATAAAGCTAAGAGTTTATAGTTCTCACTCCACTTTATTAATTACTAAGTCACACCCTTGATATAGATATCCCTCAATTATCACTTTAAAACCCACACAATGGAATAAAACGCAAATTTGATGGTTGAACATGATTTATTAATCAAACATTTTGCCTTCTTAGTATCTTCGTGCGTGTAAGTTTGTTCATATTGTTAGTCCTAAACCGAAAAAGAATTAGGGTTACAATAGGTAGATGGCAGCGTAATGTTAGGGTTTGCCTTAATTTTCTTAACATGTTTGGATTTTACCTATTACTTGATGGAAGGACTGAATATTTAATGGGCGAAATATTTACTATAACTTATTTTAGTTTTCCCCAAAATAAAATATAAATCTCTTTCATAGTTGATAGATCCATTTCTTGTAAAAAAAAAAGGCTGTAGACTTCTATGAATTTAGGACCCCTCCTTCACACATAGGTAACAGTAGCATCCATAATGCAGTCCTTAAGAGAGTCTTATTTAGGGGGAAAATTTCTTCTCTCAAAAAGTTTTTTTTTCTTTTATATTAGTAGATTGATGTAGGTCAATTGACCAAATCATATTAAATTATAATATCTTCTTTGATGTATTTTTCTTTTGTCGCATGATTTATCATCATCCTTATTATTTCGATATTAATAAGTGATCTCAGAACCAATGATTCAACTATGTTGAAGACAGGTTCAAATCAAGCTGCAACTAATTTGACAAGAACGAAGATTTTTATCCCAAAAAATTAATTTTGTTCGGATACGTGGTGACAAACTTTCAACTGCATATTTTTAATGTTCCTGCTACATTATCTTTAAAAGTAAAACGGCTCCAACTTTCAACCCATATTTAGTTCTAACGTATGAGCTCCACTTTTAATCTTGTACACTTTTAATACAGGGTTTCATTTTTATCCCTGTTTATTTTTAACGCTGGACTTCAATATTTTAATTCGTGCTTAATTTTAGTGCACATGGCTATAATTTTAATCCATATCTATTTTTAAATATAGCAAACAACAGTAATGAAGATTATGTAAAGAATACGGATCAAGTTTTGCCCAAAAAATTCAAGCCAAATGAAAAAACTATTAGGGTTTACCTTAATTTTCTTATCATGTTTGGATTTTACTTGTTACTTGAAGGAAAGGTAAAATATTTATGATAACTAATTTTACTTTTCCTAAAAGGAAAATATAGATCTCTTCGATAGTTGACAGATTCCCATGTTGTAGGAAAATACCGTGGACCTCTATAAATTATGAATCTCTCCTTCACACAAAGACAACAATATTATCCACATTGTAGTCCTTAAAAGAGTCTTATTTAGGTGGAGAATTTATTCTCTCGATAAGTTTTTCTTCTCTTTTATATTAGAAGATTGATGTAGGTCCAGATCATATTAAATTATAATGTCTTCTTTGATATATTTTTCTTTTATCGTCTGATTTATTGTCCCCATATTTGCTTTGTTAGCTTTTGCATGCCGCCTTGTTATTTTGATCCCCATACGTAAAATTAGCCAATTCATGATGTATCGTCAATACATATACATTACTAGGACTACATGAAGAAACATAATTAATGAAGATTCACATAACAGATTCTAATTTATTTGAGATTGAGGTGTATTTTCTATTGTTTTGCTCCTAAATATGTCATTAAAAATATTATTGAATTGGTATTTGCATAGTGGGAATGCTTTACCTCTGCCTATACTCTATTAGTAGTATTTCTTTCTCACTCAATAAAAACAAAATCACTTGGTGGTTATTTTAAAAAGTAGCTACTGGAGTACTATTATTTTGTATTTAGCAAAATACGTAAATATACAGTTAAAGTTGGCCTCAGATGTCTCTCTCACACTGCAACTTATCAGGTGACCATATAGACACTTTATGTTAGTTTTAGCATGTCTCGTAAACATTCCGAGGTGACATGGCAAAATGAGCGTGTCTCACTCATGTTTGAGCGCGTGAAGATGCATAAAATTATATTTTTACTTTAATTTTTTTTATGTGGACCCCGCCTTCTTCATCCCCAATCAAGCCATAGCCACCATCACCATGTTTGATCTTTTCTTGTTCTGAAAGATGAATTTCACATTATTATTTTTTTTCTCTCACCTCACCATCTTCTCTTTGCCACAAGCTCATCTTCTCCATTTGTCTTCCACCATATGAGCTTTACCAAGCTTCACTCTAACACCTAAAATAACCATGTACATAAGTCCTTTAAGTAAAAAAATGAGCAGCCCCATCACCACCAAACAACTCGCACACAGAAGTACAAAAACACCATGTAACCATCACCATCTTCTCAACCCAAAAATAACAAAAAACTTGTCAATTTGTTCAAAAGTAACATGAAGAAGAAAGAAAATCCTCGCTACCTCTATCTCCTCATAAACAATATCTGGATCATTCAAAAGCAATAACATTTAACATTAAGAAGAAGAAAAATCTAAACAGTAACATTCCCGGCGAAAACAATTTGAACAATAACATTTTCGGCGAAATTTCATTTTTTTTGGCAAAGTTTTATTTTTTTTTCCAACAATAACGAAATTAATCTTTGTGACTTAAATCTAAAATAAAAAATCAGATTTATATTTCAAAAATTCCTCCGAAACTTCATTTTTTCGGCGAAGTTTCTTGAATCTAAAGAAGAAGAATCAGATTTGAAACTTTCAAAGAAATTTCGACGAAAGCTCCAATGTGAAGAAAAAGAAGGAAAAAAAAAATCAAATTTCTAGAGAAGAAACAAAATTGGAAAAGAATGACCGGAATTTAATTTTTCTGGCAAGGAGGGGTCGTTGGGGAAGATGACGGCGGTAGGGTTGGAAGAAGGAAGAATTGTTCTTTTTGAATTTTTTAATCAAGTTATTATTAAGGTGATAATATTTTTATTTTAAAATACACGTGTCATTATTTTATCTGTTGACTTGACATGTCAGCAGAGAGTGTATTTTACGAAAATAGACTTTCAGACATAGGTGTCCACATGATATATCTGTACTAAGTTGAAGTGTCTATATAATCGGTCACTTAGTAAGTTGGAGTGTGAGAGATACATCCGAGCCCAATTATAAATGTTTGTTTGCGGTTATATTTTATAGAACACAGAGAAAAACAGCTGACTACAGTATGGCAAGCTGGACGTATATATCTAAAAGCACTGACTTTTTCACCCCACGTGTTCATCTCATGCCAAGTTCCATGGCCATTCCCCCCCCCCCCAACAACAGGGCCCCACCTGCTTTCCTCTTAACGTCCGTTACCTCCATTCGTACTCATTCACAACGACATTTCCAAAGCTCCAAAAATTTCCTCCATAAAATCCCCTCTTTAACTTTCTCATGCTCTGATTCTTCAATACCGCAATGAAGCTGAAACATCCTCCTAGCTCCAGTTCTCAAACCCTAACTTCAACGGCCTCGTCTCACGACGCTACGTTGCTTGTCCGTGAAACTCTCCGGATTAGTGCCGACCTCGCCTCCGCTCCTCCGTCGCCGTCCGTCGCCGTTGAGCGGCGGCCGGAAGTGGCGAGCTTTGGGCTTCATGATCGGCAATTTGTTGATTCGAGCTTGAGATTGCTCTGCTGTGAGGAGATCGACGGTCGCCGATGGAAGTATTTCGCTGACGAGAGTGTCAATTGTGGCTCTCAGCAGTTAAAGAGGAACGCAATTCGTGCTGTTAGTTTGCAGTCTCCTCAAGCTCCTGTCGAGGTTTGTCGCTTTTGCTTGCTCTTGAATTTCTTTTTAAATACTTTTTAATTTGTATGCTTGTGAAACTAAAATGTTATGGCGATTTTTTATTTTGTTTTCTACATTGCTGTTATATGGATTTGTTGGCATTTACTGCATAAGTTACTATTAGTTTCAATTTTCTGGTGAAGAATATACTCTTATCTAGAAGAATTCAACTGGACAGAGAAAAAAGTTGAAGAACTTCCTCATGACCTAAGAAATCAAGTCGAAACCCAGTGAGTGCGCTAAAAAGAAAATTCCTATAGAAGAAATATAATTCTCTAAATTGTATCTTGAGCATTTTGTTAAAGTTCTAAGTCTAGGATTCTGAAATTCCAACATTAGAGGTGTATTTTCAGCAAAGTGTTAAAGCTTTTCTGTAATGTGAATTGAGAGAATACTGTCTCCTGCTTTATGACTTCCTTTAAGCTACTAAATTATGTGTCTATGAGGAATGCATGTTAGTATGTTGTAAGATCGCTGTGTGAGTAAGACATTGTGCACCAACTTTTATGGTTACAATTTTTTGTTATTGTGTGAGCAAGACATTGTGCATGAATCTTAATAGATAAGATTTTTTTTTTATTAAGAATGTATTTTTCTATGTTCCTATCGTATATGTGGTGCAGGAGTTCATGGGGTTCATAAGATCCTACGTGGTTCCAGAAGGTTTTCCTGGTAGCGTTACACCTTCTTATGTACCATACATGACATGGAGGGCACTGAAGGTATACAACTACAAAATAAATGCTCTGTCTTGGGTGCCATTTTTGGCTAATGTTTTGTAACATGCTGCTGTGGTTATTAACAAATACCTCGTTTTTGCCACTTGTAGCACTTTTTTGGTGGTGCAATGGGTGTTTTCACGACACAAACACTCTTAAATTCAGTAGGAGTTTCCAAGCATAGAGCTACCCCTGGTGCCGTAGCCATTAACTGGATTCTCAAGGTACAGATAGAGTCTTCATCATTGTTTCAGCAAGTACCTGATACAAAAAAACTCTTAGCTACATGCTTTTTCTTGACATTTTACCTAAAGTTGGGACTTGATATAAGAATGTGGAAATGAATGATTGTACAAAAATTAGAATAGGTTTTGTGAGATTAGGTTGTTGGCTCGGCATTTCAGTTTGCATATCAGATATATGTGTATTTGAAGCTATTTACATGCTAACGAAGTCCAATATCTTCCTAAAGGTCCTAGTAAGTAGTAACATGCATTATTTTTGTTGCAGACTGAAAATAAACAAATGTGTACCCCTCTTTTACCTTTTCATCAAAAAATATAAAAATAAAAAATAAATAAACAAACAAATGTTTTCGCTCTTGAGCTTGAGCTTTTAGATGAGTTGGTTCACACAATTCGACAATGTTACATGAGCAGGCAAAGGTCTTGGGTTCGAGTCTTATCATTACCCATCTACAAAAATACTTTCACGTGCTTGACCTTAAAAAGAATCAGGCCTGCACTTGACGGAGAGTGTTGCATACCTAATATAAATAAATGTGTCCCCTCTTCGCTCTGCCCTGAGTAACCATATGAGAAAACAATATCCAAATTTGTGTCATCCAAAAAACAGATGTTTCTTTAATTCTTTCTGACTGAGAAGCGGGAACACCCATTCAATCATGTGGAATTATTTTCTTTATAACCTGAACCAAATCCATCTTGGAAATTGTGACAAGCCAATGAACTAGGGAAAAAACTTAGATTTAGTTCTTTCTGGCTTGAGGGTGTTGCGGGGGGGGGGGGGGGGGAGGTCTTCACATATCTAGAGAAGTTCAGAATGTTCAAGATCTTAAGTTTAAGACTGTTTCTAATTCTCTCAGCCTTGAATTAACCAATGTCAGATATGTGCTCATCTGAGAACTGCTGTGTATTTTATGATATTCTGAGAGCTCAAAATGGAACTTTAGAAACAGCTCCTTTCATGTTCCATGAGTACAAACTGGAAGGTATATGCAATTTGCAGGATGGTGCTGGCCGCGTAGGGAAGATGCTTTATGCACGACAGGGAAAGAAATTTGATTATGATCTAAAACAGGTATTCTCCATTGTTCCCTCCTCTCTAATTTTCTTTTTGTTTGTTTTGCGTTTTTCTGTTGTTTATATTTGTTTCTTGGTTTGGGCTGTGGTATGGGTAAGGATTGAAATCTAATTAATGGTTTCAACTTGTGATTATTATTGTCCTAGTTCATTTTTCCTTACAATTCTTGTTTCCTTATGATGCCCATCAGCTAAGGTTCGCGGGTGATCTTCTAATGGAGTTGGGAGCTGGTGTTGAACTGGTAACTGCTGTTGTGCCGCAGTTTTTTCTTCCTTTAGCCTGTGCTGCGAATGTCGCCAAGGTTTGTCGCCTTCCTCTTTTCCATATTTATTCCTGTTGCATGCACATACATTTAGCTAAGAACTCAAGATTTATTTTGAATTGCTTACAGAATGTAGGTGCTGTCACTTCTACCTCAACTCGTACTCCTATATATAAGGCCTTTGCTAAAGGGGAAAACATTGGGGATGTAACTGCTAAGGGTGAATGCGTTGGCAATCTTGCTGATTTGGTATGCATTTCTAATCTTTCTTTCCTTCTTCTCTTTTTCTGGTGATGAAGATATTGATTTGATCTTAACAAGTATTCTGAATTTGGAAGTATGCAGAATTCTGATTTCAATTGCATGGCCTCTTGAGACCACTTCTCAAAAAAACAATTATCCTGGTCTGGCCATGGTAGTGTCATATATTATAGATTGCATTATTGTCTTAAATGCCATTTCCACAAGAAGGCTATTATTTCCATCTTTTGAAAGGGAAAAGTGGCAGAAGAAGAAGTCACTGTACTTTATGGTAGTTGTTGCAGGTTTCTTAAAGTGATGGTGTTGCCTAACTACTCATTTGCTCACTAACTTTTCACTCAATTCTTTCCCTTATGAGGGTTTTGGTGGAATAGAAACTGAAACAAAGGCCATATTCTATGATGGCAGTTAAGTTTTACATTATAGGGAAGCTGCAACCGACTTTGTGATCTGCTGTTATGTTGTATACTTGTATCTTCATATTGTTTCAAAGAATTTCGCTGGAGCTTATGTTACCATTTTCAAAAGAAGAATTTCGCTGGAGCAGTTCACTTGCTTATTTGTAAAAGTGACACTTTTAATCTAAGTTACTCGGACTCGGGTACGGGTATCCGACACGGGTACGGATCCAAAGGTCGGATCCTTCATGATCTAAATTTTAGGATTCGAGGATATGGATCTAGGTACGGGTACGGGTGCGGGGATTCGGCGAAAAACAAATTAAAAATCTAGAAATATAGCTATAAATTGGATGAAGAAAAAAAATTGATTTTTTTGGCTCTGGTCACAGAAAGTCGAGAAAGTCGAGATGAAGCAGAGAGAGAGAGAATGGCTTCTTTGTCCATTTTCTTGGTCTGTTGGAGGGAAAGTAGGTAGAGAAAAGATAGGAAGGATGTATTTTGCTGTCAAGAAAGGTCTCTATACCCCACTTTTTAGACAATAAAGTTCACTACCCCACTTTTTTTGACAAGAAAGTTCCTATGTACCCCACTTTTTTGACAAGAAAGCCACTTTTCATGGGATAGTACAATAAAAAATATAAAGAGATTTGTACCACTTCCTTTACTTACGGAAATTTTCCTTAAAATTTTGGTCAACACACCCGATCTCGTCTGACCGGATCCGACACAGATTCCACACCCTTATCCATGTCAGTGTCGTGTCGACACGGGTACGGTGCCCAAATTGCCGAGTACGAGTAACTTAGCTTTTAATTCTTGTTGTAAATTGACTGCACATCTTCAAGGGGGAGTACCTTTTGGAATGGGTATTTTAATAACTTTTCTAATTTTTCTAAGGTGTTGGCTAGTCAAAAACTCCCATGTCCAGCAGATGAAAGTAGCGGAAATGAGGATGTTGAGATGGATGTGTGGGCATACTAGGTTGGATAGAATTAGGAATGAAGTTATTCGGGACAAGGTGGGAGTGGCCCCTGTGGAGGCAAAGATGCGTGAGGCGAGGTTGAGATGGTTCGGGCATGTTAAGAGGAGAAGCACAGATGCCTCAGTCAGGAGATGTGAGAGGTTGGCCTTGGGAGGTGAGAGGAGGGGTAGAGGTAGGCCAAAGAGGTCTTGGGGAGAGGTGATCAGGCGGGGCATGGCGCAACTTGAGCTAACCGAGGACATGACCCTAGATAGAAGGGTGTGGAGGTTGAAGATTAGGGTAGAAGGTTAGTAGGTAGTCGTGCGTTTCCCTTTGTCTTCTCTAGTTCGATAGTATTAGTGCTAGTACGGTACCCTTTTTCCTTAGTTTGCTATATTCGCATGTCTTGTTCCGTTATTACTTGCCATCGGTAATTCCGTAGTTTACTAGCAGTACTTCGTTCATATTCTCGTTTGCTGCCTTGGACTTAGTTTTCTAAATATATTGTCTTGCTATTACTTGTTATCGGTACCTCTTTCATATTCTCTGTTGCTATATTCGATTTAGTTTTCTAATTATTTGTTTTGCTATTACTTGCTATCAGGGCTTCTTTCACCTTCTTTAGCCGAGGGTCTATCGGAAATAGTCTCTCTGCCCTTCCAGGGTAGGGGTAAGGCTGCGTACATCCTACCCTCTCCAGACCCCACTTGTGGGATTATACTGGGTGGTGATTGTTGTTGTTGTTGTTGTTCTAATTTCTCTAAGATCAATTTTATCATTAAGTTAGGAGTTTTCTCTAAGATCAATTTTTATCATTAAGTTAGGAGTTTAGTCTAATGAGGTGGTAAAACTGTTTGAAACCATTGAGTAACTGATGTAAAAGTACTGGAATTATTGATTGTAAGATGAGAACATGAGTTGCTATCTTCAGATATCAAAAATAAGTTTTAGACTTCTTTCTCAATCCATGTGTTCAATAAAATCTCATCGTCTGGGCCTTGATTATTCACAATTCAGAAGCTAAAATATTGTTCACATTGAAACGCAAATTTTACTGTCTTTTCATTTCAGGTCTATGGTTCATAAGGTGCACTCCTCTTCGCAGCATATCAGTTAATGATAATGAAAATATATAAGAGTTCTCTATAATAAAAAGGGGAAGAAAGAAAAAGAATATATAAGAGTTCTCTATAATAAAAAGGGGAAGAAAGAAAAAGAATCTACAAGAATGAAACAAGAATTATGAGCAGAAAAGCAGAAAACTACTAAAGAAGCAAAAGAATATTACAAAGGCAACAAGTTTGACGATCCTTAAAAAGTTTCCTTTTTTCTTTCAGGGGAATTGAAGGGGCTTATTTCCTACTTGACAAGGAGTTTATATTTATTTGTTTAGTGGTTTCTGCCATGTATCTGACTTCTAATGTATTTGAGCTGGAATAACTTATGTTAGGTTTTTCTTATGAAGCTTGGGACAGGATTAAGTATCATGATTGCCAAAAGGAATCCATCTTTGGTCAAGACATTTGCCCTCCTCTCATTTGGATATGTCTTCAGCTCTTATCAAGAGGTTAAGTAATGTGCATTAATTTCTAGTACTAGTCTGATTTCTTTCCTTGTTCTTTTTCCCATTTGACTGACGTCTCTTATTGCTTTTGTATATATTAGGTGAAATCTGTTGTGTTGCATACCCTGAACCGTGCAAGATTTACAGTAGCAGTAGAATCTTTCCTAAGGACAGGTTAGGAATAGCCTTTCCCTCTTCCTCCTTCCCTCTTTTTCTGTTATGATTGAGTCTCTTTCGTACCATGATTTTTGTTTGCTGTTAACTGACTGTCAGCACAACTGAATGGTTCAACTTACAAATTTGTGGTAAAACTAGGACATGCCAACATTTTCTTTGACTCAAATGTAGCAAAGTTATGTGCTTTTTGTCCTCTTTTACCTTTTCTTCTCCATTTTAGTTTCCCATAGACAACAACAACAACAACAGCCCAGTGAAATCCCACAATCCCACAAGTGGGGTATGGGGAGGGTAGTGTGTATGCAGACCTTACCCCTACTCCGGAGGAGTAGAGAGGCTGTTTCCGATTTTAGTTTCCCATAGAGTTATTTGGAATTATCCGAAGTTAAGAAACACTTAGTATGAGTGAAGCGAAGCAGGAAAGGTAAGATAAGTTAGCAGTCATTAATCTTTTTCTTCGAGTTGATGCCTTTTCCCCGGACCTCACTTGCGGGATTACACTGGGTTTGTTGTTGTTGTCCGAGTTGATGTCTTATCGTGCTACTTGCTTTTCAGGGAGAGTTCCAACACTGCAGGATGGAAATTCAAGGGAAAACATATTCAGTTTTCCATGGAAAAAGCACAGACCTATTGTTCTTGGTAATTACAAGGAAAATACACTTTGTTTCCTTTGTCATCTGAACATAACATCATCAGACGTATCCATTGCAGATTTTAACTAACTGCTTGCAGGACCAAGATTTAGAGAAGCTTTCCAAGATCCAAACTCATATCTTGCTGTCAAGCCCATCTTTGAGGTATGTTATCAAGGGAGGATGAATGTCAAGGGGAGCTCTCCTGCACATAGCACACTTACATCCCCTTGCTTTCTTGTTATGTTGCTAAGTGTTTCTTCTTCTATTTTATCTGATTCATGCTTGTGACTTGCATGTTGATCTTGGTTAACAGAAGGAGCAATATATAGTGTCATACAATCCTTTTAAGGGAAATATATATGTGTTGCTCAAGGATCAAGCTAAGTCTGATGATGTACTGAAAGCAGCATTTCATGTAAGACATCTGACTTATCCAACTGATGAACGTGAAACTCTTAGTAACTTACATTTACCTAATTAACTTTAAAATACAGGGCCATGTGCTTCTGCACATCATTCGTTCATCCACCGACAAACAGTCCTCCTCCAGGAAACAGCGGGAAGATGAACTTTCAGTATCCTTGTTATCAACTGCTGATCTTCAAGCTCATGTTATAGAATCTTATAAGATGGTCTCTGCTTTATATATGCCTTTCAAGAGCAAAGCTAAAGAACAGGTGAAGAGAAATTTGCCACTTAATGATACTATTTCTGATAGATCATTTTTCTTTCTAAATTTTAAACAAGCTAAAACATAGAGATGATATGTTACAGTCTGAGAGCAAGTGAGCCTCTGTTTGTCATTACCTATAATCACATATTACAGTTGGAAAAAAAAAATCACGTGCAAAGATGAGGAAGTATCAGGAAGGCTAAAATGAAAGAGACCAGAATTTTTAAGTCTTCAATCTCATCCCTGTAATTCCTGCTCCTCCACCTCCACCTCCCCCGAATACAACAACAACAACAACAACAAACCCAGTTTAATCCCATAAGTGGGGTTTGGGGAGGGTAGTGTGTACGCAGACCTTACCCCTACCCTATTACAATCATGGTTATGGTTTTACAATCATATTCATCACGACTGACAATTAGGATTTGTTTCTTTGGTATTGCTGCAAGTGAACGTTTTTCTTAAGAAGCTAGATGGCAATGTTTTGCCTTGTCTGAAGTTGTTAGTGTCTTGAAAAGTATAGGGGCTGGGACCATAAATCAACTTCCCTCCATCATGACTAGCTAACTGGAACAGACATACAGTTGGTTAAAGTACAGGGACATATGATATACCTTATTTCTCTTCAAGTGTGCCTTGGTTTCAATTAACGGATTGCTATTTTTCTACACTGGCATGTTCATCATGTATTTTTCGTTTTCGATCAGCCATCTGCTTGTTGCTACTCTGAAAATGCAACAATATCTTACAGTGAAAGGAGAAATCTTAGAGAAAGAACGTTGGGCTGCTATTTTTTTCTTATTGCTTGTGTCATTGCTATGGTCCTAGATATGTGATTGCCAAGGCACCATGCAAACGTGCTTTCCTCTGGAAGGCCCTGACATGGATTCATGAGCTCTGTTTCACTTTTATCGCTTGCCCCCTGAAATTTTAATACTCATAACCTTTATGACTTCTGTTAAAATGCTTCTCATTCTAGAATCCAGATAATTAGGACTTGTAGCAATCTCTTAGCCTCGGTTCCCTTTGAATTACTCTTTTTGTGGAAGTGGAAGATCCCTGATTATTTTTAAGACTACATGCAGTGTGTGACACATGATCTAGCCTTGTAAAAGGATTTAAAATGGATTCTCTTGTAATTGGTTATATCTATGAATTGCCTCCATAATTCGTAGTGGGTAATTCCAACTTATAAGATGTGAGTGCCATTCAGCATTAAATGCAATTACAAATAAAATCATAGTTGTAGTGTTTTTCTTATAATCTCCTTGCCCGTCCATTCTGTTTTTCATTACCTTGAAGGCTTGAACTCCTTCAAATGGTGCTGCTAGCTGTATTTGTTCAGCTGGCTGGATTAATTCAAAGAGGTCGTAAGGAGTTATTTTACACGAAGGAATTAGTGGAAAAACTGTACACTGTCCAACTCATGATCAATTCCCTCTTTTCAGAAGGGTGAGGTCTGTTGGCTACCAACAATTTAACCCCGTTGGATTGTGATTATCTTTTTGGGGTGAAACGTTTTAATATTCACATTGCAGAATATTAATGGAATTAACACAGTGGGCCTGGCAATGGTGGTTTCGTTGTTTGTCTTCCTTACCAGTTTGATTATCACATACTTGCAGGAGGCTGCTTCTTTTATTTATTATGCAGGTTAGTGATCATTTTACATTCTTGCAGGGCTGGGTGATGTCGGAATCACTACTTAATCCTGGCCGAGCTAGACTTTGTGAAATGGTCAAATAAGATACATAACTGTTGGAGTCGGTTGCGGAGGAGCTAAAATTGTTTCTTGTTGTCACAACTATTTTGCATGACCATTGATGTCACTGCCGCACTGCAAAGCATTTGTGCATCTAGGGGAATTTGCTACATGGCGGCAAATGAGGTCGGATTTTTGAAGTAATTGCCAGATGTTTATCTTGATGCTGTGTAGACGCAATTTGCTACATGTGCTTGCTATTTTGTAGCGCGACAGTTTACCTGTACATCAGCAGCTCGTGATTGGCGTAAGCAAGAAAATACACTTAGTGAAAGAGATTTCAGTAGATTTGTTTATTCCACCAAAAACAATTTCTTTGATATTTTCTTGCATATAAATTTTCATTTTAATACTATTTGGTAATGCATACAAGGGTTTAATATATTTTTTTTGGGGTTGTGGGGGGGGGGGGGGGGGGGGGTTGGTGGAATTGCGCTTTCAGTTTGGAGACAAAAGATGCTCTCCTGCCCCAGTTCCCTGTTTTTTCTACTTTGTTTCGGCTAGTGTAATAACATCTCCATCCGGTATTCCCTTTTCCTTTTCTACCATTTTTACTCTGCACTCATGGTAGAATCTTATTCTTTAGACATGGATTTGCTTTTAAGCAAACTTGAGGAAAATGGCACTTTTATTATTGTTATTCTAGTTACTTTATCTGATGATATTGAGTCTTGGTTGAGATTCCAAAAGAGAAAGCTGAACTAATGGGTATCTATTGGACCACAAGTACAAGTATGGAGGCCAAGGATGCAAGTAAGCATTTGTGGTCACTCGCTTCGTTCCTTGATATCACATCCACAGCATAATTCTTGTCCAATGGTCCATCTCGATATTTGCAAGTGGGCTATTATGTTTTTCTTACATGTAGAGAGTTATTAAGATGAATTGGATTGTATTGTTTGACGAGATTCAAAATGTGAGGGTCAAAATGTTTAATTTTCAGTGAATATCCTCAACATAAACAACAAAGAAAAATATAGCTGGAGTAGATAAATCAATGTGTTTCAACAAAATTCTTGGCATACAATGTGGGCAAGTTCATGTTAGCTGTTCCAGAAAAGCCATGCTCGTTAAAAAAAAAAATCTGGTGAATTTACTCTCTACAAAAAAAAAAAAAAAAAGCTTAACGTAATTTAGGACCAATTGAAAGTGGTTCGGTTTTATGCACCATTAACTATGTGATCTGCCACATTGCCGTAGGCCTGGGAGGTAAGGTTTCCACATTTGCTAAAAGTCAGGTGAGGAAGTGTGCATATGTGAAAGGTCTAATGCCTGGTGAACGCGAAGCATAAGAGCTAGCATGGAGCAAAATCCAAAGAAGCCTAGTATTGTTCTTTCTTTCCTTATTTTTTCCTTTTCTTTCTTTTCATGGATATAAGCAATAGGTAGAAAATTTATTCACCCATGTAATGTATTTGTAGGGTTGGTTTATTGACTGAATGTTTGCATGTGTTTCAACACCATGTTCTCGCGATACTTGTTATTGTTATTCTTTTTTAAAAGTAGTTTCTTTATTGTTTTTTTTTCCTTTCTAATCTTTTAGGACCCTCTGTCTTCAAAACAGTCCCACCAGGTCGATTCAGTTACTGGACACTAGTTTTGATTCGTATGATTTCTCAACCTGATATGTTGAGACAGTGACCAGTGAGGCGAGCTCGCGTCATAGATCAGCATTTTCGAGTCTCTTCATGTTTTATTCGTTAATTTTGCTTCCATTTCGTGATTTTTTTCTGGTGATTTTGTTGTCATGAGCTATTGGTGGAATGAAGATTTTATCCCTAGAATTGTATTGTTAACTCGTGAATTACAACTTAAATTAGACTCCTGGAATGCTCGCTTGTAAAATTCTCTAACTTTCATGTGCTGGAATCAAAGTCATCTATGTCGTTCATTTGGTCTTTCCCAGAATTTGGTTACTTTGTCTTATGGTTGGTTCCATTAATTGTATATTTAATATAGTTTTATAATCCTCAATGCTAAAAAAGTTGTTCATTTCACTCAAAGGAAATGAAAAAAAATATTCGTGTATTATCAAACATTTTGGTAAAGTTCGAGGTTCAGTACTATAACTGATGTTAGTTATCCGTGGCAATTGGATCATGGGGTTTCAAATGAGTACCTTTGGATACAATCCAACATACATGGAGCTTCAAGCAATTAGAGTTGGCCTACAATTAGATATGGGATCATAACTTTACACCACTGGAAATTGAAACGAAGTCCACAGTTATTCTCCACATACTTGAAACTGATAATCCTATCTATACCAACTTAAGTTCTTGATTCCATGTGCTTATAGAGGAGGTTGGGGAATTTAGTGATCCGGCATAATTTTAGGGAAAGAAGCATGGTATCACTTCTTTTGACGCAACAAGGGACCAAGCAAGCCACAGTCAACAACCTAGTTATTGAATAGTCTCCTCCAGAATATGATGCAGACGCAATTCTAGCAGACAAAACTGGATTAGTATCTACTAAGTCTATTACTGTTTCTGTTTGTAATAAGTTGGCTCCCTTGGTAATCTGTGTGTACTTCCTAGTCCTAACTCTTGTAACCTTAGCAGTAATATTGTAACTACTTCCACTGATGATCTCAATGGGACATCTAGTCTATGTAATGTTACTATCTAGTAATGAATAAAATCTCCTTTTTAACCAAAAAAAGAAAAGAAAGATATTACTGATTACTAGCACTAAGCCATTCAATATGACTTCCTTAAAGAACAGTTCGCCGGAATATAGTTTCATAAAGAATGTGTTATGAATTGGGAAAGTGGGAGTCTGATTTAGGAAAGTAGGGTATTGGGAGGAGTCACGTGAGGAGTTGTAATAAAAGGGGAATAATTATGGGATATATTCAGGGTTACCCATAGAAATCAAAATAATTACCCTGATTCTATCCACGACCCTACCCATATAATATTTCGGTATATATGTATACTATTATAGTATAATGTTGTAGTATAACCATATACTTTATTATAGTATACTCTTACATTATATTGTGATACAATAACGGTATACTGTTGGATAACTGTGTTTTAATTTGCATATTATTATAGTATATCCTTTCGGTATATATGTATACTATTACAGTATACTGTTGCAGTATAACTGTATACTCTTACAGTATATTTTGATACCGTAACGGTATACTATTGGGTAAATGTGTTTTTATTCAAGTTTCAGCTGAAATATTGCATATTATTACAATATATCATTTAGTTAGCTCTATTTATTTTTTTAAAAATCTTATTTTATTCCTCTTTTTCTTTGTCATTAGATTGTGTATCATATAATAAGTCCTAGTAATAATAATTCTTAGAGTTAGTTAATCGCAGTATGTGGTCAGGGGCGGATGTATCCTTTCGGATATGAGTTCAATTGAACCCATAACTTCCGACACAGAGTATGGATTTATATGCAAACATCTATTAAAATCTCAACAAGTATTAGATTTGGACTCATAATTTTAACAGTATAATCAGTTTAATGCTAAAATCTTAAAAGTTAAACCCACTAAATTTAAATCCTAGATTCACCTTTATAAGTAATTGAGGAGTTAACTTATCCATAGAGTTATTTAACAAGACATTTTGGATCGGGGGATCTTGATTTATGAACGTAGGAAAAGAAATAATAAAAAAGCTCTTGAAGCCTTCAAATAATAGCACAAATAATAAAGAGAAGAATAAAGTGCAATGTAGGAAAAATAATAGGAGAGGAAAAATACAAAAAAACATAAAGTAATTAATGGCAGAAAGGGAAAGTCAAAGAAAAGTTAGGACAAAATAGGAAAAAAGAGGAGAGAGAAAACACAAAAAGATAAAGAGTAATTAATGAAAAAACTAGAATATTGGGGAAAAGTCAGGGTAAATATTTTGAATCGCATGGGTGTATTATGTAAAAAGTTTCGAGTAGGTAATTAGTTTGGCCCAAATGGGCATTTAGTGTAGATTTCCCAATAATTATTGGGTTAAAAGCATCCGGCTAATAGAGCACAGAACTGGGCCAAAGTGTTGAGGCCCAATGTTTACCCGCCACTTATGCAGCCAAGTCCTATCAATAATAAATACTAGGAGCTAGGTGAAGGAAGTTAGGCAATTTTTCGGTAATTCAGTTATACGTCTAACAACCTTCTCTTCCACTTCTCTCCTCTCTCTTCTCGAATCTTCTCTTCTATTCTCCTAATTTCGTTCTTCTCCTTCTTCTTTCTCAGGTTATGAAGAATACTTGTAACAGTGGTGTAACAATTTCCATTGATATTGAATAAAAGAATTCCCGTTTTCCATCTATTACTCAATTGTTTAGCTAATTGCTTAATTCTTCTAGTCTATAACAACTTGGTATGAAAGCTTCCTCCTGGCACCATGAGAATTACAAAAACTCGAGCTAAAACCATTGAAGAAAAATGTCAAGAAACTGAAAAATCAGTTATAGAATTGCATGACTGAAACAAACAAAAAACTGAAGTCCAATGACTAAAAAATGGATGAGTTGAATCACAAATTTGATATGATGATGGAGAAGATCTTCGCGCACAAAGATTGCATCCTGGGAAGTGCACCGACTGAAGGTCTTCATTTGGAAGGGTCTGGGAGCAGAATGAGAATGACGGATGAGCAACATCCTGTAAAAGCTCCAATGAACAACTTTGCTTCTATAGTGGAGTTCCCTTACTTTGAGGAGGGAGATCCTAGATCATGGTTGTACAAATGTGATAGGTATTTTCATTACAATCACATTACTGACCCACAATAAAAATTAGAATCAATTATTCTTCATCTAAATAGAAGGGCTGAGTCTTGGTACTTTTCTTATCAATTGGGGGGGGGGGGTATTTGTGAGATAGTTCGATTTTATTGAAGAAATTTCAAAAGATTTAATGAATCTTACAATAGTAATCTCAAATTGTTGGGAGAATTCAAAAAAGTGGAGCAAAAAGAGACTATTAATGAATATCTGGAGAGGTTTGAGGATTTGAAGGCTTGGGTGTTGATAAAGTACCCAACTATTGCTGAAGAATATTTCTTAAGATTCTTCATTAGAGGGTTAAAAGAGAAAATTAGGCACACTATGAAAATGCTTGAACCCTATTTTTTACGTCATGCTGTAGAAAAAGCCAGACATAAAGAGAACTTGATTGGCACTATGACTTGGAAGAACAGACTCAGTGGAGCAAGAAGTGTAGTGAAGTACCAAGGATCCAACTCTGTATCAGGAGCTAGACCTTTGGGAAATCTGCAGAAGGACGATAATTCTAATACATCCATGTCAGGAACTAAACTATTTGAAGCCAGAAGGGCAAGGGAGGAATGCTACAAGTGTGGGGAAAAATACTTCCCAGGTTATGTGTGCAAGAACAGATAGTTGAACACACTATCTGGAAGTACTGAATAGGAGGAAGAAATTCTGGAAATGAATAAAGAAAAGGAGGTTATGCCTAGTGAGATTACATAAGAAATATTGGATGAGGCCATCAGCCTCAATGCACTATCTGGTAGCATAACATCTACCACTATTAAGCTAAAAGAAATGTACGTGAAGAAGATGTTGACCATTTTGGCAAACAGTGAAAGTACCAATAACTTCATAGCTAGTGAGACTGCCAAAAATCTAGGCTGCATGATTAAAGAGGATGTACCTATATATGAGAGTGGTTGTGGCTAATGGTGGTTACCTGATGAGTTACCAATCTTGTCCTCAATTTAACTGGAAAACTCATGGGATAGACTTTGGACACAAATTAAGACTACTGGATATTAGAGGGTGTGGTGTGGTCTTAAGAATGAATTGGATGAGGAAACATAATCCCATCCTGTTTGATTTCATTGAGTATAGACTGCAGGTGAGTGTGAAGGGGAAGAGAGTGGACCTTAAGGGCCATTCTGAGGAAGGCAAACTCCATAGCATGACAGTTAGTGGAGTCAAGCAACTCCTCAGGAAGGGTCAAGTGTTGTGGACTCATCTATTCACAATTACTGCCAGGACTACTGATCAACAAGAACCCATATCTGACAAGATCAGAGCAGTACTTCAAGAGTTTCCAGATGTTTTTGAGGAGCTCATGGACCGGCGTTGCATATGAAAGTTGGAAGAAAGAGCAAGGGCTAGAGAAAAATGTACTAGTGCGTCGCATAAGGCGTGGCATTAGTAAAATATTTCGTCAGAAGTTTGAGAAGTTTAGAGACTTGGAGTTTTTAAGTCTGACAGAAAAATACACTAATGCTAGGCATATTGCGTGACATAGTGCATAGCATCAGTACAAAATTTTGTCAGGCAAGCTAAGTTCAGAGAGTTTACAACCAAGAAATTTGCATTAATGCTACGCACCCTGCGTAGCATAGTGCGACACATGAAGTGTAAAAAGTTTGTAGGTTTTTCCACTTCGGCTCAAAGAGGGTAGTTTCATCCGAGTTCGTTCCTACTTGGTATAAATACACTAGAAACATATTTTTGAGAGAATTTTTGACCTTGGAAGCTTTGGGAGAGCATTGGAGGCTACAAGACTCAGGATTTCATCATCTTTCCATCAATTCAATACGAGAGTTTGGATTGTAAAGTTTGATTGATGCTTCCTTATTCTTTAATTATATTTGTGATGACTTCCTCCATGATTATGGAGTAGTTTACCTTAGGGTTTGACAAATATGATATTTTGATAAATATTTGTGGATTTTAACTCTAGCTCTTGCTTGAATTCGTTTATGGAGTTTTGAATTGTTGAAACTATATTCATTAGTTTATTTAATCAAAAAAGGAATATCTTGGTGATTATATTTGCATTATTTTGTTTGATTCAATTCATTGATTCTCTTAATTAATCGGAAGAGCTTGTTGAATTGTCGATTAAATCAAGTTAGGAGAATATTCGAGAGACGTTTTACTAAGGACCAATCCATTAATGCATGCTTGCATATTTCACGGTGCTTATTTTAGTTCATCTCATAGAGTTAAGATTTAATCGAGAGAGGAGTCTTGACTACACGTTTGAACTAATCATCGAGTGAATTCGTGAGAATTATTAGAACATTAGAGTGAATTAAACTAGAGTATATCCCAAATATTGATCTTGCACCTATCCTGTCAATCCTTTATTCCTCATATTAATAAGAACCACTTTACGAATTTCCAATTCCTTGCTCTCAATTGTCAATTGCTCTATTTTAATAGTTAAACTTAGTTTATAATCATTTAACTCAAGTGTTGATCCTCCTGAATAGCAATTAAATCAGAAATTACCCGAACATTATTTAAATCCAATCCATGTAGAGACAACATTATACTATACTATCTTTGATTAGCGAGCATCAATTTTGTGTTGTATTTTGCGCTCGTCAAATTTTGGCGCCATTGCCGGAGATTGGCAATCAATAGTGTTTAAAATAGTTTTTGGTGCTAATTCAGAAATTTATTATTTTTTTATTCTTTACGGGTTTCCTCTTCCGTGTGCAGGCAACATATTGACGTCTCTGGTGTATAACTCGATCTTCTTCAAAGGAATTGATTCCATACAATCTAGAGGTGGAAAAGACTCTGCGACAGTTGAGGAAAGAGAAAGAACTCACCGAAAAATTTTTGGGGCAACTTTCAACCCTAGAACACATGGCTAAAAACGGTGAAGATGAGGTCGAATTAGCTGCAAGAGAAGCAGCACAACAAGAAGCTGCACGAATAGCAGCTGAGGAAGCCCGTTAGAGTTGCTGATGAGATCATCAACGATGATGAGGGTCGAAGATTCAATCTAAATTTACCCTTGATTGAAGACCAGTTCAAGAATGCGGTACCCAGGCCTGGTAGATCATTGGGTGATTATGACAGACTGGTCTACAATCAGGGACTATCCAGTGTTAGTCCTTCGCCAGTAGCAACAAATAATGTCGAGTTGAAGCATGGCTTGCTTCAAACTATTTATAACAACTATGTCTTAAGAGGGAAGGTGAATGAGGATCCTAACACTCACTTGATGGATTTTGAGGAAATCATGAACACTTTCCAGTACAACGGAGTGTCGAAAGATACAGTATACCTTAAGGGCATTCCCCTTTTCACTGAATGATGACGCAAATCACTGGCTTCGTAGCTTACCAATGGGGTCGATCAGGACATGGGAAGATATGACTAGAAAGTTTCTTGACAAATACTTCTCAGCTGCAAAAACAATGAAGTTCAGAAGGGAAATTCACAACTTCTGCCAGACGGACACTGAAACAGTTTTCGAGGCTTGGGAAAGATTCAAGGAGACAGTGAGAAAGTGTCAACATAATGGGATTGAATTGTGGATGCAACTCCAGGACTTTTGGGATGGACTTACACCTCCCTCACGACGAACTCTGAACACTGCAGTTAGAGGTCCTTTAATGAAGAAGACTCCTGAGGAGATTGTGGCAATTCTTGATGATCTCAAAAATCTTTGTGTGATTCAGGAGCTTCTATTAATCTTATGCCTTTGTCTATTTTATGGAAATTGGAGGGAGAGATTGGAGAGATCAGGTCGGTACCTGTGTCCTTGTAGCTGGCGGATCAGACCATAATCATACCTGAAGGAATAGTGGAAGATGTGCTAGTTCGGGTGGACAAATTTGTGCTCCCTGTGGACTTCATTGTGGTGAACATGAAGGAGAATAGGGAGGTTCCCCTGATTTTAGGAATACACTTCTTGGCTACGGGCAGAGCAATTCTAGATATTCAAGAAAGGCAGCTCATACTCAGAGTAGGGGATGAAAGGCTGATCTTCAAGATGGAAGGAGAAAGGGGGGGCCTGAAAGAGCAAATTGGAAAGAGTGAAGCTGATAAGTGTGGGATGTACCCAAAGAAGGCGGAAAATAAGCTCTCAGCATGGATGTGTGCACTAGGTCGGGCGTGCAAAGGAGATCCCGACTTCGATTCCGACCCCGGCTAGATGAATCAGGGAAGTTTCCTTTACCTCTTACTTTTTAGTTGTGTTTCATGGGGACATCCCACAATTTAAAGTGTGGGGTGGGGAATGTATATATGTATATGTGTGTTTGTAATAGTATCATTTCTTTTGATTTTGTTTTTTGGACTTTTCCCGACGATGTATTTCCTCGACTGTCTTCTTGAGGGATTAGAGTCGAAGAAAAAAAAATATTTTATTTTTCTTAGGTAGGGTAATAATTTCCCCTTGATTTATCTTTGTGCCGCGGTTCTTTTTCAAGGGTTTTTGTTTGAACCGGGTGTAGTTAGTTTTTCTTTTAGTAGGAGTAGTGAAGTCTTGTGCTATGTATTGAATGGAGATGACTTTCCTTGACTTTGTTATGCCTTGAGAGCAAAGAGTGCCTTATTTGTGACGCCTAGACTCAATTCTTGACTCCTAAATAAACACCTTAAATTGTGTGATTGTAACTTTTCTTAACTATTTTGACTAGAGAGTCGGGATAGATCCGATCCTAAGTGAGTTATGTGCCAATAAATGAGTGAGATTTTTGTTGATATTCTGTGCATTTCAGTGATGTCTAGAACTTACCCCATGTATTTGCAAAGCAAAATAGTAGTCTTGTTCAGTCTAGAAAGTGATATAGACATTTCTTTCATGAGCCATTTATATGTCTGTGACTCGCCTAATTGTTGTGTATCCTAGTTAACCCCGTTGAGCCTGTGATCCTATTTATTTGGCAACCACATGCCCGATCCACTTTGTTTGAATTAACTATCAGTTTGAACATTTTACCTCTCTTGAGCACTTGATTTTGTTATGAGTTTGTAAAATCTAAGTGATGTATGGTCGGTTTTTTTTGAGTGAAACTATTGAAAAATGAGAAAGGTGCATTGTTTGAAAAATTATGAGAGCCACATGTAAGGAATTGGAGAAAAAAAAGAGAAAGAAAAATCAATCAAAACTTTGAAAATAAGAAAACAAAAGAGTGTGTACGTGGTAGAAAAGAGAAAAATTGATCCCTTGCTATTGGTAGTTCTCATCTTGTATGTGCTTAAAGATAGTGGGAGCTTAATGTTGTGAAGGTTGGGGTTTGGTTCAAAATAAGTGTGGGGTTTAAATGTTGAAATTGTATGTATTAAAGTACTCAGGGAGGTGTAGTCACTATATCCAAATGTATCCTACCTGTCCCGCAGCCTACATTACAACCAATTAAAGCACTACTTGATTCTTAACTTAATGAGCTAAATTAGTAGAGTATTATACTACGGGCAAGCCTATGGTATATTCTCTGTGGCGCATGAATTTTATTTCTGAGAGTGAGTTAATTCTTTCTATATTGAGTTCCTATTTGTTCTTTAATTTTATTGTGTGTAGAACTACTCTCTATCTTAGGTATGAGGGCACATGATTTGCGAAGGTAAGGTAAAGTCTTTGACCTCTGTGTTAGAGTAAGTGAGCAGGTTGTGAAAAATACGTGGTGCTTTGAGTCGAGTGTTGAGGCTAGGGTGTTATGATATGGTGGTTAGTCTATTTTAAATATTCTTGGCATGATGAGTCATGGAAGTGGTCTGATAAGAAGGTCGTCTTTGTGTGAAGTGCATTTTAATTTCTCGAGGACGAGCAACGGTTCAAGTGTGGGGTGTTGATGGTAGGCTAGGAATACGTGTTTTAGCCGCATTTTGCACTCTAATTACTGCACTTTGAGTGTGTTTGAGCTTAAATGATGGTGATTTGCACTTATTACGTATTTTATGCTTTGTAAGAGATAATTCCGAGTTAAGAAGATGTTCTGGAGCTACATCGAATAATTTAGACCTTTGAAGTCTGAGTAAAAGCCTAAAGAATTTAAACCGGGATCGCGTCCGGGGCTCGTGGATCGGTGTTGCATACAAAAGTTGGAAGAAAGAGCAAGGGCTGGAGCAAACTATACTAGTGTGTCATATAAAGCGTGGCATTAAGCGTCGCATTAGTACAAAATTTTTTCAGAAGTTTGAGAAGTTCAGAGACTTAGAGTTTTTGGGTCTGACAGAAAAATACACTAATGCTACGCATAGTGCATGGCATTGTGCATAGCATCAGTACATAATTTTGTCACACAAGCTAAGTTCAGAGAGTTTACAATCGAGCAAATTTCACTAATGTGATAAGTGGAGATTTTAACTACTTATTAGCGCCTTTTAACTTTTGTTTTAGTCAAAAAGCATTGAATTGTGTGTCCGAAACTAAGGAAATTGTGCAAAATTGTAGGAATGCTGGAAGTTGGGCTCCCGTGATGAAATCCGGCTAAAAAAAGAGCAGTCTAAGCACAAAGCAATAAAGGGCACAGAAGCACAAAATGTGCGGTCCGCATAAGGAATTCTGCGGCACCAGAAGAAATTGCGGATCGTAGAATTCCATCTGCGGTCGCAAGCAAAGAAGGAAAAATCTGCAGACAATTGTGCAAATTGCGGACCGTACATGAATTGTGCGGCCGCAAAAGCTGGGCTAGGAGTCAAGATCAGAGAGTATGCAAATTACTAAGTCCAGAACCTAAGTGAATTGCGGACCGCACAATATTTGTGCGGCCGCAGAAGATTGCCTTGCGGCGGCAACCCTAACATTGTAGACCACAGAAGATTGTCTTGTGGCCGCTATTCTAAATCTGTGGACCGTAGAAAAGTTGCTTCGTAGTCGCAGTTCAGAATTGTGCGGCCGCAGAACTCCAGCTCCTGTCAGATGAAGAAATCTGCGGACCGCACATGGAATTATGCGGCCGCAGAACCTCTCGAGAGGTATTTTTGTCCGAGAGTTTCAGCCTTGTATAAATAGATGAGTTTCACAAAATTAGGTCAAGTTTGAACATCTGCAATTGCGGTATTCATTTTTCTTTGCCATTTTTGGAAGTTCACTTTGCTTTGGTGTATTTTACAATAGATTTAGCCATTTTAGTCTTTCATTATGAGTTTAATTAGTCTTTCTTCTCTATTTTTTTCAGACCCAAGCATGAGTAGCTTGATTTTTACTAGGGTTGTGACTCCACCCTAGTATGTAAACCTTATGGGTATCTAATTTAGTGCTTGTTTATGATTAGGTATTTATTATTTAGCTTAGTTCATGCTTTAATTTTTGGAATTAATGGTTGCAAACATTAGTTCATGCCTATTTGACTTAGTCTCTACTTGAGAAAGAGAGACCTAGTCTAGGATAACTTGGCTAACAAGGAATTGGGTCAATCGAGAGATTCATTTACCCAATTAAAGGGTTCAACCTAGAGATAGTAATAACCCGACTTGAGATTTTATCAACTGTTTTGTGTGATACCCATTTGGTCTTGAGAAAGCTAAATTGGGCAAAACCACTCTCTGACTGAGAGGTATTGAGTGGGTACTTTAGAGTTGATGGCTATAATACACCTCAGTCAACAACACAAGCATTAACGTCTTTATCCCATTAGGCAAACACTTAGGTAATGATCACAACCCTAGGCTTTTTATCAATTTGGAAAAACCTCAAAAATAATTATCTCTAGTCTTCTTTATTTATTTTGCAATCAATAGAGTACAATTAGAAATAGAAAATCAATATTTTTTGGGAAGTGCAATTTAGATAATTCAATCGCACACATTGAAATATATACCTCTAACTCCCATCTTATCTCCCTGTGGATTCGACCCCGACTCATAGTCGGGTTTTATTATTTCAAACGACCGTTACATATCTCTATTGAGGTGTGCATTTGGACGCGATCAATTTTTGGCGCCGTTGTCGGGGAACTAAAAACAGTGTTTGCTATATATTTGGGTGTGTTTTTGGAGTATCTTCTTTTGCTTCTGTGTTACTAACTTGTTTGAGAAATTGTAGGTACAACCATGGCAAACAATGAGCTCGGAAATATTATTTTGGGAGATATGGACGTTGAGGATGACCAAGTGGATGAGGTTCCTCTTGAACCTTAAGCCAATAGAAGAGGCCGAGTGCCTCATGACAATATGCCCGTTCCACCCCCATCTCCACCATGAGCGGCTCCACACCGGGTGTTACCCAATGAAGGATATGCAAGTGCAATAGTCCCTCCCCGTATTAGGGCGGGCAACTTTCAAATCACCAACGTGATTCGCACTTTGCTAGAGCAACGAGGTTTCTTCACCGGTGCTCCAAGTTAAAATGCATACAAACATTTGAAGGGGTTTATGGACACTTGTTAGGGGAGCAAACAAACAAATGTCTCCGAGGATACATTGAGGCTAAGGCTTTTTCCCTTCTCTCTACGAGGGAAAGCTTTAGATTGGTTGGAACGTTTGCCGAACCATTCCATTCACACTTGGGATGAGTTGGCGAAAAGGTTTATTTCTAAGTTCTTCTCTCCGGGGCACATGGCTACACTTCGGGATGAGATTTTGGCATTTAAGCAAGAGACAAATGAATCACTACACGAGATATGGGAACGCTGTCGAACAATAGTTAAGGAATGTCCCAACAACGATATGACAGAGAACATGATTCAACAAATATTCTATCGTGGAATCAACACAACCAACCAATGTGTAGTGAATCAACTTGCCAGTGGGAGCTTCATGACTACGCCTTATGCGGAGGTGTGTGAGGTTTAAATGAAATGGCATAAACATCATCGGTATGACAATCCCGGGCTAATATTCCACAAGGTGATCCCAACGTGATCCATCTTCACAAAGAGTTGCATGACCATGGGCAAGCCATTGCTGAATTGACTACCACCATGAATCAATTAGCAAAGGCTCAACTTTAACAAATGCAAAATCCTAAGCAAGTCAATTCCATGGAGGGAGTGAACATGATGGTGAATAAGAGGAGAACCAAGGGTCCACAAGTGCAGCATCGAGTGGATAATTTTGTGTAAGAGGATAGTGGTTTTGATCAAGATGATTCTTATAATGACCAAGAAGAGGAGGTGCAATATGTGAACAACTTTCAGGGGCAACGAAACAACTTCCAAGGCCCAAACCAACAATAATGGTGACCTCAAAACAATAAAGGCAACTGGAATTCTAACAACTAAGGAAATTGGAATGGTGGAAACAATCAAGGGAATTGGCATAACAACAATCAAGGAAATTGGGGGATGGGGGGCGGGGTAACAATCAAGGCGGATGGAACAATAATTAAGGCAATCGGGGGTCGAGTTTTCAAAGGCCTCTGATGTATCAACAACCGAACAACCCACCTCCTTATCCTTCCCATGGTCCTAGATCTTCAACCAATGAGATGGGGCATATTGAGAACATGTTCAAGCAAATGATGGAAAATAATGCCGATTCGGATGCCCAACTTGCCTCACACAACACATCGATCCGCAACTTAGAAGTTCAAATGGGGCAAATCTCTCAAGCTCTAAATTCTCGTCCTAAGGGGGCACTACCAAGTGACACGGTGGTAAACCCAAAGGGTGGGAACAACACGGGGCATACCATGACCGTTACCACAAGAAGTGGGAGAGGTGTAAATACATCCACCTCAAGTCAAAAGCAAATTGTGGATGATGAGCAAGCGGTACAAGAAGAGAAGTCTCGAACAATATGGTGTAAGCAAATGATGAAGTTCATATTGATATTGATGATAGTGTGGAAGAGACTCAAGAGGAGGTGAACTTGTCTAGGGATCACTTTATTGACATACTGGAGCCGGTAGTGAAAAAGGCTAAGGCACCATTGCCTAAGCCTCCACCTCCATACCCTCAAAGTCTTGCCAAACAAAATGGCGAGAATCAATTCAAAAAATTCATTCAAATGATAAAGAGTCTCTCAATCAATGTGCCATTTGTTGAAGCTTTGGAACAAATGCCCGATTATGCAAAGTTTATGGAGGATCTCGTGACAACGAAGAGGTCAATGAATTTTGAAACTATCAAAGTCACTCATCAAGTGAGTACAATCGTGCATTCGATGGCTCCTAAGTTGGAAAATCCCGGTACTTTCACAATTCCTTGTACAATTGGAAGTGCCGAGTTTGCTAAAGATCTTTGTGATCTTCTGGAGAGTATCAATTTGATGCCCTATTCGATTTTCAAGACCTTGGGAATTGGGTAACCAAGACCCACCTCTATGAGATTGCAAATGGCCTATTGGACCATGAAGATACCTTTGGGAGTGATTGAAGATGTCTTGGTTCGTGTTGATAAATTCATTCTTCCGGCGGATTTTGTCATTCTAGATTGTGAAGTTGATTATGAGGTGCCGATTATTCTTGGAAGACCTTTCCTTGATACAGGGAAGGCTCTTTGTAATGTTGAAGCCGGAGAACTTACTTTCCGGGTGGGAGATGAAAAAGTGGTATTCCATGTGTGCAAGTCCATGCGGCGACCAAATAGCAATGAGGTGTGTTCTTTTGTGGACCTAGTGACCGAGGTTATCATTGATGATACAAGTGCCACAATTAATGTTGGTGATATGTTGGAGTCCGTCTTGCTCAACTTTGATCATGACGAGATGGATGGCTTTATGGAATGTGTGAATTCTTTGCAAGGAATGGGATCGTACAATTATGCACCCCGGAAACTATCCTTGGATCTTGAAAATAGGAAAACTCCTCCTACAAAGCCTTCCATTGAAGAGCCTTCTACCTTGGAGTTGAAGCCATTGCCTCCACATCTTCGGTATGAATTTCTTGGCCTTTGTTATACTTTACCGGTTATTCTTTTATCTTGTTTGACTAACGTGCAGGTAGATTCTACATTGGCGGTGCTACAAAAGAAGAAGAAGGCTACTGGGTGGACATTGGCGGATATTCGGGGGATAAGTCCCACATTTTTCATGCATAAGATCAACTTGGAGAAAGGTGCCAAACCATCTATTGAACATCAAAGGAGACTAAATGAGGCTATGCAAAAAGTTGTCAAAAAGGAGATTATCAAGTGGTTGGATGTCGGGGTTGTTTACCCCATTTCCGATAGTTCGTGGACTTCTCCGGTACAATGTGTCCCAAAGAAGGGGGCATGACGGTGGTCACCAATGACAAGAATGAGTTGATTCCTACAAGAACGGTGACCGACTGGAGAGTATGTATGGACTATCGCAAGCTCAACAAAGTCACAAGGAAGGATCATTTTCAACTTCCCTTCCTAAACCAAATGCTTGATATGTTGGCCGGCCGTGCTTTCTATTGCTTTATTGATGGGTATTCGGGCTACAACCAAATACTTATTGCTCCGGAGGATCAAGAGAAAACAACCTTTACATGTCCCTATGGTACTTTCGCCTTCAAGCGGATGCCATTTGGTTTGTGCAATGCACCGATGACTTTTCAAAGGTGTATGATGGCTATCTTCACGGACATGGTGGAGGAATACCTTGAAGTTTTCATGGATGACTTATCGGTAGTTGGAGATTCATTTGATGGTTGTCTTGCAAATTTAGATAAAGTGTTGGCAAGATGTGAAGAAATTAATTTGGTGCTCAATTGGGATAAGTGCCATTTCATGGCCGAGGAAGGCATTGTCCTTGGCCACAAAATCTCAAAGAATAGAATTGAAGTTGACAAGGCAAAGATTGAGGTGATTCTAAACTTCCACCTCCGATTTCAGTGAAAGGTGTGCAGAGTTTCTTAGGCCACGCAGGGTTTTACCGGCGTTTCATCAAAGCTTTCTCTAAGGTGGTGAATCCGTTGTGCAAGCTTCTTGAGAAAGATGCTAAGTTTAACTTCAATGATGATTGTATGAGAGCCTTTGAATTGTTAAAGTTCAAGTTGACAACCACTCCCATAATCACTGCTCTAAATTGGAGTGTCCCCTTTGAACTCATGTGTGATGCTAGTGACGTAGCGGTTGGGGCTATTTTGGGGCAACGCATCAACAAGATTTTTCATCCGGTATACTAGGCTAGTAATACCATGAATGGTGCCCAAGTCAACTATACCGTTATGCAGAAAGAGCTCCTTGCCATTTTGTTTGCAATTGAGAAGTTCCGCCCATACTTGATGGGTGCGAAAGTTATTGTCCACATGGATCATGCAGCACTTCCTTATCATATGAGCAAGAAAGATTCCAAAGCTCGATTGATGAGATGGGTGATTTTGTTGCAAGATTTTGATATTGACATCCAATATAGAAAAGGGAGTGAAAATCATGTGGCTGACCACTTGTCTCGTATGGAGGAGGAGGGGAGGCCGCATGATGGACTTGAAATCAATGACTCCTTCCCCAATGAGCAACTCTTGACCATTTCAGTGAAGGAGGTGCCATGGATCACGGATCTAGCAAATTTCCTTATGTGTGGTATCATCCCGGATGAGTTCTCTTCAAACCAAAGGAAGAAGCTCAAACGTGATTGTCAAGATTATTATTGGGACGAACCATAACTTTTCTGGATTTGTATGGATGGGGTGATTAGAAGATGTGTACCGGAAGAAGAGCAATATGAAATTCTTGGGGCTTGTCATTCTTTGCCATATGGTAGTCATCATGGTGGAGCAAGAACGGCGGCCAAAACGCTAAGTTGCTGTTTCTATTAGCCCACTCTTTACAAGAATACAAGTTGGAGATTGATATTTTCGATGTGTGGGGTATTGACTTCATGGGTCCGTTTGTGAGTTCTTGTGAAAACACCTACATCTTGGTCACGGTTGATTATGTGTCTAAATGGGTTGATGCCGTTGCTCTACCTAACAATGAGGCGAGAAGTGTGGTGGCGTTCTTGAAAAAGAATATTTTCACAAGGTTTGGTACTCCACGGGCTATTATAAGCGATGAGGGCTCACATTTTTGCAACAAGGCTTTCAACACTTTACTTAGAAAGTATGGTGTTACTCATAAAGTCACGACTCCCTATCATCCACAAGCTAGCAGTCAAGTGGAAGTCTCCAAACCAGGAGATAAAGAGTATTTTGTCCAAAACAGTGAATGCTAACCGGACGGATTGATCCAAGAAGCTTGATGATGCATTGTGGGCTTATCAGACGACTTACAAAGCACCTATCAGAATGTTTCCATACCGGTTGGTGTTCGACAAAACTTGTCATCTTCCGGTGGAACTTGAGAACAAAGCCATGTGGGCTCTAAAGAAGTTAAATCTTGATTGGGATGTAGCCGCTAACTTGAGGGTTGCACATTTGAATGAATTGGATAAGTTTCGGTACCATGCTTATGCAAGTTCGTCCTTGTACAAAGAAAAGATGAAATATCTTCATGACAAATACATTGGGAACAAAGAGTTCAAGGTGGCGATCTCGTATTGTTGTTCAATTCGAGGTTGAGGATGTTTCCCAAAAAGCTAAAGTCTAAATGGAGCGGTTCCTTCGAAATTGTGGGTGTGACGCCTTTTGGTGCATTAGATTTGAAGAACAAAAACAATGATGTATTCTGAGTCAATGTTCACCAGGTGAAGCACTATTTGGGAAAAGTTGGAGATGGCCACATCGTGGCGGTGATACATTTCAATTGATGGTATTTTGCGTCATGCCACGATGTTACATCAGGCGCTTCTTGGGAGGCAACCCATGTTTCTTTTTCTTTTTCTTTTCTTCCTTTGTATTTAGGTGTTATTTTTGTGCTAACTTGGTTTGAAGTGTGCTACAGGGATGAGTGTGCCTCACAGGAATGGAAATTTGGCTAAGTGTGTAAGATTTGCGGACCGCAATTGAATTGTGCGGTCTGCACATTTACAGTTGTTGCAGCAAAAGTGCTCTACGGAAACACAATTAACTTACGGACCGCACAAATGGAAGGTGAAAAATGTCCACTCTATGAAGTTGGTCTGTCAGAAAAATGGTCGATCTGCGGCCGCAACAGGATATCTGCGACCGCACCAAGGGATCTGCGGCAGCACACACAATTCTGTGGATCGCAAAACAAAAGGGCAACTTAAGCCCTCAGGTAACAGAGTGCGGTCTGCAATTGAAATTCTGCGGCCGCACTCGCTCTTCTTTCCCTTAGAAAATCAAGAGTACAAATAGATGGCTAGGGCTACTGTCACTCTTTTCCCTCTCTGAGAAAAATCACAGTAATCTTTTGAAATTTCTTGCTGAGTATACCAGTGCATTAATACAACACCTTTGATCAATCTCTCATCACACTCATTTATTTGGTATATTTCAAAATATTGTTAATCTTTTTCTTTTAATTTGTAGCTTTTTAGTGAATTTTAGGCCATTTGTCAATAGAATCCAATTATACATACATGTGGGGGTAAATCTGTAGTGGGTTAACTAGTACATGTTCTAGGAGGACTGGGTAAATGTATTCTCATGCTTTAATGATGTTACCATGTCAACATTTGCACAAAAAATTGCAAACCCTAGAAATGACTGATCGTATATTTTGAATTCTACGGCCGCACTTGAAATTGTGCGATCCACAGAAGTTGATTCTAGGTAAGTTTAGTTAAGAATGAGTATGCGGCCACAACAAAAATAGTGCGGACCGCAAAATTTCCATTGTGGCCGCAGAATAATTATTTCACTGTCTTCAGAGAGTTTACATATTTGTGATTCAATGTGTGGCCGCAAGTCAAAATGTGTGGATAGTAGAAAACATATTGCGGCCGCACATCCACTAATTCTCTGTTATCAGAGAGTTGGCATGTTTTGGGTTTATAAGTTGCGGCCGCAATGAAAATGTGCAGACCGCAATTCCCATCTGCGGCTGCAAGAGAGAATTGTGCGGTCCGCAAGACCTCATTTACGGCCGTAAGAAAATTGTGCGGACCACAGACCCTCATCCTTCAAGCACACTGTGTGTGTCACCCTCACTGTGTTTCTGGTGTTTACTTGTATACCTTATGTGTCGACTCAACATTGAATTACAACTAATGATTGCGTCTATTTTATATAGATAATGGTTCGATCTAGAGGTAGAGGTGATACTTCTAAAGGAAGGGGTGAACCTTCTCGGTGACGAGGGAAGAGAGCCTTACCTAGTACCAAAGAGCATGAAATAAGAAAAAAGATAGCTGCCGGGAGAGGGAGAGGTACAGATCTCTCTGAGAGGAGTTCATACGCCTTGTCTAGGGACGTATCAGAGGGAAACTTAGCCTCCATTCAGGAATAACCAGCAGTACAATCCAGGCCGTTACGGAAATTTCAACTGAGGGACGAGCCATCATCATCCCACAACACTTCCGAGGATTCGGAAAGTGCTAGTCAGGCTTCTGAGCCATATACTACACCTGCTCCTGAGGCACCAGAGACATCAGTTCAGGACATCCCCGATGATGGTAGAGGGGGAGATGCTATAGTTACGGGCCTTGAAAGGACAAAGAAGAAAGAGGTTTGGGAGGATCGGTTTGTCAGCTTGGCCGCCTTCACTAGCTTCCGTCAATAGTGGTCAGTGAGGTCGCTTACTCTTAAGCAGCAGTTTTAGTTGAAGGATTTGGAGAAATATAACCCAGCAGTGTTGAGACAATTCAAGGAACATAAGGGGTGGATGTGGTTCACCTAGAGTGTGGTGGATGCAAAAGAATATCTTGTCCGGGAATTCTACGCCAATGTGGCGCATATCAAGAAGGGGACAAAGGTAACCAAAGTGCGTAACCTTAAAGTGAGATTTGATCAAGCTACTCTCAACACGTACTTGGGTTTCGAAGATGTCGAGCCAAAGGAATACTTAGAGAAGTATGCAAAGGGAGATGAAGCCCGACCTTGGTTAGCAGAGATTCTAGCAGCTCCTGGGCCACCACCGCCATGGATCACAACAGGGGTTCCTATTCACAGGAGCACTCTGATCTTTGAGGCAAAGAGGTGGCAAACCATTGTCTGCAGCAAACTGGACCTGAGCCAAAATGAGACCTATCTCCCGATCCCTCAGGCAGTTCTAGTTGCTTCGATCATGGCCGGGTTCCCTATCAATGTGGGTGTCGTGATGTCGACCAATATCTCAGTCATTGCTCGGCAAGATGACTCGTCCTACCCCTATCCCAACATTATTACAGAGTATCACACAGATGCTAGGGTAAAGCCGAGGGATTTTGATACAAAGGTGAGGCCGAAGAATCCTTTCTCCTGGTACTCACTTATGGATGCAAGCAACTCGAAGAGAAAAGGTCGACCGTCTACCACCACAGGCCAGTCTGATGAGCCATCTATGGTAGTTGCGGAGGGAGTTGATGTCCCATCTACTTCGGCCGAGCCTTCCTCTAGTGCCACAATTATTCCTCCACCATCATCCATAGCCCCTTTTGCAGCTTTTGCCACAGTCTCCACTTCAGCTTTGAAGCCAGTGCCCATGCCTACTGCTCTACTTTCTGCGCTGCGAGTCTCCCAGACATTGGGGAGCCTTAACAACTTGATGCAAACAACCACTGTAAAGCTGTCCGACCTATCCAGTACTGTTGCAGCATAGTCTTCAGTTCAGGCACCTCAGATTCCCCTGACAGTTTAGGAGACATTGAAGAAGCTTCTAAAGAACCAGAACACCATCATGGCTACCTTGGTACAACCGGGTCAGTGATCGAAGAGCTGGGCAAAGAAGTAAAGAAGATGAGAAAGTCCCAGGCCAGTAAGAAGTCAGTGGACAAGCTCCGGAGGCAGGTGACCAAGCTTGCTACAGCCAGAGATATCCCTTTTGATATGCTGATTGACCCACATCCTTCAGACCCAGTTTCTGCGCACCATCAGCACCGGTGGCACCAACTGGCTAGTCTGAGGAGCCAGACTCTGCTGCCAACATTGCCGAGGTAGTGCGTCAGATGTTCACCAACTCAGTCACTTTAAGAGTTGAGGATGATAAGATCCAATCGGATGAGACTGAGGGCGGTGACATTTCTGTGGACACAGAGATGTCCAAGGAGCCATAAGGAGTTTTCTTCTCTTTCCCCTATTTTACTCTTATTTTGTTAAGCTTTGGGGACAATGCCTATTTTTATTCAGGGGGTGGAGTTTATTTTGATGATATTTGGTACATTCTGAGACAATTGGCCTGTAATAACTTGATATTATTTTCTTTCTCTTTCTTATTCTGTATAAATTCTCTCCTTTTTCTCTCATTATGTATATTTAGTAGTTTTTGTTTAATTAGATTCTTTATTTTTAGTCCATTATTAGTTCGTAGTTTGAGTTAGTAGCTTCTTTGCTTGTTTTAGTAGCTTCTTTTTATGTTTTAATAGACAATAAGCCTTTGGTTTTCTTAATGCTACGGTTCTTTCCAAAGGTAGTTGTTGTGTAAACTGGTTGACTCATCCCAACGATGGATGGCGTGACAACCTTCTTAAGGAAATGAGTCCCTTTTTGGTCGTTAGGTAATAATAGTAGTATTAATGAATAAAAAGACCTAATTAAGTCATGCTCGAAGAGTCAAACATGCTTCATTTGGTATCAACACACTTAACTACGTGCTTATTGTTAGAAATAAGGTTTTTCAAAGAAATAGCTCTTGTTAGTGACTTTGTGACTCTTGTTTGACTTTGGCAACCATCGAGTGGTTTAATTGAACCATAGTGATTTTCAATCTTGAATGTGGTCGTTGTGGGCCCTCAAATCTATCCTTTTTAATAATCCAGTTGTGTGAGGGGTGAGATACTTTGTTGTTAGTCCAAGTACACGTGCGAATGTGTTTCAAGGCGAAATCCTAACTTTTTCATGGCTTGAGAAGTGATTGTAGGCTTTTCTTGGCCCGTTTGAATTTTCTATTGCCTACCAATGTTGTTATCCCTAGTCAACCCATTTGAGCCTCGAGCCTTTCTCATTTGATAACTATGTAACAAGCCTGTACCTGTTTTGTCGTGAGCCTCTCTTGGCACCCGAGCTTTCCTTAACACTCTTGTGAAACAAATGGCTAAAAATGTAAGTTTGGGGAGGAAATTGAAAAAGGTATCAAGGCACAAAAAGAGAAAAGAAATAACGAGAAGGAAAAAGAAAAGAACAAAAAGAAAAATGCAAAAAATGTGAATAAGTGGAAGAGTTAAAGGGATTCAAAGAGAGGTAATGATCCCAAGCATGAAGAAATCAAAGAGGAAGAAAATGAATGTAATGATCAAGAAAGAGTGATGTTAAATCTCTCTAGTTCCCCAAGGAAAAGAAAGTGCCATAAAGAATTGGCAAAGAATAAAAAAATGGAGTGCTTAAGGAAATGTGTAACCACTCAACCACATTGTATCCAACCCTAATCCAAAAGCCTTCATTACATCCCGAAAGAAGTCCTATTTGATTTCAAGCCGAGTGAGCTTACATTAGTGGCGATCTACATGAGGGTCAAGCCTATGGTACTTGAAGCCGTACTTGCGACATTCTCTTGAGAGAGATGAGTGAACCTTTCATAAATCTTTGGATTGAGTGCTAGAAATTCTTAAGTGAGCCAGGCAACCGGAAAGTAGAAGAGGAAGAGTTTGGAGTCCACCATGACCTACATGATAGAGAAAGAGTCCTTGATGAGTAAAGTCAACTTTTGATGCTCAAATGTCACTTTAGAACTATATGTGCATAAATATTTAACTTGTCGCCTTGTTGATAATACATAAGTAGTATGGGTAATTGTTGGTCCCAACTGATGTGTGGATGGCTCACCTTTAACTCGTTGAAATGACCCTTAACTTTTGGAGGTGGGAGCTAAATTGTTTGCTTGAGGACAAGCAAAGACATAAGTTTGGGGGAGTTGATAAGTGGGGATTTTGACTACTTATTAGCGCCTTTTAACTTTTGTTTTAGTTTAAAAGCATTAAATTGTGTGCCCAAAACTAATTAAATTGTGCAAAATTGCAGGAATGTTGGAAGTTGGGCTCTCGAGATGAAATCCGGCTAAAAAAAGAGCAGTCTAAGCACAAAGCAATAAAGGGCATAGAAGCACAAAATGTACGGTCCGCATAAGGAATTCTGCGGCCGCAGAAGAAGTTGCGGACCACAGAATTCCATCTGTGGCCGCAAGCAAAGAAGGAAAGATCTGCAGACAATTGTGCAAATTACGAACCACACATGAATTGTGCGGCCACAAAAGCTGGGCTAGGAGTTAAGATCAGAGAGTATGCAAATTACCAAGTCTAGAACCTCAGTGAATTGCTGACCGCATAATATTTAGGCAGCCGCAGAAGGTTTCCTTGCGGCCGCAACCCTAACATTGCGGACCGCAGAAGATTGTCTTGCGGCCGCAGTTCTAAATCTGCAAATCGCAGAAAAGTTACTTCGCGTCTGCCGTTCAGAATTGTGCAGCCGCAGAACTCCAGCTCTTGTCAGTTGAAGAAATCTGTAGACCGCACATGGAATTGAGCGGCCGCAGAACCTCCCGAGGGATATTTTTGTCCGAGAGTTTTAGCCTTGTATAAATAGACGAGTTTCACAAAATTAGGTCAAGTTTGAACATATGCAATTGCTGTAGCCATTTTTCTTTGCCATTTTTGGAAGTTTACTTTGCTTTGGTGTATTTTACAATAGATTTAGCCATTTTAATCTTTCATTATGAGTTTAATTTGTCTTTCTTCTCTATTATATTTAGATCCAAGCATGAGTAGCTAGATGTTTACTAGGGTTGTGACCCAACCCTAGTGTGTAAACCTTATAGGTATCTAATTTCAGATAAGAGTGCTTAACTACGTGTATACTTGTGCAAGTGTCCTAACTTAGTCCATACCAGCAAATAAGCATAAGAAAAAAGAACGGACAACACGTAGAATATTTTCTCACAACTTTCACAAGATAAAGCTCTCACAGGTAAGTATATCACTGCACAAATATCAACAACAAGAATGCTCCAGGCCATCACAAATCAATCCTGGACACAGCCCAACTTGTCTCGCCACGTGTGCAATAATAAGGTAAGTGCCCGCCTTGTCTCGCCACATACGCAACCTATATATATATATATATATATATATATATATATATATATATATATATATATCCCGCCTTGTCACGCCGCATGTGCAAATATCAATAGTAACAATAGCACTGCAAAATCCTCATGCAACCCCATAACAATAACCGCATGGCAGAAACCTCGTGCATGACAATAACAACAACCGCACGGCAGAAACCTTGTGAATCACCACAACGAGTACAACAACAACAATGACAATAATACAAAGTACGACAAGTAAATCAACTCAAGAACTTTAAATCAGAAAGAAACGGTAGAACCAATTCACAAGGAATAACCACAGTGAAGGATGTTAGGCGTAAAGAGAACGACTCAACAAGGGAAAACTAATATGTAGCAACGATCCCACAATATACATTTCAACAACAGGGAAGCTAACACGAGTCAAATAATTCCAAATAAAATAAGTCGACTAAGATGTAGGATATCTAACTTCCTTTTAAGGTTGAGAAATTTTGAAGGATATTCAACAATTCAGTTAAGGATAAGCAGCAAAAAGATAATCATAACCTCAATTAAGACTGAACAATTATAGGATGAGATAATAATAATTCCAAATAAAGATAAGCAGTTATGAAAAGATAGCATGACAATAGAAGAGGTAAAATCTTCAGTTAAGTCAAATAAGAGTCAAATAGGCAATAAGAGTGAATCCTGAAGCAATTAATTCAAATTAAAGCATGTAGAGGTAAAACTAGTAAATAGGAACTTAATCATATCAAGAACAACTTCATACTCAGTGAATATAAAGACCTAACAACCCAAAAAGACCAACTTTCCACAAATAAGTTCGAGTACGCACTCATCACCTCGCGTACATGGACTACAATCAACATAGAAGACTCAAATCCTAAGGAAAAATCCCCCACACAAGGTTAGGCAAGATACTTACCTCAAAGAAGACAAACCGATACTCTAAAATGAACTCCTCGGGTAAAATGACCTCCGGGCGGCTCAAATCTAATAAAAATAACTTCAAAGCACAAATAAAACTTATAAGAGACTATTCCGGATCATAAAGTCTCAATCTTTATCAAAATCTAAAAATCAATCCAAAAGTTGACCCTCGGGCATGCACCTCGGAACTCGACAAATTTTACAAAACCTGAACACCCATTCCGATATGAGTTCAACCATACTAAAATTATCAAATTCTGATACCAATTCATCCCTCAAATCATGATTTTTCATTTTGAAACTTTTCTTCAAAAACCTCCTTTTCCCCCCACTCAAAGCACAAATTAAATGATAAAAATAAAGATAAATTCATTGAATGTAATAAATTCTAGGTGAAGAACACTTACCCAATCGATTTACTTGAAAAACCCACAAGGAATCGCTCAAAACCGAGCTCTAGAACTCTAAAAATGTTAAAAAGGCTAACCCTCGGAATAGAGAACTTATATTCTGCCCAGGTGTTTATGCATCGCGAACGCGGAAGAGAAATCGTGTTCGCAAAGAAGAAAAATGAAAGCTGCCCAGTTGTGCTTCGCGAATGCGACAACACGTTCGCGAGCAGAGAGGAAAAATCTGATGGCCCAATGACTTCTCTTCACGAATGCGTGAAGTAGTACGCGAATGCGAAGAGTGGAATGGAATAGCTACACGAATGCATAAGCGACATGCGAACGCGAGAAGAAAATGATCACCAGCTCCCAGCTCCTAGTTTCTACTATGCGAAAGCGAAGGTGGAGCTGCGAACGCGAAGAAGAGAAGTGCATACTTACGTGATCGCGGATAGAAGCTCGCGAACACGAAGAAGAAATATTCCCTCCTCCAAAATTACTCTTCGCGAATGCCAAGGAAGGGATGCGAACGCGATTAAGGAAACCAGATGACAGAAAACTGCAGTTCAGAAATAGAAGGAAATGGCCCGTAGCCCATCCGAAACACACCCGAAGCCCCCTGGACCCCGTCCAAATATACTAACAAGTTCCATAACCTAACACGGACTCGCTCGAGATCTCAAATCACATCAAACAATGCCGAAAATACAAATCGCACCATGAATCGAACTTATGAACTTCCAAAACTTCCAAGTTCTAAAACTTGTGCCGAAACCTATCAAACCAACCCAGAATAACGTCAAATTTTGCAGGCAAGTGCCAAATAACATAACAGAGTTGTTCCAACTCTCGGAATCGCATTCCGACCCCAATATCAAAAAGTTCACTTCCGGTCAAAATCTCCATAAATTTGACTTTCGCCATTTCAAGCCTAAATCAGCTACAGACCTCAAATTCACAGTCCAGACACGCTCTTAAGTCCAAAATCACCCAACGGAGCTAACGGGATCGACGAAACTCCATTCCGGAGTCATCCCCACACAGTTCCAACTACGGTCAAAATCCTAAGACTTAGGCTTCCGTTTTAGGGACTAAGTGTCCCAAATCACTCCGAATCACCCGGTAATTGAATTCAACCACGCACGCAAGTCAATACATATAATACGAAGCTGCTCAGGGCCTTATGCCGTTGGACGGGACTTAAATTCTCAAAACGACCGGCCGTGTCATCACATCCTTCCCCTCTTAAACAAACATTCGTCCTCGAACGTGCCAAGAATCACCTCGAAGTCTTCAAATCACTGAAAGCACATATCCAACATACACCCGGGGGTGACCCCATGTCACCCCAACCCATATAAGCCTGACTACACCATCTCATCTATAATGCACCCTTTCTACCAACACCGATAAGCCTTAGAGTCAAAATTCTCACCTTCCGTTCATCTCCAAAGGACCCGATTCTAAATCCATACCAGGTATCAGTCTCAAATCGTTGCAACAACTCATGCCTACACCCACACGGTACAACCACTCAACATAACATGCCACACATAGGCTCATAATAACGTTTCTGATCATAATAACTGCCCGAAATCAAAACCGGCACCGGTAATTAGCCTCATATCCGTTAGCAACCCATTTCAACCCTCCATAACACTGACAATGATGCAAGAAAACACGAAGACCTCATAACTATACACCCGGATCAACAAGTCACAACTGACACCATCAGGCACACACCCCGCAAACTAAAACTCAAATAAGCACACGACAAAAATGACTGAATATGTAAAGAGAAACACATAAGAGAAATATCAAACAAGCCCGACAGGAACAACTCTCTAATAGTACCCTACTACGAATCAATTTAAAAGGAAAAATCAAAGTACATGAACAAATCATAAGGATCTCATCCTGGTATAACTTCCACCACGGCACGCAACCCAGCTAAAGCATATCAAATCACATGGAATCGCGAGGGTCTCACCCTCAACTCTGAATTACAAGCCGAATACACATCATACCAATTGAAATATTCCACTAACTCAGTTCTGCCAATAAAATCATAACACTTACTGAACTCTCACCCCGGTAGAGTGTCAAATCACAAATCGTAACCAATTACTCAGGAATCACATCAAACCTACAATAATGGACAACATGAATTCACTTCTAGTCTCGTAACTTTCAATAATGAATTAAAACAATGATATACATGGCTATCACTCATAGAATCTCCCAACAGGGGAAAACACATAAACATAGTACTAGGTCATGAACTCACCCATAGGTGGGACAATAAATAAGGGAACTCGCCCCGATAAGCAAAACCGAAACAAAATACGAATGGTGCCCCTCTTTAACAAATCAAAAGCATACCTATATGACATCATATGGCGTAGTGGCCTCAAGCCTACTATATGAAACACATCAACGGGCCGGGCCTTCCCCTCTTGGGCGCCCTCTACTCGCCTGAATACTCCGCTGTGACACACCTGTCCGGAGTCTAGGACAATCTCTCACCCTGTGGTTGGTATCTCCACACTCGAAGCAACCTCTCAGCTGACGTGGCTGTGGGAACCATGCGGTACGGGTACTCTAAGACCCATGAGCACCTAAAACACTATGCGAAGCCTGAACTGGCTGACCCACAAAACCTCTATCATGTCGTACTCTGCCTCCAAAATAAGGACCCGTAGATCTCTCTGGTCTACGAGGCCTCCTCGCCTCCCTGTCCTCTCTCTCCTGACCTCTCTTGTCTCCTCTCTCCTGATCCCACATGCCCTCTACTCGGCGAGCGATCCCTACTACCTGCTGAAATGAAACATCTAACTCTAACTCCCGAGCCATGCTGAACCGAATATCATGCTTGAGCCCCTCAATGATTCTACGGACACACTCTCTAACTGTAGCGACCAAAGCAGGTGCATGTCTGGCCATATCACTAAATCTAACAGCATACTCTGACACTGACATAGTGCCCTGGCGCAACTACTCAAACTCCGCCCGCCATGCATCTCGAAGGGACTGAGGTACAAACTCTCTCAAGAACATCTCTGAAAACTGAACCCATTTAAGTGGAACTGCATCAACCGGGCTGCCCAACTCATATGCCTGCCACCACTGATAAGCCGCTCCCTTAAGTTGGAATGTAGTAAAAGTAACCCCACTCGTCTCAACAATACCCATAGTGCGGAGAATGCGATGGCACTCCTCCAGAAAACCCTGTGCACTATCTGAAGTCAAACCACTGAATGTAAGAGGGTCATATTTCTTGAACCTTGCAAGTCTAAGCTACTCTTCCTCAGATGCTGCTGCCCTGACCACGGGCTAAACTGGAACCACAGGCTATGTCGTCATGACACCTGGAACCTGACCAACATGAACTCGCTGCTCTGAGGTGTGGGCAGCGGGAGTCTGGGTTCCTCCCCCAGTCTGTGAAGTAGCTGGTGCAACTAGAATCAAACTCGCCTGAGCCAATGTACCAAACATGCTCAGGAACTTTGCTAAGGTCTTCTGAAGTCCGGGGGTAATAGCAGGCACCTCCGGTACCTGCCCCCCAACTGGAACTACTGGCGGCTCCTCAACTGCTGCTCTGGTAAGTGCTCTAGCTGCGGCGTGTGCTCCTCTTCGTCCTCTGCCCCTAGCGACATCTGCTCCGGGGGCAACATCATCAGTAACTGCAGCTCGTGTCCTCACCATCTGTGAGAGAATGGAATGATAAAAGTTCAAACTTCGAGACCAATGAACTCGTACGATAGGAATGAAGGAAGTGAAATTGTCCTAATAGTCCCGTAGCCTCTCGAAGATAAGTACAGACGTCTCCGTACCGATCCGCAAGACTCTACTAAACTCGCTTATGACTCGTAGCACCTATGAACCTAGAGCTCTAATACCAACTTGTCACGACCCAATTTCCCCTCCATTGGGTATCGTGATGGCACCTAGTCTTAGGGACTAGGTAAGCCTAACATTTACTGAATAACAACCATAATAAATAACATCTAACAACTTGAAATGGAATTCTTTATAAAAGTTTACAATTTCCAAAACCGGTAGTACAAGTCATAAGCTATACTGAGTGTTTGCTAGAAAACTTCTAAATACAACTGTCCAGAAATAAGAATAACAGTGCAAAACAAAAACTTGAAGGTGACTCCAAAGCCTGCAAACGCAGCAACATGTTTACCTTAAGTCTCCACAGCAACGACCCGCACAGCTGCTAACGAACAAATACCTGGATCTGCACAAAAATGTGCAGAAGTGTAGAATGAGCACACCACAACGGTGCCAAGTAAGTATCAAGACTAACCTCGTAGAGTAGTGACGAGGAACAGTCAAGACACCCACTGGTCTAATAAATTGAACAAGTAAAATATATGAACAACAAAAATATGCTATCTACATAAAGACTATACAATATGGCTCACAATACAGTAATGGCAATACGAAAGGAAACAACAAGTATCAGCGGAATACCATAAAAATGACACAAAAATGTGAACGGAACACAACCTAAATCCGGAATCACAAATACAGCAAGGACAAGTAATAACTCAGCAACTACAACCGCTTTTAAATCAGGTTTTAGTCATCAAACTCCACGAGGTACCGAACCTCGGACAATCACAGCTCACGGGTCTCAATACCTGAACCCTAACACTTGGCATCCTGTGCCCTCATAATACCTCATAACCGCACTGACAACTCACGTGCCAATAGAGCCATTCTCACATAGCTACGTGAACGCGAAGGTGGAGCTGCGAACGCGAAGAAGAGAAGGGCAGACTTACGCGATCGCGGATAGAATATCGCAAACGCGAAGAAGAAATATTCCCTCCTCCAAAATTACTCTTCGCGAACGCGAAGGAAGGGATGCGAACGTGATTAAGGAAACTAGATGACAGAAAACAGCAGTTCAGAAATAGAAGAAAATGGCCCGTAGCCCATCCGGAACACACTCGAGGCCCCCGAGACCCCGTCCAAACATACTAACAAGTTCCATAACCTAACACAGACTCGCTCGAGGTCTCAAATCACATCAAACAATGCCAAAAATACAAATCGCACCACGAATCGAACTTATGAACTTCCAAAACTTCCAACTTCTAAAACTCGTGCCGAAACCTATCAATCCAACCCGGAATGACGTCAAATTTTGCAGGCAAGCCCCAAATAATATAATGAAGCTGTTCCAACTCTCGGAATTGCTTTCCAACCCCGATATTAAAAATTCCATTTCCGGTCAAAATCTCCAAAAATTTAACTTTCGCCATTTCAAGCCTAAATCAGCTACAGACCTCAAATTCATAGTCCAGACACGCTCCCAAGTCCAAAATCACCCAACGGAGCTAACGGGACCGATGAAACTCCATTCCGGAGTCGTCCCCACACAGTTCCGACTACGATCAAAATCCTAAGACTTAAGCTTTTATTTTAGGGACTAAGTGTCCCAAATCACTCTGAATCACCCGGTAATTGAATTCAACCACGCACGCAAGTCAATACACATAATACAAATCTGCTCAGGGCCTTATGCTGGCGGACGGGACTTAAATTCTGAAAATGACCGGCCGGGTCATCATATTTATTTTGCAATCAATAGAGTAAAATTAGAAATAGAAAACCTATATTTTTGTGGAAGTGCAATTTAGATAATTCTATCACACACATTAAAATATATACTCCTAACTCCCATCTTAGTTCCATGTGGATTCGACCCCGACTCTTAGTTGGGTTTTATTATTACAAACGACCATTACATATCTCTGTTGAGGTGTGCATTTTGACGCGATCATAATGCTACGCACATTGCGTAGCATAGTGCGATGCATGAAGTGTAAAAAGTTTTTAGGTTTTTCCAGTTCGACTCAAAGAAGGTAGTTTCATCCGGGTTCGTTCCTACTTGGTATAAATACACTAGAAATACGTTTTTAGAGGACTTTTAACCTTGGAAGCTTTAGGAGAGAATTGGAGGCTACAAGACTCAGGATTTCATCATCTTTCCATCAATTCAATACGAAAGTTTGGATTGTAAAGTTAGATTGATGCTTCCTTATTCTTTAATTATATTTGTGATGACTTCCTCCATGATTATGGAGTAGTTTATCTTAAGATTTGACAAATATGGTGTTTTGATAAATATTTGTGAATTTTAACTCTAGCTCTTGCTTGAATTCGTTTATGAAGTTTTGAATTGTTGCAACTTTATTCATCAGTTTATTTAATTGAAAGAGGAATATCTTGGTAATTATATTTGCATTATTTTATCTGATTTAATTCATTGATTCTCTTAAGTAATCGGAAGAACTTGTTGAATTATTGATTAAATCAAGTTAGGAGAATATTCGAGAGATGTTTTACTAAGGACCAATCTATTAACGCATACTTGCATACTTCACTGTGCTTATATTAGTTCATCTCGTAGAGTTAAGATTTAATCGAGAGAGGAGTCTTGACTACACATTTGAACTAATCATCGAGTGAATTCGTGATAATTATTAGAATATTAGAGTGAATTAAATTAGAGTAAATCTCAAATAGTTATCTTGCACCTATCCTGTCAACCCCTTATTCCTCACATTCATAAGAACCACTTTGCGAATTTTCAATTCCTTGCTGTCAATTGTCAATTGCTCTATTTTAGTAGTTAAACTTAGTTTATATCATTTAACTCAAGTGTTGATCCTCCTGAATAGCAATTAAACCAGAAATTACTCGAACATTATTTAAATCTAATCCCTGTGAAGACGATATTATATTATACTATCTTTGATCAGCGAGCATCAATTTTGTGTTGTGTTTTGCGCTCGTCATCATGCTATTTGGCTTGACTAACGCTCCTACTACTTTTCAGAATTTAATAAACCATGATTTCAAGCCTTTTCTAAGGAAATTTGCACTTGTATTCTTTGATGATATACTAGTTTATAGTCCATCAGTGGATAGTCAAGTAGGTCATCTTAGGCAAGTGTTACAAGTGCTTCAGAAGGAAAAACTCTATACTAAGTTGTCCAAGTGTGCCTTTGGGCAGGACAAGGTGGAGTATTTGTGCCATATTATTTCTGGCCAGAGGGTAGCTACTGATCCTGCCAAGATAGACTCCATGATTAATTGGCCTGATCCTAAATGAATCAAGTCACTCGGGGGATTCCTTGGTCTCACAGGCTATTACAGGAGGTTTGTGAAGTCCTATGGCATCATTAGTAGGCCTTTGACTAACCTACATAGAAAAAAATCCTTTTAGTGGAATGAGGAAGCAAAAGAGGCTTTTCAAACACCGAAGAAAGCCATGTCCACATCACCTGTGATGGCTTTGCCTGATTTCACCAAACCCTTTATTGTAGAGACTGATGCATGCTCTACAAGTATGGGGGTTGTTCTAATGTAGGACGGTAGGCCTATATCTTATTTTAGCAAAGCCTTGGCCTCAAGAATCAGGGGCTATCCACTTATAAAAAGGAGTAAATGACAATTTCAACTGCAGTAGAAAAATGGAGACATTACTTATAATGTGGCCATTTCATAGTGAGAATAGATAATCAGAGCTTAAAATAACTATTGGAACAGAAGGTCATCACAGTATTACAGTAGAAGGGCCTTAGCTCTTGGGGCTTGACTATGAAATACAATATAAGAACAAAATGATAGTCCCACCTTACGAGCCATTTCCACCACACAACCTACTTGATTGGAAGAAGTGAGTCAATCCTATGTAGATGATCCTATAGCTTTCCAACTACTGAGTGAGTTAACAACATTATTTCATGACAATTCTGACTATACACTGCAACGAGGGATAATCAGATATAAGCAGAATATTTATGTGGGTAAGGGAAATGTATTGAGAAGAAAAATGCGGGAGGCCTTGCATCAGTCACCACTGGGGTCACTGAGGACAACATGGCACTTATAGGAGGTGGCAACTGATCTTTTACTGGCCATATATGAAGTCAGACATTTGCAAATGGGTAAGTGAGGTTGACACATGCCAGAGGATAAAATTAAAAAATATTCACTATTCTGGATTATTACAATCTCTCCCAATTCCTGAACAAGCATGGCGAGATATTTCCTTGGATTTTGTAGAAGGTTTACCTACTTCAGGGCATAAGAATGCAGTCTTGGTGGTAGTAGACACACTAAGTATGGCCATTTCTTACCCCCTAAAACATCCTTTTACAACACAAGATGTTGCAGACTTGTTTCTTAGAAAGATCTATAGATTACATGGTCTTCCCAGGTCCATAGTCTTTCAGTTTTCACCAGTCACTTCTTGCAGCATCCTATGGGGACCAAGCTTAACCTGAGTTCAGCCTAGCATGCCAAACGGAGAGACTCAACAGGTGTATGGAAACTTATCTAAGGGCTATGATTTTTGACAATCCTAAACGCCGGGTAAAGTGGCTTCGCATGGCAGAGTGGTGGTATAATATCAACTACCACAATGCTCTATTGATCACACCTTTTGAAGCCATATGGGTCCATTGGCTTTATTTTCAATTCTTTACTTGTTTCGAATCTCCTCTCATGTTTTTCTTATACTTATTTTGACTAAAACTTGACAGTCTATGGTTGGAGTAGATTTCACACGCCAACCATTTTTCTGCCTTTAAAGCTCGGGAAAGGGACTTTGATATTGTCAAGTGAATTTTATGGCAATTTGTATTAAAAGAAAACGTAAAAAGACAGATTCCACCATATCTAGAGTCTAGAGAATGTCCACCATGTACTACAGGGCCTTTTATTTTTACATCCCAAAGATGTTGTTTTCCTAATAATGAACAAGTGCAATTATTTGTCCCTCGTCGAGAAATCCGGCAACACATAGTTATGGTAATTGGTCCATGCTAAGCGGTGGTGTCATTTGACAAGGGGCGGAGCTAGAGCCACAACTCAGTAGCTTTAATTTAAATTTTGGATTTGTATAAAATTTATTTAATATGCATAAATAATTTTATCTCGAATTCAATAAACGAGAAGAATTATAGTTCAGAATTCATAAACTTAAAATCTTTAATCCACTTATATTTTAATAGCAGTTGAGGAGAACAATACAATGTGGAACGCTTAAAAAAGAGTTGGCAATTTGGCCATAAGAGTATTCTCTCTTTTTTGGGTGATATTTATATCCCCGAGTTAGCTTGAAAAATCAAACTCATCCTTCAACTTTGAACAATAATCATTCTCATCCTTTTATCCAATACAATGAACTATTTTACCCTTGACATTTCAATTCCCCATATATAAATACCTTTTTATATTATCTAGATATTTTTATGTAAATATTTTATCCATAGTTTAAATAATATTATACCTTATTATATAATTTAATTTAAGTTCATTAACATTATATATAGATTAATCATGTTATGAATTTATTACAAAATCTGTCACTACTTTTTTTATTATTGTTATTTTAATATTACATGTTTAAGAATTTAAGATGCATATAATGTATGTTGGTGTGCGTGTGTGTGATTTTAAGTTCCATTTCTTCAATTATTCTCCTTCGTGTGTATCGATTTTTGAGTTTTTATTTTTATTAATGAAAATTTTCTAAATAAAATTCACTAAAAATATAAATAGATAACCACTATAAATTTGTTATAAAATCTACCTCTACTTTCCATCCATTATTTTTTTATTACACGCACTGTATAATTTACAAAAAAATTACTTGTTTACCCGTAAAACGGTACAGTTAAAGTTATACGCAGTTTCTAGAAAAGTAAATTAATTCAATCTTGAAATAACAAGATAAATGAAGAAATATATAACATTTAGCCTTGATAGGATGACGAAATGACAGAAATAAAGACTCTGGTAGTGAAGCCTCCGGGCGCAATAGTAATAAGAACAAGAAAAGAAAATAAGAAGGTAAAATTGATTAGAACTTTGAGTAGATTGTAGTACTAGTTTGCCAGAAAATTTGTGTTTTTACAATGATAACAAAACTCACTATTTATAGCTACGTCTAGAAAAAAAGGTCCTTGGATCGTGATCTTTTTTAATGTTAATTATGAAGGCCATTGATGAAGATGTAACGGTGATCATAAATGCCAAATTTCTTGTAACTGACAACGTACTTAATGTTGTAGAATATTCTCTATTAAATGCTACCGGACGAAGAGTATTTATTACATTCTTATGAGCTTTATTCTTTCCGGTGACAGAGAGAAAAACGGTAAAAATTGATAATGGAGTGGGAGTCAAAGAGCTTATCCAGTGGGTACATCTCATAGAGGAGGATGCTACATGGGATGATTAATTGGGGGTACATTAAGAATCATTTCCCTGAATTTGTGGCTCAGCAACGACCTTGAGGACATGGTCTTTCTTGAAGGAGTATTGAATGTTATAAATTAGAAAAATGGGAGTCTGATTTAGGAAAGTAGGGTATTGGGAGGAGTCACGTAGGGAGTTGTAATAAAAGAGTGTAACGACCCGACCGGTCATTTTGAGATCTAGCGCGTCATTCAGCGGTTTGAGACCTTGAGTAGGTTCGCTTCAGGTATTATGACTTGTACGCGTGGTCGAAATTTAATTTCGGGAAGTTCGGAGTTGATTTGGAAAGAAAATTCTAATTTCGAAAGCTTTAAGTTGGAGGAATTGACTAAAGGGTAATTTTTGAGTAAACTACCTCGGAATCGGGATTTGAAGGTTCCAACAGGTTTGTATGATGATTTTGTACTTGAGCGTATGTCCGGATCGGATTTTGGATGACCCGGGGAATATTTCGGCGCCTATTGTGGAAGTTGGCATTTTGGAAGGATTTCATAAATTTTGGTTGGAGTGCATTTCAATGCTATCGATGTCCATTTGGGATTTCTGAGAAATAACTCTGTATGGTGATTCTGGTATTGGGAGCGCGTCCGGATATGAATTTGGAGGTCCGTAGGTCATTTCGAGGTCATTTGGCGAAAGATGAAAATTTGAAGGTTTTTGAGAAGTTTGGCTGGGAGTGAACTTTTTGATATCGGGGTCGGACTCTGATTCGAGAAGTTGGAGTAGGTCCGTAATATAGATCATGACTTGTGTGCAAAATATGAGGTCAATCAGACGTGATTTGATAGGTTTCGACATCGATTGTAGAAGTTTGAAGTTCTAAAGTTCATTAAGTTTGAATTAGAGGGTGATTCATGTTTTTAGCGCTGTTTAATATGACCTAAAGGCTCGACTAAGTTCTCATGATGTTTTAGGACTTGTTGGAATATTTGATTGGGGTCCCGGGGGCCTCGGGTGAGTTTCAGATGCTTAACAGATCGATTTTTGGACTAAGGAAAATGCTAAGGCAGCTAGTATCTAATGTAACCACACCTTCGAGGTTTTGGCCGCAGGTGCAAAGCTACAGAAATGGCCAAGAGGGTCGCAGAAGTGGTTCTGGCTAGGGAAGGCTGGGACCGCAGATGCGGTCAAGTTTCGCAGAAGCGGGACCGCACCTGCACACGAAGAACCGCAGAAGCGGAAGCGCAGATGCGCTGCATGGGGCGCAGATGCGGGGGCTGTTGGGCCGAGCTTGAATCACACCTGCGATGGAATTTCTGCAGGTGCGGAGCCGCAGGAGTGGCTGTTGGACTGCAGAAGCGAAAGTCGGGCTGGGCAGTGTCATTTTAAAGACGAGATTTGGCCATTTTCCTCCATTTTGTTTCTTTTGGATGGGCAATTTTTGGAGCTCTTGGAAGGGGGACGTTCGTCATCTATGTCAAGGTAAGTGGTTCCCACCTATTGAAAGTTAAATACATGGTTTGTATAAGGATTTAAATATGGAAATTAGTAGAAATTGAGGAATTTTTGGTAGAAAACCTAGAAATTATATTTTTGGATTTTGACCACGAATTTGGGTATGTAATTGAGAACAAATTATATATTTTGGTTCATAATGCTATGGGTATCTTCGAAAATTTTTGGAATTCGGGTAGGTGTGCCTGAGGGTTGCTTTATCGATTTTTCGAGCAGAGTTGGAAATTATTATAAATTGATTAATTATGAGTATTAGAGTATATTTTTATTGGGTTGCATCTTATTTGACTAGTTTTGAATCGACGGTCACCGGTTTGAGGTCTTAGGGCGGTGTTGGAGCCGGTTTTGGAACGTCGGAGTAAGGTAAGTCTCCTCTCTAACTATGTGAGAGGCAAACTACACCAAGGCGGTATATTTGTTGTGTACAACTTGTTGCGGGGACTACGTACGCACGAGGTTACGAGAGTCCGTACATAGTTAGATTCATATTATTGTCCGGGTAGACCTAGGTTCACACCATGATGTACTTGTACTATAGGGATTATCCTTGCTTGTTTAATTTCTTATTTTATATTTCTACTTGAGACTAGACTTGCTATTGTAGAGACTTCATGATATCACGATTAGTCACCGAATAACTTTACTCCTCCTACGGCATGTTTCCGTGATATATATATATATATATATATATATATATATATATACACTTTATTGAATGATTTTTGTTAAAGAAATTACAACTCATACGTTTATTCGTGAGTGGGTCCAAGACCCGTCAAAGCCTCTAATTCTAAGAGGATCGTGCAGTTCGCCTCGGCAGGATTATGTATTTCACTCTTATGGGATCGGGTCATTCGCTTCGGTAGGATTATGTATTTCACTCTTATGGGATCGGGCCATTCGCCTCGGCAGGATTATGTATTTCACTCTTATGAGATCAGGTTGTTTGCCTCGGCAGGAGATTGTATTTCACTCTTATGGGATCGGACCGTTCGTCTCGGCATGATATTGTATTTTACTCTTATGGGATCGAGCCGATCTCCTTGGTAGGATTTATGTATCACACTCTCATGGGAGCGGGCCTTTCGTCTGGGCAGTTTAATAGATGTATCTATGGTTCGTGCCGTTTGATCCTCGGCAGTGCATAGTTTAAATTTTATGTTGAATCGGGCCGTACGCCTCGGTATTTCCTATATCATATCCTCATGGAATCGTGCGTAATATTTGGCAAGAAGCCAGAGTATCTGTAAGTTTTCCCGATTTGGGTTATAAAAATCTATCTGATGAAATCCACTATATTCATATATATGCTCCGGTTAAGGAGGAAATTTCCAAATGGAGAGCTCGAGTTCCTCCTAAAGAGGGGTATTTGTACCACATAATCTATACTTGTTTATCTCATTTATTTACGCTGCTTCATGTTTACTTACCTCTTTACTGTACATGATATTATTGGACCACTAGTAAGTGTCAATGTCGATCTCTCGTCACTACTTCTCCGGGGTTAGGCTAGATACTTACTGGGTACACGTTGATTTTGTACTCATACTACACTTGCTGCATATTTTTGTGCAGGTACATATGTGACTAGTGGTCTTGTGAGAGCAGAGGCGTGTATGCATGCAGGGACTTACGTGAGCTGCATTCCATATTACGACCCGCAGCCGGCAGATTCTCCTTCAGAGTATTTATATTTCTCCTGTCCAAATTTGTATTCCGGACAGATGTTGTATTTTATTTTACATTCCTAGTTGATGCTCATGCACTTGTGACACCGAGTTTTCCGGTGATTATGTGTTGTTCTGTATTTAAATTGTTAAGAATATTATTATTTACACTGTGAATTCCATATTTTACTATTTAATCGAAGGAAAATATGATTTCAAAAATATTAAAAATGAGAACAAAATTAAGTATTTATTTTTGGCTTTCCTGACAGCGGTGTCCGGCGCCATCACGACCTTTAATGGATTTTGGGTCGTGACAATATAGTATCAGAGCGCTTGGTTCACTTAGGTCTCACGAGTCATGAGCGAGTTTAATAGAGTCTTGCGGATTGGTACAGAGACGTCTGTACTTATCTTCGAGAGGCTACAAGGCTGTTAGGAGCACTTTCCTTCTTGATTCCTTATCGTGCGAATTGATTCATTTGAGGCTTGTACCTTTATTTCTTTCCTATTCAATCTTATGCGACGTGGAGCGCTTATTATAAATTGGGAATCGAGGAATTGTAGTGGTACGACAGATGTGGTGCAGGATGTTTCTCCCTGCGTATTTGATTGGGCTAGAGTCGTCGCCTTACGGAAGGTCGTCCTGTCATTTCAGCTCATTGTTTTATTTCCAGCGGAGGAAATGCAATTAGACTATGAGTGTTTGGGTTGATGGAGTAACGATACTTGGTATCTTGAGCGTGGTGGAATTTTCATTTGGGATGTGGTGTCGTCGTCCTTGATTGAACGTGTTAAGCTCGCCGGTGTTATGGTCTTCTTCAAATTTCCTTTGGGGCAGGGTGTTGTGAAATGGCGCCTTAGATGCGGTTGTCAGAGATAACAGAGTGTAGCGGTTTCAAAATCGAAGGGGTATTTCTATGAGGCTTGGGGTTGGTGGCAATTTATTAGCTCAAGCGTTACTGAGATGGATTTTTATTTTAGGCAACAACTGGGCAGCGAAGGATGAGGAAGGACATGTGGGAGGTGTCTTGCGGTGGTTAAACCTCTAGAAGGCCAAGTGTAAGAAAACAGAAGTCGAGTATTACATAAAGAAGGAGGGTTTGACCAAAGTGGTAGAGTGGAAGAATAGCATATAGGTTCTGTGGTAGGATAGCCCACACCTTGAGGGAAGCTTAGAGCAATTTGGGAATCATGATGGGAAGTGACTAGGACCATGGATTATATTTGGATGCAACATGACTTCGAGTTTGGAATGCGTTGTTAGACTTTTAGCTAATGTCAATAGGGAAGAAGGAACCTTGGCAGGTCCCAGGGTTATGTAATTGTAGCTTCAAGCTAAGTGGGAGAGCCCCACCATCTATGATTGGATTGCGTAGTTGTCGACTTGTGCGGTTTCTGGTTATCGGTGTATTGGTGGGTTATTACTACTAAGGAAAGAAAACATCAATGGTGAATTGGAGAAAAGGATTTGGGGGAATGTGTGCTATATTTGACCTTGTCGATTCGTATTCAGGCTTTGGGAAGACTCGGAGTTTATGCTTCGTGTAGATGTGATGTACAAGGAAAGGAATTCAACCAGTTGCTTCTTTGAGAAAGTGTTCATGTGCTAGCAGGGCCTTGGAGTTTGATCATAATTGGGAACAAGTCAGAGTGGGTGACTCTCAACAATGGTTCTAGTGGGTTCAAAAATTCAAAGTGTGGTGCCTAAGGATTTCGAGTCTGTGGTATGCTTAAATATCGAGTTTTGGCAGCGGATTATGGAAAAGGGTATTTAGAATATTCTATGTTATCTACAGTCTGCGGTGCATCATCGAAGGAACGGGAGAAAATAACTTTGGATTCATGGAAGAATTTTTAGAATGGGTGTACCAGTTGAAGATATGAATATGCGCATAAGGAGGGTATAAGATGGTTCGTGGGTTTTGGAGATAACGTGGTCTCGTGAAATAAGATCACTCAGGATGAGTGCGGATTTGGATTCATGATGTTTTGAATGGAGCTATCATTATTTCTAGGGCAAGTCCTGAGTAAATTAGAAGAAGTGGCTCGGTTGGTAATGGTTGAATCAGCACGGTTATGGTAGTGGCCATTTTCTCCAGCGTGAAGTTATACATGTAGTTTGTGGTTGTACACTTGGGCTTGAGCGCCACCACAACTTGGTTGATTTGGGAGGTATTCGATTCGTATGGATTTGTTATGTAAAGGGATTTCCGGAAGAGTTATGGCAGTTTAGATCACGACATGAGGTTGTATTTTTTGCGGTTTGGGAATTTAGTTGCGTGTTGCAATGGTTCTCTCGAAATGAGTTAAGTAAAAGGTTTCTATATGATGAAGTGTTTATCCTATTAGTGGGTCAGGGGTTATTATGGAATTCAGGTACTCTCATGTATTGGCATGTTAGGTGCAGTGAGCGGCATGGGAAATTAGAAGCTGAGGATTAAGGTCGCGGTTCGGTGTTGACAAGAATGTCACAAGATCGAATGATCAGGGAAGAATTCGGATGTTTAGAGTAAGCTGGTATTGTCTTTAGCGTCACCTGAGATCGGTGTCCTGTGTAAGAGGCTTTGTGTACTGTATTGCAGCTTCTTGATTTGCTTTACAACATTAGTGCGGCCAGTGGTATGGATGTGCAGACTTGTGACCTGGTGCGAAAGGTCGTGGGAGTGTATCCCACGAGAAGATTGTATAAGTGTGACATATAGTAACTTGATTGATTAAAGATTGGAACCAAGTATGGAGATTGTGGTACTATCGCTAATGTGAAAATTTATGCCTGAAGGGCGCTCGGTTCATTTGGTTGTGTAATGTGGAAGTTTGTTCCGGATTTGACGGATGTTCTTATGTGTCGTGCATAGGTCATTGTAGGTCCTTGAGAGGTATTTAGCCAAGAATGGTATGATCAGAATCGGTTGAGGTCCGTAGATGGATCTAAATGTGAATGTGGGCTCTATATCAGGCCGGATGTGCTCATCTCAGCATATCGTTGTTTTCGGAAGGGTCTTCGGGCCTTGGATGTTATTCCTATTGTCAGCTATTCCGTGTAATCTATATTATACCAAGTGGGTTGTGAAGTGGTTTGATTATTCGCACTAGTATTGAGATCCCGTATGGTTTGGGTATTATGTGAGCAGGATGGCTCTCGAGATGCAGGTCATATATCGCACCTTAGTGGTGCTTAAGTTTTGTTGTGCGTGACGCTACCCGTCTCCCCAGGATTTGTATTATGCACTTGGAGTGCTTATGGTTGATATTCGGGCATTTCGTGTGTATGAGCGTTACAGCTCGATGTGTGTTTTCTTTAGATTATTATGTGTGGATCGGGTGGCACGCCGCCACGGATATGTTGATTGGATCGGGTGGCACGCCACCACGAGTATCATGGTTGGATCAGCTTGTACGCCGCAACGGTATCATGTGTGGATCGGGTTGCACGCCGCAACAGTGTGTTATTGAGTACAGTTTCCCACATCTATTATTGTGTGTTTTGCTTCCCATTTCCTGAGGAAGGTTCGTAAAATCTTATCGGTTGTTTAAATTAGTTGCGTGGGTTGAGTAGTTGTTTCCAGAGTTCGTTTTCCTTATGTACCACATTCAAGTTTGTGGATTGTTGGCACATTGTGGCATCCTATGAGACTTTTGGCAGTGTCTGAGGTGGCTTATTGTCTGAGCAGCTTGTACTGTGTGAGACGAGATTATTGGACCTGGGATCAGTGCGATCAGATTTATATGAAGCATATTAAAAAGTAAATATTGCTATTCAGTCCAGAATGAGGTAATGGTTCTTGTCGGGAGGAGAGACTCCATAAATTGTGATTCGGCAGGTGGTTATGAGTTCTACACATCTTCTCTGTCATGGCAGTATTGCGAGAGTTAAGGCAAGACTTAATTGGTCATGAGGTACACCACGGCTTTGGGTCAGTGGAAATTTTAGCTGTTGTGCCTTGGAAAGATTGCCTTAGGCAAATGAGTTACGCGGTGCATGGTAAGAATTCAGTAAGGGTATACAATCATATGTTGGTACGTCATGTAGTGATGGAAACGGTGTTCATATGTTGGAAACAGACCTGGTAGAGAATTTCATATGTTGAAATTTGGCTCTAAGGCTTATTTGACTAGATAAAAGAGAGGATTTTCAGGTTTGCTCGAGCAAATGTGCTCAACTGGGTTATGGTAGCACGGGTAGGTGCACGAGGTGTTAAACAACGATTTCAGACAACTCCAGAGCAGTTCTTAGCACGCTCGCGGATGAACGTATGTTTAAGTGGGAGAGAATGTAATGACACGATCGGTCGTTTTGAGCTCTAGTGTGTCATTCAGTGGTTTGAGACCCTGAGCAGCTTCACTTCAGGTATTATTACTTGCACGCATGGTCAGAATTTAATTTCGTGAAGTTCAGAGTTGATTTGGAAAGAAAATTCTAATTTCGGAAGCTTTAAGTTGGAGGAATTGATAAAGGGTGATTTTTGAGTAAACGACCTCAGAATCAGGATTTGAAGGTTCCAACAGGTTTGTATGATGATTTTGGACTTGGGCGTATGTCCGGATCAGTTTTTGGATGACCCGGGAATGTTTCGGCGCATATTGTGGAAGTTGGCATTTTGGAAGGATTTCATAAATTTGGGTTGGAATGCATTTAATACTATCGATGTTCGTTTGGGATTTTGAGTCTGGGAATAGCTCCGTATGGTGATTCTAGTATTAGGAGCGCATCCGGATGTGGATTTGGAGGCCCGTGGGTCATTTCGGGGTCATTTGGCGAAAGTTGGAAATTTAATGGTTTTTGAGAAGTTTGGCCGGGAGTGAACTTTTTGATATCGGGGTCGGACTCTGATTCCAGAAGTTGGAGTAGGTCCGTAATATCGATCATGACTTGTGTGCAAAATTTGAGGTCAATCGAACGTGATTTGATAGGTTTCGGCATCGATTGTAGAAGTTTGAAGTTCTAAAGTTCATTAAGTTTGAATTGGAGGGTGATTCGTATTTTTAGCGTTGTTTGATGTGATCTAAAGGTTCAATTAAGTTCACATGATGTTTTAGGACTTGTTGGAATATTTGGTTGGGGTCTCAGGGGCCTCGGGTGAGTTTCAGATGCTTAACGGATCGATTTTTGGACTAAGGAAAATGCTAAGGCAGCTCGTATCTGGTGTAACCGCACTTGCGAGGTTTTGGCCGCAGGTGCGGAGCCGCAGAAGCGGTCAAGAGGGTCGTAGAAGTAGTTCTAGCTGGGGAAGGCTGGGATCGCAGATGCAGTCAAGTTTCGCAGAAGCGAAACCGCACCTGCGCACGAAGAGCCGCAAAAACGGAAGTGCAGATGCGCTGCATGGGGCGCAGATGCGGGGGCTGTTGGGCCAAGCTTGAACCGCACTTGCGATAGAATTTCCTCAGGTGAGGAGCCGCATGAGTGGCTGTTGGGCCGCAGAAGCGAAAGTCGGGCTGGGCAGTGTCATTTTAAAGACGAGATTTGGCAATTTCCTCCATTGTTTTCTTTTGGATAGGCAGTGGCTCCCACCTATTGCAAGTTAAATACATGGCTGGTATAAGGATTTAGGCATGAAAATTAGTAGAAATTGTGGAATTTTTGGTAGAAAACCTAGAAATTATATTTTTGATTTTGACCATGAATTTAGGTATGGAATTAAGAACAAATTATATATTTTGGTTCGTAATGCTATGGGTAGTGTTTATCTTCGAATATTTTCGGAATCCGGGCACGTGAGCCCGAGGGTTGCTTTATCGATTTTTTGAGAGGAGTTGGAAATTGTTATAAATTGATTAATTATGAGTATTAAAGTATATTTTGATTGGGTTGCATCTTATTTGACTAGTTTTGGATCGGCGGTCACCGGTTTGAGGTGTTAGGGAGGTGTTGGAGCCGGTTTTGGAAAGTCGGAGTGAGGTAAGTCTCCTGTCTAACTCTGTGAGGGGGAAACTACCCCTAGGTGGTATATTTGATGTGTACAACTTGTTGCGGGGACTACGTATGAATGAGGTGACGAGAGTCCGTACGTAGTTAGATTCATGTTATTGTCCGGGTAGATTTAGGTTCACACCATGTTATACTTGTACTATAGGGATTATCCTTGCTTGTTTAATTTCTTATTTTACATTTCTACTTGAGACTAGACTTGCTATTGTAGAGACTTCACGATTAGTCACCGAATAACTTTACTCCTCCTACGACATGTTTCCGTGATATATATATATATATATATATATATATATATATATATATATATATATATATATATATACACACACACACACACTTCATTGAAAGGTTTTTGTTAAAGAAATTACAACTCACACGTTTATTTGTGAGTGGGGTCCAGGACCCGTCAAAGCCTCTTATTCTACCGGGATCGGGCCGTTCGCCTCGGCAGGATTATGTATTTCACTCTTATGGGATTGGGCCGTTCGCCTCGGCAGGATTATCTATTTCACTCTTATGGGATCGGGCCGTTGGCCTCGGCAGGATATTGTATTTCACTCTTATGGGATTGGGTCGTTCGCCTCGGCAGGATATTGTATTTCACTCTTATTGTATCGGGCCGATCGCCTCGGCAGGATTTATGTACTACATTCTCATGGGAGCGGGCCGTTCGTCTCGGCAGTTTAATAGATATATCTATGGTTCGCGCCGTTCGACCCTTGGCAGTGCATAATTTAAATTTTATGTTGGATCGGGCCGTACGCCTCGGCATTTTCTATATCATATCCTCATGGAATCGTACGTAATATTTGGCAAGAAGCCAGAGTATCTGTAAGTTTTTCCGATTTGGGTTATAAAAATCTATCTGATGAGATCCACTATATTCATATATATGCTCCGGTTAAGGAGGAAATTTCCAAATGGAGAGCTCGAGTTCCTCGTAAAGAGGGGTATTTGTACCACATAATCTATACTTGTTTATCTCATTTATTTATGCTGCTTCATGTTTACTTACCTCTTTACTGTACATGATATTATTGGACCACTTGTAAGTGTCGATGTCGACTCCTCGTCACTACTTCTCCGGTGTTAGGCTAGATACTTACTGGGTACATGTTATTTGGTACTCATACTACACTTGCTGTACAATTTTATGCAGGTATATATGTGACTAGTGGTCTTGTGAGAGCAGAGGCGTGTATGCATGCGGGGACTTACGTGAGCTGCATTCCATTTTACGACCCGCAACCGACAGAGTCTCCTTCATAGTATTTATATTTCTCTTGTCCAAATTTGTATTCCGGACAGATGTTGTATTTTATTGTACATTCCTAGTTGATGCTCATGCACTTGTGACACCGGGGTTTGGGGTGATTATGGGTTGTTCTGTATTAAAATTGTTAAGAATATTATTATTTACACTATGAATTTCATCTTTTACTATTTAATCGAAGGAAAATATGATTTTAAAAATATTAAAAATGAGAACCAAATTAAGTATTTATTTTTGGCTTGCCTAACAGCGGTGTTCGACGCCATCACGACCTTAAATGGATTTTGGGTCGTGACAAAGGGGGATAATTACATGATAAAACTACCTTGTATGGCCGACGAAAAAAATTATTAGTTCAAAGTTTTGCACGTAATCCGAAATGTCTAGTCGGATAAAATTAATATCAAATTGTAGCCCTATAAAACTAATGGATAAAAGACAAAAGTAAATTTTGATACAACTTTTTTATCTTCCCTAGATACTTTTTCTTCACAATACCAAATTGTCTTCTCTTTCTCACATATCTCACTTAACTTTTTACTTTTTCTATATTTGTTTTACTTTTTTACTTCAATTCTTTTAATTCTAACACTTTTTCTCTCTCTTATTACTTTTACCTTTTTAGTACTATTTAAATTTATTTTTACCTTTTCCTAAAATAGTATGTGATTTTACATAGCCACTTATTAGACTTAAACAATATTTATCTATCAGCTATTTTTATTTAATTATTTTCTCTCTTTGTTTGTTGGTTATATTTGTCCGTTTAGCTATTTTTGTTTGATCTCTTTCCTCTCTTTGTATGAGTATTTTTGGGAAGTTTTGTCTAAGTACCTAAAAAGAGTTATCAATAACAATAACAACAATAACACACTCAATGTAATCCCATATTATGAGGGTCTAGGGAGGGTAAAGTATACGCAAATATAAAAAAAATGTCGAGATTTCAATTTATACCTTAAGAAATATTCTCCAATTAATCCTACGATAATTGATGCTAGGGGTGTTAGTATAAGAGGTGAGATTTTTAGCCAAGTTCTGCACGTTGCTGATGGTGTATGTTGGTGGTATGGTAATTTTTGTAAGGATGTGAGATGTTATGGTCAAGCTCTATGTATTTAATTTTGTACATTTCTTCTTCTTCTTCTTCTTCTCCTCCACCTCCTCCTCCTTCTCCTGCTTCTCCTTCTCCTCCTTCTCCTTCTTCTTCCTCTTCTCCTCCTCCTCCTCCTCCTCCTGCTTCTCCTTCTCCTCCTTCTCCTTCTTCTTCTCTCTCCTCCTTCTCCTCCTTCTCCTCATCCTCATTCTTCTCCTTCTCCTTCTCCTTCTCATTCTTCTTCTCCTTCCTCTTCTCCTTCTCCTCCTCCTTCTCCTGCTCCTCCTTCTCCTTCTTCTCCTTCTTCTCCTCCTCCTTCTTCTTCTCCTCCTCCTCCTTCTCCTTCTCCTTCTCTTTCTTCTCCTTCTTCTCTTTCTACTTCTCCTTCTCCTTCTTCTTCGCTCTCCTTCTCCTTCTCCTTCTTCTTCTCCTGCTTCTACTTCTTCTTCTCCTTCTCATTCTTGTTCTCCTTCTTCTTCTCCTTCTTCTCCCTCCTTCTCTTTCTCCCTCCTTCTCTCTCTCCTTCTCCTTCTTCTTCTCCTTCTCCTTCTTCTTCTTCTTCTTCTTTTGAATCATAATGACATTTTACGAGTAAAGATCTTTTGAAATGGGTATTGATTGTGGGTTTGGATTTAATGGTAGGCGAAGTGTAGCAATATATATATATTATTTTGCAATGTATAAATATTGTATATATATATATTGTATCCTAAGTTCGACAGTGTATCCTTAGTGTATATTGAGTGCAACATATGTGTGTATCTGTGTGTATATGTATATGTATAAAGTCATACATACATGATAATTTTAAAATATTATAGTGTTGTAGAAAAGTTATATATATATATATATATATATATATATATATATATATATATATATATATATATATATATATATATATATATATATATATATATATATATATATATATATATATTGTATCTTAAGTTTGACAGTGTATCATTAGTGTATATTGAGCCTATCTCGAGTGTGCTTGTGTATCTAAAGTATATATTGAGTGTATCCCGAGTGTATTTTGTATCATGAATGTATAATATGTCTATACAATGTATCAAAACTGTATACATATGTGTATTGTCTAATAAGTAAACATAGTGTATATAAATTATATACATATTCTGTATGTGTAATGTGAACACACCGTGTATTTAGAGTGTATCCTGTTGTAATGACCCGATCAGTCATTTTGCATTCTAGATCCCTGTTCCCCTAATTAAGACTTCCTGTATATACTTTTACTGTTTTATGACTTGCGGGGACGGTTAGTTTGGGTTTGGAAGGGTTCGGTTGAATTCGGAACACTTAGTTCACTAATATTGGCTTAAAAGGGTTAAGTTTGACTTGGGTCAATATTTATAGTAAACGACCTTAGAACCGGGATTTGACGGTGGTTCGTATGATGATTTTAGAGTTCGGATCGGGTTTTGGATGACCCGGGAGCGTTTCGGCGCTTAATATTGAAAGTTGGCACATTGAAGGTTTTTCAAGTTCTTTAAATTGAGTTTGGAGTATATTTTGGTGTTATCGAGGTCCGTTTGGGATTTCAAGCCCGGGAATAATTCCGTACGGTTATCTAAGATTTGCACGCAAAATTTGGTGTCATTCCGAATAGTCTAAGTATGATTCGGCGCGTTCGGAGTAAGTTGGAAGAACTTGAAGTTCATAAGATGATTCGATTTGGTTTGGGGTGCAATTCTTCGTTTTGATATTGTTTTACGCATTCCGAGGGTTCAAGCGAGTCCGTTTTATGTATACTAACTTGTTGGTATGTTTGGGCGAGGCCCCGGGGGCCTCGGGTGCTATTTGGACGATGCGCGGACCAAGTTTGGACTTGAAAGAACTGCTGGTGCACCAGTTCTGGTGCGTCCGCATCTGCGAGATCTTGGCCGCAGGTGTAAGATTTTGATCGCATAGGCGGCTTGGGACCAGTGGTCTGTGGCCCGCAAAAGCAGAGAAAGTTTCGTAGAAGCGGCCTCGCTTCTGCGATGAAAGGGCCGCAAGTGCGAGAAGAGGCTGGCCAGGTCTAGATCGCAGGTGCGAAGCAGCTTCCGCAGGAGCGGGTCCGCAGAAGCGGGAGCCCATCCGCAGAAGAAAAGGCAGGTGGCCTGGGCTAGGACCGTACCTGCAATGGATTTTTCGCAGGTGCGACGCCCCAGATGTGCTCCAGGATCCGCAGAAGCAAAAATCGTTGGGGCAGTGAGGTTCATTTAATGTCGGGACTTAGGCTATTTTGGCTCATTTCTTTCATCTCTTAGGCGATTTTGGAGCTCTTTGAAGAGGGATTTTCACCTTAGCACTTTGAGGTAAGTAATTTCTATATGAGATGAGTTTAATACATGTTTTTTTGGTTGATTATTAGCATATAATGTGTAGAAATTGTGGGTTTAGTTGAAAAACTTAGGTTTTGATAAAAATGGGATTTAACTACGAAAATGATTATGAAATTGGGTGAAAATTACATAATTGAGTTCTGAAATTATGGGTAACAATTATCTTCAAATATTTCCGAAATTCGGGCACGTGGGCTCGGGGGTGAATTTTAGGAATCTTTCAATTTGGGTTGGGTAATTACTCTAATAATTAACTTGTTATCTTTTGAGCGTATATTGATTAATTTATATAATATTTGGCTACCTTCGGATTGTTCGGCACCAAGTTGGGTCCTTAGAGTGAATTTGTGGCCGGAAAGTGAGCTTTGAGACGAGGTAAGTCTCTTACCTAACCTTGTAACAGGGAACTTACCCCCATAGGTGATTTAAATTACTAATTGCTCCTAATTGTGGAGGCTACGCACGAAGTGATAAGAGTCCGTGCGTAGCAACTAATTATGCTTAAGTCCGGGTAGTTTAGGACCCAAATAAGGAAATACTTATAATGTTTGTACTCTACTTGTTAATTTAAGTACCTAAATTATATTAAAACTTGGTAAAAGATTCGTAAAGACCGAATTTCACTTACTTGAGTTTTGGCAGGTTACTTGACCATTAATAGAAATTGTACTTCTTTGTGTATTAGCTTTGCAATAGCTTTTAAACCGGATGTTCATAAAGTATTTCCTCTTCTTGTGGAGCGGGCCGAACGCCTTGGCAGTATAATAGATGCATCTATGGTTCGTGCTACTCGACCTCGGCAATGTACACGTTATTTTGGATTGGGCCGTACGACCTCAGTGTAAATCGTGCGTGTTAATGTTTGGAGCCAGAATACACTTGATATTATTTTTATAAATTGAGAGGTTATAATTTATTTATTGGCCCGAAATTTATTTGGAATTAGTATGTGTTAGTTGAAGACTTTTGAAATTTACTATCTGTCAAAGAATTATTTAATCACTGCTTGTTATTGAGTTATTATTATTATTCACATATTCCATGCCTATTTAGCATTCCTGTAGTTTATTGTTGGCCCATAGTAAGTGTCGATGTTGACCCCTCGTCACTACTTCTTCGAGGTTAGACTAGATACATACTGGGTACATGTTGTTTATATACTCACGCTATACTTCTGTACTAATCGTGCAGGATCTGAGGCAGGTGCATCTGACAGTCATTCCAGCGCGCACCCCCGTTACCCCGAGGCCTAGTGGTGAGCTGCTTTTTGAGTCCTTTCTGCAGCACCCAGAGTCTCTCTTTTGCATTTACTTTCTGTCTACTCTACTTGAGACAGTAGCTTAGTGTTTTGTATATTCTATTAGTTGCTCATACACTTGTGACACCAGGTCTTGGAACACATGCTAGTAGACTTTATGATTTTGGAGCATTTATTTCACTGCATTTGCTCTCTCATTAGCTTTCTCTTTACTCTATTAAATATTTTACTCCATATTTTCTTAATAAATGAAATTTAACTACTTGGAAGTTTATTTAAAAAGAATAATTACATGGTTAGTTCACCGTTGGCTTGCCTAGCGGTGACGTTGGGCGCCATCACGGTCTATAGGAGAAATTGGGCCGTGACACATGTATTTTGAAATGTATTTCCAATGTATCATTAATGTATTCCAAGTGCTTTTGTATATTCAAAGTGTATAGATTATTCTACGATATATATATATATATATATATATATATATATATATATATATATATATATATATATATATATATATATATATATTCTACAATATGTAAAAAATGTATATATATTTTATACTAGCGTGCACACGAACTGCAATATAGGAAAACACTTGAAAGATTTTTGATTTGTTATATAAAGTTGTATATTTTTTGTGTAAGTAATATTATATGTTGTATAATTTTTGTATAGTAAGATTGTAGTTATATAAATATATATTTTTATATATAGTGATCGCGTATAATTTGGATGTAATTTAATCGTTTTAATTTCGGTAATCAGAGAATGGGTAATCTTGCAAATGCTCTCAATTATAGTAGTTTTGTGAAGTTTTAATTATCCATCGATCACTTATAGCATGGTCACATCTTGAACTCATTTAGGAAAAGGAACAAATCAATTTCTTGGCATTATCTTTTTCATACTATGAATTTAAATGATATACTAATGTGTATAAAAAGAATGTAATGACCCAAACAAGTGTGATTATTGTGTAAACGACACCTGTCCGTTTTGCCCCTTTCATCAGCTGATAAAAATTAACATTTATGACAAAAGTTTTATTTTTATATTCCTCACAAATATGTATAAAAATATCAATATCTAAATAGCATAAAACCCAAAAAGAATCGAATGATTAATGTTTTCCTATGAACAAATTAAGAGCCATCTCAATATTTTACCTTTCAATTCTCGTTCCCTCATTTCCCCTTGTGTTCCGTATCAGTTTGATTTGCTAATTTCAGCGGCTAGCCATTAGAATAAGTTTTGGGCTATAAAAATATATATTATAATTTATGGCTAGCGGATGATATAAGTTTCCATTGGATGGCTAGTAATGATTTTTGAGAAATGTTTAGAAACCACTATTGTTTAGTGACTATTAACTTCCTATAGCTACTATATACTTAATTACTTCCTATAGCTACCTTTTCAGTTGTTATGGTAATGTATTCGATGTATTCAATCTATTGTATTCATGAATACAATAGGAAAATTCGGCTAAAAAATAGGAAAACACAGTTGTACGTTTATGTATTCAGGTGTATTCGCGCTATGTATTTACGAATACAGTAACAAAAATTAACGTAAAAATAGGTCCCTCCAGCTGTTTAAAAATAAAAATTGGATCAATTAACGTGATACACTCCTAATATAACTCAACAAACACCATTAAAACATGCAACATTAGCAATCCAATTTATGAGAAGATTCTGCAAACGTCAAACACAAAAAAACAGAGCCACCTTCAGAGTTTCACTCCTTTTTTTCCCTGGTAAAGTTTGATAATTTTTTTCCATTGATACTATTCGAGATTCTGCTTGGAAGTGATACATGTAACCACAAAAATAGATGGCAAGTTTAATCGTCATAATTCGTCATTCTGGCAAGAACATTAAAAATTGCTATGTCGATTATTCGATTGATAGGATACTGATAAAAAAGTATGTGTCATACAATGATTTAATTGCTTCCATTCGAAGTAACTTGATATAGATTTGAGCTCAAAGCCAATTATAATTGAATACAAAGTGGAAGAAAATTGAACGCCTAATATTTTGTTGCATCAAACGGGTATTCTGTTGTATTCAAATGGTTGTGTTAACTGCATATTATATGTTGATGATATATGTTGCTACAGCTATATTTCATTGGTATTATTCAATGGTTTCATTTTGTATAGGTAAACTTCATTGTATTTCACTGTATTTCACATATAAATATATTAATTTATTCACCTATTGCCTGCCTTTTTTATAGTAACACTAGTATATGTATTCTGTTATATCAAACGGTTATTTTTAATGCATATTATATGTTGATAATACATGTTACTACAGCTGTATTTCATTAATTTTATTTTTGTATTGACAGTATTTTAGTGTATTTCACTGTATTGCACAAATATATGTATCTCTTTAATATTCTGTCAGATAAATAGCGTTTGTATTCAGTGTATTTTAAATGTTTTTTTCTTGTATACATATATAGTATATTTAATACGTTTAGTCATTGACAGATACACGACTTGTATCAATGTCCACAACTTATACTTCTCTATTTAATGTAGGTTGTACCATCGACTGAACACTTGCACATGGTGAATGATGAAGGAAGGCATTACACCGTTTGCCTCCTAGAGAAAACTTACAGTTGTGGGCGGTTCCAAGTTGACGAATTACCATGCCCACATGCTTGGGCTGTCTTGAAAAGCAAGTTTCTAATGCCGGAAAATTATTGCTCGGACTATTACAAATCAAATTCTGTTGTAATGACATACGAGGTACCGTTGTATCCACTGCCTGACCGAAGTGAATGGAATATACCAGCACATATATCAGAGGAAGTTGTCTTACCACCCAAATGGAAAAGACCTCCTGGAAGGCCAAAGAAGAAGCACGATAAGCCGTTAAGTGAATTGTTTTAGAAGAAAAATCAACATTCGTGTAGTATATGTGGGCAGGGAGGACATAATAAGCGTAGTTGTAGAAATGCTCCACGTAGGAATTAGTTCATGTTCTAATTTTAATTACTACAATAACTATATGTCATAGATTTATTCCATATTTTCTATTACATATTGATTTATTGGTGTATTGGTTGCTTACTGGATGAATTTTTTAAGTTTAGATTACTAAATTAAACGCTATTATGTTTCGTAGTATCTTTACAAAATGATTCATATACAAGTATGTGGTATAGAAGTTCATGTATTCATAAAATACATGAATGTACATTAAAAAAAAATTGAATATATATGTAATTCAATTCCAAATAAACTGCTGAAAAATTAATACAACTATGTGGAAGATTATACTAATACATAAATATATTAGAATACAAATATTTGGAAATAAAAAATAGAATATAATCACTGAATTTAGCTAAGTCTGAAAATATAATAAATACAGGAAAATATAATGAATACAACATAATGAATACAACACTGTTTATCATTTAACTGCACTGAAATACAGTAAAATAAAAATATGCTGTGATGACCCAAAATTTATCATCTTTAAATTTAATAATTAATTCTGTGTTCTAAAACCTCGAAAAGCACTATTTATTATTTTTCGACTTATGTGTGTAGTCCGTAAAATTTTTCGGAAAGTGTTTATGTGAAAAATGGATTAAAATGTGAATTAGAGCTTTAAAACTCAACTGAGTTGATTTTGGTCAATATTTTGAGCAAACAGACTCGGATCAGTATTTTAGATAGTTCCGATAGGTCCGTATCGTGATTTGGGACTTGGGCGTATGCCTGGAATCAAATTTTGAGGTCCCTAGCCTGAGATATGGAATTTTGATGAAAAATTAAAAGTTTAAGTTTAAATAGTGATCAGATATCGAATTATGTGCAAACGACCCCTGAATAGAATTTTGATGATTCCAACAGCTCCGTATGGTGATTTTGGACTTAGGAGCATGATCGGAATTTTATTTGGAAGTCCGTAGTGAAATTAGGCTTGAAATGGCTAAAATAAAAATTTAAGTCTGGAAGTTTGACCGGGGGAGTTGACTTTTTGATACCGGAGTCGAAATACAGTTTCGAAAATTTTCATAGCTCTGTTATGTCATTTATGACTTGTGTGCAAAATTTGAGGTCAATCGGACTTGATTGATAGGTTTCGACATCGTACATAGAAGTTGGAAATTTTAAGTTTCAGTAAGCTTGAATTGGAGCATAATTCGTAGTTTTAGTGTCATTTTGTGTGATTTGAGGTTTCAAATAAGTTCGTATGATGTTTTAGGACTTGTTGGTATATTTGGTTGAGGTCCCGAGGGCCTCATGTGAGTTTCGGATGGTTAACGGATCAAAAGTTGAACTTAAAACAGTTGCTGCAATTTTTCTCTTATGCTGGAAATTCTGGGCTGTCGGACTCCACATAATCGGACTCCACATGATCGGACTCCACATAATCGGACTCCACATGATCAAACTCCACATGATCGGACTCCAAATGATCGGACTCCATGATCGGACTCCATGATCAGACTCTATGATCGAGGTCAACCTGGACAGATTTGTAAGTTATAAAAATAGGGGCATTCGTCCCATTTGCCATTTTTGACGAACTTGAGCTTGAGCAGAGGCGACTTTTGACAGATTTTCAAGAAAAGACATTAGGGTAAGTGATTCCAACTCGGATTTGGTCTATATACACAAATATATCATAGTTTTCACCATTTAATTAATGTTTTGAGATTGAAATTTGGGAAATGTTTGAAATCTCATAGAAACGAATTTTCAAAATTTCGGTATCGATTCGGAGTCGGATTTGAGTAAAATTGGTATGGTTGGACTCGTAATTGACTGGGTTGTCTGATTTTGTAACTTTCGTCGGATTTTAAAATGTGGGCCCCACGATCGAATTTTTAATTAATTTCGGGATTTTGATTGAAAATGTAGTATTTTCTTATAGAATTGCTTCCTATAAATTTTAGTGATTGTATCAAATTATTTTTGGTTAGATTCGAGCCAATTAAAGTTGGATAATCGAGGAAAGGGCCTTCTAGTGGATTAAATTGGAGCAAATTGAGGTAAATCTATTGTCTAATATTGTGAGAGGAAAATTATCCCATATGTGATTAAATATTAAATACTTTTTGCTAATTGTGGGGGCTACGTACGCACGAGGTGACGAGAGTTCGTGCATAGCTATTATTAAATACTAAAGTCCGGGTAGTTTAGGACTCAAAAACATGAATTACTTGTGTAAATTGTAGTCTTTACTTAATTAAATTATGTGATACATATATATATATATATATATAATGCGAATTGTTAGGGAAGATATTAAAGGATGAGAATCTCATATGCTTAAATTTTCTGTTTAAATTAATTAATTGTTAAGAGAAATTGTTCTTCCTCCTGAATTTATCTTATAATAAATATACTCTCATTCCGGAGGTACATAAAAAAATGTCCTCCTTTCTTGTGGAGCGGGTCAAATGCCTCGGCAGGATAGATGCATATTTGGATCATGCCGTACGTCCCTCGGCAGTGTGCACGACATTCTGGATTAGGCCGTACGACCTCGACAGAAATTGTGCTTAATAATAATAATTACACGATAATTTAATAGTTTATTGCAGCTTGCGAAACTAATTGATAAAGTGAAAATCTTTGAAATTTAAAGAATTATTATTCCTGCTTGTTAAGGAATTATTGTTATTCCTGTAAATGAGACTAATTGATAAATCAAAAATTTTATTGGAATTGAAGGAATTTAATTAATATATTGAGAATTCTTGCATTTGAAGGGATTTAATTATTTTTACTGGTTCAATAGATTATTGTAAATTCTGTGAATCATGCTGATTTAAATATTCTAGTTTTATTTTAATTATTATTATTGACCTATAATGAGTGTCAAAGTGGGTCATCTCGTCTCTACCACTTCGAGATTAGACTTGATACTTACTGGGTACACGTTGTTTACGTACTCATACTACACTTGTTGCACTTTTTGTGCAGGACCTGAGGCAAGTACTAGTGGGGGACCTATCGTCTTACACCCATGTTATCCAAGGGCATAGTGGTGAGCTACCTTTCTGAGCCGTTCTGCAGCTACCAGTGTCTCTCCTTGTATTTTTCATTCTGTCTATTTTTATTTCAGACATTATTTGAGGTTTTGTATAATCTACTAGATGCTCATACACTTGTGACACCAGGTCTTGGCACACACATTGGTAGTATTTGGAATTGTATTTTCTTTAGTTGGATTTAAGTTAATCGGTATCTTTTCTAATTTCTTAATATTGCTAGTAAAATAATAAAATTTCTTAGAAAATTATTCTGAAAATAATTGATATATGTTTAATTTATTTGTTGGCTTGCCTGGCTGTAGTGTTGGGTGCCATCACGACCTATAGGTGAAATTGTGTTGTGACAATATGGTATTAGAGCACTAGGTTCACGTAGGTCTCACAAGTTAAGAGCAGTCCTAATAAAGTCTTATGGATTAGTACGGAGATGTCTGTTCTTATCTTCGAGAGGCTATAGGGTGTTAAGAAACTACCTTTCTTCATATTCCATTGTGCAATTGATGTAGTACTCAATATCCTTCTCTTATTCTCTCAGAGATGGTGAGCACGTGCTCTAATGAGGTTCCAGACCAGGGAAGAGCTACTCCCCCATTTTCTAGAGGACGAGGTAGAGGCCGAGGGAGGGCTCCAGCCCGTGGTAGAGGGCGAGGACGTCCCAAGACTATTTCAGTTATGCCGCTAGTGGGTCCAGCAGAGAACCCCATTGTTGAGGAACATGATGAGGTACCTGTGGCAGAGCCAGCTCCGGTGGATTTCACATCTACACCGGGATTTCAGGATGTCATGGGTCGTATGTTGCGGTTCATGGACAATATGACTTAGGCCGATTTATTTTTGGCAGACCCAGCCACATCTCAGGCGTGCGGGGGAGCACAGACCCCTATTGCACAGGCTCATGAACAGGAAGCTATTGTATATGAGACCCAGGGTGCACTACCCGTGGGTGGAGCCCAGCCAGTGGCAGCAGCTACACTTGAGCCCAGGCCAGCTGTAGCCGCCGATCCGCAGAAACTATTGGACAGATGGACTAGACTACATCCTCCTATTTTTGGGGGTGAGCAGCATGAGGATCCCCAGGATTTCATTGATCGGTGCAAGGATAGACTTTACAACATAAGGATATTGGAGTCTCATGGGGTAGACTTTTCTACTTTTCATCTAGAGGGCAGAGCCCGTAGATGGTGGCAGTCTTATGTTCTTGGCAGACCAGCATATTCTCCTCCCATAACTTGGGACAGGTTCACCCGTATCTTCCTGGACAGGTATATTCCACCCTCCCAGAGGGAAGAGTTGAGGTTTCAGTTTGAGCAGCTCCAACAGAGTTAGATGTCAGTGACCAATTATGAGGCGAGATTTTCTGAGTTATCTCGCCATGCACTTATGATACTCCCTACTGAGGCGGAGAGAGTGCGGAGGTTTGTTGCGGGTTTACATACTGGCATTCAGGCCACTATGGCTCGAGAGGTTGAGATGGGTACTTCTTATGAGCTAGTCGTGGAGATAGCCCGCAGGATTGAGGGTGTACGTCAGTGGAGCTAAGTGAAGGTTATGAGAGATAAGCGATTCAGGTATTCTGGAGAGTTCAGAGGTGCTCCGTCTGTGGGCAGAGGTCAGTTCATGAGAGGGCAGTCCCGCAGGACCCCAAATCCAGCACCACCGCCTCCTCGGGGTGCTCCGGTGCAACCTTATTTCAGTGCTATACCAGAGAGTTCTTATCGCCCACCAGCTATTCAGGGTCCTCCCAGTGGGTATTCAGTTCCCTAGGGCCAGACTCTTAGTCAGCAGCCCATCGCACCGAAGCGTTGTTATGAGTGCGGGGATCCCAGTCATATACAGAGATTTTTCCCCAGGCTTAGGGGTAAGCTAGTGCAACAGGGTCAGCAGCCTATGATTACTGGACCAGTTCCTCCACCAGTTGTCCGACCACCAAGAGGTGGAGGACAGGTAGGTAGGGGTCGTCCTAGAGGTGGAGGTCAGCCAGGCGGAGGCCAGCCAGTTGGTGCTCCAGCTCGGTTCTATGCTTTTCCGGCCAGACCAGATACAGAGGCCTCAGATGTCGGGATTACAAGTATTATTTCACTTTGCGGCAAATATGCCTTAGTATTATATGATCCAGGATCTACGTATTCATATGTGTCATCTCTATTTGCTCCATTCCTGGGTATTTCTCGTGAGTCCTTGAGTACTCCTGTTTATATGTCCACTCCTGTGGGCGATTCTGTTGTTGTGAATTGGATCTACCGGTCATGTATTATTACATTCTGTGGTTATGAAACTAGAGCAGATCTCCTATTGCTTGAGATGACCGATTTTGAAATTATTCTAGGCATAGACTGGTTATCTCCATATCATGCTATTCTGGATTGCCATGCCAAGACTGTTACCTTGTCTATTCCAGCATTGCCTAAGCTGGAGTGGAAGGGTTCGTCTGTTAGTTCATTTAATTGAGTTATTTCTTTTATAAAGGCTTAACACATGGTTGAGAAGGGTTGTTTGGCTTATCTAGCCTATGTTCGAGATACTATTGTAGAGACTCTAGCTATTGCTCACTGCCTATAGTTCGGGAGTTCTCCGATGTATTTCTTTCAGATCTTCCAGGTATGCCACCTGATCGTGATATTGATTTCTGTATTGACTTGACTCCAGATACCCAGCCTATATCTATCCCACCGTATCGCATAGCTCTGAAAGAATTGAAAGAATTGAAAGAATAGCTTGAGGAGTTACTAGCCAAAGGGTTCGTCAGACTGAGTGTATCGCCTTGGGGTACACCGGTATTATTTGTGAAGAAGAAGGATGGAAAAATGTGGATGTGTATTGATTACCGTCAACTGAACAAAGTCACTATTAAGAACAAGTACCCATTGCCGCATATTGATGATCTATTTGACCAGTTGCAGGGTGATAAGGTGTTCTCTAAGATCGACTTGAGGTCAGGGTACCATCAGTTGAAGATTCGGGATTCAGATGTTCCGAAGACTGCTTTCCGGACTAGATATGGTCATTATGAGTTTCTGGTGATGTCTTTCGGTTTAACTAACGCCCCGGCATCGTTTATGGATTTGATGAATAGGTTATTTAGGCCATATATTGATTCGTTTGTCATTGTCTTCATTGATGAAATTTTGATCTACTCGCGTAGTAAGGAGGAGCATGAGCAGCATATGAGAGTAGTGCTTCAGATGTTGCGGGAACAAAAGCTATATGCTAAGTTCACCAAATGTGAGTTCTGTCTAGAATCTGTAGCATTTTTGGGGCATATTGTATCGGGCGAGGGTATTAAGGTTGATCCCAAAAAGATTAAGGCAGTTCAGAATTGGCATTGTCCCACTTCGGCGACTAAGATCAGGAGTTTTCTGGGTTTAGCAGGTTATTATCGTCGGTTCGTGGAAGGTTTTTCATCTATTGCAGAACCTTTGACCAAATTAACCCAGAAGGGTGCTCCGTTCCGATGGTCCGATGATTGTTAGGTGAGCTTTCAGAAGCTCAAGACAGCATTGACTACATTACCAGTGTTAGTGTTGCCTTCTGGTTCGGGGATGTATACAGTGTATTGCGACGCTTCACGCGTTGGCTTGGGTTGTGTATTCGAGCAGGAAGTGCGAGTTATTGCATATGCTTCATGTCAACTGAAGCCCCACGAGAAGAATTATCCAGTACATGATTTGGAGTTAGCTGTGATTGTTTACGCTGTTAAGATTTGGAAGCATTATCTTTATGGGGTGTCTTGTGAAGTTTACACTGATCATCGCAGTTTGCGACATTTGTTCAAGCAAAGGGACCTAAATCTGAGACAACGCAGATGGCTTCAGTTACTAAAAGATTATGATATTACTATCCTATATCATCCGAGCAAAGCAAATGTGGTTGCAGACGCCTTGAGTAGAAAGGCGGAGAGTATGGGTAGTTTGGCTTTCATTTCAGCAGAGGAGAGGTCATTGGCTTTAGATATTCAGTCCTTGGCCAACAGACTTGTGCGGCTGGATATTTCAGAGCCTAGCTGAGTTCTTGCATGTGTTGTAGCTCAGTCTTCACTATTTGAACAGATCAAGGCTCGCCAGTATGATGATCCACACTTAATGGTTCTTTGAGAAACGGTACTACGGGGTGGTGCCAAGGAAGTTACTATTGGAGCGGATGGCGTTTTGTGACTCCAGGATCGTCTATGTGTCCCTAATGTGGATGGACTGAGGAAAAAGATCCTATAGGAGGCACAAAGTTCTCGGTATTCTATTCATCCAGGTGCTACGAAGATGTATCGTGACCTGAGGCAGCATTATTGGTGGCGACGAATGAAAAAGGACATTGTTGCGCATGTAGCTAGGTGTCTAAATTGTCACCAAGTTAAATATGAGCACCAGAGGCCAGGTGGCCTACTTTAGCAGATGACTATACCGGAGTGGAAATGGGAACACATCACTATGGACTTTGTAGTTGGGTTACCGCAGACCATGCGGAAGTTTGGTGCAGTTTGGGTCATTGTTGACAGGTTGACCAAGTCGGCACATTTCATTCCGGTTGTGACTACGTATACTTCAGAGAGGTTGGCCCAAATTTTTATTCAGGAGATAGTTCGGTTGCACAGTGTGCCAATTTCTATCATATCAAATAGAGGTCCTCAGTTTACTTCACATTTCTGGAGAGCAGTACACAGTTAGTTGGGGACCCGTGTAGAGCTCAGCACAGCCTTTCATCCGCAGACCGACGGGCGGTCAGAGCGGACAATTTAGATTTTGGAGGATATGCTCAGGGCATGTGTGATTGACTTTGGAGGTCAGTGGGATCGTTTCTTGCCTTTGGGCGAGTTCGCTTATAATAAAAGTTACCAATCCAGCATCGAGATGACTCCATTTGAGGCTTTATATGGTCGGCGATGCCGTTCGCCCATCGGATGGTTTGAGCCCAGTGAGGCTAAATTATATGGTGTTGATTTGGTGAAAGATGCCTTGGAAAAGGTAAAGTTGGTTCAGGAGCGACTTCGTATAGCACAGTCCAGACAGAAGAGTTACGCAGATCAGAAAGCGCAAGATTTATCATTTATGATGGGTGAAAAAGTTCTCTTGAAGGTTTCACCGATGAAGGGAATCATGAGATTCGGGAAGAAGGGCAAGTTGAGCCCAAGGTCTATAGGCCTATTTGAGGTGTTGAGACAAGTTGGGGAGGTTTCTTATGAGCTTGCATTGCCTCCCAACCTATCGGGAGTTCATCCGGTTTTCCATGAATCTATGCTCCAGAAGTATCATGCCGACCTATCACATGTGTTAGACTTCAGCACAGTTCAGCTAGATAATAGCTTAGGTTATGAAGAGGAGCCAGTTGCCATTGTTGATAAACAGGTTCGCCAGTTGAGGTCCAAGAGGATTTTTGCAGTAAAAGTCCAGTGGAGGGGCCAACCAGTCGAGGAAGCAACTTGGAAGGCCGAGGAAAACATGAGGAGCAGATATCCACACTTATTCAGCACTTCATGTATAATTCTAAACTCGTTCGAGGACGAACGTTTGTTTTATAGGTGGAGAATGTGATGACCCAAAATTTGTCATCTTTAAATTTAATAATTAATTCTGTGTTCTAAGACCTAAGAAATCACTATTTATCATTCCTCGACTTGCGTGCGCAGTCCGTAAAATTTTTCGGAAAGTTTTTATGTGAAAAATGGATTAAAATGTGAATTAGAGCTTTAAAACTCAACTGAGTTGACTTTGGTCAATATTTTGAGCAAACGGACTCAGATCAGTATTTTGACAGTTCTGGTAGGTCTGTATCGTGATTCGGGACTTGGGCGTACGCCCGAAATCAAATTTCGAGGTCCCTAGCCCGAGATATAAAATTTTGATGAAAAATTAAAAGTTTAAGTTCAAATAGTGACCGGATGTCGAATTATGTGCAAACGACCCCGGAATAGAATTTTGATAATTCCAACAGCTGTGTATGGTGATTTTGGACTTAGGAGCGTGATCGAAATTTTATTTAGAAGTCCGTAGTGAAGTTAGGCTTGAAATGGCTAAAACAAGAATTTAAGTTTGGAAGTTTGACCGGTGAGTTGACTTTTTGATACCGGAGTCGGAATGCAGTTCCGAAAATTTTCATAGCTCCGTTATGTCATTTATGACTTGTGTGCAAAATTTGAGGTCAATCGGACTTGATTGACAGGTTTCGACATCGAATATAGAAATTGGAAATTTTAAGTTTTAGTAAGCTTGAATTGGAGCATAATTCATGGTTTTAGCGTCATTTTATGTTATTTGAGGTTTCAAATAAGTTTGTATGATGTTTTAAGACTTATTGGTATATTTAGTTGAGGTCCTGAGGGCCTCGGGTGAGTTTCGGATGGTTAACGGATTAAAAGTTGAACTTAAAACAGCTACTGCAATTTTTCTCTTCTGCTGGAAATTCTGGGCTGTGATCAGACTCCACATGATCGGACTCCAGATGATCGGACTCCATGATCGGACTCCATAATCGGACTCCATGATCAGACTCTATGATCGAGGTCAACCTGGACAGATCTGTAAGTTATAAAAACAGGGGCATTCGTCCCATTTGCCATTTTTGACGAACTTGAGCTTGAGCAGAGGCGACTTTTGATAGATTTTCAAGGAAAGACATTAGGGCAAGTGATTCCAACTCAGATTTGGTCTGTATACACAAATATATCATTGTTTTCACCATTTAATTAGTGTTTTGAGATTGAAATTTGGGAAATTTTTGAAATCTCATAGAAATGAATTTTCAAGATTTCGGAATCGGATTTGAGTGAAATTGATATGGTTGGACTCGCAATTGAATAGGTTGTCTGATTTCGTAACTTTCGCCAGATTCCAAAATGTGGGCCCCACGATCGAATTTTTAATTAATTTTGGGATTTTTATAGAAAATGTAGTATTTTCTAATAGAATTGTTTCCTATAAATTTTAGTGATTGTATCGAATTATTTTTGGTTAGATTCGAGCCAATCAAAGTTGAATAATCGAGAAAAGGGCCTTCTAGTGGATTAAATTGGAGAAAATTGAGGTAAGTCTCTTGTCTAATCTTGTGAGGGGGAAATTACCCCATAGGTGATTAAATTAAATAATTTATACTAATTGTGGGGGCTACGTACGCACGAGGTGACGAGAGTCCGTGCGTAGCTACTATTAAATGCTAAAGTCCGGGTAGTTTAGGACTCAAAAGCATGAATTACTTATGTAAATTATAGTCTTTACTTAATTAAATTATTTGATATATATATATATATATATATATATATATATATATATATATATATATATATATATATATATATATATATATATATGTGAATTGTTAGGGAAGATATTAAGGGATGAAAATCTCATATGCTTAAATTTTCTATTTAAATTAATTAATTGTTAAGAAAAATTATTCTTCCTCCTGAATTTATTATACTAATATATAAATATAGTAGAATACAAACGTTAGGAAATAAAAATAGAATATGATCACTGAACATAGCTAAGTCTGAAAATATAATAAATATAATAAATACAATAAAATACAATGAATACAACACTCTCTATCATTTAAATACACTGAAACACAGTAAAACAAAAATACATACAAGTTAGATTAACATTAAATTTGGTGTTTTGACTTTTTAATATAGCTTGAATGATTTTTTTTGTATTTGTATGCAATTGAATTATGCTGAATATAACAGGACATGTATATAGGAGGACATTTATACAACTATTGAATACAACACTGTCTATCCTTGAAATTTAATAAATACAGTAAAATACAATTGAATACACTAATGCCTCACATTCAAATATTACAGAATATAGCTGGATTATAGCAGGGATTTAAAACCATTGAATTATGCTGAATATAGCAGGGATATGTATCAGCATAATACAACTATATAAATACATAATAGAAGTATGTGATGATTATTAATACATAAATACAACATAATATATGAATTAATAGCATAACTTAAGCATTGTTATGGTTTCATTCATTAACACCTTAAAGACAAAATACATTCATGTATTTAAAAACAATAAATGTTGAGTAAAACCATGATGTATTCAGTAATAAGCTGCAAATAAAATCTGATTTACAGAAAACTATTCTAAAACTATCTTCACAGAAGTATCTGAAGTTGTGATTTGCCTAACAATCTTTGCGGGTGCTTCATTATCGCTTATGGTATCGGCGTCTATCTTCCGCATAGCATAGTCCCAAAGGAGGTCAGGATATCTTTGACAGAGTAAATTGACATCAAAGGTCATTTGTGGAATCAATCCATAAGTGCACAAATACTTTGCGTATGTTGTGACATACAACCCACAATCCCTGAAAAAAGAAGATTGACACAGTTAAATACAATTCATATATATATATATATATATATATATATATATATATATATATATATATATATAATATTATAAAGTTATGTTGAATATATAACTCAGTCATGAAATACAACATAATGCACTGATGTTTACCACAAAAATTGTGAGTTATGGCAATGACTGTTATTTTAAATACAGCCGAATACGGTTGGCTTGACAATACATATGAATACATTTAGGGTGAATACATAACTAAATACAGAACAACTGGTGTATTTAAAAATGTTGTTGAATGAACTAAAATACATGTAAATACATCTAACTACAACTGTCCAAAATCACTGTAAAAAGTAAAAATCAGTGTAGGAAATACTGAATGCATATAAATACATCTACATACAAGAAGAGACAACCATTGTACAAGCTAATAATCAATGTATGAGAACTCGAATACATATAAATACATCTACAATTACCTTGTCGTTCTGTGTTTCTGAGCTAGTTCCTTTAGCGACCTCTTTTCCCTTACTCCCTGAAGCATCACCCATAAGTTTTCTTCTCCTTTTCACATCAGGAAGTGTTGATTTTTTCGAAAATTTCTCAACTTGACCTTGTTTCGTAGGGTCATTGTGTATTTTTGTTCTCCTATCTGCTTCAGTGGTTACTAATTGTCACGACCCAATTTTCCCTTTGTGTGACGTCGTGACGTCACCTAGTCTCTACAACTGAGTAAGCCTAACATTTTGCGGAATAATAAAATAAAAATATAAATTTAACCAACTATTCAAAAATAAACAACAAATCCCAAAATCCGAAACATCGTGAATCACAAACTACAGAAGGAAAAATCTAGTGTCTGTATACATCAAAGTCTAGCAAGGAAAAATACAGAAGATAATGGACATGAGAAAGAGTATAGGGGACTCCGAGGTTTGCGGACGCGGCAGATATATCTTGAAGTCTCCAAAGTTGTCCCGACTCACTGATAGTGTGGCTGATAAGGTGCACCTAGATCTGCACACGAAAAATATGTGCATAGAGTAGCATGAGTACACCACAATCGGTACCCAGTAAGTGCCAAGCCTAACCTCGGTCGAGTAGTGACGAGATCAGGTCAGGGATCTACTGGTAAATATATAATTAAAATAATATAGAGTGTAATACCGCAATAAAATAAAGGCTGAAATTTAACAACAATGAAATCATAGACAGTAACAGCTCAGTACACAGAAACACAACAGGGGATCTTCCGAGATACCGTCTCGTAGTCCCAAAAGTAAATGTGCAGGGGGATCTCCCGGAATACCGTTCCATAGTCCCAAAGTAAATATGCAAGACAGGGGGGAATCTCCCGGAATACCGTTCCGTAGTCCCAAAGTAAATATGCAGTACAGGGGGATCTTCTGGAATACCGTTCCGTAGTCCCAAAGTAAATATGCAGTACAGGGGAATCTCCCGGAATACCGTTCCGTAGTCCCAAAATAAATATACAGTACATAGGGATCTCCCGGAATACCGTTTCATAGTCCCAAAGTAAATATGTAGCGCGAACGATAGAAATACAACTACATCACGAAATTCTTACGATTTAGACTAAATACCAGTCATGGAAGAAGCAGGAAATTCACTAAGCATGTTGCAGATAATTCACATAAACAATTAAGACACGTAGACATGTTGTATTAGACTAAACATGATAGCTACACATATTGGAATAAATCAATTAAGAATGAAAATAGATTAGTACTCATTAAAATGGTATAACTCAAAATAACAGGAAAACATGTTGTTGTTCAGTAAGAAAATCGGGTTTTACCACAACTAGCCCGTGTACGTACTCATCACCTCACGTACACGGCGCTCACATATCAAAATAGTTCCAAATCTTAAGGGGATTTTCCCCATACATAGTTAGGCAAGCCATTTACCTCGAACCAAGCTCAATCAATCGGTCACAATGCCTTTCCCATGAATATCCGGCTCTGAATGGCCCAAATCTAGCCTAAAGCAATTACATATAATAAATACAACAACAATAGACTCATCTAATTAAAGAAATCAATATTTTAATGAAAATTTCGAAATTAACTCAAAAATCGCCTGTGGGGCCCACATCTCGGAATCAGGTAAAAGTCACAAAATACGAACACCCTTTCGCTCACGAGTCTAACCATATAAAATTTACTCAAATCCGACCACAAATCCCCTTCAAAACTCAAAATCTTTGTTGAAGTAGTTCTTCCACATTTTTCCTAATTTCTACCCCAAAATCCGAAATTAAAGAGGAAATTAATGATAGATTAGTGGGATATAACCATAAAGGAGTTAAGAATCGTTACCCAATCGATATCTCTGAAAATCCCTCAAAATCGCGTCCAAATACGAGCTCCCTATCTCAAGTTTTTGGTAAAATGGCAAAACCCCCATTTTTTTGGAAACTTTAACACTGCCCAGCGATTCCTTAATCGCGATCGAGGAAATAGCCTCGCGATCGCGAAGAACAATTTTGCTGCCCCAGAAATTACTCTACGCGATCGCGTAAAATACCATGCGAACGTGATGCTCTGGCTCCCCTACTCACGCGATCGTGAACATCCGCACGCATTCGCGATGAGCAAAGCGCGTGGTCTAGCTTTGGTACACTTAACCCTACGCGATCGCGACCTTGTCTCTGCGATCGCGAATGACCACCTCACATCACTACGCATTCGCATGCCCATGTCCGCAAACGCAAAGAACAATTCCATCCTCTGCTCAGCTAAGCCTACGCGATCGCGGATCACCCCACGCTATCGCGTATAAGGAAACCAGAACACAGACACTAGAAAACTTCAGCAACCTGCTAAGTCCAAAAATCGATCCGTTAGGCGTCCGAAACTCACCCGAGGCCCCCGGGACCTCGACCAAACATACCAACCAATCCTAAAATACCATACGAACTTAGTCGAGCTCTCAAATCACATCAAACAATGCTAAAAATATGAATCACCCTCCAATTCAAACTTAAGGAACTTGAAACTTCAAAATTCTACAACCGATGCCGAAACCTATCAAATCACATCCGATTGACCTCAAATTTTGCGCACAAGTCATAATAACATTACGGACCTACTCCAACTTTCGGAATCGGAAAACAACCCCGATATCAAAAATTCCACTACCGGCCCAAAACTCCAAAAATTCGACTTTCGCCATTTCAAGCCTAAATGAGCTACGGACCTCCAAAACACAATCCGGACATGCCCCTAAACCCAAAATCACCTAACGGAGCTAACGAAACCTACGTAATTCTATTCTGGAGTCGTCTTCACATAGTTCCGACTACGGTCCAAATCCTAAGGCTTAGCTCTCATTTAGGGACTAAGTATCCCAAAGTACTCCGAAACTCAAAACCAATCATCCCGGCAAGTCACAATAGCAGAAATAGATATGGGAAAAGCAGTTAATAGGGGTTCGGGGCTCTAACTCTCAAAACGACTGGCCGGGTCATTACATCCTCCCCCTCTTAAAACAATCGTTCGTCCTCGAACGAGCATAGAGACATACTTGAAGTGGTGAAAAGATTAGGATAACGGCTGCGCATATCCTGCTCGGTCTCCCAAGTCTCCTCCTCGACCGCCTGTCCCCTCCAATGAACCTTCACGAAAGCAATGTTCTTTGATCTTAGCTTTCTGACCTGCCTGTCTAAAATAGCCACTGGCTCCTCAATATAAGATAGATCTTTGTCCAATTGAACTGAGCTGAAATCCAACAGATGGGACGGATCACCGTGATATTTTCGCAGCATAGAAACATGGAATACCGGATGAACTCCTACTAGACTGGGAGGTAGGGCGAGCTCATAAGCAACCTCCCCAACTCGACGCAACACCTCAAATGGAACAATGAACCTTGGGCTCAGCTTGCCCTTCTTTCCAAACCTCACAACGCCCTTCATAGGAGAAACCCGGAGCAAGACTCGCTCTCCAACCATGAATGCCACATCGCGAACCTTCTGGTCCGTATAACTCTTCTGTCTGTACTAGGCTATGCGAAGTCTATCCTGAATCACCTTCACCTTTTCCAAGGCATCCTGAACCAAGTCCGTACCCAATAATCTGGCCTTGCGGGGCTCGAACCAACCCACTGGGGACCGACACCGCCTACCGTACAGAGCTTCATATGGTGCCATCTGAATGCTGGACTGATAACTATTGTTGTAAGCAAACTCCGCAAGTGGCAAGAACTGGTCCCAAGCACCCCCAAAATCTATCACACAGGCACGACGCATATCCTCTAATATCTGAATAGTGCGCTCGGACTGCCCGTCTTTCTGAGGGTGAAATAATGTGCTCAACTCAACCCTAGTACCCAACTCATGCTGTACAGCTCTCCAGAACCGTGATGTAAACTACGTACCCCGATCAGAGATAATAGATACTGATACGCCGTGAAGCCTGACGATCTCACGGATATAGATTCGAGCTAGCTGTTCGGAAGAATAGGTAGTCATCACAGGAATGAAATGAGCCGACTTGGTCAGCCTATCCACAATCACCCAAACTGCATCAAACTTCTGCTGAGTCCGTGGGAGACTAAAAACGAAGTCCATAGTGATCCGCTCCCATTTCCACTCCGGAATCTCTATCTTCTGAAGCAACCCACCCGGTCGCTGATGCTCATACTTCACCTGCTGACAATTTAGACATTTAGCCACATACTCTACTATGTCTTTCTTCATCCTCCTCCACCAATAATGTTGCCTCAGGTCCTGATACATCTTCGCGGCACCCGGATAAATGGAGTACCGCGAGCTGTGAGTCTCCTGAAGAATCAACTCATGCAAACCATCTACATTGGGAACACATAGCCTGCCCTGCATCCTCAATGCACCATCATCTCTAATAGTGACCTACTTAGCATCACCGTGCTGGACCGTGTCCTTAAGGACAAGCAAATGGGGGTCATCATACTAACGTTCCCTCATACGATCATAAAGAGAAGACCGAGAGACCACACAAGCCAATACCTGACTCGGCTCAGATATATCCAATCTCATAAACTGGCTGGCTAAGGCCTGAACATCCAACGCCAATGGCCTCTCTGCTGCTGGTAGATATGCTAAACTCCCCAAACTCTTTGCTCGGCGACTCAAAGCATCTGCCACCACATTGGCCTTCCCAGGGGTGGTACAAAAAAGTGATATCATAATCCTTAAGCAACTCCAACCACCTCCGCTGTCGTAAGTTAAGATCTTTCTGCTTCAACAAATGCTGCAAACTCCGAGGATCCGTGTAAATCTCACAAGGAACACCGTACAAATAATGTCGCCATATCTTCAAGGCATGAACAATAGCTTCTAACTCAAGGTCGTGGACATGATAGTTCTTTTCGTGCACCTTCAACTGTCTGGACGTGTAAGCAATCACCCTACCGTCCTGTATCAACACCGCACCGAGACCAATCCGCGATGCATCACAATATACAATATAAGATCCCGAACCTGTAGGTAATACCAATACTTGGGCTGTAGTCAAAATTGTCTTGAGCTTCTGAAAGCTCTCCTCACATTCCTCTGTCCACCTGAACGGAGCACCCTTCTGGGTCAGCCTGGTCATAGGTGCTGCAATAGATGAGAATCCCTCTACAAAGCGACGGTAATACCCTGCCAAACCAAGAAAAATCCAGATCTCTGTAGATGAGGACGGCCTGGGCCAACTCTGCACTACTTCAATCTTCTTCGGATCCACCTGAATCCCCTCACTCGATAATATATGACCCAAGAATGCCACTGAGTCTAGCCAAATCTCACACTTTGAAAATTTTGCATATAACTTCTTTTCTCTCAAGGTCTGAAATACAGTCCTCAGGTGCTGCTCAACATCCTCCCGACTTCGGGAGTATACCAGAATGTCGTCAATAAACACAATGATGAATGAGTTAATATAAGGTCGGAACACACTATGCATCAAGTGCATAAAAGCTGCTGGGGCATTGGTCAGCCCAAAAGACATAACAAGAAACTCATAGTGACCAAATCTGGTCCTGAAAGCAGTCTTCGGGATATCCGACTCCCGAAACTTCAACTGATGATAACCTAAACGTAAGTCAATCTTGGAAAACACTGTGGCACCCTATAACTGATCAAATAAGTCATCAATACGAGGAAATGACTACATGTTCTTCACTGTGACTTTGTTCAACTGGCGGTAATCAATACACATCCGCATAGAGCCATCCTTCTTCTTCACAAATAAGACAGGAGCACCCCAAGGTGACACACTGGGCCGAATGAAGCCTTTATCAAGCAATTCTTGTAACTGCTCTTTTAACTCCTTCAATTCGGGAGGAGCCATACGATATGGAGGAATAGAGATGGGCTGAGTGCCCGGCAACAAATCAATGCCAACATCAATATCTCTGTCGGGTGGCATGCTCGAAAGATCAGCTGGAAACACATCTGGAAAGTCCCTCACTACTGGAACTGACTCAACTGTAGGGGTATCAATACTGACATCTCTCACATAAGCTAGATACGCGTCACACCCCTTCTCAACCATTCGTTGAGCTTTAAGAAAAGAAATAACTCTGCTGGGAGTATACTCTAAGGTACCTCTCCACTCTAATCGTGGTAAACCTGGCATAGCCAGCGTCACGGTTTTAGCGTGACAATCAAGAATAGCATAATGGGGTGACAACCAGTCCATGCCCAAAATAATATCAAAGTCCACCACACTGAGCAATAATAAATTGGCTCTGGTCTCAAAACCACTAAGAGCAATCAAATACGACCGATACACGCGGTCCACAACAAGAGAATCTCCCACAGGAGTAGATACATAAATAGGGGAACTCAAAGAATCCCGAGATACGCCCAAATACGGGACAAAATAAGAGGACACATAAGAATATGTAGAGCCTGGGTCAAATAATATCGACGCATCTCTATGACAGACTGGAACAATACCTGTAATGACAGAATCAGAAGCAACTGCCTCTGTACGAGCAGGAAGTGCATAATATCTGGCCTGGCCTCCCCCTCTAGAGCGACCTATACCTCCCTGACCTCCACCTCGAGCTGGTTGAGAAGGTGGAGTGGGAGTTGGTGCTGTAATCATAGCCTGAGGACCCGGAGGAGTACGCTGTGGCTGAAAAGTCTGTGGAGGTGCACCCCTCCTAATCATGGGGCAATCCCTCACCATGTGGCGAGTGTCGCCACACTCAAAACAAGCTCTGGGAGGGCGTGGCTGCTATGACTGGCTCAGGCCAGGTCTGCTGGACTGGCCGCTAGGATCACCCCGTGCAGGAGGCACACTAGATACTGGCAGTGCATAATAAGGCTCCCGGGGTCTAGAAGGAGCTGGAACACCACTGGAGGCTGGAAGAGCTGAATGCACGTGGCGGCTCACATAACCCCTACCATGGTGAGCTGCTGGGGAACGAGCTCCCGAATAATAACCAGCCTCTCGAGACCTCTTGGCCTCCCTCTCCTATCTATCCCGGGCAAACATGCCCTCGAACCTCCTGGCAATATCCATAACCTGCTGATAAGAAATATCCGTCTCCAATTCCCTGGCCATACTACTCCAGATGCTGGGATGGAAACCCTCAATAGATCGTCGAACCCTCTCTCGAACTGTGGCAACTAAGGCCGGTGCATGTCGGGCCAAATCACTGAAGTGAACTGCATACTCTGACACAGTTATAGCACCCTGGCGCAGCTGCTCAAACTCCGCGCGCCATGAGTTACTGAGGCTCTGAAGGACATACTCTCTCAAAAACATGTCCGAGAATTGAGTCCATGTAAGTGAAGTTGCCTTAGCCGGAATACTCAACTCATAAGCACGCCACCACTGATAGGCTGCTCCTCTAAGCTGGAATATGGTAAAAGAAACCCCGCTCGTCTCTGCTACGCCCATAGTACGAAGAATACGATGACACTCTTCCAGAAAACCCTGAGCATCATCTGTAGCCAATCCACTGAAAGTAGGTGGGTGGTACTTCTTGTACCTCTCAAGTCTGAGCTGCTCTGCCTCAGAAGCTGTTTCCCTAACCTCGGGCTGAGCTGGAGCTACCGGCTGCATTGGTACAATCTCTGGAACCTGGTCGACCTAAACCCGCTGCTCTGGAGCACCGGCGACGGGAGTCTGTGCTCCTCCCCCGGCCTGAGATATGGCAGGAGCAAGCGGAATCAATCCAGCCTGAGCTAAGGTGCTGAACATGCTCAGAAACTAGGCTAGATTCTCCTGGAAGGCTGGTGCAGGAACAGGTATCTCAGGTGTCTGCCCTTCAGCTTGAGCTATTGGGGGCTCCTCTGTAGCAGCTCGTGCGGGTGCTCTGGATGCACCACGTGGACGTCCTCGGTCTCTACCCCGGCCCCGACCTCTTGCGGCTCTAGCAGGGGGCGCGGGTGCCTGGTCATCAGATCCGCTTGTACATGTCCTCACCATCTGTGAGAGAATAGAATACAAAAGTTTATAATCTTTGAAGTTAATAAATTTTTCGCATGACAAGGAATCAAAGTAGTGAAATTTTCCTAACAGTTTTATTGTCTCCCGAAGATAAGTACAGACGTCTCTGTACCGATCCGTGAGACTCTACTAAACCGGTTTGTGACTCACGACACCTATGAACCTAGGGCTCTGATACCAACTTGTCACGACCTAATTTCCCCTCCGTGTGACGCCATGACGGCACCTAGTCTCTACAACTAGGTAAGCCTAACATTTTGCAAAATAATGAAATAAAAATATAAAATTAACCAACTATTCAAAAATAAACAACAAATCCAAAATCCAGAACATCATGAATCACAAACTACAGAAGGAAAAATCTAGTGTCTCTATACATCAAAGTCTAGCAAGAAAAAATACAGAAGATAATGGACATGAGAAAGAGTAGAAGGGGACTCCGAGGTCTGCGGACGCGGTAGATATACCTTGAAGTCTCCAAAGCTGTCCCGGCTCACTGATAGTGTGGCTGATAAGGTGCACATAGATCTGCACACGAAAAACATGTGCATAGAGTAGCATGAGTACACCACAATCGGTACCTAGTAAGTACCAAGTCTAACCTCGATCGAGTAGTGACGAGGTCAGGTCAGGGCCCTACTAGTAAAAATATAATAAAAACAATATAGAGTGTAATACCGCAATAAAATAAAGGCTGAAATTTAACAACAATAAAATCATAGAAGGTAACAACCCAGTACACAAAAACACAACAGGGGATCTCCCGAGATACCGTCTCGTAGTCCCAAATGTAAATGTGCAGGGGGATCTCCCGGAATACCATTCCGTAGTCCCAAAGTAAATATGCAAGACAGTGGAGGATCTCCCGGAATACCGTTACGTAGTCCCAAAGTAAATATGTAGTACAGGGGAATCTCCCGGAATACCGTTTCGTAGTCCCAAAGTAAATATGCAGTACATGGGGATCTCCCGAAATACCGTTCCGTAGTCCCAAAGTAAATTTGCAGTATAGGGGGATCTCCCGAAATACCGTTCCGTAGTCCTAACGTAAATATGCAGCGCGAATGATATAAATACAACTACATCACGAAATTCTTACGATTTAGACTAAGTACCAGTCAGGGAAGAAGCAGGAAATTTACTAAGCATGTTGCACAAAATTCACATAAATAATTAAGACACGTAGACATATTGTATTAGACTAAACATGATAGCTACACATATTGGAATAACTCAATTAAGAATGAAAATAGATTAGTACTCATTAAAATGGTATAACTCAAAATAACAGGAAAACATGTTGATGTCAAGTAAGAAAATCGGGTTTTATCACTACTAGCCCGTGTACATACTCGTCATCTCAAGTACACGGTGCTCACATATAATAATAGTTCCAAATCTTAAGGGGATTTCCCCTACACAAAGTTAGGCAAGCCACTTACCTCGAACCAAGCTCAATCAATCGGTCAAGACACGTAGACTTGTTGTATTAGACTAAACATGATAGCTATACATATTGGAATAACTCAATTAAGAATGAAAATAGATTAGTACTCATTAAAATTGTATAACTCAAAATAACAGGAAAACATGTTGTTGTCCAGTAAGAAAATCGGGTTTTACCACAACTAGCCCGTGTACGTACTCGTCACCTCACGTACACGGCGCTCACATATCACAATAGTTCCAAATCTTAAGGGGATTTCCCCCACACAAAGTTAGGCAAGTCACTTACCTCGAACCAAGCTCAATCAATCGGTCACAATGCCTTTCTCACGAATATCCGGCTCTAAATGGCCCAAATCTAGCCAAAAGCAATTACATATCATAAATACAACAATAATAGACTCATCTAATTAACGAAATCAATATTTTAACGAAAATTTCGAAATTAAATCAAAAATCGCTCGTGGATCCCACGTCTCAGAATCGGGTAAGAGTCACAAAATACGAACACCCTTTCACTCACGAGTCTAACCATATAAAATTTACCCAAATCCGACCACAAATCCCCTTCAAAACTCGAAATCTTTGTTGAAAAAGTTCTTCCAAATGTTTCCCAATTTCAACCCTAAAATCCGAAATTAAAGAGAAAATTAATGATAGATTAGTGGGATATAACCAAAAAGGAGTTAAGAATCATTACCCAAACGATATATTTGAACATCCCTCAAAATCTCGTCTAAATCCGAGCTCCCTATCTCAAGTTTTTGGTAAAATGGCAAAACCCCCATTTTTTGGAAACTTTAACACTGCCCAGCGATTCCTTAATCGCGATCGCGGAAATAGCCTCGCGATCGCGAAGAACAACTTTGCTGCCCCAGAAATTACTCTACGAGATCGCATAAAACACCACGCGAATGTGATGCTCTGGCTCCCCTACTCACGCGATCGCGAACATCCGCACACGTTCGTGATGAGCAAAGCGCGTGGTCCAGCTTTGGTACACTTAACCCTACGCGATCGCGACCTTGTCTCTGCGTTCGCGAACCACCACCTCACATCACTACGCGTTCACATGCCCATGTCCACGAACGCGAAGAACAATTCCATCCTCTGCCCAGCTAAGCCTACACAATCGCGGATCACCCCACGCGATCGCGTATAAGGAAACCAGAACTCAGACACGAGAAAACTTCAGCAACCTCCTAAGTCCAAAGATCGATCCGTTTGGCGTCCGAAACTCACCCGAGGCCCCCGAGACCTCGACCAGACATACCAACCAATCCTAAAATACCATACGAACTTAGTCGAGCTCTCAAATCACATCAAACAATGCTAAAATCACGAATCACCCTCCAATTCAAACTTAAGGAACTTGAAACTTCAAAATTCTACAACCGATGCCGAAACCTATCAAATCACATCCGATTGACCTCAAATTTAGTGCACAAGTCATAATAAATATTACGGCCTACTCCAACTTTCAAAATCGGAAAATGACCCCGATATAAAAAATTTCACTACCGGCCCAAAACTTCAAAAATTCGACTTTCGCCATTTCAAGCCTAAATGAGCTACGGACCTCCAAAACACAATCCGGACAAGCCTCTAAACCCAAAATCACCTAACGGAGCTAATGGAACTGACAGAATTCCATTCTGGAGTCGTCTTCACACAGTTCCAACTACGGTCCAAATCCTAAGGCTTAAGCTCTCATTTAGGGACTAAGTGTCCCAAAACACTCCGAAACTCAAAACCAATCATCCCGGCAAGTCACAATAGCAGAAATAGATATGGGGAAAGCTGTTAATAGAGGTTCGGGGCTCTAACTCTCAAAACGACCGGTCGGGTCATTACACTAATGAACCTTCAAATGCTGGTTCTGCTTGAGTGATTTGCAAATCCTTTGGTGGGTATACCTCTGGTAACCCTCTTTTGGGTTATTGAATCAACCATTAAAGAGGAAATTTTAAGTTTTCTTGTGAAAATTAAACAATGGTGAATATTTAAAGAAAACAATATTAAAGAGAAAAGGAAGAAGCTTTAACTGGGCAAAAGCTAAAAAATTTAACACTTACCACAACTTTTTGGAGCAAAAAAAATTGAAAATTGAGGAAGACAATGGCGCTGATAAAGGTGAATCGTGCTTCAACAATGGGGAGGACAATGCTGTGAGAGAGAGAACGTGGAGAGAGAATTAAGAATTTTGTGGAGAGAGAACTGTGCGGTAATTTAGTGAGAGAATAAACTGAAAGAATGTGAGAGAAAAATATTAGACACCGTATTTTATGGCTTAACCGTAGGGAGTGACCATTAATACATATTTTGCTATAAAAACTAAAAGATAGCTATATACAATAATATTTTAAAAGGCTTTTTATTTATAATAAATAGGGTGTAAAGTTTTGATATAGGAGGTAAAATTTCCATGATTTTTCCTCGAATTACATTTAGTTGGCATTGGGTTAAAGGCATGGGGCTAACAGAGTATAGAACTGGGCCAAAGTGTTGAGGCCTAATGTTCACCGGCCACTTATGAAGCCCAAGCCCTATAGGAGCTAGGTGAAGCAAGTTGGGCAATTTACTGGTAATTCAGTTACACTTCTAACAACCATTTCTTTCACTTCTCTGTTCTCTCTCTTCTCGAATCTTCTCTTCTATTCTCCTAATTCCGTTCTTCTCCTTCTTCTTTCTCAGATTATGAAGAATACTTGTAACAATGGTGTAACAGCTTCCATTGATATTGAATAAAAGAGTGCTTTTGTTCTCTTTTCTGTTACTCAATTGCTTAGGTAATTGCTTAATTGTTCCAATCCATTACAGAATGTTAATCCTGCTAACTAAACTTTTTCTTATATTATTTTCTTCTATTTGGTTGGAGGAAAATGTTGGTGAAACAATATATCTCAAAAGTTTCCGCATAACAAAATAAAAATCTCCAGGTTAAAAAGTCAGCAACAACATTTGGTGTGCAAGCCGACCAAAAGCCACTGGTTTTCAGAAAAAAAATCTAAACAATGTAGTAATCCTAATAGAAAAAGGAATTGATTGCTTGTAAACAAGAACCATTCTAGTTATGGTCTAAGTGGATATTTTCCTGTGATATGTTTGTCGTTGCAATCTTACGTACTAGCTTAGAGATATTCGATCTGGATCATGAAAAAGGGAAAATAATTATGAGAGGAAATTAGTGTATTTAGAGAGAGAGGGTCATCTAGTTAACCGAGTTTCTACATTTTGTTTTTGACAAAAATAAAAAAGTTAGGGGAGGATATTATCTTCTTACAATTAAATAAGATGTACTTCTATTATTGAGGTTAATAAATTATATTTCGGGGATCTACAGAAACATTAACAGACATAATCATAAGACTGAAGGGTAACATAGTGTTTGACTCATGCTCCTTTCTAAACTAGAAGCACCCATTGCTAATAAGTACTCCCTCGGCCCCGATTTATGTGGTACTCAACTGCTTTTCGTTTATCGAGAGTTAATTAATTAATCTTTAAAATTAAATTAAATTAAATTAACTCATATATTAAAATTAAAAATTTAGATATTTAAAAACTACAGAAGTACTATAATTACAATTCTTCTCGTGTCAATTTGATGAAAAATATATCTTAAAATAATAATCAAAGTTCACATAATTTGAATCATGAGAAGCAAAATATAGCACATAAATTGGGACATAGGGTATAGTAATAATAAAGTAAATATCCATCAGAAAAGATCTTTTTAAATAATCTTTTCTATGTATAAACTGATTACTACAGATAAGTTAAACAAAATCCGACCTTACATTGCATACCCAAATATTATTTTGTTAAAATATCAAGCTAATTGTAACAATGGACCAAAGAGAAGTGAAGTTCAAGAAGATACCAAAAAGGCAAAACAGTAGAGGAAATAAAAGAAGAAATTAAGTTAAATACTGTCTACTAGAGGTAACAGATCGAAGTAGTTCAAATTTGACTTTGAAGATTAATGTCATTGGAGTTTTTCTTTGCAAGACTGTGCTTATTGTTGTGCATCCAAACCTTAAGTACTCTTCTTTTAACTCCAACTTCTTGACAAAACTGTTGAACCATAGCGTCCTCTTGCTTTTGCATCTTCCATCCAATTTTCTCAGCAAAGTTGAGCATTTTCTCCTTTTGTTCTTGACTAAACTTTGTCCTGAATCTCTTCTTCACCAATTGTTGATAGTTAAGTGGCCTAGCCATAACCCCACAACCACCATTTATTATACCATCTTCTTGCTCAATATAAGGAAATGATCCCAAATGGTTATTATAAGACATTATCATCTGATGTGGTGCTGCTCTAGAAGCAGCGTACACAAATGCTTTATGAGGATGTCCCACATAAACTTTTCTTATGAGCTCACCTTCTGTTTCTTTTCTATGGAAATTTCTGTGGCAATTGCAAACAGAGCAAGTGAGGAATTCAAAAGTACCTTCTTCACCACTAGGCATGAATTCTCCACATCCATCAGTTGCATTTCCACCCATAGCTGCTGCATGGTTCTTGAGGCATTCCTTATACTTCACCATTTTCTTGTAAGGTACTACATTATCTGAGGTTTCAAGGGTACTAGTGGAAATTGGGGGTCCATTTTTGGAAGTTACTATTTGTGGGGGTGTTATTATGTGATTATTTTGTGGTGCAGTGTCATGATAGATCATGTGCTCATGCCCATATGTGCTGTTAATTGGCATTGCCATTTCTCCTTCTTCATTTGGAACTTCCATTTCTAACCTCTCAAATTTCTTTAGTATTCTTGTTTTTGTTTGGAGACAGAAAAAGAGAGGAAGAAACAGGACAAGGGATAGTAGATTAGAAGCTAGCTAGACTAAATGATTAAATTAAAAGTGGTGGCTGACTTGAGAAGGAAAAAAAAAAGGAAAAAAGATCTCTTTAAAACAACAAGCTCATAACTAGGAAACAATATTGCATTCTTGACTCCACATACTCTACTTTCTTTTACAATCTCTAAAGAAATGGTGGCTAATTCATTATGTAGATGAAGAACGCTTTGGCACTATTATTTTGATGTGAAATTTTCTTATGTTATGGTGTCTGAATTCTTTAACTTTGGACCTAAACAGAAAGAGCAGATAAAAAAAGTGAAACTTTCAGATGTCAAGATGAACAGGAACTACCCTTAAGAATAAGCCAAAATATGAAAAAATAAACAGTTTTCTATCTCTATAGCTTGAAAAGGAAACATAGCGAGAGAAATGGTCTACCAAACTTGCAAACAGTTCTCCTGAAAAGACAACAACGGTTGAAGTTAGAACTTAGAGCTGCATTGAAGGAGGAAAAAAAGTCAATGGACAAGAAAAGAAAACTACTAAATCACCAGCTAGGTATATTTTTCAAAGAATAAAATGAACTTTAGCTCAAGTAATTAAGCTTCTTTAGCTCTTAGATAAATATGGAACTTAAAACAGCAGCTTCCATAAATATAAAAATAAAGAAACTGCATTTATTTTGCTTAGGAAATGGAGTTTATTGGAGTTAAATATTGTACTAAGAACAAGTGAAGAAGATGGGACGAAAAAGGGAGAGGGGATGGCATGGACAGAAAAACAGAAGAGAGTTTTGCAGATGGCTTTTGCTAGTGAAGCATTAAAGCCAAAAAGACTAGAGGAGAGAGAGGGGGGAAAAAGTTTTTTATTTTTTTCCTAAAGGCAAAGAGGATAGTATGAAAAGATTAATAATTATTATTATTGTGTTATTCATTTTTTTGTTTGAAATTAAAAAAAAAAAAGAGAGAGTAGGTTGCTTGCTTTGCTTGCACTATCAGGCACCATGTTTACGCCATATAGAGAGCAGTGTGTCAGAATTTGGAAGACAGATATAGAGGATGGAGGGACAAAGAGTGTTCCCATAAAAGAATTCTTTACAAAGAAAAGAAATGACCTTCAAATAATATTAGCTAAATAAACTCTCTAGCAAATAGTAATCTCAAGGTTTAGTTGCAAAGAAGTCTTAGTGGGATTTGATTATAGGTTTTTATATTATATATTTAAAACTTGGACATTTTTGAACTTGAAGGAAGACTTTGAAAGATTTGAAAATTTGAGTTTTTGATTTTTTTTTCCTTAAAAAAGTAGTAGTACTTCTCCAAAATAAAGTTAAAAACTGAGTTTGCAAAAGACTCAAACAAACGCTTAGTTGGACGAAAAAATTATTTTTGAGGCAATGCAATGAGTTGAATGGTGCAAGAAGCACATGGATCTGCAAGACTGCAATGCTATATTAGGGCAAGCAAGAGCTGTTGGAGCACATGTCGTTTACCTCAAAATTGCACATCAAATTTTCCCATGACTTTTTACTTTGCGGTAAACTTGAAATATCAAAGCACTTGCCCTAAAAATAACAACAAAAATAAGAATCATTTTTTCTATAAATAATCAATATATTAGTGTCAATGGACATAAATGACAGAACTAAGACATGTCTTCTTACAAAATCACAAAGGGAGAGAAAAAAAGGGAAATTACCAGCTATGTCCGCCTATAAGTACCCTATTACAAAAATTGATAATTCATAAAATATTACTAATATTATCCAAATGCTACCAATATTAGCCAATTAGATATTTGTAGCAAAAAATAGTTAATATTTGCTTTCTTTTGAGTGAGTATTATTAGAATGGATTTGGTACATCTTAAAGAGTTTGAATCTCAGTTTTGGGATGATTTGGTGGAGCTTTGAGGTAGTTTGAATTGAAATTTTGAAGTAGAAGATGAATATGGAAAAAGATGATATGTATATTGTATTGGGTAAAATTAGTAGATGACAAGTGGATTTTCGTCAATTGAATACATGGCAGTAAAGACACGTAGGAGATGAGTGAGCAAATAACTGATACCAGATCTAAGTATGTGGCCAGTGTTATATGATTCCTGGTGACATCACAATCGGAGAAAAGAATTTAAAAGCAAGATACCGATTGAAGAAAACATCATTAAAGGAGCAACTGTTACAAAAAACCTTAGTATTTACACTCAACTATTATGCGGCTATCAATAATGGTCTTTATTCACTTTAAAGAACAGCTTGATTTGGGGATCTTTTTTTCCCTAATTTAGCTATAGATAGAGAAATTTGTATTCATGGAAGGGCGTGAAATACTTGTATGAAAAAAGGCTAAACTTATTCTCTTATTCTGTTAATATTACTTTGCCAAGTACTTTGTTCTTGATATTGTTCTAGCTACCGAAAATCATAATTCGAGACACAGGCTCGCCTCTTCTTCAATTATTTCTTACTTTATTCAATTTTTTCCTTTATCATTTTATTTTCTTGGAACAATTTAATTCACGTGCCTCTAAACCACATAACAAATTCAACTGTATTATTTTACGGGTAAACATGTATCACATAGTGTATTATTTGTGTATCACATATGTATCATATGTGTATCACATGTATATCCATGTATACATGTGTATGGGATACATACGTGATACATGTGTCGCAAAATAATCTTTTAAACTTGATTTTAACTACGAGTTTTGATACAAATCAGTTCGAATCACCTCCAATCTTGCTCAAGTTTTGTATATTGCCTCATCTACATATTTTCAACGAATTCCATACCCATTGAAAAAAAGAATCCTTCCCCCTATTTTTTAATATTTTATATCATTAGTAATGAATTTTGACTTCAAACTAGTCTAACTCGCTTTTTAAACTTCGAAAAATTTTACATATTGCCCCATCTATGTGTTTTTAATGAATCGCAACAATACCTATTGGAAAACAATCTTCTTTTGCCTATATTTTTTGAATATTGTATATCATTGTTAATTATTTTAGCTTTTTTTGTAGCATGACTAAAATGGTTAGTTGTTGGTAAATAGTGTCTTTCTTTGGTACATTCCTGTAAGATATCGAGAAAAAAATGGAAACATAATTAGGTAGCAGCGCTCGAAAGACATTGACATTTGGGGTGTGTTTGGTATGAAGAAAAATATTTTTCACTAGAAAATATTTTCATGGAAAGTGAGTGGTTTTGTCACTTATTTTCCCTTGTTTGGTTGGTGAGTGAAAATCTTTTCGAAAAATATTTTCTAGTGTTTGATTAGAGAATATAAAATATTTTTAGAAAAATAATTTTCTATGCTACTCTCCTCAACACACCTTTCCCAAAATTCTCATGTTTCCTGTACTCCCCCCTCCCCAAACCCCCCAACTTTGTTTTCTTCAAGAATTTAATTATTCTTTTCAAAATTCACACAAACCCCAAGGAACTAATGTGCTACTTTACTTTTTCACACAAGAATAATGTTAAAATTTGAGTTCGATAACTAAAAAGAAAATACTTTATTTTATTGAAAAAAGTATCCTTTCTACAACATAAAGGAAATTACTCATTTTGTTGAATTAAATAAAATATTTTTTTACATAAAAAAAAATAAATATTCAGTTTGTTGAAATGAAAGAAAATACTTTTTCTACATCATGAAAAGAAATTACTCATTTTATTAAAATGAAAGAAAATATTTTTTTTACATCAGGAAAAAGAAAATACTTAGTTTGTTGAAATGAAAGAAAATACTTTTTCTATATCATGAAAAGAAAGTACACATTTTGTTGGGAATTTATAATACTTAGTTTATTGAAATAAAAGAAATACTTTTTCTACTTCATGAAAAGTAAGTACTTGTTTTGTTGAAATGAAAGAAAATACTTTTACTACATCATGAAAAGAATAGTTCTATTTAGGGTGGGTATTGGGCGAGGTTGGAGTGGGTGAGGGTGGGATCAGGGATGTGGCGAGGGGTAGTGTCACGACCCAATTTTACCTATAGGTCGTGATGGCGCCCAACACTACAATTAGGCAAGCCAACTTAATAAATTAAGCATATATTGACAAAATTTAAAACCAAGAAAGATAATAAAACATCAAATTCTACCAATGTGTGCCAAGACCTGGTGTCACAAGTGTATGAGCATATAGTAGATTATACAAAACCTCAAATACTGTCTGAAATAAAAATAGACAGAATGAAAAATATAAGGAGAGACACTAGTAGCTGCAGAACGGCTCAGAAAGGCAGCTCACCACTATGCCCCTGGATAACGTGGGTGGAAGATGATAGATCCCCCACTAGTACTTGCCTCAGGTCCTGCACAAAAAGTGCAGCAAGCGTAGTATGAGTACGTAAATAATGTGTACCCAGTAAGTATCAAGCCTAATCTCGAAGAGGTAGAGACGAGATGGTCGGCTTTGACACTCACTATGGGTCAATAATAATAACTGAAATACAACTAGAATATCTAAATCAGCATGATTCACAGAATTTACAATAATTTATTTAACCAGCGAAAATAATCAAATTCCTTCAAATGCAACAATTCTCAATATATTAGTTAAATTCTTTCAATTCAAATAATTTTTAATTTATCAATTAATCTCATTTACAGGAATAACAATTAATTCCTTAACAAGCAGGAATAATAATTTATTAAATTCCAAGGATTCTCAAATTTATCAATTAGCTTCGCAAGTTGAAATAAGCTATTAAGGTATCATGTGATTATTATTATTAAGTACGATTTCTATCGAGGATGGACGGCCCGATCCAGAGTGTCCTATACACTGCCAAGGGACATGCAGCACGATCCATAGATGCATCTATCCTGCCGAGGCGTTCGGCCCGCTCCACAAGAAAGGAGGACATTTTCTTATGTACCTCCGGAAGGAGAGTATATTTATTATAAGATAAATTCGGGAGGAAGAACAATTTCTTTTAACAATTAACTAATTTAAACAGAAAATCAAGCATATGAGATTTCCATCCTTTAATATCTTTATCTAACAATTCACAATATATTCATATATATCAATTAATATTAATTAAATAAAGAATATAATTTACACAAGTAATTCATGCTTTGAGTCCTAAATTACCAGGACTTTAGCATTAATAGTAGCTACGCACGGACTCTCGTTACTCCGTGCGTACGTAGCCCCCGCAATTAGCAATAATTATTCAATTTAATCCCTATGGGGTAATTTTTCCCTCACAAGATTAGACAAGAGACTTACCTCGTCTCAAAGTCCACTTTCTGATTACCACGTCGCGTTGAATTCTCGATTAGACGCCAAAAATCCAAAACTATCCAAATATTATACAAAATAATTAATATATACTAAATGATTCGAAATTTATCTATTAAATAAATTACCTTATCCAAAATGTTAAAATTCCTAAAATTTACCCCGGGCCCACGTGCTCGGATTCTGAATATTTTCGGATGAAAACATTACCCATAATCTTAAGAACTTAAATATATAATTTCTACCCAATTCCATAACTATTTTCGTGGTTAAAATCTCATTTTTATAAAAATCTAGGGTTTTCACCTAAACCCTTGATTTCTAAGATTTACTAGTTATAATCTACCTATAATCTATGTATTTTACTGAAGGTGTGTAGAATTAACTTACCTTCAAATTGCTAGTTGAACCCCCCCCCCCTCAAAAGCTCTGAAATCGCCCAAATGTGGAGAGAAAACGAGCAAAAATGGTGGATTCCCGTTCTTTTAAGCTTTCTGCCAAATAGGCCTTTCGCACCTGCGGAGGTTGGAATGCACCTGTAGCTCCGCACCTGCGAAAAATCCTCGCAGGTGCGAGTTCCACTTGCCTGGCCAATTCTCGCATCTACGCATCTAGCCTCGCACCTGCGCGTTCGCAGGTGCGCCCAATATTCCGCACCTGCGATGGCAGGCCTCTCATTCCTTGTCCGCTTCTGCGAAGAAATCTCGCATCTGCGAGTGCCGCTCTCCTGGCCAAGCGCAGGTGCGATTCTGACAGTAGCTGGGAGCTTCAGTTTTGGCTCCCAACTTCTAACTTGGTCAGAGCCTCGTCCGATTGACACTCGGGGCCCCCGGGACCCCGCCCGAATATACCAACAAGTTTGAAATCATAAAAAGGACTCACTCGAACTCTCGGAACGCGTAAAACAACATCAAATCTAAGAATCATACCCTAAACCAAATTGATTCAAACTTTAGAATTTTAAGTTGTTCAATTTACTTCCAATGCGCCGAAATATACTTAAACTACTCGTAATGACACGAAATTTTGCGTGCAAGTCTTAAATCACAATACGAACTATTCCCAAACTCGAAATTTCAAACGGACTTCAATAACTCAAAATCCTACTCCAAACCAAATTTAAAGAATTTTAAACCTTCAAATAGTTGATTTTTACTATTAAGCATCAAAATGCTCCCGGGTTATCCAAAACGCGATTCGGACATACGCCCAAGTCCAAAATCATCATACGAACCTATTGGAACCGTCAAATCCCGATTCCGAGGTCGTTTTCTCAAAATATTGACCGAAGTCAAACTTGTCCATTTAAAGCTAACTTAAGAAACCAAGTGTTCCGATTTCAACCCACACACTTCCAAATCTCGAATCAACCATCCCCGTGAGTAATAAATTAATAAAAGCATTTTTGGGGAGTTTTATTTTAGGGAACGGGTTTCTAAAAGTTAAAATGACCGGTTGGGTCATTACATTCTCCATATCTTAAACAAACGTTCGTCATCGAACGGGTTTAGAATAATACTTGGAGTGCTAAATAAGTGTGGATATTTGCTCTGCATGTCCTCCTCGGCCTCCTAAGTCGTTTCCTCGACCGGTTGGCCCCTCCACTGGACCTTTACTACAGAAATCCTCTTGGACCTCAACTGGCGAACTTGTTTATCAATAATGGTAAATGGCTCTTCTTCATAACCCAAACTCTTATCTAGATGAATTGTGCTGAAGTCCAACACATGTGATAGGTCAGCATGATACTTTCGGAGCATAGATACATGGAAAACTGAATGAACTCCTGATAGACTGGGAGGAAATGCAAGCTCATAAGCAACCTCCCCAACTCGTCTCAACACCTCAAATGGGCCTATAAACCTTGGGCTCAGCTTGCCCTTCTTCCCGAATCTCATAATTCCCTTCATCGGCGAAACCGTCAAGAGAACTTTTTCACCTACCATAAATGATAAATCACGCGCTTTCTGATCCGCGTAACTCTTCTATCTGGACTGTGCTGTACGAAGTCGCTCCTGAATCAACTTTACCTTTTTCAAGCATCCTTTACCAAATCAGAACCATATAACTTAGCCTCACCGGGCTCAAACCATCCGATAGGTGAACGGCATCGACGGCCATATAAAGCCTCAAATGGAGCCATCTCGATGCTAGATTGATAACTGTTATTATAAGCAAACTCGGCCAAAGGCAGGAAACGATCCCACTAACCTCCAAAGTCAATCACACATGCCCTAAGCATATTCTCCAAAATCTGAACTGTCTGCTCTGACTGCCCGTCGGTCTGCGGATGAAAGGCTGTGCTGAGCTCTACACGGGTCTCTAATTCACTATGTACTACTCTCCAGAAATGTGAAGTAAACTAAGGGCCTCTATCTGATATGATAGAAATTGGCACACCGTGCAACCGAACTATCTCCTGAATATAAATTTGGGCCAACCTCTCTGAAGTATACGTAGTCACAACAGGAATAAAGGGTGCCGACTTGGTCAACCTGTCAACAATCACCCAAACTGCATCAAACTTCCTCAAGGTCCGCGACAACCCAACTACAAAGTCCATAGTAATTCGTTCCCATTTTCACTCTGGTATAGTCATCTGCTGAAGTAGGCCACCTGGCCTCTAGTGCTCATATTTAACTTGCTGGCAATTTAGATACCTTGCTACATACTTAACTATGTCCTTTTTCATTCGTCGCCACCAATAATGCTGCCTCAAGTCACGATACATCTTCGTAGCACCTGGATGAATAGAATACCGAGAATTGTGTACCTCTTCCAGGATCTTTTACCTCAGTTCATCCACATTAGGAACACACAGACGATTCTAGAGTCGCAGAACACCATCCGTACCAATAGTAACTTCCTTGGCACGACTGCATAGTACCATTTCTCGAAAAATCATTAAGAGTGGATCATCATACTGGCGAGCCTTGATCAGCTCAAATACTGAAGAATTAGCTATGACGCATGCAAGAACTCGGCTGGGCTCTGAAATATCTAGCCGCACAAGTCTGTTGGCCAAGGACTGGATATCCAAAGCTAATGGCCTCCCTTCTGCTGAAACGAAAGCCAAACTACCCATACTCTCTGCCTTTCTACTCAAGGCATCTGCAACTACATTTGCTTTACCTGGATGATATAGGATAGTAATATCATAATCTTTTAGTAATTCCAGCCATCTGCGCTGCCTCAAATTTAGGTCCCTCTGCTTGAACAAATGCTGCAAACTGCGATGATCAGTATAAAATTCACACGACACCCCATAAAGATAATGCCTCCAAATCTTAAGAGCGTGAACAATCGCAGCTAACTCCAAATTATGTACCGGATAATTTGCTCGTGGGGCTTCAACTGACGTGAAGCATATGCAATAACTTGCCCTTCCTGCATTAATACACAACCCAAACCAATGCGTGACGCGTCGCAATACACTGTATACATTCCCAAACCGGAAGGTAACACTAACACTGATGTTGTAGTCAATGCTGTCTTGAGTTTCTGAAATCTTGCCTCACAATCATCGGACCATCGGAACTGAACACCTTTCTGGGTTAATTTGGTCAAAGGTGCTGCAATAGATGAAAAACCTTCCACGAACCGACGATAATAACCTGCTAAACCCAGAAAACTCCCGATCTCAGTCGCCTAAGTGAGTCGATGACAATTATGAACTGCCTCAATCATTTTGGGATCAACTTTAATAACTTTGCCCGATACTACAGACACTAACCAAAACTCACATTTAGAGAACTTAGCATATAGATTTTGTTCCCGCAATGTCTGAAGCACTACTCTCATATGCTGCTCATGTTCCTCCTTACTGCGCGAGTAGATCAAAATGTCATAAATGAAGACATTATCAGAAACTTATAATGACCATATCTAGTACGGAAAGCAGTTTTCGGAACATCCGAATCTTGAATCTTTAACTGATGATACCCCGACCTCAAGTCGATCCTAGAGAACACCCTAGCACCCTGCAACTAGTCAAATAGGTCATCAATATGCGTCAACGAGTACTTGTCCTAATAGTAACTTTGTTTAATTGACGATAATCAATGCACATCCACATTGTCCCATCCTTCTTCTTCACAAATAATACCGGTGCACCCCAACTGCGATACACTCGGTCTAGCGAACCCTTTGGCTAGTAACTCCTCAAGCTGTTCTTTCAACTCTTTCAATTCTTTCGGAGCCATGCGATATGGTGGAATAGATATAGACTGAGTATCTGGAGCCAAGTCAATACAGAAATTAATATCACGATTAGGTGGCATACCTGGAAGATCTGAAGGAAATAAATCGGAGAACTCCCGAACTACAGGCATTGAATCAATAACCGGATTCTCTGCAGTGGTATCCCGAACATAAGCTAGATAAACTAAACAACCCTTCTCAACCATGTGTTGAGTCTTTATAAAAGAAATAACCTGATTAAATGAACTAACAGAAGAACCCTTCCACTCCAGCCTAGGCAAAGATGGAATAGCCAAGGTAACATATTTGGCATGACAATCTAGAATAGCATGATATGTAGATAACCAGTCCATACCTAGAATAATTTCAAAATCGATCATCTCGAGCAATAAGAGATCTGCTCTAGTTTCATAACCACATAATGTAATAATACAAGGCCGGTAGATCCGGTTCACAATAACAGAATCGCCTACAGGAGTGGACACATAAACAGGAGTACTCAAGGACTCACGAGAAACACCCAAGAATGGAGCAAATAGAGATGACACATATGAATATGTGGATCATAGATCAAATAATACTGAGGCATCTTTGCCGCAAATAGAAATAATACCTGTAATCACAGCATTTGAGGCCTCTGCATCTGGTCTAGCCAGAAAAGTATAGAACCGAGCTGGAGCGCCAACTGGCTGACCTCCACCTCTAGGACGGCCCCTACCCACCTATCCTCCACTTCTTGGTGGTCAGACTACCGGTGGAGAAACTGGTCCGGTAAGCATAGGCTGCTGACCCTGCTGTACTGGTCTACCCCGAAGCCTGGGGCAAAACCTTTGCATGTGACTGGGATTCCCGCACTCGTAACAACTCTTCGGTGCGATGGGCTACTGACTAAGAGTCTGGCCCTGGGGACCTGAATACCCACTGGGAGGACCCTGAATAGCTAGTGAGCGGTAAGAACTCTCTGGTATAGCACTGAGATAGGGTCGCACTGGAGTACACCGAGGAGGTGGTGGTGCTGGAAATAGGGGTCTGCTGGACTGCCCCCTCACAAGCTGACCTCTACCCCCAGACGAAGCACCTCTGAACTCTCCAGAGTACCTGAACCGCTTATCTCTCATAATCTGCTCTCGCCTCCGCTGACGCACACCCTCAATCCTCCGGGCTATCTCCATAACTAGCTCATAAGAAGTACCCATCTCAACCTCTCGAGCCATAGTGGCCTGAATGCCAGTATGTGAACCGGCTACAAACCTCCGCACTCTCTCTGCCTCAGTAGGGAGTATCATAAGTGCATGGTGAGATAATTCAGAAAACCTCGCCTCATAATCGGTCACTAACATCTGACCCTGCTGGAGCTGCTCAAACTAAAACCGCAACTCTTCCCTTTGAGAGGGTGGAATATACCTGTCCAGGAAGATATGGGTGAACCTGTCCCAAGTCATGGGAGGAGAATCTGCTGGTCTGCCAAGAACATAAAACTGCCACCATCTACGGGCCCTGCCCTCTAGCTGAAAAGTAGTGAAGTCAACCCCATGAGACTCTAATATCCTCATGTTGTGCAGTCTGTCCCTGCAACGATCCATGAAGTTCTGTGGATCCTCATGTCGCTTACCCCCAAAGATAGGAGGATATAGTCTAGTCCATCTATCCAATAGTTTCTGAGGATCACCGGCTACAACTGGCCTGGGCTCAAGTGTAGCTGCTGCCACTGGTTGGGCTCTACCCACGGGTAGTGCACCCTGGGTCTGATATACAGCAGCTGCCTATCCATAAGCCTGCGCGGTAGGGGTCTGTGCTCCCCCGCCCGCCTGAGTTGTGGCTGGGTCTGCTGGAAATAAACCGACCTGAGTCATATTGTCCATGAACCGCAATATACGACCCATGACATCCTGAAATCCTGGTGCAGATGTGAAATCCAGAGGAGCTGGCTTTGCCACAACCACCTCATCCTGTTCCTCAACAATGGGGTTCTCTGCTGCACCCACTGGCGGCATAACTGGAACAGTCCTGGGACGTCCTCGCCCTCTACCACGGGCTGGAGCTCTCCCTCGGCCTCTAGGAACTGGGGGAGTAACTCTTCCCTGGTCTGGAAACTCATTCGAATGCGTTCTCACCATATGAGAGAGAATAAGAGAAGGATATTTAGAACTACATCAATTTCATGATGGAATATGAAGAAAGGTAATTTCCTAACACCCTATAGCCCCTCGAAGATAAGTACAGACGTCTCCGTACCGATCTGCAAGACTCTATTAGGGCTGCTCATAACTTGTGAGACCTACGTGAACCTAGTGCTCTGATACCATGTTGTCAAGACCTAATTTCACCTATAGGTCGTGATGGCGCCCAACACTACAGCCAGGCAAGCTAACTTAATAAATTAAGCATATATTGACAAAATTTAAAACCAAGAAAGATAATAAAATACCAAATTTTACCAATGTGTATGCCAAGACCTGGTGTAACAAGTGTATGAGCATCTAGTAGATTATACAAAACCTCAAATACTTTCTAAAATAAAAATAGGCAGAATGAAAAATATAAGGAGAGACACTAGGAGCTGTAGAACGGCTCAAAAAGACAGCTCACCACTATGCCCATGGATAACGTGGGTGTAAGACGATAGGTCCCCCACTGGTACTTGCCTCAGGTCCTGCACAAAGAGTGCAGCAAGTGTAGTATGAGTACGTAAACAACGTATACCCAATAAGTATTAAGCCTAATCTCGAAGTGGTAAAGACGAGATGGCCGACTTTGACACTCACTATGGGTCAATAATAATAACTGAAATACAACTAGAATATCTAAATCAGCATGATTCACAGAATTTACAATAATTTATTTAACCATCGGAAATAATAAAATTCCTTCAAATGCAACAATTCTCAATATATTAGTTAAATTCTTTCAATTCAAATAATTTCTAATTTATCAATTAATCTCATTTACAGGAATAACAATTAATTCCTTAACAAGCAGGAATAATAATTCATTAAATTTCAAGGATTCTCAAATTTATCAATTAGCTTCGCAAGCTGAAATAAGCTATTAAGGTATCGTGTGATTATTATTATTAAGTATGATTTCTGCCGAGGACGGACGGTCCGATCCAGAGTGTCGTGTACACTGCCGAGGGACGTGCGACACGATCAATACGTGCATCTATCATGCCGAGGCGTTCGGCCCGCTCCACAAGAAAGGAGGACATTTTCTTATGTACCTCCGGAAGGAGAGTATATTTATTATAAGATAAATTCAGGAGGAAGAACAATTTCTTTTAACAATTAATTAATTTAAACAGAAAATCAAGCATATAAGATTTCCATCCTTTAATATCTTTATCTAACAATTCAAAATATATTCATATATATCAATTAATATTAATTAAACCAAGAATATAATTTACACAAGTAATTCATGCTTTGATTTCTAAACTACCCGGACTTTAGCATTAATAATAGCTACGCACGGACTCTCGTCACCTTATGCGTACGTAGCCCCCGGAATTAGCAATAATTATTCAATTTAATCCCTATGTGATAATTTTTCCCTCACAAGATTAGACAAGAGACTTACCTCGTCTCAAAGTCTACTTTCCGATTACCATGTCGCGTTGAATTCTCGATTCGACGCCAAAAATCCAAAACTATCCAAATATTATACAAAATAATTAATATAAGCTAAATGGTTCGAAATTTATCTATTAAATAAATTACCTTATCCAAAATGATAAAATTCCTAAAATTCACCCCGGGCCCACGTGCTCGGATTCTAAAAATTTTCGGATGAAAACATTACCCATAATCTCAAGAACTTAGATATATAATTTCTATCCAATTCCATAACTATTTTCGTGGTTAAAATCTCATTTTTATAAAAATTTAGGTTTTTCACCTAAACCCTTGATTTCTAAGATTTACTAGTTATAATCTACCTATAATCTATGTATTTAACTCAAGGTATGTAGAATTAACTTACCTTCAAATTGCTAGTTAAAACCCCTCTCTCAAAAGCTCTGAAATCGCCCAAATATGGAGAGAAAACGAGCAAAAATATGGGATTCACGTTCTTTTAAGCTTTCTGCCTAACATGCCTTTCGCACCTGCGGAGGTTGGAACACACCTGCGGCTCCGCACCTGCGGAAAATTCTCGCAGGTGCGAGTTCCATTCGCATGGCCAATTCTCGCATCTGCGCGTCTAGCCTCGCACCTGCGCATTCGCAGGTGCGCCCAATATTCTGCACCTGCGATGGCAAGCCTCCCATTTCTTTTCCGCTTCTGCGAAGAAATCTCGCATCTGCCAGTGCCGCGCCTGCGAGCTTCTATCGCATCTGCGAATGTTGCACCTGTGACTGGCCAAGCGCAGGTGCGATTCTGACAGTAGCTGAGAGCTTCAGTTTTGGCTTCCAACTTGGTCCGAGCCTCGTCCGATTAATACTCGGGGCCCCCAGGACCCCGCCCGAACATACCGACAAGTTTGAAATTATAAAATAGACTCGCTCGAACTCTCGGAACGCGTAAAATAATATCAAATCTAAGAATCATACCCTAAACCAAATTGATTCAAACTTAAGAATTACAAGTTGTTCAATTTACTTCTAACGCGCCGAAATATACTTAAACTACTCGGAATGACATGACATTTTTCGTGCAAGTCTTAAATAACTATACGGAACTATTCCCAAACTCGAAATTCCAAACGAACTTCAATTACTCAAAATTCTACTCCAAACCAAATTTAAAGAATTTTAAACCTTAAAATAGTTGATTTTTACTATTAAGCGTCAAAACGCTCCCGGGTTATCCAAAACCCGATTCGGACATATGCCCAAGTCCAAAATCATCATACGAACCTATTGGAACCGTCAAATCCCGATTCCGGGGTCGTTTTCTCAAAATATTGACTGAAGTCAAACTTGTCCATTTAAAACTAACTTAAGAAAACAAGTGTTCCGATTTCAACCCACACACTTCCAAATCCCGAACCAACGATCCTTGCGAGTCATAAATTAATAAAATCATGTTCGGGGAGTTTTATTTTAGGGAACGGGTTTTTAAAAGTTAAAATGACCGGTTGGGTTATTACAGGTAGAGGGTTAGGATGGGTTGGTGGGGTTTGGCGGGGATGGGGAATAGGGTGGAGAAGGTTGAATAAAATTTTTGGAAAATATTTTCCCTTCTTTTGATAAATGAGTCCAGGGGAAAAATATTATCCAAAATATTTAAGCCAACCAAATATGAGAAAATTAAAAATATTTTTGTTTACCCGGTACAGTTGAATTTGTTCGTGGTTTCTAGACAAGTAAATTAATTTAATCCAAAAAATAATGAAATAACTGATGAAATATAAAATACTCAGCCTTAAAATGTAGATGAGATGACAGAGCTGACAAGTCTGGGAATAGAATTTTCGGACACGATAACGATGAGGTCAAAGAGCGAGAAAGCAAAATTGTATTTAAAATTCTGTATAGAATGTAGTGTAAGTTAGCCAGAAAATTTCTGTCCCTTACAATGATCATTGAACTTGTTATTTATAGCTATGAAGAAGGTACTAGGGTCGTGCCCTTATTTAATAATGTTAATTATGAGGAGCATTGATGAAGACGTAACGGTGAACATAAATGCCAAATTCTTTGTAACGGGCCATTGCTCTTAATATTGTGGAATATTCCTTATTGAATGCTACCGGGCGCAGAGTATTCAATGCCTTCATGAACGTTATCTTTTCCGGTGAAACACGGGATAGTTGCATCCGGTTTTTCGTCCTCCCGGCTTAGGTTCTATGTGTCCCCTTCTTGGGTGGCCACGTGCCATAACATATTTTACCTAATACAAATTTCCTCCGTACCAAACACACCCTTGAACTTGTAATTCTATGATCCAAAGTAAAAATTGTGACATCTTGACATTAGATTATTTTTGTACACAGAATCTCAAAGTAAAAATGTTCACTAGTGGTTCGTTTTGGCCACTCCTAATAAGAACAATTCCATGGACAGAATCCATTGTATTCCACTCGAAGAAGTAAAACGTCCACACATAAAGACACTAATTACTGGCTCTTTTGAACTTCATTTACTTTTAAAGGAGCTAATTGCCTATCTTCAAGGAAGGAAAAAGTGAACGAGGAAAAAAGTGAGAGTTGGGGCAAAAGATAAAAACAATAATACTCCTAGTTGATAAGATGATAGTATTAATAGCTAGTTAAGCCAATGCATGAAAACTCAGCATAGTAACCTTTATGTCGTATCATTATAAGAATGCAACTAACGTAGTTTTGTTTTGTTTTTTTGTTTTTTGCTTTTTCAAACAACTCATGACTTTGGGTGTGTTTGGTAAGAAGGAAAATGTTGAAAATAGTTTTCAAAAAAATGAGTGATTTTATCACTTATTTTCTCTTGTTTGGATGGTGAGTGAAAATATTTTTCGAAAAATATTTTCTAGTGTTTGGTCAGAGAGTATAAAATTTTTCCAACCCACCTTCCCCAAAATTCCCACCCCTCCACCCCCGACTCTATTTTCTTCAAGAATTTAATTCTTCTTTTCAAAATTCACACATAACCAATGTGCTACTTTACTTTTTTTCACACAAGAATAACATTGAAATTTGAGCTCGATAACTAAAACGAAAATACTTTATTTTGTTGAAAAATAAAGTATTCTTTTTACAATGTGAAAAGAAATTACTCATTTTGTTGAATGAAAGAAAATACTTTTTCTACATCATGAAAAGAAAATACTCAATTTGTTGAAATGAAAAAAAATACTTTTTATACATCATGAAAAAAAGTACTCGTTTTGTTGAAATGAAAGAAAATACTTTTACTACATCATGAAAAGAATATACTCATTTTGTTGGGAAAAACAAATACTCTATCTACAACATGAAAAGAAAGTATTCTTAATAATAGTTATATTTAGGGTGGTGGTGGGCGAGGCTGGGATAGGTGTGAGTGTGGGGTGGTGTAGGGATGGGTAGGGTTGGTTTGGGGGTGTGGTGGGTGTGGGTGAGTTGACGGGGGTTAGTGGGGATGGGGAATATGGTGGAGAATGTTGAAAATTTTTTTTGGAAAATATTGTTCTCTTGTTTTGATAGGGAAAATATTTTCCTCCAATTGGAGGAAAATGAATTCATGAGAAAATTATTTTTTAAAATATTTAAACCAACCAAACATGAAAAAATTCAAAAATATTTTCCGAAAAATATTTTCCGAAAATTTTTTTCCATTCATACAAAACACACCCTTAGTTATTGCATTTTTGTAAATGCAAAACTGCCCTCTTTAATACTACTATTAACTCTGACTAGAGATCCTTTCATGCATGCAACTTCTATCTTCTTGTGATTCTTAATCACTTTTAACCCCTATATATTATTAGGCCATGAATCTTCGCCTTTTTATATTAAATTTCACAGTCTTGGAAGCAATTATTAAATACTGAAATATATTAGTGATAAACAGTGTGAAAAAGACCAACTTTCGCTGTTATTACGACAATATAAATCATTCCGCGTGCATGAAACCCTGTAAGAATTTTAAAAGAGAACTTTATCTTACTGTACAAATCAAACTTATACTTCTAATATGGGTCAATTTTCTGTGTTTGTGTGTTGAAGAGTAAAAGAAAGTACAATTTAAGCAAATGCAAAGTCACTATGTATTGCTTGTTAATCATCAAAACCTATACCACTTAAGTCACATTGATAGTCAGTTCTTAGATAAAAATGGATGGCTTGGTTTAGTGAGTAAATCTATCCGCGCAACGGACTTAAACTAGTTACTATAATGGGAAAATACATGTTATAGTCCCAACTTGTATGATTTTTTCCTTTAAATCTATAATACTCTATCTATTCACGTGTCATTATTTTCTTTTTTAATCCTGTAGAAATAATATATTTTTATATTTGAAAGTAATTTTACCACATACTTCTCATTGGTATGTTTAAGACAAAAAAATTTAATTTTTTTTAATCAAACACTACTTTTATATAAATTGAAACAGAGAGAGCATCTCAAAATGTTAAAATAATTAGATAGATCGTATCATTTATTACAATCTTACGGATTTTTAAAAAAAACTTTAACATATAATTTAAGCATTGATGTGATATTTTAATCTGTAATTTAAAATATTTAATAATTGTTAGTAGTTGTGTATTCAACAAAAGCATTGTACAATATTTTATTTGACGTAATGTTATGATTTTTGTAGAATCAGCTGAGTGAAATGGAAGTAGTCAGGAAGAAAATGATGTCATTTTGGAATATAAACAAAGGAGTGCATTTTATTCAGTCATTACCTTTTACTTTCAAACACGCAATCTCACGGAGTCAGAAAATGCACTGATTAATTATTATAGTACCAAATTGGCAGGAAATTCTGCCCAATTTCTCGTATTTTGTTTCTCCAGTTTGATGATCGTTTTCGAAGTAAGGTTTTACATAAGCATTAGTTTGCAAATATTTTTAGGGGAAAAGAATAATTATCACTGAACTAACTAAGGCCGGATTTTCAAGCGCTTATGTTGCAAAGTATATGTACATTTTCACTTTTTTTGAGCGAGTGAGAAGTAAAAAAATATTACTACCTTCATCTCAATTTATACGCGGTGTTTGAGTTGACATGAAGTTTAAAAAAAATAAAAATATTGGAAGCTTCTGATGTGAAACAAATCATAAATATTTGTATGGTTGTAAATCGATTCATTTAGGATAAAGTAGGTATTGTAAAAATATTTATTATTTCTAGATAACAATCTTTTCGGAATTAATTAAAAAAACAAAGTGCCATATAATTTGGGGGGAGGATGTAGTAACTTTTCTTATAGCAGTTCGTAATAAAATATTTTTTTACTTTTTACTTATTTTTTATTTTCCTTTTTATTCTTTTCTTTTCTTCTCGTCGAAACATAGAAGTCACTAGCCATTATTTTTGGGGTTCTCCTTCCATTTTGTCTATTGCTCTTTGTTATTTTAGCATGCACCTAAACACAAGAGGAGGATGAATTATGTCTTGCCTAAATTTTACGTGTTACAACATGTGATTCTTTAACTTACAACTTTTAGTACCAAATATGAAACAAGGGGTAGAAACTTAAGGGCACAATGGTTTTATGCAAAAAAACCTCCTTGCTCTAAAAATCATGATCTATACGTGTAAGATTTTTTCAAACTTCACTAACAACAAGAGCATTTTTTTTCAGTTACAACTCAATAATCAAGGAACTATAAACTCTAGTATCATAACCCTACAATAAACCTAACTGTCGAAATCCCTTTAAAAATTATAAACTCTAGTTTAGAAAGCTAAATAAACTCTTAGATTTAATAACCTATGATTACACTTCTACAAAATAAGTAACTTACAATTTAGGAATACTTACTCAACATAAACAACTAAAGAACTTAAGCACCTTCATCTTCTGGATCTAGTTCTTCGGTTGAGCAGATTGAATTCTTTAGAGCACCCTCTTACTATGATTGTTGTTTTTTGTGAGTGATTTTCAGTAGATTTCTGAAAAGCATTCATAATAATAGCAGCAACGTGAGGCATATATAGGCATCAGAAGGACCAAAAATATTCTCCAAGTTTTGCTCTGATATTTCTCCAAGACTTAGGATAATTCGGTTAAGAAAATGTTCTCCAAGATTTGCTCCAATATTTTCTCCAACACCTAGAATAATTCAGTTAGCCCACATAACGAAAAATAAATCCTAAGAAGATTCAATTTACTTTCTTCAAAGATCTCCTTCACACGTTTTTAGTTTCACGAAAGTATTCTCATAATTGAAGTCCTTGTTCAATACGAATTCTGCTGACCAGAAAAATTCTTGTAGCTCACAAAATAAATTCTCCATAAAATTCTACTTGCATTGGAAATCTGCTCACAGCTCCTGATCAACGAACTCCAAGATACCTAATTTTATTTTATATATGCTTAACACATATGCAATCTGATTTGTTGCTATAACAAATATCTTTAATGGACCTAGTTCTTTGATAATAGTTTGTTAATCGTCAAAATCAATTTAAGTCCAACTCAACAAATTCTCTCCCTTTTGATGATGACAAACTCCATATGCATCTTCAATAGAAGAATCAAATTGACATTTTTGCAATTTTTCATTCTTGCATAAGTCTAGGGACTCACCTTCTATTCATTAAAATTATATAGATGGCTAGGCATAAGATCCGTATTAAAACACAAACTTTCCTGTAATATTTTTTGAACATAGTCATTGTAACAACCCGGTCAATCGTTTTGTGTATTTGACTTGTGGGAATAGTTGGTTTGGGTTCAGGAAGATTTTGGAGTGAATTGGAACACTTAGTTCCAATGTTGGAAACTTAAGAGTTGACAAAGGTTTGACTTTTGTGTAAATGACTTCGGATTCCTATTTTGATGGTTCCAATAGATTCATATGGTAATTTTGGACTTAGGCATATGTTCAGATTTAGATTTAGAGGTTCCTAGATTGATTTGTCCATAAATGTCGAAAGTTGACAATTTGAAGGTTTGGAAGGTTCATATGTTTGATCTGGGTTGACTTTGATATTATGAGATTGAGATTTTGGTTTCGAAAGTTAGAATACGTTTTCTTAACCATTTGGGACCAGTGTTTTAAAAGGCGTGGGCGTAAGGCGAGGCATTTTATATATGCCTCAGCGAGGCGTAAGTCCCGAGGCACAGGGCATAAGTGTGATGACCCAAAAGGTCATCTTATATTTTAGAATTCGAATCTGCACTCTTAAATCTTAAAAATCTCATTTTTACCCTTCTCAATTTGCGTGCGCAGTCCGGACAGATTTTCGAAAAGCTTTTATGTTGAAAATCAATAAAAATAAAAATTTTTACCTTAAAAGTTGATTTTAGTTGACTTCGGTCAATATTTTTGGTTAACAGGCCCGAATCCGTACTTTGACGGTTCCGATAGGTCCGTATCGAATTATGAGACCTGGGCATATGTCCGGAATCGAATTCGGAGGCCCCTAGCTTGAGTTATGAATTTTTGATGAAAATTAAAAGTTTAAAAATTATTTGTTTATAAGAATTGATTGATATTTGGCATTGTTAGTATCGGGTTCATATTTTGGTTTCGGAGCCCGGTATAAGATCATTATGATATTTAAGACTTCTCTATGAAATTTAGTGAGAAACGGAGTTGATTTGACGTGATTCGGACGTCCAGTTGAGAAGATAGAAATTTTAAAGTGTTCTTGAGAATTTCATTTGATTTGGTGCTAATTTAGAGTTCTAGGTGTTATTTTGGCGATTTGATCGTGCGAGCAGGTCTGTATGATATTTTTAGAGTTGCGTGCATATTTGGTTTGGAGCCCGAGGGCTCGGGTGCCATTCGAGCGTTGCGCGAGTTGAGTTCAAACCTCAACAAGGCTGCTGGTGCACCAAATCTGGTGTGCCCGCACCTGCGAGCCTTTGGTCGCAGGTGCGAGTGAAAGTGTCTGCAGTTGCGACCCCAGTTGGCCCAGCCCTTTTTTTGCAGAAGCGCACATCCCGTCCGCACATGCGGATGCGCAGGTGCGACCCAAGCACCGCAGGTGCGAAGGTCGCTGGGCAGTGAGCATTTAATTCGGACTCCAGCCATTTTTCTTCTCGTTTTCAAAAGGATAGGAGGCCTAGGGTGATTTTTCAAAGATATTTTCTTTCCCAAATCATAGGTAAGTGTTTCTTAACTTGTTTCTTTCAATCTTTTACTTCATGTTACTATAATTCAACCTAAAAATCTAGAGTTTCATGGTAGAATTAGGGATTAGGGTAGAACCTAGGGATTTCGGGTATTTAGGGATTTAAACCTCAATTCGGGGTCGGATTCTAAAACTAATTACATATTCGGGCTCGGGGGTAAATGGATAAGAGAATTTTGGTCCGAACCTCGGGTTTTGACCAAGCGGGCTCGGGGTCGAATATTTTCGACTTTTTGGAGGAAAATTTTGAAAATTTAACTTATGAAATATGATCGATTCCTTTAGCAATATTTGATATTAATGAGTCATTTTTGAATAGATACGAGTGGTTTAGAGGTGAATTCCAAAGGAAAAGCTGTGATTGAGAATTAAGAGGCCTTCGGAGCGAGGTAAGTATTGTGTCTAACTTTGGCTTGAGGGAATAGGTATTGTGTGAGTATTTACTACGTGTTTTGTTGTTGAATACGACGTATAGTTGAGGTGACGAGCATCTATACGTTATGGTTGAGTCATAGTATGCGAGTGAAATTCCATTTCTTGCAAATTGTAGTCTTAAATCTTGTTATCCATGCTTGTTGTTGTTGTTGAAATGTTGGGAGACTTGTAACCGGTTTCACCAAGATCGATAATATTGTGAATATTGATTCGAGGTTGAGATGTTAAATTGTGAAAGTAATCATAGATGAAATATTGATTTCTTGTGAAACTTCTCTTTATCCGTTGTTATTGATTCTGTGAATTGTGAGGAAGAGTGTAAAGCACGAAGGGTGATGCCGTGCATAATTTAATTATATCGTGAGGAAGAGTGTAAAGCACGAAGGGTGATGCCATGCATAATTTAATTATATTGTGAGGAAGAGTGCAAAGCATGAAGGGTGATGCCGTGTATGAATTGTTTATATTGTGAGGAAGAGTGTAAAACACGAAGGGTAATACCGTGCATAATTTAATTATATTATGAGAAAGTGTGTAAAGCACGAAGGTTGATGCCGTGCATAATTTAATTATATTGTGAGGAAGAGTGTAAAGCACGAAGGGTGATGCCATGCATGAATTATTTATATTGTGAGGTTGAGAGTAAAAACACGAAGGGTGATGCCGTGCAGTTTTCCTTTGCTGTTTTAATTGCTCAATTCGTCTAAGGATTTTCTGTTTAATTCTGTCTTTTCATTATTCTCACTCTTTATGTTGTATTCCCTATTGTATGTCCCCTTCATATTATTTCTGCATTATTTCTTTATTTACTGTTGTTGCCACTAGCATGATTATATTGTTCAGGTTATATGTGGGTGTCTTGTCCTAGCCTTGTCACTACTTCGCCGAGGTTAGGCTCGAGATTTTCTACTGGTCCGCTGTCCGGAGATTCAAGGTAGATCTGTCGGCGTTCACAGACCTTGAAGTCCCCATCTATCTTTTATGTCCTACTGTTTTCTTTCATTCAGACAGTTGTATTTTTTTTAGACTATTACTTGTCGTAAATTCTAGAATGCTCGTGAATGGTGACTCCAAATCCGGGTGGTAGTAGTTAATACAATTTTATGATATTTCGTACTTATTATATTCCATCTTAGTTAATTATTATTTTTTATTTTTTACTGAATGGAAATAAGAAATTGATTAATGATTCTCTAACGTTGGCTTGCCTAGCAAATGAAATGTTAAGCGCCATCACGGTCCCGTCGGTGGGAAATTTCGGGTCGTGACAGTTGGTATCAGAGCACTAGGTTGCCTAGGTCTCACGATTCACAAGCAAGCTTACTAGAGTCTGGAGGATAGGTACGGAGACGTCTGTGCTTATCTTCCAGAGGCTATGAAGTTTAGGAACAAGTTTCACTTCTATTTTTCTTTGTCGTGCGATTTTACTTTCTCAATACTGATTGAACTCTTCTACTCTTATTCTCTCGCAGATGGCAAGAACACATACCGCTTCCTCAGCTGAGCAGCAGCCAGAGCCTCCAGTGACAGCTCCTACGCGGGACAGAGGTCGAGGACGAGGCCGTGCCCGAAGCCGAGGTAGGGGCAGGGCTCAGCCTAGGGCCCGAGCAACAGCCCCAGCAGTGGAGTCTCAGATAGAGCTTGACGAGGAGGTTCCAGCCCTGACTGTTCCTGCCGGACCAACTCAGGTTCCGGAAGGGTTCATTGCTACCCTAGTACTTCAGGACGCTTTGATCCGTTTGGTGGGCCTTATGGAGAGTGTGGCCCAGACTGGCGCATTTCCCATGGCACCAGCAGTCTCTCAGGCTGGAGGGGGAGCCCAGACTCCTACCACTCCCGCTCGGAGCAGATAGCTCCCCAGTATCAGACTCTAGCAGCTCAGCCAGTTGGATTAGTTCAGCCGGTTATTGCGGCACTGGTCGGAGATGGTCCAGCTATGTCTTCTGAGGCTTTATGGAGATTGGACAGGTTTATCAAGCTCTTTCCTGTTCACTTTAGCGGTTCTTCTTCAGAGGATCCCCAAGAGTATCTTGACAGCTGTCACGAGGTTTTATGGAACATGGGCATAGTGGAGACTAGTAGGGTCGATTTTGCTGCATTTTAGATGACTGGTTCCGCCAAGAAATGGTGGAGAGATTACTTGTTGACCAGACTAGCTGAGTCGCCTGCTCTTACATGGGACCAGTTCTCTCAGCTCTTCATAGAGAAATTTTTGCCTATCACATTGAGAGAGGAGCGTCACCGTCAGTTTGAGCGTCTCCAGCAGGGCAGTATGACTGTCACTCAGTATGAGACCCATTTTGTGGATTTGGCCCGTCATGCTATTCTTCTACTTCCCACCGAGAGAGAGGATAAGGAGGTTCATCGATGGACTTGCCCATCCTATCAGATTGCAGATGGCTAAGGAGACTGGGAGTGGGATTTCCTTTGAAGCGGCTGTTAATGTCGTCATACTATGGTCCTCTAATTTTTGTTTGATCCACAATAGTTGTGCAAATCAAGAGACTGTAGCGACATATTCAACCTTCATAGTTGATAAAGCTACTGAATTCTGCTTCTTTGTAGCCCAAGAGATTAGAGACCAAGCGATCCATCTCAGATATTCTCTTTCTGTCTGCCTGGTACACAGTATAATTTGCATCTGCATATTCCACCAAGTCAAGAGTATCACTAGAAGGGTACCAAAGAACCATATCTTGAGTACCTTTGGCATACCTCAAGATCCTCTTCACATCCTTCATATGTGACTCGTTGAGATTCAATTGGACCGTGGCATAGGAACCAATGCTAAATACAATATTAGGTTTGCTCACTATTAAATAAAAGAGAGAACTAATCATACCCTTATACTTTTTCTCTTCGACAGACAAACTCGGTTCGTCTCTATCTAATCGAGTAGCAATTGCACTATCCATCTCAAATCATTTGAGCGGTTCATTGATACACTTCTGCTAATGAATAATTATAACCTTGGGTGAGTGCTTGATTTGTAAGTCAAGAAAGAAATTTAGCTCACCCATCATTGTGTCACGATAAAAAATTTTCACTTTAGGATGTCGTGATGGCACCTAGTCTCTAAGACTAGGTAAGCCTAACACATAAGAGAATTTAATAGAAATACCAATAGAAGTATTGAATTAAATTGATAAACCTCATGATAACATCAACGCTGAATAACAATAATAAAATTCTCAAAATCAGTGATATTGAGTCATAAGCTCTAAGAAGTACACTAGAAATCTCAAAATACAATACTGTTTGATGTGAAGATAATAGTAGAAAAGACAGTAGTAGAAGGTGATTCCGAGGCCTGCGATCGTTAAGCAGATATACCTTGAAGTCTCTGAGATACCTGAGTCAACTCACTGGTGTCCGGCACGAGCAGAAATACCTGAATCTGCACAAAAAAATGCATAAGCGTAGCACGAGTACACCACAACAGTACCCAACAAGTATCAAGCCTAACCTCGTTAGAGTAGTGACGAAGCCAGGTTAAGACACCTATTAGACATAGAAACATGTGCAAAATATTAATATAATCTAATAACAGAAAATAAAAAGATAAATGACAACAAAACAATGCGATGTTATAAGGTGAACAATGGAAATTAAAGATATAAGGACAACAAAGAATGAGCATACTATAAGAACAAAAAGTAACTAGGTACAATCAAATACAAGTAAAACAAATGAAAGAATAACTATAACTGTTCAATCAAGAAGCCTTTTCAGCATAGATAATACAACAAGAATCACAACTGAGGCACAACACCTCATATCCACATTTCACAATTTACAATCACAATCTTTTTTATATCGCTGTGTGAGCCTTGCATTTATATTTTTAAAAATATTTTTTCCAAAATAGCTACACGCGCTTTAGCCCCCTTATTTCACCGCGTGGCTTTAAGTAATTCCCTTACTAGCAACACACATATAAATCCTATCTTACTCACAACATGCACATCAACCCCTATCCTTATAGCATGTACATCAACCCCTGTCCTTATACCGCCGCATGCGCATCAATATCACAACACAATAATCAACTCACACTACACGTGCCCATATGCCACAATATTACCAAAATCAACAATACCAATGTTACCACAACACGTAGCCCACGGCTCAACCACAATGTGTATAAGAATTTCATTAACAATAAAGTGAAGGAGAAATAACTCATCAAGGAGAGATATCCCAATAATCAACAACTTCAACCACAATGTGTGAATAGCTTTCACAACTACAACTTCAATAACTCAACAATGAAGGTATTCCCGTGAAATGGCAACTTCCAGTTTAAGTGCAACACATAAACTTAACAATACAAGAGATAGCATGAAATTGCAACTGCAACAAAATGCATGAGAATAACTCAACAACAGAAAGAATGGCATGAAACGACAACTACTAATAAATGCATACGAGAGCAACCTCGACAATGGAAACTAGAACATGTAATGACAACTTCAATTAAAGCATGTAAGAGTAAACTTGACAATAAAAGGTAGAACAAATGATAACAATTTCAATTAAATGCATATGATTAGCTTAAGAGTCTAAACTAGTCAAATTTGCATAAAAAGCTTGTGTACACACTCGTCACCTTATGTACACGACTCCCATATGATTCAAATAGTACAATCAAAACAATCCTAAGGGGTAGTCTCCCCCCCCCCCCCCAAAATGTTATACAAGATACTTACCTCAAACAAGCTATATCAATCCACTAATAAGCCTTCCCGTGCAAATCCAACTATGTATTGCTCGAATATAGCCAAAAAAATTAATATCATAAATAAAAGTCATAGGAAGCAATTTCGGGTAATAAAGATTCAATCGTTCATGAAAATCAAAAAGTCAACCCCAGGCCCGCACCCCCAAACCCGGTTAAACTCATAAATTTCGAACACCCATTCAATTATGAGTCCAACCATATCAAAATCATCCAATTCCAACCTCAACCTTCAAATCCTCATTTTATACTTTAGGAAAGCTTTTCCTAAAATTCCCAATTTCTCCAATTCAAATCACTAATTAAATGATTAAACAAAGATGAAATCATAAATAATAGACAAATTCGAGTCAAAACACTTACACCGATCCAAATCGTGAAAATACCCCCCAATATCTCCCAAAGCCGAGCTCTTTAACTCAAAATATGTTAAAATGAACCAAACTTTCAAAATAGAGTACCATATCGTCTGCCAAGGCAACCCTTTGTGATTGCGGGACCATCTTCGCGATTGCGAAGGGAAAATCAACACTGCCCAGTAAAATGACATACACGAACACGACATGAAGCTCACGAACGCAATGCATAACCTACAAGACCCTTCATGAATGCGAGCAGACTTACGCGATCGCGATGACTTAACACCTGAAGTCGCCAACTGAATTCCCTACGCAAACGCGACTACCTCCTCGCGATCGTGACGACCTTTTCCTCTCACAGCTTCGCGAATATGAGCTCACATCCGCGAATGCGTGCTCACTTCTATGAACGCAAAGCACAATCACCCTGCTAACACAATTCCTTCTGCGATCGTGACAGCTTCTCTGCAATCGTGAAGAAGGAAACTAGAACCTATGCATTAGCAGTCCCACTCATGAAGTAAATGGTTTGTAGCCCAACCGAAACATGCCCGAGGCCCCCGGACCCTATCCAGTCACACCAACTGGTCCCAAAACACAATATGAAATTACGCGAAGCCTCAAAACACATCAAACAACATAAAAACCATGAATCGTATCCCAATTCAAGCCTAATGAAACTAATGAACTTCCAACTTCTAAAACTCATGCTGAACCATACCAATTCAACTCCGAATGATCTCAAATTTTGCAAAATAGTCCCAAGTGACACAACGGACCTATTCCAACTCCCGAAATCAAAATGCAAACCCGATATCATCAAAGTCAACTCTTGATCAAACCTCTCAACCTTCCAAACCTTCAACTTTCAATCTTTTACCAAAAAGAATCAAATCAACCTACAGACCTCCGAATCAACATCCAGACACACTTCTAAGTCCAAAATCACCATAAGAAGCTATGGGAACCATTAAAACTCCATTCCGGAGTCTTGTACACACAAGTCGAACTTCGACCAACTTTTTTAATTTAAGCTTCCAACTTTGGGACTAAGTGTTCCAATTTACTCCGAAACTCACCCGAAACCAAACTAATTACCCCAGAAAGTCACATAAACACAAATGAACATAGAAGAGGCAATAAATAAGGGAACATGGCTATAATACTCAAAATGACCAACCGGGTCATTATACATTGTAACGACCCGACCCGTCGTATTGAACTTTAGCAATTCAGTTAGTGGTTTGAGACCTTGAATAGCTTCAAATTAAGCATTATGACTCTCATATATGATTGGTTTTGATTTTCAAGAGATTCGGAGTTGATTTGGGAGACTAATTCTCAATTCAGGAGCTTTAAGTTGGAAGAGTTCATCAAGGTTTAAATTTTGAGTAAACGACTTTGTAACCAGGATTTGAAGGTTCCTATATGTTTGTAAGGTGATTTTGAACTTTGAAGTATATTCAGTTTGAATATTGGGTGATCCGCGAGTAATTCGGCGCTTATTGTCGGAAGTTTACATTTTAAAGGTTTTTGAATTTGCTAAGTTAAACTTGGGGTCGACTTTGGTGTTATCAGACTTTGGGCGGTTGTTTCGGGACCTTGGTAGGTTCATTTAGTTTATCTAAACTTGTGTGTGAAGTTTGTTTATAATGTGGAATATCTAAGGGTTATTCGGACGCGTTCGATGAAGCATTAAGGTTTGAAAGTTAAGTAAGTTTAAAAAATAGAGTTTGATCTTTAATTATTTATTTTGATGTTGTAATTCATCTTCTGAGCCTTTGGACAAGTTTACATAGGGTATATAAACTATTTAGATTGATTGGACAGGGTTCCTCGAGACTCATGTGAGCTTTGGGGTGGTTTTAAACCACTTTTAGGCCTTTTTGAGCTGCTGATAACCGATCACATGAGTATGAATCGCGATCGCAGAATTTTGGGCCACGATTGCGCAGATCAAAGAGAATTTTAGGGCTTGTGAATCGCGATCGCGGATGGTAGGGTCGCGATCGCATAGAAGTAAATGTCTACTGTCAGTGGTCTAACTTTGGGAGCTCATATCTTACAATCTATAAGGAACAGGGAGATGATCCAAAAATAAATATTATTGACCTTTGAACCTAATTTCCATAAATGAACACCATTTATTATTTGGAGCTTTGTACAAAACATTATGGCCTTTATACCGAAGGGTGTATATGCAAAGGAAAACAAAATTTGTACATCGTGATCGCATGGCTTTTTGGTCGCGATCGTGATGAAGAAAAGGATTTTGGAACATTTTTTAACCATGATCTCATGGCTAGACGTAGACTCACATAATTATTTAATTGTACTACTCGAGTTATTCTTGTATGTTTAAACACTTTAATTTATGTTTTAGTCGGAGGCTAGACTTGCGTAAAGGATCAAACCTTGCTATTCTAGAAACTTGGTGAGCTACTCGACTAGCCACGGAAATTATACTTTCTCTTACGGATTTATCCTGCGTTGTACATATTTGTCAAAAACTTTCTTTACTTCATAACTCACACATATATTCGCGAGTTGGGATGGTGGTCCATCAAAAGTTTTACAATTCTTATGGGATCGGGCTGAACGCCTCAGTAGTACTATTATGGGATCGGGTTGAGCGCCTCAATAGTACCATTATGGGATTGGGTATTTTGCCTCGGCAGTATTATGAGATGCATCTATGGATCGGGCCGTACGTCCTCAACGATATTATAGGATCGGGTTATACGACCACGTAGAGATATCGAACAATCACTCTTATGGGATCTGGTCATTTGCCTCGACAGAATTGTGTGTAATATTCGATAAAGAGTCAACATACATCTGTGTTTTCCTGACTTGGGAATTGATATTGTATTTGATATTGGTTATCTTTGCTTCTTCTAGACAGTTTATGGTAGTTGATGATTTCGTAATTATTCTTACGTTGAGAATTGTGTTATTTATATTTATCTGTTTCATTGCAACTTGTTGCGTTTTGTACCTATTTACTTTTAGGTACACTATTATTGGATCACTAGTAAGTGCCGACGTTGACCCCTTGTCACTACTTCTTCGAGGTTAAACTAGATATTTATTGGGTATGTATTATTTACATACTTATACTACACTTCTGCACTAATTGTGCAGGTACTAAGATAGGTATATTTGGTGATCATACCAGCGCATAGACGTAGTTGCTGAGGAGACATGCACACAGAGTCCCATTTTCTATTCATTTAATGTTCTTTGTCTATTTTCTATTCCATACATCTATTGTAGTAGTATTGTATATTATGAAGATGCTCATGCACTTGTGACACCAGAATTTGCATATTTATAGTAGATGTTCATAGTTGTATATGATATTTATATCATTTCGCTTTATGTTTTGTTCATATCTCGTGACTTAGTAAGAATAAAGTATGTTATCATGGTTTCTAAATCTATTTCTGAACTATTATTGTAATTCCTATTTTTTAAAATATGTTTTGAATGATTGTTTTGCTAAAGGTTTACCGTTTGCTTGCCTAACGACAATGTTGGGAGCCATCACGGTATATGGTAAGAATTGGGTCGTGACAGCTTGGTATCAGAGCACTAGGTTCACTTAGGTCGCACGAGTCATGAGCAAGTCTAGTAGAGTCTTGTGGATCGGTACATACATATTTGTACTTATCTTCGAGAGGCTATAGGATTTTTAGGAGAATTTACCTTCCTTGATTCCTCATCGTGTGACTTTATTTCAGCGAGAAGCCTATATCTTCAGTTTTTTCCTACTCATTTGTACACGGAGTCTAGCATTCAATATCAGCTGGGCACTGGTGAGTTGTGGTGATGCTACAGATGTGGTGTAGGATGTTTTGCCTATGTTATGAGGGCAAACTACTATCTTCGCCTTGTAGAGAGGTGTTCAGTCATTTCAGCCTAGTTTTGATGTTGCCCACGAGTTCAGAGCTATATATGGTGTATTGTGACGTTTCATGCGTTGTTATCGCAAAGTTTTGGTGTAAAGGGTAGGGTGTTTACTTAGGTGTCTTGGCATTGAATGCTTTGGGAAGAGGATTATTCGGTTCATGATTGGGAGTTTGGTGCTAATTCTAGTGCAAGGGAGGCATTTAGGCTACGAATGTTCAGGCTTTGGCCAATGGAGTTATGAGATTGGGTATGTCTGAACTTGGTAGAGTTCTTGATTGTATTGTTATGTTGACGTCTTTGTTTGAGCGCATGAAGGCTCGCCAGTATGATAGTTCATTTGCTTGTCCTTGGGGACACGACGTGACCGAGTGGTGTTTAAGGAGCAGATATCGGAGATGATGGTGTATTACAACTTCAGGATCGAATCTCTGGTTCCATCATTGATGGGTCGAGGTAGATGATCCTTGAGAAGAATCAAAGGTTTTTGTAATAATTCGTTCATGTGCTATGGAGATGGATCATGATTTGAGGCAACATTATTGGTGACAAAGGATGACAAAAGGCATTATTGGACATGTCTCGCCATGGTTGAATTATTAGCAGGTCAAGTATGGGCAGCAGGGACTGAGTAGCTTGCTTCAGAAGATGGCTAAGATGGAGTGGGAATGGGAGCGTATCGTATGGATTTTGTGGTAGGGTAGCCACATGCTTTGAGAAAGCTTAGTGTGATTTGGGTCATTGTGAACAATTGACTAAGTCTCTACATTCCGTCTGGGGTGGCAACTTCTATATTCATAAATTTTGAAAATGGCGAAAGAGTTTTTTGGAATGCAGGGGGAATGTGAATGTTTGACTATTATTTTCGGGATGCAATATAGCTTAGAGTTCTGAATGTGTTATTGGACCTTCGGTTAATGTTGATGGAATGAACAGATCCTTACAGCTGGTGGACGAGTATAGACTTAGGAGGATTAACAGATTTCATAGTGGCTATACCCATGGCAATGACACTGGAGGATGTCGATATTAGGTTACACAGGTGGGATATATCCTATGAGAGAGTTAGGGTTATGTGATTTCTTACGAGTCTCCTATGAAGGGTTTTACCCTATATCCAACAAGGAGCATGTACTATGGTGTGGGTTCTTGGGTTATCTGATCATGGCTTAAAGTCAAGTTGGGGAGCCCACCGCCAATGATTGGTCACATGGTCATGTATTTTTGTAGTTTCTAGATTTTGATACATTGGTAGATTAGATATGACTTGAGGAAAAGGACATCAAGGGTAACTGGATCAAGGAATTTGATGGATCTGTGTTACATTTTGCCTTATAGATTTATGGAGGTTATAGGACAACTTAGATTTGATATTCCTTTGAGGATGTGATGTGAAAGGGAAAGGATTTATTCGGTTGTTTCTTTCGAGTATTCTTGTGCTAACAAAGCACTAGTCATTTGGATTCTTTGACAACGGATTCTGGACTAGGTCAGAGTGGGTGACTCTTAAGGATGGTTTTAGTGGGTTCAAGATTCTAGGTGTGGTACCTAAGGGATTTTTGGGTTCGTCATGTGGCTAAGGATTTAGAATTGTAGAAAATTATGAATAGACTTGGAGTATTTCTATATCATTGTCGGGTCTATAATATAGTGTTGGAGAGATAGAAGAAAAAGCTACAAATTTGTAGAAGGTCTCTTTGGAACGAGTGCATTAGTTAGAGGTACTATTGAGTGCTTGAGAGGGTATAAAATGGGTTATCGGTATTAAGGCGACGTGGTCTTGTGATTTGGGGGGTCACTTGGGATGAGTATTCATTGAGATCAATTGTGTGCTGCTGGTAAAGAGAGGTGTAATTTTGATGGCAAGTCAAGAGGAAATTTGAAGAAGTTGGGCCAGTTTAGCAGTGGCTTGGATCAATATGGTAAGGAAAATGATCGGTTCCTTCGGTAGGATAAGGCCATATAGGTGTTTCATGGTAATACTTGTGGGCTTGGAAGTTTGCGTGATTTGATTGATTTAGAGGATTCAGTTCTGATGGCTTGAGTATGTGCAAACGAGCCCCGAAGAATTTATGATAGTTTCACCCACGACTTGAGATTTGTGTCTTCTACGGTTACGGGAAGTTGGATGCATGTTGCAATTTTTCTCCTGAAATGTGTTTAGTGAAAGATTTCTAGCCGATGAAGTGCTTATTCTATTGGTGATTCAGGATTTATGATGGGATTCTCATACTCTGGCATAATAGCATGATTAGCTGTATGTAATTGGGATTGAAGGGTCAAGGTTACGGTTCAGTTTGACAGGGATGTCACGAGTTTGAGGCGGCGGGGAGATTTCAGCTGTTTAGAGTATGCTAATGCTATTTTAGTGTCGCTTGAGAATGGTTTGTTTTGTGGAAGAGGCATTGTGTATTGAATTACGAATACTTTACTAGCACTACAAAAATAGCATGGTTGGTAGCTATTGATGTTCAAATTTTGTTACTTGGTGCAGAAGGTTGTGGGAGTATCTTCCGCTGGATTATTGTGTAAGTGTGCCGTGTCTGTCATTTAAGTGGAAGAGATTGAGATAAGGTATGGGGATTTTTTTACCATCATAGATTGGATAGTTTATTTCTGAGAGGTGGACTATTCCTCTGGTTGCGGACTGTGGAAGTTTGTTCAAGGTTTGACAGTTAATTGTATATATCATGGATAGGGTCATTGTGGATCTTTGGAAATTTACCTATTTTGAGATGATCGAAATCGGTTTGGAGGCCCATTGGTAGGCCTAATGTGAATGTATATTCTACCAGATTGGATATGTCTATTCAGCACAACAGTTTTCCATGGAGGAGTTATCGGGTACAATGGATGTTATTCATGTCATAATCTATTTCTTGCGTTAATCTTTCATGCTATTTGGGTTGTGAGGCGACTTAATTACTCATACGTAGGTGGTGGTCCTGTGTAGGCCTTGTGGTGATATATGAGCGAGATGGCTCTCGAGATGCTTATTTATTTATTGTACATTATTCGTGCTTAGCCTTTTTAGTAGCGCATTATACTATCCATCTTCCCAAGGTTATGTTTATACACTCGGCGTGCTTTTTGACATACGCGTGTCTAGTACGTATGAGCATTTTGGCTCCATGGGTATTCCCATGTGGATTATGATGTGTGAATCAGGTGGCACGCTGCCACATGTATTATGTGTCGATGGGTGTCACGCCGCCATAGGTATGATACTTGGATCGGATTGCACGCCATAAAAGTAACATGTGTGGATTAGGTTGCACGTTGCAACGGTGAGATGTTGGGTACGATTCCTTGTACTTATCTTGCGTGTTGATTTTCCTTTGTGAGGTATATTCATAGAATTTATTTGGTTGTTTTATTTTTTACGCGGGCTGGATAGGTTTGGTACTTGTGTTTCCTTTCCTTATTTGTCATATTCGAGTCATGGCTTGTTAGCGCATGGATAATGTTGTATGAGATTTTGATGGTGTTTGATGTGGCATGTCAGTTAAGCAACTTGTAATGGATAAGATGAGGTTATTAGACTTGAAATTAGTTAAGTCAAATTTGTATAATGTATGTTTGGAGGAAGAATGTCGCTAATCAGCGCAGAATTTGGTAATGGTTCATGTCGAGTGACAGAACTCCATCATTTATTTATTTGACGGGTGGTTATGAGTTTTTGCATATCTCTTTCATTGTTGTAGTATTGCAAAGGCTGGAACATGTTTTTTACGTGTCGTGAGGTATATTACCGGTACCGGGTTCGGTAATGAGCAACTATTGTAATTGGAATATATTGCTATGCTTATATGAGTTATGCAGTACATCGTGTGGTTATAGCTTGGGTGTATAATTATGCCTTGATATGCCTTGTTGGGATTGATACAATGAATATATAAAATAATAGGATTTTGAGGGAGCTCCGCAAGTTAGAATTTTGTTTCTAAGGATTTCAAGCTAAGGTTGAAGGAAGCATTTTTAGTCAGGATTGTGCCGATGGGATCATATGGATTGAGGTGACGTGAGATAACCTATGGATATGTGTTTGATGAGTTATTCAGCAATTTTGGCAACTTTGGAACGATTCTTGGCACGTTCGAGAACGAACGTATGTTTATGTGGGGAGGGGGGGATGTAATGACCCGATTGATTTTTTTTGAGCTTTAGCACTTCTTTAGGTGGTTTGATACTTGATTAGCTTCACATTATGCATAATGACTCGCATATATGATTGGTTTTGACTTTTGAGAGGTTCGGGGTTCATTTGGGAGAGTAATTCTCAATTCAGAAGCTTTAAGTTGGAAGAGTTGATCAAGGTTTGCCTTTTAAGTAAACGACCTCGGAATCGAGATTTGAAGGTTCCTATAGGTTTGTAACAGACTTGGTCGTATGTTCGGGTTGCGTATCGGGTGATCCGAGAGTAATTTAGTGCTTATTGTCGAAAGTTTTCATTTTGAAGGTTTTTGAATTCGCTAAGTTTGACATATAGTACACTTTGCTATTATCGGACTCCGGATGGTGTTCCGGGACCTTGGATAGGTTCATTTAGTTGATCGGAACTTGTGTGTGAAGTTTGGTCGTAATCCGGAATGTCTAAATGTTAGTCAAATGCGTTCGGCGAAGCATGGAGGTTTGAAAGATAAGAGAGTTTAGGAAATTGAGTTTGATCCATAATCCTTGGTTTTGATGTTGTAATTCGTGTTTCTAGCCTTTGGACAAGTTTACATAGAGTATATAAACTTGTTAGATTGATTGGACGGGGTTCCTCGGGCCTCGGGTGAGTTTTGGGGTGGTAGAACCACTTTTAGGCCTTTTTGAGCTGCAGATAACTAATCATTGGGGTGTGAATTGTGATCGCGGAGTTCTGGGCTGTGATCGTGAAGACCAAAGTGAATTTTAGGGCTTGTGAATCGCGATCGCGGATGGTAGGGTTGCGGTCGCGTAGGATTAAATTTTCGCTATGACTGGTCTGAATTCAGGAGCTTATAACTTGTAATTGATAAGAAATTTGGGGATGATTTAAAATAATTGTTGTAGCCCTTTGAATCTAATTTCCATAATATCAAACCTTTTATTATTTAGAATTTTGTACAAAATGTTATGTCCATTATAGCAAAGGGTGTCTGTGCAAAAGAAAACAAACTTTGTACATTGCGATCGCGTGGCTTTTTGGTTGCGATCACGATGAAGAAAATGATAATGGAACATTTGTTAACCGCGGTCGCATGTCTATTGACCGCGATCTCAAAGAAGGAGACCTGACAGGGGTATTAAGCATCTAATTTTGGGATTTTGATTACATTTCTATACTTTTATGTTCTTGGAGCACAAGTAGGGCGATTTAGGGTGATTTTTAAAGACCATTTTTGCTATTTATCATAAGTTAAGTTATTCCAACTTGTTGTGAACTTAATACATGGATTATATATGAAATTTAAAATAAAAATTGGTAATAATTGTGGGATTTTAGAAGAAAACCTAGAAATGGTATTTTTGAGTTTTGACCACAAAATTGGGTATTTTTGTGCTACGGGAAATGTTTATCCTCAAGAATTTTCGAAATCTGATCGTGGACCCGGGGGTTGACGTTGTTTACTTTTTATGTTGAGTTGAGAATTGTTTTTAATTGTTAAATTATGAGTGTTTGAACATATTTTAATTAGTTTTTCGCGTTCTTTGGCTAGCTTCGGATCGTTTGGCATTGGGTTGAGGTGCTAGGGAGGCGTTGGAGCCAATTATCGAATTTCGTTGCAAGGTAAGTTTCCTGTATAACCTTGTAAGAGGAACCCGTAGGTGCTCTATTTGTTATGTGCTATATGTTATGGGAGCTACGCACGTTTGAGGTGACGAGTGTCCGTGCGTATGCTAGATTCTTGATTATGTCCAGATAGATGTAGACTCACACCATACTTTAATTCTACTACTTGAGTTATTCTTGTCTCTTTTATTCTTTAATTTATGTTTAAGATTGAGACTAGACTTGCGTAAAGTATCGAACATTGCTATTCGATAAACTTGGTGTTCTAGTTGACTAGCCCCAGAAATTATACTTCCCCTTATGTATTTCTCCAGCATTGTACGTATTTTTCCGAAAATTTCTTGACTTCATAATTCACACATATATTCGTGAGTTGGGCTGGTGATCCATCAAAAGTTTCAGCATTCTTATGGTATTAGGCTGAACGCCTTAACAGTACCATTATGGGATCAGGCTGAATGCCTCTATAGTACCATTATGAGATCGGGCCATTCGCCTCGACAGTATTTTGAGATGCATCAATAGATCGGGCCATACGACCTCAGCGGTATTATGGGATCGGAGCGTATGACCACGCCGGGATATTATATAATCACTCTTATGGGATGGGGTCATTTGCCTCGGTAGAATCATGCGTAATATTTTATAGGGAGTCAACGTACATATGAGTTTTCTTGACCTGGGAATTGATATTGTATTTGATATTGGTTATCTTTGTTTCCTTCGAGGCATTTTATGGTATTTGATGATTTTGTAATTATTCTTACGTTGAGAATAATGTTATTTATATTTATCTGTTACGTTGGTACTTGTTGTGTTTCATACCTGTCTACTTTTAGGTATACTGTTTTGAACCACTAGTAAGTGTCGATGTCGATCCCTCTTCACTACTTCTTCGAGGTTAGACTGGATACTTACTGGGTACGCGTTGATTCATGTACTCATGCTACACTTCTGCACTAATTGTACAGGTACTGAGATAGGTACGTTTGGTGGTCATATCGGCGCGTAGGAGCAGTTGCTGAGGAGACTTTGTGGTGAGTTGCTCTCTAAGTTACGATCTGCCCACAGAGTCCCTTTTCATATTCATTTACTGTACACTGTCTATTTTCTATTGTAGACAATTGTTGAAGTAATTTTGTATATTCAAGTAGATGCTCATGTACTTGTGACGTCGGGTTTTGGGGATTTTAGTAGTTGTTCATGGTTGTACTTGATATTTATATCATATCACTTTATGTTTTATTCATATCTTGTTACTTAGTAGGAATGAAAGTATGTTACCACAGTTTCGAAACCTATCTCCACTCTATTATTGTAATTATTGATTTTTAAAAAGTATTTTGAAGGGTTGTTGTATTGATGGTTTACCGTTGGCTTGCCTAACGGCATCGTTGAGTGCCATCATGATCTATGCTGGGAATTAGACCGTGACAATCATAGTCATATCAAATTAAATTCCCATCAAGTTTATAAACTCAATATACAAAGATTCATTAGTAGCATAACAATGATATCATTAACATAAACCAAAACAAATCAACAGACTTTTACCTTTCTTCTTCAAAAATAATGTGTTATCCATTTTACCTCTAGTGAACCCTTTCTCCAGAAGGAATTGTGACAACCTCTCATACTATGGCCTTGGTGCTTGATTCAATCCATATAAAGTCTTGTCTAACTTGTAGATATGATCAAGAAATTCATCGCTTTCAAAACCTGGAGGCAGACACACTAAGACCCTTTTTCTTCCGATATCCATTGCAAAATGCAATCTTGACATCAATTTCCAACAATTTAAACTCCATATAAGCTATAAAACCAATGAGCATCCATATGGCCTCTATTCTAGCAATAGGTTAAAAAGTCTCATCATAATCTATACTCTCTTATTGATTGTAGCCTTGTACTATGAACCTTACATTATTTCTTGTGATAACGCCTTGATCATTCAGCTTATTTCTGAAAACCTACTTGATTTTTTGATAGTTCTATTCTTTTGCGGGGGTTCTAGATGCTACATTTTATTCCTCTCAAATTGATGAAGCTCTTCTTGTATAGCCGTAATTCAGTTAGTATCTTGAAAAGCCTTCTTAATATTTTTAGGCTTAATAATGGACAAGTAAGCTGAGAAGGCACATAGATTTCTCACTTTGGATCTAGTTTGAATTCCAGAGCTCATAGGAGTGAGAATATTTTGGATTGGATGAGTGCTTTTGTGCTTCTAATGTTTTACTTGTAGTTTCTGATTACCATTGTTTCGTTCCTGATCAGCTGAAGAATCAAGTTCAGTGTTACCAGTTGGTTCTACATCAGCCTGTTTAGTTCCCCATGTCTGTCTGTTGCACCCTTACTCAGCTTCCAGAGAACTAGGTTCTTTTGTTGGCTCTCCTTGATCTGATGTTTGGATTTGGTCCATCAACATATTTCTGTATGAGTTTGATTTCACCATTATCTTCATCATCCTGCAAGCCTTTCTCAACCATGTGATCAGTTACATAAAATATCAAATGAATACTTTCTTTAACACATAGTTTTTTTTATTATACACTTTATAAGCCTTACTATTTGATGAATACTCAAGGAATACACCCTCATTACTTTTGGCATCAAACTTATAAAGTCTTTTTCCAATTATTATGCAAAACAAACTTACAACTAAAGGTTCTTAGGCTGAGTTAGATTAGGTCCGACATTTTAGTAATTCATAGGGGGTTTTCTCTAACAAAGGTCTAGTCATGTAGTGTTCACAACCTCAACCCAAAAGTTCTTTGGAAATCTACCAGTAATTAACATGGTTCTTTCCATATCCTCTAGAAGCCTATTATTTCTTTCAACAATATCATTTTTTAGGAGCCTTAGGTGTAGAAAAATTATGATCTATGCCATGTTAATACAATCTTCAAGAAATCTAGCATTTTCAAACTCAGTATCATGGTCAAACCTAATGCTATAAAGTTAATTATTCATTTTTTGCAATTTATTTATAAATGCAAGAAACACATTATATGTTTTATATTTAGAAGCAAGAAATAATGTGCATATGAACCTGGAATACTCATCAAGAATTACAAATACATACATCTTTCCACTTTTACTTTATACTCTCATTGGACCACATAAATTTATATGATGTAGCTCTAAGGGTCTAGAAGTACTTATCACTTTCTTTGATTTGAAGGAGGACTTAACATGTTTACCATTTAGACAAGACACACATTGTCTTTCATAAACCTGAATTTTGACAAACCAAGAATCAAGTTCTTTGTTACCAACTTGTTCAGTAGTGATAAACATGCATGCCCTAGCCATTTATGCCACAACAGAGGATCATCATTAATATCACTAAGATTTATTAGTTCATTCTCATAAAGGGACATAATATCAACTTTTTAAATAATATTGTACCTTTTTTCTTAAGGACTAGACTCCAGAATTTAGATTATTGACAGTAAAATCACCAGAGGTAAATTCTAACTTGTTCCTTTAATTACACATTCTAGAGTCTCTCAACAGATTTTGTTTCAAACAATTTATAAAACATACATTCTTAATCGCAAAGGAGCGGGACTTACCAATCATACCTATTCCAGTAATGCCTTTTTTTAAAATTATTACAGAATGCCACATTCCTTCCATGGAAGACTGTTTGTCAGAGAAAATTTTCTCTTTTTCCTATCATGTGCCGAGAGCAAGCTGCTGTCTAAGTACCATATATTCTTGCTTCTTCTTATCTTACCTCAGATTGATCATCTTTCTAATTCAGAGTTTGCCTCTAATGCAAGGATGTTTTCATCATCTGAGTCAAAGTTGCCTTACGACCATTAGGGATTTATCCTTCACATTACTTTCCTCGTCAGATTCACCACTGGAGATATTTCTCATGGCTGTCACTACCCTTTTACATTCTTATCTGTTGTATTCTTTTGCTTCTTTCTTTCAAGAACCTGGTCCTTTTTGTGTTCTTTCACTTTATCAGTATTGTTCTTCTTTCACTCAACCTTCCACATGGGAGAATCTCTATTAAAGTGATCAAGACTCCCACACTTGTAATATACATTTGAGTTGCTCTTTTCTGGAGCTTTTGTTTTGGAAGTGTTCCCTTTTTTTTTTCATCTGAATCTGCCTTTTATGATCATCCTTTAGAACCTATGGGTTAGCAGATCTATCTCCTCTTTATTGGTTTCTAGTTTTTTTGAAGTCTTGAAAACCAAGTTCTTGTCTTTCTAGGGTCCATCCATTCTATGTTCCTGATGTATTTTTAGCTCATAAGTCTTTAGGTTTCCGATAAGGTCATCCATGGTCAGTGTGTGAAGATTTCTTGCTTTTATGATTGCATTTACTTTTCTTTCCCAAGTCACTAGGAGAACACTTAGATGTTTCATCACACGTTTGTTTATAGGAATAATTTCTCTAAAAAGGTTATTTCATTTGTTATCACAGTGAATCTAGTTTGGGTAATGACCCGACTGATTATTTTGGATATTTGAGCCCTGTTTTCTTATTTGGTGCTTCTTATATGTGTATTTGTTGTTATGTGACTTGCGGAGATCGTTAGTTTGGTTTCAGGAGAGTTTTGGATTGAACTGGAATGCTTAGTTTCAAGGTTAGAAGCTTAAGTTGTAAGAGTTGTCAGGAATTTGACTTTTGTGTAAATGACCATAGAATAGCGTTATGATGGCTCCAAAAGGTTCGTATGGTAATTTTTGACATAAGTGTATGTCGGATTTGGATTTGGAGGTTCATACATTGATTTGGCTCTAAATGGCAAAAGTTGGAAATTTGAAGGTTTAGAAAGTTCATGGTTGAGAGGGAGTTGACTTTGATGTTATCGGGTTCGGATTGTTATTATGAAAGTTGGAATAGGTTTATTTTATCATTTAGGACTTGTGTGCAAACATTTGAGACCAATTCGAGTTTTTTAGATGCGGTTCGACATGAATGTTGAAAGTTTGGAAGATAGTTAGTTCACTAAGCTTCAACTGAGGTGTGATTTGTGGTTTTGATGTTATTCCATGTGATTTGAGACCTCTAGTAGGCCCGTGTTATGTTTTGGGATTGGTCTGTATGATTGGACAGTGTCCCAGGGGCCTCAGGTGTGTTTCAAAATTTTTTTAGATTGTTTGGTGTCTTGTAATACTTTTGATTATGGTATTTTCGCATCTGCAAGTTTTGGTCCACAGGTGCGAGTCCACAGATGTGGACATTGATCATAGGTTCGGAGGAATGCTTGGGAAGGTGAGGTGTGCATATGTGGTGTATTGTGCGTAGAAACGCGAGCGTAGATGCACATCTTTGTTCGCAGAAGCAGAAGTGTGGTCGCGAAAGTGGTTGATCGACTTTTTAGTCATGCTCGCAGAGGCGAGTTACTGGTCGCAAAAGCGACGCTTTAAAAGCAGCGATTTTTATCGCAGATGCGAAAAGACTGGCCAGTGTATTAAGTTCGACGATTTGGCTTATTTTATCATATTTTGAGATTAGGAGCTCGTATTAGGGCAATTTTTGAGGCGATTTAACCATTTGGACTAGGGTAAGTGTTCTTGACTGAAATTTGATTATTAGTCATGACTTCATCCTTGAATATGACATTTGATTGGTGAATCTAAGTGAGAAATTGGGGATTTGGGCAAAACATTTCTAAAATGAAAATATATAGATTTAAAGCCTAATTCAGAGTCGGATTTGGATGAAACTTATATATTTGAACTCATATTCAAAATGGATTCTCAGATTTGGGATTTTTCTTGGGTTCCAGGAGGTGGGCCCAAGTTAATGTTTTGGTTGACTCTTTGATATTTGATAAAAATCGGAGCGTTATTAATTGGAATCGATTTCTATAGCTATGTTTGATGTTATTGAGTTTTTTGTCTAGATTTGACCCGTTTGGAGGCTGATTCGAGAGGCAAGGGCTGTTTAAAGTATTTTTTGGCTTGTTTGAGGTAAGTATCTTGCCTAATCTTGTGTGAGGGAATACCACTTTTGTATTTGGCCTTAATTGCCTATTTTTGTTACATGAAAAGTGAGGTGCACATGAGATGACGAGTGTGTGCACAAGTGCTATGTGTGGCTTATGACCGGATTAAACCTTAGGCTATTAATATGCCTTAGTTTGAAAAATATGATTTATATGAAACATTTTTAATCACTTTGTGACTACCTGAATCTAACGACTCGACCGATCGTTTTGATTATTTTAGCCTTGTTCCCCTATTTGATACTTTTCGTGCATGTATTTATTGTTGTGTAACTAGCGAGGATGGTTGGTTTGGGTTTGGAAAGGTTTGGAGTGAATTGGAGCACTTAGTTCTAAGGTTGGAAGCTTAAGTCATAAGAGTTGACCGAGGTTTGACTTTTATGTAAACGACCCTAAAATGGTGTTTTGATGGTTCCAATAGGATCGTATGATGATTTTGGACTTAAGTGGAAGGTTCAAAGGTTTGACAAGGAGTTGACTTTGACGTTATTAGATTCAGATTTTGGTTCCGAAAGATGTAATTGGTTCGTTTCGTCATTTGGAACTTGTGTGTAAAATTTGAGGTCATTCCGAGTTGTTTAGGCATATTCGGCATAAATTTTGAATTTGGAAATTTGGTTTAGTTCGTTAAGTTTGGATTAAGGTGTGATTCATGATTTTGATATTATTTTGTGTGATTTGAGGCCTTGAGTAGGTCCGCGTTATCTTTTGGGATTGGTTGGTTTGATTGGATGGGGTCTCGGGGGTATCTGGTGTGTTTCGGATGAGTTTCAGACCATTTCACTCATGTTTGGGGTAGCTGATTTCAGGTGCTCTAGTGTTCATCGTGATCACGTAGGGAGTGTCGCTATCGTGGAGAGTGTTATTGTCACGACCCCAAAATCCCACCTAAGGTAGTCGTGATGGAACTTAGACTGTATCACTAGGTAAGCCTAGCATTCATAAATAACTTAAGACAAATAACGAATTAAGATGATAAAATAAACTGAATAAGCTCGTTATAACTCCAAATCGGGAACGTTAGTAATAAGATCCCAAAATCAGTGGAACTCAGTCATAAGCTCTACAGAAAAAACCTCCAGTACAACATTGTCTGAGTAGAAGATAAATAGTAGAAAAAGTAATGACTGAAGGTGACTCTGAGGCCTGTGGATGTCGAGCAAGTATACCTTGTGTTGTTACCCAATTTTGCCTTCATACTTTTCCAAATAGTATATATATTTTCAACATTTCATTTTGCATCATTATTTAGTTTATAAGAATTATACATGTATTTTTCATAATTTTTAGAGCTTTAAAGCTAATTTTCTTGCACCTAAATTACTTGAATATTTACTAATTATTCCTCTAAAATATTTTGTGATGACCTAATCATATAAAATTATTATTTGCCTCCATATACATGTTTCAAATATTTTTTACTTCATTTCATATAATTATATTAGTATTTTAGGCTATTTGCACAATCTTGCAATAATGGCCTACATTTCGTAATTTATTGCATTTGTCAGTTTATTCAAAGTCAAAATAAGTTTCTACATTTTTATAATCTTATACTATCATTTTAAAGTATTAAGTTGCATAGATAGCATTTTTTAAACTATTTTTATTAAATTATTTCCCCTTAATCTCTTATTTAAAAACTGGCCCAATTTTAGGCTAATATTTGAACCAATTTTGGCCCAAACACTTAGCCCACTCACTCTCCTCTTCAGCAGCCTAATCCAAATGACCCCTTAATCTCAACCCAGGTGGAACCCGTTTCAAATAACCCGCCCCGTCTCCCTTGCAATGCTAGCCATTGATCTCAAATGATCAACGACCCATAACACACCTACCTGTTTCTTTATATTCCTCCTTACCCAAAACCCTAGCCCATTTCTTACCAACCCGCCGCCCTGAAATTCCTACAATCCCCCCTCTTCTCTGAAGAACCCTAATCGCCGCCTTTTCCAAACCCTCTTCTAATCCCGTTAACAATTGGATTCACCCATTATTTGCTTACCATATTGGTGTTCCTTCGCTAATGGTTGTTTCTTTATGGTATTACATAGTATTTGCTCTATTTTGGCAAGTATAAATCTTCAAATCAAAGGGAATTTTTCTTCAATCTGCAAGATCTAGACGTTTATCCGTCTGTATATGTTCATGACAAGGTGATATGAAGCCGATTCACCAAAATCTTTGGTCGATTCTCCGATTTCTGTTGAATTAGGGTTCAAAATTTTATACTTTTCCTTTTACCCACTCCATTACTGATTGCATGCGGTATTTTCTTTCCATATTTATATTTGATTGATTGTTTTCCTTATTTATTTGTTCGATTCCTACCACTATTTAAACCCCTCCTCAATTCCCCTCTAGGGACGAAAGTTATCACGACTATTACACTCAATACCTCTCTCACCCGTTCATCTTCTTTAAAATACTTGTCTCTTTGGCCTGCTGAAAGCCAAGGCCATAATATTATCTACCTCCTCTAGTGCAAGCACTGCTCGGGGCCCTTACGAGGTTCTTGTGAACTTTGAAGAATCAGAGACCTGGGGTTCTTGCTACCAGTATTCTAAGCTCCTTATTATTCTATTGCTTGTCTAATTTTGCTACTGGTTAGTGGTTTTAACCTTTGCAATGTTAAATATCTTTCTTCTGCATACCTATATGTGTTTGAATCCTATGAGCATGATTTAGTTATGAATCCTTGATATTGCACTGCTATGATATCGTTCAATACTCCCCTATTATTCTATATTTTGATAGTTGAGTGCATTTTAGTACATGTAATTGTTTCCTGTTTGTTCTTAGTTTGTGTTAGGCTAATATGTGTTCTTCACTATGGCCTGCACTTCTATTTTGGTTTTCCTTTTTCTCTTTTGGAATAAGTTTTGTACCTCTGTATTTTTTCTAGCATCTGAACATGTTTTAGTTTTGAGTTTTAATGCATGTCTATCTTATGTGTTCTTTTAAATCTGATTGTTATGACTATCTGTTGTTAGTTATAGAATCCCCTCCATGCCTTGCTTTGGATACTACTAAAACTCTATGAAAATCTCCCTCTACTTTGAATGAATCATTTAGTGCTAAGTTTTGTGTTTAATCGACTGTTCTTTGTATACTAGCCACAACTATATGGGTTTCATGTTTTAATACTGCTTCTTTGCTATTTGTAATCCTCATCTTCAGCACCACTTATGATTTTAGATAAACATCCCATTTTCCCTCTTATGTATGTTAATGAGTAGGTAATCTACCCCGTTTTATGCCATAAGTTTCTATACTATGATCTATTCCCCATCATGTTAAATTTTTCATGATATTGGCCAAGTTGTACCATGAGTATGTTGATATGCTATCTGGGACTTTATTAAAACTGTCATGCTAGAACTTTCATTGTACTAGACTGATATTTGAAATCCTTTAGGTTAATGCTCTTTTCTGAATTTGTGTGGCATTGTGCACCCTTATATGTTGATCTTATAATCTCTGAAAACCTGTTTCCCCTAACTCTAAATATGTTTTACTGCCAACGTGCTATCTGTTGCTAAGTATTTGAACCTGTAATACCAACATGTCCTCTAAGTCTTGTTGATTCTCTTAACTGGCATGTTCTATGTTTAATCAACTCTGCTATGTCTGCTTCTAAAGTACAAGTGCACCTCTTCAATTTCTATCACTTAATCACTATTCTCTCACTCTCATCTATTATCTATATTATTCTGAATCTATCGCTCTTGGCCGGCTGAAAGCCAAGGCTACCAAAACTCTCTCTATTGACCTCCCTAATGTGAGCACTGCTCGGGGTCCATTTGAGACTCTTGTGAACTCTGACACACTACGATTTGAGGTCCTTTGGCCACCCTCTTTGCTGGTGGAACTTAAGCTGTCTCCGAAACTTATCTTGCCTCTCTTATTGTGTTTGTTGAATTTGTAAACGAGGTTGCTTAATTTATTTTTGTGTGATTCGATAATTTATTTGTGTCATGTCGTCAATTTGTGACCTTTTGGCCTCGCATGAGTTCCTTTGTGACTTTGGGTTGTGCCGATGGACATAGTTTCCTGCTTGAGAGATGTTTGGACATGGGCATGCTATTTGTGGAAATTAAGCTTGTTGAAGGCCTATGCAGTGCTGGGTTAACTTCATGTTTTAGGCCTGCTCTTGGGCCTGTAGCCTTATTCACGTGTAACATTTATATTTATATTCTTTGGGCCTGTAATAATTTGTAATAACAAAGAATTGGGGTGTTAGGGAAATTGGAAAAATGGGTATATTCTAATGTTTGCATAAAAGGGTAGAAAAACATGCCTATAGAATTTACATGACTTACTTGTTATTTTATTCAACCTGCCATATATGCTATTTAGTTTCCATGTACACTAGTAGAAACCATGCCTATAGGGAATCACACACTCAACCTGTTTTGCTACGCCTACTACTTTGCATTATTAGACAACATGTCTATAGGAAATCAGTGTCAACAACTATTCGCTAAATTTGCGTAACTGCAGCATATTCATTAGATACCATGCCTATAGGATTATTATTAACTTATGTCCTACTGATCCTTATCTAGATATCATGTCTATAGGATCTTAATTGATTAATTAGCTATTGTTATTGTTATTTCTATCGTATCGATCGCCTAGAAAACATGCCTATAGGGACAAAGTATTATAGAATCAGTTTCAATTGCCCACTCTTAGAAATCCTGCCTATAGGATGTTGTTATTCACCTAGAAAGTATGCTAATAAAATCAAACGCGGGTAATTATTTCAAGCTTTCAAACGGCTTTATTGCCTCATTTAGAGATTATGCCTACAGGATTTGTAACACCTATAATCTGTAAATTCATTGTTCTAAGATAATCAGCACTGCTTGTGCGCTTAAAATCAAAGTCACATAGAAACCATGTCTATAGGGCTTAATGACTCTAATTTGCCTCAATTCTAGGATTATCTACTGCCTAATGTAAAATCTGCCTGCGTGCATTAGTTTTACGTGTGGAGGCTAACTTGGTCTTTTAACTGCATTTACGTGAAGTCCTACTTGTTTTGAATGTCACTTAGTTTTATCATTTTGAGCAGCCTAAGTAATGTTTAGAACCACCCAAATAGAGGTCCAATGCCTCCTGGATCATAGGCATGGGACGGGTAGTGCACGTATAGGGTACGACTTAGAATTGAATTAGAGCGCCTTTAGGTAAATAACTTTAACATAGTAATTGGATAGCAGGAGATGATAGTCTGTGCCCGCTGAATAATATGAGCAACTCCTATTTAAAAGGAGTTGCGAAGTATTATTTATGTTGCACGGGGTGATCCTTTAGGCTAAAAAACTTAGGACCCCCTTTCCTTCATACACTTAGTCATCTAATATAAAACGTTATAGTTATATCCTTGTAGTCATAAATATGTGTACCCACTCTCATTGTGTTATAATAAAGCTCTCCGACCTTTTATCCTCTATCTTTATTTGATCATCTAATCGGCCGGTACCCATAGTTGTGGACCTCGAAGAGTGCCTAACACCTTCTTTTTGAGGTAATTTAAGCCTTTACCCGATCTTTGATAACGTTGACTAGTCAAACCGAGTTATCTGCACAATAGGTGCCCTAACGCACCTCAAATATCGTTAGGTGGTGACTCTTCTCTTTTAATCTCATCCTTTAAAAGAGTTCTCACACGTCGAAACCCCGCTTTTGCGAGGAAGAAAAAGGGGGCATGACAACATGGCTACTCTACTGGGGATACACTTAGGCTCTTACCATAATGAACTTGACTTACGTGGATTACTTTCTTTATTACATGCACTTCCCTTCTTCACCTTTATTTGTTTAAATTTGTTATGACATGCACATCCCTTTCCCGTTCACCTTTATTTTCTATGATCACTCTTCATTTCATCTTGTCTAAGACTGCCATATCATGTCTATCCCATCCCTATTTCCATATCTGCTTTATTACATTCTTGCATATATTCTATGAACTAAACTGACTCTTTCCTTTTGTCTTTCCTGTCTATATTTCCTATGTTTATCTTACTATTGTATTTACTACTCTTACATATTTATCATGCAAATACTTGACAACGTGTTATTTCTGCATAAAGCATGCTCCACATCATACTTCACTTGTGCTAATTATCCACATAGCGGCGCTTGATGAGTGTCCGCGCTCTTCCAAAATTACCTTTTTAAAATCGGAAAGGCTTATTTGCGGTAGACTAGTCGATTAGCGGTGCAATCGATGATCCCATGCCTTTCCCTCTAAAGTTGTCCACTAGGGAGTACCAGTCTAGGGCATTCTAGAAACCTTACTCCAATATCAAATGTACATGCATTATGTTAAACCTAGTACGGGTTAGAACAATGTTAACATAATAGCCCGCTAAGATAAGCCTTCTCCAAAGTCCGATGGGATTTCTACAATTCCAATGGACACTACCATGTTATGTGCATTACTTGGAGAAAATGTGCAAATATGTTGATCATTATTGTATAAGTGGTCGTATATGGAGGGGGAAAGGGCTAACTTTATTTGTTCGCAGAAAATGAAGCACGAAGTCCTCAGGTTCGGCATGGTCCAAAACATCCCACCTCTGCTACTTGACTGGTGGAAAGACCTTGCGCCTTGCGACAAGGATCATGTGAGAAGAGTAATTGGTGACTTTCCGTCTTTGCTTTATATCTAACCTAATAGAGATTTGATTGAGGCTGCTACCATGTTCTGGGATGAGAAAAGAGCGGTTTTCCGATTTGGTGACATAGAAATGACTCCTCTTTTATAAGAAATAGGATATTTTGCTAAGCTGCCATGGGATAGTCCGGGTTTACTAGTACAGAGAATCGCACCCCTCGCGGTTTTCTAAAGATGTTAGGTTTTAAGAAAAATGAAGAATTTCTTTGCTTACAGAAATCCTACATCCCTTTTGGGTATCTTTATGAGAGTTATGGGCATAGTAAATCGTACCGTCTTCATTATGAGGAACTTGCCATTATCTCCTTAGGTTGGATGCACCACCGAGTTTATGTATTCATCATTTGCTTCTTAGGTTTGTTGATATTTCCAATGAAAGGGAGGAAGGATTCACACTCGTTTAGCTATGGTTGCAAGAACGTTAATGGAAGGCATCGAGGGGCAAACCTACACCATCATCCCTATGATCCTAGCTGAACTGTACCGTGCTCTAGACCAGTGCAAGTAGGGGTTCGGATATTTTGAAGGTTGTAATCTATTACTGCAAATCTAGTTATTGGAGCACTTTCAGAGGGGAAAATATCGCCAAGAGCTTTTGCGTCGGCCATTGAATGACTACATAGCTTATCACAATCCAAAGAAAATGACATTCATCCCAAATAGGTTCGCGCAACCCAGAAGTGCTGTAAGTTGGGTACGTTTCTTTAGCAATCTGACAGACAATAAGGTACATTGAATGTTTGAGTGGTTTCCTAGCAGTGAGTTCATCATCAGGTCGAGGGATACTACTTATTTAGTATTGATTGGGTTACGAGGCATTTATCATTATGCTCCTATAAGGGTAATGAGACAAGCAGGAAGAAAACAGGTCATACATGGTCCAGTACAAGGCAGATTTCAAAAGGGACATCATTCCTTTCAAGTTCGAGGTGCAACATATGTGAAACTAGAAGGTCATTGTGGAAAGAGAGACTATCGAGCCACACAGGTCCATGCCGGTCATGTGCATTTCTATCCATCATTGTTGGTAGATGATATAGCGGGAGACGTCAAGCCAGGGGTCAATTTGGAAAATAGGATCATTGATGATGTTGCTGAGGCACAGGTCAAGTATAGAAGGCTTCGCAAAAGGGTTTTTGAGTCCGAATCTAGACATCTGGAACAACATAAAGTGGGCATGGAGGCAATTAATGAATGGAAGAAAATCGCCACTAAGTCCATCGAGAGATTGGACTATCTAGAACAAGGATTGACGGAGCTTGAGGGAAAGACGAGAAAGAGGCTTGCGGATTGTCAAAACACGGATGGCAGTGAAGGAGGGCATCTAGCAAAGGCTTATTTATTATTGGATATGCGCGACTTGGGGAACATGATTGATGGAGTCAAAAGAGCCAAGCACGGAGAAGGTCCTTCAGGGACCAAGTAGACTAGCAAATAATGTCCTTTATTATTTTCTAGCTTAGTTTTATATTTCAATTGTAATAAGGCTAAATGCCATTAGTAGCTTTATTATTATTGTCGATTTACTGAAGGTTTGGCTCATTTTCACATTAATGAAATGATGCAATTATTGGCATCGATTTTCTCCAAGTCTATGTGTCGCCTAGGCCTATCTCGGGCACAACGAGGTCCCCAAATTAGGACGCGAATTATTACATGATTTTTGCAAAACATGTTTAATATTGAAAGCATTCTTTCAATACCCCTTACTAACTTGGGTACCTTTTGCATTTTCTTACTTTTTGATTATTCCCACTCCCCAAGGTTGGTTCTTGCATACTGGCATCATCAGCATATCACACTAGATCCAGAGGTCCTCCACCGAGTAATCCTAAAGGCAAAAGCAAAGGAAAAGGGAAAATGTATGATTTGAGTGGTATCAAGAAGGACAACGCCACCCTGACAGAAAATGTCGAAACTTCGGATGGCCGAAGTACTGCGATATAGAATGAACTAGTCTTATGTCTGGAACAGAAAATCATGGATCTACAAAGAGAACTTGAGCAGGTCCGAAACTTGGCAAACCTTTCTCTCACCCTCAATGTTCATGATATTAACCAGCAAAATCCAACTACCCAAAACCAAGCGCCACCACAAAACACACAAAACCAAAATCCACCGCCAAATCCTCTTACACCACACCAGTACCCCACGCCTCCTCAAAACCTTAACCCTCCACCAGCATGTACTCCTCAACAACACCACCATCATCCAACTCCATACCCATAAACTACCACTTATCACACTCCCCAAAATGCACCACAATCCACTCCTGATCCCCAAAACTCAACCAATGACCACCCTTATGCCTAGATTCCCGGAGTTCATCAAAGTAATCCCATATACGTGGAAACCCTACCCCACACCCCGCAACAAACCCTATACATACCTGAATGAACCGAGAAAGACCTGCTCATTAAGAACATGGCAAAAGAACTCAAGAAGCTCACTGGCAGAGTTCATAATGTCGAAGGTGGTAAAGGCATTGAAAGTTTAAACTATGAGGACTTGTGCATTCAGCCAGATGTGGAACTCTCAGAGGGTTACAAACCTCCCAAGTTCGAAATGTTCAATGGAACTGGTGATCCAAAAGTGCATCTAAGGACGTATTGTGACAAACTTGTAGGAGTGGGCAAAAATGAACGAATTCGTATGAAACTGTTCATGCGAAGCCTCACCGGAGATGCGTTGTCTTGGTATATGCGTCAGATTTCATGGACAAATTCAGGTTCAACACAAAAAGTGCACCAGATGTTTTCTATATTCAAAACCTCAAGAAGAAACCAACAGAAACCTTTTGCGAATATGCTACTCGGTGGAGATCTGAAGCCGCGAAAGTAAGACCAGCACTTGAAGATGAACAAATGAGTAAGTTTTTCGTCAGAGTTCAAGACCCGCAGTACTATGAAAGGCCTATGGTTATTGAAAATCACAAATTCTCCGACATCATCAAGCTGGGAGAAAGAATAAAAGAAGGGATTAAGTGTGGGATGGTGACAAATTTTGAGGCACTGCATGCAACAAATAAAGCATTGAAATTGGGAGGTATTTCGAAGAAGAAAGAAGTGGGAGCTGTAATGGTGGCCCAGGGTCCTATGTCTCCTCTCACATACCAAACACCTCCACCTACATACCAAATGCCTCCACCCACATACCAACCTTCACCCACCAGATACCAACAACCTGCTACCACCTACCACGCCTATAACACTCAACCCACATATTACCACTGACCACCACCCGCCCTCCAAAACTACCAAAAACCACGACCAAACTTCGACCGCAGATCACCTAGACAATACACCCCAATCGCTGAGCCCATAGACTAATTATATGAGAGATTGAAGGCTACTGGTTATGTCACTCCTATCCATGTCATTTCTATGAAGAACTCCTCTGAGTAGATTAATTCGAACAAGACATGTTCCTATCATTCAGGCATGAATGGTCATACAATTGACGAGTGCCGCACACTGAAAGACAAGATCCAGACACTGATCGACAACAAGGTCATACAAGCAAAGGAAGTTACACTAAATGTTCGTAACAATTCTCTCCCAGATCACAGCGGTGAGGGAGTGTATGTGATAGAGACCGACGAGGGATGGGATTCGGAGGGGTCAATCAGACTCATTCGGGAGGGGGTTGATCCTAAAATGTCTTCGGTCACCCTCACACCCATTGTGGTACAAACCCAAGCACCGTTTGAAGTCGAGGTAACTACACCCTTAACTGTGATGGTAGCCCCCACGCCATCTTACATGTCTGATTCTATCCCATGGGATTATGTTGCGGAAAAAAGGAGAAAAGGAAAAGCAAAAACGGAGGAAACAGGTGCGGTGCAAGGCATGACTAGAACTGGCAGAGTCTATACACCTGAGCACCTGGGAGGAACAAGCAAAGAACCTGCATCTAAGTCGCATGTTATTGAGACTGGCCCTGATGACCTTTGGAGCAAAGTACAAGCAAGGGAATACTCTGTCGTCGATCATCTGAGCAAAATGCCCGCTCAGATATCCATCTTGTCACTGCTGCAAAACTCCAAGACACACAAGAATACCTTGATGAAAGTGTTGAGTGAAGCTTATGCACCCACCAACATCACTAGTGGGGAGATGGCCAACATGGTCGGGCAGGTACTGGAAAGACACAAAATCATCTTTCACGAGGATGAATTACCACCAGAAGGACTAAGTCATAACAATGCACTACACATCATAGTGCAATTTGAGGATAAGTTCATTGCCTGGTCCTGATAGATGGGGGTTCAAGTCTCAATATATGCCCACTGACTACTCTAAAGAGGTTGGGTAAAGACCTGCACAAGATATGTATGGGATGTATGAATGTAAAGGTGTTTGATAGATCTCAAAGAGCCACAATCGGAGAAATCAACCTCAACTTGCAAATGAACCCGACCTGGTTTGATGTTGAGTTCCAAGTGATGGATATATCTGCTACCTATAATCTATTGTTGGGACGACCCTTGATACACGCAGTTGAGGTAGTGGCTTCTACTCTACATCAAGCTGGGAAGTTTGAATAGAATTATCAAGAAGTGATTATCCATGGGGATGGAAGCAACCCCATCTACAACAATCAGACCGTTCCAGTCATCGAGAATAGGAAGAAACTGAGTGGAGAAATGTACCATCGCATTGAGTGAGTCAACGCAATTGAAAAGGATCGATGGTGGAGTAACAAGATAAAAAGCATATTAATATGGACAGGATATGAACCTGGCAAGGGTCTCGGCAAAAACCTCCAGGAGATCACCAAACCCATACAACCGCAATGTCATGGCACAAGTTTTGGGCTCGGATATGAATATACTTGGAAAAAGTACCAGAATTGGTCGCCGCCATGGCGTGATCCTAATTATTCGCTGGAACAACCAGTACCACCTCTGCACCAGACATTTCATCAAGCTGACATAATGTGGGGATCTGATGGAGATAAAGTCTTACTTGGCATGAGGAAACTGTTTCTGGATGAAAGAAGATATGGATTGCAGTGCGATAGTTTAGGAGGAGGAGGAGGAAGACCTTATTCAAACCGTGGGGAAAAGGAGTTGTTCTAAAAAACTAGACTGTTGCACCATCCCGGGCCCGTCGAGTTCCTGGGTAGCTTGGAAGATTAACATCTATTATTTTTAAGCATTTGAGACATTTTCAGTATTTTTCTTTGAAATAATTGTTCGAGTCATCGAGCCACATTTGTTAACATTTTAAAGATTTCAATTAATGCATTGCTACTTTTGGTATTTACTATTATTTTCTATATTTTCTCTTTTTACAGCATTATTATTACCTATCTCGATGAACCTGTGACTGTGACATGTAATGAGACAACACAACATAAGGATAGTGATTCAGAAGACCTGGAAGATGATACGATACCTAAGGAAATCGTCAAAGAAGTGGAAAATTTTGAAAACAAGCCAAAGTCCAATTTGGACGAAACTGAGGCAGTTAACTTAGGGGATTCCGAACTGGTCAAGGAAACACGCATAAGCATTCATCTATCACCGTCAGATATAGAAGAGTACATTAGATTCCTAAAAGAATATGAAGATATCCTTGCATGGTCCTACGATGATATGATGGATTTGAGCACATCCATAGTAGCTCACAAGTTACCAACTAATCCTACATGTCCAGCGGTAAAGCAGAAGCTGGGAAAATTCAAGCCGTATATAAGTTTGAAGATAAAAGAGAAGGTCACCAAGCATATCAAAGCCAAGGTTCTTAGAGTGGTCGAGTACCCAACTTGGTTGTCCAACATTGTGCCAGTTCCGAAGAAAAATAGGAAAGTCAAAGTATGTGTTAACTACCGAGATCTAAACAGATCAAGTCCCAAAGATGATATCTCGTTGCCTAATATACACTTATTGATCGACAACTATGCCAAACATGAACTCCACTCCTTTGTGGATTGCTTCGCGGGGATCCATCAGATCTGGATGGATGAGGAGGATGCCGAAAAGATAGCCTTCATCACTCCATGGGGAATATATTGTTATAAAATGATACCATTTTGTCTGAAGAACGTCGGAGCCACCTACATGAGAGCCATGACAACTATTTTCCATGACATGATACACGAAGACATAGAAGTGTACGTGGGTGACGTTATCATCAAATCCAAAAGGAGTACGGATCACAAGGCGGATCTGAGGAAATTCTTCAATCGGCTTCAAAGGTATAATCTGAAACTGAATCCTGCAAAGTGTTCTTTCGGAGTCCCTGCCGGAACATTATTAGGATTCATCATCAGTCGTAGAGGAATTGAGTTAGACCCATCAAAAGTCAAAGCAATCCAAGACTTTCCACCTCTAAAGAACAAGAAAGATGTGATTAACTTTTTAGGGCGTCTTAATTACATCAGTTTCTTCATAGCACAATCAACAGTGATATATGAGCCGATCTTCAAAATGCTGAGGAAAGATGCTGCAACAAGTTGGACTGAAGAATGTCATAAAGACTTCGAAAAACTCAAGGAGTATTTATCCAAACCGCTTGTTCTGGTCCCACCAGAGCCAGGAAGACCACTGTTTCTTTATTTGTATGTACCGGATAGAGCTTTCAGTTGCGTTTTGGGACAACATGATGAAATTGGAAGAAAAGAGCAGGCAATATACTATTTGAGCAAGAAATTCACACCCTACGAAGCCTGGTATTCTTTGCTGGAACACACCTGCTATTCTTTGACATGGATAGCTCAGAAGTTGAGGCATTATTTCTGTGCATACATTACATATCTCATATCGAGGATGGATCCACTGAAATATATCTTTCAGAAGTCCATGCCTACGGATAAGTTAGCAAAGTGGAAAATATTGTTGAGCGAGTTTCACATCATCTATGTAACTCAGAAGGCGGTCAAAAGACAAGCATTGGCAGATCATCTGGCAGAAAATCCCGTAGATGGAGAATACGAACCATTGAAAACGTATTTTCCCGACGAGGAGGTGTCGTTCGTGGGAGAAGATATCACTGAAGCATATGATGGTTAGAGAATATTCTTCAACAGAGCAGTAAACTTCAAAGGAGTAGGTATCGGAGATGTTTTGGTATCAGAAACTGGCCAATACTATCCGGTATCTGAAAAACTCAAGTTTCCATACACCAACAATATGGCAGAATATGAGGCTTGCATCTTGGGACTTAGGTTGGCCATTGACATAAATGTTCAGGAGCTGTTGGTAATTGGAGATTCCGATATGTTGGTGCATCAGGTTTTAGGAGAATGGGCTACAAATAACACCAAAATATTGTCATATTTGCACTGTGTACAAGAGCTGATCAAAAGGTTCACAAAGATAGAATTCAAACATGTTCCGAGAATTCAAAATGAGTTCACAGATGCATTGGCCACCTATCTTCCATGACACAACACCTAGACAAGAACTTCATCGATCCTGTCCCAATAGGAATTCATAAACAACTAGCTTATTGTGCTCATGTTGAAGAAGATAGCGATGGAAATCCGTGGTTCCACGACATCAAGCAATATTTGGCAAAAGGAGAATAGCCAGAGCACTCTACCTATACTCAGAAGAGCACGCTTCGAAGATTAGCCAACCATTTCTTTCAAAGCGAAGGAATTCTGTATAGAAGAACTCCTGACTTGGGGTTACTACGGTGTGTCGATGCCAATGAAGCATCCAGATTGCACAAGGAAATACATGTCAGAACTTGTGGACCACACATGAATGGATTCGTCTTAGCCAAGAAAATACTAAGAGCAGGGTATTTCTGGATGACTATGGAAACAGACTGCATCAAGTATGTACAGAAATGTCACCAATGCCAGATACATGTTGATATGATACGAGTGCCACCCAATGAACTCAATGTAACAAGTGCACCCTGGCCTTTATCCGCTTGGGTCATGGATGTCATCGGCCCAATCGAACCCGCTACTTCAAATGGGCATAGGTTCATTCTAGTGGCCATAGACTATTTCACCAAAAGGGTCGAAGTCACATCTTACAAAGTTATTACTAAGAAGGTCATCGCAGATTTTGTTCGGGATCGCATTATTTGTCGGTTCGGAGTGCTAGAGTCAATCATCATCGACAATGCCGCCAATCTCAACAGTGATCTAATTAAGGCCATGTGTGAAAATTTCAAGATCAAGCATAAGAATTCCACAACATACATGCCGCAAATGAACGGAGCTGTAGAAGCCGCCAACAAAAACATCAAGAAGATACTAAGCAAAATGGTAGATAATTACAAACAATGGCACAAGAAGCTACCATTTGCTCTGCTCGGGTATCGTACCACGGTTCGCACATCAACTGGGGCAACTCCCTACCTATTGGTTTACAGTACTAAAGCAGTTATTCCTTCCGAAGTAGAAATCCATTCTTTCAGAATTATACAAGAGGATGAGCTCAGCGATGGAGAATGGGTACAGAGCTGCTATGGACAACTAGCTCTCATTGATGGTAAAAGAATGAATATGGTGTTTCACGGTCAACTCTATCAGAATAGGATGGCAAGAGACTTCAACAAAAGGGTCAAACCGAGGCAGTTTACACCAGGGCAATTGGTGCTAAAACAAATCTTTCCACATCAAGATGAAGCTAAGGGGAAGTTTTCACCCAATTGGTAGGGTCCCTATATGGTTCATCGGGTACTGACAGGAGGAGCACTTATACTTGCAGAAATGGACGGAGAGATTTGGCCAAAACCTATCAACTTAGATGCAGTCAAAAGATACTATGTTTAGGATTGTTCGCACTTCATCACTTGATGTAACTGAACTACGCCTGACCTGATTCCTGTTTAAGAGGGGATACGTAGGTGTGGGTTCGGTCACATCTTAATAAAATCTTCATTTTCCCATGGTCAGAAACTAGGGGCAAGATTGCAAGTTCAGTCAACTTCGTCGTGTATGGAACAACCAAAAAGTATTGTCATAAGTATGCATTTAAACTTGGGTAGAATTTTGAGGACCCTCAAAATTCTAAAAAAAAAGAGGTTGCAATGTCTCTAAGTGTGTCACAGTCACCGGATCATCTAAATTATTTGATCTTACATACTACAATACATTTCAAGAAATTATATTTTTGCAAATAATTTGTCAAATGCATACATATTTTTCGAAAACTTTGTTTCTATAACAGTCGGATGCTACCCAGGGTAACTCAAACAGGACTGCAAGACAAGAGTGAAGGCAAAGCAAGGAGTCAAGAGCATGAACCAACCTTTCCCCCGCAAAACTCATAACCTTTTTTTGAATGGAGGCACAATGAACACAACATGAATATTCGCAAATATATACACACAGCAAAATCACTATCTTCATAATGACTAGGTTGCCGAACGCAACACATCAAGCTGAGAAATACTTCACCCTCTCACAGCTATCCTTTGCTTTTCTCGCATAAGGCTAATCATTGCCTTCCCTTGCATGAGACTAAGAATTGTCTCCTCTTCTTGCATGAGGCTAAGAATTGCCTCCATAATTGCATAAGGCTAAGCACTGCCAGTATGAGACTAAGCATCGTCTCCTTTCCTTGCATGAGGCTAAGAATTGCCTCCGAAATTGCATAAGGCTAAGCACTTCCTTCCTTTGCATGAGACTAAGCATTGTCTCCCTTTCTTGCATGAGGCTAGACATTGCCTCTATAATTGTATAAGGCTAAGCACTGCCTTTCCTTTGCATCAGACTAAGACTTGTCTCCCTTCCTTTGCATGAGACTAAGCCTTGTCTCCCTTTCTTTGCATGAGACTAAGCACTGTCTCCACTTCTTGCGTGAGGCAAAGCATTGCCTCTGTAATTGCATAAGGCTAAGCACTGCCTTTCCTTGCATGAGACTAAGCACTGTCTCCCTTCTTTGCATAAGGCTAAGTACTGTCTCTATTCCTGGCATAAGGCTAAGCACTGCCTTTCCTTGTATAAGGCTAAGCCCTGCCTTTCCCCGCACGAGACTAAGCGTTGTCTCTGTTTCTTGCATAAGGCTAAGCATTGCCTTTCTTTGGATAGGACTAAATATTGTCTCCACTACACTGCATAAGGCTAAGCATTGCCTTTCCTTGCGTAAGACTAAGCGTTGTCTCCATCCTCTGCATAAGGTTAAGCACTGCTTTTTCTTGCATGAGACTAAGCGTTGTCTCCCTTTATTCATCTAGGGCTAAGCACTGCCCTCATCTCACACAAGACTAAGCCTTGTCTTGTCTCGTCCTCGCACATGACTAAGCATCCTATCTTTGCATTTTGTCCGAAGGTGTCATAGTCCGAAGACATCATCCTCATAGCCGGTAGACACCATTCCATGGCCTGAGGATCTCTCAAAACTGCACATCATTATTCAAAGGCGTCATAGTCCAGAGGCACCATCCTCATGGTCCAAGGACATCATTTCATGTCATGCGAATCCCTTGTCAAGCACTTCATGGCCCGGTACATCATGGTCTAAGGACATCATCCTCACCGTCCAAAGACAACCTTCATGGTCCAAAGGGAGTTTGCATCACGTTTAAATTGTTTCAATAACCCATATATATTCGCATACACCATGTTTTAAGTTTGCAGGTAATCCAGGAGGTAACCATTCTACAAACGGGAGTAATCTTCGCCCCGATTTCTGTTCACAACGTTCACATCCTTCGATTGCTTCAAACATAACCGACTACCAGTAATTTCCTACCGTTTACTCTATGACCGTTCAGATATCTACATTGTGGCACATCCGTAATGTTTCAAATTCACATTCATGACTCTGCATAAATTCATCCGATACTATCCTACCCAAAAGAACCCTTTCCGACACATACAACCATTCCTATAACAAACTCCATCGGTTTCATTCACCGTTGGATCCACAACTACACACGGCCTAATTTTCGTAACACCAGGGATATGTACGCAACTCAGGAACCAGGGTTCGACCTCCATGTTTTTAAATTACATCATTCCCTACTTAATTCGGCCAAAATTGGTCATCATTTTCTTTAACTAACAACTCTTTCATCATTCCAGGGTAAAGAGGGGCAATTGTTGATACCCAGTTTTGCCCTCATATTTTTTCAAATAGTATATATATTTTCAACATGTCATTTTGCATCATTATTTAGTTTTTAAGAATTATACATGTATTTTTCATAATTGTTTAGCAATTTTTAGAGCTTTAAAGCTAATTCTCTTGCACCTAAATTATTTGAATATTTACTAATTATTCCTCTAAATTATTTTGTGATGATCTAATCATCTAAAATTATTATTTTCCTCCATATACATGTTTCAAATATTTTTTACTTCATTTCATATAATTATATTAGTATTTTAGGCTATTTGCACAATCTTGCAATAATGGCCTACATTTCATAATTTATTGCATTTGTCAGTGTATTCAAAGTCAAAATAAGTTTCTACATTTTTATAATATTATACTATCAATTTAAAGTATTAAATTGCATAGATAGCATTTTTTAAACTATTTTTATTAAATTATTTCCCCTTAATCTATTATTTAAAAACTGGCCCAATGTTAGGCTAATTTTCGGACCAATTTTGGCCCAAACACTTAGCCCACTCACTCTCCTCTTCAGCAGCCCAATCCAAACGACCCTTTAACCTCAACTCAGGTAGAACCCATTTCAAATAACCCGCCCAGTCTCCCTTGCGATCCTGGCCGTTGATCTCAAATGATCTACGACCCATAACACACCTACCCGTTTCTTTATATTCCCCCTTACCCAAAACCCTAGCCCATTTCTTACCAACCCGCTGCCCTGAAATCCCTAGAATCCTCCCTCTTCTCTGAAGAACCCTAATCGCCGCCTTTTCCAAACCCTCTCCTAATCCCGTTAACAATGGGATTCACCCATTATTTGCTTACCATATTGGTGTTCCTTCGCTACTGGTTGTTTCTTTATGGTATTACATAGTATTTGCTCTATTTTGGCAAGCATAAATCTTCGAATCAAAGGAAATTCATCTTCAATCTGTAAGATCTAGATGGTATTCCGTCTGTCTACGTTCATGACAAGGTGATATGAAGCCGATTCACCAAAATCTTTGGTCGATTATACGATTTCTATTGAATTAGGGTTCGAAATTTTATACTTTTCCTTTTACCCGTTCCATTACTGAATGCATGTGGTATTTTCTTTCCATATTTATGTTTGATTGATTGTTTTCCTTGTTTATTTGTTCGATTACTACCACTATATAAACCCCTCCCCAATTCCCCTCTAGGAATAAAAGTTATCACTGCTATTATACTTCATACCTCTCTCACCCGTTCATCTTCTCTGAAATACTTGACTCTTTGACCGGCTGAAAGCCAAGGCCATAATATTATCTACCTCATCCGGTGCAAGCACTGCCCAGGGCCCTTACGAGGCTCTTGTGAACTCTGAATCATCGGAGACCTAGGGTTCTTGATGCCAGTATTCTAAGCTCCTTATTATTCTGTTGCCTGTCTAATTTTGCTAATGGTTAGTGCTTTTAACCTTTGCAATGTTAAGTATTTTTCTTCTGCATACCTATATGTGTTTGAATCCTGTGGGCATGATTTAGTTATGAATCCCTGATATTGCACTGCTATGATATCGTTTAATACTCCCCTATTATTCTATATTTTGATAGTTGAATGCATTTTAGTACATGTAATTGTTTCCTGTTTGTTCTTAGTTTGTGTTAGGCTAATATGTGTTCTTCACTATGGCCTGCACTTCTATTTTGGTTTTCCTTGTTCTCTTTTGGAATAAGTTTTGTACCTCTGTATTTTTTCTAGCATCTGAACATGTTTTAGTTTTGAGTTTTAATGCATGTCTATCTTATGTGTTCTTTTAAATCTGATTGCCATGACTATCTGTTGTTAGTTATAGAATCCCCTTCATGCCTTGCTTTGGATACTACTAAAATTCTATGAAAATCTCCCTCTACTTTGAATGAATCATTTAGTGCTGAGTCTTGTGTTTAATCGACTGTTCTTTGTATACTTGCCACAACTATATGGGTTTCATGTTGTAATACTGCTTCCTTGCTATTTGTAATCCTGATCTTCAGCACCACCTAAGATTTTAGATAAACATCCCATTTTCCCTCTTATGTATGTTAATGAGTAGGTAATCTACCCCTTTTTATGCCATAAGTTTCTGTACTATGATCTATTCCCCATCATGTTAAGTTTTTCATGATATTGGCAAGGCTGTACCATGAGTATGTTGATATGCTATCTAGGACTTTATTAGAACTGTCATGCTAGAACTTTCATTGTACTAGACTGACATTTGAAATCCTTTAGGTTAATGCTCTATTCTGAATTTGTGTGGCATTGTGCACCCTTATATGTTGATCTTATAATCTCCGAAAACCTAATTCCCCTAACTCTCAATATGTTTTCCTGCCAACGTGCTATCTCTTGGTAAGTGTTTGAACCTGTAATACCAACATGTCCTCTAAGTCTTGTTGATTCTCTTAACTGGCATGTTCTGTGTTTAATCAACTCTGCTATGTCTGCTTCTAAAGTACAAGTGCACCTCTTCAATTTCTATCACTTAATCACTGTTCTCTCACTCTCATCTATTATCTATATTATTTAGAATCTATCGCTCTTGGCCGGCTGAAAGCCAAGGACACCAAAACTCTCTCTATTGACCTCCTTAATATGAGCACTGCTCGAGGTCCATTTGCGACTCCTGTGAACTCTGACACACTAGGATTTGGGGTCTTTTGGACGCCCTCTTTGCTGGTGGAACTTAAGTTGTCTATGACACTTAGCTCTCCTCTCTATCACTTAAACGGGGTTGCTTAATTGATTTTTGTGTGATTCGATAATTAATTGGGTCATGTGGTGAATTTGTGACCATTTGTCCTGGCATGAGTTCCTTTGTGACTTCGGGCTGTGCAGATGGACATAGTCTCCTGTTTGAGAGATGTTTGGACCTGGGCATGCTATTTCTGGAAATTGAGCTTGTTGAAGGCCCAAGCAACGCTGGGTTGTCTTCATTATTTAGGCCTGCTCTTGGGCATGTAGCCTTATTCACGTGTAATATTTATATTTATATTCTTTGGGCCTGTAATAATTTGTAATAACAAACAATTGGGGTGTTAGGGAAATTGGGGAAATGAAGATATTCTAATGTTTGCATAAAAGGGTAGAAAAACATGCCTATAGGATTTACATGACTTACTTGTTATTTTATTCAACCATATATGCTATTTAGTTTCCATTTACACTAGTAGAAACCATGGCTATAGGGAATCACACACTCAACCTGTTTTATTATGCCTACTACTTTGCATTATTAGACAACATGTCTAAAGGAAATCAGTGTCAACAACTGTTTGCTAAATTTGCGTAACTGCAGGATATTCATTAGATACCATGCATATAGGATTATTATTAACTTATGTCCTACTGATCCTCATCAAGATATCATGTGTACAGGATATTAATTTATTAATTAGCTATTGTTATTGCTATTTCTATCATATTGATCGGCTAGAAAACATGCCTATTGGGACAAAGTATTATAGAATCAGTTTCAATTGCCAACTCTTAGAAATCCTGCCTATAAGATGTTGTTATTCGCCTAGAAAGTATGCTAATAAAATCAAACGCGGGTAATTATTTCAAGCTTTCAAATGGCTTTATTGCCTTATTTAGAGATTATGTCTATAGGATTTGTAACACCCTGTAATCTGTAAATTCATTGTTCCAACATAATCAGCACTGCCTGTCCGCTTAAAATCAAAGTCACATAGAAACCATGTCAATAGGGCTTAATGACTCTAATTAGCCTCAATTCTGGGATTATCTACTGCCTAATGTAATGCCTGCATTCATTAGTTTTACGTGTGGAGGCTAACTTGGGCCTTTAACTGCCTTTATGTGAAGTCCTACTTGTTTTGAATGTCGCTTAGTTTTATCATTTTGAGCAGCCTAAGTAAAGTCTAGAACTACCCAAATAGAGGTCCAATGCCTCCTAGATCATAGGCATGGGACAGGTAGTGCACACATAGGGTACCACTTAGAATTGAATTAGAGCGCCTTTAGGTAAACAACTTTAACATATTAATTAGGTAGCACGAGATGTATAGTCTGTGCCCGCTGAATAATATGATCAACTCCTATCTAAAAGGAGTTGCGAAGTATTATTTATGTTGCACGAGGTGATCCTTTAGGCTAAAATACTTAGGACCCCCCCTTTCCTTCATACACTTAGTCATCTAATATAAATCGTTATAGTTATATCCTTGTAGTCATCAATATGTGTACCCACTCTCATTGTGTTATAATAAAACTCTCCGACCTTTTATCCTCTTTGTTTATTTGATTACCTAGTCTTATTACATAATTTACATAGTCCTAAGTTCGGCCGGGACCCACAGTTATGGACCTCGAAGAGTGCCTAACGCCTTCTCTTTGAGATAATTTGAGCCCTTACCCGATCTTTGGTGACATTAACTAGTCAAACAGAGTTATCTGCACGATAGGTGCCCTAACGCACCTTAAAAAATCGTTAGGTGGCGACTCTTCTCTTTTAATCTCCTCCTTTAAAAGGGTTATCACACTTAGAAACCCGCTTTCGCGAGGGGAAAAAAAGGGGGCGCGACACCTTAAAGTCTTGAAATATGACTGTACGATCACTGGCGTCCGGCACAAGCAGATGTACCTGGATCTGCACAAAAATGTGTAGAAGCGTAGTACGAGTACACCACAATGGTACCCAATAAGTATCAAGCCTAACATCGGTAGAGTAGTGACGAGGCCAGGTCAAGACACCTACTAGGATAAGAAAAATTGAACAAAGTATAATATATTCTTATAATGAAAATGAGGAACTAATGACAATAAAACAATATCATAAGGTAAGATATCAACGGAGATTAAGGCTATAAAAGCAACAAGAAGTGAACATATGATGAGAACAACAAGACAAATAGGAGTAAGACAAAGAAGGGACAACAACAACTGTTCAAACAACAAGCCTTTTTAACATAAAATGTACAACAAGAATCACAACCATGGTACCACCCCTCATATCCACATTTCACAACTTCAATCACAACCTTTCCTTATACCGCTGCATGAGCCTTAGATTTAGATATTTTTGAAAATATTTTTTTCTGAAATAGCTACACGCAGTTTAGCCCCCTTATGTCGCTGCGTTGCTTCAAGTAATTCCCTTACTAGCAAAACCCACATAAATTACCACCTTATGCCGCCGCATGCACATTAACCCCTATCCTTATATCGCTGCATGCACATCAATATCACAACACAATAACAACTCGCACCGCAAGTGCCCTATGCCACAACTTACCAAAATCAACAATACCAAAGTTACCACAACATATAGCCCAAAGGCTCAAGCACGATGTGAGCAAGAATCTCAATAATAACAAAATACATGAGAATTACTCAACAAGGAAAGATATCTCAATAATCAACAACTTCAACCTCAATGTGATAATAGCTTTTGTAACTTCAACTTCAAAAGAGAATAATTACACAATTAAAAGGCACATGACAATAAAAGGGATAACAACATCAATTAAGGCATATAAAAACATGTTTGACAATAAAAGATAGAGCATGTGATAACAGCATCAAGTAAAGCATGTAGAGCAATTTAACCATGGAAGATATAACATGATATTTCAATTTCTAATTAAAAGCATGAAAGGGCCTAAGAGTCTAAAATCGGTCAAATACCACAAATAAGACTGTGTACACACTCGTCACTTCGTGTACACGTATTTTATATAATTTAAATAACACAAATCAACCCAAGTCCTAAGGAGTATTTCCCCCACACAAAGTTAGACAAGATACTTACCTCAAACAAGCTAAATCAATCTCCTAATAAGTCTTTCCCATGAAAATCCAACTTTGAATGGCTCGAATCTAACCAAAATAAATTAATACCATAAATACAAGCCATAGGAAGCAATTTTGGAAAATAAAGTTTCAATCTTTAATTAAAATCAAAAGTTAACTCAAAAAGTCAACCCTGTGCCCGTACCTCGGATACCAACCAAACATACAAAATCCGAATATCCATTCCGATACGAGTCCAACCATACTAAAATTATCCAATTCCGGCCTCAAATCGACCTTCGAATCCTCAATTTATAGTTTAGGAAAGAATTCACAAAAATTCCCAATTTCTCCAACTCAAATCACTAATTAAATGATAAAAACAAAGATGGAATTATGATTAATGAATAAAACCGATTAAAAAACACTTACTCCAATCCAATCCTTGAAAATCCCCCCCCCCCCCCCCCGAAAATTGCCAAAACCTAGCTATCTAACTCAAAATTTGGAAAATAAAATAAAACCCTCGATCTTCTCTATTTCTGCCCACACATTCCACACCTGCGGACAATTGGTCATTTCTGCGACTCCGCATCTGCTGAAATATCATCGCAGATGTGGCTACACTAAAGCACAGCAAATTACACTTCTACGATCCACACAGCGCATCTGCGGAAAAGGACCGCACCTACGGTCCCAAGCTAACAGGCAAAACTCCGCTTCTGTAGAAAAATCCGCATCTGCGGTTGCGCACCTGCACAAGAACCTCCGCACCTACGGACCCAGCTCACCCAGCCTCATCTCGCATCCGTGGTTAATGTGCTGCTTTTGCAGTGCCGCACCTACGGCTATACCCTAGCAGGTGCGATTGCACCAGAACTCAGCAGGCATCCAAAATCCTTCAAGTCTCCAAATGAGTCCAAACTCAACCTGAATCACATATGGGGGCCTTAGGACCCCGTCCAAACATACCATCAAGTCCTAGAACACAACACGAACAAACTCGAGGCCTTAAATCACATCAAACAACATCAAATCTACAAACCAACTAATATTCAATTTAAGCATGTTGAATCAATTAATATTCAACTTCTAAAACTAATGTCGAATAATATCAAACCAACTCCGAATGAGCTCAAATTTTGCTTGCAAGTCCGAAATTGAACAACGGACCTATACAAACTCTCAGAATCACAATCCGAGCCCGATATCAATAAAGACAACCCTCGGTCAAACCTATCAACCTTCCAAACCTTCAACTTTCCGTCTTTCGCCAAAAAGCCTAAAAACCAACCTTCGAACCTCCAAATCAATATTCGGATATTTGCCTAAGACAAAAATCACCATACGAAGCTATCAAAACCATCAAAACTCCATTTTAGAGCCGTCTACATAAAAGTCAAACTCTGATCAACTCTTTCAACTTAAGCTTCCAACCTTGGGACTAAGTATTCCAATTCATTCCGAAACTCACCCGAAACCAAATCAACTACCCCGATAGGTCACATAACCACAATTGAACATAGAGGAGGCAATAAATAGGGAAACAGGGCTAAAATATTCAAAACGACCGACCGGGTCGTTACATTCTCCCTCTCTTAAAACAAACATTCTTCCTCGAACGAGTATAGAGACATACGTAAAGTGCTGAAAAGGTAAGTATAACGGCTATGCATGTCATGCTCGGTCTCCCAAGTCGCCTCCTCTACCGGTTCACCCCTCCATTAAACCTTTACCGAAGCAATATTTTTTGACCTCATCTTTCGGACTTGCCTGTCGAAGATGGCCACTGGCTCCTCAACATAAGTCAAATCCTTGTCCAATTGGACTGACCTAAAATCTAACACATGGGACGGATCACCATAATACTTCTGAAGTATGGAAACATGGAACACTAGGTGAACTGCCGATAAGTTAGATGGCAATGCAAGCTTGTAGGCCACCTCCCACACACTCTCAAGGATCTCAAAAGGATCAATATACCTAGGGCTCAACTTGCCCTTCTTCCCAAATCTCATCATACCCTTCATGGGTGAAACCCACAGCAAAACCCTCTCTCCCACCATATATGCTACATCACAAACCTTCCGAACAGCATAGCTCTTCTGCCTAGGCTGTAATGTACGAAGCTGATCTTGAATCAACTTGACTTTTTTCAAGGCATCCCAAACCAAATCAGTGCCCAACAACCTAGCCTCAGCCGGCTCAAACCAACCAACTGGAGAACAACACCGTCTCCCATATAGGGCCTTATAAGGAGTCATCTAAATACTCGATTGGTAGCTATTGTTGTAGGAGAACTTTGTAAGCGGTAAGAACTGATCCCATTATCCCTCGAAATCCATAACACAGGAACATAGCCTATCCTATAAGAACTGAATGGTGCGCTCGGACTGCCTGTCCATCTGGGGTAGAATGTTGTACTCAACTCAACTCGTGTGCCTAACTCACCTTATACGACTCTCCAGAAGTGCGATGTGAATTGCGTACTTCGATAAGAGATAATGGACACTTGCACGCCATGAAGATGAATAATCTCAGGGATACATATCCGAGCCAGCTGCATGAAGAATAGGTAGTCACCATCAAAACTGAATATGCCGACTTGGTCAGCCTATCCACAATAACCCACACTGTGTCAAATTTCTTCAAAGTTTATGGGAGCCCAACAATGAAATCCATGGTAATATGCTCCCACTTCCACTCGGGAATCTCAAGTCTCTGAAGCAAACCTTGCGTCCTCTGATGCTCGTACTTCACCTGCTGACAGTTCAAGCACCGAGCCACATACTCCACAATATCTTTCTTTATTCTCCTCTACCAATAATGTTGCCTCAAATCCTGATACATCTTACCGGCACCCAGATGAATGGAGTACCATGAACTGTGGGCCTCCTCAAGGATCCACTCACGCAACCCATCAAAATTTGGTGCACATATCCGTTCCTGTATCCGCAACACCACGGAATCTCTGATAGAAACATTATTGGCATCGCCGTGCTGCACCATTCCTTAAGGACAAGAAAATAGGGGCCATCATACTGACGCTCTTTGATGCACTCATACAAAGAAGATGGAGAAATCACGCAGGCTAGAACTCGACTGGGCTCCGAAATATCCAATCTCGCAAACTGATTGGTCAACGCTTAAGCATCCTATGCTAATGGTATCTTACCAACTAAAATATATGTAAGGCTACCCATACTCTCCGCTTTCCTACTTAAGGAATCGACCACCATATTGGCCATCCCAGGATGATATAAAATAGTGATATCATAGTTTTTCAACAACGCTAACCATCGTCACTGCCTCAAGTTCAAGTCCTTTTCCTTAAACAAGTGTTGTAAACTCTGATGATCTGTGTATACCTCACAAGACACGCCATAGAGATAATGCCTCCAAATCTTCATTGCATGAACTATAGGTGCAAACTCTATATCATGAATGGGGTAGTTCCTTTTATGCGGCTTCAACTGGAATGAAGAATAAGTGATCACCCTACCCTCTTGCATCAAGAAACACCCAATACCAATCCGAGAAGCATCAGAATAAACCGTATATGAAGCAGACGGTGAAGGAAAAACCAAGACTGGAGCTATGGTCAAGGCAGTCTTGAGCTTTTGAAAGCTCTCCTAACACTTGTCGGACCACCTAAATGGAGCATCCTTCTAGGTCAATCTAGTCAAAGGTGCAACAATGGACGAGAAACCCTCCACAAAACGACGATAACATCCAGCCAAACCAATAAAATGCCGAATCTCATTAGCTGAAGTCGATCCGGGCCAGCTCTAAAATGCCTCAATCTTCTTCGGATCTACCTTAATCCCCTCACTAGATACCACATGACTCCAAAATGTCACCGAATCAAGCCAAAATTCACACTTTGAAAATTTTACATATAACTTCTTCTCCCTCAAGGTCTGGAGCACAATCCTCAAATACTGCTCATGATCCTTTGGGTTGTGGGAGAACATCAAAATGTCATTAATGAATGCGATGACAAAAGAGTCGAGATATGGCTGGCATACATTGTTTATCAAGTGCATAAATGTTGTTGGGGCATATCGAGTCCTAAAGTTAGTCTTCGGAATATCCGAATCCTGAATCTTTAGCTGATGATACCCTGACCTCTGATCAATCTTTGAGAACACTTTGGCACCCCGAAGTTTGTCAAATAAGTCATTAATGCGTGGTAATTGATACTTGTTCTTGACTGTAACTTTGTTCGGCTGCCTATAATTAATGCATATCTGCATAGAGCCATTCTTCTTCTTCACGAATAAAACTTTAGCAATGCAAGGAGAGACACTCGGCCTGATGAAACCCTTATTAAGCAACTCCTGAAGTTACTTTTTCAATTCCTTCAACTCCACAGGTTCCACACGATATAGTGGAATAGAAATGGGCTGAGTGCCCGACACTAAGCCAATGCCAAAATCAATATCCCTATCGGGCGGCATGCCCGGTAGATCTGCTGGAATTACGTCTGGGTAATCTCTCACTACCGGGACTAACTCAATGGTAGGAATAAGAGCACTGACATCTCTCAGAAAGTCTAAGTATGCATGACACCCCTTCTCAACCGTTTGTTATGCCTTTAAAAAGGATACAACCCTACTAGGAACATAATCTGATACACACTCCAACCGCAGTAGCCCTTGCATATCCAATGTCATGGTCTTGGTATGACAATCCAGTTGATACCCAAGATCAAATCAAAGTCTACCATATTGAGTAGCAATAGATCAACTCTGGTCTCAAAACAACCAATAGTAACTAAACATGACCGATAAACACGGTCTATAATAATAGAATCTCTCATAGGCGTGGACATATATACATGAGCACTCAAAGAATAATGTGATATATCCAAATACAGAGTGAAGTAATATGACACATATGAGCAAGTGGAGCCCGGATCAAATAAAATAAAGACATCCCTATGACAGATCGGAACAGTACCTGTAATGACAACATCTGAAATGGTAGCCTTCGTCCTACCCGAAAAAGCATAGAAACGAGCCTGGCCTCCCTCTCTAGGGTGACCTCAGCCTGCCGGACTTCCACCCCTCCTGAGTCTGGGGTAGTACCTCACCATATGCCTGGTATAACCACACTCAAAGCAAGCTCTCGTGGGTGTTACTGCTGAAATTGTCTCTGGCCTGATCGGCTAGACTGAACGCTGAAGGCACCCAGTGTGGGCGGTGCACTAGAAAGTGGTTGTGCATAGTGGGCAACCTAAGGCCTAGAAGTAGCTGGAGCACTGCTAGTAGCTGAAAGTGCTGAATGAACTAGCAGACTCACATATCCCCTACCATGTCGGGCTGTAGCTGCAGCGTGGCAACTACTAAATCTTTCAGTACCTCAATGCCTCTTGGCCTCCATGTCCTCTCTCTCTCGGCCTCATATACCCTCCAACCTCCGCGCGATCTCTACCACCTGCTGATACAGAGTGTCTGTATCCAACTCTCGAGCTATGATGAATCTAATACTATAGTTGAGCCTCTCAATGAGTCTGCAGACTCGCCCTTTGATTGTACAAACCAAGGTAGGTGCATGTCGGGACAACTCATTGAATCTGATAGTATACTCTACCACTATCATAGTCCCCGAACGCAGCTGCTCAAACTCTGTGCGCCATGCATCCTGAAGGGTCTGGGGAACAAACTCTCTCGCAAGTATTTCTCAAAACTAAGCCCAAGTGAGTGGGGCTGCATCAGCTGGCCTACCCTCCTTGTAAGCCTGTCACCACTGATACATTGCTCCTGACAACTGAAATGTAGTAAAATCAACTCCACTCACCTCCACAACAACCAAGGTGCGGAGAATAAGGTGCCACTTCTCTAGAAAGCCATGCTCTGGCTGCACCACTTGATCCTCCTCGGCCTCTACCCTGGCCTTGTCCTCTCGTGGCTCTAGCAGGGGGTGTAGGTGTCTGTTCATCAGATCCAACAGTGTGTGTCCTCACCATCTGTGAGAGAATAAAAAGACAAAAATTCAGATTTTGAAATCACTAATTTCGCACGATAAGGAATCAAAGAAGTGAAATTTACTAGTAGTCCCGTAGTCTCTTGGAAATAAGTACAGACATCTCCGTACCAATATGCAATACTCTACTAAACTTGCTTAGGACACGTAACGCCTATGAACCTAGAGCTTTGATACCAAATTGTCAAGACCCTAAAATCCCTCCTAAGGTAGTCGTGATGGCACCTAGACTCTAAGACTATGTAAGCCTAAAATTCATGAATAACTTAATAGAATAATGAACTAAGATGATAAAATAATCTTAAGCTCGTAATAACTCCAAATCGGAAACATCAGTAATAAGATCCCATAACAAGTGGAACTGAGTCATAAGCTCTCCAAAAATAATCTAAGAACCTCTAATACAACACTATATGAGTAGAAGATAAATAGTAGAAAAAGCAATGATTGAAGGTGACTCTAAGGCATGCGGATGTCGAGCAGGTATACCTTGAAGTCTTCGAAAACATGACTAAAGGATGGCTGACATCTGGCACGAGCATATGTACTTGGATCACTGACATAGCCCCGTTCCCCCATTTATTGCTTATTATGTGCTCATTTGTTGTTATGTGACTTGTCAGGGTGGTTGGTTTGGTTTCGGGGATGTTTCAGAATAAGTTGGGACACTTAGTCCCAATGTTTGAAACTTAATTTGAAAGAGTTGACCGGATGTTGACTTATGTGTACATGGCTCCATAATGGAGTTTTGATTATCTCGATAGCTCCATATGGTAATTTTGAACTTAGGAGTGTGTCCGGATATTGATTTGGAGGTTCGTAGATGATTTTGGCTTGAATTGGCAAAAGTTGGAAAAGTTGAAGTTTGGAGAGTTGAGAAGTTTGATCGAGAGTTGGCTTTGTTGTTACTGAGCTCGGGTATTGGTTCTAGAAGTTGGAATAGGTCCATTGTGTTATTTACGACTTGTGTGAAAAATTTAGGTTTAATTGGAGTTGGTTTGGTATGTTTCTGCATTAGTTTTGGAAGTTAGAAGTTCATTAGGCTTGAATCGATGTGCGATTCTTGGTTTTAGTATTGTTTGATGTGATTTAATGCTTCGATCGAGTTTGTATGATGTTTTAGGATATGTTGGTATGTTTGGATGGGGTCCTGGGGGCTTCGGGTGTGATTCAAATCATGTTCGGCGCATTTTGGACCTTGAGGAACTACTAGTTGTCTGCATTTGGTTTCCTCTTTCGCGATCGCGGAGAAGGAGACGTGATCATGAAGATTTGTTGTTGGCAGCTGGGAATTTGTCCTCTGCATTTGCAATAGAGTGTTCACGTTTTTGTGGCTTTGTGAGGCTCAGGTTATCGCAGACGCAAAGAGGTCTACACGATCCTGTAAAGGAGTGGTCAGCTGGACGTTAGGCTTTAAACCTATGCGATTGCAGATGTGTGAACGTGTTTGCGGAGAGTCAGGTGTGGTGACCATTCTATTCGCGACTGGGTATTCGCATTCTCATAGGCTATTTTGGAGGGTAGTGATTTTTGTTCTTCGCGATCGCGGGGACATTCTGCGAACACGAAGAGGAGCATCTGGGCAGAATATAATATTTCAAAAATCAGGGTTACAGTATTATTTCACATTTGAACTTTGGGAGCTCTGATTGAAGCGATTCTTTGAGGGATTTTCAAGGAATTGATTAAGGTGAGTGATTCTAACTTGGATTTGGTTAATATACATGAATTTATCATTGTTTTTACCATTTAATTAATGTTTTGGGTTGGCAAAATTGGGGAAATTGAAGAAACTTTATAAAGTATAATTTGAGGATTTGAAGGTCGAGTTGAGATTGGAATTGAGTAATTTTGGTATGGTTGGACTCGTGGTTGAATGGGTGTTCGGATTTTGTTAATTTTTTTGATTCCGAGGCATGGGCTCGGGGTTGACTTTTTGACTTTTGTTAAAGAACCTAGCTTTATCATATGGAATTGTTTCCTATAGCTTGTGTTGATTGTATTAAGTTGTTTGTGGCTAGATTCGAGTTGTTCGGGGGCTGATTCTTGAGGCATGGTCTTGTTGGAGTAGAGAGTTGCATGGTTTGAGGTAAGTAACACTTATAAACTTGGTTCTGAGGGTATGAATCCCTGAAATAAGTGTTATGTGGTTGGTATTGAGGTGGCGCACATGCTAGGTGACGGGCGTGTGGGAGTGCACTGTAGTAATTGTGACTCGGTTGATTTCGTGGAACTATGTAGTTATCTAATCTTGCTACTATTCATGTATTCTCCATGTGTTTGGGAAATTGAGCTGTGATTCATGTTAGAGATCATATTAGGCTATATGTTGGTACTGTTGGGACCCACAAAGGTCGTTCTTTTGTTGTTGAGTTATTTGCTTAAATTGCAGTTATGTACTCAGTCGCATTCATTATTTGCATATCATATCACAGTCTCTCTTATCATTTGTTTTTACATCATGTATCATAGTTTTGGGTTGATTGACATGAGTGTTGTGAGCCCAAGAGACTAGAGAGATTGATGACTGAGTAAGGTCGAGGGCCTGTTTGTGAGTGATATTATTGGGATCGGGCTGCACACCGCAACAGGTTTTATTGATTCATGATGGGATTGGGTTGTACGCTGCAGCAAGTATTATTGATTCATGATGAGATCGGGTTGCACGCTGCAGCAGGTATTGTTGATTTATGATGGGATCTAGCTGCGCGCTACAGTGGGTTTTATTTATGCTTGGGCAGGATCCACCCACCCCTCTTCCCGGAGTTTGACATACCAGCTGTGAGCGCAGGTACCGTACAATGCTGAGTGACTGATTGTGATGAATGATACGGTCAGATTGAGTACTCTGAGAGTGGGAGTACGCGTGGTTATCATTGTGATGCATTTCATGTGACATGTAGCTATAGAGATGTAACATTCCTCATATCAGTCATACTTGACATATTTTATCTGTGTTGAACTTAAACTGTTAAACTTGAAAGCATGCCTACATTCCTCTACTATGTACCAACTGATTATGAGTTTTTATGAGATATAACTGTCATATTTCATGTCATATCTGTACTCTTATAATCTAGATTTGGATTGTACCTGTCTAAGCTTGGCACTGCTTTCAGCCCAAGGTTAGTCCTGTTACTTATTGAGTACATTGGGTCGCTTGTACTCATACCACACTCTGCACTTTATGTCCAGGTACTTCTGGACACGACGCTTACGAGCTGTGGAGTTTCATCTGCTTGGAGACTATTGCACTAGATGCCTTGGCATCCGCAGAGCTTGACTCTCCTTCTTTTCAATTTATTTACACTGTTCTATCCTTCTAGACAATTGTTTTTAGCAGTTAAACTAAATTTTCATTTAGATGCTCATGTACTCAGTGATACCCAATTTTTTGGGAAATGTTATTGAGTCGCGGTATTTTCTTATAAGTTATTTATGAAATTTTCAATATTAAGCTTATTTCATTATGTTTTCAATTTAAAGATGCGTGGTTATTTGTGATAGTCGGCTTGCCTAGTATTATGATAGGCGCCATCACGACATGTGAGATTTTGGGTCGTGACAAGTTGGTATCAAAGCCTAGGTTACATAGGTCTCACGAATCATGAGCAGGTTTAGTAGAGTCTTGCGGATCGGTACAGAGACGTCTGTACTTATCTTCGAGAGGCTGCCGAACCATTAGGGAAACTTCACTTTCTTGTATTCTTGTTGTGAGAATTTGTTGATCCTGGAAACTAAACTTCTGTTATTCTATTCTTTCACAGATGATAAGGACACATTTTACCGGATCACGCGGACGGCCACCAGTACCACCAGCTAGGGCCACGAGAGGCTGAGGCCATAGTAGAGGTCGAGGTGCAACTCGTACAGCAGCTAGAGTAGCACTTGTAGACCCACCAGCTCAGGAGGAGATTTCAGACGTGGTTGAGCTAGTTGGACCAGCTCAGGCACCAGCTGTGCCCATTGTGATTTCAGTCTTTTAGGAGGATGTGGCTCATATATTGACTGTATGCACTAGCCTTGCTCAGGCGGTTTAAGTTCAGGTCGCACTAACCACTTCTCGGGCCGGGGGAGGTGCTCAGACTCCCACCACACGTACTCCAGAGCAGGTGGTGCAGTGACTTCACATACTGGGGGTACTACCAGCCCAGCCAGTTGTAGTTGCTCAGGCCTAGTTGGGTCCACCGATGAGTGATGAGGAGCAGAAGAGGTTAGAGCATTTATGGAGGCTCAAGCCTCCTTCATTCAGTGGGGCAGAGTTAGAGGATGCTCTAGACTTCTTGGACAGCTGCCAGCAGATTCTTCGCACGACAGGTATTCTGGAGACTAGTGGAGTCTCATTTACTACTTTTTAGCTATCTGGGGCAGCCTTCAGATGGTGGGAGGTCTATGAGTTGAGCAGGCCAGCCGGTGCTGCACCACTTATGTAGCATGAGTTCTCTGTTCTCTTCTTGGAGAAGTTTGTTCCGCAGACCCACAGGGAGGAGTTACGTAGGCAATTTGAGTAGCTACGCCAGGAGGGTATGTCCGTGACCGAGTGTGAGATGAAATTTTCAGAGTTGGCTCGTTACGCGATCTGGTTGGTTCCCACATAGAGGGAGAGGAGTAAGAGGTTCATTTATGGACTCATTTATGGATTGCACGTTTTCATGACTCGAGAGATTTCATCAACTGTTAGGTTCGACAAGGTAGTCCATATTTCTAGACGGCTAGAGCAGGTTCGTATTTAGGAGGGTGAGGAGAGGGAGGCCAAGAGGCCTCATGGTTCGGGTAGTTTCAACATTGTTTCTTCTAGAGGAAAGTCCCACCATAGCAGGGGTCATCCTTATAGGCCTGCTTAGATGGCTCATCCGGTTCATCATGGTGCATCAGCTAGCAATGGTTCATACAGTGCCCGTCTAGGTTAGTCATCTCCCAATGCCCTCCTACCTGAGAGTTCATATCATGCTCCATCAGTCTAGGGTTCATTTGTGTCATGTCCTTCTAGTAGTTATTCTGGTTCCCGAGGTCCGCTTCAGTACCTGCCGCCGTTGTCGGAGTGGGGTTGATTTGAGTGTGGGGAGTTTGGTCATGCGAAGAGGTGTTGTCCGTGCCTTTTGTATGATCCAGTTCAGCAGAGGAGTCAGGCTATTGACTTCCGCACCAGTCACCTACAGAGGGAGGCCGATCAGGTGGCGGTCAGGCTCGATGCTATGCTTTCCCTGCCAGGCCATAGGCCGTTGCTTCAGACGCAGTGATCATAGGTATTGTCTCAGTATTCCACATGGATTCTTCTATATTATTTGACCCTTGTTCCACTTGTTCTTATGTATTATCATATTTTGCTTGTTATCTTGATATGCCCCATGAGCCCTTTGTTTCACATGTTCATGTATCTACATCGATGAGCGATTCTATTATTGTGGACCGTGTGTATCGGTCGTGTGTGGTGACTATTGGGGGATTGGAGACTAGAGTTGATCTCTTATTGCTTAGTATGGTTTATTTCGATGTGATTTTGGGTATGGATTGGTTGTCCCCATGTCATGTTATTCTGGATTGTCACGCTAAGACCATGATGTTGGCGATACCGAGGTTACCTAGGATCGAGTGGAGAGGTTTCCTACACTATGTTCGCAGTTTGGTGATTTCATATCTGAAGGCCCAACTGATGGTTGGGAAGGGGTATTTGTCATATTTGGCCTTTGTGAGAGATATTAAATCTAATACTCCTACTATTGATACTGTTCCAATAGTGCGAGACATTCGGAATGTGTTTCCTGTAGACCTACGGGGCATGCCACCAGATAGGGATATTGATTTTGGTATTTATTTGGTTTCGGACACTCAGCTCATCTCCATTCCTCCATATCGTATGGCACCGGTAAAGTTGAAGCAATTGAAAGAGAAACTTTAGGAGCTTCTTGATAAGGGGTTCATTAGCCTAGTGTGTCCCCTTAAGGTGCGTCGGTTCTCTTTGTGATGAAGAAAGATGGTACTATGCGGATGTGCATTAACTATAGACAGTTGAACAAAGTTACAACTAAGAACAAGTATCCTTTGTCGTGCATTGATGACTTATTTTACCAACTTCAGGGAGCTAAAGTGTTCTCTAAGATTCATTTGAAGTCTGGGTATCACCAGTTGAAGATTCGAGACTCAGATATTCTGAAGACGGCATTCAGGACCCGCTATGGTCACTATGAGTTCCACGTAATATCTTTTAGGCTGACCAATGCCCCAGTAGCATTCATGCATCTGATGAATAATGTATTCCAGCCATATCTTGATTCGTTTGTCATAGTATTTATTGATGATATCCTGGTGTATTCACGTAGCCAGGAGGAGCATGCACATCATCTGAGGATTGTACTAGAGAGGTTGAGGGAGGAAACGTTTTATACCAAGTTCTCTAAGTGTGAGTTTTGGCTCCGTTCGGTGGCATTCTTAGGGCACGTTGTGTTTAGTGAAGGGATTAAGGTGGATCCGAAGAAGATAGAGGCAGTTCAGAGTTGGCCCAGACCATCTTCAACTATTGAGATTCGGAGTTTTCTCGGCTTGGCCAGATATTATAGTCGCTTTGTGAAGGGTTTCTCATCCATTGCAGCGCCTTTGATTAGGTTGACCCAGGAGGGTTCTCCATTCAGGTGGTCAGATTAGTTCGAGGAGAGCTTTTAGAAGCTCAAGACTACCTTGACCACTGCTCCAGTTCTAGGCTTGCTTGCAGCATTGGGTTCTTATAGAGTGTATTGTGATACTTCTAATCGGTATTGGGTGGGTCTTGATGCATGAGGGTAGAGTGATTGCTTATGCTTCACTCCAGTTGAAGCCTCGTGAGAAGAACTACCATGTTCATGATTTGGAGTTGCAGCCATTGTTCATGCATTGAAGAATTGGAGGCATTATCTTTACGATATGTTTTGTGAGGTATTTACGGATCATCGGAGTCTTCAACACTTGTTCAAATAAAAGGATCCAAATTTGAGGTAGCAGAGATGGTTGGAGCTACTAAAGGACTATGATATTACCATTTTGTATTATCCCGGGAAGGCCAATGTGGTGGTCGTTGCCTTGAGTAGGAAGGCAGTGAGTATGGGTAGCCTTGCATTTATTCTTGTTGGTGAGAGACCGGTTGCATCAGATGTTCAGGCCTTGGCCAATCAGTTCATGAGGTTAGATATTTCGGAGCCTAGTCGGGTTCTAGCTTGTGTAGTTTCTTGGTCTTCTTTATATGATCTCATCAGAGAGTGTCAGTATGATGACCCCCATTTGCTTGTCCTTAAGGATACAGTTCAGCACGGTGATGCCAAGGATGTTTCTATTGGGGATGATGGGGTGTTGCGGATGTAGAGTCAGATTTGTGTGCCCAATGTAGATGGGTTACGTGAGTTGATTCTTGAGGAGGCCCATAGTTTGCGGTATTTCATTCATCTGGGTGCCACAAAAATGTACCAGAACTTGAGGCAGCACTATTGGTGGAGGGGGATGAAGAAAGACATAGTGGAGTTTGTAGCTTGGTGCTTGCATTATCAGCAGGTGAAGTACGAGCACCAGAGGCCGGGCGGTTTGCTTCAGAGGCTTGAGATTCCTTAGTGGAAATGGGAGTGTATCACCATGGACTTCGTAGTTGGGCTCCCATGGACTTTGAAGAAGTTTGATGCTATTTGGGAGATTGTGGACCAGTTGACTAAGTTCGCGCATTTCATTCCAGTTGGGACAACCTATTCTTCTGAGCGGTTGGCTGAGATCTATATTTATTTGTCTTCACAGAGATCTATATCAGCGAGATTGTTCGCCTTCACGGCGTGACGGTGACCATTATTTCAGATCGGGGCACACTGTTCACATTGCAGTTTTGGGAGAGCATTGTAGTGAGAGTTAGGCACACGGGTTGAATTGAGTACAATATTCCACCATCAGACAGACGGACAGTCCAAGCGCACCATTATATATTGGAGGATATGCTATGCGCTCGTGTCATGAATTTTGGGGGTTCTTGTTATTATTTTCTGCTGTTTGCCTACAACAATAACTACCAATCAAGTATTCAGGTGGCTCTGTATAAGGCCTTGTATGGGAGGCGGTGTCAGACTACAGTTGGTTGTATTGAGTCGGGTGAGGCTATGCTATTGGGTACTGACTTTGTTCGGGATGCTTTGGAAAAGGTTAAGTTGATTCAGGATTGTCTTTGCACGGCACAGTCTTGATGGAATAGTGACGCCGATCGAAAGGTTTGTGTCATTTCTTACACGGTGGGAGAGAAGGTATTTCTTAGAGTTTCACCCATGAAGGGTGTTATGAGGTTTGGGAAGAAGGGCAACTTGAGCCCTCGGTATATTGGCCCTTTTGAGGTACTTGTGTAAATGGCTCCGGAATGGAGTTTTGATAGTTTGGATAACTCCGTATGGTGATTTTGGACTTAGGAGTGTGTCCAGATATTGATTTGCAGGTCAATAGATGATTTTGGCTTGAATTGGTGAAAGTTGGAAAAAAGTTGAAGTTTGGAGAGTTGAGAAGTTTGACCGAGAGTTGACTTTGTGGTTACCGAGCTCAGATTTTTTGTTCAAAAAATTGGAATAGGTCAGTTGTGTCCTTCACGGCTTGTGTGCAAAATTTGGGTTCAATCGGAGTTGGTTTGGTATGTTTCGGCATTAGTTTTGGAAGTTAGAAGTTCATAAGTTCTTTAGGCTTCAATCGATGCATGATTCGTGGTATTAATGTTGTTTGATATGATTTGAGGCTACGAACAAGTTCGTATGATTCTTAAGGATATGTTGGTATGTTTGGATGGGCTCCCGGGGGCTTCGGGTTTGATTCGGATCATGTTCGGCACATTTTAGACCTTGAGGAACTGCTGATTGGTTGCATCTGGTTTCCTCTTTCGTTATCACAGAGAAGTAGACGCGATCGCGAAGAGTTGTTGTTGGCAGCTGGGAATTTGTTCTCTGCAATTGTGATAGAGTGTTCGCATTCGTGTAGCTTTGTGAGGCTCAGGTCATCGCAAACGCGAGGAGGTCCATGCGATCAGGTAGATGAGTGGTCAGCTAGGCGTTAGGCTTTAAGCCTATGCGATCGCAGATGTGTGAACGCATTTGCAGAGAGTTAGGTGTGGTGACCATCGCGTTCACGACTGGGTATTCACGTTCATGCAAGCTAATTTGAAGGACAGTGATTTTTTCTTTTTGCGATCACTAGGGACTTTCCGCGATCGCGAAGAGGAGCATCTGGGCAGAATATAAGATTTCAAAAATGAGGGCTAGAGTATTATTTCACTTTTGGACTTTGGGAGCTTGGATTAAGGGGATTCTTGGAGGGATTTTGAAGGAATTGAGTGGGGTAATTATTCTAACTCAGATTTGGTTAATATACATGAATCTGTCATTATTTTTATCATTTAATTAGTGTTTTGGGTTCAAATAATTGGGAAAAATTGTAGAAACTTCATAAAGCATAATTTGAGGATTTGAAGGTCGTGTTGAGATCGGAATTGAGTAATTTTGGTATGGTTGGAGTCGTGGTTGAATGGGTGTTCGAATTTTGTTTATTTTGTTGGATTCTGAGACATGGACCCGGGGTTAACTTTTTGGGTCGACTTTTTGACTTTTATTAAAGAACCTAGCTTTATCATATGGAATTAATTCCTATAGCTTGTGTTGATTGTATTAAGTTATTTGTGGCTAGATTCGAGTCATTCGTGGGCCGATTCGCGAGTCAAGGACTTGTTGGACTAGAGATTTGAACGGTTTGAGGTAAGTAACACTTCTAAACTTGGTTTTGAGGGTATAAATCCCTGAAATAAGGGTTATGTGGTTGGTGTTGAGGTGACGCACATGCTAGGTGACGGGCGTGTGGGCGTGCACTGTAGCAATTATGATTTTGTTGGTTCCATGGAACTGTGTAGTTATCTAATCTTGCTACTATTCACGTATTCCCTATGTGTTTGAGAAATTGAGTTGTGATTCATGTTAGAGATCATATTAGGCTATATGTTGGTACTGTTGGGACCCACAAAGGTCGTTCTTTTGTTGTTGAGTTATTTGCTTAAATTGCAGTTATGTACTCAGTCACATTTATCATTTGCATATCATATCTTAGTCTTTATTATTATTTATTGTTACATCATGTATCATGGTTTTGGGCAGATTGACATGAGTGTTGTGAGCCCGAGAGACTGGAGAGATTGATGATCGGGTGAGGCCGAGGGCCTATTTGTGAGTAATAACAATGGGATCAGGATGCATGCCACAACAGGCTTTATTGATTCATGATGGGATTGGGCTGTATGTCGCAGCAAGTATTATTGATTTATGATGGTATCGGGCTGCACGCCGCATCACATATTATTGATTCATGATGGGATCGGGCTACATGCCGCAGCAGGTATTATTGATTCAAGATGGGATCGGGCTGCACGCTGCAGCTAGTTTTATTAGCGCTTGGGCAGGATCCGCCCCTCCAGAGTCTATTATACCAGCAGTGAGCGCAGGTACTGCACAGTGCTGAGTGACTGAGTGTGATAAGTAAGAGTTAAGAGAGTCGGATTTAGTACTCTGAGAGTGGAAGTACGTGAGGTTATCATTGTGTTGCACTATATGTAACATGCACATTTGACATGTAGATATAGAGATGTAACATTCCTCATATCAATCATACTTGGCATATTTTTATCTGTGTTGAGTTTAAACTGGTAAACTTGAAAGCATGTCTACATTCCTCTACCAACTGATTATGAATTTCTCTGAGATATTACTGTCGTATTTCCTGTCATATATGTACTGGTATAATCTGGGTTTGGACTGTACCTTTCAGAGCTTATCACTTCTTTTAGCCCAAGGTTAGTCCTATTACTTATTAAGTACATTGGGTCAGTTGTACTCATACTACACTCTGCACTTCATGTACAGATCTAGTTACTTATGGACCCGACAGTTGCTAGCTGTGGAGTTTCATCTGCTTGGAGACTATTGAGATAGGTGCCTTGGCATCCGCAGACCTCGACTCTCCTTCTTTTCAGTTTATTTTCACTGTTCTATCCTTCTAGACAGTTGTTTTTAGCATTTAGACTGTATTGTCATATAGATGCTCATGTACTCAGTGACACTCGGATTTTGGGGAATTTTGTATTGAGTCGCGGTATTTTTTTATCAGTTATTTATGAGATTTTCACTATTAAGCTTATTTCATTATGTTTTCAATTTAAAGATGTGTGATTATTTGTGATGGTCAGCTTGCCTAGTATCGCGATAGGCGCCATCACGACATATGAGTATTGCCTAGTATCGCGATAGGCGCTAACGCAAGGAAATAATGACAATAAAGCAATATTATAAGGTAAGCTAACAACGGAGACTAAGGCGGTGAAAGAAACAAGAAGTGAACACATGGTGAGAACAACAAGTAATCAAATGTGGACAAATACAAGTAAGATAAAGAAGGGACAACAACAACTTTTCAAACAACAAGCCTTTTTAACATAGAATGTACAACAAGAATCACAACCGAGGTACCACGCCTCATATCCACATTTCACAACTTCAATCACAACATTTCCTTATACCGCCGTATGAGCCTTACATTTAGATATTTTTGAAAATATTTTTTTTTCCGAAATAGCTACACGCACGTTAGCCCCCAAATATCGTAGCGTGGCTTCAAGTAATTCCCTTACTAGTAACATGCACATAAATTCACACCTTATGCAGCCACATGCACATTAGCCCTATCCTTATATTGCCTCATGCACATCAATATAACAACACAATAACAACTCGCACCGCAAGTGCCCTATGCCACAACTTGCCAAAATCAACAATACCAAAGTTACCACAACATATTGCCCAAGGCTCAACCACGATGTGGACAAGAATCTCAATAATAAAAAAAAATGAATGAGAATTACCCAACAAGGAAAGATATCTCAATAATCAACAACTTCAACCTCAATGTGATAATAGCTTTCATAAATTCAAATTCAAAAGAGAATAATTACACAATTAAATGGCACATGACAATAAAAGAGATAGCAACACCAATTAAAGCATATAAAAGTGTGTTTGAAAATAAAAAGTCAACTCGAACAGCCATAGGAAGCAATTTTGGATAATAAAATTTCAATCTTTACGAAAAATCAAAAGTCAACTCAAACATCCAACCCCGGGACCGCAACTCGGAACCTAACCAAACATACAAAATCCGAACACCAATTCCGATACGAGTGCAACCATTCTAAAATTATTCAATTCCGACCTCAAATCGACCTTCAAATCCTCAATTTATAGTTTAGGAAAGTTTTCACAAAAATTCCCAATTTCTCCAACTCAAATCACAAATTAAATGATAAAAATAATGATGGAATGAGGATTAATGAACAAAACCGAGTCAAAAACACTTACTCCGATCCAATCCTTGAAAATCTCCTTTAAAATCGCCCAAAATCGAGCTCTTTAACTCAAAATGTGGGAAATAAAATAAAACCCTCAATCTTCTTTATTTCTATCCAGACATTCTGCACCTGCGGACAATTAGTCGCTTCTGCGACTCCGCACCTGCGCAAACAGCATCACAGAAGTGGCTACACCAAATCCCAGCAAATTATGCTTTTGCAGTCCACACATCGCATCTGCACTTCCGATTCTGTTAACCTAAGTCACTTCTACGCGTCCACTTCTGCGGAAAAACACCGCACCTCCGGTCCCAAGCCAACATGCAAAACTCTGCTTCTGCGGAAGGAATCCGCATCTGCGGTTGCGTACCTGGCCAAGAACCTCCGGACCTGCGGACCCAACTCATCCAGCCCCATCTCGCATCTGCGGCCAATGGGCCGCTTCTACGGTGCCACACCTGCGGCCATATCCTCACAGGTGTGATTGCACTAGAACATAGGAGGCATACAAAATGCTTTAAGAGTCCGAACTCAACCCGAATCACACCCGGGGCCCTAGGAGCCCGTCCGAACATACCATCAAGTCCCAATATAAAACACGAACCTACTCGAGGCCTTAAATCACATCAAACAACATAAAATCTACGAATCAAACACCAATTCAAGTCTATTAAACCAATGAACATTCAACTTCTGAAACTAATGTCGAATCTTATCTAACCTACTTTGAATGAGCTCATATTTTGCAATCCGAGCCCGATATCAATAAAGTCAACCCTTGGTTAAACCTATCAACCTTCCAAACCTTCAACTTGTCAACTTTCGCCAAAAAGCAACAAATCAACCTATGGAACTTCAACTCAATATTAGGACATATGCCTAAATACAAAATTACCAATTCATTTTGAAATACACCCAAAACCAAACCAATAACCTCGATAAGTCACATAGCCACAATTGAACATAGCAGAGCAATAAATAGGGGAATAGGGCTAAAATATTCAAAACGACCGGTTGGTCGTTACATGAAGTATCCCATATTTGTGAACTTCGTATTTACCATCCAGTTAGTGATCATATTACGTATATAGGTATCTGCTCTAACAATTTTATTTCGTATGCTTCATGCATGTCTACTTTCATTATACATGTGTGGCTGGTGATTTACTTTTTGCCCTTGCGATAAGGATCTCGTGCTCACATCCTGGGCGTCGCGTCTGCGTAGAGTGAAGGCTTTATAGGATCTCCAAGTTGATGGCCTTTGCATTCGTGTGTGGGGGATTGCGTTCATATAAGCCAGTGGCGGTGATAATCGCATTCGCGGGGGGACAGATCATGTTCGCGAAGGAAGATTTTGGCCAGTGTTTGATCTGTACTTCACGATCGCGAAGGGGACCACTGGGAAGACTTAAATAGCTCTACTTCGAGGGTTGAGTTATTTTATCATATTTAGATGTTGGGAGCTCAGATTTAAGCAATTCTTTAAGGGATTTTCATGATATGGATTGGGGTAAGCATTTTTCACTCGGATTTGTTTATTATTCATGATTCCAACCTTGATTTTACCGTTTGATTGGTAAATCTAAGAGAAGAAAATTAGGGATTTGGGCAAAACCTTTTAAAAATGAAAATATATCTTTAAACACAAGCATAGTGAACATATATCTTTAAACACAAGCATATTCGGAATAACCAATTTTATAATGATCAATTCGGGACTTACAAAAATTGCACGAATCACGTGGGATTCAATTCTAAGAGAAGAGTTTAGCCAATATACCTCAATTGAGCTTCCTTAAACTTTAAAATATTCCGAAATTCTTATCAACTTCAATTTATTTTAGAAATATAACAAATTGAACCAAAATTAGGAGGATGATCATGGTTTTAGCTCATTTGAGCATTTTATCAAACACTAGGTGTGCATTAAGGTTTCAAGCTCCTCCCAAAACCATTATCTACCATTATCTACCATTCTATCATCCCTAACCCATTATCTACCATTTTTAGCTCAACAATCTTCTCACACTCTTTGATAACAGATGCATGCAAGATGAACAACTCCCATGCCCAAAAATTATCTTACTAATTTCTAGATAAAATTCGAGATTAAGGGTTAGGGTGTAGAATCTTACCTTTAGGATGAAGAACTTGTGGGTTTTCCTTGTTAATCTTCCAAGATTTGAGCAAGAATTGAAGAACAATTGTTGAGGAACACTTTCCCACTCTAGGGCACTCACTCACTCTAAAAATATCAGGTTTTAGCTCAAGAAATGACTTAACCCCTCTCTCTACCCGGTCTTGGGGGTATTTAATGGGCTTCTACGTGTGCGGCCGCACACCTGGGCAACAGGCAGCGCACACAAGGCAGAAACTCCCAAATATGCGCAGTCGCGCATTTGGACGCGCATATGACATAGGTCTAGTAAAATGGCCATAACTTTCTGGATACATATCCAAATGACGAACGGTTTGATGGGTTGGAAAATAGACTCAAGGGACTTTAATTGGACAGGTATATTACCTCCTAAGTCTATATATTTTGGTAGAATCATGCATTTGAAGTAGGATGTTGCTCTAATTGGAACATCCATTCCACTTAATGTAACCAACTTGTTCCACACAAGTTCTTGCCATTCAAAAAACTCCTTAGTATATTCCAACACACCCTAAAAATATATTTTTATTTCAAAATAATATGGTTCTATCCCATGGGTCTCCTTTAATACTCGAACACATTATTTCCAAATACTGTTGGCGCACCTTAAAATCTTAAATCATTAGAAAATATTAATGAGGCCTTACAATATTGTGACTGAAGAATGACGAAACAGTAAGTAAGGAGATGAAAGTAAAGGAGTGACTCTGAGAGGTTTGGGCCTGAAAAGCAGGCCCAGCAGTATCAAATGACGAGCGACGACAGACCCATAGACTACAGTAGAGCTGGACATGGGCTTGAGTTCTTAAAGAACTCAGCATGCCCAAATCATTTTTACATGCCCACAAAATAAAAGATAAGGTCATTAGAATAACAATATTGTATACATATCCATATATAAAATTTCTCAATCAAAGACTAAAACAACCACTGACAGTGTTCGAGTGCTTAAGGAGATCATGCTAAGCAAAGATTAAAAGAAGAGATTAATAATAGTACCTAAATGCTAAGGGAATCATGCTAATGTGGAGGTTGTGCATAGTGAATGATTCACATTGAATACCTTTCATTGCCATTAAACACCAAACCCAAAGAGAGTAATAACTGTCAATGAGTTAAAGGCTAAGGAAAGAGTTCTACTCAAGGCCGATGTGCCTTTGAATCCCCCGACACTCCAAAGTTCGCAAGGGTCTCAAGGCCTAGAGCAATGCTTGTGCTGGGGAGAGCAGCACAACCTAGAGTTAAACTCTACTCCCAAATACCTTTAACCACTAACGACTAACTCTTCCCTATAGGTTTAAATGCCAATGAGGCCTTCTCAATGCAAACCAACCACTATGAAATTTCGTATCACAGGAGCCTACTTTCCTTAGCAGAGTAACACAAAAATAGACACATAGATTAGTCCTTATACTTTATCATTAAATAAGTGAAGCACACATATGAATAGGTTTTGAAAATCAAACTTCTAGGCACATATGACAACCAAAATACTTATGCATTTATTGCTGAAAATTGGATAACAGAAATCACACGCCTCATAGACAAAAAAGGTGCATAGTTTGGAATTATAACAGATTTAGGATACATAGACTAATGGCTTAACATTGATCACAGATGAAAATTCACTTAGGCTAATTACATTACTTGAATCCCCTTGAGGTCATAAATACAGATTCAGACAGTGACACAAGCAGTCTATTACATTCAACCAAATAACAGTTACCTTACACAAGATTCAATCCCGAATAACAAAAGAAAGAAAAGACTGAGTATAAGATTAAAACAATGTTCAAAATGTGAAGTAAGCAAAGTCCATACCAAACTCCCACACATATAGTAATTTCAAACAAGATTATGACTTCACAAAACAAGATGCGTCCCAAACATTGAAGAATCAGGTTGTCAGTATCGTTAAGGGATTAAGGATAGGGGAGACATCACACTTAACGGACTCAAATCAGCTACACAAGATTAGTTGAATAATTAAACATGATGGGGTCATATTCAAATTACAGAAATAATCAACAGGGCACAACTATAGTCTAACTCACAGGAGATTGACTGATCATGACAAATACTACTGACATTCAGAGGGGAATCCATCACAGTATGATTGTTTACATGCTAACAGTTAGAATGGATGTAAGGCATTCATAATGAAGGTTCAAATGATACTTATGGTTAAAAAGCATTTTTAAAACACTCAGGTCTCATAAGCCATAACCTAGTGAGGCAAGGTTATCCTATGCATTTCATATATAACCTATCTAAAAGAATCTAATAACATCCCAAGTTTAGAATGACATAACTAAAGGACGTGTCATGTTAAACATGGAGACTTCAATAACAACCCTAAGTATAGCATGATAGAGCTCAAAGTATATGGCATGATGAATAGAAAAAGCCTGAGTGGATAGCAGAACTTAGAAGGGTGTTGCATGATGACCATAACATAACCTAAGTACAGAACTCACTATAACATAACATGATGAGTCATGAGGACATATAATAGAACATCAAGTGAAATAGAATTCATAATACAACATGATGAGCATGAAGGTTATATCAGAGCATTAAGTGGAACAAAACTCAAAATGCAACATGAAGATTATGAAAGTTGAAACAAGACATTAACATAAATCAAAATGTAACACGGTGAGCATGAATGTTGCAATTGTACATTAACAGGACTCAGAATGCAGCATGAAGATTATAACAGAACATTAGAGCAAGGTCTTAGGTTTTAGGCAATAATGTGAGAAATTTTCAAGTTAAACAGCTTAAACACATGGGTTGTTTAATATAGAAATTGAAGTTAGTAAAGTCATACAGCTACCTAGTTAACGTTAAACAAATACAACAGCCTATCATAGATCATTAACAATTCATAATCAACAAAAATAAGTGATTAAAGGCTGAATAAACATTATAGACTAAGCAGTTAACTAAGAGAACAATAATACGCTAATGATTTTTAAATGAAAGCAATTAAAGAGAGGGTAGAGATATGCTGACCTCTTCTTGAGCAGTAAACCAAACGAGTATTCACGTTAGCCGTTTAGTAGCCAAAGCTCAGCTTTTTACCAGCGACAAACTCAGAGCCAAAGAAAGAAAGAAATCATAAATTGAGTGAAAACTCGAAACTTCAAACGAAAAGCTTAAGCGAAAATCTACTGTATCTTCAAATTTTTTTTAGAAAAAAGTTAGGTGTATTAGTTATGTCTGTTGAAGATATTAGGTAAGAACATTAAAAGCTCCTATTTATAGTGTCCATTGAGCCATTAGGATTTCAGCAAATTCAAAATGATAGTGGAGAGTGACGATGAATTGATGATGTGAGCATAGTCGAATAAAAATCAGAGAGACGGAGGGGAAAATTGTTAGGGATTTACCTGAGAAGAGGGAAGCTAACCGATGAGGTACGAGAGACCACTGCTCAAAACTCTAATATGCAGAGGTCATTGCATTTGACCTCTAGGTGTCAAAATCAACATTGAAGCCAGCTAGCGTCCCAAACTCGCCATGATTTGAAAAGACGGAGGAGGAGATATGGCGAGTTAAAGTTTCCCCCTTTGGTCTGACTTCTTCAAACAGCAAAAATGGAAAGAAATGATGAGTTTCATAGTACAGAGGCAGGACGGATAGCCATGCATGCCATGGATTTGAAAACCTTAGATGATTTGAAAATTCATCTTTAGGTTAGGGTTTTCGGATTTGGGGCTTTGTGTCTGAAAGGCAGAATGAGTAAAGATTCAGTAAGAATCATGAGTAATAAAGGCAGAAGGAACATTTTCTGGTCATGATTCATGACCATGCACTAATTAGTGTAAGGTTTTGGGTGATTGACGGGTCTGAGGGTTTGAGAGAGATGAGAGGAGAAGGGGAAAGTGGGCGGCTAGCCTAGGGTGAAATGAGTAGGGTTTTTGGGGCATCTCTGAGTTAAAACCAAGAGATGGAATGGGAGTCGTTGGATCTTTTGATCAACGGCTCTGATTATTTTGATAATTAGGAGTTTTAGAAATAATTTTGTTGGAAAAATTGATGGTCGATGGATCCTTGTGATCCAATGGCGGAGAAAAAACGTGACAAGCTACTAAAATAAACGGAAAACGGGGTTAATTCTGGTCCGTTGATGATATGAATCAACTGCCAGGATGGGCTGTGTTTGTTTTGTGAGGGGATGGAAAGGGCGATGTGGCATGCTTTGATTGGCTCAAATGTGATGGCATGGATTGCCATAGTGGAAAGAGAGGGACGTGTTTGGACTGTGTCCGATGGAATTGTGCTTGGGTATTGGGTCGTTGTTGATTTAAGGAATAGCCATTTTGTGTTTAATTGAGGAATTGCAATTGTAGTAAAAATTATTAATATCAAATATACTACTAATTATTGTAATTAATTATTTATGAAATACTTTATCTTCTAAATTACAACACTAATTTTGAAAAAAATAATCTAATTAATCAGGATTTGAGAAATAATTCATTAAATTAATTATAAAGCCTAGATAGTGTATTTTAGAAATTGCCTGAATGATATAAAAGTAGTAAAAATATTTATAATTACATAATGTTAGCACTAGGTTATTAATTTCGAAACTAATACTTAGTCAATTTTGTAATAAAGTTATATATTGATATAAAATACTTTCAAAATATTCATTGTAAATTATTAAGTATAAATAAATTAATTTCAAAAGGGAGGGTCAAAATTAGCGTCAACACTAACCTTGGTGGAGTAGTGACGAAGTTCACGTCAAGACACTCACTAGTCAAAATAACCTATGTGAGATATAAATATAAACGGACACCAGAGACCATAACAGAACAATTATTAACCACCTCGAAGAATATGTAACAATAACTCAATGTAGTGTAACCCACCTTTGCCAATATAATATCAATGGGATCGGGTCATGTGATAACATATTAAATTCCACTAACAACTCATAAAAATCAAGGGAAAGTCATTTAATGAAAAAAAGAATTTGATCAAAACATCAACCCTCAATTCCAACACATGAAAAATAATAAGAATCACCCCTGATATATCTCATAACAATCCCCGACAAGACACCCTTATGTTGCCTTATGCACATTAACAATGGAATGCCACTCTTATGTTGGCTCGTGCTCATAAAAAGCCACCCTTGTCATGTTGCATGCACATTAACACTGAAATTCCACCCTTGTGTCGGCACACACGCCATCTCATTCACAACACAACAATCAACTCGCACAACACGTGCCCAAGTGCCATAATATCACCAAAAAGACAATACCAAAGTCACAACGAGATATAGACTATTGCTCAACATAAATATGTACAATAATCATAATAATGACATAAGAATGCGGAAAGCGAACAATAATAGAACATGTTTCATATAACAAACAACTCCAAATCAAGACATATTAATAGCCTATGGTCCAATCCGGCCAGAAACAATATATACGCATGTGTACGCACTCGTCACCTCATGTACACGTCACTTCACATAGCACAAATAATACAAATAAGACCAAATCCTAAGGGGAATTTTTCCCACACAAAGTTAGGCTATGTCAATAATCTAAGAATTTCCTCTCACGTGAATCAACCTCCGGACGATTCGAATTTAGCTAAAATAACTTGATAATATCAATAAAAGCCTTATGAAACAAGCCCAAACAATAAAGCTAAGATCATTTTTCAATTGTGCAAGGTCAACCCCGGGCTCGCACCTTGGAACCCAACCAATCTCACAAACTCCGAATATCGATTCTAGTACAAATCCAAATACATGTGTTTCATCTAATTTCGACCTCAAATCAACCTTCAAATCATCAATTTTTACTTTAGAAAAGCTTTTACTAAAATTCCCAATTTCTTCACATAGATTCATCAATCAAATGCTAAAATCAAGGTTGGAATTATGAATAATAAACAAATGCGAGTCAAAAATACTTACCCCAATCCAAATCATGAAAATTCCCTCCAGAATCGCCCAAATTCAAGTTCTATAACTCAAAATATGATAAAATAACCAAAACCCTCGAAATAGAGTACTTAAGTGATCTGCCCAGGTATACCCTTCGCGATCACGTGACCAACTTCACGATCACAAAGCACAACTAGATGATTCCTCGGAAAAAACTTGCGCAAATGCATCTCCTGGTCGCAAACGCGATGCAAATCATCGTTGAGCCTACGCGAACGCGGTCGCATGCATGTGATCACAAAGAACAAATGGGTGCTATTCCCTAGTCGGCCTTGCTCTACGCGAATACATCTCCCATAACTCCATCGCAAAGTCCACTGCCTCTCAAGATCTGCGAACGCATTCATCCCTTCGTGAACATGAAGAACAACTGCCACCTGCCACCAAAAAACACTCACTTGAGGCCCACGGGACCCTATCCAATTATGCCAACTAATCCCAAAACATAATACAAACCTACTCAAGGTCTCAGATCACATTAAACAACATCGAAACGATGAATCGCACCTCAATTCAAGCCTAAGGAACTAATCCAAATTTCCAAATTTGAAACTTACGCCAAATATGCCTACACAATTCGGAATGAACTCCAATTTTGCATGCAAGTCCCAAATGATACAACAGACCTATTCCAACTCTCGAAACCATAATTCGGATTCTATATCATCAATGTCAACTCTCGGTCAAACCTATCAACCATCCAAACCTTCAACTTCTCAGCTTTTGTCAAATAGAACAAAATCAACCTAGCAACCTCCAAATCCAATTTTGGACATACGCGTAAGTCCAAAGTCACCATACGAAGCTATTAGAATAATCCAAATACAATTTTGGAGTCGTCTATACAAATGTCAAACTCCGGTCAACTCTTACAACTTAAGCCTCCAACCAAGGGACTAGGTGTCCCAAATCCCCGATACCCAACCAACATACCCTGCAAGCTATGTAACCAAAAATACACATATTAAAGCATCAAATGGGGGAAATAGGGTTAAAATACTCAAATTGACCGGTCGGGTCCTTACAACATGTGAGTTGTTCATGCGAATCCAAGATATGCAACCATGTGAGTTCACTGTATGATTGTTATTGTTAGCACGAGAATTATCTGTGGGGTTGTTATTATTGGCACGTGAGTTTTCCGTGATGTATGTAGATAAGGATCCATCCCCGTAGAGTCACCCTCTCATGTTTCTCTCTTAATGGTGTACACGCGGTATGAGGAAAACTGATCAGGTTATTGCATTTCTTCTCTACATGCAATTTTCCTTGGTTGTGACTTGTATTGTGAGAATATCTTCTGTATATGCTAGATTGTTAACTGATATAGAGTTTAGCATATTATCTCTTGTGCATCGAGGTGACTTTATCTGTGTTTTAATGACTTGATACAATTATTGTTGTGTATTTGTGAAATTCATGAACTGAGCAAGTTATTAGCGAGTATCATTGATAATTCTTTCTTTTATTACTTCGCCGAGGATAGTTATGATACATGTTGAGTACATGGGATATGTTGTACTCATACTAACCTATGCACTTAATTGTGTGGATCCAGGAGTTGGACTGAGCCTTGAGTTGATGTGCTTCTCGTTGTGAGTTTGTCGAGAGATGAGGTAGAGCTGAATTTCAATCGTAGTCTTTGGCATCTCTTTCCATTCCAGTAACTGTTGTTATTAATTTTAGATAGTATTTTCATTTTGTATTTTCAGACTTGTACTTCTATTTTAGAGCTCATGACTCTGTATAATCAGTTCTGGGGGATTTTATGTATTAACGTAGTTATTTACGTCAGTTGGTTTTGGACTCATATTATTTCCATTAATTATGTTATTATTTTTCACTTTTGTTGTATTTGGTTTGCCTGGCAAGTGAGGCAGGTACCATCACGACCGGTTGGTGGTTTTGGGTCGTGATATTTTTGTATTAGTAGAGTCTTACGGATCGATACAGAGATGTTTGTACTTATATTTGAAGGGCTACCGATCACATGTATAACAACACCAAACCATATATAAGGCATATAGCTAACAGTAACAATAAGGTAGAGGGCACAGATGTAACAACATCAAATAAGGTAGTACACACGGATGTAATAACAACAAGCAAGGAAGCATACATGTGGAAAATAGTAGCAAACAAGGTATAGGCATGTGGATGATAGTAATAAGCAAGATAGAAGGTATGGATGTAACAACAACGGGTCAAGGAAGAAGGCATATATATGACAACACAAAATATAAGGCACAAATGTAGTGATAGCAAATGAGGTAGAAAGTGCAGATGTAACAACAACAAATAAGATAAAAGCATAGATGCAACAATAACAACTCCGGAAAGAAAGCATAAATGTATATGTGAGGGAAAGATAACACAATAAAATGCATGTCTCTCATCCTCGCCTGCACGGAAACACCCTTCATTCCATGAACTCTCATCCTCACTTGCATAGAAACACCCTTTGTGCCAATATTATATCGTTCCTTTTCACCAAGCACGGAAACACCCTTCGTGCAATAATAATAATGTCAAGAAGAACGGTAACACCCTTTGTGCATAAATCACTCTTCCTCACAAGTGCAATAACACCCTTCGTACTATAAACTCTTCCTTACCAAGCATATATATAATAGTACCAAGCAAAGTATGAAACATAAATAACATCAATAAGCGAGAAGGGGTACCTTCCTCACAAAGGGGGTCGCAGTAATCAGGCCCGCGCGACTGTTTACCAAAAACACAGATCTCCGCAATAAACATAATACTCCATGTGAGATACATACATAACCTTTTCACCAATAGGAGAGCTAATATTTCAAGAACCATAGTGTTCATGTATGTAAAAAAAACTTTAATATCATCTTCAGCAAAAATATGAAATCCAAGTATCTCAAGAATAATGGATATACCCGATTAATATAACCTGTGCAATTCACAAGCATGAAAATAACAAGGGGGAAGACAACTAATAATGGAAAGATCAAATAAAAGAAATACTGAGCATATTCCAAAAATATAACAACCAAACCTCTCTACCAAAATCAAGTATGTGAGGTAGGAACAATATACGTGAACCGATATTATCGATAACTGCAACCCGTATAATAAAAAGAGTGTTCAAGACGTCAAATCAAATAGCACGGCAACACCCTTCGTGAATTTATCTCATCCTCACTAAGCATATATTTGTATGTCAAATAAAATTGTATGGCAAAACCCTTAGTGTATTTATCTCATTCTCACCAATCACATGTATAACACAAAACCAGGTATAAGGCATATAGCTAACAGTAACAATAAGATAGAAGGCATAGATATAATAACAACAACAACAACAATAACAACAACAAGAAAAAGCAAGGTAGTAGACACAGATGTAATAACAACAAGCAAGATAGCATGCATGAGGAAAATTGTAACAAACAAGGTAGAGGCATGTAGATGATAGTAATAAGCAAGATAGAAGATATGGATGTAACAACAATCGGTCAAGGAATCAGGCATCTATATGACAGCACAAAATAGAAGGCACAGATTTAGTAATAGCAAATGTGGTAAAAAGCGTATATGTAATAATAACAAACAAGATAAAAGCATAGGTAAAACAATAACAACTCCGGAAAGAAAGCATAAATATATACTTGAGGGAAAGATAATACAATATAATGCATGTCTCTCATCCTCGCCTGTATGGAAACACCCTTCATGCCAATATCATATTGCTCTTCTTCACCGAGCACGGTAACACCCTTCGTGCAATAATAATATCAAGAAGCACGGAAACACCCTTCGTGCCTAAATTACTCTTCCTCACAAGCGCTATAACACCCTTCATACTATACACTTATCCTTACAAAGCATATATATAGCAGTACCAAGCAAGGTAGGAAATATAAATAATATCATGAAGAGTGATAAACTCGGCAAAATAGCCTTGTAACTTCGGGAGAAGGGGTACCCTTCTCACAAAGGGGGTCGTAGTGATCAGGCGCGGGCGACTGTTTACAAAAACCACAAGTCTCAGCAATAAACATAATACTCCATGTGAGAGATATACAAAACTTTTTCACCAATAGGCGAGCCAATATTTCAAGAACCATAGTATTCAAGTATCTCAACAAAACTTAAACGTGATCTTCAGCATAAATATGGAATCCAAGTATCTCAAGAATAATGGATATACCCACTTAATATAACCTTGAGCAATTCATTAGCAAGAAAATAACAAGGAGGAAGACAAGTAATATTGGAATGATCAAATTGAAGAAGTACTGAGCATGTTCCCAAAATATAACAACCAAACTTCTCTACCAAAATCAAGTCCGTAAGGAAGGAACAATATAAGTGAACCAATATGAGCCATAACTGCAACCCCTAATATAAAAAATATGTTCAAGACATCAAATCAAATAGTATGGAAAAACCCTTATGCATTTATCTCATCCTTACTAAGCATATGTTTGTATGTCAAATAAAATGGTACGGCAAAACCCTTCGTGTATTATCTCTCTTATCACCAATAACATGTATAACAACACCAAACTAGGTAGAATGCATATAGCTAACAGTAACAATAATGTAGAAGGCGTAGATGTAACAACAACAAACAAGGTAGTAGACACAGATGTAATAACAACAAGCAAGGTAGCAGGCATATGGAAAATAGTAAAAAATAAGGTAGAGGCATGTAGATAATAGTAATAAGCAATATAGAAGGTATGAATTTAACAACAACGGGTCAAGGAAGAAGGCATATATATGACAACACAAAATAGAAGGTACAAATGTAGTAATAGCAAATGTGATAGAAAGCGTAGATGTAATAACAACAAACAAGATAAAAGCATTGGTGCAACAATAACAACTTCGGAAATAAACCATAAATGTATACGTGAGGGAAAGATAACATAATATAATGGATGTCTCTCACTTTTGTCTGCACGGAAACACCTTTCATGCTAGGAACTCTCATCCTCACTTGAACAGAGACGCCCTTCATGCCAATATCATATCGCTCTTCTTCACCAAGCACAGAAACACCCTTCTTGCAATAATAATAATGTCAAGAAGCACAGAAACACCCTTCATGCATAAATCACTCTTCCTCACAAGCGCGATAACACCCTTCGTACTATACACTCTTTCTTACCAAGCATATATATATATAACAGTACCAAGCAAGGTAGGTGACATAAATAATATCAAGAAGAGTGATAAACTCGGCAAAATAGACTCGTAACTTCGGAAGAAGGGGTACCCTCCTCGCGAAGGGGATCGTAGTCATTAGGCCCGGGCGACTGTTTACCAAAAATATAGGTCTCGACAATAAACATAATACTCCATGTGAGAGATATACATAACTTTTTCACCAATAGGCGTGCCAATATTTCAAGAACCATAGTGTTCAAGTATCTCAACAAAACTTAAACATGATCTTCAGCATAAATATGGAATCCAAGTATCTCAAAAATATTGGATATAGATATGTGTTCGTTATATAAGTATTGCTACGCGAAAATTTAGTACATCAACAATCTCATAAACAGTCCATCATTTTTAATTGAGTCATAATAAGTCAAAAACATGGTCTCTAGCATGGATATTTGTAATCATGTTATCATAGAAATCAAGTATGGCATAAATCAAGAAAATTACAAAGTTTAACAAAGCACACGATAGCATATAATCTACCCCGAGAATAAATAACCCTGACCCATGCATATACGCTCGTCATCTCTCATATGCATCACCCTCGCGTGTAGCAAATAATACCACTTATTAGAAAAAATTTCCTCAACAAAGTTAGGCAAGATACTTACCTCATTCCGAAATAAATTTCACCACCCAATACCGGCTTCCTTAGGAATACTCCTCAAAACTATCAAAACTTTGCCAAATATAATCTAAGGAGTCAAACAATGCTAAAGGAATCATATCCAATCAATAAAGGTTCAATCTTTGATAAAATTCCAAAAGCCAACAAAAGTCAACTCGGGCCCACATGGTCTAAATCCAAAATCGAGACCAAATCTTGACGACCCATAGCCCCACGAGTATAAATATATAATTAAATTCATGATCCAACCTCAAATTGAGGTCCAAATACCCAAAATTAGCTCTCATAAGTATTACGTCAAAACCCCTTTTTCTACAGTATGAAATCTTGGATTTAAGAGTAAAAATCTATAGAAAATCATGGAATTAAATCAAAAATAAGTAAAAATTACTAACTTTAAAATTTGGGGAAACATCCTCTAAACATCGCCTCCTAACGAAGTCCAAGGCTCAAAATATGAGAAAATAGGTCTAAGTCCCGAAATACACATCTTATAACCAGCTACAGATGTAGCATTTATGACCAGAGGTTCGCAAATACGACCCTCGCGAAAGCGAACTCAGGCTCGCAAATGCAATCCCCACTGACCCAGCAAATGTAGAAAATGCGATCAAAACATTGCAAATGCGACTTCTGACCACGCAAATGCAAGGTCCCCAACTCATCCTTTGCAAAAGTGACAACCATATCGCAAATGCCATGGTCGCATTTGCGACCTACTCATCGCAAATGCAAAGAACCAGAACCAGCAATACAAAACCATCTGAAATGATACGAAACCATCCTGAATCGCACCCGGGACCTCGTCCAAACATACCAACAAGTACAAATACATTATCTAAACTTATTTAAAGGCTCAAAACATCATCAATAAAGACAGAATCAAGAATTGAACACCAAACTCATCATGTGACCTTCAAATTCAAGAATTTCAAACATCCACAACCAAGTGTCTGATTTATACCAAATCAATTCGGATGAAACCAAAATTTGCGCGCAAGTTTCAAATGACAAAACGAACCTATTCTAAGTCCGGAATAACAATCTGAACATGATAGTCTCAAAGTCAATTCATGGTCAAACTTAAAAAATTTTAAACCTTCAAATTGCCAACTTTCGACAAAAAGAGCCAAATCATTCTAGGAACCTCTAAATCTAAATTCGAATATATTCCTAAGTCCAAAATCACCATACGAACCTATTAGAACCATCAAAACATAAATTCGAGGTCATTTAGTCAAAATACAAACTTTAATCAACTCTTCCAACTTAAATATTCCAAATTGAGAATTACTCTTGCGAATCAATCCTTCGAAAATCAAAACCAACCATACGCACAAGCCGTAAAACATCATATGAAGTTGTACAAGACTGCAGACCACCTAACGGAATGTCAATATTCAAAATGATTGATCGGGTTGTTATACACTCTCAACATCTCACAACACAAATCCATATGCCTGATACAAGTCACATGTCCAACAAACACCAAACGAATCATGGGTGCTTGCGCTCACAGGGTCCAACATAATATGGATAATCACCTAGTTCCGGAAGGACGAATCTATATCTAAGCGTTGATCATTTTATATGTAATGATCATTAACCAATCATTGCAGTGTGCAACCCACTCCAATCATAACGTCATTAATAATCAATAATCAGTATCCGCGTCAAGTGCCTGTAGTACCAATATCATCAAATTTCCTCAATAACAACTCTCCACTCAGGCATATGTATGTAAAACAATATAATCGAAGGGCACTGGACAAAATAGCAACAAGAATGTGCATAAAAGCTCATATGGCTAAAGGATGGTTATGGCTAACTGTATAATTCAGTTTATCACAATGGCTCAATTTCTATATAACCATGCATAGGAACAATCATATTATACAACATGATTCATTTAAGCTATAGAAATCATCAAGTCATGGAGCAAATAAGACAAGTGTATGACTACAGATTTATAATAATGCTCGATATGGCAAAAATAATCCTTTATGCCAAACCGCCATAACCCTTGGCATGCTCCTAAATAAAGAATATAAATGATCATGTAGTCATAGAATAAATTTGAACATGGATAATAACTTCACATAATCCAAACAAAGCACTTCAAGTCAACAACACCAGGTTGGTCAAAACCTAGCTACGCTTATACACTCATCACCTCGCATATACGTGGCTCCTAAATCATGAATCAAGTAGAAATTATCACGACCCAAAATTCATTTAGTCGTGATGGCACCTAAACTAACCCGCTAGGTAAGCCAATTAGCCATAATCCAATTCAAATGAGATTTACTGGGAAAAATAAATGATGAAATAACTAAAATTTTATACAAAATCCCAAGGATTGGTAGTACAAATCATGAACTTCTAAGATTTAGAGTTTACAAAGCAGTATGAAATAAATACATCATCTGTTCGAAATGTACATAAACAGATTTATAAATCTAAAGCTACCAAGAACAAGAGGCAGTTATAACCGGAACGCAGGTATATCTTCAATGCCATCTCCCTCCATACACAGCAACATCTGAACGCAAGGTGCAGAATTGTAGTATGAGTACAACCGACCCTATGTACTCAATAAGTAACAAACATAACCTTAGGTTGAAAGCAGTGATGAGCTTGGACAACGGTTAGAGCCCAACACCAATAGCCAAGAACAACTCGTAACAATATAATAAAAGTAGTACAGGTAATAAAACAAAGATATGATGCTCAACTCGTTCATAGTTACAAAAAACAGGCATGCTTTTCAGGTATAACAGTAAAACCTAAATCTTTCACCGAAATCACCAAAATATGAGTATATCAGAAAACTGTAATTTTTCCCAAAAACATTCAACAACATATAAGATATTTCGTTATCAGATAGCATGAGAAAAATAGATCTCTATGCCTAAATGTCAATTTGCATGTGAAGTCATGAATGCCACAATGCCATATAGCATGAGAAAATGCATCTCTATGCCTACATGCCAAGCATGCATGTCAAATATAATGCACCACACTGATAAACTCATGTACTCACTCTCTCAGAGTACTCAATCTCACTGTCTCACACTCCCACTCATCACGCTCAATCACTCAACACATTGAATCACTCAGCACACTCAATCACTCAGCACACGGGCACTCGACACTCGGTACTTGTGCTCACTGCTGGTATGTCTGACTCCGGAAAGGCGGATCCTTCCCAAGTGCTAATATAAGACAACATGGCATGCTGCAGACTGCAACCCGATCCCGTAATGAGTCAATAAAGCCTGTTGTGACGTGCATCCCGATCCCATAAATGTCACTCACAACTCGGCCCTCAAGCCCCAACTTAGTCATCAATCTCTCCACTCCCTCGGACTCACAACTCTCATGCCAGTCAGCCCAATTAATGATAAAATAATGTAACAATAAATAATAACAGAGACTAAGATATGATATGCAAATGAATGAATATGACTCAGTATATAATTGCAATTTAAGCAAATAACTCAACAACGGAGTTGACCTCAGTGGGTCCCAGCAGAATAAGAATATAGCCTATACATGATTTCTGACATGATTCACAACTCATATATTAAAACAAGTAGGGAGAATATAGATGTAACAGGATATAACAACAAAACATGTTCGGTCATAGTCTAATAGTAACCTAGAATCATGATTTCCCTGGTGAACGCACACACGCTCGTCACCTAGCATGTGTGTCACCTCAATACATCTCTTATAACATAGTACCCAGGGTTAAATACCCTCAAATCCAAGTTTAGATATGTTACTTACCTCGAACAAGCTGAATTCAACACCGAGCAAGACAAACAATACTCTAGAAATTACATCCCGCGCGTAACAACCGCCGAACGGCTCGAAACTAACCAAAAGCAACTCAAATACATCAAATAATGCATAAGAAAGCAATCCCAAATGATAAAGGTCGAATCCTTACACATTTAGTCAAAATCAACCTAAAATTCAAACCGGGGCCTGCACCTCGGAACCCGACAAAACTCACTAAATCTGACAACCCATTCATTTATGAGTCCAACTATACTAGTTTCACTCAAATCCGACTTTGAATCAATGTTCAAAACTCAAAAATTCACTTTATGAAAGTTTAAAAAAAACCCCAATTTCTCCCTTAAAATCATTAATCAAATGCTAAAAATGAAGATAGATTAATGAAATATAATTAAAAATGAGTAGAAAACACTTAGCCCAATCCATGTGGTGAAAATCGCCACCAAAAGCGCCCAACTCCGAAGCCCCTAGCTCAAAATATGACAAAAATGAACAAACCCTCGAATTTATAAGCTTCTGCCCAGAGATTCCGCTTTTGCGGACAACCTGCCGCTTCTGTGGTGTCGCTTCTGCGACCAAGCCCCCGATTCTAGGGAAAAACACTTAGGCCCCGACTTCTCGCACCTGCAGATTATCCTTCGGTTCTGCGACATCGCAGGTGGGTTGAACCTCCTGCTTCTGCGAAACTCTCCCGCTTCTGCGCCTCACAATCCACTTCTGTGCTTCCGCAGATGCGACCCATTCTACGTATCTGTGGACTTACCTAGCCTGCCTAAAATGCGCTTCTGTGCCAGCTCTGCCACTCCTACAACTCCACACATGAGCCCAAAATTTTGCAGGTGCGGTCACACCAGACCACAGAAAAACCGGCATAACCAACATGTTCCAAAGATGATCCGAACCCGTCCAAAATTCACCTGAGCCCCTCGGGACCCCGTCTGAATATACCAACATGTTCCAAAATACAACATGAGCCTACTTGAGGCCTCAAATCATATGAAATGAATCCCTTATTAAGCAACTCATGAACTTGTTCCTTTAACTCCTTCAAATCCACTAGTACCATACGATGTAGTGGAATAGAAATGGGCTGAGTGTCCGGCACCAGGTCAATACCAAAATACATGCCCGATGGGTCTGCGGGGAACACTTCTATGGAATTTCTCACTACTAGAACTAACTCAAATGTAGGAGTATCAATACTAACATCCCTTACAAAGGCTAGATTTGCTTCATACCTTTGCTCAACCATTCGATGTGCCTTCAGAACGGACACAACCCTGCTAGGAATATAATTTGATGTACCCCATCCACTCCAACCGTGGACCCTGGCATAACTAGTGTCACAGTCTTGGAGTGACAATCCAGAATAGCGTGATAGGGTGACAACCAATCCATGCCTAATATCACGTCAATGTCTACCATATCAAGCAGCAATAGATCAACTCTGGTCTCATAACCACTAATAGTGACTAAACATGACTGATAGACATATTCTACAACAATAAAATCTCCCATAGGCGTGGACACTTATACAAGAACACTCAAAGAATAACTAGATATATCCAAATATGGAGAAAAGTAAGATGACCCATATGAATAAGTGGCACCCGGATCAAATAAGACTGATGACAGACCGAAATAATACCTGTGATGACTGCATCCAATGCAATCACCTCCGTCCTACCATGAAAAGCATAGAAACAAGTCTGGCCTCCCCCTCTAGGGAGACCTCTACCCCCCTGACCTCCACCCTTAGATGGCGATGCAGGTGGAGCGAAAACTGGAGAAGCAACCATGGCTTGTGAACCTTGTGGACTCTGTGGAATCGGTGAAGCCTGTGTAGTCTGTGGAGGTGCACACCTCCTAAGTCGGGGACAGTCCCTCACCATATGCCTAGTATCCCCACACTCGAAATAATCTCTTAGTGGGTGTGGCTGCTGAAACTGACTCTGGTCCGGTTGGCTAGATGGACCGTTGAAGGCACCACATGCAGAAGGTGCATTGGAAAGTAGCTGTGCATAATAGGTAACATGAGACCTCGGAATAGCCGGGAGCACTGCTAGTAGCTAGAAGTGCCCAATGAATTGGGTGACTCATATAGCCTCTTCCATGACGGGCTAAACCTGGAGCGCGGGCACCACTATATCCTCTAGAATCTCGAGGCATCTTGGCCTCCCTATCCTCTCTCTCTCGGCCCCGCAAACCCTCCATCCTCCAAGTGATCTCTACAACCTGCTGAAACAGAGTATTCGTCTCCAACTCTCGAGCCATGCTGAATCTATGACCATAACTGAGCCCCTCGATGAATCTGCAGACCCGCTCTATGACTATAGAAGCCAAAGCAAGTGCATGTCGGGACAACTCACTTAATCTGATGGCATACTTTAACACTGAAATAATCCCCTGACGCAGCTGCTCAAACTTTGCTCTCCATGTACCCCGAAAGGTCTCGGGAACAAACACTTTCAAAAATATCTCTGAAAACTGAGCCCAAGTGACTGAGGATGCATCAGCTGGACTACCCTCCTCGTAAGCTTGCCATCACCTATACGCTGCTCATGACAGCTAAAATATAGTAAAAGCAACTCCGCTCACCTTCACAATACCCATGGTATGTAGAATTCGGTGGCACTTTTCTAGAAAACCCTGCGCATCCTCAGTAGTTATGCCACTGAAAGTAGGAGGATGAAACATCTTGAACCTCTCAAGTCTCCTCTACTCCTCCTTAGATTTCTCTGGCCTGACCTCAGGATGAACCGGAATAATGAGTTGTGCTGGCATAAAACCAGGAACCTGATCAATATGGACCCGCTGCTCTGGAGTACAGGTCGCGAGAGTTTGAGCTCCTCCCCCAGCATGAGATATAGCTGGTTCCACGAGAATTAGTCCCGCCTGAGCTAAAGTGCCAAACATACTCAAAATGTGTGCTAGGGTCTCCTGAAGTCTTGGGGTATTAGCAGGCGCCTCGGGTGCCTGTCCCCCAACAGGAGCTACTGGTGGCTCCTCAGTCGCTGCTCGGGCAGGTGCTCTAGCTGCAACACGTGCCCCTCCTTGGCCTCTACCTCGGCCCCGGCCTCTTGCGGCTCTAGCAGAGGCGCGGGTGTCTGATCATCAGATCTAGCAGTGCGTCTCCTCACTGTCTGCGAGTGAATGGAAAGACAAAGGATCGGATTTCGAAATCAACAAATCTGCATGATAAGGAATCAAAGAAGTGGAACTTTCAATAGGTTCATAGCCTCTAGAAGATAAGTACAGACGTCTTCGTACAGATCCACGAGACTCTACTAAACTTACTTATGACTCGTAACACCTATGAACCTAGAGCTCTGATACCAACTTCTCACGATCCCAAACTCCCACCTTAGGATGTCGTTATGGCACCTAGTCTCCAAGACTAGGTAAGTCTAGCATACAAGAGAATTTAATAGAAATAACCACTAAAAATATTACATTAACAAATAAATATCATGATATCATTAATACTGAATAACAATCACAAAACTCCCCAAAACTGGTGAAACTGAGTCATAAGATCTACGAAGTACCTAAAAGTCTCAAAATACAATACTGTTTGATGTGAAAATAAACAGTAGAAAAGACAGTAGTAGAAGGTGACTCCGACGCGTGTGGGCATCAAACAGGTAGACATTGAAGTCTTCAGATTATCTAGTCCAATCACTCGCATCCGGCATGCGCTTAAGTACCTGGATCTACACAAAAATGTACAGAAGCATAGCATGAGTACACCACAACGGTACCCAGTAAGTATCAAGTCTAACCTCGGTAGAGTAGTGACTACGCCAGGTCAAGATACCTACTAGACAAAAGAAACCTAAACATAATATAATATAATCTAATAACGGAAAGAAATAAATGAAAACAAGGCAGTACAATGAATTAAGGCTAACAACGGATATTAAAGCAATAAAGGACAACAAGAATGAGCATATGATATGAACAACAAGTAATCAAATACAGTCAAATATAAGTAAAACAAATGAAGAAATAACAATAATCGTTCCATCAACAAGCTCTTTCAACATAGAATGTATATCAAGAATCACAACTGAGGCACCACACCTCATTTTCACATTTCACAAGTCATAATCATAATTTTCCTTAGACTTGCATTTATTTTTAAAATATTTTTTTTGAAATAGCTACACGCGTTTTAGCTCCCTTATCTCACCGCGTTACTTCAAGTAATTAGCAACACGCGTATAGATCCACCTTATCTCACCCCATGCGTTTCAATACCCACCCTTATACCACCGCATAAGTATCAATATCACATCAAAATTATTAACTCCCACGACATGTGCCCATATGCCACAATATTACCAAATCAATAATAACAAGGTTACCATAACACATTGTCCACGGCTCAATCACAATGTGTGTAAGAATCTCAATAATAACAAATTGAATAAGAAACAACTCAATAAGGAAGGATGTCCCAATAATCAACACTTCAACCACAATGTGTTAACAACTTTTACAACTACAATCTTAATAACTCAACAATGAAGGTATTCCTGTGAAATGGCAACTTCCAATTCAAGTACGTAGCATAATCTTAACAATGAAAGAGATAATGTGAAATAACAACTACGATTAAATGCATAAGAATAGCTCAACAATGAGGAGAATAGCATGTAACAACAACTACAAATAAATGCATATAGTAGTAACTGGACAATAGGAACTATAGCATGTAATAACAACTTCAATTAAAGCATGTAAGAATAAAATTGACAAAAAAAGATAGAACAATTAATATTTACTTCAATTAAGTGTTTATAAATATCCTAAGATTCTAAACCAGTCAAATAACACATATAAGCCTGCGTACACACTCGTCACCTCATATACATGTCCTCCACATAATTCAATTAGTACAATCAACCCAAATCCTAAGGGGTAGTTCCCCCACATAAAGTTAGACAAGATATTTACCTCGATTAAGCCAAATCAACACTCAAAAATAGCTTTTCCTTTAAAATTCGCCTCCGCACGGCTCAAATCTAACCAAAAAGATTTAACATCATCAAACAATGCAAGAGAAATTAATTCTTGATTAAAAAAGCTAAGATCTTTACACATTTCCTCAAAATTCAACAAAAGTCAACCCCAGGCTCACCCGGTCAAAATCTGGGTCCAAGGGTAGATCCCGACTACCCATAACTCCACGAGTCCGTATATGTATTTTATTTTCAAATTTGAGTTTGATTCGACTCTCAAATCTAGGGATGTTCAAAACCAAACCGAAACCAAAAACCAAACCGAAACCGAAGATTAATGGCTTATTGGTATAGGGTTAACGGTTTAACGGATGGGGAACGGATTGAAAATTTTTTATTAACGGCATATCGGTTTAGGGGCTGATTATTTAATTTTTTTAATGGATAATCCGTTAACCCGTTAAGAATATATATAATTTTTATTTTTATCCATATATATATATATTAAATAATTAAAAACCCTTCTTCCACTTCCAGTACTCTATCTCTATTCTCTATTACTAATTTACTATTAGACGTTTAGAAACCCTAACACCTAAATTTCAACCAGTAGCCACCAACACTCTATCTCGTCGACTTCCAGTACTCTATCTAACGCCAAAAAATATATATAATAGTTTAGCCACACAAATTGGTTTTAATTAAAATTTGAATCCAAAGTGACTAATTTTGCAATTGTTTCAAGCTCATCCCTTTAGAAGTCCAATTTTCATGACCCGCCTGGCCCAACCGGATCTCCCCTCTCTTTAAAACACTCATTTTCCCAAATCCTAAGAAAAAGATAGACGCATCCCTCTTTGAAAACCCTAGCCGCCTGGTCTCCTTCCTCACTCACCCATTCCCTTTCACGCAAAAGGAAGCCGAGAATTCGCCATCATGCACACACATCTCACATATGAAAAAAGTTGAAACAAAATCCCTGAATTCCCATTTTTCTACATCTGGATCTGAAGAAGAAAAACGAAAAAAAAGATTAAAAAGGTTTTCTGATTTCTGTTGTGTTACTTGGAGAATTTGTGGGTTTCTCATTTGTTTTTGGATTGAAGTTGAGGTCGACATTGCTGTTCTTCTGCTGTTTGCTATCAAAATCGTAGTTGAACTTCCTTCATCGCCATTTCTGCCCTTTATCTGTTGTTTCAAGCTCTATTTGTCAAGTATTTTAGGTACACATTCCTGAATCTGTACTATTTCTCCATAAAAATGGCTGAAATCATGAATGAATTTATTTCTGATGTTCCATCTCCATTTATGTGACTGTTTTTCTTAATAAATTGCTTATTAGACTTATATATGATTTTGTTAACGAACCAAAGGGATGGCTTCCCATTTCAATTAAGTTTAGACCGTTGGAGTCTTGTTAAATATTAGTTAATTGAGATTAGTTTTTTTTTTCCGCAGTTGTTAATGGGCTTTAGGTGTATGCATACTAGTTAACAGTAGTATTTATCACAGTCTGTAATTCGTTGCCTAATGCTGAAATTTGGTGTATGCATATTTTTTTTTACAGGGATCTACTCACTTATGGATTAAGCTATTGTTTGAACTTTGAAGCTGCAGAAATTCAAGCACTGTTAGGCGTTAGCTGCATGACAAATATTTTTGTGTAGTCTGCTCACTTATGGATTAATCATTTTGAAGTATGTATTCTGGACTCACTTTGAATATAGACTAAAATTTTATCATTTCAGAATTAATCAGGGAGCATTGAGGTTTCCTTTGCAGTTGTGGGCGGAGAAAAGACATATGTATTCTGGACTCATCTGGAATGTAGTTTGCTTTGGGATGTAATGGACTCATCTATTGTATTCTATAGACTGGAATGTAGTCTGCTGAGCATAGAAATTTTAGTTTGAGTCACAATGGTCAGCAAATAATTAATGCACGCAATATAAATTGAATTAGGCCAATAAACCGCACGATAAGAGCTAAACCGATACCAATTCGCCCGATATCTTATCGGGTGGTTAGCGGATTAATACATTTAAAATTTGATAACCGATAAGCCAACCGTTAAGACTAAATAACCGCCCAATCCGCCCGATAAGCAGCCCTACTCAAAGCCCAAATTTTATTTTTTAAAACATAGACAAAAATCCCCAAAACTTTCTCTTTGATCCTCATAAATTTGATGTTAGATCTCATATATAATAATATAATATAGTTAAAAATTAATCTAACTAACTAACCCAATGATTGTAGGTGAAAATCCCTTCTCTAAATTGTCTCTTACTGAGTCTAGCGTTCTTAAATGAGAGAAATGAGATGAAATCTCGTCTTTCCAACCCCTTTGTTTAGTTGCAAATGTCGCAATTGCGACACTGGGTTCGCAATTGCGAAGAAAGCCTCACAATTGCGGCACCTGACAGAAGTCGCAAATGCAACAATGGCTTTGCAATTGCAAAGCCTGCTCCCATCGCAAATGCGAACCTATCAAGTCTAGCCTATTCTTCGCAAATGCGATGAAGGCATCGCAAATGCGATACCTGAGGCCCCTCTGCTATGATCGCAATTGCGGTACTGGCGTTCGCAATTGCGACACCTGAGACACAGTACACCATCAACCTGGAATTGAGTCCAAACCATTCTGAAACACGTCTGAAACTCATGCGAGCTCTCGGGGCTCCAAACTAAGCATCCACACAAGTATAAAAATATCATACGAACTCGCTCGCACGATTAAAATACCAAAATAACATTTAGAACCACGAATCGGATATCAAAATGCATGAATTTCAAAACCAAAAAAAAACTCAAGAACCTCCAAAATAGCAACCAAGCGTCTGAATCCTATCAATCCAACTCCAAATGCCACCAAATTTTGCAAACACATTCCAAAATAGCAAAATGGACCTATTCTAAGTCTCAAAACCAAATTCCGAACCCCATAGCCATAAAGTCAACCTACGATCAAACTTAGGGAAACTCTAAACCTCAAATTGCCAACTTCCAGTAAAACAAGTCAAATCAACCTAGAGAGCTCCGAATTCAATTCAGGGCAAACGTCCAAGTCCAAAATTATGATACAAACCTATCAGAGCCATCAAAACACCGTTTCGGGGTCATTTTCTCAAAAGTCAAACTTCGGTCAATACTTCCAGCTTAGACTTCTAAACCAAGAATCAAAGAGTCCAAAATCAATCCAAAACCTTCCCGGAACGAAACTAACTAGCCCCACAAGTCATAAAACTACAAATACACATATGTGAAACATAAAAAGTGGAAATGGGGTTCAAATACATAAAACAACTTGTCGAGTCGTTATAACTAACCATCCCCGCAAGTGACAAAATATTAAAAAAGCATAGAGGGAACATCAAATGGGGAAACAGAGCTTAAATATGCAAAACAGTTGATGGGGTCATTTACATCACTAGCCTATCACGAATTCGGTTATTTAATCTCATGGTGATATTTATTCGTTTTCAGAAAGTTTAGGGGTAATAGAACTCCCGCCAACATAATGTATGTAAATGAAAATTTGGCCTAAGTTCAAAGGGTATTTATGTCTTTTTTCTATTTCTAATTTGTCAAGTAACTTTTTGTCTATTTTAGATGTGAAACAATTGGCTTCCAATTTAATTTACTCTAAAATTGATTGAATTAATAATTTGGAACCAAAATAAGAGAAAACAAATTGAATATAGGTGCGTCCATATTAAAATTTCTAATGGTGTCGTTGTTTGGCGTTTATCCTAATTTTCTTACCATGTTTGGTTTTTCTATTTCTTGAAGGAAGGACAAAAATTTTACCATAAATGAATTTTTTTTTACAAAAAGAAAAATATAATTATTCCATATTTGGCTAGCCTTTTTTTTTTAGGAAAAGGTTTTGACTTCTATAAATTAAAGATTATTCATTCTCATTCACTAGCATTCACAATGTAGTCATATGAGATTTGACAGTCTTGTTGACGAGGAAAATTTATGAGACATGTGTTAGTATGTCACTTGTGTATGCCTCTTTGCCAGGTTTTTCTCTCTAATATAGTAGATTGTTCATCTCCGCCTGTGGACGTATGTCAATTGACAGAACCACGTTAAATATTTGTGTCTCTTTCGGTATATTTCTCTTTCGTTATCTGATTTATCGTAGTTCAGGTTTGCTTTACTAGCTTTCGCATGACACCTGATTATTTTACTCTAATACCACATGTGGTATTAGAGCAAGGTTCAAAACATGTTTTTAAGCGGGTTAGTTCTAGCCGCAACCGATATGACGGTAATCAAGATTTTTGTTTGAAAAATTTGATCGAAGTGCTACTCGCATTGAGACACACTTTGTGGTGGACATTTGGAGATGCGACCTATTGAAAGTTATGTGAAAAAGGTGGATAAAGTTTATTTTTTCAGGTAATTCAGGCCAAGGGAAAAATTGTAAGGTGTTGGTCCTGATTTTCTTACCATATTTGATCTTCCTATCTCTTGAAGGAAAGGACAACATATTTACCATAATTGAGTTTTTCTTTTCTTAGAAGGAAATTATAAATCTCTCATATTTGGCTAGTCTTTTTCTTGAAGAAAAAGGTTTGGACTTTTATAAATTGAGATCCTTCCTTTCTTATTTATTAGCATCCACAATGTAGTTATATATGAGATTTGAAAGTCTTGTTTGGGGGAAGAGTTTCAGGACAAGTGTTAGCCTGCCATTGTATTTACCTCTTAGTGAGGTTATTTTTTCGATATTTTGTACTCTCTTTAATATAGTGGAATTCTTATCTCTGGCTGTGGACGTAGGTCAATTGACCAAACCACGTTAAATATTTTTGTCTCTTTTGATATATTTCTCTTTTGTTGTCTGATTTATCGTCATTGAAAGTATGCTTTGTTAGCTTCCGCATAACACTTAATTATTTTGATTCTAACATGCGTATCCAAATTTGACTGAGAAAATGAAATAAAAACTAATTGTGGTTAAATATCAAGGTGGCGTATAGTTTGTTTGTAGATTGATTTTAGAAGAATGGATGAGTGTGGCAAACATTCTGTAAACAGTTACAAATATAAGCTTTTGATTTTAAAAGATTTCGTGTGGAATGAAAACATCTTGTCCAATTTGTTTATAGAACATTTCAAAACAACGACAATTTGTTTTTTACTCTATTTTTGTTTGAATACCTATTGAAAAGTTTTAACCTTATGATTTAAAAAATGCCAAAGAGATGAAAAATTATTTTGATGGGAAATGGTAGATAAAACCAATTTAAGATAGCCCATTTAACAGTGTTTAAATATAAATCAAAACTGGTAAAGTACAGAATGTTCCACGTTTTTTGTTTTGTTTTGGATTTTGAGTACATAAAACTGGTAAAGTACAAAATTCACTACTCTTCTTTTGTTAGTTATCCAAAAAAGACTATAAATATTCTTCGTTATCCTTGCCTTTATTCCTGAATGCACGCGCTATAATGACTCTTTATCTGTTCTTTTTTTTTTTTTTTTTGTCTTCACTTCTCCAGTTTATTTTACTGCTAATCCAGTTGACTCCATATAAAATTCGGACAAGTTTAAGGGCTTCGTATATAGTTGTCTCACTTGTCTGCGGAAACAATCATACAAAATGTCATGACCCAAAATCACACATATTGTGATGGTGCCTATTTTAATACTAGACAAGCCGACAACCTCAATAAATCACAATTTTTTTTAAGTTCGAAAACATATTATTTACATTCAATAGAAAATCTCACAAGTACTGATATAAATACACTCCCAAAATCCGGTGTCACTGAGTAAATGAGCATCTAAATGATAACATAGTCTGACTGATAAAACACTATCTTAGAAATATAAAACAGTACAAACAACTGAAAGGAAAGAGAGACAAGGTCTGCGGACGCCAAACAACTACATCGATAATCTCCAACATATAAAACTCTGAAATCTAACAACCGACGTATTCGGAAGTATCTGGATCTGCACATGAAGTGCAGAGTGTATTATGAGTACAGCTGACCTTATGTACTTAATAAGTAACAAGACTAACATTTGGGCTGAAAGTAGTGACAAGCTCAACAGGTACAGTCCAATATAGAAATAACAGCACAAAAATGTAGGCATGCTTTCAAGTTCAACAGTTAAACACAGTACGAGTAAAATAAATCAATCCTGAATGATATGAGAAATATGAAATCTTTATATCTACATGCCAATGTACATGTTGTATGTGATGCACCTCAGTGGAAACCGCGTGTACTCACAATCTCAAAATACTCAATCACTCAGTACTATATATGGCTAATCCAGCCCTGGGAAAATCCATCTCATATATATACACATCAACTGATAGTCAGTTACTCAGTACTGTATAAGGCCAATCCAGCCTAGGGGAAGATCCATCCCCAAATATAAAAGATTCGGACAAGATCCATGTCTAGGGAAGATCCATCCGTCAATATAAATGTTTCGGGCAAGATCCATGCCCAGGGAAGATCCATCCCTCAATATAAAATGCTTCGGGCAAGATCCATGCCCAAGGAAGATCCATCCCTCAATATAAAATTAACCGCGCTTGCTGTGGGGGGTGCAGACACCAAAGGGGCTCCTTCTACCCAAGCGCTATAATAGCAAGATCCAGGCATAAATAAATAAAAATAAGTTGCGGCGTGCAGCTCGATCCCATAAATATCACTCAAAATCCCCAGTCTTTCGGGCTCTCAATGACATAAAAATCAACCTAACATGATGATATGATGTATCAATGAATGACAACAGAGACTGAGATATGATATGCAAATTATAGATGTGACTAAGTACAAAATTGTAAATTTAAACAAGTAATTCAATAGCAATAAGACCTATGTGGGTCCCAAAATATCGGCACGTAGCCTAAACATGATCTTTAACATGAGTCTCAACTCAATTTCTTCTAACACGTGGAGGATATGCGGATAATGACATGATTATTTGATTATGCAACTCCACGGAATCAATTAAGTCACAATTTCTATGGTGCACTGCCACACGCCCGTCACCTAGCATGTGTGTCACCTCCAAACAAATCATATAATACGTAATTCAGGGATTCATACCCTCAGAACCAAGTTTAGAAGTGTTACTTACCTCAAATCGTGCAAGTTCTTTATTCCAATGTCTTTGCCTCGTGAATCGACCTGCGAACGCCTCGAATCTAGTCACAATTAATTCGATATAGTCAACACAAATTGTAGGAATAATTCCATATAAAAATACTAATTTTCCAACAAAATCTGAAGTTCAACTCAAAAATTATCAGTGGGTCTCATATCTCGGAACCCGACAAAAGTTACAAAATATGAATACCAATTAAACCACGAGTCCAACCATACCAAATTTATCAAATTCCGACATCAACTCGACCTTCAAATCTTCAAATCTTATTTTCAAATCCCTAGGCCCAAATCCTCGAATTTCACCTCAAAAATACGTAATCTAGTCGAAATACTCGATGATAATTTAATATTATTGACTAATAATGATCACAAATGACTTACCTCAAGTTTTTCCGTGAATTTTCTCAGAAATATTGCCCCAGACCGTGCTTGAAAGGTCCAAAATGACAAAAATATCTGAACTCCTATGTTTTGTAATCTGTCCAGTGCTTTCGCACTTGCGGACACTTAACCGCATCTGCGGTTCCGCTTCAGCGGAGAATCCATCGCATATGCGGTCTTTGCCAAGGCTGGCCTTCCTCCACTTCTGCGGACTCGCTTCTGCGAGAAGCAGTTCGCTTCTGCGGTCATGCGCGCATCTACGACCTCTCGTCCGCATCTGCGATCATGCAGGTATGGAATTTTCCCTCGCACCTGCGGCCACTGCTCACCTTCCCCTTGTCCGCTTCTGCGCTTCCATGCTCACTTCTACGAGCTCGCACCTGCGAGCAAAATTCCGCAGGTGCGATTGCACCAGAAGGCCAAAATTTCCAGATTTTTACTTAAGTCCAAATTTGATCTGTTAACCATCCGAAACTCACCCGAAGCCCCCCGGGACCTCAACCAAATATACCAACAAGTCCTAAACATCATACGAACTTAGTCGAGGCCTCAAATTACATCAAATAACGTTAAAAACACGAATCACACCCCAATTCAAGCTTAATGAAACTAAGAAATTCCAACTTCTACATTCGATACCGAAACCTATCAAATCAAGTCCGATGGACATCAAATTTTGCACACAAGTCATAAATGACATAACGGACCTATTCAAATTTTTAAAACTGAATTTCGACCCCGATATCAAAAAGTCAATCTCCTGGTCAAACTTCAAAACTTTGAATTCCTATTTTCGCCATTTCAAGCCTAATTTAACTACGGACTTCTAAATAATTTTTCGGACACACTCCTAAGTCCAAAATCACCACACAGAGTTATTGGAATCATCAAAACTCTATTACGGGGTCGTTTATACATAAGTCAACATCCGCTCAACTGTTTCAACTTAAGCTTTAAATCTTTGAACTATGTGTTCCAATTCATTATAAAACCACCTCGACAAGTTACATAATTATAATTGAACACATGATAAGCATTAAATGGGGGGAACGGAGCTGTGATAACGACCGGCCGGTTCGTTACACAAAAGTAACTTTTTGTTCTTTTTTATTTCAAGATCTTAAATATTGTTTTAATTTAGAACTTTTAAGTTTTCATATTAGATTATAAAACAACGTATGCAATAAACAAATTTCGAAACTTAAATATATGACCTACTCAAAAGCTAACACATTTTGTCGACATGCAAGTAACAATTTGTACTGTTACTGGTGACGCAATATTCAAATCCGATTACTATTTCTGGGATGTCAACTCTGATATCTGAAAAGGAATTGTCCAACATTCCAAAAGAAAGATTGGTGTGGGGAGGTGGGGAAAGGAAAAGGCGAGGAAGGAGGAGCTTTTGTTAATTATGGTACTGTGAGAAGAGGGGCCACAAGAATAATAATGGGGTTGATATAGGAGTTCGAAACCAAAGTGTGATTTTTTTGGTCTCAAGCGATACAAATAGGTTAAAAAAAAATGGGCATCATTTTATATATAGCGCAGTTATTCACTACAATATATCTTAACAGCAGTTTTGTCCGTTAAGATATAGCGCGGTGAATAACCGCACTATATATAAAATGTGGCCCCACCAATAATTCATTTGCATTTAACTGATCCACCAATAATTCATATGGGTATAGCGCCTATTATGCATGCGCTATACATCAAATAATTGTACCCCCGGATTGGTTTTTTTCTTATTTAAGGAGTTTCAGAATTTGATAAAAATCCATTCAGGATCCTTCAAGTGTTCCGAAATATTTATTCGTTAAGTTATTTTGTATTTTGTCATAATGTCCGAAGAGCGAAAAATTAAGGTTTCATTATATTGGGGGGTGAGGTTGTGGCCGAGAATAACTCAGTACGCTATAGTTGTTCTCCACAGTGTCATGTTAAGTTGCCACTTACAATGGAGTACGATAAATTGGTACCGTTGTTATGTAAAAAAAATGAGTGTGAGCAAACATTCGGTAAATATTAAAGTAACCGAAAGATATCTGTATTCTATTACTCCGCAAGGGTTTGTTTGTTATGCTGAGTTTAACATCGAAGACGATGAAACTCTGACAGATTTTTTGAGGACTCCGGATGAACACTAGAAACTTCTTGTGATAAAAATATTAGATATGTACGTCAAGGCTAAAGACGCTCGCAATAATGAGGTTCCGCAAAGTAGGGATATCCCTCAATCATTGGGTGGTTATTGGAGCAGTTTTAGCCGAACAGGTTCTGGGTGAAAGAGTTTGGTCTGATATAAACTTATCTCTAGGGCGAATGAGGAGCGAGGACATAATTTCTCCCCAAGTTTACATAATTCACAAGCTGAGTAGTAAACTTCAAATTTCCTTTGTGTTACGATGTTTATTTTTATGTATTGAATTTGTATTAACACTCATATATTTCACAGGGAGTACCGGCCACATATGAATTTTACAAGTTATGAACTAATGGACAGTTGAAATATGCCTACTTTTGGTGTGTTGGATCATGGTGGTCCATCCGGGAGTCATCACCAACAGGATAATATGCATCATGGGATATCAACACATTATGATTTGCAAGTGAAGTGATAAAGTTTATATGTAAAATTTGGATGAATTTGAGAAACTCATTATTTTATTGGTTGTGCAGTGAAAACGAGCAACTTGAAGGTCATGTCCTTACTCAATTGCGCGAAGACGACAGGGGGACCTCCATGACGATGTCTGTAAATTGAACAATATTAATTAAAGTATTTTTCATTTTGATTGCTTAACGTCTTTAAATATATTGCAATATCTTTTATATTAATATTTAATCGATATTATTACTTAAGTTAATACATTTTCTAAATTATTATTTTATATGTTAATTTATTATTTTATATGTTAGGTTATTATTTTATATATTAGTTTATTATTTTGTATGTTAGTTAATTATTCTATATGTTAGTTTATTATTTTATACGTTAGTTTATTATTTTATATGTTTCTTTCTTATTTTATATGTTTGTTATTATTTTATATCTTAGTTTATTACTCCCTCTATTTCAATTTAGATGAGGTAGTTTGATTCGGCATGAAATTTAAGATAAAAAAAGAAGGTTTTTGAAACTTGTAGTCTTAAAAGTTTAAGGGATAAAAGCTTTATGGGGCCATGATATTTGTTTGGTTATAAAAGCTTCTCATTAAGGGTAAAATGGGTAAAATGAAGAGTTTAAAGTTGAATTATTTTCAATTGTAGAAATGTGTCATTCTTTTTTGGACAGACTAATAAGGAAAGTGTGTCATCTAATTTGAAACAGATGGAGTATTTTGTATGTTAGTTTATTATTTTATATGATAGTTTATTACTTTCTATGTTTATTTCTTATTTTATATGTTTGTTTCTTATTTTATATGTTAATTTATTATTTTGTAACTATACATGATATAATTAATAAGTATTCTTATAAAAATACTTAGTTTGATAAATATTGTTATTTTTTATGTTATTTTCTTACATTTGTTGACTAACATTCGAGAGAGTTTGTGTTTGAACTATTATTTTTTTGTCAAATATTTTTGTGGTTAACAGATAACTAAATGATTAATTTCAATAACTACAAATATACTACTCTAAAGGGCAATACATTTTACTACACTAAAGGGCACTGCATTATAATTACGGGCACTATATTACAATTACGAGCACAACATAAGACTAAAGGTCAAATAACAATTTATCAATTTTACTAATCTTTTAGCACATAAATAATCTAATCCTGATAAAAAATAATAAATTAATTTAATCATAAAATAATCACGAAAATACATATACCACAGTAAAAAATAACTAATAAACATTTTTTGTAACAACTAATAACATTAATTATTCATAAAATAATAATTTATCTATTTTACTAATTTTTTACCACAACAATAATCTAATCCGGATAAAAAATAACAAATTGATTAAATCACAAAATAATCAAAAACAAATATAAATCACAGTAAAAAATGATTAATACACATTTTTTATATATGAGTTTTAACAAAAAGTATGTCTGAATACCTCGATTTATAATTCATTGAAAAGTGAGGATTTGATGATTTGGGGGCCGAAACGAGCAATCCACTACGCGATAACGCCTTAGATGCGGTGTAATCTTGCTACAATACAGAGAAGATATACTTTTTGTGGAACAGGTGGGCTCCACTGAATTCCTTTTCTTTAAAAATGGACGATTTTTTTGTTTTGGAATCTGTTGGTTCGCGTCTGGTGGAGGAAGGAGATGGCACGATTTTTTATATAGGTATAGCGTGCATATATAAGGCGCTATACTATACAAAATAAATTAAGAGTGATACGAAGAGTAATAAATATGAGGATCTAATGGTATTGCAAAAGTGACGATTATATAGGGGTCTTAAGTGACCATCTGATATAGGGGTCTGGGTCTTGGGGAGCGAAACTAATCATTTTGTTTGGTGATTTTGCTGGAAAAAAAAGAGTTGGAATTTGGACATAGCGTGAAATAATGGTGATGTGATTCAAGTGGTGCATAAATAAAAGGCATAATATTAAATACTTTGTGTACGAGTAAGTGGTGCCCAATAACAATTGGCATGTGATAGGTAGTCACTCTTTATAAATAGATGTCAACTCCCATTTTCCTAACTATTAGAAAACCCTAGCGTATTCTGCCTCATGAATACGTAGTGACGGTTTATGTCCCATTAGTCAAGTTCTCCGGACTATGAGAGTGCGTAGCTAGTATATCGTAGAAGTTGGTCTTAGGCTTAATCGTCGGTTGTTGTCGTTGTTGAATCGATAGAGTTGAACAGTATGCTTCCTTAAACTCTAAATCTAGATTGATTGCATAATTGTGTCTTATTCTCTGCTATGGACGAATTAACTATCTTACAATTGGTATCAGAGCCACCATAGTTGATACTAGTGACGCTAAATTAATTAATGAGAATAGATATTGTGTTTTCCACCTAAAGGAGGAATATAATATCTTGAATTATCATGTGTATAAAAGAGGACAATTTGTTATAACAGGAAGTTTTGTGTCTCTTACCTAAAGGAAGGATACAATGTATGCCTTGTACTGTTATATGATATGGGGAGGAGGTTTTATATTTCTTGCCTAAATGTGAGGATGCAATTAATGACTTGGACTCTTTGGTTCTTAAAGGGGAGACAGTTGCATCTTCCACCCAAAGGAGGGGTGCAATAGATGTCTTTGACTCTTTTAATTTACGTGTTCATACCCATGATTTTTTTGTAACTTTTACATTATATACTGATGCAACTGTTAACAACACGACTACTCAGTTAAATTCCATTAAAACTTTGACTAGGAGCAACTACAAGAAGTGAAAACAGGATGTTGAAATACTGTTAGGTCTGATGGACCTAGACTACTAGCACTGCTGATGAAAAGGCTAAGCATGAGAAATGGAATCCAATACTAACAAATTGAGCCTTATAATCATGAAGAGATCCATTTCTAATCACATAAAAAGTACAGTTAAGGATAAAGAAAATGCAAAGGATTTCTTGAGTGCCATTGGACAAAAATTCCTAGAATCCAATAAAGTTGAGATAGGTAGTGTCACGACCCCATTTTTTCACCTTAGGATGTCGTGATGCCACCTACTCCTTAAGATTAGGTAAGCCTAATATATAATTATAACATAATAGAATAATCAAACAGAAATTCTAAAGCAAGACTGATGAACTCTTATAAATTCCCAAAATAGAATCTCTACCACAACTCTCCCGAAACTGGTAGAACTGAGTCATAAGCTCTATAAAGTAATCTAGAATGTCTACTACAACACTGTTTGAATAAGAAAAACAACAAGATGAAATGATATGGAAAGGTGACTCTGAATCCTACAGACGCCGAGCAGGTATACCTTGAAGTCTCCGGATAGTAGCTACAATCAACACTAACGTTCAGGATGAGTAGACGTACCTGGATCTACACAAAAATATGTACATAAGCGTAGTACGAGTATTGACGAGGCAAGGTCAAGGCTCTAACTAGGACATAGTAAACAGAATGAAAACATAACAACGAGAAGTAATGAAAAATGAGAGATGAATAATAACGAAGCAGTCTAATAATGTAAAGTAATGACAAAATTGTAAGCATAAAGACAACGATAAGGAAGCAATGAATGAGAACCACAATTAGCCAAATACAGAACAGACTGATAAAAAAGGAACAATAAAAGCATCAAGAACAATTCAACCACTAACTTTTTCCAGCATGAGATGCACAACAAGAATCACAACCGAGGTACCGCCACGTATACAACAAGAATCACAATTAAGGTTTCACCTCGTATTCACATTTCTTAATTTAAATCACAATCTTTCCTTACACAGCCGCGTGAGCCTTAAATAAGATAGTTTTGAAAATATTTTTTCGAAATAGCTACATGCACTTTAGTCCACTTTATGATGTCACATGGCTTCAAGTAATTTCCTTACTAGCAACACGCACATAAATCCCACCTCATGCCACCACATGCATATTAACCCCTATCCTTATACAGCCGCATATGCATCAATATCACACCACAATAACAACTTGCACTACAAGTGCCCATATGCCATAACTTGCCAATAATCAACAATATCAATGGTTCCACAACAATGGCCCACGGATCAACCACAAGGTGTACAAGAATATCAACAATAATAATAAATATGAATTATTCAATAAAGAAGATGTCTCAACAATTTACAACTTCGCTTCAATATGATAACGGCTTTTACAACCTCAACACCAATAACTCAACAAGAAAATGCTCCACGGAATAACAATTTACAAGCAAAGGTAATTCCATAATTTAAGAGATAACAAGACAATAAGGAAGAAAATTCAACTAAAGCATGTAAGAGGAAAATAACAAGTAGGAAATGGTAGAAGTGTCAACAATGATAATTAAAGCATTTACGGGAAGACTAACACATGTAGGATTAGATTAACAATGAGAACTAAAAATATGTTAAGGAAATTCAATTAAAGGCGTGGAAAGAGTCTAAATACCATAAACCGGTCAAATACCATTAATAACCTGTGTACCAACTTGTTAGCTTGTGTACACAGCTTTCACATAACATAATTAACACAATCAATCCCAAATCCTAAGAGGTAGTTCTGCCACACAAAGTTAGGCAAGATACTTACCTCAACTAGGCTAACTCAACCCTCGGAAATAGCTTTTCACCTAAAATTTGCCTCCACACGGCTCAAATCTAACCAAAATTGACTTAATATCATCAAACAATACAAAAACAACAATTACAATAGATAAAGCTATGATCTTTACACCTTTCCCAATAGATCAACAAAAGTCAACTCGGGGCCTGCCCGGTCAAAACCCAGGTCCAAAGGTAGATTCTGAGTATCCATAACCCCACGAGTCCATATATATGATTAGTTTCAAAATCCGAGTACAAATCGACTCACAAAACTCTATTTCTTATTTTTCAAAAACTTGACAAAATTTCACAAAATTTTACTTTGATTCACATGATTTTGATCTTAAATCTAATGATATATTAATAAAATATAGTTGAAAATTGATTAGCTTCACTCACCCAACGTTTGTAGATAAAAATTCTCTCTCTAAATCGCCTCCTACCGAGTCTGGGGGTTCTAAAATGAGAGAATATATTGAAAAGTCCCGACTCCCAGTCATTTTGTCCGGCTCCAAATATCACATTTGTGACACAGGGTTCGCATTTGTGATACAGGGTTCACATTCGCAACACAGGGTTCGCATTTGCGAATCCTCGCAATTGCGGACTAGGGATCGCATTTACGAACCCTGACAACCTTAACAAATGTCGCATTTGCGACAAAGGATTCGCAATTGCGGAATGGACATCTTTGCCAAAGCGAACAATTATTTGCAAATGCGACCCAAGCCTCAGTCCTGCTGACTTCACAATTGCGACATCAAAGAACCCCCTGTCACCTTCGCAATTGCGATAACAGAGCACCAACAATTCCATTTTCAGTTCAAACCATTCAAAAATATGTCTGAAACTCATCCGAGCCCTTGGGGCTCCAAACCAAATATCCACAAAAGTCTAAGAACATCATACGAACTTGCTCGCGCGATCAAAACACAAATATATCATCTAGAACAATGAATCGAACACCAAAACGCAAGAATTTCAAAGTAAATTTCAAGAACTTCTAGAATTTTAACTAAGCGTCTGAATCCTATCAAATCAACTCTAAATGATACCAAATTTTGCAGACAAGTTCTAAATAACATAATGGACCTATTCCAAGTCCCAAAATTAAATTTCGAACTCGATATCTAAAAGTCAAGCTACGGTCAAACTTCTAAACTTCAATTGCCAAATTTCGGCATAACAACACAAATCAACATACGGATTTACGAATACGATTCCGGACATATGCCGAAGTCCAAAATCACGATACAAAGCTAGAGGAGACATAAAAATACCGTTTCGGGGTCATTTTCACAAATGTCAAAGTTTAGACAATATTTCTAACTTAAACTTCTAAGTCAAGAACCATATGGTCTAAATCAACCCGAAATCTTCCGGGAACGAAATCAATCAACCCCGTTAGTCATAAAACCATAAACACTCATGTGTGAAGCATAAAAAGGGGAAACGTGGTGCAATTACACAAAACGACCGGTCGGGTCATTACATTCTCCCCCTCTTAAAACAAACATTTGTCCTCAAACGTGCATAAAGACATACCTGAAGAGATGAATAGATGAGGATAACGACTCTGAATATCGTGCTCAGTCTCCTAGGTCGCCTCCTTGACTGGATGACCCCTCTATCGAACCTTTACCAAAGCAATATTCTTTGATCTCAACTTCCGGACCTGTCTATCCAAGATATAAGTCAAATCCTTGTTTAATTGGACTGAGCTGAAGTCTAATATATGAGACAGACCACCATAATACTTCCAAAGCATAGAAACATAGAACACCAGATGAACTACAAATAAGTTAGGTGGCAATGCAAGCTTATAGGCCACCTCACTAACTCTCTCAAGAATCTATAAAGGACTGATATATCTAGGGCTCAACTTGCCCTTCTTCCCATTCATGGGTGAAGCCCTGAGCAAAACTCGCTCTCCAACCATAAATACTACATCACGAACCTTCCTATCATCATAACTCTTCTGTCTAGACTGGGTTGTACGAAACCGATCTTGAATCAACTTGACATTCTCCAAGGCATCTCGAACTAAATCTGTGCCCAACAACCTAGCCTCTCTCGGCTCAAACTAACCAACTCGAGAACGACACCGTCTCCCATATAGGGCCTTATAAGGAGCCATTAGAATACTTGATTGGTAGTTATTTTTGTAGGAAAACTCTGCAAGCGGCAAGAACTGATCACAAGAACCCCCAAAATCCATAACACAGAGACGAAGCATATCCACTAATATCTGAATGGTTCACATGGACTATTCTTCCATCTGGGGGTGAAATGTTGTACTCAACTCAACCTGTGTGCCTAACTCACGCTGCATAACTCTCCAGAAATGCGATGCAAACTGCGTGCCCCGGTCAGAGATGATGGATACTGGCACGCCATGAAGTCGAACAATCTCAATATAGATCCAATCCAACTGCTCTAAAGAATAGGTGGTCACCACCATAATGAAATAAGTTGACTTGTTCAACCTATCCACAATCACCCATACCGCGTCAAATTTTCTTCAAAGTCCGTGGGAGCACAACAACGAAGTCCATGTTAACATGCTCCAATTTCCACTCGGTAATCTCAAGTCTCTGAAACAAACCGCCTGGCCTCTGATGCTCATACTTCACTTGCTGACAATTTAGGCACTGAGCTACATACTCCACTATGCCTTTCTTCATTCTCCTCCACTAATAGTGTTGCCTTAAATCTTGATATATCTTAGCGGCACCCGGATAAATGGAGTACCGCGAACTGTGGGCCTCCTCAAGGATCACCTCACACAACCCATCCACATTGGGCACACATAATCAGCCCTGCATCCGCAACACACCGTCATCTCCAAAAGAAACTTCCTTAGCATCGTCGTGCTGTACCGTGTCCTTAAGGACAAGTAAATGGGGGACGTCATACTGTCGCTTTCTGATGCAATCATAAAAATAAGACCAAGAAACCACACAAACAAGAACCTGTCTGGTCTCCAAAACATCCAAACTAACAAACTGATTAGTCAAGGTCTGAACATCCATGGCTAGTGGCCTCTCTGCTGCCGGTAGATATGCTAAACTGCCCGAGCTCTCTGTTTTTTGACTCAAGGCATCGGCCACCATATTGCCCTTCCCAGGATGATATAGAATAGTGATATCTTAGTCTTTAAGCAACTATAACCACCTCGGCTGCCACAAATTAAGATCTTTCTATTTGAACAAATGCTCGAGACTCCGATGATCAGTATAGACCTCACAAGGGACACCGTACACATAATGCCTCCAAATCTTCAATGCATGAACAATAACTACCAACTCTAAGTCATGGATTGTGTAATTCTTCTCATGGACCTTCAACTGCCGAGATGCGTAGGCAATCACCCTATTGTCTTGCATTAACACCGCGCCAAGCCCAACATATGACGCATCACAATACACAGTGTAAGACCCGGAAACCATAAGCAACACCAACACTGGGGCTATAGTCAAAGCGGTCTTGAGCTTTTGGAAGATCGCCTTACACTTCTCGGACCATCTAAAAGAAGCACCCTTCTGGGTCAATCTAGTCATAGGTGCAGCAATAAATGAGAAACCCTCTACGAAACGGCGATAATACTCGGCCAAACCAAGGAAACTCCAAATCTCAGTAGATGAAGATAGTTTGGGCCAAGTCTGACCTGCTTCAATCTTCTTCGAATCTACCTTGATTCCCTCACTCGACACCACATGACCCAAAAACGCCACTGAATCAAGCTAGAATACACACTTTGAGACTTTTGCATACAACTTCTTCTCTCTCATGGTTTGGAGCACAATCCTCATATGCTCCTTAAGTCTTTCTGTCTACGGGAGTACACCAAGATGTCATTAATAAATAAAATGAAGAATGAATCAAGATATGACTGGAATACACAGTTTGTTAGGTGCATAAATGCTGCTGGGGCATTAGTCATCCCAAATGACATCACAAGGAACTCGTATTGGTGATACCGAGTCCTGAATGCAGTTTTCAGAATATCCGGATCCCGAATTTTCAGCTGATGATACCCTGACAACAAATCAATCTTTGAGAACACTCTGGCATCCTGTAGCTGGTCAAATAAGTCATTAATGTGTAGCAATGGATACATGTTCTTCACTATAACCTTGTTCAACTACCGATAATCAATACATATGCGCATAGAACCATCATTCTTCTTCACAAACAAATCGGCGCACCACAAGGCAAAACACTAGGCCGGATAAAACCCTTACCAAGCAACTCTTGCAACTGATCCTTCAACTCTGCTGGGGGCATACGATATGGTTGGACAGAAATGGGATGACTGCCCGGCAATAAGTCAATACCAAAATCAATATCCCTAACGGCCAGCATGCCCAGAAGATCCACTGGAAATACATCTGGGAAGTCTCTCACTACCGAAACTAACTCAACGGTAAAAGTATCAGGACTGGCATCTCTCTCGAAGGCTAGATAAACTTCATACCCCTTCTAAACCATCCACTGAGCCTTTAGAAATGACACAACCCTGCTAGGAACATAATCCAAAGTACCATTCCACTCGAACTGTTGTAAGCCTTGCATAGCCAATGTCACCGTGGTGGCGTGACAATCCAGAATAATGTGATAGAGTGACAACCAGTCTGTGCTTAAGATAATATCAAAGTCTACCATACTAAGTAATACTAGATCAACTCTAGTCTCAAAACTACCAATAACAACTAAACACGACCGATACACACGACCCACAATAATAGAATCTCCCACTAGCATGGACACATAAAGTAAGATGACACATATGAATAAGTATATCCCGGATCAAATAAAACTGATGCATCTCTATGACAAATCGAAACCATACCTATGATGACTGCGTCTGATCTGACTGCCTCCGCTCTACCTAGAAAAGCATAGAATCTGGCCTGACCTCCACCTCTAGGGCGACCTCTACCCACTTGTCCCCCTCCCCTAGCTGGCTATACGGGTGGAGTGGTAACTGGAGCAGTAACCATGGCCTGTAAAGTCTGTGGACCTGACTAAATCTATGGGGCCTAAGTAGTCTATGGAGGTGCACCCCCGTGAGTATGAAGCAGTCCTTCACCATATGACGAGTATCACCACACTCAAAGAAAACTCTCGGGAGGTGTGGCTGCTGGGACTGGCTTGGGCCTAGTCAACTGGACTGACCACTGAAGGCACCTCGTGTAGGAGGTGCAATAGAAAGTGGCTGAGCAAAGTGTGCAACCTGAGACCTCTGAATAGCCGTAGCACCAAAGAAGCTGGAAGTTCTGAATGAAATGGCTCATATAGCCTCTACCATGACGGGCTATAGCTGCTGCATGGCCACAACTAAATCCTCTAGTACCTCGAGGCCTTTTGGCCTCCTAGTCCTCTCTCTCGCAGCCTCGCATACCCTTCAACCTGCGTGCGATCTCTACCACCTGCTGATATGGGTTATCTGTCTCCAACTCTAGAGCCATGCTGAATCTAAAACTATAGTTGAGACCCTCGATAAATCGGTGGACTCACTCTCTGATAGTAGAAACCAAGGCAGTGCATGTCTGGACAAATCAGTGAATCTGAGAGCATACTCTGACACTATCATAGTATCCATAGTGCAGCTGCTCAATGTCCGTGCGCCATACAACCCGAAGGGTCTAGGGAATAAACTCTCTCAAGAACATCTCTAAAAATTGAGTCCATGTAAGTAAAGCTGCATCGGCTGGGCTACCCTCCTCGTAAGCCCGCCACCATTGATAAGCTTCTCCCAACAGTTGGAATGTAGTAAAAGAAACTCCGCTCGTCTCCACAATGTCCATAGTGCAGAGAATGCGGTGGCACTTCTCTAGAAAGCCATGTGCATCCTTTTGAAGCTAAGCCACTGTAAGTAGGGAGATGATACTTCTTGAACCTCTCAAGTCAAAGTTGCTCCTCATCTGATGCCACTTCCCTAACCTCGAGCTGAACCGGAACAACAGACTGCGCTGGCATAACCTCTGGGACCTAATCAACATGCTGCTTTGGAGTACGGGACGTTGCGTAAGCCTTAAATAAGATAATTTTGAAAATATTTTTCCGAAATAGCTACATGCACTTTTGCCCACCTTATGACGTCGCGTGGCTTCAAGTAATTTCTTTACTAGCAACATGCACATGAATCTCACCTTATGCAGCCGCATGCACATTCACCCCTACTCATATACCATCACATGCGTATCAATATCACAACACAATAATAATTCGCACCACAAGTGCCTATATGCCACAATTTTCCAAGAATCAACAATATCAATGTTTCTACAATAATATCCCACGACTCAACCACAAGGTGTACAAGAATATCAACAATAACAATAAATGTGAATTGCTCAATAAGGAAGATATCTCAATAATTAACAACTTCGCCTCAATGTGATAATGGCTTTTACAACTTCAATACCAATAACTCAACAAGAAAATGCTCCATGAAATAACAATTTACAAGTAAAGGTAATTCCACAATTTAAGAGATAACAAGACAATAAGGAAGACAATAATTTCAACTAAAGCATGTAAGAGCAAAATAAAAAGTAGGAGATGGCACAAGTGGCAACAATGATAAATAAAGCATGTAAGGGAAGACTAACGCATGTAAGATTAGATTAACAATGAGAACTAAAAACATGTTAAGGAAATTTAGTTAAAGGCATGGAAAGAGTCTAAATACCCTAAACCAGTCAAATATCACATACAACCCGTGTACCCACTCGACACCTTGCATACACGACTTTCACAAAACCCAATTAACACAATCAATCTCAAATCCAAAGGGGTAGTTCCCCCACACAAAGTTAGGCAAGACATTTACCTCAACTAGGCCAACTCAACCCTCGGAAGTAGCTTTTCCCCTAAAATTTCCCTCCACACGGCTCAAATCTAACCAAAATTTACTTAATATCATCAAACAATGCAAGGAAAAATAATTACAATAGATAAAGCTATGATCTTTACACCTTTCCCAAAAAGTCAACTAGGGGATTGCCTGGTCAAAATTCGGGTCCAAGGATAGATTCGGATTACTCATAACCCTACGAGTCCATATATATGATTAGTTTCAAAATTCGAGTCCAAATCTACTCTCAAAACTCAATTTCTTATTTTTCAAAAACGTGACAAAATTTCACAAATTTTTACTTTGATTCACATGATTTTGTTGTTAAATCTAAGATATATTAATAAAATATAGTTAAAAATTGATTAGCATCACTTACCCAATGTTTGTAGTTTAAATCCCCTATCCAAATCGCCTCCTACCGCGTTTAGGATTCTAAAATGAGAAAATATGTTGAAAAATCCAGACTCCCAGCCCTTTTGTCCAACTGTAGATGTCACATTTGCAACACAGGGTTTGCATTTGCATCACAGGGGTCGCATTTTTGGACCAGATTTCGCATTTGTTAACCGAGACAACCTCAACAAACATCGCATTTGTGACAAAGGTTTCGCAATTGCGGACTGGACATGTTTGCAAAAGCGAACAATTATTCGCAAATGCGACCCAATCCTCAGGCATGTGGACTTCGCAATTGCGACATCAAATCACCCCCTGTCACCTTCACAATTACGAGGCTGGTGCTCCCAATTGCGATAACAGACCACCAGCACATCAACAATTCCATTTTCAGTTCAAACTATTCCGAAACATGTTTGAAATGCATCCGAGCCCTCAGGACTCCAAACCAAATATCCACACAAGTCTATAAATATTATATAAACTCTCTTGTATGATCAAAATACCAAAATAACATCTAGAACTACGAATCAGACACCAAAATACATGAATTTTAAAGTAAATTTCAAGAACTTCTAGAATTTCAACTAAGCGTACGAATCCTACAAATCAACTCCAAACGATACCAAATTTTATAGACAAGTTCTATATAACATAATGGACCCATTCCAAGTCCCAAAATTAAATTCCGAATACGTTACTAAAATTCAACCTACGGTCAATTTTCTAAACTTCAAATTACTAAATTTTGGTAAAATAACACAAATCAACCTACAGATTTCCGAATACGATTCCGGGCATATGCCCAAGTCCAAAATAATAATACAAAGCTAGCAGAGCCATCAAAATACTGTTCCAGGGTTATTTTTACTAAAGTCAAATATTTCTAACTTAAACTTCTAAATCAAGAATCAAAGGGTCTAAATCAACCTGAAATCCTTTCGAAACGAAGCCTCAACCTCGTACGTCGTAAAACCATAAACACTCTTGTGTGAAGCATGAAAAGGGGAAATGGGGTGCAATCACACAAAACGACCATCTGGTCATTATAGGTAGTCTGATTGATTCCTTGTCTACTCTAAAGTATGACCTTATAGTTAGTGTCTGTGATCACATCATGAAATTGATTATCATTGCTGCCAAACTTAATAATTTAGTTGTAACCATTACCGATGATTTTCTTGTTCATCAATCTAAAAGGAGAAAGTTAATGGCGTAGTGAACCTTGTTAGTTCATTTAGATTAGTTGATTATTCCTCTTATAAAAGAAAAGGTTGACCCAAATTTCATAAAAAGAAATATGGCCAGACTCATTATCCGGGTGGTAATAGTGTTATACTAATAAGCCTGGTGTTAACCAAGGCCTGTCTCATAATCCTCTTGGTCCTCAAGCTATAATTAAAAAAGAAATCAAGTGATGGGATTACAAACAAGTAGGTCATAACAAAGCTGGCTATCCTCTATAAAAGAAACCAGGTAATCTTTTGGATTGTATCTCCTTTGAAACTAGTCTTGTTCATGTTCCTTCAAATTCCTGGTGGTTGGATAGTGGTGCAACTATTTATGTAACTAATGACTTGCAGTATCTAGTAAGCAGACGGAAGCCAAAAGAGGATGAAGTCAGTATAGCTGTGGGCAATGGACTCAAAATAGAAGCAGAATTAATAGGGACTGATATTTTACATTTTAGTATTCAGTTAGAAAATACTATTTTGTACCATCTATGAGACGAAAATTAGTTTCAGTTTCTCTTTTGGACAAATTTGGTTATTCATTTCAACAAAGTAATAGTAATATTAAAATTTTCTATGATCCACATCTTGTTACTGATGCCTTTTTAAGTGATGGTCTATATCTCTTGAATATATTAAATGAAATTTTTTCTGCAATGCATGTTAAAAATATTGACCACAAAAGTTCTGCTATGAGTAAAACGTCTTACTTATTATGGCATAGGCATTTGTTCATATTTCTAAAGAAAGAATTAAATGATTGGTAAAGAAAATATTTTTTCTGTTCTTGATCCAAAGGATTTTGAAACTTGTGTGGATAATGTTAAAGATAAAATGATAGAGGTTAAGAGAAAGGGTTCTACTAGGAGCTCTAAACTTTAAGAAATTATTCATACAGATATTAGTAGACCTTATGTACCTACTTTGACTACTCATAAGAATTTTATTACTTTTATTGATGACTTTTCAAGATATTTTTATACATATCTTTTAAAAGAGAAATCTGAAGCAGTTAATAAGTTTACAATTTACAAAACTGAAGTTGAAAAATAACTTGGGAAGTTCATTAAGATAGTGAGGTCTAACCGTGATGGTGAGTACTATGGAAAATATGATGAGTCTGGTAAATATATGGGGCCTTTTTTTTTTTTTTTGCAAGAACGTGTGATAATAGCACAATATACCATGCTAGGTACTCCAGCAGAATGGTGTGGCTGCAAGACGAAATCGTACTCTCATGGAAATGGTGAGAAGTATGATGTCAAGGACTAGCCTGCCTGAGTCGTTTTGGGGTGAAGCCTTAAAAACATCTACCTTTATCTTGAATAGAGTTCCTACAAATTCTGTCTTGAAAACTCCCTTTGAACTATGGACAACCCAAAAACGTAGCTTGAAACATTTTCACATGTAGGGATGTCCAACTGAAGTTCGTATTTATTCACCCACAAAAAAGGAAATTGATCCTAAAATTAACAATTATTTCTTTATAGCCTATCCTGATCACTCTAAAGTTTTTAGGTTTTTCTGTCCTGGGTGTGGAACTAGAATAGATGAGTCTATTAATGCAAAATTTCTTGAGCATGATGTTTGTGATTGTGATTGTGATTGTGGGAAGGAAATTGGATTAAAAGAGAAGGAAGTCATTTTCCCTGTACATATTGTATATAAAAAGATGGTAAACCAACCTATTCATGTGGGGGAGAATCAAGTGAACATGATGGAGATCCCATGGTTCCTGAGCAAAATGAACATAGTGAACCACTCCGTAGGTCACAAAGAGAAAGAAGATCTGACATCTCTGATGATTTTATTATGTCTGTGACTGAAAAATCTTAGTGACCCTGGAGAGTTGACTGATCCTTTATCATATGCTTAAGTTATTTCCTCTCCATATATTGATAAATAGCGTGGGGCAATGGAAGATGAAATGCGCTCCATAGAACACAATAGAGTGTGGGAGTTAGTTGAATTGCTTGTAAGTTTTTGGCCTTTTAGTTTCAAATGGGTGTTAAAACTAAAAGAGACTCCAAGAAAAATATACACCATTATAATGCAAGGTTGGTTGCTAAGGGTTACACTCAAAAATAAAGTTTTGATTATAAAGAAATATTTTCTCCTGTATCATCTAAGGATTCATTTAGGATTGTGATGGCTCTTGTTGATCATTTTGATTTAGTGTTGCACCAAATGTATTTTAAAACTGCTTTTCTAAATGGGAGTCTGCTTGAAAAAGTTTACATAGTTCAACCTGAAGGATTTAAAGAAGCTGGTAAAGAACATCTAGTGTGCAAGCTTAACAAATCCATATACGGCTTAAACAGGACTACGGACAATGGTACTTGAAATTCGATGAAATTATTACAAAATTTGAATTTGTGAAAAATAAGCTTGATGAATGTGTTTATCTCAAAATAGCTAATGGTAATTTTATTATTATGGTTCTCTATGTTGATGACATTCTGCTTGACATAAATTATTTGGGCTTGATGAATGAGACCAAAAAGAATTTGTCTAGCTCTTTTGATATGAAAGATCTTAGTGAAGCCTCTTTTGTTCTTGGGATAGAAATTAAAAGAGATATGTCACGTGGTTTGTTGGGTTTATCAAAACATTATTATATTGAGTGTTCTTAAAACTTTCAATATGCAAGACTGTAGACCTGGTATTGCACCTGTTGTGAAATGAGATAAACTTGGTAAAGATCAATGTTCGAAAAATGAAGTTGAAAATAGAACCGTGAAAAATGTGCCATATGCAAGTGTTGTTGGCTGTTTGATGTATATACAGGTTTGTACAAGGCCTGATATATCATTTGATGTTAATATATTGGGAAGATTTTCTTCTAATCCTGGATGGGCACATTGGGTGGCTGCAAAGAAAGTGATGAGATATTTACAACGCACCAAAGACTTCATGCTTGTGTATAAAAAGGTTGGTGATCTACACCTGCTGGTACATTCAGATTCTGATTTTGCAGGTTGTCAAGACACTATAGAATCAACTTCTGGGTATATTTTAATGTTGGTTGGAGGTGCTATATTTTGAAAAATTGAGAAACAGAGTATCACTGCTACATCCACAATGGATGATGTGTTTATTTCTTGTTTCGAGACTACTTCCCATACTGTTTGGATGAAGAATTTCCTTAATAAATTGTAAATTATGAATTTTATATCTAAGCCGATGACTATTTTCTGTGACATCAGTGCAACTATATTCTTCTCTAAGAATAACAAGAGAAAAAGAGGCTTTAAGCATGTCAGCCTTAAGTTTCTTAAGGTTAGAGACAAGGTAAAAGAACGTGATATATGTATTAAGCATATTAACACATAGTCTATGTTGGAGATCCTTTGACTAAATGTCTTAGGCTTGTAGTGTTTAGAAAACATGCTCAAAACATGGGTATTTTAGAGTCTTTTAATGTGCTTTAGTCAGTGAGAGTTATTTTGTAATTACTGACTAAGATATTGCTTTTAATAAATTCTATTTTTATGCAAGCTTGTGTTATTTTATATTTGTTATGCTTATTAACTAACATGATAATTTATTTATTTTTTATTTTCAATTTGATATTGCATAAACTCATACTATCTTTCAGTTTTCCTGCTTTTTGGCTTGAGTATCTCGGGTAAGGCACAAGGGAAACCTCCTGAGGTGATATAGTTTTAGTATCATTTGGAGGCTCCTGAGGTGATATAGTTATTATATCACTTGGAGGATTATTTCTTTCTAATAGATGTGACTCTGTTCACCTTGATTAGAGAGATAATAGGCTTAGCACACATGTTTGATTCATGTTTATAGAAATTCTAGCAAATGTGAGCATATATAGAACTCATACCTTGAAATGGTGTGATGCCTGCTACGATTTATTGTTAGTGTTCCTCACTGAGACTAGATGTATTGTTATATGAGTCATTCTATCCTTGGCTATGTGAGTAGTATGGCTACTATAGAGTCTAAAATATTTTTTAACATGGCTTTCTCAAAAGTCAAAAGTTTTAAAAATATTTTCTTGTCCTCAATTAACGTTAGCATCCAAGTGGGAATGTTAGAATTTGGACTTAAGTTAATTGTTTATGGTCTAAAAGCATAGTGACATGGTCCAAGTGGTGGATAAATAAAAGACCTAATATTAAATACTATATGTGTAGATAAGTGAGGCCCAATAACAATTGACCTGTGATAGTAGGCACTCTTTATAAATAGAGGCCGCCCCCCTCCCCCACTTTCCATAGTTATAAGAAAACCCTAGCGTATTGTGCCTCTTGAATACGTGGTAACGGTTGACGTCTCATCAGTCAAGTTATCCGGGTTGTGCGAGCGCGTAGCTAATGGATCATGAAAGTTGGTCTCAGGTTTAATTATCAATTGTTGTCGCTGCTGAATCTATGGAGTTGAACGGTTGATTGCATAACTGTGTCTTAATCTCTACTATGGCTGCGAATTAATTATCTTACAAAAATGCATGCCTTGATATTGTGACTCGGTTTGCAACCAGGAAAAAGGAAGTTTGCAAAGAATGAGTTAAACTGTTTCTAGCCCGAAACATGAAACAACCAGTAATCTTTATACATGGTAAAATTATGTACTTTCTTTGTGATTTCTACTACTCTTTGAGATATAAGTATCAATATATAAGATGATGCATTTTATTCTAGATGATGAAATTAGACTATAGGTTAGATTTGATTTGAAGCGTTTGAACTTGAAATACGTAATTAAACCATAAGCCAAAAATTAAAATATTAATAGATAAAATAATTTTTAGCACTCCGATTCAAATAAATAAGCAAATTAGCTTAAATACCACCTAAATTTGCACCCGTTTATTATCCCAGCAACTGAACTTATGAATTTTCTTATTTGAATACATCAATTCATCCATTTGCGGTAACATCTTATCGATGACCATGCTTATGTAGCAAACACTCAACTAATGTGGTCAAGGTATGTTTTAATGTAACGATTCGATCGGTTGTTTTGAGAATTTGCATTCAATTTAGTGGTTTGAGGTCACGAGTATCTTCATATGAAGTATTATAAATTTTGTGTATTGTCAGTTTTGTTTTTCGAGTGGTTCGGGATCGATTTGGAGGGATGATTCTCAATTTGGAAGCTTTCAGTTGGAATAGTTGACCAAGTTTGACTTTTGTATATTTGACCTTGGATTGGGGTTTTGATAGTTCTGTTAGTTACGAATGGTGATTTTGGACTTGGGCATAAGCCCGGATTTGCATTTGGAAGTTTTTAGAAGATTTTGGCACTATTTGACAAAAATTGACAATTTGAAGGTTTGAAAAGTGCATAAGTTTGTCCGGGAGTTGACTTCCTATGTTATCGAGTTTTGGTTATTGTTCTGATAGTTGGAATAGGTCCGTTATGTCATTTAAAACTTCTGTACAAAATTTGAGGTCATTTCGAGTTGATTTTATATGTTTCGACACGAGTTTAGAAAGTTGAAAGTTTATTAGTTCATTAGGTTTGATTTGGGTGTGATTTATAATTCTGATATTATTTTCTGTGATTTGAGGCCTCCAGTAGGTCCGTTTTGTATTTTGAAACTTGGTGGTATGTTTGGACTGGGTTCCGAGGGGCTTTCGGGTATGTCTCAGGGTGGTTTCGGGCTATGTAGGATGATAAGTGCATTGCTGATTTTCTATTGATCTCTGATATTTCTGGTGTTCTTCGCGATCGAGTCCAGCTGCAATTGCAAAGTGCGTTTTGGGCTATAATGGTTTGGTCATCGCGATCACGACAGGTGGGGCACGTTCTTGCAGGTTTAAGCTAGTTGATCTTCGCGTTCGCGTATAAGAAACTGGGATGGGGAGATTTCTCCTTTGCGTCTGCGGGGGAATGAACGCGTTCACGGAGGTCTGCCATCTGAGATCATCGTATTCGCGTATCCTGTGTCACGAACGCACAGAGCATTTATGTGGCAGTGTGCTTCGCGATTGCGAAGGTATTCCCGTGATCGCGATGGGTATCCCTGAAGCTTTATTATAAAGTACTATATTTCGAAGGTTTTGGTCATATTATCATATTTTGAGTTATGGATCTCGGATTTGGACAATTTTGGAGGCGATTTTCACGATTTGGATTGGGGTATGTATTTTTTAGTCGGATTTGATTGTATTACAGGATTCTATCTTCGATTTTAGTATTTGATTGATGAATCTAAAAGAGAAATTGGGGGATTTTTGTCTAAATTGTTCTAAAGTGAATATTTGGGTTTTGAACATCAATTCAGAGTCGGAATTAGATGAAATTAGTATGGTTTGATTCGTATTTGAATGGGTTGTCGGAATTTATGATTTTGTCGAATTTCGGAGTGCGGTCCCGAGTTGTCTTTTTGGTTGACTTTGAGTATTTTATTAAAATTTTAACCTTAATCGCTTGGGCTAATTTTTATGGCATTATTTGATATTTTTGAATTGTATTTTGCTAGTTTCGAGTTGTTTGGGGGTCGATTCATGCCGGATGCCGTTTCTAGAGTATTATTTGGCTTGCTCGGTATTGATTTGACTTATTCGAGATAAGTAACATAGCTAAACTTGGATTTGAGGATAATTATCCCTGAAAACTATGATATTTGAGATGTGTTGGGGATGAGTCATGTGCTAGGTGATGAGCGCGTGTGTGTGCACCGAGGTATTTATGATTCGGGTAGTTCTTAGGCCATTATATGCCTTGATTTGCTATCATGCTTTATTAATATCATCTTTTTTCCATTTATATGACTACATGAGTTATTATTCATGCTAGAAATCAAGTCTAGAATATCTATTTAATTGTTTTAGACATGAAATGCTATTTTTGCCATGTTGAGCTATTTACCTTAGTCATGGTCAGACTATCTATAAAGTCGTGTTGTGAGTGATATTTGGATTGGGTTGCATGTCGCAATGATTATATTAGTATTGAGGTGATGCGTACGCCAGGCCCCATATTGGGCTAAGTGGTACTAATTTTAAAGCTACACGTGCACCAGGCCTCACGATTGGGCTATGCGATATTGATTACCGCTTTGGCGAGGATCCGCTCCTCTATAGTTTGATATTTACAGTGAGCACAGGCAGAATGATATAAATGTGCTTTAGTGAGGAGCTTTTGGACCAGACACCATAAAATGCTGAGTGATTGTGTCTTATAGTGAGGGGCATTTGTGCCAGGCACCTTGAGTGTGCTGAGAGTAAGTGCACTTGATGGTTTTACTATGATATTGTTGACATGGCATGTATATTTGACATGTAGGCATAAAGATATATTTTTCTCATGCTAGCTGGTAATATGGTGTAATTAACTTGACATGTAGGCATAGAGATGTATTTTCCTCATTCTAGCTGGTAATATGGTGTTGTTGACTTGACATGTACTTGACATGTAAGCATAGAGATGTATTTCCCACATGCTAACTGGTAAATGAAAAGCCTTATCTATTGTTGAAAGTTATGAAAGATCATAGTTCTCTAATAAACTCATATTTTAATGATTTTGGTGTAAGATTTGGACTTTAACTATTATACATGATAATCATGTCTAATTTCCTGTACCGTGAACCAGTTGATCATGATATTTCTCTAAGTTATTTACTGTTACTGGCATTATCATATCTCATGTTGTTATTGATTATCGATTTTGGGTACTAATCTTCTTCCGATCTCGTCACTGATTTCAACCTGAGGTTAGGTTTGTTACTTATTAAGTACATGGGGTTGGTTGTATTCATACTTCACTTCTGCACCTTGTATGTAAATCTTGTAGCAAAGACGGTGTGGATGACGGTAGCTGGAACTGAAAATGTACTTGTCTTTCGAATTTAGCAACCACTTTTCCTAAGTAGTTTTAGATTTGAATTATGTTTGTGTACATTTCAAATAGATGTGGTATCTATTTTATACCCATTTTGTAAATCTAGTCTTAGTGGCTCATGACTTATACTGCCAGTTCTTGGGATATTATATAGAAGTTCAATTAAATCATTTGCTTCCCACTTTTATTTCATTAGAATTGTGTTGACTGTTATTTGGCTTACCTAGCGGGTTTGGTTAGGTGTCATCACGACTAGGTAGATTTTGGGTCATGACAAGTTGGTATCAGAGCACTAGGTTCATAGGTTCTACGAGTCATGAGCAAGTGTCTAGTATAGTCTTGCAGATCAGTATGATGACGTCCATACCTATCTTCGAGAGGCTACATGGCATGTAGGAATATTTTTCATATTTCCTTCTTTATCGTGTGACATCGATTAAGATTGAAGCGTATATCTTTGATTTACTTCTATCCAGTCGTGTGTCATGTGAGCGCTCGGTATTAGTTGTTCATCGATGACTTGTGATGTCATGGACGAGGTACGAGATGCGTTTGTTGTATGTGGATATAGGCCATCCTTGAGGGCTTGAGGCCAGGTTCAGACTACAGCTTGGGCTCCATGGTTTCATTTATGTGAGTATGTGCTTTTGAACTCCTATGTCTGGCAGTGTCCTTAGGAGTGGGATTCTTGGCTCAGTGAGTGGTTGGGTAGCTATATAGTGAGTATTATGTGACTGCATAATATCCTTAGATGATTTGGATGTGACTAAGAGAATTCATGCTTGGGACGTGTCAGGACTATGACTGCTTAATTTCTGTCTTGATGTGTGGTACAGTCTCGAGTTATGAGCATGTTGAAGGGTCCTTCATGTGTTCATTTGTGGAATGAGGTATATTGTTATGTCTTGTTGACGAGTTAAGACTATGGAGGATTTAGAGATTGCATAGTGGTCGTGACCATGATAGGGCATAGAGAAATACTAGTTTGAGGCTAAGTAGGTGGTTTATCTCCATCGAGATTTTCTGAGGTTGTATGATCCCTATGATGTTTCTATGGAGAGTTTTCTTTCTACCAGTGGGTTATATGTGTTACAATTCGTGTTTGGATTGCTTGAGGAAGTTCGCATGGTTGTCACGAGCATGGATATATGGTTAGCAGATGATTTGAGGTACTTTATGATTAGTGCTACATGAGCTTATAAAGGATTTAGTTGACTTACCGTGCGAGATTATAGTAGTAATGGAGTAAGGGTATTGTGGGTTATCGGATATTGTGCTATATAGCTTCAAGCTAGGTAGAGGAGGCTTCTGATGACGATCAGAGTGCACAATCATGTGTTATATTAGTTTTGGACTGAGGTATACTTGTGGATCAGTTATGACTTGGAGAGGGTGATTTCGAGGATGACTTGAGCAAGGAAATTGTCGGGTGCATGATGTACTATTCTTTGTAGGCCTATGAAAACCTTGTGATGATTCAGGATTGTTATTCGTGGTGGATGTAGTGTGTAGGGAGATGGAATTCACTCGATTGCTTAGAGATGTGGGTTACTTTTTTAGGTGTTTGTGTGTTAATTAAGTATAAGTCATTCGGTTCTTATCGGCGGTGCATTGGGGATTTGAGCAGAGTGGTAACTCTCGAGAATATTCTAATAAGTTCAATCTTCACATGTGGTATTGGAGGATTTTCCGGATTTGTGTGTGGCTAAGATCTGAGATTTCATTAGAAGATGTCGAGACTCATGTATATTTGTATCATTAGTGGTCCTACATTTCTGTATCATAGGGGTTAAGGAAACAACATCAAATTCACAGCGGGTCTCTTAGAGTAGGTATCTCGGTTGCGGTGTTTGTGGGTGCTTAAGAGGGAATACAGTAGCTTAAGGGCCTTAGGACGACGAGGTTTCATGCTAGGATCTCTTGTGGTGAGCTTTGGGTTAAGGAGAAGTGTTAACTTCAAGGCAAGTCGAGAGGGACTCGAAGAAATGGGTCAACTTGGTAGTGGTTATGTCGGCATGGTAACAGAAATGATCGATTCTTTTGGTTCTTTTGGGTGGCGAGGCTTTGTAGGTGTGTCGTGGAAATACTTTTGGGCTTGGCAGTTTGCGTTACTTGGTTGTGTTAGAGGAATTCAGCCATGATGGTTTGGTTATGTGTAAATACGTTTCGAAGAGTTCTCGACAGTTTTGACTACGACTTGGGTTGGATGTTTTCCACAAGTATAAGGAGTATGATGCGTGTCGTGACCTTCTACGGGACGGGGTCAAGTAGAAGGTTCCTAACTGATGGAATATGTATACTGCTTGTGATTTAGAGTTGATAATGGGGTACCCATATTTTCGTATGATGGCATGATAGATGGGATGCGACATGTGGGATTGAGATTTCTATGTACAAGTTTGTGGTTCGTTTTTTAAGGGAAGTTCATGAGTTGTAGACAACATGGAAAATTTCAGATATTTAGAAGAATGCTGATACTATCTGGTATCACCTAAGAAGGGTGCGCATTTTAGAAGGCGCACTGTGTTTTGACTTGCAGATGCTTGACTGGTATACGGTAGCCGCCTGGTTAATGGAATGTTGATGTCCTGATATTTTTTTCTATGTGGCACGGAAGAATTATGGAAGTATTTCTCTTGGGATGATTGCGTATGAGGGATGTGTCAGTCATTTGAGGGGTGGAGTTGGGATCAGATATGGAGATTCTGGTATTCTAGGGATTTGAAGACTAGGAGGGTCCTTAGAGGAAGATTGTCCCTTAGTTGTAGACAGTGAAGGTATGTTAAGAGGTTGACGGCTGAGTGTATGTATTGTGGATGGGTTATTGTGGGCTTTTCAGAGGCTATCTATATATTTCGGGAGGATCAGAATTGATTTAGAGGCCACTGGTAGGCCTATTGAGGATATGTATTCTACATTGGGTCAGATTTATTTACTCAGCACAACTATTATTAAAGGGTGTGTCATCCGTTGGAGTTAATATTATTCGTGTTTGATAGGTTCCATGTGTTACTCTCTTATGCTACGATGGGTTGTAAGACTGTTGACTATTGACACACATGATGTGGTTCTGTTTAGACCTTGTAGCGGATATTCGAGTGAGATGGTTCTTACGGTGTTGGATGATGGATTGCGCCTTGGTTATGGTTTTTCGGTCTGTGGTATATTGTGCTATTCGTTTCGTCATGATTATGGTCATGCAATTCACATGTTTATTATCAATATGTATATAGTTGTTCATTGTGAGCATCATGGCTCGAGGTATTCCTTGTGGACCGGTCTTCGAATTGGGTCACGCATTGCAATAGAGTTATATTGGGATAGGATCCCTTGTGTTTATTTCGTGAGTTTTGGTTCTCCTTTGTGTGATGGGTTCATAGCATTGCTCTGTGTGGCGTTATCTATTAAGCTTGCATGACGGTTCTCTTATTTGAGTCTCTTTCCATCATTAGGTGCATTCTAGTTTTTGCTTGTTTGGTGCACGGATCACACGGTATGTTGCTGGATGTGGTGCTGGTGTGGCGGGTCGGTTGATCAATTTGTACTAGATGAGATGTGATTATTGGACTTGGAATGAATGCTATCGTGTTTGATCATGGTAATTTGGGAGGATAATGTCATTTGTTAGCTTAGATTTTGGTTATGGTTCTTGTCGAACGAGAAAGCTCCACGACTTATTGATTTGATGAGTGTTATGAGTTTCTGTGTGTTTATTTCATCATTGGCAGTGTACGCAAGGTTGAATAAGGTTTTATTTAATATGAGATATGTCGTCGGTACTGGATTTGTTAAGGGGCAGCTATTTTGTTCGGAAGCTTTTGCTATAGGTATCCAAGTGATGAAGTATATCATATGATTACATTTTTTATTATGGTTATAACTTGATACGACTTGTTCAGACGTATATAGTGTATAGATGCAAGATTCGGGTCTCATGATGAGTTCTGGATGTTGGAGATTGGGTTCTAAGGGGTTTGTGGATTAAGGTTGAAGTAAGGATTCTCAGTTAGGTTGTGTTGTCTGGCTTATATGGATTGTGGTGACGTGGGATCACCCATGTAGGTTTATATAGTGATTGATAGCTTTGGAACGACGCTTTGCATGTTCGAGGACGAACGTATGTTTAAGTAGGGAAGAATATAATGACACGACCATCCGTTTTGAGCATTTGCATGCAGTTCGGTGGTCTGAGGTCACAAGTAGCTTCATATGATGTATTATGACTTGTGTGTATTGTCGGTTTTGGTTTTCAAGTGGTTCACGGTCGATTTTGAAGAATGATTCTCAATTTGAAAGCTTTAAGTTGGAAGAGTTCATCAAGTTTGGATTTTATGCGTTTGACTTCGGATCAGGATTTAAATGGTTTCATTAAGTCCGGATAGTGATTTTGGACTTGGGTGTATGCTCGGATTTACATTTGGATATTTCTAGAAGGTTTTGACACTATTTAGCGAAAGTTGGCTATTTGAAGTTTTGAAAAGTGCATAAGTCTTACCGGGAGTTAACTTCGATGTTATCGGGTTTGGATTTTTATTCCGTGAGATGAAATAGGTTAGTTATGTCATTTAGAACTTGTGTGCAAAATTTGAGGTCATTCCGAGCTAATTTGATATATTTCGGCACGCGTTTTGGAAGTTGAAAGTTTATTAGTTAAATAAGCTTGATTTGGAGTACGGTTCATGATTTTGATGTTATTTTGTGTGATTTGCGGCATCGAGTAGGTCCACATTAAGTTATAGGACTTGTTGGTATATTCGAACGGGATCCCGAGGGGCTCGGGTGTGTTTTAGGGTGGTTTCGGGATATGTTGGATGATAAGTGCATTGCTAGTTTTCTGTTGATCTCTGATGTTTTGGTTGTTCTTCGCGATCGCGAAGGTCTAGCCGCGATCACGAAGTGCGATTTGGTCCCCTGGTGGTTTAGTCATCGCGGTCACGACATGTGAGATGTGTTCATGCAGGCTTAAGTTGGTTTCTCATCGCATTCGCGTAGGAGCTATCCTGTTCGCGTATAAGAAACTAGGCTGGGGAGATTTCTCCTTCGCGTTCACAAAGGAGTGAATGCGTTCGCGGAAGTCTGCCTTCTGATGTCGTCACGTTCACGTGTTCTGTGTCGCAAATGTGTAGAGTGTTTTTGTGGCAGTGGCATTTGTTCTTTGCCATTGCGAAGGTATCCCCGCGATCGCGATGGGTATCCTTGAAGCGGGTTCTGGGTCAAGTTCAAATTACAAGCGGCAAATATTATTCATAATCAGTTTATTTCTCTAGTTTCACAATAAAAAAATACATCTAAATTTTCACTTTTATTACAACACTGAATTTTTAAGAGGAAATTTTCGGACCAAGTTGTTCAATGGATGCCGAATTTCGTACTCAAATTTGAGATGATAACATAAAAAATTGATTGGAAATTACTTCACCAAATAATTTCCAGCTTCAGATTACAAACAACAACTTCAAATTTTCTCAGAATTTTAAAGTTGAAGTTGTCGATAGTGATTGAATTTTTGAGTTGGTAGCTCCACCTATTCTCCAATTTCGAACTCACAAGTGGAAACAAATAATGAAATTAGTTATGCCTAAGATATTCATAGTAGAGCTCCATCATATATTTAAAATCCCCTTAGCAACTCGAATTTTAAGAATTGCAGCAGTAAAGAGCAAGAATATTTTGATATTTCGATGGAGAAGGAGAAAAAATATTAGGAGGCCTAAATATTAGCTATCAGATTAATCAATTAAATTTATAGTAATTAGGGTGCAAGCAATCAATTCAGTCCCACCAGATTGACCTTTGTTAATCTAAAAGTAAATGAATACAAGAATAAACACTGTAATAATAAAGCAGAAGAAGAGTGATTTTTATGCGATCATCTTTGACGGGAAGGATCTTGATGGATAACACTGTTGTATAATGCTGATGAACATAATATTAAGTAAATTGCTCAAAGTTTTTTGTATCGGAATTAGAAGGAACATAAGTTTAATAGAGTGGAAGTATATATAGTATAAATTCCTTGTAGCCGTTCCCTAGAATTAAGGCTGTCCATTATGAGCATTACCTATCCAGCCTGTATATTATACTTGGAAAATTAGCAACTACTAAGAAATTAATGCCAAATCTCAGATATTTTAGAACTTGCTAATTTGCTGATCGCCTTATCCGGACACTGGAAATTTTCTGAATGATCATCTCCCGGATGATACTGTCTGATCGTAATATAGACAATTCGGGTGTACTTTCTGTCACGACCTAAAACCTAACCCGTTGTGATGGCGCCTATCGTGATACTAGCCAAGCCGACTTTGCCAAAACACTTTCAAAATTTAAGAGAAAGAATTAAGATATTTAAAATAACTGAAGTTTTCATAAAAACGGGGGTAAAACCTAAATAAAATATAAGTGCGAAAACAAAATAGCCCGACATCGGGGTGTCACTAAATCATGAGCATCTAATAACCAATCTAGAAACAGAGTCTACTACAGTCTGTGCCAAATGCCAATACAAGAGAGAAAAGATAATAAGAAAGGAGAAACAAGGACTACGAACGACGGCAGCTACCTCGTAAGTCTCTGATAATCAGCCCGCGTACGAACTCAGCGATCGCCAGAACCGTATACACCTGGATCTGCACATGAAGTGTAGGGTGTAGCATGAGTACAACCAACTCAGCAAGTAACAGAATTAAATAAGGAACTGAGAAACAATGACGAACTATAATAATACAGATCATTTCAAAAGTTTTCAGTAAAGAGTGAACATATTTTCAAATCCGGTGGTATAAGTCAAATCAGTTCGAGCCCAAGTAAAACAGATATGAATCTTCCAGAAATTTCACAACATCAGATAGCAACTAAGTGCAACAATAAATAAAAGGAAGTACATCCTTACAAGGCAACAGTCACTCAACTCATCTCACCAGCTTATACTTTCGGCTCTCAGCTCTTAATACACACTCTCAATAGGTACCTGCGCTCACTAGAGGTGTACAGACTCCGGAGGGGCTCCTTTTAGTGCAAGCGCTATATCGCTGCGGCGTGCAGCCCACCCCAATCATATAAGTAGCCATAAGTTGCGGCGTGCAACCCGATCCATACATCATCACATAGTTCACAGCTCGGTACTCAGGCCCTATCTCAGTCACTAACCTCTCCAGCCCCTGGGCTCACAGAATATCATAATAATTGGCTCAAACAGAGAATACAACAAGTATCAACTATAAATGAGAGGGAACAAAGATATAACACACAAGTAAGACTGTGACTGAGTATAAGACAACAATTAGCAGTCAATTCAACAGGTATACGACCGTTGCGGGTCCCAACAGTGATATCATAAGGCCTAAGCATGGTTTCTAACATGAAAGGCAGTCAATTGCTCAAAGGCAAGGAAAAATAAGTAATAACAATGGCTATTCGACTTTACAGACTCACAGGACGGACCAAGTCATAATCCCTCCCGGTGCACACTCACACGCCCATCACCTAGCACGTGCGTCACCTCCAAACACTCAAATCATAGCAATCCTCGGGGTTTCATACCCTCAAAACCAGATTTAAAACTGTTACTTACCTCAAACGCACAAACATCCTACTCCGCAATGCCTTTGCCCCTCGAATCAATCTCCAAACGCTCTGAATCTAGCCATATGCAATACGAGATAATCAATATTGGTTAAAAAGATTAATTCCACAAGAAAACTACTAAAATATAGCCCAAAATCCGAAATTGGCTCAACCCCACTCCCGAGCCCACGTCTCAAAACCCGACGAAAGTCACAAAACCCGAAAGCCTATTCACCCACGAGTCTAACCATACCAAATTTAAAAAACTCCGACCTCAATTGCCCCTCCAAAACCCCAAAGTTCACTCTCCAATTTCCAAGCCCTAAACCCTCAAATTTCCAACTCAAATCCCTAATTAGGTGATGAAGGAAGCCATAGATTCACGAAATTTAGACCAATACGGGTTAGAATTACTTACCCCGACATTTTCTTTGAAACTCCTTGAAAAATTGCCTCTCTCCCGAGCTTCTCAAGTTCAAAATCGAAAATGAAAGTCCAACCCTCGAGATGGTATTTTTCTGCCCAAAAATACCGCACCTGCGGTCCTCTTGTCTATTCTGCGATGCCGCATCTGCGGAAATTCCATCGCATGTGCGGATTTTACTTAAAAATCCTGACCTCGCTCCTGCGGCCCCAAGACCGCATCTGTGCCTATCGCAGGTGCGAGAATTCGTCGCACCTGCGGCCACCCTTCGCACCTACGCCCAAATGCCCTCATCTGCGACCCTCGCAGGTGCGGAAAAAATCTTCGCACCTGCGGCTCCTTCCCAGCTCCTTCTTGGCCGCATTTGTGGCTCCTTCTTCGCTTCTCCAGACTCGCACCTGCGGTTCCCACTCCGCAGGTGCGGTTACACCAGTAGCAGCAGCTTCAACTGCATTTCCTTAAGTCTTATCAAGCCGTTAACCACCCGAAATCACCCCGAGGCCTCCTGGACCTCAACCGATCATACCAACAAGTCATGAAACCCCATGCGAACATAGTCGAACCTTCTAATCACTCAAGACAACATCAAAACACCAATTACATCCGGATTCAAGCCTAAAGAACTTCTAAACTTTCCACTTCCACAAACGACGCCGAAACCTACCAAACCACGTCCGATTGACCTCAAAGTTTACACACAAGTCAAAAATGACACCAGAAATCTATTCCAACTTCCGAATAATCCATGCAGACCCCGATATCAAAATTTCCACTGCCGACCAAAATCGCCAAAATTCCTACTTTCGCCAATTCAAGCCTAATTCTACTATGGACCTCCAAATCACATTCCGGATTTCCTACAAGTCGACATCCGGTCGACTTTTCCCGCTTAAGCTTCCAATTAAGAGACTAAGTGTCTCAATTCACTCCAAAACTACCCCGAAGCCGAACCAACCAACCGGTAAGACATAATATAGTTGTAAAGCACAAAAAAGGCAAAATTGGGGGAAACGGGGCTATAACTCTCGAAACGATCGGCCGGGTCGTTACATCCTCCCCCTCATAAACAAACGTTCGTACTCGAATGTGTCTAGAAACATACCTGGAGTCTCAAATAGGTGTGGGTATCTGCTCCGCTTCTCCCGCTCACTCTCCCAAGTGGCCTCTTCCACAGGCTGACCTCTCCACTGCACCTTCACTGAAGCTATAACCTTTGACCTCAACTTTCGAACCTGCCGCTCAAAATGGCCACCGGCTCCACATCATAAGTTATATCACCATTCAACTGAACCGTGCTGAAATCCAAAACATGGGACGGATCGCCGATATACTTTTGGAGCATAGAAACATGAAATACTGGATGCACACTTGTTAAGCTAGGTGGTAAGGCAAGCTTGTAAGCTACCTCCCCGATCCTCTAAAGTACCTCAAAAGGACCAATGAACCGAGGGCTCAACTTGACCCTCTTCCCAAACCTCATAACACCCTTCATGGGTGATACCTTCAACAGAACCTTCTCCCCGACCATGAAAGACACATTACGGACCTTCCTGTCAGCATAGCTTTTCTGCCTAGACTGCGTCGTGCGAAGCCGCTCCTGAATCAATTTCACTTTGTCTAATGCATACTGGACCAAGTCTGTACCCAAGATCCTAGCCTCACCCGGCTCAAACCATCCCACCAGAGATCTACATCACCTCCCATATAAAGCCTCATATGGAGCCATCTGAATGCTAGACTGATAACTGTTGTTATATGCGAACTCCGCGAGCGGCAGAAACTGGTCCCATAAACCCCCAAAATCTATGACACAAGCGCGTTAGATGTCCTCCAATATCTGGATAGTGCGCTCGGACTGTCCGTCTATCTGAGGGTGAAAGGCTATGCTCAACTCAACCTGAGTACCCAACTCGCGCTGCACGGCCCTCCAAAACTACGATGTAAACTGTGTGCCTCTATCCGAAATGATGGAAACTAGGACATCATGAAGGCGAACAATCTCTCGGATGTAAATCTTAGCCAACCGCTCTGAAGAGTAAGCAGTACCAACTAGAATGAAGTGCGCAGACTTGGTCAGCCGATCCACAATCACTCAAATAGCATCGAACTTCCTCGAAGTCCGTGGGAGCCTAACTACGAAATCCATGGTGATCTGCTCCCACTTCCACTCTGGGATCTCTAACCTCTGAAGCAAGCCACCCGGTCTCTGATTCTCATACTTAACCTGCTGACAGTTGAGACACTGAGCCACAAATCCAATTATATCCTTCTTCATCCTCCTCCACCAATAGTGTTGCCTTAAATCCTGGTACATCTTCGTGGCACCCGGATGAATGGAATACCACGAGTTGTGGGCCTCCTCAAGAATCAACTCCCGAAGCCCATCCACATTGGGCACACATATCTGGCCCTCCATCCTCAACATGCCATCATCACCAATAGTCACATCTCTAGCATCACCTCGCCGAAGCCTATCCTGGAGGGTGAGCAGATGGGGGTCATCATACTGATGCTCCCTGATACGATCATAAAGAGAAGACCTAGAGACCACACAAGACAATACCTAACTCAACTCTGAAATATCCAATCTGACGAGCTGGCTAGCTAAGGCCTGAACATTTAATGCCAAGGGTCTCTCTGCTCCTGGAAGATACGCTAAACTCCCCAAACTCTCTGCCTGGCGACTCAAGGCATCGGCCACTACATTGGCCTTCCCGGGATGGTAGAGAATGGTGATATCATAGTCCTTGAGAAGCTCCAACCACCTCCATTGACGCAAGTTAAGATCCTTCTGCTTGAACAGATGCTGCAAACTCCGCTGATCAATATAGATCTCACAATGGACCCCGTACAAGTAGTGTCGCCAAAATCTTCAAGGCATGAACAATAGCTGCTAACTCAAGATCATGGGCATGCTAGTTCTTCTCATGGGTCTTCTGCTGGCGCGAAGCATAAGAAATCACTCTACCCTTCTGTATCAGAACACACCCAATACCAATCCGCGAGGCATCATGATACATTGTGTAGGAACCAGAAGCTGATGGAAGAACTAGAACTGGGGCCATGGTCAAGGCAGTCTTGAGCTTCTGAAAGCTCTCCTTGCACTCATCTGACCACCTGAATGGAGCACCCTTTTGGGTCAATTTGGTGTAGGGCGATGCAATAGATGAAAGACCCTCCACAAAATGACGGTAATAGCTCGCCAAACCAAGAAAGCTTCTAATCTCCGTGGCTGAGGACGGTCTGGGACAACTCTGCACCGCTTCTATCTTCTTCGAATCCACCTGAATACCCTCGATGGATACCACGTGCCCCAAGAACGCCACTGAATGGAGGCAAAACTCACACTTGGAGAACTTTGCATGGCTCTTCTCCTCCCTCAATCTCTGTATCACAATCCTCAAATGTTGGGCATGCTCCTCCTGGCTACGAGAGTACATCATGATATCATCAATGAATAGAATAACGAACAAGTCCAAATAAAGCTGAAACACATTGTTCATCAAATGCATAAACGTTGTTGGGGCTTTAGTCAGCCCAAAAGACATCACAAGGAACTCATAATGGCCATATCAGGTCCTGAAAGCTGTCTTAAGAATATCTGAATCCCGAATATTCAACTGGTGATACCCTGACCTCAAATCAATCTTGGAGAACACCCTCACCCCCTGAAGCTAGTCAAATAGATCATCAATACATGGCAAAGAATACTTGTTCTTAATTGTGACCTTGTTCAACTGTCTGTAATCAATGCATATTCTCATAGTACCATCCTTCTTCTTCACAAATAGAACTGGTGCACCCCAAGGAGACACGCTAGGCCAAATAAACCCTTTATCAAGGAGTTCCTGAAGCTGCTCCTTCAACTCAGCCGGTGCCATACGGTACGGTGGAATAGAAATGGGCTGAGTGCCCAGCACCAAATCAACACCAAAGTCAATATCCCTGTCAGGCGGCATGCCCGACAGGTCTACAGGAAACACATCCGAAAAATCATGCACCACCGGAACATAATCAATGGCAGGAGTCGCTGCACTAACATCCCTCACAAAAGCCAAATAGGATAGACAACCCTTCTCAACCATCCACTGAGCCTTCAAGTATGAAATCACTCTACTGGGAACATAGTCTATAGAACAGCTCCACTATACTCTCGGCAACCCAGGCATTGCTAATGTCACAGTCTTAGCGTGACAATCTAGAACAGCATGACATGGAGACAACCAATTCATACCCAATATCATATAAAAATCGACCATACTGAGCAGCAAAAGATCCACTCTGGTCTCCAGACCCCCAATAGTCACCACACATGACCGATATACGCGGTCCACAATGATAGTATTGCCCACAGGAGTAGATACATGAACAGATGAAACTAAAGACTCATGGGGCATATCTAGAAAATGAGTGAAATATGAGAAAACATATGAATAAGTGGAACCAAGGTCAAATAATACAGAGGCATCTCTGTGGAAAACTGAGACAATACCTGTAATCATAGCATCTAAAGCAATGGAATCTGGTCTGGCAGGGAGGGCATAGAAACGGGCCTGACCACCCCCTAATCTGCCTCCCCCTCTCGGGCGACCCCTAACTGACTGGGCTCCACCCCGAGCTGGCTGAGCAGGTGGTGAAGAGACTGGTGCTGATGTCATAGACTAGCTCCTCTGCTGAGCCGGACCTCCCATAAGGTGGGGAAAATGTCTCCTGATATGGCCAAACTCTCCACACCCATAGCAATTCCCCAGTGATGGTGCTGGGGACTGAAGGGAGCCCCGAGCACTGGGATGACTGGCAGAAGGACCTGGCATAGACGAGCCTGACCCGATGGGGCACGTGACAAACTCTGAGCTGGGAGGGCATTGGGAGATGAATGGCCCTGCTGATAACTGTGTGAACCATTGCCAAATGATGTACCATGGTGCACTGGGCGAGCCGTCTGAGCATGTATGAAAGGACGACCCCTACCATGGTAGAACTGCCCCCCCAAAAAGGAACACCACTAAATCCACCCTGTCCACGATGCCTCTTAGCCTCCCTCTCAATCTGACGCGCAATGTCGACAACCTTATCAAAAGTAGTAACAAACACTCTCTCTCTAGTCATAAGCAATCACAACTGAAAAGTGAGGCCATCTATAAACCTCCCGATACTATCCCTGTCTGTGGGAACCAACCAGATAGCATGACGGACCAACTCTGAGAATCGTATCTCATATTGCGTCACAAACATATCACGTTGACGAAGCTACTCGAACTGCATGCGCAGCTCCTATCTGCGGGACTGTGGCATGAACTTATCCAGGAATAGACCAGAGAACTGCTTCCAGGTAAGGGGTGTTGCGCCGACAGGCGTACGCCTCTCGTAAGCCTCCCACCAACTGAATGCAGCCCCAGAGAACTGAAAAGTAGTGAACGCGACCCCACTGGCCTCTAGAATACCTGCTGTACGGAGTATCCTCTGACACCTGTCCAGGAAACCCTATGCATCCTCTCCCTCTGCACCACTGAAAGATGGAGGATGGAGTCTCTTAAACCTCTCCAACATACGCTGTTTATCCTCAGGCATAGCAGGAACCACATAGTCCCGAGCAGCTATAATCGGCTGGGCTGGTGGTGCCCCCGGTGTCTGGAATTCCTGTACCACCTGCTCTGGTGTGCGGGCAACGAGAGTCTGAGCACCTCCCCCAGCCTGAGAAGTGGCTGTTGTGGCCGGAATAGAGACTGCCTGAGAAAGACTGGTACACGCGATCAGAATCTGAGCTAAGGCCTCTTGAAGGCATGGAATCACAATAGGCACAAGTGGTGCCTGAGCTAGTGCATCAACAACTAGAATCTGGTCCTGAGGGCAACTGGTGGATCTGCAGTTACTGCCCCAACTGTTGTGCGTGCTGCACCTCTGCCTCTACCGCAGCCTCTACCGCGACCTCGGCCTCTTGCGGCCCTAACTAAGGGTACTGGTGCTTGTCCATCCTGCCCAGTAGTACGAGTCCTAACCATCTGTGAGAGAATGAAAAAACAAAAGTTTAGTTACTAGAATCAACAGATTCGTACGATAAGAATTCTAGAATATGGAGTTTCCTAAGGGTTCTGCAGCCTCTCGAAGATAAGTACAGACGTCTCCGTACCGATCCGCAAGACTCTACTAAACTCGCTCATGACTCGTGAGACCTATGTAACCTAGGCTCTGATACCAACTTGTCACGACCCAAAACCTAACCTGTCATGATGGCGCCTATCGTGATACTAGGCAAGCCGATCTTCCCAAAACACTTTCAAAATTTAACAGAAAGAATTAAAACATTTAAAATAACCAGAGTATTCATAAAAATGGGGGTAAAACCCAAATAAAATATAAGTGCAGAAAAATAAATAGCCCGACATCGGGGTGTCACAAAGTCATGAGCATCTAATAACTAATCTAGAAACAGAGTCTACTACAGTATGTGTCAAATGCCAATACAAGAGAGAAAAGATAATAAGAAAGGAGAAACAAGGACTACGAACGGCGGTAGCTACCTCGTAAGTCTCCAATAATCAGCCTGCGCACGAACTCAGCGACCGCTTGAACCGTACACACCTAGATCTGCACATGAAGTGTAGGGTATAGCATGAGTACAACCAACTCAGCAAGTAACATAATTAAATAAGGAACTGTGAAGCAGTGATGAACTATAATAATATAGATCATTTCAAAAGTTTTCAGTAAAGAGTGAACATGCTTTCGAATCCGGTGGTATAAGTCAAATCAGTTCGAACCCAAGTAAAACACATATGAATCTTCCAAAAATTTCACAACAACATCAGATAGCAACTAAGTGCAACAATAAATAAAATAAGTACAACCATTCAAGGAAGCAGTCACTAAACTCATCTCATCAGCTCATACTCTCGGCTCTCAGCTCTCAATACACACTCTCAATAGGTACCTGCGCTCACTGGGGGTGTACAGACTTTGGAGGGGCTCCTTCCAGCCCAAGCATTATATCATTGCGGCGTGCAGCCCGACCCAATCATATAAGTAGCCATAAGGCTCGTTGCCGCGTGCAACATGATTCACAATCCATAAATAGCCATAAGGCTCGTTGCGGCATGCAACCCGATCCATACATCCTCACATAGTTCACAGCTCGGCATTTAGGCCCTATCTCAGTAACTTACCTCTTCATCCCCTCGGGCTCACAGAATATCATAATAATCGGCCCAAATAGAGGATACAACAAGTTTTAACAAGAAATGAGAGGGAATAGAGATTTAACACACTAGTAAGACTGTGACTGAGTACAAGACAACAATTAGCAGTCAATTCAACAAGTATACGACCGTTGCAGGTTCCAACAGTGATATCATAAGGCCTAAGCATGGTTTCTAACATGAAAGGTAGTCAATTGCTCAAATGCAAGGAAAAACAAGTAATAACAATGGCTATTTGACTTTACAGTCTCACGGGATGGACCAAGTCACAATCCTTCCCGGTGCATGCTCACACGCCCGTCACCTAGCACGTGCGTCACCTCCAAACACTCACATCATACCAGTCCTCGGGGTTTCAAACCCGCAAAACCAGATTTAAAATTGTAACTTACCTCAAACGCGCAAACATCCTACTCCGCAATGCCTTTGCCCCTCGAATCAATCTCCAAACGCTCCGAATCTAGCCATAAGCAGTACAAGATAATCAATATTGGTTAAAAGAATCAATTCCACAAGAAAACTACTAAAATATAGCCCAAAAACCGAAATCGGCTCAACTCGGCCCCACGGGCCCACGTCTCGAAACCCGATGAAAGTCACAAAACCCGAAAGCCTATTTACCCACGAGTCTAACCATACCAAATTTATGAAAATCTGACCTAAATTGCCCCTCCAAAACCCCAAAGTTCACTCTCCAATTCCCAAGCCCTAAACCCCCAAATTTCCAACTCAAATCCCTAATTAGGTGATGAAGGAAGCCATAGATTCACGAAATTTAGACCAATCCGGGTTAGAATTACTTACCCCAATGTTTTTCTTGAAAATTCTTGAAAAATCGCCTCTCTCCCGAGCTTCCCAAGTCCAAAATCGAAAATGAAAGTCCAACCCTCAAGCTGGTGTTTTTCTGCCCAGAAATACCTCACCTGTTGTCCTTTTGTCGCTTCTGCGATGCCGCACCTGCGTAAATTCCATCGCATGTGCGGATTTCACATAAAAATCCTGACCTCGCTCCTTTTGGCCCCAAGACCGCATCTGTGCCTATCGCAGGTGCGAGAATCCATCGCACCTGCGGCCACCCTTCGCACCTATGCCTAGATGCCTGCATCTGCGACCCTCGCAGGTGCAGGAAAAATATTCGCACCTGCGGCTCCTACCCAGCTCCTTCTTGGCCTCATATGTGGCTCCTTCTTCGCTTCTGCAGACTCGCACCTATGTTTCCCACTCCGCAGGTGCGGTTACACCAGTAGCAGCAGCTTTGGCTGTATTTCCTTATCTCCCATCAAGCCGTTAACCACCCGAAATCACCTCAAGGTCTCCGGGACCTCAACCGGTCATACCAACAAGTCATGAAACCCCATGCAAACATAGTCAAACTTTTGAATCACTCAAGACAACATCAAAACACCAATTACATCCAGATTCAAGCCTAATGAACTTCTAAACATTTAACTTCCACAAATGATGCTGAAACCTACCAAACTACGTCCGATTGACCTCAAATTTTACACACAAGTCAAAACTGACACCACGAACCTATTCCAACTTCCGGAAATCCAATCCGTCCCCGATATCAAAATTTCCACTACCGACCAAAATCGCCAAAATTCTAACTTTCGCCAATTCAAGCCTAATTCTACTACGAACTTCCAAATCACATTCCGGACGCGCTCCTAAGTCTAAAATTACCTAACGGAGCTAACAGAACCATTAAAATTCAAATCCGAGGTCGTTTTCCTACAAGTCGACATCCGGTCGACTTTTCCAACTTAAGCTTCCAATTAAGAGACTAAGTGTCTCAATTCACTCCAAAACCACTCCGGACCTGAACCAACCAATCTGGTAAGACATAATACATTTGTAAAGCACAAAAGAAGCAGAATTGTGGGAAACGGAGCTATAACTTTCTAAACGACTGGCCGAGTCGTTACACTTTCTAAATTAATCTTCTTATATGTCTCAGCGACGTAGATATGTCTGGCTTAGAGCTAATTACGTAACACTTGCCATATATCGACTATTGTGTTGGTCACGTGCCAAGATTATATTTAACTATACAGATATTTCTCTCACTTATCAGATAGTTTACGAGAAATTTTTAGAAAGTAAAATGATTTTAGGCGGGAAATAAATCATGTCTCTCACCCTTACCCCTAAATTAAAGTGGTGTCCGTTGTTTTCATTTAATGGTTAAGACACGTGACAACTCCAGATTGAAAATGATATTAGTGGTGGTTTCCGAGGCAATAATGACTCCATGATGACAGCTCTTTGCCTATAAATATGAAACCTATTTCTTTTCCTCATCATTCTTCTATCTTCTAAGCATTGTTCTTCCTTTTATAATTTTGCAAACCACATTGACTTTTTTGTAGTCTCTCCTTCAATCTGTATTCAATTGTTCGAATCTAAGCCATGAAATTCAAGAACTGCAACATTCCATCAACTGAACCCCCTGCCTCTCTAAGTCCCAACATCACTGTGAGGCATACCATCATTATCGATGAACTTCATAAGGAGGAATCTTCATTGGTATTGAGGAGGAAAGAAGAGAGATAAGCAAGAAGATACCATCTCGCGACCCAATATTTCATAGATATTTCCTAAACAACTAAACTTGCTAGCAGATTGTGCTCTTTGGACCATGACAAAAGGACAAACTAGTAATCAGAATATGCCCCTGAGTACGTATCTTTCTATTATCAAGTTGGAACATCTTCCCATTGTCCAAAGGGAATGCCATTATAAGGATCATGTTAATATTCATTTTGCCTAGGTGGATGAGTAAATCACCATCCATCAGGTTGGTTTTTCCTTCGTATATGATGATCCCATTATTAAAGAGTTATGCAGGCATTTAAACATTTTCCTAGCCCAAGTAGGTTCGAGTATCTAGAGGCTCGTAGCAAACCTTCACTTTTTGTTGGTGCTAGTTGAAGCGGATTTCACCCTTTAACATCTCCTCTATCTTTATTCTCTAAAGATTTATCAAGTTGGTGAGTTCACTATCTCCAACCATGGAAAGCGGGCTCTTGTCGATATCAGAGATGATCATGATCAGCGATGGTACGAAAGATTCATTCTTATACTGATCAAGGATCTAGTTTAGCTCGGTGATCGTCCATTCTCATAAAGGTGCAATGACAAGCGTAAGGGTCATTTCTAACTCCAAAGTTACCTTCTTCTCCCTGTTTGACCTGTAATATTTATCTTTGAATTGTAGCTGTTGTGGAACTGTTCGAAGAATTATCCGACCTTGAAGGATGGGTGGTGAAGAAATTATCTTCTTCTTCTGTGGAGCTGAGGTTTTGGAAGGTTATTTCTGAGATCTCCGAGTGGAAATCCAAGTACCATGGTATGTTTCCAAACTAACCAGTATTATTTTTATTAGATCTTAATCTCATACTCCTACTTCCATTTGTCTTTTTTCGAGGAAGACTGAACCTCGGGTCCTGATTGAGATTCCAGAGACTTATGAAGCTTAAGACCCATCAAGTCATTTATACAAAAGTCAAACCTTGCTCAACTTTTCAAACTTAAGGTTTCCAAACAAAACTAATTGTTCCAATTCACTCCCGAACCTCATGAAAACCAAACCACCCATCCTTGAAAGTCACAAAATATCAAATAAACAAATGTGGAACATCAAATAGGGGAACAAAGTTCTAATATACACAATGACTAGCCAAATTACTACTGTCTAGTCCTAGGGTTCTTCAACTTAATTCTTCAATTTGAAAGGGCACATGTTATCAAAATTTGATTTTGATTAGTGTTGTGGAATCCTCTCGCCGAAGAGAATCCATTGGGGGTTATGGGCCGGGAATTCTGACATGTTCACCAGAGTTGACTCTTTGGTCAACCTTTGACCTCGAGTTTGACTTATGTTAAAATCAAAAAATTATTCACCCAAGGGGTTTGACTATTCTAAACCCGTTTTTATGTAGTTTAAGGTAATCCGGACACCCGAGAGCATTATTTTGAGTTACTGAGAAGGGTGATTGGATTGTGAATTCAAAGTTAGTGAGACTTTAAGCTTTGATGCTTGCTTTTTAAACCCGTTTTAAAAATGTATTTTGTCTTCATAGTTCATGTGTTGGGAAAAGCATGTGCTGTAAAATCGGTGGTCTTTGACCAACCGTATATGTATTATTTGGTTAAGAGAAATATGAAAATTATTTAATACACGATTTGTGGTATGACATGGCTTCGTGCTATGTGTATGTCAACATGACAAATTTGGAGCATAGCATATGTTTCCACAGACTCGTTGGGGTATTTGTTAATTTCCTTAACTTCCATTTATGACAAGTCCGTAGAAGTGGATTATGTTGAGATAATTGTACTATTGTTGGTTTAACATTGTAGCCTCTCGAAGATAAGTACATCACATAGATCCTCGAGACTCTACCAAGCTTGGTCATGATTTGACAGACCTAGCTAACCTAGTGCTCTGATACCAACTTGTCACAAGCCAAAATCCTGGCCAATGGAGTCGTGATGGCACCTAATGCCGCTTGCTAGGTTAGCCAAAATTTAGCAATAAAAATCGAAAATAAGACTAACAGTAACAACATGATAATATAGAATAAGAGTACAACTCATAAATACATAAATAAGTCTAAAGCAAACACCGACTAATCAACCTCCCAAGATTTGGTGCCACTGAGTACATGAGTTACTAAGAATACTAAATACAAAGTTTGGAAGAATATACAATACTATTTAGTACAATCTACAAGTACTAAAAAGATGGGAAGGGGACTCAAGGTTTTCGGAGCATGGTAAGTCTAATGTCTAACCTTTTAAGAGAGAATTTACCCCCATAGGTATTATATTTATTATGTGGTATGTGTTAGGGGGGCTACATATGTGTGAGGTGACGAGTGTTTGTGTGTATGCTGATCCTTGATTAGGTCCGGGTAGACGTAGACATACATCATGCTTTGATTGTACTATTTGAGTTATTTTTGCCTATTTAAATATTTTACTTTATGTTTTAGCTTGAGACTAGACTTATGTAGAGTATCTAACTTTGCGATTATAGAAACTTGGCCCGCTACTTGACTAGCTGCGAAAATTATACTTTCTCTTACGGATTTCTCCCCCATTGTACGTATTTATCTGAATGTTTCTTGATTTCATAACTCACACATATATTCATGAGTTTAGGCTGATAACCCATCAAAAGTTTCACTATTCTTATGGAATCAGGCTGAATGCCTCAGCAATACAATTATGTGATCGGGATGAATGCCTCAACAATGCTATTGTGGGATCAGGCTGTTTGCCTTGGCAGTATTATGAGATCCATCTATGGATCGAGCCGTACGACCTTAGTCGTATTATGTAACATACTCTCACTAGAGAAGGTCTTTCACCTTGGCAGGATTATGAGATACATTTATGGGATCGATTCATTCACCTCGGCAGTTCTATGTAGCATTATTTTTATGGGATCGAGTCATTTTCCTCGGCAGTTCTATAAAACACTATTCTTATTGGATCGAGTCGTTTGCCTCGACATACTCACATGTAACATTCGATAGGGAGTCAACGTACATATGAGTTTTCCTGACTTGAGATTTGACATTGTATTTGATGTTGGTTATCTTTGTTTCCTTTGAAGAAGTTTATGGTATTTGGTGATTTCATAATTACTATTGGTTAAGAATCACATATTTACCTGTTTCATTGCTTTTATTTGCTATGCTTCATACCTGTCTACTATTACTGTACTTTGATTATTGGACCACTAGTAAATATCGATGTCGACCCCTTGTCACTACTTCTTCGAGGTTAGACTAGATACTTACTAGGTATGAGTTGATTTACGTACTCATACTACACTTTTGCACTAATTGTTCTAGTATTGAGACAAGTATACTTGATGGTCATCTAGGCACGTCGGCATAACTACTAAGGAGACTTTGTTATGAGCTACATTTCATGTTACGATCCGCAGCACACGAAGTCCCTGTCCTATTCATTTATTATATTCTTCAATGCAGTAGTATTGTATATTATAGTAGATACTCATGCACTTGTAACACTGGGGATTTAGATTTTATTCTTCGTTGCACTTCTGTTATGATATTCAAATTTATATTTCGACCACGTTCGAGCATTTAAGAAAATATTAGTATTTTACTATGAAGATGAAATGATTTTGCTTATTTAATTCATTATTTATTTCAAGATGCATTATGAACTATCTATCGGCATGTTGATTTAATTGTTCGCTTATCTAACGGTAGTGTTGGGAGTCTTCACGGCCTATGGTGGGAAATGGGTCGTGACAGCTTGGTAGCAGAGCACTAGGCTCACTTAGGTCTCACGAGTCATTAGCAAGTCTAGTAGAGTCTTGTTGATCAGTACGGAGATGTTTGTACGTATCTTCGAGAGGTTACAAGACTATCAGGAGAACTTCCCTTTTCTTAATTCCTTATCATGCGGTTTGATTTTGGTTGAATCTTTCTTTTTCAGTTCCATCCTACTTATCCGTACACGATGTCGAGCATTTGATATCAGTTGGGCACGGGCGAGTTGTGGTGATGCTACATATGTGGTGCATGATATTTTTCCTTGAGTTATGCGGGTGGACTATTATTGTCGTCTTGTGGAGGGGTGTTCATGCATTTTAGCCCAGTGTTGGTGCTTCCCACGGGTTCAGGGTTATACATGGTATATTGTGATCTTTCCCGCATTGTTAGTCATGCAATGTTGGTATAAAGGGTAGGGTGTTTACTTATTGGTCATGGCGGTGAATGCATTGGAATGAGGATTATTCTGTTCATGATTGAGAGTTTGGTGTTTATTCCAATGCGAGAGAAGCATTTGGGCTATGGATGTTTAGGATTTGACCAACGAAGTTGCGAGATTGGGTATTTCCAAATTTGGTTGAGTTCTTGCTTATGCTATTGTGCAGTTGACCTTTTTTGAGCATATAAGGATCGACGGTATGATGGTCTTCATTGGTTTGTTTTTGGGGTATTGCAAAGTAGTACTTATGAAGTGGTTACCAGAGATGACGACTTGGTGCAGGATCGAACTTGTGTTTTCAGTGTTAATGGTTCGAAGGAGATAAGTCTCAAAAAGGATCAGGGTTTGTGGTCTCTATTCGTTCATGTGCAACAAAGATGGATCGTGGTATGAGTCAGCATTATTGGTGGCAGAGGATGATGAAGGTTTGGTCTCTATGCATTCGGGTGCAACAAAGATGGATCACGGTGGTTGAATTGTTAGAAAGTCTAGTACACGTATCATAGGTTGAGTAGTTGCTTCAGAAGATGGCCAAACCGGAGTGGAAGTGGGAGCATATCGTAATGGATTTTGTGGTCTCACCATATTCTTTGAGAAAGTCTTGGTGCAATTTGGGTTATTGTGTAGACATAACTACGTCTGTGCATTTCATTTGGGGTGGTGGCTTCTATACTTAGGAAGTTCGAATGTGATGAAAAAGGTTATTTGGAATACAGAGGGAACGTGAATGCTTGATTATCATTTTGGGGTGCAATGTAATCCCGAGTTTTGAACATGTTGTTAGACCTTCAATTATGGTTGATGTAATGAACAGATGCTTACAGTGGGGGCGGGGTGGGGGGAGTGTGGACTCAGGAGGATTAACATATTTTGATGTGGTTATAACCATGGTAATGTCGTTGGAGGATGTTGATATGAGTTTGCACAGATGTGCTATCTCCTGTGAGAAGGGTTAGGGGTGCATGATTCTGATGAGATTCCTATAAAAAGTTTTACCTTTTATCCAATGAGAGGTATGTACTTCGTTATGGGTCCGTATCGCTTGAGTAAGATGGTGCAACTGTCATGAGGTTAAGAGTGCATTGTTGCTGATAATTTGGGATGTGTCATGATTAGTGCAACATGAGATTATGAGAAATTTGGCTAAGTAACAATGCAAGATCAGGGAAATGAAGGAGGAGAAGTTAGTATGGGTTCTTAGCTTAGAGAGGGCGACTCTCAATAATGGTTCTAGTGGGTTCAAGATTTAAAGTGTGGTGCCTAAGGATTTTGGGTTCATTGTGTGGATGAGGATTGAGAATTTCTACGGATTGTGATAAAGACCTGGAGTATTTCTATATTATTATCGGGTCTGTGATGTAGTGTTAGACCGATGGAAGAAACAATTTCGAATTCGCAAAAGGTATCTTCAAAACGAGTGTATTAGTTGGAGGTACTATTGAGTGCATGAGAGAGTATAAAATGTCTTATGGGTATTGTGACGATGGGGTCTTGTGACGACGGGGTCACTCGGGATGAGTGTTGATTGAGATCCATTATGTGTTGTTAAAGAGAGGTGCTATTTTGAAGGCAAGTCAAGAGGAAACCTAAAGAATTAGGGTCAGTGTAGCAGTGGCTTAGATCAGAATCATAAGGAAAATGATCGGTTCCTATGTTATGATAAGACTATACAGGTGTTTTGTGTGTACTTGGATTACAGATGTTGGACTAGCACTACAAAAATGGCATAGTTGGTAGTCATTGATTTTCATGTGTTCTACTTAGGACGGAAGGTTATTGACCTATTTTGGTGTGATCTGAATCGGTTTGGAGGCCCATTGGTAGGCCTAATGTGAATGTGTACTTTACACTAGATCGAATCTATCTATTCGCGTAGCATTTGTCTATGGAGGAGTCGTCGGGTATAATGTATGTTATTCAGGCCATCATCTATTTCATGTGTAGTATTTTATGCTATGTGGGTTGTGAGGCTTTATGTGTAGTCCTATGTAGGGTTATGGTGATATATGAGCGAGATGGCTCTCGAGATGCTAATTTGTTTATTGCACCTTAGTCGTGCCTGGCCATATGCTATCCATCTCCCCAGGGTTATGTTTATGCACTTGGCGTTCTTGTTGTGTATCTACATGTCTAGTGAGTATGATCATTTTGGCTCGATGGGTATTCCCATGCAGATTATTATATGTGTGGATCGGGTGACACGTTGTCGCGGGTATGATGTTTGGATCGAGTTGCATACCGCAACGGCACTATATTTGGATCGGATTGCACGTTGCAATGGTAAGATGTTGAGTATGTGTTACACCCCATATTTAAATAAAGTGTGGTAGGTATGGATTCTAGAACGGCCAATCAGCTGGAGGCATGTTAGAAGCCAGAAGGTGGTCACACATTTCAGTAGGTCTGCGCCGAGTGTCTGACCAGGCGTGGCAACCGGCGTGGGGCGTCCATTTTGCATGTAGAAGCGATGGAAATTCCAAGGCTTGGTAAAAATATAAAATGACAGTAAGGCTCTTTCTCATTCATTCTTAGAAGTATCACCAGAACAAGTCCCCTCAAAATACTCTCCACGCCCTTTTAGAATTTCCTAGTGAATTAAGGTAAAGTCGAAGGTGAATCTGGATTTGGCAAGATTTAGGTTGAAGGAACTTGGAGTCCTTACTGTAACACCCCCCCCCCCCCCCAAATAGTCTGGAGGCATTCATTATGAAGATTCGTTAAAGGAAAAAGTTAATGACCATATGAGTGTAATTAGATCTCCAACAAGGTATGTAGGGTAATTTGTTTTCTTGGCATGAGTTAGTGTAAGTATCTCCTTCTTTATGAATGACTCATGTACTATAAGGTTTAATAGTTCTAAGTCCTCTCAATGATGTTATCTTGTTCATGTGCGTCCTTGCTGGTAGCATGTCTTTCAAAGTCTACATTATTTTTAGTTGGTTCCTGTGGTTGGAGAGTATGATTCATTCTAAAGTTTATAGTTGTTATCTATTAAAATTGCTATTGCATTGCACTTATATATATATATATATGTATCTATTTTACTCTACTGAATCGCTCTATAGTCGGACGGATGCGACAACTATTGTGCAACTACTGATTAGTTAGGTACGTTGAGACATGCTATTAGATATTACTGAGCCCATGTGTGGCCGGGTATAATGATGTGTGATGTGAGGCTACCGAGCCCTCTTAAGACCGTCTACACCCAGTTCTGTTGAGACCGGGTATAGACGAGACCTCCTAAGGTAGGACCGAGTCCTCTATGAGGCCAGGTATAGAGTGATGAAAATTATCCCCAAAGAGTGGCTGAAGATATATATATATATATATATATATATATATATATATATATATGTATGTATAGTATCAAATAATGCATGGCCCCAATGAGAGGCATGGTTTTACAAAGGTTTGCATGCATTTATGATCCATGGTCTATAGTATTCCACAGTTTGATCTATGCTCCCAGTGGCTTGTTTTCGGTATTCAGGTTGGAATCACGTACTCACATTTATTATGCTATGACTCTGATTTACTTTTGCTTCTTAGTCTTACATACTTAGTACATTAGCCGTACTGACGTCCTTTCTTGTTTGGGCGTTGTGTTCATGCCCACAAGTATAGATAGACTCGGTGATGCCCATCCCCAGTAGGTGCACAATTCAGCTATTGGTTGTTTCTCTCCAATTCTTCAGAGTAGCTGTTAAGAGGTCATAAGTACCGAAGCAGATGTCATAAACATTTTGGGTACGGTGGGACCCAATCCTGACCAAGCACAGTAGTGTTAGTGTTTGGTTGCATGTAAAGGTCGGGTATGACCATGTTAACAATAGTGATGATCATGTATAAAATGCCAATGTTTCCTTGGTTAATCAGTTGTATTCATTTTAAATTTTGGTAGTCGTTACTTGAGGCCTCAATGGCCCAGTTTTCTTATGAACAAAAAGATGGAAGAGCACACGTCGGTTCGCACGGGCCTCCGAGCATCGTGTGCCGGTCGCACATCCCAAGGTTGGGATGTGACAATATGTTTCCTTATACTTATTTTGTGTGTTTTGTTTCTTCTCTATGGGATAGATACATAACATTTTGTTTGTTTATTTTATCTGTTACACGTGTTGGATAGTTCTAGTACTTGGGTTCCTTTCCTTATTGATTATATTCGAGTTGTGGCTTGTTTGCGCACGGATTACATCATATGAGATTTTATGTGGTATTTGATATGGCATGTCGGTCAAGCAACTTGTACTAAGTGAGATGAGATATTTGGACCTGGAACCAGTGTAATCAAATTTGTATAATGTATGTTTGGAGGAAGAATGTCACTAATTAGCTCAAAATTTGGTAATGGTTATTGTCGAGCGAGAGAACTCCATGACTTATAGATTTGACGGGCGGTTATGAGTTTCTACACATCTCTTTCATCATTTTCAGTATTGCGAGGTTTGGAATACGATTTGTATGTGTCATAGGTATATTACCGGTATGGGTTTGGTAAGGAGCAACTATTGTGGTTGGAAGATATTGCTATGTGCAGATGAGTTATGCGGTACATTATGTGATTACATCTCGGGTGTATAATTATGCTTTGATACAACTTGTTTATATTGATACAATGTATATGTATATGAATCGGATATTAAGGGAGCTCCGAAAGTTAGAACTTGGTTTTAAGGATTTCAAGCGATAGGTAAAAGAAGAATTTTTTCAGTCAGGATTGTGTCGATGGGATCATATGGGTGAAGGTGACCCGGCTGGCCGTATTATGCTTTATCATATCGTCAGGCGGTTTGAGACCTTGAGTTGGTTCACTTTATGCATTATGACTTGTATTTGTAGTTGGTTTTTGTTTTCGAGAAGTTCGAAGTTGATTTGGATGAATAATTCTCAATTTGGTGGCTTTAAGTTGAAAGAGTTGACCAAGGTTTGACTTTTGAGTAAATAACCTCGGAATCAGAATTTAAAGGTTCCTATAGGTTTGTTAGCTGATTTTGGACTTGGGCATATGTTTAGGTCGAGTATCGGGCGGTCCGGGAGTTCTTCGACGCTTATTGCCTCAAGTTTGCATTTTGCAGGTTTTTGAATTTCTAAGTTTGACTTGGAGTGGACTTTGATATCATCGAAATACAAGAGGTGTTTCGGGACCTTGGATATGTTTATTTTTTTGATTGTAACTTGTGTGTAAAGTTTAGTCATGATCCGGAATGTCTATGGGTAATTTGAATGTGTTCGGTGCTGTTTAAAGGTTTGAAAGTTAAGAGAAGAATTCTATCAAAGATTCTTGGTTTTGATGTTATTCGTTGCATTTCGAGCGCTTGCATAAGTCTGGATAAGGTATTGGGACTGGTTTGTATGATTAAAAGTGGTTTCAGATCACTTTTAAGCTTTTTTCAATTCCTGAAAACTAATCACAGGGTTGTGAATCGCGGTCGCAAAGAGCAAAGTACATTTGAGTTCTTGTGAATAACGACCGCGGAAGGAAGGTTCGCAATCGCGTAGAAGGAAATTTCTGCTATTAATAGTCTGACAACGAGAGCTTATATCTTGCAACCTATAAGGAATTTGGAGAAGATCTGAAAATGAAAGTTGTATCCCTTTGAATCTAGATTTCTGAAATAAAACCGTTTGTTGTTTGGAATTTCGTACCAAAAGGTATGGACATTATATCAAAGTGTGTCTATGTAGAGGAAAATAAATGTGTACATCGTGATCGCGAGGCTTCTTAGTTGCAATCGTGATGAAGAAAATGATGTTGGACAATTTGTTAATCTCGATCACGTTGCTTGTTACTGCGATCGTGAAGAAAGAGGATTGGCAAGGGTACTAGACATCTAGTTTCGGGATTTTGGGTTCATTTCTTTACTCTTTAAATTCGTGGAGCACAAGTAGGGAAATTTATGGTGACTCTTGAATACCATTTTCACCATCTATCATAAGGTAAGGTATTGCAACTTGTTGTGAGCTAAATACATGGGTTATATATGGAATTTAATATTGAAATTGGTAGAGATTGTTGGTTATTTTGGGATTTTCGATTGGAAACCTAGAATTTTATTAAAAGGGTATTTAACCGGGAAATTGGATATGGAATGGAGAACAAATTATATAATTTAGTTCGTGGTGCTATCAGTGCCATCTATTTTTGAGAATTTTTGGAATCTGGGTACGTCGGTTGGCTCGGGGTTGACTTTTATTGACTTTACGTGTGGGGTTGAGAATAGTTCTAATTGTTAAATGTAACGACCTGGCCGATCTTTTCGAGTATTTTAGCATTGTTCCTCTATTTATTGTCTCCTCAATGGTATATTATGGTTATGTGACTTGTCGGGGTGGTTGGTTTTGGTTTCGGGTGAGATTCTTAGTGAAATGTCACACTTAGTCCTAAAGTGGAAGCTTAATTGAAATAATTGACCAGAGTTTTACTTTTGTGTAGACAACTCCGGAATGGAGTTTTGACAGTTCTGATAGCTTCGTACGGTTATTTTGGACTTATGAGCATGTCAGGATATTGATTTGGAGGTCCGTAGGTCATTTTGGCATGAATTGGCGAATGTTAGAAAGTTGAAGGTTTGGAAGGTTGAGAAATTTAACCGGGAGTTGACTTTATTGATATCTGGGTCGGATTTCAATTTCTGAAGATGGAATATGTCTGTTGTGTCATTTATGACTTTTGTACAAAATTTGAGGTCAATCGGAGTTGGGTTGGTATGAATCGGTGTTAGTTTTGAAAGTTAGATGTTCATGGTTTCAATAGGTTTGAATTGGGTTGCGATTCATAGAATAGATGTTGTTTGATGTGATTTTAGGCCTCGATTAGGATATTTATGTGTTTTGGGACTTGTTGGTATATTCGGACGGGGTCCCAGGGGCCCCGGGTATGAATCGGATTAAAATCAGATCATTTTTGGACTTGTTGATTGTTGAAGTCTAGTGTTATCGCACCTGCGGTGGGATTGGCCGCGGTGAGGACACGCAAGTGCGAGAGGGCCATCGCAGATGCGAACTTGAGTGGGCCGAGGGAGGACCGCAGGCGCGGTCAACGCTCCGCAGAAACGGGTTAGTAGAAGCGAGCCACAGGCCACAGAAGTGTGAGCGTAGATGCACTTTGGTGTCCTTAGAAGCGGAATCTCAGGGGCTTAAGTGGAAGCCATGCCTGCAATAGGAATTCGGTAGGTGCGGAGCCGCAGATGCCACTGAGGAACCGTAAAAGCGAGATCGCTGGGCAGAAAAGGGGAAAATCGAGGGTTTTATTTCATTCATCATATTTTGACTTAGAGAACTCGGTTTTGGGTGATATTGAGAGAGATTTTCAAGGAGTTGATCGAAGTAAGTGATTATAACTTGGATTTTGCTATTATACATGAATCCATCGTTGTTTTTATGATTTAATTAGTGTTTTAAGTTGGAAAAATTGGGGAAATTTGTGAAAATTTCATAGACTATGTTTGAGGATTTGAAGGTCGATTTGAGATTGGAATTGAGTAATTTTAGTATGGTTGGACTAGTTATTTAATGAGTGTTCGGATTTGGTAAGTATGGACGGGTTCCGAGACGTGATCCCGGGGTTGACTTTTTGATTTTCTTTAAAGATTGCAACTTTATTTTTCGGAATAGTTTTCTATGATTTGTATTTATGGTATAAAGTTATTTTGGCTAGATTTGAGCCGTTCGAAGTTGGATATTCGCGGAAAAGGCTTACTAGTGGATTGAGTTAGCGTGTTTAGATGTAAGTGTCTTGCCTAACTTTATGTGGGAAAATTACCCCTTTGGATTGTGTTGTTTTGTGTTAATTGTGATACGTGAAAGCCGTATACAAAAGGTTACGAGTGAGTACACTGTCGAAATGTGGTAATTGACCGGTTTAAGCTATGTAGATTATTTTCATGCCTTTAATAAATTGTCATATAATGTTATATTCATCATCGTTAATCTATCCTTAGATACTTCACTTGACATTGATAATACTTGTCTCGTCTCTTACTTGTTATTTTCCCTTATATGCTTAGTTGAAGTTATTGTTTTCTCATTTCCTTGTTAAATACTTAATTGTTGAGTTTTGGTGTTGAAGTTGTAAAAGCCGTGATCACATTGAGCAAAAGTTGTAAATTGTTGAAATACCATTCTTGTTGAGTTATTTACTTTCGGTTGCTATTGTTGAGACTCTTGTACATAATTTGGTTGAGCCATGGGCTATTTATTGAGGAAACATTATTATTGTTGACTTCTTGGGCAAGTTGTAGTATTGGGCACTTAAGGTGTGATTTGTGATATGTTGTGATATTGATACACATGCGGTGATATAAGGATAAGGGTTGATACGCATGCCGTGAGATAAGGTGGGCTTCATACGCGTGTTGCTAGAAGGGAAAGTACTTGAAGCCACACGGTGTCATAAGGTGGGCTAAAACGCGGGTAGCTATTTCGGAAAAATGATTTTTAAAACTAAATGCAAGGCTCCCGTTGTGATATAAGGAAAGATTGTGATTTTAATTGTGAAATGATACTATGAAGCGGTACCTAGGTATTGATTCTTGCTACTATCTTTCATTTACATCACTCGTATTTTTTTTCATTATTTTCTTGGCATTCTTATTATGTATTTCTCCCGTGATGCCTCTTTTGCCTTAATTTGAATTTATCTATTCTTGTTGTATTTCTTCTTTGTATTATTTCCATTATTATATTGTACTATACCTATTCAGTTTCTTTATTTCTTCTAGTAGGTGTATCGAGGTTAGGCTTGATATTTACTGGGTACCATTATGATCTACTCATACTATGCTTATGCACATCTTTTTGTGCGTATCTAGGAACTTCATATCAGGCTAGGCATCCGTGAGTTGAGCTTGGATCGGAGACTTCAAGGTATACCTGCAGGCGTTCACAAGCCTCGGAGTCACCCTCTATCTTAGTTTCTATTGCATACTACTATTATAGATAATGTTGTATTAGGGATGTTCCAGTATACTCGTGTAGTGCTTATGACTCAGTCTAACCAGATTTTGGGTGTTATTTTCAGTTGTATTGCGGAGTCCTTTTTTATAATAGTTGTTTGTTTAATTGGAGGTTTTATTATTATTTTCGTTAATTCTTCATGTATGTTAGGATTACCTAGTGTTAGAGACTAGGTGCCATCACGACATCCTACGGAGGGAGATTGGGGTCGTGACAACTTGGTATCAGAGCTCTAAGTTCATAGGTGTTACGAGTCATAAGCAGGTTTAGTAGAGTCTCACGAATCGGTACAGACACGTATGTACTCATCTTCGAGAGGCTATGGAACTATTTGGAAGCTTCACTTCTTTCATTCCTTATCGTGCGAATTGTTGACTTAGAAATTCTAAATCTCTGTCTTTCTATTATCTCACAGATAGAGAGGATACACACCATTGGATCCGACAACTAGACAAACGCGCCCCCTGCTAGAACCGTGAGAGGCCTCGACTGGGGTAGAAGTCGAGGAGGGGCATGTGGTGCAGCCAGAGAACCTGCTCAAGCTGCGACACAGGAGCCACAAGTAGATCAAGTTTGGGGGCAAGCACCTGAGGTGCCTGTTTCAACCCCTGCACTTCAAGACACCCTCGCACAGTTCTTGAGTATGTTTGGTACCCTAGCTCATGCGGGGTTGATTCCACTTGCACTAGCTAATTCTCAGACTAGGAGAGGAGCTCAGAATCGCATGGCCCATACCCTAGAGCAGCGGGTCCATGTTGACCAGGTCCCAGAGGTTATATTAGTACAACTGGTTGTCCCAGTTCAGCATGAGGTTAGGACAACAACATCTGAGAAGGAGCACCTTAGACTTGAGATGTACAAGGAGTACCACCCTCCAAGTTTTAGTGGCCTAGCTACAGAGGATGCACAGGGTTTTCCGGAGAAATGCCACTATATTCTCTGTACCACGAGTATTGTGGAGACGAGTGGGGTTGCTTTTGCTACATTCCAGTTGTCGGGACCAGCGTATCAGTGATGGTGGGCTTATGAGGAGGGTAGCCAGTCGATGCAACTTCACTATCATGGGCTCTGTTTTCAAAGATGTTCTTGAGAGAGTTTGTTCCCCAGAGCCTTCGGGATGCATGTCGCATAGAGTTTGAGCAGTTGCACTAGGGTGCTATGACCGTCTCAAAGTATGCTGTCAAATTCAGTTAGTTTTCAAAACATGGACATGCCTTGGTTTCAACAGTCAGAGAGCGAGTCCGTCGATTTATCGAGGGGCTCAACTATGGTATTAGATTCAGCATGGCTCGAGAGTTGGAGACAGATACCCCATATTAGCAGGTGGTGGAGATCACACAAAGATTGGAGGGTGTGTGGGGCTGGGAGAGAGATGACAGGAAGGCCAAGAGGCCTCAACATTCTGGCGGATATAGTGGTACCCGTGCCCCAGTTACAGCCTATCATGGTAGAGGCTATGTGAGGCGTCCAGTTCATTCAGCACTTCCAGCTTCTAGTGGTACTCTGACAACTCTAGGTCTCAGGTTGCCCATTATGCACCGCCACTATCTAGTGCACCTCTTGCACAGGGTGCTTTCAGTGGTAAGTCCAGCTGACCAGGCCCGAGCTAATTTAAGTAGCCACGTCCTCTGAAAGCTTGTTTTGAGTATGGTGATACTCGTCACATGGTGAGGGACTACCCTAGAATCAGGAGGGGTGCATTTCCACCGACTACACAGGCTCCACGTATTCCACAGGATCCCCAAACTTCTCAGGCTGTGGTTACTGCTCCAGTTGCCGCTGCTCCACCTGCACAACAAGCTGGGGGTAGAGGTCAGGCAGGTAGAGGCCTCTCTAGAGGGGGAGGCCAGGCCAGATGTTATGCTTTTTCGGGTAGGACGGAGGCGGTTGTATCAGACGCAGTTATCACATATATTTTTCCGGTTTGTCATAGAAATGCACCAGTCATATTTAATCCAGGCTCCACTTACTCATATGTATCATCTTACTTTGCTCTGTATTTGGGTATATCTCTTGATTCTTTGAATTCTTCTCTTTACGTTTCCATGCCTGTGGGAGATTCTATTGTTGTTGACCGTGTGTATAGGTCGTGTTTAGTTGTTATTGGTGGGTTTGAGACAAGAGTTGATCTATTATTGCTCAGTATGGTATACTTTGATGTTATTTTGGGCATAGACTGGTTGTTGCCCTATCATGCTATTCTTGATTGTCACTCTAAGATAGTGATATTGGCTATGCCAGGTTTACCGTGGTTGGAGTAGAAGGGTGCTTTGGATTATGTTCCTAGCAGGGTTATGTCCTTCCTTAAGGCACAACGGATGGTTGAGAAGGGGTGTGATGCATACCTAGCCTTTGTGAGAGATGTCAGTGTTGATACTCTTACCATTGAGTCAGTTCCGGTAGTGAGATATTATCCAGATGTATTTCCGGCAGATCTTCTGGGCATGCCGCCCGATAGGGATATCGATTTTGGTATTGACTTATTGTCGGGCACTCAGCCCATTTCTTTTCCACCATATCGCATGACCCTAGTGGAGTTGAAGGAGTTAAAGGAGCAGTTGGAAGCGTTACTTTATAAGGGTTTCATTCGGCCTAGTGTGTCACCTTGGCGTGCACCAGTTCTGTTTGTGAAGAAAAAAGGATGATTCTATGCGCATGTGTATTAATTATCGATAGTTAAACAAGGTTACAGTGAAGAATAGATTTCCATTGCCACACATTCATGACTTATTCGATCAACTACAGTGTGTTAAAGTGTTCTCAAAGATTGATTTGCGGTTAGGGTATCATCAGCTAAAGATTCAGGATCCAGATATCCCGAAGACTGCCCTTAGGACTCGGTATAGTCACTACGAGTTTGTTGTGATGTCATTTGGGTTGACCAATGCCCCAGCAACATTCATACACCTAATGAACAGTGTATTCCTGCCCTAGCTTGATTCATTCTTTATTGTGTTTATTGACAACATCTTAGTGTGCTCCCGCAGTCGGGAATATCATGAGTAGCATTTGAGAATTGTGCTCCAGAACTTAAGAGAATAGTTGTATGCAAAATTCTCAAAGTGTGAATTCTAGCTTGATTCAATGGCATTTTTGGGTCATGTGGTATTGAGTGAGAGGATCAAGGTAGATCTGAAGAAGATTAAAGTAGTGTAGAATTGGCCCAGAACGTCTTCAGCTACTAAGATCCAGAGTTTTCTTGGTTTGGCCGGGTATTACCATCCTTTTGTAGTTTATCATCTATTGTTGCACCTATGAACAGATTGACCCAGAGGGGTGCTCCTTTCATATGGTCCGAGGAGTGTGAGAAGAGCTTTCAAAAGCTCAAGACTGCCTTGACTACAGGCTCGGTGTTCGTGTTGCCTACGGGTTCAGGGTCTTACACTATGTACTATGATGTGTCACGTGTTGTCCTTGGCGCGGTGTTAATGCAAGACGGTAGGGCGATTGCCTACGCATCTAAACAACTAAAGGTTTGCGAGAAGAATTATCATGTCCATGACTTGGAGTTGGCATCTATTGTTTATGGCTTGAAGATTTGGCGGCACTATTTGTATGGTGTTCCTTGTGAGGTTTATACCTATCACTGGAGTCTACAGCATCTGTTCAAATAGAAGGATCTTAACTTGCGGTAGCGGAGATGCTTAGAGTTGCTTATGGACTATGATATCACTATTCTATATCATCACGCGAAGGCCAATGTGATGGCTTATGCCTTGAGTCGTAAAACGGAGAGCATGGGCAGTTTAGGATATCTACCGGCATTTGAGAGGCCATTAGCATTGGATGTTCTGGCCATTGCCAACCAGTTTGTTAGATTGGATGTTTCAAAGCCAGTCAGGTTCTGCCTTGTGTGGTTTCTCAGTGTTCTTTATATGATCATATTAGAGAGCGTCTGTATGATGACACCTATTTGCTTGTCCTTAAGGACACGGTACAGCACGACGATTCCAAGGCGGTTTCTATCTGAGATGATAGTATGTTGCGGATGCAGGGCCGGTTATGTGTTCCTAATATGGATGGGTTACGTGATTTGATTCTTCAGGAGGCCCACAGTTCGTGGTTCTTTATTCATCCGGGTGTCGTCAAGATGTATCAGGATTTGAGGTGGCACTATTGATGGAGGAGGATGAAGAAAGACATAGTGGATTATGTAGCTCGGTGCCTAAATTATCAGGGGGTGAAGCATGAGCACCAGAGGCATGGTGGGTTGCTTCAGAGACTTGAGATTCCCGAGTGGAAATTGGAAAGAGTTACCATTGACTTCGTTGTTGGGCTCCCACGGACTCATAAGAAGTTTGACATTGTATGGGTGATTGTGGATAAGTTGACCAAGTCGGCTCATTTAATTCCGGTGGTGACTAAATATTCTTCAGAGCAGCTGGCTCAAATCTATATACGCATGATTGTCTGATTTCATGGCGTGCCGGTATCTATCATCTCCGACATGGGCACATAGTTTACATCATGCTTCTAGAGAGGAGAACAACATAAGTTAGGCACACGGATTGAGTCAAGTACAACATTCCACCCCCCAGACGGACAGACAATCCGAGCGCACCATTTCGATATTAGAGGATTGCTTCGTGCCTATATTATGGAGTTCGGGGGTTCTTTGTATCAGTTCTTGCCGCTTGAGGAGTTTGCCTACAACAACAGGTAACAATAAAGTATTCAGATGGCTCCTTATGAGGCCCTATATGGGAGACGGTGTCGTTCCCCAGTTGGTTGGTTTGAGCCACATGAGGCTAAGTAATTAAGCACGGATTTGGTTTGGGATGCTTGGAGAAGGTCAATTTGAACTAGGATTGGCTACGTATAGCCCAATCTAAACAAAAAAGTTATGCGTATCGGAAGGTTCGTGATGTTGCATTTATGGTTGGAGAGCGGGTCTTGCTCTGTGTTTCGCCCATGAAGGGTTTTATGAGGTTCGGGAAAAAGGGCAAGTTGAGCCCTAGGTATATTCGACATTTTGAGATTCTTGAGAGGATTGGTGAGGTGGCCTACAAACTTGCATTGCCACCTAGTCTATCTGCAGTTCATCAGGTATTCCATGTTTCTATGCTCCAGAAGTATCTCGGTGATCCGTCCCATGTGTTAGATTCAGCTCAGTCCAATTGGACAAAGATTTATCTTATGTTGAGAAGCCGGTGGCCATCTTGGACAGGCATGTCCTAAAGTTAAGGTCAAAGAGCATTGCTTCAGTAAAGGTTCAGCGGAGAAGTCAACCAGTCGAGGAGGCAACTTGGGAGACCGAGCATGATATGCGTAGCCATTATCCTTATCTTTTCATCATTTGAGGTATGTCTCTATACTCGTTCGAGGATGAACGTTTATTTAAAGAGGGGGAGGATGTAACAACCCGGCCAGTTATTTTGAGTATTTTAGTCACGTTCCCCTATTTATTGTCACCTCCATTTTATATTGTGTTTATGTAACTTGACGGGTTGGTTGGTTTTTGTTTCGGGTGAGTTTCAGAGTGAAATGGAACACTTAGTCCCAAAGTGGAGCTTAAGTTGAAAGAGTTTATCAGAGTTTGACATTTGTGTAGACTACTTCGTAATGAAGTTTTGACGGTTTTGGTAGCTTCGTATGATTATTTTGGATTTAGGAGCATGTCCGGATATTGATTTGGAGGTCCATAGGTTGTTTTGGCTTAAATTAGCAAAAGTTAGAAAGTTGAAGGTTTGGAAGGTTGAGAAGTTTGATCAGGAGTTGACTTTATTTATATCGACATCAGATTCTGATTTTGAAAGTTGGAATAGGTCCGCTGAGTCCTTTATGACTTATCTGCAAAATTTGAGATCAATCGGAGTTAGATTGGTATGAATCGGCATTAGTTTTGGAGGTTGGATGTTCATGATCTAAATAGGTTTGAATTGGGTTGTGGTTCATAGAATTGATGTTGTTTGATGTAATTTTAGGCCTTGAGTAGGTTCGTTATGTGTTTTTGGACGAGTTGGTGTATTCGGACAGGGTCCCGGGGGCACCGGGTGTGAATCAGATTGAAATCGAATCATTTTTGGACTTATTGATTGTTGATGGTTGCTGAAGTCTGGTGTCATAACAACTGCGGTGGGATTGGCTGCAGTGCGGACACGCAAGAGTGAGAGGGGCATTACAGATGCGGACTTGAGTGTGCTGGAGGAGGACTACATGTGCAGTCAACGCTCCACAGAAGTGGGCTCGCAGAAGCGAGCCACGGGCCGCAAAAGCGGAATCTTAGGGGCATAAGTGGAAGTCGCACCTGCGATGGGATTTCCACATGTATGGAGCCGCAAATGCAGCTGAGTGTCTGCAAATACGAGATTGTTGTGCACAAAATTGGCAAATCGACGGGTTCATTTCATTCTTCATCTTTTGACTTAGAGAGTTCGGTTTTGGGCGATTTTGAGAGAGATTTTCAAGGAGTTGATGGGGGTAACTGATTCTAACTCGTATTTGGCTATTATACATGAATCCATCATTGTTTTTATCATTTAATTAGTGTTTGGTGTTGGAAAAATTGGGAAAAATTGTGAAAACTTCATAGACTATATTTTGAGGATTTGAAGGTCGATTTGGGATCAAAATTGAGTAATTTTAGTATGGTTGGACTCATTATTGAATAGGTGTTCGGATTTTGTAAGTTTGGTCCAGCTCCAAGACGTGGGCCCGGGGTTGACTTTTTTATTTTCTTTAAAGATTGCAACTTTATTATTTGGAATAGTTTCCTATGGTTTGTATTTATGGTATAAAGCTATTTTGGCTACATTCGAGCCATTCAGAGTTGGAAATTCACGGAAAAGGCTTACTAGTGGATTGAGTTAGCGTATTTTGAGGTAAGTGACTTGTCTAACTTTGTGGGAGGGAATTACCGCTTAGGATTGGTGTTATTTTGTGTTAATTATGGTACGTGAAAGTCATGTTAGCAAGGTCACGAGTGTGTACACGGGCTAAATGTGGTAATTGACTGGTTTAAGCTATGTAGTTTCTTTTCATGCCTTTAATTGAATTATCATAACATATTATATTCATTATCGTTAATCTATCCTTACATGCTTCACTTGGCATTTTTAAAACTTGTCTCATTTCATACTTGTTATTTGCCCTTACATGCTTAGTTGAAGTTACTGTTTTCTCATTTCCTTGTTAAATATTTAACTGTTGAGTTACCTTACTTGAAGTTGTTATTTCTTGGAATATCTTATTGTTGAGTTTTGGTGTTGAAGTTGTAAAAGGCGTGATCACATTGAGGCAAAGTTGTAAATTATTGAAATAGCATTCTGTTGCTATTGTTGAGACTCTTGTACATATTGTGGTTGAGCCATGGGCTATTTATTGTGGAAACATTATCATTGTTGACTTCTTTGACAAGTTGTGGTATTGGGCACTTGAGGTGCGATTTGTGATATGTTTTGGTATTAATACGCATGCGGTGATATAAGGATAAGGGTTGATACACATGCGGTGAGATAAGGTGGGCTTCATATGCGTGTTGCTATAAGGGAAACTACTTGAAGCCACGCCGTGTGATAAGGTGGGCTAAAACATGGGTTACTATTTCGGGAAAAATGATTTTTAAAACTAAATGCAAGGCTCCCGCGGTGATATAAGGAAAGATTGTGATTTTGATTGTGAAATGAGACTACGAGGCAGTACCTCGGTAGTGATTCTTACTGCTATCTTTCATTTGCATCACTCGTATTCTGTTTTCATTGTTTCCTTAGCATTCTTATTATGTGTTTCTCCCGTGATGCCTTTTTGCCTTAATTTCAATGTATCTATTCTTGTTGTATTTTTTCATTATATTATTTCCATTGTTTCCATTATTATATTGTACTATACCTGCTCAGTTTCTTCATTTATTCCAGTAGGTGTCTTGACCTGACCTTGTCACTACTCTACCGAGGTTAGGCTTGATACTTACTGGGTACCATTGGGGTCTACTCATACTACGCTTATGCACATCTTTTTGTGCAGATCCAGGCACTTCATACCAGGCTAGGCATCCATGAGTTGGCCTTGGATCGCAGACTTCAAGGTATACATGCCGGCGTTCATAGGCCTCAAAGTCACCCTCTATCTTAGTTTCTATTGTATACACCTGTTATAGATTCTGATGTATTAGGGATGTTCCAGTATACTCGTGTAGAGCATATGACTCGGTCTCACCAGATTTTGGGTGTTATTTTCAGTTGTATTGTGGAGTCCTTGTTATGATAGTTATTGGTTTAATTGGAAGTTTTTTTATTATTTCCGTTAATTCTTCAAGAATGTTAGGCTTACATAGTCTTAGAGACTAGGTGCTATCACGATATCTGACAGAGGAAGATTGGGGTCGTGACATTAAATTATGAGTTTTTGAGTATGTTTTGATTGGTTTGCTTGTTCTTTGGCTAGTTTCGGATCGTTTGGCACGTGTTAGAGAGGTGTGGAGCCGATTATAGGATGCTAGATCAAGGTAAGTCTCATGTTTAGTCTTGTAAGAGAGACGTTACCCCGGTAGGTGCTATACTATACGTGCAATGTGTTAGGGTAGCTACACACGTATGAGAAGATGAGTGTCTGTGTATATGCTAGATTCTTGATTATGTCCGAGTAGACGTAGACTCACATCATGCTTTAATTGTACTACTTGAGTTATTCTTGACTCTTTAAAGACTTTACTTTATGTTTTAGCCTAAGAGTAGACTTACATAGAGTATTGAACTTTGCTACTCTAGAAACTTGGCGCGCTACTTAACTAGCCACGAAAATTATACTTTCTGTTACGGATTTCTCCCTAGTTGTATGTATTTGTCTGAACGTTTCTTGATTTCATAACTCACACTTATATTCACGAGTTTGGGTTGATGACCTATCAAAAGCTTCACTTTCTTGTGGGATCGGGCAGAACGCCACAACAGTACTATTATGAGATCAGGATGAATGCCTCAGCAGTACAATTATGGGATCGGGTCGTTCGTCACGGCAGTATGATGGGATTCATCTATGGGTCGGGTCGTACGACCTCGGCAATATCATGTAACATACTCTCATGGGAGAAGGTCGTTTACCTTGGCAAAATTATGAGATACATTTATGGGATCGGGAAGTTCGCCTCGGCAGTTTTATGAAACACTATTCTTATGGGATTGAGTCGTTCGCCTGTAGACTCATGCGTAATATTCGATAGGGAGTCAGGGTACATATGAGTTTTCCTGACTTGAGATTTGATATTGTATTTGATGTTGGTTTTCTTTGTTTTATTCAAGGCATTTTATTGTATTTTGTGATTTCATAATTACTATTATGTTGAGAATCATGTCATGCATATTTACCTGTTTTGTTTCTTTTATTTGCGATGCTTCATACCTGTCTACTGTTACTGTAATTTGATTATTGGACCACTAGTAAGTGTCAATATCGACCTCTCGTCACTACTTCTTCTAGGTTAAACTAGAAACTTACTGGTATATGTTGATTTACGTACTCATACTACAATGCTACACTAATTGTGCAGGTACTAAGACAGTTACATTTAGTTGTCATCTAGACGTGTAGGCGCAAAGATCACGACCATAAATCTATCTAGTTGTGATGGCACCTAACCCAACCCTCTATGTAAGCCAAATAACAGTTGCACAATTCTAATGGAAATCATAAGTAATTAATAAATGAAATAGTTGAGGTTCCATACAATATTCCAAGGGATAATAATACAAGTCATGAACCACTAAGATTTTGATTTCCAAAGCTAATACGAAAAAAAACATTTGTTTGGAATTTATATAAACAGGATAAGAATATTAAACTACCACAGACAAGTGGTAGCTATAACCAGAAAGCAGGTACATCTTCAATGTCTGTTCCCGTCATCCACATCATCTCAGCTCCAAGATCTGTATGCAAGGTGCAAGAGTGTAGTAAGAGTACAACCGACGTCATGTACTCAGTAAGTATCATAACTAACCTCATCTAGTTAATAACGGCAAAATATTTTAATGATACCCGTTAATAATCGTGTCTTATCATAGTGTCACAACCCAAAATCTATCTAATCGTGTGGGAACCTAACCCAACCCGCTAGGTAAGCCAAACAATATTTATAAAAATCTAATGAAGATCACAAGTTATCAGTACAAGAAATAGTTGAATTCCATGCAATATCCCAAGGATTGATAATACAAATCATGAGCCAGAAAGATTTAGATTTACAAACTACTACGAAAATAAATACAATATCTGTTTGGAATATACATAAATATAGTACGAATCCAAAACTACCGAGGGCAAGTGGTAGCTATATCTGGAAAGCCGGTTCATCTTCAATGCCATCTTCCGTCATCTACAGCAGCTCAACTCCAAGATCTACACATAAGGTGCATAAGTGTAGTATGAGTACAACCGACCCATGTACTCAGCAAGTATCATAACTATCCTCGGCGAGGTAATATTAGCAAGAATTATTAATGATACTCACTAATAACCCGTTCAATTCTTGAATTTCACAAGTACACAACAATGTTGACATCTAACCAAACTACAAGTGCATATAGAGAAGATGTGTAATTAAACGAGTAAAGTCACACAGATTCACATATAGAGAAGATATATACAGTGTCTCATCTCATCAAGTATGATAGCATATAGCGAAGATATGCATAAAAGTATGTATATATTCTGGAGCTAGCATATAAAGATGATATATAGCAAAATCATGTATACATCCAGGGAGTTTGCAAATAGAGGATAGATGCAAATTCCTACCAATGATCAACTTTACCAAAATACACATCAACTAGAAACTCGTCGGTTTCTCATAACCTGCGTGTACACCATCAACAGAGAAACATGATAGGGTGACCCTAGGGGGATGGATCCTTATCCACATGCCAATAATAACAACCGTACGGACAACTCACATGCCATCATAGCTCGAATCCGCACGGACCACTCATGTGTTATTAGTCCAGATTATATCACATAGAAAGCATATATACAAGAATACATATACATGAACATTGGATATCAAATTACGTACTCATGGATATATATGTTACATGATAAGGTGTATGCATATGTGAAGTGTACTACCATAGCTTAAATTAGGAATTTCCATCACAAAAATAGCAGTTATCACGTTCAATCAAGGGATTAACCTATATGTAACCTCTAACATGATCTAATTAGCTCACAAGGGGTACAACTATAAGAAACATTATAGCATAAGGATTAGCAATTAATTCTGAGCATATCATAGCATAAGCACTACCCCGAGTATGGATAACACCTAGGTGCACGTACATGGGCTCAACCCCTCACGTGTGCGCCACCCATAGCATGTAGCCATCACTATTAAATCAAGCAACTAGTGCCTCAACCAAGTTTAGATAATATATTTGCCTCGAACAAGCCAAATCAGTACTCTAAGAAGCCCTTCTCGCGTGAATCAACCTCTAGAGGGCTCAAATCTAGCCAAAAGCAACTCAAAAATAGCAAATATGCCATAGGAATCAAATACTCAAAGTCAATCAAAATATCAACCTAGGCTCGCACCCTGAAACCCGACAAAACTCACAAATTCCGACAACTCATTAAAATACGAATCTAACAATACAAGTTTCATCAAAATCCAACTCTGAATCGTTGTTCAAAACTCAATTATTCACTTTAGAAAGGTTAGGCTAAAAATCCCCGATTTCACTTTTAGATTCATCAGTGAAATGCCAAAATAAAAAATGAAATCATGTATAATAAGTAAATTTGAGTCAAAAGTCAAAGTGGTTAAAATCGCCTAAAATCATCTCAATCTGAGCTCCCAAACCCAAAATATGATAAAATGAGCTCAACGTCCGAAAATAACATCATATACAGTTGCTCCAGAAGTACCCTTCGCAATCGCGGGACCTACTTCTCCATCACGAAGCACTAACATGAACTCTGCCAAAAATGCACTTCCTTTTCGTGTCACCGACCTCGCGAACGCAATGACCACAGAAACCAAATCTACACAAACGCGTCCTGCACCATGCAAATGAATATGAACCCACCAGCTCACTCTGAACCGCGATTGTGACCCCCTCTATAAATGCGTTGGGTCAATCTACTCAACCTCCGCGAACGCGACCCTCTAGTCGCGAACGCGAAGAGGAAAAACCACCCATTTCTAACATACACATCACGATCGCAGTCTCCCTCACACGAAAGCGAAGAAGGCACACAGCACCAGAAAATTAGAGAAAACCAGCAATCAAAGACAAGGAAGGATTGGTCTGAAACCACCCCGAAACATACTCAAGACCCTGTCTGAATATACCAATAAGTCCCAAAACATAACACAGACCTACTCGAGGCCATAAAACTTACAAAATAACTATTTTAAACAAGGGAGGATTGAATTTCCAAATTCTAAACTTCGAACATGTCTAAACAACTTGGTTTCACCGGATTTAAACTGTGTTCAGCTTACTCAATGGTGTTATTACCTATTTGTTCCCTCTTGCTAATGGTTGTTTCTAGTTTTCTTTTGCGATTATTATTTTATTACTTTTACCCTGCTTAGATTTCTATTGATAGTGTTCCCTGTTAGTTCGCATTCATACTTGTACAGGTTATAATGCCTAGTAGGTGTCTTAACTGTTCCACATCACTACTCCACCGAGGTTAGTCTTGATACTTACTAGGTACCGTTGTGGTGTACTCATGCTACGCTTTCTGCACATTTTTGTGTAGATCTAGGTACTTTGGAGTTTGTTTGTTACATCACGTACCTTAGCATTACGATGAGTCGTAGTAATCCATATGAGCTTGAAGGGATTAAGACCTCGTAAGGTTAACAACCTTGATACCGCTATATACATTTGATATGATATTTTGAGTGTAACATTTTTGTAAAATAAAAAGTTTGAAAAATATGATTTTATATAGTTATTAAATATATTACTACTTTCGAATATGCTTTAAATTATATACAGAATATGAAACTATTTATGAGATTTTCTTTATTGTAAAGATAGAATTTTTTTTTTCACAAGAAAAGGAGATTATCTTTTACCATTTTAAGAATTAAGTGTACGAAAATTTATAATCTTTATATGAGATTAGGAAAATTATAAGTTGAGAAAATATATGTATTTTTTTACATGGATGTTTTAATAAAATAATAAGTGTATGTATTTATTTTATATGGTATCATATGACCATGATAGTATGATGTATAAAGTATATCAAAAATAAGTAGAATTTTAAATAATTTGAGACAATTTTTAATTATGCGGGTAATTGGTTAATTACCGGATAACGGGACACTACCTAATTACCTAATAAGTGGATAAAGATTACCATTTCCTACCCCCCACCCCCACATGGCAGCAAGCCACTCCTTAAGCAAATGACTCTTAGTCATTTCTTATTAGGTGGCAACTTAATTCATTAAATACAAGACACCTCAACTCTAAGACTTTCCATACAAACCATATAGACAATCAGACGTGAGGTTTGGAGATTAGTAAGGTGACGTTGTTACAAATTGTTACCAATTTCGTGAAAATTCCTACAAAATAGTAGCAACGTGATTCTTCAACCAATTCCTATACCAAATAATTCCAACGAGAATTATTAGCACATTAGCAACGTGAGATTTTGCGATTCTAAGGGAGTACGGTGCAACCTTTTCCAGGAATATCATACGGATTTTTCCCTACTCCAGCTATGTTAAGGCTAATCCTTCTTTCTTTTGGCATGATCCAAGTAACGATACGTAAATGTAATGCTATTCCATAAGTGATTCTACTCTTAGCAGTTAAGGATGCCTATATTATTCATTCCGGTAAAGTGATATTCAAGCATGTCTACGTATGTCCCTATTGAGATATATGACAGAGAACTTATGTTACAAATATATGTGTTGAGATTTGTTTATAAATATAGCTTTTATAATTTAACTAAACATGCAGTAATTATATGCATATAATGAACAAATATAACATGATTATTTGCAATATTAGACTTACACTACTGTGTTATTACATGATATTTAATAGCAGAATAGTCATATTGTGATCAATAATTGATTGTAGAAATATATTAATATTATAGTTTGCGGTTGTTTGTGACAAGTTACACTTGAAAATTGATTATGAACTATAACATAATGAATTATAATATAGTATATATTGTTACAACACAAAATGTTATAAAATATCAATTTGATTATAATGTATGGTTAGATTTTTGTAGATTGATTTTGAAGTAATGATTCATGCATAATAAAGGGTTAAAATACACTTTTTATTTAGTTGTATAGGTAGTTTGACGTTGTGATATGTATGATTGTATAAATACTATGATGAAATTCATTCAACATAATGTAAGACAATTACCATATATTGTCATGACTGATAATTGCACTGTTAACAATTGCTATCTTGACAACTTTTGGGGTACTAACATAAAAGATATACGATTGTGTATATAGTTTAATATAGTATAATTATAATGTGTTAAGGCTGTATGATATTGATGGAATTAGGTATTTTGTGGTGTAGTTTTAGATAATTGATTTTGATTAATTGTGACAGTAGATAATGACGTGTAATAAGTAATAGAACTAATTTTATGTAATAAATATGATTAAAATGTTGAATGAAGTTATGTATGGTATATGATAGAGAAGTTAATGTTTAAAATATAGTGATACATGTAAATGCATCTTCATGCATTTACCACCGGGCTATGGCCAGTCGGGCAGTTACCACCGGTTGGGCAGTTATGTATCATTATTTACCACCGGTTGGGCAGACATGAATATTTATTTACCACCGAGCTATGACCGGTTGGGCAGTTATACATTTACCACTGAGCTACGGCCAGTCGGGCAGTCATGAATTTACCACCGAGCTACGACCGGTTGGGCAGTTATATATTTACCACCGAGCTACGGCCGGTCAGGCAGTCATAAATTTATCACTGTACTACGGCCGGCTGGAAAGTTACCATTGATTAGTTGGGCAGTCATACATCATACGATATGGATAATAGTCTCAAAGAGAAGCATTGTATATATGTAAGTATAATAAGTATGCATATACGGTGGCACTTCAGAGATTCTGGTTGATTCTTATATGTATTTAATTAATGTTGACTTACCGTTATGTTTTAGTTCTACCTTACATAGTCAGTACATTATTCGTACTGACGTCCTTTTATTGGGGACGCTGCATTCATGCCTGCAGGTATAGATAATCAGTTTGACGAGCCCTCATAGCAGACGAGATTGTCATCCAGCGAAGGATCGGTAAGACTCCACCTCATTCGGAGTGCAGCCGAGTCTATGAGTCATCGTCTTAGAGTTTTTCTATAGACTTATGGGTAGGCTGGTACCCTATCCCATTTGATGTCAAATAATCCTAGTGGCTTTGTAGACAAAGGTTCATTTTGTACAGTATATTAGAGGCTTTGACGGCCCATATGTATTCATGTTTTAAGAACGATAGTTTCTTGATACAGTGTTGCCCACTTATAGTTATACATTACGAGTTATGGCCATGTTGTCCCATGATAGTTGCAGAAGAAAAAAATGAGTTACAAAGTGGTTCGCTCGGGCCAGTACGGCACCGGGTGCCAGCCACGCCTCCCCAGGTTTGGGGCGTGACATTATTGATCTTTAGCTAGTTGATCGGGAATTATTGTGGAGACTCAAAGTATATCTACCATCGCATTCGCATGCCTCGGAGTCACCTTCTGAAGTTATTTTGTACAGTTTATTTCTATTCCGGAATAGTTGTACTTAGTAATTTCCTAGTGAACTCAATAGAGCTCATGACTTGTACTACTGATTTTGGGATGTTATGTATCTACTTTAGATTGTTGGCTTATTATAGATATTTCTATTTCATGCTTAATAGTTGTTTGTTAGATTCTGTCATTAATTCAGTAAGTGTTAGGCTTACCTAGTCTTAGAGACTAGGTGCCATCACGACATCCTTCGGAGGGAAATTAGGGTCGTGACAAGTTGGTATCAGAGCTCTGGGTTCATAGGTGCTACGAGTCATAAGCGAGTTTAGTAGAGTCTTGCGGATCGATACGGCGACGTCTGTACTTATCTTCGAGATGCTACGTAACTATTAGGAAACTTCACTGCTTTCATTCATATCGTGCAAGTTTATTGATTTCGGAGTTTGAGCCTTTGTCATTCTATTCTCACACAGATGGTGAGAACATGAGCTGCAGTTACTGATGATGCTACCCCTAGGGCTAGTGTTTCTAGGTGCCGGGGCGAAAGTAGAGGCAGAGGCCGAGGAGGAGCATGTGCTATAGCTAGAGCACCTACCGGAGCAGCAGCTAAGGAGCCACCAATAGTTGCGATTAGGGGATAGGCACCGGAGGCGCCTGTTGTTACTCCGGGACTTCAGGAGAATTTAGCGTAGTTTCTGAGCATTTTGGTACATTGGCTGTCACGCCCCAAAACAGATGAGCGCGACCGGTGCCCAACCGAGTGAACCCGACCGAGCAAGCCTGTTAAATTTCCTTCTACCCAAACTCATCCACAAATGAAGATAATACATATTTTTATTAATTAGACAAAAACATGACCATGTCTACAATACCAATTCATTACCAATAGTTTTTATCATTTTTAAAGTCTCAAATGGGACGAGTAATACAAGTACAACATAACATAGTTTGTCTTTCTCAGCACCAATACACAACCCACACTATGTCTACAGAGCCTCTATAGATTAAGAAGAGTACAATGATAATGCTGGCAATAAGGTCCCGACTATACCTCAAACAGAATACACAAATATCAATAGATACATGACTCGGGATGATGTGGGGCTCACCAAGTCAGCTGAGAAGAAGATGTACTGCTATCACTGATCAATATCTCCTGCTGTGGAACCACCTGCATCCATTTAAAGATCCCCCCGAAAAAAGGGAAGTTAGTACCGTCGAATAGTACTAGTATGAAAACTAAACACCAATTTAAGAATTCAGAAATACAATATGAATATGATGAATCAGGGCGACAATAGAATAGTATAAATAACCGTTTAAACCAGAGCAAGCTTATTAAGAGCTGTCAATAACATTTATAGGATTTAAGATGAGATCCTCTGTAACCATCTTTACACAAAGCGGCCCCGCCGCCTCACCCAATGTATGCAGGTGAAGGTGTAAGTACAATACCATAACTCTACTCAAGCGGACCTGCTGCCTCACCTCAATGTATGCGGGTGGAGGTATAACCACAATACCAAGAACCTACACAAAGCGTCTATGCCGCCTCACCCCAATGTATCCTCACCCCAATATATATATATATATATATATATATATATATATATATATATATATATATATATATATATATAGGTGGTGGTGTAACAATAATACCAAAACTATGCACAAAGTGGTCGTACCGCCTCACCCCAATGTATCCGGGTGGAGGTGTAATCCCACAATACCATAATCCCTACACAAAGCGATCATGCCACCTCACCCCAAAATATGCAGGTGGAGGTGTATCACAATCACAATCTCCCCACTACTTTGCATAAAAATTTCCATATAAATCAAGACTTGAAATTATAACATGTAGATACATAATCCATAGTTTGGAACACCTCCTCAATTTATATTGCAATATGATAAGAGCATTTGAAACACGAATTGAACATATATATTTATCACAAAATTTATCGGAATACTCGATTTGTAATCAACATCTTGAAACATACAAGGATAATGGGGATTCTAATTCTTAAAGAAGAGTTTAGCCAACATTCCTCACGTGAGCTTCCTTACACTCTAAATATTCCAGAATTCTTAGGAACTTCAATCTATTTTAGAAATATAACAAATTGAATCAAAATTAGGGAGATGATCATGGTTCTAGCTCATTTGAGCATTTTATCAAACACTAGGTATGCATAAGGTTTCAAGGTCCTTTTATGGAAGATTCCATCATCCCACAATCCAATCTTTACCATTTTTAGCTCAACAATCTTCCTATACCCTTTGGTAACACATGCATGTAAAGTAAACAACTCTCATGCCGAAACATTATCTTGCTAATTACCCATTTCTTGACAAAATTCAAAATTGAGGGTTAGGGTGAAAAATCTTACCTCTAGAATGAAGACCTAGTGAGTTTCCCTTCTTAATCTTCCAAAAGTTGAGCAAGAATTGAAGAACAATTATTGAGGAACACTTTCTCACTCTAGGGCACTCTCTCTCACTCTAAAATGTCTGAATTTTAGCTCAAAAATAGCCCAAAGCGTGTATTTAATGAAGTAGATTCGAGTTTTAAAAACCCAAAAATGGAGCTCCGGAATAAGGTCTACGATCGCATAATCGATATGCGGACCGCATATCAGCTGCATAATTTGGCTCCAAAACTGGGCGTGACTGACCTGGTCTGCAGTCATTATGCGGCACGCAGACCTGTTCTGTGGTCACATAATGCACCGCAGAATTGGTATGCGGTCATATAATGCGCTGCAAACCTGGTCTCCAAATCTCCCCTTTCCTGTCTCACTCTGCAACCATTATAAGGTCCGCAGAGTGATTCTGCGACCGCATAGTGGGTCACAGAAACGTCTTCTTTTGCCGAAAATATTCCTTTACTCTCTGGTACATTGTTCCACCCAAAAAGTCCGAATACGTAAGCCTAGTCTAGCACCATGAAATATTATTTTTCCTTTGCAAAATTTTATGGGGCCTTACATTGGCTCAGGCGGGATTGATTCCAGGTGTCATGCCAGCGCATCCTATTATTTTGGTTCAGCCCGCAGTTAGGGCAGCAACATCTGAGGAGGAGCAGCTTAGGCTTAAGAGGTTCAAGAAGTATCACCCTCCTACTTTCAGTGGTTTGGCTTTAGAGGATGCACATGGTTTTCTAGAGGAGTGCCAACGTATTCTCCACACCATGGGTATTGTGGAGACGAGTAGGGTTGATTTTACTACATTTCAACTGTCGGGAGTAGCGTATAAGTGGTGGCGAGTTTACGAGGAGGGTAGCCCAGTCGATGCAGCTTCACTTTAATGGACTCAGTTTTCAAAGATGTTCATGAGAGAGCTTGTTCCCCAGACCCTTCAGAATGCATGGCGCATGGAGTTCGAGCAGCTGTGCCAGGGTACTATGTCAGTGTTAGAGTATGCGGTTAGATTTAGTAATTTTTTCAGACATGCACCTGCTTTCGTTTCCACAGATAGAGAGCGGGTCTACAGGTTCATTGAAAGGCTCAGTTATGGTATCTGATTCAGCATGGCTCGGGAGTTGGAGACAGATGTTCCATTTCAATAGGTGGTAGAGATCGCTCGCAGATTTGAGTTTATGCGGTGTCAGGAAAGAGAGGACAGGAAGGCTAAGAGGCCACGTGGACCGGGAGGATCTAGTGAACACAATTTTGTAGGTAGGGTAAGTCATGGTAGAGGTTTTGTAGGTCAGCAAATTCAATTTGCACTTTAGGCTTCATGCGGTGTTTCAATTATCTATGGGTCCCAAAGTACCCGTACCAAACAACTTCTACAACCACGTCAATAGAGAGGTTGCTTTGAGTGTGGAGATACCAACCACATGGTGAGTGATTGCCCAGACTCCGGGGAGATGTGTTATAGCAGGGTATTCAGGCTATGAGTTCCGCTCCAGTTACTGTTATACCTGCACCGCCAGCTAGGGGTGGAGTTCAGGTGGGAAGAGGTCACCCTAGAGGGGGAGGTCGGGCCCATTGTTACGCCCTTCCTGTTTGGGCAGAGGCCGATACACTAGATGATGTCCTTACAGGTATGGTTTTAGTTGAGTATATGCATTTGTGTTATTTCGATCTGGACCTATTTATTAGTAAGATTCATCCTACCTTGCTTTAGATATGGTTGTATTTTATGATTCTTGTACTCTATTCATGTGTTCATGCAGTTGAGAATTTTATTATGATAGCCCGTGTCTATCATTCTGGTTTTGTTTCTATTGTCTGTCATGAGCCTTGGGTGGACTTTCTTTTAGTTATATACGGCAGGATTTCATGTGATTTTTGGATGGTTTGGCCCGACTTGTGGGTTGGGTGCTCTACAGGTATGGGAAGTTGTTACGCATTGTGGTTCTGGTTCTACGAGGTTGAGTTAGGAGGATGGTTTAGTTGCTGAGATGTTTACCTTACTCATGATTTTGAGTGGAGGATTGGGACTTGGTGTTCTTTGTGAGTAGGTGTGTTGGTGCCGGGCTATGTGTCGCGGAAAGATCATATTAAGGTAAGATTTGTTGTAGTAGTTGTGTGTATCTTGCTTCTTCCTTGAGGATTAGATCTATAGTATAGTATCGGTGGGGAGTTGTGCATGTTTGGCTTGTTTGACGGTTCTTTCATGTGTTCCTCTTTTCATATTCAGTCACATTCGAGTTGTGCTTATTGGGTTTGGATTGCGATGTATGTGCCCAGGTGGCGCTTGAGATGGCATGTTGATCAGACGAGTAATTATGAGGTTCGCATGTTTCTTGCATTATTTTCAATGTTGTGTTTAAAACAAGGTTCTAGTCGATATGAGTCTGTTTTCCGGTATAGGGTTTGGTAATGGGCGGCTATTACGGTCAAATTTGTTACTATGGGCATATAGATGATGTGCTATGTTGTGTGTTTATACTTTGTGGGTGTATGCATGAGCTGTTGTAGCTAGTTGAGGATTTTACAGTGTGTTTGTGTGATAATAGGGACCTTGGTAGACGTGAAATTTGATTCTAAGGCTTTTCGGCAAGAGTAGTTGGAACAATTTCCGGTTGCGATGATGTTGTCGGGCTTATGTGGATTGAATTGGCATAGGATCACCCGTGTGTATGTGCATCGTGAGTTTATACAGTGATTTGATGGTTTGGGAAAGACTTTTGGCACGTTCGAGGATGAACGTTTGTTTAAGAGGGGGGTGTAACGACCTAACCGGTTGTTTTGATCTTTAAGGTTCCGTTCAGCGGTTCGAGGTCTTGAGTAGCTTCATATTGTGTATTATGACTTGCGTGCATGGGCGGATTTGAATTTTAGATGTTTCGGGATGAATTTGGATAATTGATTCACTTTAGAAGCTTAAGTTGAAAATGTCAACCGAGGTTTGAATTTTGTGAAAACGATCCCGGAACGGTGTTTTGATGGTTCTGGTAGGTTCGTATCGTGAGTTTGGACTTGGGCATATGCTCGAAATTGATTTTGGAGGTTCGTAGGTTGAATTGTGTTGTTTTGCCAAAGGTTGGCAATTTATAGGCTAAGAATTTTGATAAGTTTGATCGTTGGTTGACTATAACTACCATGTTTGGATTTCTTTTTTGGGACTTGGAATGATTCCGTTTTATCATTTGGAATTTGTTCGCAAATGTTTCTCATCATTTCGAGTTGATTTGATAGGAATCGGATGCGCGGTTGTGTTTTTAGAAGGTCTTGGGTTTCGTGTTGATTTTATGTTCTTTGGAGGTCCGATTCATGATTTCAGATATTATTTTGATGATTCGATCGCACCAGCAAGTTCGTGTTATGCTTTTAAACTTATGTTGATGTTTGGTTTGGAGCCCCGAGGGCTAGTGTGAGTTTCGAACGCGTTTTGGAGTGTTTGGAAGAGTTTTAGTATTACTAGTGTGATCTGGTACTGCAGGCCTTGCAAATGCAAGGTGGGAGGTCGCATTTGTGATGTATAGCTAATTCTGCTAGGTTCGCATTTGTGAACACAGAGTTCGCATTTGCGAAGGTGGGGCTGGGTGAGCTTTCTCACATTTGCGATCAGTCTAGTCGCATTTGCAAGGTGTCTAATGCTCGCATTTGCGACTCTAGCAGGGATCTGAGGACTTCACCTTTGCAATGGATTCTTCGCATTTGCGAACCCCATGTCGCATTTGCGACACCTGCGACTAGACAAAAAGCTGAGGGATGGTATTTTTGGTTTCATTTTCATATTTTGGAATCCTATACTTTGTAGGAGGCAGTTTTGAAGAGAGATTTTCATCTACAAACTTTGGGTAACTGATTCTAAACTATTTCGAATCATATGCCATCAATATATCTTAGATTTTAACATCCAAATCATGTAAATCAAAGTGAAAAATTGTGAAATTTTTTAAAATTTTTGAAAAATAAGAATTTGAGTTTTGAGATTCGATTTAGACTCGGATTTTGAAACCAATCATATATATGAACTTGTGGGGTCATGGGTACTCACAATCTACCATTGACCCAGGTTTTGACCAGGCGACCTCGGGGTTGACTTTTATTGACTTTTGAGAAATTGTGTAAAGATCATAGCTTTAAATATTGGAATTGATTTATCTTGCATTAATTGATGTTATTGAGTCAATTTTGGTTAGATTTAAGTCGAGCGGAGGTAAATTGTTAAGGAAAGCTATTTTAGAGTGTTAATTGAGGGCTTCTGAGGTATGTATCTTTCTTAACGGTGTGTGGGAGAGATACCCCGTAAAAATTGGTTTGTTTGCACTATTTGATCTACGTGAAAGACATGTACATGAGGTGACGAGTGTGTACATGGCTTATATGTGGAAATTAGACCGGCTTAGACCTTTAGGTTCTTATGTACATTAAAAATGAAGTTGTCTTATCATGTTAAATCCTCCATTGTTAAATTTACCCTTACGTGTCTAATTTGAAGTTGATTGATTCATGTTCTACCCTTGTTGCCAAATATACTCTTATATGCCTTAATAGAAGTTGTTGCCTCTTTTATTGCCAGTTTATCTCTTCCGTAATTGCTTGACCTTAATTGAAGTTATTGTTATCCCTTCCATTGTTGACTTATCCTTATTTGGAATCATTGTTACATGTTATCTCTCTTATCGTTGACGTGTACCTATTTGGAATCATTGTTACATGTTATCTCTCTTATCGTCGAGTTGTACTTATTTGGAATCATTGTTACAAGTTATCCCCTCTTTTGTTGAATTACTCTTATTTGATATCATTGTTACGCTTTATCTCCCCCACTGTTGAGTTATTCTTGTTTGAAACCATTATTACTTGTTATGTCTTTCATGGTGAGCCCGTTCTTTCATTTTCTTATGTTTTGTAATTCTTGTGTTGCTTTACTTGTTGTACTCTCGTGTTATTATTGTTGTTGCTGTACTCAGTGTTGTTGAGCCGAGGCCTATGTGTGGTTGTGGTATTTGGATTGTTTTGAGAAAATGTTATCGCATATGAGCACATGTGGTGCGATTTGTTATATTGTGTTGTTATGTTATTGTGACACGTGATACTGTTGAGAGGATATTCTAGGTGTTCGCACATGAGCTATCCGTGCTATTGTTATTATTGATATTACACATGCGGTATGACAAGGCGGGCTATATATATGCGAGTGGCGCATGTGGCGAGAGAAGGAGGGAATATTATTATGCGTGTGTGGCGAGACATGGTGGGCATTTACTTTATTATTGCGCACGTGGCGAGACAAGGGGGCCTATGTCGGGGATGATTTGTGATGACTTATGATGGCCTGGGGGCATTGCTATTGATGTTATTTGTATAGTGGTGTGCCTACCTTGTGTGAGTTATGCATTTTACGTTTTGTTGTGTTGCTTCCTATGTGCCATTCGTTGTCTCTTCTCTTACTTGTTGACTCGAGTTGTGATAGAGCACTTGCACAAGGATACACGTAATTAATCACTCTTATCGGCTTAAGAAGATGAATCTTAATATTTATTGATCATTTACATGTATTCTCGTATACTTGTCTTCTGTGCAAAAGTTTTACTATTGCCACATGAGTTGTCCGTGCAGTTATGAGTTATTGTTTTTGCTGGCACGTGAGTTGTCCGTGCGGATATGAGATATTGTCCCCCCTAGCACGTGAGTTATCCGTGCAGATTTGAGGTATTAGCGATATTGGCACGTGAGTTATCCGTACAACACGTGAGTTGTTCTTGCAGTTGTGATTTGTAATATGGGTAAAAGATGCCAAGTGTTTAGGATTCATGAATTGGGACCCGTGATTTGTGACTATGAGGTGTGGTACCTCGGGGAAATTTGTGAACAAATCTTGGATGAAAGCGGTTGTTCTTATTGAGTTGTTACTTGTTTTCCTTGGTTTCACTAGACTTAAACTGTGTTCAGCTTACTCTATGACGTTATTACCTGTCGTTCCCTATTGCTAATGGTTGTTTCTAGTTTTCTTTTGCGAGTATTGTTTTGTTTTTTTTTACCCTGCTTAGCTTTATGTTGATAGTGTTTCCTGTTAGTTCACATTCATACTTGTACAGGTTATTATGTCTAGTAAGTGTCTTGACTGTTCCTCGTCACTTCTCTACTGAGGTTAGTCTTGATACTTATTGGGTATGCTGCGGTGTACTCATGCTCCGCTTTCTGCATATTGTTATGCAGATTCAGGTACTTCGGAGTTTGTTGAACATTAGCTAGTTGATCGGTCATTGCTATGGAGACTCAAGGTATACATGGCGTCATGTTCGCAGACCTCGGAGTCACCTTCTGAAGTTATTTTGTACAGTTTATTTCTATTCCGGAACAGTTGTACTTAGAAATTTCCTAGTGAACTCAGTAGAGCTTATGACTTGTACTACCGATTTTGGGATGTTATGTATCTACTTTAGATTGTTGGCTTATTATAGATATTTTTGTTTCATGCTTAATAGTTGTTGGTTAGATTCTGTCATTAAAATTAGTAAGTGTTATGCTTACCTAGTCTTAGAGATTAGGTGCCATCACGATATCCTTCGGAGGGAAATTAGGGTCGTGACAATAAGTCTAAACAAGTTGTATCAAGCTATAACCATATCGTAAGATATTTTCACATGATGTACGACATAAATTAGATACTTATAGCAATAACTTCTGACTGCAATAGCTGCTTATTAACTAACCTGGTACCGACGACATATCTCATATCAAATAAGATTTTGTCATGAACTTTCGTACACTGCCAAGGATGAAAGAAACATATAGAAACTCATAACCACTCATTAGATCAACAAGTCATGGATCTCTCTTGCCCGCCAAGAACCATAGCCAAATTCTAAGCTCACTAGTGACATTACTCTTCCAAACATACCTTAAGCAAATCTAATGGCTCAAATTCCAGGTCCAAACAATCTCATTTTACCCAGTGCAAGCTACTCGGCTGGCAGGCCATACCAGTACACCTAGAGCAACATAGGATGTTATCTGTGCACCAAACAAACAATAACTCGAATATAACCAATGATGAAAGGAGAACCACATGAGACAACCACCCTGCAAGCTCAACAGATACCACCACAAAGTGCGACGCTATAAATCCATCTCACAAAGGAAAAAAAATACGAAATAAGCACAAAGGATCATATCCCAACATAACTATGTTGCGGCGCATAACCCGATCTAAACATACTGGTCCACATGGATTACCCATTGCCCAAATTCTCATTCTCACCAAACATGAGTATATCAACAGCAAGCATGTGAAGCGCACGACTATAACCATGGAGAAACAAATGGCACAATATACTACAGATAGGAAGACCATAACCAAGGCGCAATCCACCATTCAATACCCCAAGAGCCATCTCGCTCGAATTTTGCCACAAGTCTCAAATAGAACCTCATCATGTGTGTATATAGTCAACAGTCTCACAACCCATCATAGCATAGGAGAGTAACATATGGAACATATTAGAATATGAATAAGATCAACTCTAGTCGATAGCACACCCCTCAACACTAGCTATGAGGAGTAAACAAACTTGATCCGTTGTAGAATACGCATTCTCATTAGGCCTGCCAATGGCCCCCTAAATCAATTTTGATCCTCCCAAAATAGATAAAACCTTCCCAAGATCCACAGTAACCTATCCATAACATATCCCATCAGTTGTCTAACTCTTGCCACATCTTCACAGTCCACAACCAAGGACTAGTCCACCTCCGAGAACTCCCAGTCTCTATATCCCAAGCTAAGGGTGGCATGTGGGCCGGTCCAAGCCCTAAATGGGCCAAGTGGGGCGGTCTCATGGGCCGCGGTCCCGGTCCCTGGACGGTCCTTAAATAAACGGGCTTAGCGGTCCCGGGTTAAACGGTCTTTTGTAGGAATCGGCCCGGGACCGGGCACACGAACACATGGTCCCAGGCTAAATGGGCCAGGCCCGTGGGATAATGGGATAAGTGGGCCCAACAGCTAAAAAAAATTTTTTAAAAAAACAATAAATAGTAGCAATTGTTTCACAAATTATAACAATCTCAATATTTTTTTACTATTATTTGGAATAAAATAAGCAATAGTAGCAAGTATAGACGAAAATTAGACAAAGATTGTGATAGATTGATATTGATTTTGTAAGAAAAATAAAAGAATTAGGGGTATTTATAGTTGAAAATAGGGAAAAGTGTAATTATAAAAAGTTAGGTGTTAAAAAAAAGTTGGGAGGTTAAACGGCTATTTTTTAAATAGCCAACGGCTATTTTTTAAAGCCCAATGGCTATTTTTTTAATTAGCCAAACGACTACTTTTATTAAAAAAACAAATTACCGTTGGGCCCATTTGGCTCGCCAAGGGACCGATCCGGTCTAGGTCATAACGGTTCAAAGGCAAGAACCGGCCCACGAGACCGGCCCAAGCCCACCTCTAGCGGTCCTACCGGTCCCGGCCCACTTAGCCCGCTTAGCCCGCGGTCCCGAGCCGGTTCTGGTCCCGTATCGGCCCACTTGCCAACCTTATCCCAAGCATACAAGAATCTCTACATTTGATCCCAACTCCACCACTCAAATGACTGATATATCCCTCATACACAATCATCTCACGAAAAACACTCCCATGAATCGTCCACACCACATAGCGAAATTTGAACATCAGCAGTCAACAACCAGGTGATTCTCATAATACCAGTCAAACATCCGCAAATCAAAACACAATGCACCTTCAGAAATGCACTCCCTTCTCAGGTGATACCAGATAGTGCCAGCATTTTTCTAATCATCTGAAACTACCCAAGATGGCTAGAACTCATGAAATTGCCTTTGAAACAGAGTCGTGACCTTGTACATGCAAACCTCAATCCCACACGATGTGTTGTATCTATCATGCCATCATATGAAAACACTAGAATCCTATTATGAACTCTAACAAGCAAGATACATACTCCATCAGCCAGAAGCCTTCCACTTGACCCCATCCAGGAGAAAAATTACAACATGCAACATACTCCTCATACCTGTAGAAGACATCTATCTCAAGTTGTGGTCGTATCGAGAACTCTTAGAAAGCCATTTGCACATAACCAAGCCATCAGAACTGAATCTCTCTAAGTCAACCAAGTCACACAGATCTCCCGACCTAAGAGTATTGCCACAAAACACCTGTAGAGTCTGACTATTTCTTCGAGTTCCTCTCGAATAGCTTTCAAGTTAACATTTGTCCTTGCCAGTACACTATGATCCTTAACCCAAAGCTTACCTCGAGAGATCCTAGCATGAAACCACGCCGTCTTAAGCCTTATAAGCCAGTGTATTCCCTCTTAAGCACCCAATAGTACCACAACTGAGATACCCGATCTGAAGAGACCTTCTCTAACCTTTCTTATATTGAAATGTAGAATCACTAATGATATAGAACTACCGCAAGCCTGGGCACCATCCAATGAAAATCTTAGATCTTAGCCATATACAAATCCAGGAAACCCTCGAATACCATATATGAATCTTGAACTCATTAGAACCTTCTCGAGAGTTATCCAGTCTACTCTAATCTCTAATACACCACCAATACAAGTCGAAGGACTTGTACTCCATTGGCATATAAACACCTAAAAAAGTAACCCCACCTTTAAGATACCGAATGAATCCCTTCTCCCTGCACACTACATCCACCACGAGTAACAAACCTGAATCATTTCAAAATTTTCATATGCCCATAAAGTATAGTACATCATACGTCCGATAATTTCCTTCCCCGCACCATCCTCGAAGTCAGCCTTCTTCAAGTCATAACTGATCCACAAATATGCCTTAGGCCTAAACTAAAATAACACATGACCATGAAATCTGATCGTCAATAGCAGACTACTCTACTTAGCTCGAAGCCATAATACACATCATCCGATAACCACATCATTCTTCATTTATAACTTCTATGACTTTGCACTGTAATTCAACTAAATCCTTCCTAATCACATGTAGCACTAGCCATAAAATACCTCAAATCATGTGCTAAGCGCATATCCATCCTCGTGACAGTCGTGCGAACTTCCTCAAGCGATCCAAACTCAAATTGTAGCACATGCACATCTCGTTGGGTAGAAAGAAAATTCTTCACAAAAACATCATAAGGATCACATAACCTTAGAACATCCCGCATGAGATAACCCACCTTCTTAGCCTTAAACTAGTATTTCTCTACGCCCTATCATGCTCACAACCACTATGCAACCATATAATCCTCCAGAGTTTGAACTCCTCAACAAGACATATGAATCTACTTCATTCCACGAATGATCAACTAAAAGGTCTCTCAACACACTCATAACTCGAGATTGTACAACACATCAAGACAGAAATCAAGCATCCATAGTCCTTTATGCCCCATGAAAATCCTTCTTGTTGTTAGATTTGGATTTTAATGATAGACAATAAATTAATTTTACTTGCAGGAAACCAATCCCAAAGGATGTCATGAGAATGGAAAAGACTCTATCAGAAGATTTGGAAGCACAAATCAAGGTGTAACCACGCGTTCTATGGAAACTGGGTATTCAAATCAACCATCTACAGAAGGCATAAATCAATCAGCATAAAATGATCAATCAATAAATATAGAAGATCAATCACGTGGATATTCGAATGGATCATTAATGGAAGGCATCAATCAATCAGTATAGAAGATCCTCTGAAAATATTCTCTCCAACGACTCAAAAGGAAAAGGAAATCAAGGAAGCAACGAAGAATGGGAACCAACTCACCATATATACTCTACAGAAGACGCCAAGGATTCATATACTTTGATCAAACAAAAATTAATCTCTTTTTTCTACTTCAAACAAGCACTGTAGTCTGTCATAGATTTCTTGTGTAACTAAGAAGAGAAGAGAGAGAAAAGAATATTGGTGAGGCATTGTATCAACCATAAGAGTGAAGAACGAAGTGATCAAAAGGTTGTTGGTGAATAACAACATCAACCCATCTATACGAAGTCACTTCATATTTGAAAGAGATCAACCTTCAACCCAATGGGACTGGACGTTGGATTCACTCTGAATCTGAACCAGTATAAAAACACTCTGTGTCATTTACTTTATGCAATTTTCTTTCTCATACTTAGTTTCGAAAATATCAATCGACTAGAACGTAAGTTAGTTGACTACCTCGCAAAAGAAATAATAAATTTCAATTCACCACCCCCTCCCCCCCTTACACCTTTAATTGGTATCAGAGCTAGTCTCACACTTTTTTCTTAACAGCTTGTGAGAAAAGATCATGCAAATTCAAGTACTGTTGGAGCACTCTTTCAAGAAGGAACGTCACAAGTCATGCCACCATATTTCAATGGACAACACTTTTCTCACTAGAAAGAGCGAATGGAAATATATGTAAAATCCTATGATGTCAAAGTATGGTGCATTATCAAAAAGGGTAACTATCCACTACCAGCAGCAGCTCAACCACCCGTTGATCCGGAAGATATAGATGAATACACAGACGAGCAAATAGTAGTTGTTCAGGTCAATGCTAAGGCATAAAATGTACTCTATAATGCTATAAGTGGAGGGGAGTATGATAAAATCTCAAGTGGTGATACAACCAAAGAAATGCGGGACAAACTGGAAGTCACTTATGAAGGAATCAACAAAGTGAAAGAAACTCGAATAAACATGTTGGTCCATGATTATGAACTCTTCCAGATGAAAGAAGGAGATTCCATTGAGGAAATGTTTGCAAGGTTCAACAAAATCATTAGCGATCTAGAAGCCTTTGGTAAACCCTACTCAAGTGGTGATCAAGTTTGAAAAATTCTAAGGAGTCTACCTACCACTTGGTAGACAAAAGTAGTCCCACTCGAATCTCAAGATGTAAAAAAGCTTTCATATGATGAACTACGAGGAGATCTTATAGAATTCAAGAAGCCCATCTCAAGAAAACAAACAAGGAAGAAAAGAAGAAAATAGTTTCCTTCAAAGCTATAACTGAAGGACCTGAAAAAGATATTGATGATGACCCAGAAGCTCTTGAAGAAGAAATTGCCATGGTATCAAGAAACATGGATGGATTAATGAGAATGTATATAAATACAAGAAAGGGAAGGATGTCACCCAGGCGAACCAGGCAATACTATGAACAAGACAAGAATGATGGAAAGTGTTATGAGTGTGGAAGGTTTGGGCATATTCAAGTTGAATGCCCAGACCTTAAAAGAAAAGTCACCAGAGGATTCAATAAAAACAAATCCTTCGGAAGCTGCAGTGCTGAAGACAATTCAGGGCATGAAGAAATAGCAAACTTTTGCTTCATTACCACTTTGGAAAATGACATCAACAGATACTCTGGTTGTTGGACTGATGAAGATACATCAGACAGTGAATGCAAAGAAGATACTGAAAATTATTTCATGGCACTAGGTGAAACAAGCGAGGTAAGATTCTATAACTGTGATATATGTAATGAATTACGGGATATTCTTGACCTTACACTAAAGGAGTCTCAAAAAATGTTGAATGAACTAAGGGGCCTCAATAGAGAAAAGAAGGGTTGGGAACTTAAACTTGAAGTCTGGAAATCGAAAGAGATGTACTTCAAGATGAACTTCAGGAATTGCAGATGCAACTTAATGGCATGCGCAAGTCCACCAGTCACAGTTCTGTCAAATCTAACCAGGCGACATACAAGTCAACTGTAAAAGAACTGGCTAGAACTAAGTCTGCAAGTACTAACACAAGTGGGAGATCAAACACTGGATCAACCCATGTGCGTCATTACTATAACAATGTTGGTCATAAATACTCTTTTTGTAGATTTTGTAAATCAAATGTTTCAGGATAGATTTGGAAACCCAAAACTAATTTTGATTCAAGTAATAATAACCAACAAGGAACCAAGAAAGCTTGGGTACCTAAAAGAAGCTGATAATTTTATTTTGCAGGAACACCACAGAAGAGTCACAAAGGAAAGTGGTATTTAGACAGTGCGTGTTCCAGTCACATGACAGGTGAGAAAAATCTATTCAAAGTTACAAAAATAAATAGAGGAAGTGTGAAATTTGGAGATGATGCAAGAGGAAAGATAGTTGGTATTGGCACAGTTCCATTCAGCAATAATTGCGATATTACTGAAGTATATCTAATGGATGGACTCAATTACAATCTTCTAAGTATTAGCCAACTATGTGATTCAGGGTACGACGTTAAATTCAAGAAAATTGGATGTGCTATTGAAAATGAGGCATGCAGGATTATTCTTCCCGGTAAAAGGTATGGAAACGTCTACATTCTTGATCGCATTGAAAATCTAGATAGTCATATTTTTTTAGCATCCATATCCGATGATCCATGGCTCTGGCATAAAGAACTCGGTCATGCAAGCATGCATCTTATTGAAAATCTCTCCAAGCAAGACTTAGTTATTGGTCTTCCTAAGCTCAATTTTTCTAGAAATCATGTATGTGATACATGTCAAATTGGTAAACAAACTAGAAACTCTTTCAAAACCAAGGACATTGTGTCTACTTTTAAGCCTCTACAATTGCTTCACATGGATCTGTTTGGACCTACTAAAATTGTAAGCATTGGAGGTAAACGATATACTTTTGTTATTGTTAATGACTACCCACGCTTTACATGGGTGATTTTCTTATCTCATAAAGATGAAGCATTGAAATTTTTTGAGATTTTCTGTAAAAGAGTTGAACGAGAAAAGGGGCATCTTATAGGCACTATTCAAAGTGATCATGGAGGAGAATTTGAAAGCAGAAATTTTGAAGAATTTTGCAATGATCAAGGATACACTCATAATTTCTCAGCACCAAGGTCACCACAGCAAAATGGAGTGGTTGAATGTAAGAATAGAACTCTGAAGGATATGGCAAGAACAATGATACTAGATAATTCTCTCCCAAGTCATTTCTGGGCAGAAGCAGTTAGCATAGCTTGTCACATTCTCAACAGTTGTTTGATTCGATCCATTTTGAAGAAAACTCCATACGAATTATGGAAAGGTAAGAAACCCAATATTGGATACTTTCATCCTTTTGGAAGTAAATGTTTTATCCACAACAATGACAAGGACAATCTTGGTAAGTTTGATCCAAGGAGTGATGAAGGTATATTTCTGGGCTACTCGAATAACTTTAGATCTTTTAGAATCTATAATAAGCGTACCCTATGTGTAGAGGAATCAGTTCACGTTATTTTTTATGATAATAACTTTATGGCCAAGAAAGGAAATTTTGCAAGTGATGAAGAGATCATCCAAAATCAGCCAAAGAACAGTGAACAGAAGACTTCAGAAGAAATTTCTGACAAAACGACTGAAATCCCACAGTCGACTAATGAAGGCATAAATGAGAACGATCATCCTCAGAACGAGTCGACTAATCAACGTACGGAAACAGTACCAAACGAGTGGAGAAGCTAACCATAATATCCTCATAAGTTCATCATTGGAAATCCAACTGATGGAATGAAAATAAGAGGATCTTTAAATAAAAATACCATCATCGCACTCATATCTCAAATAGAGACAAAGAAAGTTAACGAAGCCTTGAAAGACTCAAGTTGGGTTCGGTCAATGCAAGAAGAACTTGATCAATTTGATAAAAATCAAGTCTGGACATTAGTTCCCAAACCACTAAATGCAACAATCATATGAACCAAATGGGTATTTAGAAACAAACTGAATGAAGAAGGTAAAGTTATCCAGAATAAAGCAAGGCTAGTCACTCAGGGTTACTCTCAACAAGAAGGAGTCGACTATGATTAAACTTTCGCTCCGGTAGCACGGTTAGAATCAATCCGTATTTTATTAGCATATGCTTCTTTTAAAGGTTTTAAACTTTTTTTAAATGGATGTTAAAAGTGCATTTTTAAATGGCTTCATTGATAAGGAGGTTTATGTTAAACAACCTCCCGGTTTTAAAAACTCACAGTTTTCTTATCATGTGTTTAAGTTGACTAAGGCTCTTTATGGGCTAAAGTAAGCACCTAGAGCCTGGTATGAAAGACTAAGCTCATTTTTTGTTAGTAATGGATTTTCGAGAGGTAAGATTGACACTACTCATTTTATCAAGAGATCATCTTCTGGAAACCTCATTATTCAAATTTATGTTGATGATATTATATTTGAAAGTGCTAACCCTATTTTATGCAAGGAATTCTCACATCTCATGCAAAGTAAGTTTGAAATGAGCATGATGGGAGAGTTATCTTTCTTCCTTGGACTCCAAATTCATCAATCAGATGAAGGGATCTTTATTTGTCATACAAAATACACAAATTAGCTAATTCAAAAGTTCGAAATGGACAATGCCAAGGCAATTAGGACTCTCATGAGTCCAACTACATCTCTTGACAAAGATGAAGAAGGAAAATTAGTTCATGAATCAAAATATGGTGGAATAATCAGATCTCTACTTTATTTAACTGCGAGTCGTCCTGATATAATGTTTAGTTTATGCAGATGTGCCAGGTTCCAAGCATCTCCAAAGGAGTCATATTTAACTACCGTGAAGCGAATTATTTGATACCTTATTGAAACTACTTTACATGGATTGTGGTATCTACATCTTAACAGTTTTAAGCTCAGATGTTTTTCAGATGCAGACCTTGTCGGTGATAAAGATGACAGAAAAAGTACAAGTGGAACATGTCAATTGCTTGGTAAATCACTTATTTCCTGGAACAGTAAGAAATAGAGAGCATTTGCACTGTCTACAATTGAAGTTGAATACATTGCCATTGGGCAATGTTGTGCTCAACTACTTTGGATGATTCATCAATTAACTGATTATGATCTTTCGTTTAAACCTGTTAAAATTTTCTATGATAATTTTAGATATCAAGCATCATTTCATTAGATACCATATTCTTAAGAGTGACATTGAATTATCTTTTGTTAACACAAAAAATTAATTAGCTGATATTTTTACTAAGCCTCTTCTAAAAGATAGGTTTAAAACCCTTACAGAATTACTTGGCATTATTACCTTTTCCAAATAAGGCTTTAATTTTTGTTCTTAATTTTTGTTTTACTTGAAAGATTGAGTATCAAATTAGCCTTTGGTAAAAAATCTTTTGTTACTGTGTTACTTTATTATGACTGCCTATTGCATTAATTATGCGCCTCCATTTTTAGCTTTTCTTTCCGCCTTTTTGGCGTATCGAGATGGAAACTGAATCAATCAGTCACGTATCTTGCCTTTCTCTGCCCCGTCAGTCATGTCGATTCAGTCTCATCGCTTCACTCCTCACTCCACCTCTATTAGTACGCCTCTCTCTTGAAAAGTTCTCTGCATACTTCCTTCAATCATCCTCTCCAATGGCTAAAGCCTCAAGAAATTCCTTTGGTTCCACCCGAAAAAGCACCCGGTCTAAAGCAAAAACCTCCTCACAACCATCAGAACCAGTCACTATTAGCTCTAACCACCCTGAGGGTTTTTTGTCTTCTCAAGAGATCATCTTTGATAATGCTCGAGCAAAAAAAGCACTAGGGAAGCGACCCATGGAAGAAGGAACATCAGTGTACACTCCGAAGAAGGTGAAGATCGACCTGGACAATGCACTGGAGTCTGAACTAACCTATTGGGATTCTCCCAATAGAGATAGGTTTGTTCCTTCAAATGGAAGACAACCACTCATGGAAGGATTATCAATTTGGAAGAGATGGAAGACCTAAACTGCAAAGGCATTTGTTAGTATGGAATATGTCGTAGTGGATGGTACTTGGGTAAAGAAGCAGAAAGTTGAATAAAAAATGATCCCCTACAGTTCCAAGGTAAAGGTTGATACTTCTCAGACTGCCATCAATAATCCAGAGCTGCTTGAATATATAACAACACTTGATGACAAGCTGACTGCCGTCAAAGAACTACTGATGGCCACTCAGATTTCAGTTGGAGATGTATATGCAATTGCAAAGGAAACAGGTTCTGACCTATCCAAGTTAAGAGTTATGGTATTGAAAATAGTAGAAAAGGAAGTGAAAGCTTTCAAGGAGGTGCATGATCGAGTGGATGGAGTCTCAGTCACTTTGAACGCTAGCTTTGATCGCCTCAAAGAAGCTATCTGCAACACCCTTACCTATTTTCTCCGTTATTAAATTTGTGTTGGTTGTTTAGACAATTTCTTTTGGTCTCTGTGGATAATTTTTCTTTTGCATGTTTTTTTTGGATACTATGTGGATGACTGTAATTAAGTAGACTGTCTGCTAATCTTATCTGCTGGTAGTTAATCCTGCTTAAGCCCTCTTTTTGATTGATGCCAAAGGGGTGGAAGTAGAATACATTATAGACTAACTCTGTAGGATGTAGAATATATAGTCGACTGGTAGAATACATTTATTCTAACTTGCAGGATACGGCTCAGTCGACTGAGTAAAGACAACTACTAGCACCTGAATGGGGGGGTCCAAATGAGGGGGAGTCAACTCCAAGTACTCAGTTTACCTCACACCAAGTTGAGAGGGAGCTGACTAGAACAGAGAAGTTAAATGAATTAAGTTTTTTTGTCATCATCAAAGAGGGGGCGATTGTTAGATTTGAATTTTAATAATAGACAGTGACTTAATTCTACTTGCAGGAAACTAATCCCAAAGGATGTCATGAGAATGGAAAAGACTCTAACAGAAGATCTGGAAGCACAAATCAAGGAGGCAAGAATAAAGTTGTAACCACACGTTCTATGGAAACTAGGTATTCGAATCAACCATCTACGAAAGGCATAAATCAATCAGCATAAGATGATCAATCAATCAATATAGAAGATCAATCACGTGGATATTCGAATGGATCATTTATGGAAGGCATCAATCAATCAGTATAGAAGATCCTCTGAAAATATTCTCTCCAACGGCTCACAAGGAAAAGGAAATCAAGGAAGCAACGAAAGGAAAAGTCCATTCTATTTTTGGAATGAAATCATCTTGATTGATTTTGAAAATCAACTCCCGTGGGTTGCTGCTCAATCATTTCACTATCATGTCGTGAAGAACGGGAACCAACTCACCATATATATTCTACAGAAGACGCCAAGGATTCATATACCTTGATCAAACCAAAATCAATCTCTTTGTTCTACTTCAAACAAGCACTGTAGTTTGTCATAGATTTCTTGTGTAACAAAGAAGAGAAGAGAGAGAGAAAAGAATACTGGTGAGGCATTGTATCAACCATAAGAGAGAAGAATAAAGTGATCAAAAGGTTGTTGGTGTTTAACAACATCAACCCATCTGTATTAAGTCACTTCATGTTTGAAAGAGATTACCCTTGCAACCCAATGGGACTGGAAGTAGGATTCACTCTGAATCCGAACAAGTACTATGTCATTTACTTTCTGCAATTTCCTTTCTCACACTTAGTTTCAAAAATATCAGTCGACTAGAACGCAAGTTAGTCGACTACATCACAAAAGAAAGAATAAATTTCAATTCACCCCCTCCCCCCCCCCCTGCACTTTCACTCGTCACATCTAGTAAGGTAGCATATAGCGAAGTTATGCATAAAAGCATGTATATATTATGAAGCTAGCATATAAAGAAGATATACAGAAAAATCATGTATACATCTAAGGAGTTTGAAAATAGATGAGAGATGCAAAGTACAACCAATAATCAACTTTATCAAATCCACATCAACTAGAAACTCGTCGGTTTCCCACAACCTGCGTGTATACCACCAGGAGAGAAACATAAAAGGGTTACCCTATGGGGATGGATCCTTATTTATACACTGCACGGACAACTCACGTGCCAATAATAACCACCGCATAGACAACTCACGTGCCAATAATAACAAGTGCACTGACAACTCACGTGCTATCATAACTCAGATCTGCATGGATCACTCAGGTGACCATGTCACATCAAAAGCATATATACAAGTATACATGACATGAACAATGAATACCAAATTACATATTCATGGACTGATATAAGTGACATGCTAAGGTGTATGCCTATTTAAAGTGTACTACCATAACTCAAATTAGACAATTTCATCACAAAAATAGCAGTTATCACGTTCAATCATGGTATTAACCTATATGTAACCTCTAACATGATCCAATTAGTTCACAAAGGGGTACAAATATAATAAACATAATAGCATGAGGATTAGCAATCAATTCAAGTCATATCATAGCCTAAGCACAAACCCGAGCATGGATAATAACCTGGTACACTCACATGGGCTCAACCCCTTACTTGTGCACCACCTATAGCATGTAGTCATCACTAATAACTCAAGCAACTAGTGCCTCAACCAAGTTTAGGTAAGATGCTTACCTCAAACAAGCAAAATCAATACTCTAAAAAATGCCTTCCCACACGAATCGACTTCTAAACGACTCGATCTATCAAAAAGCAACTTAGAAACATCAAATAGTGCCATAGGAATCAAACCCAAACGATAAAGGTCAAATCTTTAATCAAATACTCAAAGTCAACCAAAGTTAACCCAAGCCCGCACCATGGAACCCAACAAAACTCACAAATTCTGACAATTCATTCGAATACAAGTCCAACCATACAAGTTTCATTAAAATTCGACTATGAATCGATGTTCAAAATACTATTATTCATTTTAGAAAGGTTTTGCCAAAAAAAACCCAATTTCTCTTTTAGATTCGTCAATCAAATGATAAAATCAAAGATGAAATCATGCATAATAATCAAATTCGAGTCAAAAATACTTACCCAATCCAAGTGGTGCAAATCACCTCAAAAATTGCCTCAATTTGAAATCCCAATCTGAAAATATTATAAAATGAGCTCAAAGTCCAAAAATGGAATCTTATACAACTGTTCCGGGAGTACCCTTCGTAATCGCGGGACCTACTTCGCGAGCGCGAAGCACAAACATTGCCAAAAATGCACTTCATGTCCGTGTCACCGACCTCACGATCGCGATTACCATAGAAACCAAACCTTTGCGAACGCACCCTAGACCATGCAAATGCGAAGGCAATCCACCGGCTCCCACTCTGAACTGCAATCGTGACCCCCTCTGTGAACACGATGGGTCAAGGTATTCAACCTCTGCGAACGCGACCCGCTAGTCACGAACACGAAGAGGAAAAACTACCCAGCTCCAATATACAAATCGTGATCGCGGTCTCCCTCGCGCGATCACGAAGAAATCACACAACACCAAAAAATCAGAGAAAACCAGCAATCAAAGACAAGGGAGAAATTGTCTGAAACCACCCCGAAATACACTCGAATCCCTTGGGACCCCGTCCGAACATACCAATAAGTCCCAAAACCTAACACAAACCTACTTGAGGCCTCAAATCTAACAAAATTATATCAAAATCATGAATCGAGCCTTAATTAAAACTTACTGAACTATTTCGAATTTCTAAATTTCAAACTTACGCTGAACACATCTAAAGAACTTGGAATGACTCTAAATTTTACACACAAGTCAAAAATCATGATACAAACCTATTCCAAGGTTCGGAATCACAAATGGACATTAATAACCACAAAGTCAACTATAGATCAAACCTATCAACTCTCTAAACTTTCAAACTTATAACTTTCGATAATTTACCTCAAACTTATCTAGGAACATCGGAACTCAAATCTGGACATACACCCAAGTTAAAAATTACCATCCAGACCTAACGAAACCATCAAAACTCTGAACCGAGGTCAAATACACAAAAGTCAAACTTGATCAACCCCTCCCACTTAAAACTTCTAAATTGAGAATCATTCTTCCAAATGAATCCCGAGCCACTCGAAAACCAAAACTAACCATACACACAAGTGATAATACATCATATGAATACTCAAGATCTCAAACCACCGAACAAAATATAAATGCTCAAAACGACCGGTCGGGTCGCTTCACATAACCTCGTCACTACCTCGCCGAGGTTAGCCTCGATACTTACTGAGTACATGGGACCGGTTGTATTCATATTATACTTCTGAACTTGTTATGTAGATATTGGCATTGGTCCTAGCAGCGCTCCCCGGGGAGATTAGCTTGGCATATCAGGAAACTCGATGTAGTGCGGCATACCTGTTTGCAGGATCTGGAGTAACATTCTTATCTATTGTTACTATTTAATTGTATCAGACAGTATTATACCTCATTAAAGATTTTGTATATAGCACTCTTTAGAAGCTCATGTACTCCATGACACCAGTCTTGGGAGGTGTTTATGACTGTTGGGATGATACTAGACTAATTATGTTATTTTCGTAGCTTTCTTACTTTTATTTATTATATTGTGCAGTTAGATGTTTAATTTTGCTTATATTACTGCTGTTAAGTGTTGACTTGTCTAGCAAGCGGTGATAGGTGCAATTACGATCCCTTGATTGAAAATATTGGTCGTTCCATAACATGAGTCTGAAATATCAAACAACGCATAATAAATCAACATTTAGTCCCAAAAACTGGTGGTACTGGTCAGGAATAGCTAAGAGTAACAAAATAAAATTATATAAATAAGTGCACTACTGTCTCAATAAAAATAGTCGATTAAAGATAAATAAATAAGGGCGACTATAGGGACCGTGGGTCATCAAAGAAGCTCTACCTTGAGTCTCCAAGTCAGCTCCTAAACTCTCTTTTAGGTCTTGTTGGTATCAAAGTTAGTATCTGCATAAAAATAAACATATGTATATTATGAGTACAACAATAATACATACTTAATAAGTATCATCGAAAGGCCCCAATAGAGTAGTAGCCAGGGTTCGTCAAAACGATACTCACTTTCATATACCTGTGTAATTTATATATATTATACTAATAAAAGAAAGCACATAAACTACATAAGAAAAATATACAGAGTCCAAGCAAGCAATAAGAGGCATGCTTACCAAATAATAAATCCAATGCATATGCAAAATGCATATATATATATATATGCACAAATTCATCATACAAGAAAGCATAGTCAAGCACAAAGGATTACTAAAATATATTTAAAGCTTTCATCTTTATGTTCAATATGAATCGGATCATATTCAAACCTGTGTGTAGTGAATAAAATATATTTAAAGCTTTTATTGGGCAACTCACGAAGGACGTACACTCACGCAATAGGATCGTAAATCCTTTACGCCCTATAGGAATATGAAATCACATGCCCTAAATAATACCTTAACAAAAATGTGAATCCACACGCCCTAACAGTTTAACGGTTGTCGTAAAACAATCACAAATAGTTAGTGAATAATATATGATAACGAGGTGTATATTTGAATGATGTATTAATAAATAGTTCAACCATATAAAACGGGTACATGAAGTCTATAATGTTAGGCTAGCATGTGAATGATGCCTATATCATTATATTAACATAAATAAAATGCCCAACTTGTCATACAACAAGTAAAGTATATGAAGCTTATCATTCTACCCAAGCATAAAAGCATATCGTATGCGCATATACACTTGTCACCTTGCATATACATTATCCCAAACACATAACATAGAGCAATCAAGATAATTTGAGAAAAATTCACTCATTGAGGTCAAAGTCGTAACTTACCTTTGTCCGTAGCTAGCTCAACCTTCAAGAATGCTCTTGCTTTGCTCCGAATCTTCCAAACGAAGTCGATTTATAAGAAATAGTACTTAACGAGGTCAAACAAAGTTAAAAGAATTGATTCGATAATTCAATCCAAATCTTGGTCAAAGTCAACCTAAAAGTCAACCACAAATGGTCAAATCGTCAAAACTAAAGTCAAATCCCGATGAACCCCAATCTCACTGTCCAAATCTATGCTTAGATTTCCATTTGGATCTATTTAGGTGATCAAATCTCATTCTAGGTAATTCTTGATCTAGGTTTTAAAATCCCTAAATTTTACCTTGAATCAATGTTCAAATGATAAATTTTAGATTAGATTCATTATATAATCTTAGATCCAAGTTAAAATCATTTATCCAAAGTTTGTAGACAAAACTTTAGGTCAAAACCCTTTAAAATCGAGCTCCTAAATTTTTAAAATAATGAAGAACAAAATAAAAATTACAAAACCATGTATTTGCACTTTTTTTAAATCTCACTTGTGCGGGCCGCTTCCCCTGTTGAGGCCACTAGGGGTGTTCATAAAAAATTAAAAAACCGAACCAAACCGACCAAAACCGATATTTTTTAGGTTTGGTTTGGTTTGGTTTTGAATTTTAAAAACCGGTCAAATTTGGTTTAGTTTTGGTTTTAATCAAAGAATAACCGAAAAATCAAACCAACCTGACTATAAAAGTAGTTATTTAAATTTATTATTATACTTGTGTATATATATATATATATATATATATATATATATATATATGTATATATATATTTTTATATAAAGTTTCTAAAGATTTATGGTACATACTAGTCATTTATATTTTTAGTCTAGTTCTTTGCTATTATAATAATCTAATTCTTTGCTTTTACATTCTAGTTTGATTGTAGTTTTCTTTTGCTAAGTACAAGAATTTATTTCATGTTAAAAATAATCGATTTTTAATTGAGTACTTTAATTATTCATCATTATTTGATTCAATTATCATCAATGTATCTTGGTAAATGATAGATTTCTCAAAAGAGTAATTGATTTGATAGTGTTACGTTGAAAATATAGTCGTCGGAATATGCGTTTGGTAGTGTATGTCTCATATTTAAGAAAAAACCCGATGAATAACCGAAAAACCGACAAAAACTGAATTAAACCGAATTGATAAAAAACCGACTTAATTGGTTTGGTTTAGTTCCAAAATTGTAAAAACCGACTTACTTGGTTTGGTTTCTTTTACGGAAAAAACCATCCCAAACCGAACCATGAACGCCCCTAGAGGCCACACTTGAAGCCGCAATCGCTAAACACATGCAGCCCAGGACTTCGTCAGGCAGACCATATTACGGTGACACTTCCTGAATGCGGTCCGCACTCCATGCTGCACCCACAGTTGTAGGCCTGAGTTGCAGGTCACAATGTGGTCTGCACTCTAACATTGTTGGCCACATTGCAGTCCACATTCGGAGATGTTACAACTGTCAAAATTTATTCTAAATGCGTTTAAACTCACTGAAGCCCCTCGGATCCTAAACTACGGACCTAGCTTGTCAAAGTTTCAAAATATGAAATGAAGCTCAAATACTAGAATCGAGGGTGAGGTTGTTACTAAAATTCCTTAAACTTTCAAATTGCATGTAATGGTGCCAAATTATCCCGGGCTCCTCAGAGTTGAAACCACATATATCTGCAAGTTTCAAAACATCATATGAACCTACTGAAAGTTTCTAAAACTATTTTTGTAGTTGTATTTCTGTTGGTGGATTTGTTAAGGTTGACACTCGGGGAATTGCCGTATCCTTGACTAAAAGAAGTACCCTGATTTTCACCAAAAGATATTAGCTCCAGTCAAAAGAAAAGGATATGCAAACTACACAAAATTTAAGGTTAGCAAGAATTAGTCACCAAAAATCTCTTTTAGAAGATCAACTTTTGATTTTATAATATTATGGCCTTCTCTCGTTTATGCTTGCTTTTATTTTTGAAAGTGCGTTTCATCAAAGTTTCAATCTAATTTTCGTCCGACAGACAGCAGATGCCTCCTTATCTTAACATCCCTGACCACTTGCTTACTTCTCGAGGTTACCGCTCAATTAATTATTATGTGGTAAAATCAATCTTTTTAACAGAAAATTGTTTTTCCTCATATTATGCAAAAAATACCACTTGGTTGGATTTGTCCATGTTTCGATTACCAAAAGCTGATGTGACATTTACATCAGTTCATGTGGACTTAACTAATACTAACAAAATTAATTAAAAAACCCGCAACAACCCGATTTCAATTTTAAAAAATCTCCCTCGTCTTGTAGAAACAAATGGACCCTACTTAATCTATATCTATATCAATTCTATATTATATTAATAGTGGGAAGCCCTTTAGTCAAATGTTAAATTTTTAAAAAATATCAAAATATCCTTTTAAATAATTAAATACCTTACTTATATTTTTAAAAAATATCAAAATATCCTTTTAAATAATTAAATACCTTACTTATATTTGTTTTTAAAAATCACTTCCCAGCCAACCTTCATACTCATTCATGAACAGTCACAACCATTATATTCAAAAACTTATTTTCTTTTTAACTCTATAAATTTATCTTCAATACTAAACATTCATCACAATCGTAATATGCATATATATTGACATCTTCAAGTGGATTCCTAAGCAATCCAAGCCATATTTAAGCTATGATTTTATTGGGTGGTAGATCCATTTTTAAAAACTTTATTTTTTGTCTCAACGTTGCTCGAAGAACTCTAGAGGTTGACAGTTTGACACTATTTCAAGTAGGTAGTAATCTTTTTGATCTCTTCGATTTCATTTTTTTTCATGTGTTCTCAAGATGCATAATATCAACACAAAATTTCAATATAATATGTAGATGCTTTATTTTAAAGAAACTATAAGTGTCATACTTTTGCATTAATAAAATTGGTTAGACCAACAGAAATCAACAAACAATAGTTAATTTTTTTGTAATAAGGAACTGAACTTGATTCTTACTCTTTTAAAGGTAAATGTGGGGAGTAACATCTAATTATACGTTTAGCTATTAATTTTTTATATTAAAGAGGAAAAATATTTTCTCTTAAAAAGATGGTGCTGACAAAGTAAAGAATGGAGATAACATATAAGCACGAAATAATAGACAAAGTTTGTGCATCATTTTCATCATAAAGACCCATATTTACGTATAATATCCTCAACTTGTAAGTGTTTGATCTTTGCTAATTTGAGTGAGCTTCATATATAGAAAAAAATAACATAAAATAAACGCAAATATACCATAAAGGTAGAAAATAAGGAAATTGCACTAATACCAAGTAAGGTAATAAAGAAAAGCCAAAAAGAAGTGAAGATATATAGCCAATGTTATGGTCAATTTACTTGCATATGTGTAGATAACGTTTTACAAATATATACACAATATATATGTTTTGTTTATAGTAGTGTTTCTTATAGTGAAATATACTATGAACTAATATAATTAATTTTGAACGTGGTGTTTATCAAAAAAATATTATTGTTGGGTGTCTATATAAATATTAATTTTAGTAGTTTCTTTTATAAAAGTAACTTGTGCTACCATAACTACATCCAAAATTTGATTTATTCTACTTCAGCCTTTATCATTTTGATCCACAATTCTTCTGATACTTTTATTTTTCTTGATTTTCATAGATTATCTATCTATATTTACATATAAAGACAAATATTCAGTCCAAAAAATATCAAAATTTTATTTTAATAATATTATATTTACAAAATCACACGAGTATTACATGTCTTGGCATACACGTGCCGAGAAACTAGTTTATAAAAATAACATCTTTATAAATAACGACTATAAATATAGTATATATTATTGTTATGGTATGCTATTTAAAGGGATTACCTTTTTCAATATTTGAATGAATTACTAGTCTTAGTTTACGCGCTTTGCGCGTGAACCCATATTAATGAATATAAATATTTTTGAAAATTATGTAACTATTATTAGTTATTTATATAAAATTATAAAATAAAAGTTAAAGATTGTTTTTTGAAAATAATAGATGTTTTTGTATTTGGCTAGCTAAATAGATGATGAAATCATGTCCAATTGAAGTTTTCAAATGCCTTATTGTGAAGGATTTATGTGAAAATATCTTATGAAAATTATTGTTATTTCTGTGATAATACTAAAACAAAATACAAAATTTATTTTTGCACGATTCTTAGATTGAATATTTTGGTCTTTTAATTTGATAATGAAAAGATTGGCCTTGTACCTCCTAAATATTAATAATGAAAATGTAAAATTTTAAAATTTTACTAATATTGAGTTAATATTTTGCGATAAATAACTTAAAATATGAAGAATATAGGGAGTTGTCCTTCGTCGGAATAAATTCAAAAAAGACTAATAATGAAGGACAGCTCATTTAGAATAAATATTTTAAAAGAAAAAATAATTAATGATAATTCATTTAGAATATATTTGTACTTAGAATTAATGAGCTCAAAATTTTGAATATCACTTAAATATTATTTAAAATATATTTTGAGTTATAAATTAAAAATTAAGAAAAACAATTTAAGTTTATAAAAAATATTTATCCAATTTAACTAATTCAATAAAAAGTAGATAAGTTTTCAGGTGAATTGCAAGCCTCTCGCAAATAAAATATTTTTTCTTACCAAAAAGAATATTAATTGTAAGAGGAAAAAAGTTAAAAAATAGATATCTTCCACCACCTATCCATCACGTTATTTCCAATATCTAAAAAGTTGGATTTTTTTGGTAAGGTTTTAATTAAATTTAACCTAAATATTAGGATTTCTTACTTAGTTCCATAAGGAAAGATATAATAATTAAAATTTTAATTGATTTTATTGTCCTAGATATTAGAAAAATAATTTAAATTACAATTTTGACCAATATAATATTTATTTTTAAAGGGTAAAAAAGACGAATAATATTTTGCTAAGTGCCTTCGTGCTTTTAATATAGTATAGATAATCAGATCAAATAAATGGAAGAGAAAACAATACAGTAATAATTTATATTATAGTATGAAATTAGCAATCTGAAAAATGAAGAATGTTAATTAGGACAGATAAAAATATACAGATAGCAAAATTTCTTTTTGTATTAGTAGTTTATAAGTGAAATCCCTATTTACTTTGTCTGAATAGACAATCTACTTCAAACTCTAATCATAATTATGCTTGAATAAGACTACAAAACTTGATAGTACACACAAGCACCAAGGCCTTAATTCTTATTTAAAATTGCATTGCCTTTTTTTTCTCTTCCCAAAACAGGAAATAAAAAAAAGACTTGTCAGTTTTGCCAAGGATATGCTAATATATGTTACTTGTATTATAAAAGTTGACCAGTAAAACTTTGCAGATTACACCTCAACGAAGTCACATAAGAAAAAGTAGCTTTGAAATGAAGTGCGATCTTTGTTTGGGAAACACTCAACAAATACAAATGTTTGAGAATGCTGCAGTAGCTTCAGTACCCCATTATTGGAGTATCAATGCAAACTTGCCAACGTAACTTCATGTATACTCATTCCTCTACCTTTTCTTTTCCGTGTTGTCTGTCAAACATAGTGGAAAAGTGGGTTCAAGTTCACACATCCACAAAACATGAAAGCTGCCATACTATCATTTTGCCGCGTTTTGCACTCATGCAACCTTCAAATTCTTGAATTTGAGTTTAATGAACACACATTAAACTATTATAGATCTAGCATGAAAGAAACTTTTTAGTCTGTTCATCACCATGACATGAATATGTCAATAATCAAGGAAAAATAGCAGACATGTATACATACATAAGTTCTTTTTTCTTGGGGGGGGGGGGGGGGGGGGGGGGGGGGTTACATTGGAAAAAGACTAAATAGTACTACTAGAATTTTTCATAAGTTACACTCCTTAGAATTTCATTTCCCTGAGCGCATCATAACTTTTTCGTCATGTTTATGATCTTCATTTGCCAAAAAATCTGCAAACAAGTTTGCCTCTCTCCAGATATGGATAATATTCGCCTTGTTGACTTTCCATATTGAACAATTTCTCTTATTTTTAACAAATAGTGGTGGTTATGATGGTCCACAAAAATAACTCCTTCCCTTTCATCTTAGATGAGCTAGTTTGACTTGATATGGAGTTTAAGAGAAAAATTTTTTTAAAACTTGCAGTCGTAAAAGCTTACGGGGTAAAAATTTTGTAGGGCCATGACATTTGTGTGGTTATAAAAGCTTCCCATTAAGAGAAAAATGAAGAATTTATAGTTAGAATTATTTTAAATTAAAAAAATATGTTATTTTTTTTGAAACAGACTAATAAGGAATGTGTGTCATCTAAATTGAAACAGAATGCGGTATACTAACAGCTAGCACCTGTATTGCTGGTAAAGTATATTAAAGAATACTACATCAAATTAATGCGGTTATTAAAAGGGATAATAGGATTGTCCCCAAAATAAAAGGCAACAGGAAAAAAATAAAGGGAGGACTGTGCAATGATTTGGACAAGGCATAAGTAGTGTCCCATTTTCTTTTCCTTTTCCTATATATAATGAAAATCTGGAAATGTTCAAAAACAAGAAACAAAAAGCAAAAGGGAGAGTAAATCGTCGATAAAATTCTTTTGGCTTTTGAATTTTGTCTGGATTTAGATTTTAGATTCAAAAAGCTGCGTGCCACACACCAAACACTAATATACTTCGAGGCAAGGCATGAGATTCGAAAAGCTACTCTTGTTTAAGGACACACCACAAACGTAAAAAGACTGTCCTTTTTCCTTAATACTATCCCTTAGTATCTTCCCTCTTTCTCAACCAACTACCCTCCTTGTGATTAAAGATTGAGAATTTGATAGGAAAGGCGATTGGATATAAGAATTATAATTTTGAATAAAAGTAATATTTGAAATTTGAAATTATGTTTGACTTGAATTTGTTTTTGCAGTTTTGTGAGTGGGGAAACAAAAATTTATGAATATTTTGAAAAAGTGGTCAAAAACATACAAACATGTTGATTTTGGAAAACTTGAAAAATTTCCAAAAACTTACAAAATTGTATGGACAAATATGTTTTTGAAAAAAAAATCAAAAAAAAAAATCTATGAATAAACTTGTACTTAGTTGCAGAAGGAGAAAAAGTAGGCACTTTAGTTGAGAGTTGAAGTTCCTTTGGAACTGCTATTTTGTCTCGTGAATATTCTTTTCGTACCCACACATCTATTTATCTTCCTTTTTGTATGGAAACTTTTGCACTTTTATCTACTGCAACATTGAAGCTTACAACTTGATTCTTGATATATAATTGTGTGGAGCCAAAGAGTTGAAGTTAATAGGTTCGGAATTCTAGTATTTTTAAAATATTGAGTTTTAAATTAATAATTTATATATTTTAATGAATTTCTTTAGATAAATACAGAGTTTTAACAAAAATTATTAGATTCGGCCGAACAAGTAACCAGCACGCTGACATTTGTGCGTATGTGCTTATCTACTATAAACATAGTTAAAGGCCTTAATTTCCATCATTTTTTTGTATGCTTGTAATATCACCGATTGAATATTGAGCATATTAATGAATGTTGACCTTGTCCTGCAATGCGTGTTTTTGCATGAAATGATCAGTTGGTGGATGCAGCTCTTACTCAAGGGGTTTATTCATACCTAGTATTTTCGATACAGAGTATAATAAAAGGTATATATATATATGTGTGTGTGTGTAAACCAACTAGAGTTTTAGCAAGATCTGAATCCATAACAAATCCAAAAATTAAATGAGCTTAGTACGTGCTAAGAACCTTAAAGGTCCAACACATTAAACTTAAATATTAGATCTGTCTCTGCATGAAATTATGTATGAATGATGGAATTGCTATATGAAATTCATAGCTACTTTGATTACAGTAATAGTGTGTCGTAGAAGACTCAGCATGTGCAGCTCCAAAAGAATAAGAGATAAAAGCTGGAAGGAGGTTTCAAAGTCACTGTGATCACACCGTGAGTAATTTTAGGGAGTTCTAAAGAGTTGTAATATAAAACCTAATAAAGAGTTTGACAGAGTTCATTCGTTGGAGACAATACGCCAAATATTGAAAATAAAATGTGAGTGACGGCTTAACCCGTGACCAGTTTTTGTTAAATTGCATATTTCTATGATGTTTTATGCATAAATTTTGAGATAAGATTTGAGAATAGATGGAACGTATGATTTTTTCCCTATGTTTCTGAAAAGCTTGGATTGTGTCCTTGGATATATGCTTACGGATAAATGATTTCATTTTAGTAACGTCTACCATAAATTGAGTTTTGAGAGGAGCATGTGGTATGAGCAATATTTGATCATGTTATTCTTTCAAAGTATGCATATGATGTTTTAGTTAAAATTGATCAGTTGCTACAATATTACACTATGATGTTTAAGTTAAAATTGATCACTTGCTATAATATTGTACTTCATTATTATATAATTCTCCTCTTTCAAAAAAATTGACATTATTTTTTTATTAGTCTGTTTAAAAAAGATTGGCACTTTTTAATATTTTCTTAATGAGAGCATTTATAGCCACACAAGCGATATGACAGATTCCAGGTCATAAGTTTTAAAAATTTTACAGTCACACAAATATTATAAGGCAAAATATATATCGATAGCCCTTTAAAATTGTCTACACTTTTCACTTAAATATTTTATTTTAAGTTTGTTCCATTTGAACATTTAAACCATATCTTTTACCATATCTTTAGTGTGTGTAAACCAACTAGAGTTTTAGCAAAATCTGAATCCATAACAAATCCAAAAATTAAATGAGCTTAGTACGTGCTAAGAACCTTAAAGGTCCAACACATTAAACTTAAATATTAGATCTGTCTCTGCATGAAATTATGTATGAATGATGGAATTGCTATATGAAATTCATAGCTACTTTGATTACAGTAATAGTGTGTCGTAGAAGACTCAGCATGTGCAGCTCCAAAAGAATAAGAGATAAAAGCTGGAAGGAGGTTTCAAAGTCACTGTGATCACACCGTGAGTAATTTTAGGGAGTTCTAAAGAGTTGTAATATAAAACCTAATAAAGAGTTTGACAGAGTTCATTCGTTGGAGACAATACGCCAAATATTGAAAATAAAATGTGAGTGACGGCTTAACCCGTGACCAGTTTTTGTTAAATTGCATATTTCTATGATGTTTTATGCATAAATTTTGAGATAAGATTTGAGAATAGATGGAACGTATGATTTTTTCCCTATGTTTCTGAAAAGCTTGGATTGTGTCCTTGGATATATGCTTACGGATAAATGATTTCATTTTAGTAACGTCTACCATAAATTGAGTTTTGAGAGGAGCATGTGGTATGAGCAATATTTGATCATGTTATTCTTTCAAAGTATGCATATGATGTTTTAGTTAAAATTGATCAGTTGCTACAATATTACACTATGATGTTTAAGTTAAAATTGATCACTTGCTATAATATTGTACTTCATTATTATATAATTCTCCTCTTTCAAAAAAATTGACATTATTTTTTTATTAGTCTGTTTAAAAAAGATTGGCACTTTTTAATATTTTCTTAATGAGAGCATTTATAGCCACACAAGCGATATGACAGATTCCAGGTCATAAGTTTTAAAATTTTTACAGTCACACAAATATTATAAGGCAAAATATATATCGATAGCCCTTTAAAATTGTCTACACTTTTCACTTAAATATTTTATTTTAAGTTTGTTCCATTTGAACATTTAAACCATATCTTTACTGTGTCATTTAGACACAAAAGTTTGACATGGCAAAGCAAGTGTTACTCACATTTTTCAAACACTTAGAAATGATCTGAAAAAAAAAAAAAAAAATCCTCATACTTCTTGTCAAAAAAATGATCGCTGGAAAATGAATAACTGTTGCCTAAAAAATGTTCCTCAGCAATTCAAAAGGAACCAGAGATAAAAATAGGTACAATGTCCATATTGCTTCCTGTTTCTAGGCCATTAAGCTTTATGACATCAAACAATTCAGTTTCAAATGGGTTCCAGGTTCAATTTCTTCACCAAGATCTAACAATACCTACCTTGTGAATATTCAAAAAACATAGATCTTCATTGACCCGACAATGGAGGCTTCAATTCCAAACAGCCCAATACTCAACCAAAACACACCAAACTTCACACGTAAGTTGACAATGATGTTAAGAGCAAACCTCAATATTTATTTAACAAAAACATCAACAAATCGAGGGTTTCAAATTTCGATTCCTAGCTTCAAGTTCTTTCAATTTTAATGGTAAATCTCCAGATTAAGTCATGATTTTGCCGTCATCACTTTTATCGATGCATTGTCATCAATTTTGGTGAAACGGCAGCGACAGCCACTTTTATTGGGCCAAGCTTCGTCATCACAAGGTGGGTTTCGGAAGGCGGCGTGATTCGTAAAGGTTGCCGGAGGGATGACGGCGGAATGTGCGACTGTTTGTTGTTGCTGCCCATATGGGCTCGTGAACCTCCTTTTTGTTGATTGTGTATAAGTTGCCATTTTGCCGGAAGGCGCTGTGGAGGAAACACCGATCTCGGCTGATGAAGAAAGGGGTTTGGTGCGCTGTAAAGAGACAGTTATTTTTTTTCATAAGTTTCTTTTTAAATTTGTTAAATCCATGTGCCGCTATCTTATTCATCACTTTGGCATGTGAATTACAAGTATTTTTTGTGTATGACTTCTTATTAATTTTGTGTCTAAATGACAGAGTAAAAAACATGATTTAAGTGTTCGAATGGAATAAACTGAAAATAAAATATTTAAGTGAATAATGTGAAAAATTTTAAGGGATTGTCGATGTATTTTGACTCTGTATGAAGTGATACTAATGATAAGTAAATGTATCTCTCAAAGATTGACTGATTCTAGTTCGAGCAACACATTAGGGATTTGGTGTGAGTAACTAAGTGAGAACGAATGTTGTCATCTCTGATATGCACATTAATTCCATCCTTTGCCTTGACACTTGTCTTTTTTAATAATTACTTTTCTGTCACTGAAATGTAATCTTATCATTATTAGAAATCATTCTTTAGCCTTACACATATACGTGATTTCAATTCCAAGGGTGAATCTCAAGTTTTAATTTGACACCGCACTTTATCCCCAACAAACCCCTTCCAGCTCCTTCTTTCCCTTTTCTTTATCAACTCCAGAACTCCTCCTGTTTGTAACTAACGGGAAGAGGGTCTGAAAAGCAATTGGTTTAGGAAGCTGAACACATAGAGAAGGGGAAATTAATTGAGTGATCCAATAAGAGAAAGAAAGTAAAAAATAGCGCCTACGCTACTGCACACATAAACTTATGAATTACAGGTTGCCACATAAGTATGTTCTACACTCCAAAAATAACTTGAAGTTAAAATTACTTAAAAATTTACTGTAATCTTTCTTCTTTTCTTTTTTCCAAAAAAAAAAAAAGGAAGTTTGTTCAATATTTTGTTCCAGAACTTAATATATGCTTTTCTTATTGATGCAGATTTACAAACAGAGATTGATTCTTGAGCAATCCTAAGTTGAATTAAGCCTATTATAGAAGTGTTGGAAACTAGTTAATTAGTAATGTAGTTGTGGGAAGCAGAGGCAGATTCATGATTATCCTATGGGTTCAACTTTCAAGATTTTTAGCATTGAACTCATTATACTTTTAAAGTTATGGGTTCATATCAACTATATTTGCAATTTTAATAAATTTTTGTATATAAATTTTTATTTCGCATCGAAAGTTATGAGTTCAATTGAACTCATCGGTTCAACACTACATTCGCCCCTAGTGGCAAGATGCCCGTGTGCATTATCAATTTTGTTATAGAGCACCCTTTGTGAGACCCATTGAAAAGGAAATAAAGAAAAGATGGAAAAAGGTTGCAAGTTGGGCGGCTGGAAAAATTTGCCAAGTGGGCGCCTGACTTCCTTGAAACAAGTTGTAAGCAATTTGTATTTTGCAATTGCAAAAGTCAAATTTGATTGGCTGAATTGAACGAATCTTTCCCTTATAAATAAAGTCATTTAATTTCATCTCAAATACATCAAAAATAAGAGAGAAGTATTAGAGTTGTGAGAGTAATCCACAAACTATTTTATAGTCTGTGAGAAATAGAGTAGGAGTAATATTGTGGTGAGATATTTAAAATAAATAGTGGTATTTCTTTTGAGTCGTAGTAGTCTTTTGACACTACAAAGTTGTAATATTATAGTGATATTATATTGCTCCTTTCGGGTATTGTATTTTACCCCGTTAAAAGATTTGGTGTCATTGTTACTCTCTTGTGTTATTATTATTTATCGTGGACATTATTCCTAGGCGAGATATTATTTTTCCTAACAAAGTGGTATCAGAGCCGTGACGAATAATGGTCCGATATCTTTTCAGTACCCCCGTCTCACAAAAGATAATTATGAGAAATGATGTCTACGTATGAAAGTCATTCTTGGATCCCAGGATATGTGGGAAATCGTAGACAGAGGGTATGCAAAACCCCATAATGAGCAAGCTCTGCCTCAAAATGAAAAAGATGTCTTGGCAACGACAAAGAAGAAGGATCAACAAGCCCCCATGCTCATCCACCAATGTCTGGATGATTCCATATTTCAGAAGATGGCCGATGCTACCACCTCAAAGGAAGCTTGAAAAATTTTACAAAATTCTCTTCAAGGAGTTGATAAGGTGAGAAAGGTAAAACTTCAAACTCTAAGGGCTGATTTTAAAGTTTTAAAAATGAGAGAATTCGAATGCATTTCAGATTATTGTTCAAAAGTGAAGGCTGGTGTAAATCAATTGATAAGATACGGCGAGGACATAGAAGATGTCCGTGTGGTAGAAAAGATCATTCGCACTTTAACACCCAAATTTGATTTGGTGGTATGTACTATTGAGGAATCTAAAGATTTAGACTCTATGATGGTGGAGCAATTGGAGGGTTCTTTACAGGACCACGAAAAAAAGATCAATAGGAGACAAGAAATGCCATTGGAGCAGTTTCTTAAAACTCAGACATCCTTCAAGGATTATGGAGGTGAAAAGAGCTATCGAGGGAATGGACGGGGATGAGGCCGTGGCGGTCATGGAAGAGAAAGAAGTAACAGTAACAACTTCAACAATGAAGTTAAAATCCACCAAATATTCAGAGGTCGTGGTCGTGGACAAAGAAAAGAAAGAGGACGTGGCTACTACCAAAAAAATAATGAAAAAAGGAATGACAAATCAAAAATTAAGTGTTATAATTGTCATAAATTTGGTCATTACTCTTGAGAATGTCGTATCAATGTTGAAAAACAAAGCCAACCTTGTTGACGACAAGAAAGAAGAAGATGAGTCAACGTTGTTGCTGGCACTCGAAGAAAAAGACATGGATGATTGTAGCTCGTGATATTTGGACAATGGAGCAAGCAATCATATGTGTGGATGCAAAGAAAAATTTGTTAAGATCAATAAAACGGTGAGAGGTAATGTGTCCTTTGGAGATACCTCAAAGATTCAAATCGAATGGATAGGTACGATTCTGATCTCCTATAAAAAATAGTGACCATAAGTTAATTCAAGATGTTTATTATGTCCTAAAATTAAAAAGTAATATTATGAGATTGGGCCAACTTTTTGAAAAGGAATATGACATCCACATGAAAAATATGCATCTTTGGCTTAAAAATTCAAGCGGAATTCTAATTGCTAAAACGCATATGGCAAAGAATAAATTATTTTCTCTGAATCTTAAGACAATTGATGCAAAGTGTTTGAAGGCTAATGTGCAAGATGAATCATGGTGTTGGAACATGCGATTTGGGCACTTGAATTTTGAAGCGCTCAAATTAATGGGAGAAAAGAACATAGTGCATGTGATACCATCAATCAGCCATCCCAATCAATTGTGTGAAGCTTGTCTTCTTGGAAAACATGCAAGAAGAAGTTTTCCAAAGGAGGCCATGTCAAGATCAACCAAACCGCTCCAGCTTGTTCACAATCCACATTCCTTTGATAAAAGTAAACACTTTCTGCTCTTCATTGATGAATTTAGTAGAAAGATTTGGGTTTATTTTTTGAACCAAAAATCTGAAGCTTTTGCTGCTTTTAATTTTTTTAAAGTACTTGTGGAAAAAAAAATTGTCTATGAAATAAAAGCTTTGAGGTCCGATAGAGGAGGCGAATTCACTTCAAAAGAATTTAATGATTTCTATCAGTCTCATGGAATTCGTTGCCCTCTAACGATACCTTATTCACCCCAACACAATAGAGTTGCAGAGAGAAAGAATCGAACCATTCTTAATATGGCTAGATGTATGTTAAAAGCTAAAAGTATGCCCAAAGAATTTTGGGCCGGACCTGTTTCTTGTGCAGTTTATTTGAACAACAGGTCTCCAACAAGAAATGTTAGAGATCAACCCCCCCAAGAAGCATGGAGTGGAAGAAAATCAAGTGTCAAGCACATGAGAATCTTTGGGAGCATAGCATATGGTCATGTGGCACAACAAGGGAGAGCGAAGATTGACGATAGAATTGTCAAGCATGTGTTTGTTGGCTATGATACGAGTTCAAAAGTCTACAAGTTATACAACCGAAGCAGTGGCAAGGTGGTGGTAAGTCGCGATGTTGAATTTGATGAAGAATTATCATGGAATTGGGAAGCTCAGGAAGAAACTTTATATGATTTTCTTCCATACATTGGTGATGAAGAAGAACTAGAGACCATGGAACCTGTGCAAGATACAACTCCACCTCCCTCTCCAACCAATGTTGCATCTCCCTCTTCTCAAGAAAGTTCAAATGAACAGCCGTAAAGGACAAAGAGTATTCAAGAGCTCTATGAGGACACAGAAGAAGTTACTAATTTTAATTTTTTATATTGTCTCTTTGCTGACAGTGAACCAATGAACTTTGATGAAGTTGTTACAAACAAAAGGTGGAGACAATCCATGGAAGAAGAGATCGAGTCAATAGAGAAGAATAACACTTGGGAGTTAATAACTCTTCCCAAGGGTCATCGAGCAATTAGAATAAAATGTGTATACAAGATAAAGAAAAATATTGATGGAGATGTGGAGAGATACACTGCACGACTTGTGGCTAAAGGCTACAAGCAAAGGCAAGGCATTGACTATAAATAAGTCTATGTACCTGTTGCCCGCATAAAGACGATTCGTTTGCTGATCTTTTTGGCTGCGCAAATGAAGTGGAAGATCCATTAACTAGATGTCAAGTCAGCCTTTTTGAATGGCTATCTTGAAGAAGAAGTCTATGTTGAACAACTATTGGGCTTTGTGGTCAAAAACCATAAAGATAAAGTGTTGCAGTTGAAAAAAGCTTTATATGGATTAAAGCAAGCCCCACGAGCATGGAATAGTTGCATTGACAAGTATTTTCAAGACAATGGGTTTACTCGTTGTCTCCATGAATATGCTATTTATCTTAAAGTTCATACTAATGGAGATATCTTGCTTGTTTGTCTATATGTTGATGATCTTATTTTCATGGGTAATAACCCAAGTTTGTTTGAAGCTTTTAATAAAGATATATCCTGTGAGTTCGAGATGACAGATGTAGGGCTTATGTCATATTACCTGGGCCTAGAAGTGAAGCAGATGGAGGATGAAATTTTTATCTCTCAAGAAAGCTATACAAAAGAGATATTGAAGAAGTTCAACATGCTCGATTGCAACCTCGTAAACATACCGATGGAGAGTGGGATAAAATTGTCCAAGTTTGATGAAGGAGAAAAAGTGGATCCCACATTTTTTAAAAGTCTTGTGGGAAGTTTGAGGTACTTGACTTGTACCAGGCCAGATATACTCTTTGCAGTTGGAGTAGTAAGCCGCTTTATGGAAGGTCCTACCTCCACTCATTTGAAAGTTACTAGAAGAATTCTTCGTTACCTAAAAGGAACGATTGACTTTGGGTTATTTTATTCTTCTTCTAATGATTTCAACCTTATGGGATATTGTGATAGTGATTATGCAGGATATATTGATGATAGAAAAAGCACAACTGGTTTTGTATTTTTCTTGGGTGATTGTGTTATTTTTTGGAGTTCAAAGAAACAATCAATTGTTACTCTCTCGACTTGTGAATCTGAATATGTAGTAGCAACATCTTGTACCTGTCATGCTATTTGGCTGAGAAGATTGTTGAAGGAGCTCAATTTACCACAAATTGAAGCTACAGAGATTTGTAGTGACAACAAATCCGCACATGCACTCATAAAGAATCCGGTGTATTATGATCGTAGCAAGTATATAGACACAAGGTATCACTTCATTAGAGAATATATTGCCAATAAAAATGTAGAACTCAAATATGTGAAATCTCATGATCAAGTTGTAGATATCTTCACAAAGCCTCTCAAGTTTGAAGATTTTCAGAGATTGAGATCAAGACTTGAAATGACCAAGAAAATTCAAAATTAAGGGGGAGATTTGTGGGACTAATCTAAAAAGAAATAAAGAAAAGATGGAAAAAGGTAGCAAGTTGGGCGGCTGGAAAAAGTTGCCAAGGTGGGCGCCTGACTTCCTTGAAATAAGTTGTAAGCAATTTGCATTTTGCAATTGCAAAAGTCAAATTTGATTGGCTGAATTGGACGAATCCTTCCCTTATAAATAGAGCCATTTAGTTTCATCTCAAACACACAAAAAATAAGAGAGAAGTATTAGAGATGTGAGTGAAAATAAAGTGGAAGTAATATTATGGTGAGATATTTAAAATAAAGAGTGTTATTTCTTTTGAGTCGTAGTAGTCTTTTGACACTACAAAATTATAATATTATAGTGGTATTATATTGTTCCTTTCGGATATTGTATTTGACCCCATTAAAAGATTTTGTGTCATTATTACTCTCTTGTTACTCTCTTGTATCATTATTATTTATCGTGGATATTATTCTTGGGTGTGATATTATTTTTCCCAACACCGTTAACCACCGACGAAATTCAGTCAAAGTGCTCCGAACAAACAAATTTAATGCTGTTTATCAATGGTCTGCTTGTTTCTTATCCTATTCATCACTTGCCCTTATAACTTGGCATATTTCATTGAAGTGAAGAGAGGATTACAGTGACCGAGCCAATTGTTCAAGCAACTAACAAGAGTGAATTATCTAGAGCCTCCAGCTAAATGGTGGATCACTTGAACATCAACAACATTTATGGATCTAGTCATAGGCAATTAGTAGAGGGCTGCATCCTACTGAAAAATCTGTGTTCTGTTAACTAATACTTTCCCTTGATTTTAGGCTTCAAAAAAAAATTCAATTTGTTTACCAGCTCATTTTGAAGTAAGATGTTTCCTTTTAAACTAGCTTTTTTGACTTTTGCCAAATATTTCCTTCTTGTACTTCAAATTGGATTCAGTTCAAACTAAACTTTTACACTCCATGCCATGGTAAAGTTGTGTCTCATGAAACGGGAGTTGGGCGTACCTTCTATTCTTCGCACATGCTGGATATGATCCTAAAATTGCTATGCTTTATGCTCATGCTTGAAGACATTACTTGGAATTATGCACTCGAGCACCAGTTAATGCGCTGGCTAGCTCAATTTGATTTTAAGTTTTCTAGCCTTGAATTCGTAACTGCTTACTTCAAATGTGATTTTTCTATGGCATTCTGATTTTTCTTACATGATCTGATATTATAAAATATATAAGAAGCATGCTACAAACTTTCGTGAGAAGAGTGAAATTGAGTGAGATTAGACGGGATTGTAGTGTCTAAATGCAAATAGTTCAGAGATTAGGCTCGATGTTCTAGGAGAATAATATAATATCTCAAGATGTTACGCATAGAATGGTTGAAATGGAAAAATATTTTTTTTTAATATATATATATATATATATGGCAGCTAAAGTCCTACGTGTCCACAAAATGAGTATCACTATGCGCATGCAAGATATGATTAGATTCGATTACTTTATAAAAAAAAATGAATACATTGGACCGAAGGCGTAAGTAGCACACATTAAAGATAAATGAGAGAAACTCGCTTGAGATAGTTTGGTTATATCGTGAAATAATTTTTGGATGCACTTGTTGGAACTATGTTTTAGTCACGTTAGTGTGTTTTCTCCAGTTCTTATATATTTTATGCATCTTTTAGTCCTATATGAGATTTTACATGCCATTGAAAATATAAAGTAATTATTATTGTTGTTGTTATTATTATTATTATTAATGGATCATGAAGCGGCATGGTTAGTGAGAATCCATATAGACAATCCTAACCTGATTGAGGATTGAGACTTAGTAGTTGTTCAGTGATATAAACTTCCATCACATATGGTTCTTCTAGAATAATGGTTCAGGTGAGCTGACCGAGTTAATGTATTAAGTGGATGAATTACCCTGGTTTTTAATTCACTGTTAGCATGGTTGAATTTACCTTTTGTCATATTTAAACCTAGCCCAACTTGATCAGACATATGGAACTGGTGCTAAACCTTCATTCTACTTGATGTCAGCTTACACTAATATACTGTGTACACAAGAATCTAAACAAGTTTTATAACAATTCGACCCGTCGTTTTGAACTTTACCATTTCGTTCGGCGGTTTGAGACTTTGAGTAGTTTTAGTTGATGCATTATGACTTGCGTGTATGGTTGGGTTTCATTTACTAGAGGTTCGGAGTTGATTTGAAAAAATAATTCTCAATTCGGAAGCCTTAAATTGGAAGAGTTGACCAATATTTGAATTTTGAATAAACAACCACGGAATCGGGATTTGAAGGTTTTAATAGGTTTGTATGGTGATTTTGGACTTGGGAGTATGTTCGGATTTGGATCCGGAGGTTCCTAGAAGAGTTCATAAATTTGACCGGGAGTTGACTTTATTGTTATCGGCTTGGATACGTTCTAGGACTTTGGATAGATTCATTTAGTTGATTGGTTATGTGCAAAGACTAGTTGCGATCCTATATGTCTAAGTGTAATTCGAACGAGTTCGGCAAAGTCTGAATGTTTGAAAGTTAAGAAAATGATTTGGTCTTAGATTCTTGGTTTTGATGTTATTTATATTATTTTGAGCCTTTGGATAAGTTTGAATTATGTATATGGACTTGTTGGCAGGTTTGGACGGGATCCCGAGGGGTTCAGGTATGATTCGGGGTAGTTTCGGATTATTTTGGTGAAGTTAGGAACTGTTGAAGTTGCTCGTGTCAGTGGTTCATCGCAATTACGGAAGGTAATTGAGGCAGAGGGGTTTCGTTAAGCGCGTTTGCGACCTACAGTTCGTGTTCGTGTAGTGTCATGATCAGGAGTACCGCGTTTGCAAGATTGGGTTCGCATTCGTGAAGCAATGGAGTTTGGCTAGGGCTTGGTGCTCCATGTTCGCGGTCAAAGTGACGTGTTCGCGTAGAGTTGGTAGCAGGTGAATTGCGTTCATGCTGAAGGCTTCACGTTCGCGAAGTGTAACTGGGGGCTGGAGGTTGTTTGGCCTTCGCGATCGCGAGGGGACAGCCGCGATCGCGAAGGGTTTACCTGGAGCAGATTTTTAAGTATTATGTTTTTGGACTTTTGCCCATCATTTCATATTTTGAGCTCTAAACCTCGAGATGAGGAGAATTTGAAGAACAATTTTACTACTACATTAGAGGTAAGTAGTTTTCACTTGAATTTTGCTTTATATCTTAATTCCTCGTAGATTTCTACACGTAAAACTTGGAATTGTAAGGTAAAATTTGGGGGTTTTGTCTACCATTTAAGAGGATGTATGTGTCTACCATTAAAGAGCATGTATTTTGGGGATTTGAGGGTCGATTTGGACTCGGTTTGGGAATCTAATCACATATTTGAACTTGTGGGGTTATGGGTAGCCAGAATGTACCCCTTGACTTGTGGTTTTAACCATGTAGGCCAAGGTTGACTTTTGTTGACTTTTGGAAATTTGATTAAAGATCAAAACATTATTGTTTGGAGTTGTTTCCTATGTTTTATTTGACGTCATTGAGTTGTATTTGACTATATGCGAGTTGTCTGGAGTTGGATTTGGACTGTAGGTGATTGTTGCTTGATTTTAGCTTACCAGGTAGAGGTAAGTCTCTTGTCTATCCTTGTAACAGAGAATTCTCTACATAGGTAATCTATTAGCTACTTGATTCATGATTTACGAGCCACTTGTATGCGAGGCGACGAGCTTATATGCGTAGCTAGATCTTAACTATATCCAATATTGTTGACTTGAATTGTACTTTGTTGGATTATGTGAAGTTGTTATACATATTTAATTGATTCTATGACTATGTGATACTTTATATTCATAACTTAGGAGCATGCCTAGGGTTATGACTTGATGATTTAATATGAAAGATTATTTTGCCTTGTTGAGCTTTATTATAAATCCATATACATACACTTGTCTTAATTGCTCCATGATTTTGGAGATTCTATGGCCTAATTGGCTCATGATAAATAACATGAATAAGCTAGAATATGCTATATAGCTTATTGAGCCATTGTAATAAATTAAGCTATATGATTTTTCATAGTCATCTTTTAGACATATGAGCTTTTTATCCGTATTCTTATTGTCATGTCCGGTTCCCTTTTATTACATTATTTCATATCATATGCATGAGTTAAAGAGTTGGATGATGTCGAAATATTGAGGAATATGGCATAGGGATAATGTGTGCGAGTATTGGCTATCGATTATTGATGGTCTTATGATTGAAATGGGTTGAACGCCGCATCAATTGATTAGTAATATTATGATTTGAACGGGTTGCATGCTACATCATTTGATCGATAATCATTAATTATAAAACTTGAAAGAGGAAGAGATGTTGTTATCTTTTGTTGGATTGTTTTAAGGCTATATATATATATATATATATATATATATATCTATATGTTGTTATGAAATTGGGGAAAATAAATTGATAATTATATGGTTTATGTTGTTATGCATATCTATATGTTTATTAAGTGAATTGATGAAACAAACATATGAAACTATAAATTGAAAGTGAAGCTTGAGGTGTTAGTGCATATTGGACTATTTTAAAAGGTTTTTGAGCTAGGTTTCGACTGGTTCATTATGTAGTATCTTGGATATGTTATTGTTGATGTTGTTCCTATTATTTTGGTGCTGGTATGAGTTGGATGGAAATGAAATTTTATAGGGAAAATGCTGTTCGATTTTCTATAAGTGACCTACTAGCTTAGAAGCATGTTTGTAAGTCCTTCTATGACATTAACTACAAGTTTAGTGTCTTAATGTAGATTGAAGTCTTCAAGAATATATACGTTGAGTCGTTAAGTAAACGAAAAAAGGTATGTTAAGGCTCACTCTTTCCTTCTTCTGGCATGATCTACAAAGAATGTGATTATAACATCGTTACTTCAAAAGGAACTATATTCTCAAGATTAAAGCTTGTGAACCTCATTATTTTATATTATTATAGTTCATGACACTTATTGTTCTTTGTGGGGATCACTTCCCGCCTTTATAGCCTTTGAATCTTATATCTTCTTATGATCCTTGTTGACTCTCGAATAATTGATACATACACAGTTACATAACGATAGTTGGAGGATAATAACCTTGAGTCACTCCTATCAGATCCATAAGGCCCTTCAGAGTCATTGCTTGTATTGCACTTATATAGATGTATCTGCTTTAATCTACTGAGCCGCGCTATAGTCCGTTGGGTACGACACCTATTGTGCAACCACTAATCAATTAGGTATTATCGAGCCCTTTGTGGCCGGGTATGACTGAGTCTTCTTTAAGGCCGGGTATGTTTCGAGATATTACCAAATCCTTTTAAAGTCCGGGTACGACCGAGTCCTCTTCGAGGTCGGGTATGTTATGATATGACATGATTTTCCCCAAAGAGTGGCTCGATACTATATTATATGGCCCGGTCGAGTGCCTTGATTCTTATAGATATGCATATGTGTGTGTGTGTGTGTGTATGTGTGTGTGTATATATATATATATATATATATATATATATATATATCCATGATTGTGATAGTGTATGCCCTTAGAGTCTTGTTATGAGTTTCAGGTTGACTTCTAAACTCTTCTTTCATATTTCATCTTCTATTTATATGCTTTACCTGCCTTACATATTAAGTACATCTTTCATACTGACGACCCCTTGTTGGGGCGCTGCGTTTCATTCACACAGATATAGATAGAGATTCAGACGATACTTCACAATAGGTGACCAACTCAGTTGAAAGTTGTCACACTCCTTTATTCCGGAGCTGTCTAGTGAGTTGGTAGGTATGATGGTTGCATATATGTACATAGTTGGGTATGGCGGGGCCCTGTCCCGACCTTATGATGTTTATGTACTCCTTAGAGGTTTGTAGACAGATGTTATGTGTATTGATGGTCATGGCGGCATGTTAGGTCCTTCTCACGTATATAAGCTTTTATATTATTGTGGGTCATCCTTTGTCGATTGATCTTTCATATTTTAATCATATTATCCCATGGTGTCCCATTTACGCATGATAGCATGGTTATGGATGAACGTTATGTTGGTGCTCGGTGAGGTAGGCCCGAGTGCCCATCATGCCCCTCCGATTTGGGATGCGACCGAGGGGCTATGGATGCCTGATTATCGTCTCGATGTGTTGTCTAGTCTTAGATGTGAATGTGTTGGTTAATCCTTCAGTTATTCATTTGTGAGATGAAGCGAATTCTTGTATATGGTTGGTGAGTACAAACTTGGGAGGATTAATTGATTACATAGTGGTTATGAATATGGTAGGGTCATAGAGAGATGTCCTTTGGAGGATATATAGGTGGGTTATCTCATGCGAGGAAGTGTGAGGCTGTGTGATCCTTATGAGGTTTCTATGAAGAGTTTTTCTTCTATCCAGTGGGATGTGTGTGCTACGATAATATTTTGGATCGTTTGAGGAGGTTCGCACTAGTGTCACGAGAATGAGTATGCACTTGGTGGATGATTTGGAAGGCGTGATGACTAGTACTGTATAAGCCTATGAGGAGATGCATGTGGATGGCAGTGTGAGATCATGAAGGAAAATTATGGTGGATTAGCAGATAATGTGCTTTGTGGCTTCGATCCAAGTGATAGAGTTTACTATCAACGATTAGGTCATATGGGCCTATGTTATTATAGTTCTTGGACTATGATATGCTTGTCGATTAGTTATGAATTGATGAGGATGACTCCGAGGATGATTCGAGCATGGGATTTGCTAGATGCATGATGTACTATATTTTAGGGGTATATGAAAATCTTGGTATGATTCAGGTTTGTTATTACTTTGTGGATGTAGTGTGCATATGGAATGAACTATTCGATTGTTCCTTTCATGGTATGCATGCGCTAACAAAGTGTTGGTTGTTCAGCATATTTGGCTATGTATTCGGGACTTGGCCGGAGTGAGTGTCTCTCGAGGATGGTTGTAGTGGGTTCATGATTCATATGTGGTATCTTGAGGATTTGCATAATTTTATTATGTGGCAACGGATTTGAGATTTTCCTTGGATAGTGCAAAGACTTGCAGTATTTCTATAAGATCATTAATTCTACGTTGTTGTATTAGGGAGATGAAAAAGACAACTGTGGATTCGTAGAAGGCCTCTTCAGGGCGAGCATTTCGATTTGAGCTACTTTTGGGATTAATAGTCTGCGTGAATTGGTTGATTGGGATAGATCCAATTCTGATGGCTTGGCTGTATGCTAGTGGGTTTTGAAGAACTCACGATGGTTTTGACCAAGGCTTGAGGTTGATGTCTTCTATGGGCATGGGAGTTTGTTGCATGTTGTGATGCTCTCTTGGATTGAGTTAAATGAAAGGTTTCTGGTTGATGAAAATTAATCCTACTCGTGATTCAAATTTGATGATGAGATTCCCGTATTTCCATATTATAGCATGGTAGATGTAGTGAGTTATGAAACACTAGGATTGTATGGACAAGGTTGCAGTTTATTTCAGAAGAAAGGTCAGGAGTTTTAGACAACATGGGAGATTTTAGATGTTTCAGAGGAAGCTAGCAACATCTTGTATCGCTTAGGAAGAGTGTGTGTTGTGTAAGGCACATTGTGTATTAATTTATAGATGCTTGACTAGTATTACAATAATCGTCTGATTGTACAACTGATGTTCAGATTTTTTCTACATGCAGCAAAAGATTTATGAAAGTATTTCTCGCAAGGTGATTGTGTATGAGTGATGTTCCAGTCATTTGAGTGGGAGAGTCGGAGATCAGGTATGGACATTTTTGTATTCTTGAGGTTTAGAGACTGGTTGTTCTCAGAGGCAGACTGTTCCTTGGTTGCGGACCATGAAAGTGTGTTAAGAGTTGGGACGACTGATTTTATGTCTTGTGGTTGGGTCACTATGGATTTTTGGAAGGTTATTTACCTATTATGGGATGATCTAAATTGTTTTGGGACTCATTGGTAGGCCTAATGAGAATGTGTATTCTACACTGGATCAGGCTTGCTTACTCTTGCGCAGAATTTATTGTGGGTCTATCGGGAAAAATGGATGTTATACACGCCCTAATTTATTTAAAGCGCTACTCTCTTATGCTACGATGGGTTGTGAGACTGCTTGACTATTTACACGCATGATGTGGTTATGCTTAGGCCTTGTGGCAGATTCGAGGGAGATGACTCTTAGGGTGTTGAATTACTTATTGCGCCTTGGTCATGGTTTTCGTGTGTATGGTATATTCTGCTACTCGTTTCTCCATGGTTTTGGTCATGCATCTCATATGTTTCGTTGTTGATACATATGTGTTTGTTGATTATGAGCATTATCGCTCGATGGGCATTCCATGTGGACCAGTATGTTTAGATCAGATTACACGTGCAACGAAGTTATGTTGGGATATGATTATATGTGCTTATTCTGTGTCTTTTGCTTTTCCATTATGGGATGGATTCATAAAATGGTGCTTTCGTGGTTGTAATTATCGAACTTGTTGGACAATTTTCTTATTTGGTTCTCCTTCCATCTTTAGTTATATTCGAGTTGTTGCTTGTTGGATGCACATATTGCATCATATGCGACTTTAGGTGGCATTTGGTGTGGCCTGTCAGTCGAGCAGCTTGTATTGGGTGAGATGAGGTTATTAGACCTAGAATTAGTGCAATTAGAATGAGATAAAATATGTTTGTAGAAGAATATCATTAGTCAGCTTAGAAATTGGCCACGATTCTTGTCGGGCGCAAGAACTCCACAACTTGTTAACTTCATGGGTCGTTATGAGTTACAACATGTTTCTCTCTTCATTGCAGTGCTACGAATATTTAGAATGAGGATTTTATCTGATATGAAGTATATTACAGGTATCAGGTTTGGTGATGAACAACTATCGTGGTTGGAAGATAATGCTATGAGTATATGGATTATGCGGTATATCGTATGGTTACATCTTGGGATTATTTTTATCACTTGATGTGTCTTGTGGGGACTAGTACAGTATATATCTACAAGGATCAGATCTTATAAAGGATTTTGGATGTTGAAATTTAGTTCTAAGCCTGGTGGACTAAGGTCGAAGGAAGAATCTTTAGTCGAATTGTATATGAACTTTTATGGAGTGAGATGGCATGAGATCACCCATGGGTATGTGTATGGCAATCTTATCTCTTGGCACGTTCGAGGACGAACATATATTTAAGTGGGGGAGAATGTAACGACTCCATTGGCTGTTTTTAGTTATAGCATTTCATTTTATGATTTGAGAATTCGAGTGACTTCATATTGTGTATTATGACTTGCGTGTATGGTTGGTTTTGATTTTCGAGAATTTCGGGATTGATTTCATAGATTTATCCTCAATTTGAAAGCTTTAAGTTGGAAGAGTTGACCAAGGTTTGACTTTTGATTAAATGACCTCAAATTCGTATTTTGATGGTTCCAATAGGTTCGCATGGTGATTTTTTATTTAGGCGCATGTCCGGATTTGGATTTAGGGTTCTTAGGATGATTTGGCACTTTTGCCCGAAAGTTGACACTTTGAAGGTTGAGGCTATTAGATTTGTATTGTTATTCTGGGACTTGGAATATGTCCGTTTTGTCATTTAAAACTTGTGTGCAAAGTTTGGTTTCATTCCAAGCTGATTTGATATGAATCGGACACTTGGTTGTGAATATTTGAAGTTCTTGAAATTGAAGGTTCGCATGATGAGTTTTGGTGCTTGATTCTTGGTAATGAATGTTATTTTGACGTTTTGAGCTTACAAGAAAATTCGTATGAGGTTTATATACTTTTTGGTATGCTTGGACGGGCTCCCTGATGCCTTGGGTGAGATTCGGGGTGGTTTCGGATCACTTTAGATGGTTTTGTATTGCTGGTTCTGGTTCATCGCATTTGGGCTGAGTGGATCGCAAATGCGACCATCGTATTTGCGAGAGTTTTGTCGCTTTTGCGACCTGGTTGAGCTAGGAGGACCTCACATTTGCGACGATATGAGTCGCAATTGCGACTATGGATTTATGAGGAGTTGGATCGCTTTTGCGAGATTTGGGTGTCGCTTTTGCAACTAGCAGGTTGGGGGACTTTTCATTTGCGAAGTGTTTGGTCACAATTGCTACATTTGCCGGGTCAGTTGGGTCTCACATTTGCAATCCTGAGATTACTTTTGCGATTGGTCGCAAATGCGACATATGGATATAAGTTGTGTATTTCGAGACTTAGTCCCATTTTCTCATATTTTGAGGCCTTAGACTTGGGGATGGAGAATTTTTGAAGAGGATTTTTAAACAGGAAAAGAGGGTAAATAAATTTTACTTGATTTTGATATTATATCTTGTCTCTCCATGGATTATTATACCTAGATTATGCAATTTGGAAGAGAATATTTTGGGGGGAGGGGGGGGAGGGAGGTTGACTATATTTTGGAAAATAAAAATTGGGGATTTGAGGGTCAATTTTGGAATCTAATGACATATTTGGACTCGTGGGGTTATGGATAGTCGGAATCTACCCCTTGACTTGAGTTTTGACCGTGTGGGTCTGAATTTGTCTTTTGTTGACTTTTTGAGAATTGGGTATAGATTGAAACTTTATTATTTGGAATTGATTGCTATAGCGTTGTTTGATGTTATTGAGTTTTTTTGGCTAGATTTGAGACGGACCGAGGTGATTTTTAAAGGAAAGACTATTTTAGAGGATTGATTTGGGCTTATTGAGGTAAGTGTCTTACCTAGCTTTGATTGAGGGAATTTTTCCTACTAATTGATGTTATTTTCTACATGCGGGAGTGATGTATATATGAGTAGACGAGCGTATATACATGTGCCATGGGTATTCATATTCCGGGTAGATTCTAAATTTCTCTATTCCTTATTTGGTTCTATTTTCTACTTGATTCTATGTGTTATTCAATTGATTGGCTACGTGAGCACGATAAACTATACTAGAGCTAATGTGAGGCTAATAGTACCTTATTTTGAGCATGATGAACTATTTTTGGGGTCATTGTTACACTTTCTTAGACGTAGTCACACGTATTTTATGAACACACACTCGTACTTGTTATTCTTGTGCTATGTCTTTTATTGAATTATGACTACTTGAGTTTTCTTACCCACGTTAGAGACTATGAAATGACTTTAGATGCTTATTTGGGACGTGATGATCATGTGGGTGACGTATTATAAGTTTGGATCGTGGCCCAACATATAGGCATACGTCCTACTTAGGGATCTTCCTTTGTATACATAAACACATCCATGCATAGTTATTTCTCAGTCCACGTGCATCGTATATGCTTATTTTCCCAATCATATGCATACATCACTGCATATGATTTTTGAATAAGGACAGAGGTGTGGCACGAGGTCATTGATGTGCTATTGTGATGATATTGGGGCACGAGGTCTTTGTCGTGTGATTGTGATGATATTGATTTGGCATGAGGTCCTTGTCATGTAGTTGTGATGATGTTGTTATTGTTAGGGCATGAGGTCTTTGCCGTGCGCCTATTGTTATGCACGAGGTTGTTGTCGTACATCGTATGGATATGGATCCATGTCCCTAGGGTCGCCCTCTCATGATTCTCTCTTGATGGCGTACTCACGGATTGTACCCATATTCTAATTTGTATTCAAATACTTCTATCTAGATGTATACAATTTAGGTACACAATAATTCTGATTGTACACAACCAACGAAAATCAGAAATTAAGTCATAGAAGTATTATGTACTTATAGCCTGTTTGGCCAAGCTAGAGAAATCAACTTATTTTGAGAAGTGCTTTTTTCAAAAGTGCTTGTAAAAAAAGTACTTTTGGAGAGAAACAGTTTGTGTTTGGCTAATCATTCTGAAAAGCACTTTTGAGCAATAATTTGTGTTTGGCCAAACTTTTCAGAGAGTGCATTTAAGTATCAAATTACGAATAAGGACATGAATAGATTTACTTAATATTTTTAATATTATAAGTAAATAAATAATCTTAAAAATTTGTTATTATAAACAATAATTAAATCTTTTCATTTTATTTAAGTAAAATATGAAAATAAAATTTAAAAGTACTTAATTTTTTTAATATAAGTTAAATATATTAAAAATCATTCAACTAAAATATAAAAGCATTCACCCAGTCACTATATATTAGAAAGCTATCCTAAAAATAATAAGATATTTATACATTAATATCTTAAGTATTAGGTTTAACGGTTATTTTGGTATATACTATATTTTGTTAAGGGTATTTTTGGTAAGAAGAAAAGTCAAAATTACTTCTGATTTTGGGAAGAAGCTACTTTTTCTGCTTCTTCCCAAAAATACTTTTTTTCTCAAAAAAAGGTTTGGCCAAACACGTCAAGTTAGGAAAAAAAATGCTTTTGAGAAAAAAAAAAAAAGAAGCACTTTTGGCTTCTTGAGAAGCTTGGTCAGACAGGCTATTAGATTCTGATTTTCGTTGTTCTATGACTCTCATTGATTTTTATCTGTATTGTACATGTTATAAAACTACACAAGTTATATTAAGTGAGTATCTTTTGACTTAAAAACGTCGTCCCTATTTCACCGAGATTAGTCAAGATACTTACTGAGTACATGTGGTCGGTTGTACTCATACTAGACTTCTGCACCTTGCGTGCTGATGCCTTCCAAATCCACTCCTCAAAGAGTAAGCGAACACGGTCACATGCAATATAATATACCCAACTATGAGCCGGGGTCGAATCCCACAGAGAACAATATGTAGGCTATTAGGCAACAAAGAGAATTATCGCTTATTATGCTAAGCCAAACACTAATAAAGATTTTTGAAAAAATATTTATATCTAAATGCAAAAATGTAAACTAATCTAGAAAGCAAGTAAAATGATCAATGGCTACAATCATAGATACACGAGGAATTACACTCAAGTAACGATCCAATATATTTTACGATTTTACAAATATGAACAAGTTTATGTTAACTAGCCTCAGATAATAATTCTTTATTAGCTTCTTCCGAAGACTAATAAAACTCCCTAATTAAATTATACCTAAAAAAATTAAGATGATTAAGTTCACCCGATGTGGCTATAAGTAGTTTAATCCTATCCCCGGGTAGAATCTATAAAGTGAGGGTTAACGCCTCAAGTTCTTATTAATTAATCATTCCCCACCCCAAATTATCTTTTTCAAGAATAATTCAAAGTTAATGGCCGAGTCCTAGGGTTAGCTAATCCCTTTGGAAATATTAAAGAACCAGAATAATTAAAGAAATAATTAACTCACTTCATAATTAATAAAAATCATTCAATACATAATTCTAACAAGATATTTAATCCAGACTTTAAATATGAATATTCCCATAAACAAGATTCAAGTATTGAAAAAAATACTACACACTTAGATATTCAATACAAAACAAGAAAATTAAGAAATGAGTAGAAATGGATAAGAAATTTTCATCCAAAATATTCAAGTTCCAAATGTGTGTGCAAGAACCCTAGCTCCAAGCTTGTAATTTTGTTCAAGGATATGCCAAAGACAGCCAAAGATGTGTTTCTAATAAGCTAGACCGTGTATTTGTGGGTTTGGGATAGAGAATATATGAAATGTCCAAGTTGTCTAGGTTTGAAGCCCGTTTGCTGCAAGTGCGGTTCCGCAGATGCGGACAAATGCTCGCGGGTGCGAAGTTTTGTGAAAAATTGGCCTTCAGCAGAAGCAGAATTGCAGGTACACAGATGCGCCTCCGCAGATGCGATCCTAGTGTATTATCTCCTCTTCCGCAGATGTAGACTCGTTCTCGCAACTGCGAGTCCACAAAAGCGGTAATTATATCCCAGGTGCGAGGTCACTGGAAGCAGTTTTGCAATTCTTCAACTATTTTTGCTCAATTCCATTTCATTTGATCTCAACTCTCTTCAGACTACTTTTACATGAAAATCTAGCAATGCACTCTATAAATTACCTCATCTTATAATTAACGGATACAAAAACTAAGAGAAGAGACTAAAATAGGTGGTAAATTCACCACTCATCACGTGCAGATCCTGGAGCTGAGTAGTTGTGAAAGATGAAGCTTTGCATTGAAGACGTACCAGCGTTCCAGATTCAGGCCACCTTTTGCTCATGGTAGTTTATGACTTCATTTCTGTTTATGTACACTTCAAACAAATGTTGTATTTATTCTTCATCCAATCTTGTAAATCTAAATCATAGTGGCTCATGACTTGTACTACCAGTCCTTGGGATAGTTTTATTGAATTCTCTTTCGGTCTTTATTATTAATATTGATAATTTCTCATTATAGTTGTAACTTATATTGCCTGGCTTACCTAGCGGGCTAGGTTATATGCCATCACGACTTGGTGACTTTTTGGGTCATGACACCTTTAGTTGATCATTTTATTATTTTTCATGTTTACTTTTATTATTTCTCTCATTATTTATCCTTTTATTTTCTTGTACGTACTCTTGCTTTTTAAATGCACAAGTTTATAAGTAGGTGTCTTGTCATAGGCTCGTGACTACCTCGTTGGGTTAGGCTCGATACTTACTGAGTACATTGGGTCGGCTGAGTTCATACTATGCTTTTGTACTTTTTGTGCAGATTCCGACATTGGACCTAGCTGTGTTTCTAGGGGTGACTAGATTGGTCATGTTGCATGCCCTATTTCGAATAAGGACAGAGGTCTGGCACGAGGTCATTGATGTGCTATTGTGATGATATTGGGGCACGAGGTCTTTGTCGTGTGATTGTGATGATATTGATTTGGCATGAGGTCCTTGTCATGTAGTTGTGATGATATTGTTATTGTTAGGGCATGAGGTCTTTGCCGTGCACCTATTGTTATGCACGAGGTTGTTGTCGTACATCGTATGGATATGGATCCATGTCCCTAGGGTCGCCCTCTCATGATTCTCTCTTGATGGCGTACTCACGGATTGTACCCATATTCTAATTTGTATTCAAATACTTCTATCTAGATGTATACAATTTAAGTACACAATAATTCTGATTGTACACAACCAACGGAAATCAGAAATTAAGTCATAGAAGTATTATGTACTTATAGCCTGTTTGGCTAAGCTAGAGAAATTAACTTATTTTGAGAAGTGTTTTTTTCAAAAGTGCTTGTAAAAAAAGTACTTTTGGAGATAAACAGTTTGTGTTTGGCTAATCACTCTAAAAAATACTTTTGAGCAATAATTTATGTTTGGCCAAACTTTTCAGAGAGTGCATTTAAGTATCAAATTACGAATAAGGACATGAATAGATTTACTTAATAGTTTTAATATTATAAGTAAATGAATAATCTTAATTTATTATTATAGACAATAATTAAATCTTTTCATTTTATTTAAGTAAAGTATGAAAATAAAATTTAAAAGTACTTAATTCTTTTAATATAAGTTAAATATATTAAAAATCATTCAACTAAAATATAAAAGCATTCACCCAGTCACTATATATTAGAAAGCTATCCTAAAAATAATAAGATATTTATATATTAATATCTTAAGTATTAGGTTTAACGGTTATTTTGGTATATACTATATTTTGTTAAGGGTATTTTTGGTAAGAAGAAAAGTCAAAATTGCTTATGCTTTTGGGAAGAAGCTACTTTTTCTGCTTCTTCCCAAAAACACTTTTTTCCCAAAAACACTTTTTTTTCAAAAAAAAAGGTTTGGCCAAACACGTCAAGTTAGGAAAAAAAATGCTTTTGAGAAAAAAAAAAAGAAGAAGCACTTTTGGCTTCTTGAGAAGCTTGGCCAGACAGGCTATTAGATTCTAATTTTCGTTGCTCTATGACTCTCATTGATTTTTATCTGTATTGTACATGTTATAAAACTACACAAGTTATATTAAGTGAGTATCTTTTGACTTAAAAACCTCGTCCCTATTTCACGGAGATTAGTCAAGATACTTACTGAGTACATGTGGTCGGTTGTACTCATACTAGACTTCTGCACCTTGCGTGCTGATGCCTTCCAAATCCACTCCTCAAAGAGTAAGCGAACACGGTCACATGCAATATAATATACCCAATTATGAGCCGGGGTCGAATCCCACAGAGAACAATATGTAGGCTATTAGGCAACAAAGAGAATTATCGCTTATTATGCTAAGCCAAACACTAATAAAGATTTTTGAAAAAATATTTATGTCTAAATGCAAAAATGTAAACTAATCTAGAAAGCAAGTAAAATGATCAACGGCTACAATCATAGATACACGAGGAATTACACTCAAGTAACGATCCAATATATTTTACGATTTTACAAATATGAACGAGTTTATGTTAACTAGCCTCAGATAATAATTCTTTATTAGCTTCTTTCGAAGACTAACAAAACTCCCTAATTAAATTATACCTAAAATAATTAAAATGATTAAGTTCACCCGATGTGGCTATAAGTAATTTAATCCTATCCCCAGATAGAATCTATAAAGTGAGGGTTAGCGCCTCAAGTTCTTATTAATTAATTATTCCCCACCCCAAATTATCTTTTTCAAGAATAATTCGAAGTTAATGGCCGAGTCCTAGGGTTAGCTAATCCCTTTGGAAATATTAAAGAACCAGAATAATTAAAGAAATAATTAACTCACTTCATAATTAATAAAAATCATTCAATACATAATTCCAACAAGATATTTAATCCAGACTTTAAATATGAATATTCCCATAAACAAGATTCAAGTATTGAAAAAAATACTACACACTTAGATATTCAATACAAAACAAGAAAATTAAGAAATGAGTAGAAATGGGTAAGAAATTTTCATCCAAAATCTTCAAGTTCCAAATGTGTGTGCAAGAACCCTAGCTCCAAGCTTGTAATTTGTTCAAGGATATGCCAAAGACAACCAAAGATGTGTTTCTAATAAGCTAGACCGTGTATTTGTGGGTTTGGGATAGAGAATATATGAAATGTCCAAGTTGTCCAGGTTTGAAGCCCGTTGGCTGCAAGTGCGGTTCTGCAGATGCGGACAAATGCTCGCGGGTGCGAAGTTTTGTGAAAAATTGGCCTTCAGCAGAAGCAGAATTGCAGGTACGCAGATGCGCCTCCGCAGATGCGATCCTAGTGTATTATCTCCTCTTCCGTAGATGTAGACTCGTTCTCGCAACTGCGAGTCCACAAAAGCGGTAATTATATCCCAGGTGCGAGATCACTGGAAGAAGTTTTGCAATTCTTCAGCTATTTTTGCTCAATTCCATTTCATTTGATCTCAACTCTCTTCAGACTACTTTCACCTGAAAATCTAGCAATGCACTCTATAAATTACCTCTTCTTATAATTAACGGATACAAAAACTAAGAAAAGAGACTAAAATAGGTGGTAAATTCACCACTCATCACGTGCAGATCCTGGAGCTGAGTAGTTGTGAAAGATGAAGCTTTGCATTGAAGACGTACCAGCGTTCCAGATTCAGGCCACCTTTTGCTCATGGTAGTTTATGACTTCATTTCTGTTTATGTACACTTCAAACAAATGTTGTATTTATTCTTCATCCAGTCTTGTAAATCTAAATCATAGTGGCTCATGACTTGTACTACCAGTCCTTGGGATAGTTTTATTGAATTCTCTTTCGGTCTTTATTATTAAATATTGATAATTTCTCATTATAGTTGTAACTTATATTGCCTGGCTTACCTAGCGGGCTAGGTTATATGCCATCACGACTTGGTGACTTTTTGGGTCATGACACCTTTAGTTGATCATTTTATTATTTTTCATGTTTACTTTTATTATTTCTCTCATTATTTATCCTTTTATTTTCTTGTACGTACTCTTGCTTTTTAAATGCACAAGTTTAGAAGTAGGTGTCTTGTCATAGGCTCGTGACTACCTCGTTGGGTTAAGCTCGACACTTATTGAGTACATTGGGTCGGCTGAATTCATACTATACTTTTGTACTTTTTGTGCAGATTCTCACATTGGACCTAGCTGTGTTTCTAGGGGTGACTAGATTGGACACTCGGGGAGACTCGAGGTAGTGTTGTATGTTCGTTCGTAGACTCTAGAGTCACCTTCCTTATCTTGTTACTGTTTTATTGTATCAGACAATATTGTACTTCATTTCAGACCTTGAATTTAGTACTCATTAGAAGCTCATGTACTTCGTGACACCAATCTTAGGAAGTGTTTTATGTCAGTTGTATTGTTTTAGCCTTGTCATGTTGTAGGAGATTTTTCTCTTTATTTATGATATATGATGCTGCTAAATGCTTAGTTTGTTTCATTTATTACTGTTATTGTGTTGGCTTGTCTAGCAAGTTGGTTGGGCGCCATCAGGACCCCTTGGTTGGAATTTTGGTTCGTGAGACATTTTCAACTGTTGTCCATCTCTATATCCATATTCTGGGAATTGAGCGGTGCTTTTGTTTAACTTGTATATTTTTTATTAAACAGACTTTCTATTAATAAAAAAAAGTAGGAGTCTAAGCTAAGTACAATATACTACTCCTACCCTTAGGTCACTACAATTCGAAACATCAATTAATCTAAGTAATACAGTGGCTAAGTTAAGGATAGCAATTTATATCTCACAAAGTCGACTGCCAACTAGCTATGGTTCTGCCTCTGATATGGATATGCAGTGCAATTTCTCTAGAAATCTTCTCAATATCATATCTACCATTCTCGAATCTCAAGGAATTCCTCTCATGCCAAATATTGAAAATCAGCATAGCAAATGTACAGCTTGTGATCGAGGCATTGGCAGTTTTCCTCTTTGCCAGATTACATACACATTGAACTTCTTCTTGCAATGTTCCAATTGATCTCTAATGTCCAAGCCAATGCAGCGGCCTAGACCATAGTTTTCAAGTGTATGAACAAATGAAGAACAGATGGCTAAAAGTTTCTACATCCTTAGCACAGAATGCGCAGTCCATAGGCACTTGAACTCCAAATTTCTAGAGTATATCTATAGAAGGTAGTCTTTCATGTACAACAAGCCATAAATTGAATTTGAACCTAGGAAGTATCTGAGTGTGAAAAATGAAACTCTTCTAAGGAGCTTTTGAAAGTTGAGGAATCGAACTAACATATGCTTTCTTAATCTAGAAACAACCATCTTTTGCCATCATAGTCAGCCTTTGCTCAAGTGTGCCTTGAAGAGAGTTCATCTTTAGTAATGTGTCTCTTCTATCAATAATCTTTCTCATCACCCTGGCTGCAGTCTTTAGTGTGTTCATGTTTTCTAGGTTTCTTTGCTTTATGTAGTAATAGTGTATCTATCTGATCTAGCGAGAGTCTTTTTCAATGGAAATGGCCCATGGCTGTTTCAGTATAGCAACTTTGTTTCAAAGACCCCAAGTTCATCACACAACCCGCCAGCACCTTTAGGTTGACAAAGTATGTCCCAAAAAACCAAGGGTTTTTTTGATGTCACACATATTCCTGTCCGTAGAAGCTTCTACACACTACTTCAATTAGCTTGATGACTTTATTGGGCGAAACAAATATCTAAGACCAATATGTTTGTATTCCAAACAAAACAGACTTAATTAATTAAAGCTTACCAGAGTAAGAGAGCATCCTAGCTGACCAACAGTTCACCCTTGATTTGATTCTCTCAACCAGAGGGAGACACTAATTGATGGTCAACTTCTTTGTAGACAAAGGCACTCCTAAGTACTTGAATGGGACAGAGCCTTTTGTGTAGCCCAAAAATTGCATAATATCCTCTTTTGCATTTGGGGCCAGGATAACAACATAGATGGAACTCTTATCTGTAGTGGCTTGCAGATTAGATGCACAAGATAACTTTCGAAAGGTCTCCTGGATTATCGTAATGGATTTTGTGTCAGCCCTGCAAAACATGAGCAAATCATTAACAAAACATATATGAACCACTCCAAGTCCTTTACACCTTCGTTGTAATTTGAACTCCTTGTTCATTGCTAGCTGGTTCATCTCCCTTTGCAAATATTCTATTGATAAAACAAAAAGGCAAAGGCACATAGGATCCCCTTACCTTATACCCCTTCTAGCCTGGAAAGGTTTTGTTATGACACTATTAAGCACCAGGGAATAAAAAACTGTAGTCAACGCTCCATTACGTAGTTGATGAATTTGTATGGAAATCCAAGATAGGTCATCATACTCCTTAGAAAGTGCCAGTCAAGAGTATCATAAACCTTCCTAAGATCAACTTTAAGAATAAACATAGGAGACATTCCTTCCTTGTGTAACCGTTAAAGAGATCTTGACTAAACAATATGTTATCAATAATTCTAACCCTTAATGAATGATAATTGTGAGTAGCCATCAACCCAAGGTGCTTTATCCATTGGCATATCTTTTATAGCAGCATCAATTTTTTCCTTAGTAACCTCTTGAATCAGCCTTTGTTTTTGTATCCTTGTAAAACATGATCCACTTTTGGTTACTATGGTATTAGGGCATGGCATTACTCTATTACTATCACCCATAAGTTTGGTGCAAAATGATAGGAATATAATTCTGCTTCCACAGCCTTTGGATCAGTCTCTTTAATTCCCACCTTATTGTATATGGAAGATATTCTTTCTAGATCTGATTTTTAATTACGCATGAAAGTACTTGCAGTTTGAATCCCCACTATCAATCAAAAAAGCTCTGGATTTTGCCTCATCACTTTCTTTTATACAGAACTCCACTTTTCTATCTGACTAATGAATGCCTTCTCTTGATCAAGCAAAGACTGGCAGAAAGGTTGAGTCACTATAGTAGCTTGCACACTCTCTAGGCTCAGTCTGGCTTGATTCAAACTTCTGTGCATAGGAAGCAATAATAGAGTTCAAGTCTTTGAGCTCAATCTTGAGTTTTGCAGTATCTGCCATATGCAATCTTTGAGCTCATATTCTGCTGCCAAACTCTTCTAACCAGTTCCGAGAAATCCTTGTGCTCCATGATAGTAGTGTAGAGTTTAAATGGTTTAGGATGAACACTAACTCTTTTCTAGCATTGTATAAGTATAGGGGAGTGATTAGAAACTCCTCAGCTTCTACATGGACAAATTGTTGTATCCAGTAGAAGTCCCAAATGCCCAATCTATCTTGATATACACTCTACTACCAGCTTTTTGTTTATTACACCAAGTGAAGAATCATCCCTTTTTCTATTAGTGGATTTAGCTGAAGATTATCCATAAGGCCATTGAAATCTTGTATTTCAGTTTGTGTGACTGGCTGGCCAATCCTATCCTCTGTTAAAAGTACATTATTAAAGTCTCCATTGATAATTCAAGCACTTTGAATTTGAGTCTGTAAGTCATTCCATAAAATGTCTCTCTGTTGCTGCTCATTTTTGGAATATACCACTGCTACCAATGCAGACAAATTAGCTGTTGAGTTTTTCACAAAGCATTGGATGAATTGTTCATGTACATGAAGAATTTGTACTGTGAGATGTCTCTTCCATAGTAACTGTAGACAATAAATTGCGTCGAGAAAATAAAATCAAGATCGAAAGATATTGCAATAATCGTAGTATTTTATTTCAAACAATACGAGTATTACAATCTCTATGAATCCTCTGATTCTTCTTTCCAACAGTAAATAAAAGAGCCTTCAAGCTTAATCTTAAATTTTATTTTACTTTAATTTAAGTGCTTGAGGTCTGATCTTGATCTTGACGTATTTTTAATCCAAGGGCTTATAGCTTGATCTTGAATTTTCGTCTTGATCTTTTAATCCTTAGAACACTTGAATGCTTGTAGCTTTTAGATAAATCTATAGCGTTTGATCCACGAGCTCTCTCTTGCTTCTTGTTATAACTTCTGGTCTCTTTCTGAGTTATGAAAACCCCTATTTATAGTTTCGGGAGGGAAGAGTTGTGATGAGAATAAACTTTTTCCGACCAATCAGACTGAAGCGTGACAATGCCGTATTTGATTGGCCAGAACACGTCACTTGCATATATGGCATAGTCTCATTGGCCTCTTAATTTGACTTGGCATGCCTTGTCATTTTGACACGTGGCACGATCCTATTGACTCTTCCGTTTGACTTGGCGCGCCACGTCATTCGACACGTGACACCATACTGAGCCTCTAGGAAGATAACATATTGCGTTTAATAAAGTAGGCTCATCACTTTAGCCCAATTAAATGGGTTAGCCCAATGGATTAAGACTTATTTATTTAATCCATATATATTGGACTTATATAATTAATTCAATTATAATAGCCCATAATATTTATTTGGATTAGTATATTTAAAATATAATCCAAGTTGTTTATTAAGTTTTAATCCAATAAATTTTATATGCCTATAAAGACCCCTACTTCAAGACTTGTGTTTGCTCTTTCAAATAAATTTTGGCCTGCAGTATGGTAATCGGAATTTCATCTCCTAAATTCGTTTTTCTATGAAAGCAAGAGGTAGAAAGTTTTGTTAGAAATTATGCCTTATTCCAGGAGATCTAGAAGCACTTCTGCTACTTTCTCTCTTCCCTAACGCTCTTTTTTTTTTTTTTTTTTAAACTTTTTTCAAAGGGCAATGAAAGCTTTCCTTATAAGTTCTAGCTCGGTGGGAACTGGTGAAATATCGAACCAGTCTTGAAATACGTAACAACATATACACATTCATAAGCATTTGTCACCAGCTGAACAAATTTGAATTTTACCTTTCTTGAATTGGGAAAGAAGTACACGTGATTGATTGGCTTGTAAGGACAAAACTTTCCTTTCCATGTAAGCTTGTGAACTTCCTTTAGTACAATTATATTTTTTTTTTCTTTTAAATTGGCATCCTTATGTCTTTTGGCATGCAATTTCACCAGTAGTTTTAATTGTGACGCCACGTACCTCATCTTGCTTTAATCTCTTTCTTGTGTCGTTTGAGCTCTAAATTATCTTAGCTGAATAGTTTGACAAATAGACAAACAATTTTGCTTTACTACTTGCCGCCGGCTAGAAAAGATAAAACATGCGATTTGCCTTATTCTACTTCAAAAAGGACTCTCTAACCGACCTTTGAATTACACCAATTTGGATATCGATTTATCCATGCACAACCGACATTCGCTACCTATTCCAATTAGGAGACTAATTGTTGCAACTTCTCCCACATCGGCAGTATTTCTCAATAGCTTCCCTTCTTGCTCTCCAATTATAGGCATCAATTTGGGGACAAGGCAAGATTAAGGGGCAGCAGTATCCAGGTAGTTTCTTCCTACCTTTTTGCGTTTGTTTTTTTTTTTTTTTAATTCGTCGCCTTTTTCTTTTTTAGATAACGTAAGTAACTTCGTCAAACTACCTCGTACTTTAAAAGTATGAGACGAAAATTTTTAAAAGTTAGCGATGAATACCTTTAAAACTTTAGGCGAAGACCTTTTAAAAGTTCACGCAAATATCCTTAAAAACTCGTGGTCAAATCTTTAAAAGTTCACAGTGAAGACCTTTAAAAGTTCGTGGTGAAGACCGTTAAAAGCACGCGATGAAGACCTTTAAAAATTCGCGACGAAGATCCTTAAAATTTCGTGGTAGAAATCTTTAAAAGTCGGCAGTGAGGACCCTTTAAAGTTCGCCACGAGCACCTTTAAAAGTTCGAAACATACGCCTTTTAAAAGTTCGAAATGAAAACCTTAAAAATTCGAATGCTTTTAAAAGTTCGATACGAATCCCTTTAACAGTTCGCAATGAAAACCCTTTATAAAAACAAAAAAAAAAAAAATAGGCAAAATTTTTACTTATCCATGCTCTCTTTTAAGATCACGATTGTTACTCTTCCCTTTTGACTTAGGTATTAACAAATATATTTTTTTTTTCATGCAACTTGAACATGGTTTACTTCAGAGACTCAACATCTTCTTCCTCAACGTCCAAGTATCTTGTAATTCCAGAGCATATAGATAGTAAAATGGAGATCAGATTGTTAGTTGATACACCACTAACCGACTTATATGCATCTTTGTGGCCACCCTTGCAAAATCCATTTTATTTGGTAGATTGGACTTTTGAAAATACCAAACGTAAGTTCAACACATGAACTCTTCGTTCCCATAATCACAAAGTTAAGAATGTGACAAGTTCCCTCCCATGCTTAGGATGATGAATCCTCAAAGGAGAAGTACATTGGAGTGATTCCTTAACTTTTGGTGACGAATTTCATTATGTTCTAGGCTATTGGGAGTGGACCGAAGATATCCTTAGTAGGAACCATCGAACATTGAGGGCCACCAATATTCACGATGTTCTCTATGCCTCATTGTTTACTTATGATCATTCTACAAGTATCATGCAAGCCTTTTGTGAGGCTTGGTGTCCTCTTACATACACTTTGCTCACCTCAGTTAGAGAGTTATCCATATCCCTTTGGAACTTATTCACTATTGGGGGTCTGCCTTTAATGAGGTCTCCTTATTAGGAAGTTATTTCAAACACTAGAGAACTTATAGGTGCTTACGACAAGGATAAAATGTTCCTTCCACAAGCTTGTTAGCAATTGTTTGATGCATATCACCAACTCCGAGAGGAAAACACTAAAAGTCATGACGTCCATGTGAGAAGATGGATAAAGTTTTGGTGCAAAAAGATTGTAAAGTATGAAGAACCTCCAACGAGAAAAGAAAAGAAGTTAGCTCGTCCCAATCAACACACAACCCCACCGTAGCCATAGATAAAATGGTCAATTGGTCGGAAGTTGAAGATGCAGTATTTGTTAAACTTGGCGTTAGAAGCGACAAGAAAGACAAAGTATACTTGGCTGATTATCTATCATGCTGGTTATGTGTCTTTGTGCTCCCTACAAAAGAAGGTGACTTCATTCGGCCTTAGACTTTCAAGATTGCAGGCCTTCTAGCATGTGGGCAAAGAATTAACCTCGTCGTTCCAGTCTTAGCTTGAATCTACAAGGGCTTAAACACAATTTTAAATGGCTCACCACTCGATCCTTCTAGAGTTTAATTTACTTCCAAATTCATTATGTGTATGGTTGGTTGGCTTGTTAATTCAAAACTCATTTTTCTCTAACAAATAGGCCGGCTACTCCTCTAATGGCCATATATTCAGGTGAGGGAACAACTAGATACTTTGGGAATGAAGACACGAGAAAATGTATTCATGGAGGAGAATGTACTGCATGGACTTCAACAATGCCAAGTAATTCTCAACCATATTATTATCGTGATGATGGCAATGAGGAAGAGTCCGAGTCAAATTATTTTATGAGTATTCGCTCGAATTACCTTCCTTTGAGAAATGGACCGACCTTCATCGTGGAGCCTTATAGCCCTCATCGCTTCAGTCGTCAATTCGGTTTTTATCAAGACATCCCCAGTTGCTTGGATCAAGATTTTCGTGAGTTCTCTTTAGACAAAGAATTGGAACTTTTACAAATTTATGTGTTGTCTAAAAGTAGGTCAAAGGCCTCATTTTCCCCTATTATGTCCAAGATAAAGAAGTATGTCTCGTCCGATTATAAATCTTGATGGGAAAGAGTGCATGGAAACTTCCTTAAAAATCACTTGCAATCTTTGGTGAATACCGTTGGGCCAGTTACTGCTACGCCTTTAGAGATCACGCCTCAAGAGCATAACAGAGAGGATAAACCTCATACTTTAAAATACAAAGTGATTGTACCATGTGACATCAAGGGACCTCCATATAAAGATGTTCAAAAAATGGAAGGGGCCTTCTTAGGCTCATCCAGTCAACGAGGGTTCCTTTCTATTAGGCACTGTTGTTCCTACCTCCAACAAATGCCCATCCCAAAATGAGAGTGATAGTAGTCATGGCGAAAAACTTCAAGCGGGATAAGCCATATTCAAACAAACAAGGAGACACTAATTTGGGTATAGTTGAGATTACTGGCAGAATTGGTAGTGCTTCAAAGACTTTGATGGCTATTAAAGAGGTAGTGATTAAAACTTTCATATTATCTTTTAATATTCAAGTAACTTCACTAACCGTCTATCTTTTTCTATGCAGCTAAACGGTGTTCATATTTCGATAGCGTCACATAAAAGCGAACCACAAGGTAGTAGTGAATCCGTGGTTGATCCAGACTCAAGGAAATCGCTTCCGATATCTAAGTCGGACCTAGAGGTGACTTCCATTCCTAATCTTGGAGCAAAATCAGGGCCTAATTTTCACCAACGATTAGCACCAATGATGCCTACCTTTGATGGAAGAAAGGTTGTCTTGACTCTTCTCAAGGATTTCATTTTGAATGCCTGAGCTAAAATTTATGCCAAACTCTCTGACCTTACTGTAGATAATGTTTCTTCTCTTCAATTCGAGATCCAAGTGATTCACGAGGAGATGGATGGAAAAGGTGTGGATATTTATCCTCTAAAAGACCTCTTGACGTATTTCTTTGATCTTGACACTTCATATGACCATGCATGATCAACTATTTCTGATAAGGTTGTAGATGTTGAAAAATCCACAACTATCTTTAAAAGATAAAGAACATATTGATCTTGTCTTGAAAGAAAAAAGGGAGAAGGTCGAGAAATTGTCTGCCACCAGTCAGTCTCTCAAAGAGGCCAAGAAGAAGGTGAAAAAGTTAAGAGCTATTCTGTAATGACCCGGCCGGTTGTTTTGAGTGGTGTAGCCATGTTCCCCCATTTACTGCTCATTCTATCCTCAGTTATTGATATGTGACTTGCCGGGTAGTTGTTTTAGTTTCGGGGATGTTTTGGAATGAGTTAGGATACTTAGTCTCAAGGTTGGAGTTTTGATGGTTCTGATTACTCTATAGGGTAATTTTGGACTTAGGAGTGTGTCCGGATAGTGATTTGGAGGTCCGTAGTTGATTTTGGCTTGAATTGGCAAAAGTTGGAAAAATGGAAGTTTCGAGAGTTGAGAGGTTTGACCGAGAGTTGACTTTGTGGTTATCGGGCTCGGATTTTGGTTCCGGAAGTTGGAATAGGCACGCTGTGTTATTTATGACTTGTGTGCAAAATTTGAGGTCAATCAGAGTTTATTTGATAGGTTTCGACATAGAATGTAGAAGTTAGAAGTTTATAAGTTCATTAGGCTTGAATTGGGGTGCAATTCATGTTTTGATGTTGTTTGATGTGATTTGAGACATCGACTAAGTTCGTATAATATTTTAGGACTTGTTGGTATGTTTGGTTGGGGTTCCGGCGGCCTCGGGTGGATTTCGGATGGTTAACAGAGTGAAATGGGACTTTGAAGATTGCTGAAGCCTGCTGGTGCTGTGTGTTCTAGTTTCCTTCTATGTGATCGCGTGGATAGGTCCGCGAGCGCAAAGGCTTATTTGGGAAGCTGGGGATTTAGTGCTATGCTATCGTGTGAATGTGTTTGCGATCGCGTAGCTGGAGAAGGCAGTGAATCACGAACGCGTGGGCTAAGCCGCCTTTGCAAAGAGGAAATAAGGCAGAAGCTGGGTCACGTGCTTTGTTCTTCGCGATCGTGTGAAGAGGGTCGCGATCGCTTAGGTCAGTGATGGTTAGTCATCGCGTTTGCATGGTACTTTTCGCGATCGTGTAGGGTTATGTTTTGGGCAGCTTAGTTTTGCGCTTCCGCGATCGCGATTGAGGACTTCTGGGCAGAAGATTGAATCTCAAAAAACGAGGGTGAGTTTATTTCAATATTTGATTTTGGGAGCTCGGATGAGGCGATTCTTGAAGAAATTTTCAAGGGAGTGATTGGTGTAAGTGATTCTAACTTGGTTTTGGTTAAATTATATAAATATTTCCTTGATTTCATCATTGAATTAGTAATTTGGGTTGAAACATTTGGGAAAAATGGAGAAAACTTAGGCCAAAGTTTTGGGGATTTGAGCGGGATTTAGTGTCAGATTTGAGTAATTTTGGTATGGTTGGACTCGTGGTTGAATGGGTGTTTGGATTTTGTAACTTTCATCGAATTCTGAGATGTGATCTCGAGGGTTGACTTTTTAACTTTTGATTAAGAACTTAGCATTTTCATATGGAATTGATTCCTATAGCTTGAGTTGATTGTATCGAATTGTTTGTGGCTAGATTTGAGGCATTCGGAGGCCGATTCGCGAGGCAAGGGCTTGTTGGAGTAGGGATTTTCACGGTTCGAGGTAAGTAATACTTCTAAACTTAGTTGCGAGGGTATGGATCCCTAAAATTTCGTGCAATGTGATTGGTGTTAAGGTGACGCGCATGCTAGGTGACGGGCGTGTGGGCGTGCACCATAGTAATTGTGATTCAGTCGATTCCATGGAACTGTGTAGCTATCTTATCTGAATATTATCACTGTACTCTATGTGTTAGAGCACTTGAGCTGTGATTTATGTTAGAAATCATGTTTCGGCTATGTGCTAGTACTATTGGGACCCACAGTGGTAGTTCTTTATTGTTAAGTTATTTGCTTAAATGTAGTTATGCATTCGGTCGCATTTAGCATTGCATATCATATCTTAGTCTCTATTATCATACATTGTCACACTATGTATTATTGATTTGGGCTGCTTAGCATGAGTGTTGTGAGCCCGAGAGACTGGAGAGATTGATGACTAAGTGACGCCTAGGGCCTGTTTGTGAGTGATATTGATGGGATCGAGATGCACACCGCATCAGGTATTATTGATTCACGATGGGATCAGGCTACGCGCTGCAGCATGATTTATTAGTGCTTGGGCTGGATCTGCCCCTCCGGAGTCTACATATCCACAGTGAGTACATTTGCTATTGATTCATGATAGGATCGGGTTGCATGCCGAAGCGGGTACCGTACAGTGCCGAGTGATTGAGTCTGATGAGTGAGAATTGAGGCAGTCAAGTTGAGTACTCTGAGAGTGTGTGTGCGTGAGGCTTTCATTGTGTTGCATCACATACGATATGCATATTAGCATGTAGATATAGAGATGTCACATTCTTCGTATCAATTTGACTTGACATATTTTATCTGTTTTGTGTTTAACTGTTAAACCTGGAATCATGTCTACATTCCTATACTGGTATCTACAAATTATGAGTTTCTCTGAGATATTATTGTCATATGTTTTGTAAACTTTTGTACTATTTAATTCTATATTTTGATCATATTGGTCAGACTCGTCACTGCTTTAGTCCAAAGGTTAGACTTGTTACTTTTTGAGTTGGTTGTATTCACGCTACACCCCTGCACTTTGTGTCCAGATCCAGGTGTTTCCGTGCACGATGGTTGTTGATCTTGGAGCTTCAGCCTTTCAGAGATTTTCGAGGTAGCTGCCTTGGCCTCCACAGAACTTGACTCTCCTCCCCTATCTCTCAAATTTACTTATTCTATTCTACTTTCTTAGACAGTGTATCCGACTATGTTATTATATAGATGCTCATATACTCAGTGACTCCCGGATTTTGGAAAATTGTGTATTGAGTTGTGGCATTTTTATCCAGTATTTATGAAATTTTTGCTTACTTAAACCTATTTCAGTATATTTTGAATTCCAAAATGTTGGTATGTGTAAGTTGTCAGCTTGTCTAGTATAATGATAGGGGCCATCACGATATGTTGAGTTTTGGGTCGTGACAAGTTGGTATTAGATCCTAGGTTACATAGGTCTTACGAGTCATGAGCAGGTTTAGTAGAGTCTTGCGGATCGGTACGAAGACGTCTATAGTTATCTTCGAGAGGCTACCGAACCATTAGGAAAACTTTACATTCTTGTATTATTGTCGTGCGAATTTGTTGATTCAGGGAACTAAACTTCTATTATTCTATTCTCTCACAGATGGTGTGGACACGTGCTACCGGATTAGGTGGACGACCACCAGTACCACCAGCTAGGGCCACAAGAGGTCGAGGCCACGGTAGAGGCCGCGGTACAACTCGTATAGAAGCTAGAGCAGCATTTGTAGACCTGCTAGTTGCTCTAACTCAGGAGTAGGTTCCAGATATGGTTGAGACAGTGGGGCCAACTCAGGCACCAACTGTACCCATTGTGATTCCAGGCCTTCAGGAGGCTTTGGTTAAGATATTAACTGTTTGCACTAGCCTTGCTCATGCGGTTTCTGTTCAGACCGCGCCAGCCACTTTTTAGGCCGGGGGAGGTACTCAGACTCCCGTCACCCACACTCTAAAGTAGGTGGTACAGGGAATCCAGACACCGGGGGTACTACCAGCCCAGTCGGTTGCAGTTGTTAAGGCCCAGGTGGGTCCCGTTATGAGTGATGAGGAGCAGAAGAGACTAGAGAGATTTGGGAGGCTCAAGCCTCCATCATTCAGTGGGGCTGAGTCAGAGGATGGTCAGGACTTCTTGGATAGGTTCCAGCGGATTCTTCGCACAACGGGTATTCTAGAGACTAGTGGAGTCTCCTTTGCTATTTTTCAGCTATCGGGGGCTACTTTCAGATGGTGGGAGGTCTATGAGAGGAGCAGGCCATTCGGTGCAGCACCACTTTCATGGCATGAGTTCTCTGTTCTCTTTTTGGAGAAGTTTGTGCCACCGACCCACAGGGAGGAACTATGCAGGCAGTTCGAGCAGCTACGCCAGGAGGGCATGTCTATGACCCAGTATGAGATGAGATTTTTAGAGTTGGCTCGTCACGCAGCTTGGTTGGTTCCCACTAAGAAGGGGAGGATTAGGAGGTTCATTGATGGCCTCGGCTATTAGTTGCATTTTGTTATGGCTCAGGAGAATGTATTAGGTGCTAGGTTCGACGAGGTGGTTTATATTGCTTGGTGGCCAGAGTTGGTCCATCGTCAGGAGCACGAGGAGAGGGAGGCCAAGAGGCCTCATAGTTTGGGTGGTTTCAGAGGTGTTTCTTTTGCGGGTCAGGCCTACCACATCAGGGGTCATCCTTATAGACCCGCTCAGATGGCTCGTCGAGTTCATCGTGGCGCATCAGCTAGCCATGGTTCATATAGTGCTCGCCCGAGGCAGTCATCTCTCAGTGCACTCCCAGCTCAAAGTTTGTCTCGTGCTCCTTCGGTTTAGGGTTCATCTGCACTAGGTTCCTCTAGTGGTTATTTTGGTTCTCGGGGTCCGCCTCAGTACTTGCCACCATTATCAGAGAGGGGTTGTTTTGAGTGTGGAGAGTTTGGTCATGTGAAGAGGCATTGTACCTGCCTTTCGGGAGGTCCAGTTCAGCAGAGTAGCCAGGCTGCAACTTCCGCACCAGTTACATCACCACCCACTCAGCCAGCTCGGGGTGGGTCTTAGGTGGAGGCCGATCAGGTGGCGGTTAGGCTCGATTCTATGCTATTCCTGCAATGCCAAAGGCCGTTGCTTCAGACACAGTGATCACAGGTATTGTCTCAGTATGCCACATGGATGCTTTTATATTATTTGACCCCGGTTCCACTTATTCGTATGTATAATCATATTTTGCTCTTTATTTAGATATGCCCCGTGAGTCCTTAGTTTCATATGTTTATATATCTACGCTAGTGGGCGATACTATTATTGTGGACCGTGTGTATCGGTCGCGTATAGTGACTAGTGAGGGATTGGATACTAGAGTTGATCTCTTATTGCTTAGTATGGTTGATTTTGACGTGATCTTGGGTATGGATTGGCTATCTCCATGTCATGCTATTCTGGATTTTCACGCTAAGACCGTGACGCTGGCAATGCCGGGGTTGCCAACGATCGAGTGGAGAAGCTCTCTAGAGTATGTTCCCAGCAGGGTGATTTCTTATATGAAGGCCCAAGGGATGGTTGGGAAGGGGTGTCTGTCATATTTGGCCTTTGTCAGGGATGTTGGTGCTGATACCCCTTCTATTGATTCTGTTTCGGTAGTGCGAGATTTTCCAGATGTTTTTCCTACAGACCTTCCGTGCATGCCACCCGACAGGGATATTGACTTCGGTATTGACTTGGTGTCGGACACTCAACCCATTTTTATTCCTCCGTATTGTATGGCACCAGCTGAGTTAAAGGAATTAAAAGAGCAGTTTTAGGAGCTTCTTGATAAGGGGTTTATTAGGCCTTGTGTGTCACCTTGGGGTGTACCGATTCTATTTGTGAAGAAGAAGGATGGTACTATGCGGATGTGCATCGACTATAGGCAGTTGAACAAGGTTACAATTAAGAACAAGTATCCTTTGCCATACATTAATGATCTATTTGACTAGCTTCAAGGATCGAGGGTATTCTCTAAGATTGATTTGAGGTCTAGGTATCACCAGTTGAAGATTCGGGACTCAGATATTTTGAATACGACATTCAGGACCTGTTATGGTCATTATGAGTTCCTTGTGATGTCTTTCGGGCTGACCAATGCCCCAGCAGTATTCATGCATCTGATGAATAGTGTATTTCAGCCATATCTTGATTCATTTGGCATAGTATTCATTGATGATATCCTGGTGTACTCATGTAGCCAGGAGGAACTTGCCCAACATTTGAGGATTGTACTACAACGGTTGAGGGAGGAGAAACTTTATGACAACTTCTCCAAGTGTGAGTTTTGGCTTAGCTTGGTGGTGTTCATGGTGCATATGGTTTCTAGTGAGTGGATTAAGGTGGATCCAAAGAAGATAGATGCGGTTCAGAGTTGGCCCAAACCGTCTTCAGCTACTGAGATTCAGAGTTTTCTCGGTTTGGACGGATATTATCGTCGCTTTATGGAATATTTCTCCTCCATTGTAGCGCCTTTGACTAGGTTGACCCAGAATGGTGCTCCATTCAAGTGGTCGGATGAGTGTGAGGAGAGCTTTCAGAAGATCAAGACTACCTTGACCATAGCTCTAGTTCTAGTTTTGCCTTCAACGTCGGGCTCTTATACAGTGTATTGTGATGCTTCTCGGATTGGTATTGGGTGTGTTTTGATGCAGGAGGGTATATTGATTGCTTATGCTTCGCGCCAATTGAAGCCCCATGAGAAGAACTACCTTGTTCATGATTTGAAGTTGGCAGCCATTGTTTATGCTTTGAAGATTTGGAGGCATTATCTCTATGGTGTGTCTTGTAAGGTATTTACGGATCATCAGAGTCTCCAGCACTTGTTCAAATAGAAGGATTTAAATTTGAGGCAGCGAAGATAGTTGGAGCTGCTAAAGGACTATGATATCACTATTCTGTATCATCCTAGGAAGGCCAATGTGGTAGCCGATGCCTTAAGTAGAAAGGCGGTGAGTATGGGTAGCCTTGCATTTATTCCTGTTAGTGAGTGACCGCTTGCAGCGGATGTTCAATCCTTGGCCAACCAGTTCATGAGATTAGATATTTCAGAGCCCAATCGGGTTTTAGCTTGTGTGGTTTCTCGGTCTTCCTTATATGATCGCATCAGAGAGCATCAATACGATGATCCCCATTTGCTTGTCCTTAAGGACATGATTTAACACGGTGATGCCAACAATGTTACTATTAGGGATGATGGGGTGTTGAGGATGTAGGGTCGAATTTGTGTGCCTAATATAGATGGGCTATGTGATTTCATCCTTGAGGAGGCCCATAGTTTACGGTATTCCATTCATTCGAGTGCCGCGAAGATGTACCAGGACTTGAGGCAGCACTATTGGTGAAGGAGGATTAAGAAAGATATAGTGGGGTTTGTAGCTTGGTAACTAAAATGTCAGCAGGTGAAGTATGAGCATCATAGACCAGGAGGATTGCTTAAGAGGCTTGAGATTCTAGAGTGGAAATGGGAACGTATCACCATGGATTTCGTAGTTGGGCTCCCACAAACTTCGAGGAAGTTTGATGCTATCTGGGTGATTGTGGATCACCTGACCAAGTTCGCTCATTTCATTCTAGTCGGGGCTACTTATTCTTCGGAGCGGTTGGCGGAGATCTACATCCGTGAGATTGTTCACCTTCACGGTGTGTCGGTGTCCATCATTTTAGATTGGGGCAAGCAGTTTACATCACATTTTTAGATATCAATGCAGCGAGAGTTGGGCACATCGGTTGAGTTGAGTACAACATTCCACCCTCAGATGGACGGACAGTCCGAGCGCACTATTCAGATATTGGAGGATATACTACGTGCTTGTGTCATAGATTTCAGGGGTTCATGGGATCAATTTCTGCCGCTTGTGGAATTTTCCTACAACAACAACTACCAATCGAGCATTCAGATAGCTTCATATGAGGCTTTGTATGGGAGACAATGTCGGTCTCTGGTGGGTTAGTTTGAACCGGGTGAGCTAGGCGATTGGGTACCAACATAGTTCTGGATGCTTTGGACCAGGTTAAATTGATTCAGGATCGGCTTTGCACAACATAGTCGATATAGAAGAGTTATACCGATCAAAAGGTTCACGATGTTGCTTACATGGTGGGGGAGAAGGTACTACTCAAGGTTTCACCCATGAAGGGTGTTATAAGGTTTGGGAAGAAGGGCAAGTTGAGCCCTCGGTACATTGGCCAATTTGAGGTGCTTCAGAGGATTGGAGAGGTGGCTTACAAGCTTGCCTTTCCACCTAGTCTATCGAGTGTTCATCCAGTGCTTCACGTTTCCATGCTTCGGAAGTATGTCGGCGATCCGTCTCATGTTTTAGACTTTAGCCCGGTTCAGTTAGATGGTGATTTGACTTATGATGTGGAGCCGGTGGCCATTTTGGATCGACATGTTCAAAAGTTGAGGTTAAAGAACATAGTTTTAGTGAAGGTGAAGTGGAGAGATGAGCCAGTTGAGGAGGTTACTCGGGAGACCGATGGGGAGATGCAGAGCAGATATCCACACCTGTTTGAGACTCTAGGTACGTTTCTAGAACTGTTCGAGTACGAACGTTTATTTAGAAGGGGGAGAATGTAATGAGCCGGCCAATCATTTTGAGTGTTGTAGCCCTGTTCCCTCATTTACTGCTTATTGTATGCTCAATTGTTGATATGTGACTTGCCGGGGTAGTTGGTTTGGTTCTGGGGATGTTTCAGAATGAGTTGGGACACTTACTCCCAAGGTTAGAAGCTCAAGTTGAAAATGTTGACCAGATATTGACTTGTGTGTAAGCGACTCCGGAATGGACTTTTGATTATTCTGATAGCTCCGTAGGGTAATGTTGGACTTAGTAGTGTGTTCAGATAGTGATTTGGAGGTCCGTAGTTGATTTTGGCTTGAATCGGCGAATGTTGGAAAAATGAAAGTTTGAAGAGTTGAGAGGTTTGGCTACTTTGTGGTTATCGGGCTAGGATTTTGGTTCCGGAAGTTGGAATAGACCCATAGTGTCATTCATGACATGTATTCAAAATTTGAGGTGAAACAGAGTTGATTTGATAGGTATCGACATCGAATGTAGAAGTTAGAAGTTTATAAGTTCATTAGGCTTGAATTGGGGTGCGATTCGCGTTTTGATGTTGTTTGATGTAATTTGAGGTCTCAAGTAAGTTTGTATGATGTTTTTGGACTTGTTTACATGTTTGGTTGGGGTCCCGAGGGCCTCGGGTGCATTTCAGAAGGTTAACAGAGTGAAATGTGACTATGAAGATTGCTGAAGCCTGCTGGTGCTGTGTGTTGTGGTTTCCTTCTATGCGATTGCGTGGATAGGTCCGCGATTGCGAAGGCTTATTTGGGCAACTTGGGAGTTAGTGATATGCAATCGCGTAGCTGGAGAAGGTAGTGAATCGCGAACGCGTGGGCTAAGCCGCATTTTCAAATAGGAAATGAGGCAGAAGCTGGGTCATGCGCTTTGTTCTTTGCCATCGCGTGAAGAGGGTCGCGATCACGTAGGTCAGTGATGATTAGTCATCGCGTTCTCATGGTACTTTTCACAATCATGTAGGGTTAATTTTTGGGCAGCTTAGTTTTGTGCTTCACGATCGCGAAGCATTTTCCGTGATCGCGATTGAGGACTTCTAGGCAGAATATTAAATCTCAAAAATGAGGATTTGAGTTTATTTCACAATTTGATTTTGGGAGCTCGGATCGAGGTGATTCTTGGAGAGTTTTTCAAGTGTGTGATTGGGGTAAGTGATTCTAACTTGGTTTTAGTCAATTTAAATGAATATATCCTTAATTTCATCAATTAATTAGTGATTTAGGTTGAAACATTTGGGTAAAATGGAGAAAATATCTTAGTTCATATTTTGGGGATATGAGCGAGATTTTGGTGTCGGATTTGAATAATTTTGGTATGGTTGGACTCGTGGTTTAATGACTATTCCGATTTTGTAACTTTTATCGGATTCTGAGACGTGGGCCTAGGGGTTGACTTTTGAGTTGACTTTTTGACTTTTGATTAAGAACTTAGCATATTCATATGGAATTAATTCCTATAGCTTGAGTTGATTGTATAGAATTGTTTGTGGCTAGATTCGAGGCATTCGAAGGTCGATTCATGAGGCAAGAGCTTGTTGGAGTAGAGATTTGCACAGTTTGAGGTAAGTAACACTTCTAAACTTGGTTCTAAGGGTATGAATCCCTAAAATTTTGTGCTATGTGATTGGTGTTGAGGTGATGCATATACTCGGTGACAGGCGGGTGGGCGTGCACCGTAGTAATTGTGATTCAGTCGATTCCATGGAACTGTGTAGCTATCTTATCTAAATATTATTACTGTAGTCTATGTGTTAGAGCACTTGAGCTGTGATTTATGTTAGAAATCATGCTTAGGCTTTGTGCTGGTACTATTGGAACCCACAGTGGTCGTTCTTTATTGTTAAGTTATTTGCTTAATTGTAGTTATGTATTCGGTCGCATTTAGCATTGCATATCATTTCTCAGTCTCTATTATCATGCATTGTCACACCATGTATCATTGATTTGGGCTACTTAGCATGAGTGTTGTGAGCCTGAGAGACTGGAAAGATTGATGACTGAGTGACGCCTAGGGCCTATTTGTGAGTGATATTGATGGGATCAAGCTGCACGCCATAGCAGGTATTATTGATTCACGATGGGATCAGGCTACGCGCCGCAACATGATTTATTAGCGCTTGGGCTGGATCTGCCCCTCCGGAGTCTACACACCCATAGTGAGTACATTTGCTATTGATTCATGATGGGATCGGGTTGCACGCCGAAGCGGGTACCGTACAATGCTGAGTGATTGAATGTGATGAGTGAGAATTGAGGTAGTCAAGTTGAGTACTCTGAGAGTGCGAGTACGCGAGGCTTCCATTAGGTTGCATCACATACGATATGCATATTAGTATCTAGATATAGAGATGTCATATTCCTTGTATCATTCATACTTGACATATTTTATATGTTTTGAGTTTAACTGTTAAACCTGGAAACATGTCTACATTCCTGTACTGGTATCTGCTAGTTATGAGTTTCTCTGACATATTATTGTCATATGTTCTATAAACTTTCGTACTGTTTAATTCTGTATTTGGACCATATTGTTCAGACTCATCACTGCTTTCAGTCCAAAGGTTAGACTTGTTACTTACTGAGTTGGTTGTACTCATGCTACACTCTGCACTTCGTGTGCAGATCCAGGTGTTTTGGGCACGGTGGTTGTTGATCTTGAAGCTTCAACCTTACAGAGATTTTCAAGGTAGTTGCCTTGGCATCCGCCGACCTTGACTCTCCTCCCCTATCTCTCAATTTTACTTATTTTGTTCTACTTTCTTAGATAATGTATCTGACTATGTTATTGTATAGATGTTCATGTACTCAGTGACACCCGGGTTTTGGAAAATTCTGTACTGAGTTGTGTCGTTTGCATCCAGTTTTTATGAGATTTTGATTTACTTAAACCTATTTTAGTATATTTTGAATTTAAAAATGTTGGTATGTGTGAGTTGTCGGCTTTCCTAGTATCATGATAGGCGCCATCATGACATGTTAAGTTTTGGGTTGTCTCATCTTCGAGATACTGCCAAGAAAGAGGTTGAAGAGATTGAATCTAGAATCTCATCTGCTGAAGAGGAGTACCGTAGATGTTCTAATGTTTCCTTGGTGAATGCTGATGACTTGGCCGGCGTGGAGATGAAGAAACTACGCTTAGAGGCCACCCTTAAAGACTTGGTCAATTACAATTTGTGTCTAGATTAGCCTAGATAGAGTATTTTATTTGCCTCTTATTTTCCCCTTGCATTTGGTTAGCTAGCAACTATTCTTGGAAATGAAAACTCTATCTGTTTTACTTTATATTACGCATTTTCATTGATGTTTCCTTCCTTTTGTTTTGCGGTTCAATATCAATATTTGCTTGCTTAATATGATGTATTGATATCCACAAAATAGAACTCGCACTTATTTCAAACATCGCTATTGTTCATGTCTCGAAGTTCTCTGTATTTGAATATACATCCTCCTTTTTCTTTGAAGATAATATTGTACATCACCTTTATAGCTTTGCGGTAGGAAGTATATACCTCAATGTGAGGACGTCAAAAATATGAACCATTTGATTTTATAGAAACTAAACTTTAAAATATAACACATATCCAATATCCGCAATCAAGTACCTTCAGAATTGTCCCAGAAAATATTTTGAAACTAACTTTATATTGCACCATGCTGTTAATTTCAGATTTATGCAGTCTTATCAAAAACATCGTGAGTTGGTGTAGAAACGTCAAAATCGTAAACCGTTTAATTTCTTAGAAACTAAACTTCAAAATCTAATACATATATAAAATTCAGAATCAAACACTTTCAGAATCGTCCAAGATATTATTTTGAAACTAACTTTAAATTTCGATACGTTGATAGTTTTAAATTTGCGCAATTTCATCAAAAAATTTGTATCTTGGTGTAAAAATGTCAAAATCATAAACTGCTTGATTTTTTGGAAACTAGAGTTCTATATGTAAGACATACCCAAAATTAGGAATCAAACACCTTCAGAATCATTTAGATAATATTTTGTATCTTGGTGTAAGACATTTTTCTTGCTATCAATTGAAATTCATGAGCTCTATTCTCACAAATATCTTGGGTGCAAGTCTCATTGAATTTGAAACGTTGTGCCAAGCAATTTTACTTCTTATACTTTTGTTCCCTTTTGACGCCACTCTTCTCTTCCTTTTTAGGGTAGTGAGCGGATATGAAGACCAACAAACTTGAAGGTTATGCGAACATGAAGACATAGCGAATCCCCAGACTTCAATGCAAATACTTTGTAGCCTCCTAAAATACTATAATCATTTCATTGAAGACAACAATTTACCATAGCGGCTTGACCCCTTTAAATCAAATGGGATCCAAAGTTTAACAGAAGAATGGTATCTCTACTCGATTTTCAAGTGACGATTGAATGGATTACATTCCATCGTACTTCATTCAAATAACGATTGGGGCACTATGTATCTTTTGAAGTCATGCGACTGAACTTAGAATGAAACTCTAAGCTGCCTACGTACGTCAGTGAAGAGGATCAAGTCATGCCGTAGTTCAGAATGGGTGATTTATATTTTATGTCCTAACTTTTGCCTAGGCCGCATCTTTTGAGGTTTTCAACCTAGAGGACTTTTTTTTATGTCCTAACTTTTTCCTAGGCCGCCCCTTTCGAGGTTTTCAACCTAGCGGACCCTTTTTTATTTTGTGGGCCGAACACAATTTAGACTCATGCGGGCCAGGAGTGTAGGAATATGCAGTTTAGGCTCGTGTGCCAAGGAGCATTGCAACTTCAAAGATTATACTTCTTTAAGAATTTTCCATTGATAGGGCCGATCCTCATGCCATATGCATCAACCAGCTTATAAGCTCCACTTGAATAAGCTTCTTGCACGACATATGGCCCATCCCATTTTGAAGTGAACTTCCCTACAGGTTTATGGAAAGTAATAATGGGTCTTCGTATGGCAAGGACTTGATCTCCTACTTGAAAGGATCTCGGGCGAACTCTTTTATTGAAGGCGCGAGACAATCGAGCTTGATAACATTCAAGACTTTGTTGAGCTTCCAACCTTTTCTCATCAAGAGTCTCCAACTCTGCTAATCAAAGTCGAGCATTTTCTTCATCAGTGATCCCTTCTTGAATAGCTAAGTGTAATGAATGTGTTTGATGCTCGAGTGGAAAGACGGTTTCGACTCCATAAACGAGTGAATAAGGGGTTGCTTGTGTTGGCGTGCGGTGAGTTGTCCTATATGCCCATAGAGCTTCTTCCATACGGTCATGCCAATCTCGTTTGGATTTGGAGACAACTTTCTTTAACAAGTTGCATAGAGTCTTGTTGAATGCCTCAGCTAGACCATTAGCGACAACATTGTACATAGAAGAGATACGTTGCTTGAAGACAAAGAGATAACAAATCTTGTTCATCAACCTATTGTCGAATGGCTTGCCATTTTCCGTTATTATGTAAATAAGGAATGCCAAAGCGATAGATTATGTTTACTCGGATGAAACTTGCAACATTTTCCTTCTTTACTTCCTTAAGAGCAATAACTTCAGCCTATTTTGAGAAGTAGTCAGTTGCAGCCAAGATGTATAAGTTCCCACTAGAGGATTTTGGCAGTGGTCCAACAACATCCAGTCCCCAAGCGTCAAATAGACATGATGCAACAGTCGGATGTAAGACTTCAAGAGGTTGATGAATAAGATTTACATGGAATTGGCAAGCTTTGCATCTTCGAGCGTAGTCCAAGCAATCGTTTACCATCGTTGGCTAATAATATCCTATCCTTTTTATATGGAAGTGGAGCTTTGGTCCAGACTGATGTGATCCACGTACCCCAGAATGTGCTTCTTGCAAAGCTTGGAGTGCTTCATCTTCCCATAAGCATCGCAAGAGTACTCCCTCAAATGATCTTCTATATAGAGTATCTTTGTAGTAAAGGAAGCGAGGTGCACGACGGCGGATTTCAGTCCTTCTCCTCAGATTTTCTAGGAGTATCCCATAACTCAAGTAGTCGATAATGGGTTATCGCCATTCTTCATTCTCAGCTTCAAAAACAATGACAAGATGCTCAAGTTCATTGTCTTCACTTTCACCCTTATTTGGCGGTGGTATTACCCATTTTTGTCAGATAGTAACTTGCGCTTGATCAGGTAGGGTTAACGATTAATCTAGGGCAGCTAAAGTATCATCCTTCTTATTTTTTTTCCTAGGCACATACTGAATAGTCACGTCACCGACCCACCCCATTAATGTTTAGGCATAATCATGATATTGGCGTAGTTCAGGTTTCTTGACCTCGTAACTACCTAAAAGTTGATTGATCACTAACTGAGAATCACCAAAGACTTGCAATTGCAACCGCTTCATTTCGACAGCCATTTCAAGCCCAAGTATTAATGCTTGATACTCAAAAAAGTTGTTAGAGCAGAGTTGCGTCAATTTAAAAGAGTAGGGAAGAACTTCACCTTGAGAAGTGACAAATATTACGCTAGCACCAGCTCCTCTGCGATGTGCAGCACCATCAAAGTACATCTTTCATGGAGGTTGAACTTTAATATCCATTACGTCCTCATCAGGTAGTTTGTCAGTTAGCCCCCAATCATCAGGCATAGGGTGATCTGCTAAGAAGTCTGCTAATGCTCATCCTTTTACAGCCTTTTTAGGGATGTACACAATCTTAAATTGTTGAAATTGGAGGTACCATCTTGCTAGTCGATCACTAAGAACAGGTTTTGACATCACGAACTTGATGGGATTTGCTTTAGAAACAAGACGAACAACATGATCTTGAAAGTAGTGCTTCAACTTTTGAATTGAGAAGACTAGTGCCAAACACAACTTTTCAATTGGCGAATAATTCAGCTCGTTTGGTGTCATCATCCTGTTTAAGTAGTAAAGAGAGTTTTCTTTCCCCTCACTATTTTTTTGCACCTACAGTGCTCTAACAGACCTTTCTTGTGCCACAATGAATAATATCAATGGCTTTCCAGGTATATGGGCTGCAAAAACTGGAGGCTTCATCAAGTAGGATTTAATGATCTTAAAGGCATTGCTACACGCTTGGTCCCACATGAAAGAGACACCTTTCTTCATAAGGCGATTGAATGGTTGACATCTCCTGGATAGATTCGAGATGAATCTCCTAAGATAAGCTAGCGTTCCTTGCAAACTTTTCAATTCATGAATATCTCGAGGCTCAGGCATTTTCAAAATTGCATCAACTTTGGCTTGATCAATTTTGATCCCTCGATATCAGACAATGAAACCGAGGAACTTTCCAGAAGTAACTCCAAAGGCACATTTCAATGGATTCATCCTAAGTTGGTACCTCCAGAGCAACTCAAATACCATTCTCAAGTCTTTCAAGTGGTCGCTCCTCTTTCTCGATTTTACCACCAAGTCGTCAACATAGCATTCAACATTCTTGTGGAGAAGGTCATCAAAAATATTCTTCATAGACCTTTGTTAAGTAGCACCAGCATTTTTCAAGCTAAAAGGCATTACCTTGTAGCAATAAATACCTTTTGGGGTGCAGAATGCAGTAAGCTCTTCATTTTTTGGTGCCATGCGAATTTGGTTATCGCCTGATGAACCATCAATGAATGGCATTGCCTCATACCTAGTGGTAGCGTCAATCATAAGCTCTAGAATAGGAAGCAGGAATTCATCCTTAGGGCATGCATTATTGAGATCCCTAAAGTCAACACACACTCGAATTTGGCTATTCTTCTTTCTCACGGGAATAATACTTGAAACCCATGTTGGGTATTTAACTTCATGAATAAAGCCAGCTTCAAAGAGTTTGTTAACTTCACTTTCGATCAAGGTAACCAAGTCCGGCCTAAAGCGCCTTTGAACTTTCTTAACAGGACGGGCGCCATTCTTGACTTCAAGGTGATGGGCTGCTACTTTAGGGTCCAAGCAAGGCATTTCTTTGTAACTCCAAGAAAAGACATCCTTGAAATCCTTGAGTAACTCGATATAAGTGATTTCTTCATCGATTTCTAGTAAAGCACTTAGGTAAGTGGACCTTGGTTCTTCATCTGTGCCAAGGTTAACTTCTCTTAAGGCATCAACCATTGTCTTTACCCCTTCTTCAAGTTCAGGTGGAGCATGTTACGCTTCTTCATCTTCTTGAGGGTCCCCATCATTGAAAGATATGTGATAACAAGGTGAAACATCCTCCAATTTCTCATTATCCCCCATTAGAGATGAAATATCGTTCTCACCTTGAGCAGTAATATGATACGAAGAACCCATACTTTATTCGCCTTCGTCACATTCCTTATTGTAGACCACAGTATATGACTTTACCTTCAGTGCGTTTTTATATGAAATCGCAAATTTTGTTTGTCGCCTCATTCTAGAAGGAATCAAACTTTGGAAATCCTTAGAGATTTCTGGATTCTGGGCGAAGCGGATATACTTATGCTTTGATAATTTCTCTGGAACTTGTTCCCCTTCTTTAATGGACCCAATCTCTCAATTATAGAAGTCCTCACAGTTGATTTTCCAAGTCGATCAAAGACAGAAGGCTTGTTAGAAGTGGCAGATTCATCTTCTATAGTGAGATGCGCACTGGTAATGGTTGCTTGTATCCCAAACCTTCACGTGGTTGCCTCATAGTAGATTCTGATGGGAGCTTCCCTAACTTTGATGGCTCATTAGGATTGTATCCAGTCCTTCACCTGTATGCTTCGTAGGGAGTGCCACCTTCTATGAATGATTTTGGGCCACAAACCCTGCAAGTAGCGTTTGATCGGAAGAGTTAACTTTACTGCCTCAATTCGTTTGATTGGAAGAGTTAACTCCCTTAGCATATTCGTTTGGAGTTTGGCTGATTCTCCCTCCTCTTTCTTCTTTTTAGGAACATAGTGGAGCGCATGATTTACTTTCTTACCATAAGACACAATGTTCCCTCCATGAGATTTATTTGAGTTAGGGTATACCTCCTCAGCAACAACCTTGGTTTTGTCGGAAATCACCTCAGCTATTTTAGTCGTGGATTCGTCATTCTTTCCATTCATGACATCATCAACTTTTAGCTCCTTCACAATGCGGTTCTTGAAGTAGAACTTTGCATCAGTGAAGTGTGACTCAACCTCGGTGAATGGCTCGTTATTAGCAACTATCTTCTTCTCAACTTTACTCTTATAGTATTTCAAACATTGATGGTAGGTAGATGGAACCACTTTATTCTCATGTATCCAAGGTGTTCTAAGCAAGACGTTGTATGAATTCTTTGTATCAATCACATTCAGCCATGCACTTGATTTCATATCTTCAATGGTGATTCCCAATCTGATCGCACCTATGGCTCTTTGCCGCCCTTGGTTGAATCCTTGAATCACCACACGACTTTCTGAGAGTTCGTTCATGGGAATACCAAGTCAGTGTGAATTGCCAAGATGTTTACTGATGATCCTCCATCAACCAAAATTCGATTTACCCTTTGCGCATATAGTCAACCACGTACATCGGGCAGTTTTGAGAAGTGTCACCTAGTAGAAGATCGTCATTTGTGAATGTAACTTTTTCCTTGCAAGCATTAACTTCTTTAGGAATGGACTCGATGAGATTTTTTGAAGATGGCGCCAATGGTAGGTCATCACTCTTTTCTTCCCCTTCATCAGCATTGCAACAAGAGGCCTCACTACCATCATGGGAAATCTTCGTGCGGAACCAACTTTGCAAAAACTCCTCCAAGGTCACTGGATGTCGTGACTTTTGAGGGTAGTGCATTTTCACTTTTGTCTTCTTCAAATGCTTAACTGGATTTCGTTTCCTTGGTATTTTTACCATCATTTCCTCGTTGGTTGTTCTATAGATTCTTTTCGTAGGCTCCTTTTGTGGTGCCTACGACAATTCACCAACGTCCAACCTTCATCATCATCAGGATGATCTACTTCGACTTTATTATTCTCAAGTAATTATTTATTTTTGATTTCTTTTAAACTGCATAGCTCATCTAGACTGAATGAACCAAAGGTTATAAAGACTTGGTTCGCACTTGCCTTCTCATTGTAAGGCCCCATTAAAAATTTCCTAATGATTTATGATTTTAAAGTGCGCCAATGGTATTTGGGAATAACGTGTTCGAGTATTAGAGGAGACCCAAGGGATAGAACCACATTATTTTGAAACAAAAATATATGTTTAAGGTGTGTTGGAACAAACTAAAAAGCTTTGTGAATGGCAAGAATTTGTGTGGAGTCTAGTTTCCAACGCATCAAACTGTTCATCATTTCGATACTTCTACAATATGTTATGACCAAATTCCCAAAGGATGGCAGAATGTGATTCTGCGGTCAATTCTGCGAATCGCAAAAGTGGTCTGTGGACCGTAGAATTGTTGCAGACCGGTCCAATGCAGCCCATTTCTGGGCATTAGTTTCGCGGTCCATTTTGCGGATCGCATACCTGTTCTGCGGTCAGTTCTGCGACCGCACACCTGAGTTCAGAGGGTCTATTTTTCTATTTTTATAACCCGACCCTATTTTGATAAATAGCCTTTGGGGCTCATTTTGAAGGCAAAAATCATATATTTTTAGAGAGAAATTAGAGTGTTCTAGAGAGAGAAAGAAGCTCAAGTTCTTTGTTCATCAAGATCTTGTCCAAGCTTTGAAACCCAACAAGGAAATCTCACAAGATCATCACTCAGGAGGTCTCGAGTTTGGGGTAAAAGATGGGTGATTAGGAGTATGATTCTTGGGTGTGAGAGTATTATGTATACATGCATGTACCAATAAGGATTGTGGGAAGATTGTTGAGCTCAAATAAGTAAAGATTTGGTTGTGAAGTGAAATAAATCTTGTGGAAGAACCTTGTAACCAATTTTCACACCCATTGTTTGATAAAATGCTCGAATGAGCTGAGACCATGAATATTTTCCTAATTTGTGTACAATTCTGTTATATCTCAAAATAGATTAGGATTTCTAGGATTTACGGAACGTTGTAGTAACTTAAGGAAAGCTCAAACAAGGTATGTTGGCTAAACTACTCTTTTAGAAATAAATTTCATGATGTTCCCGTAAGTTTCAATTATGGTTGGCTCACGTTTCTTATTCCCATGTCCCGAATTGTTCCCAATAAATTCGATTGTCCCGATTAAGCAAGTGTCGAGGATTATGTATTCAAAATGAGTTCTGAATGTTCCTATCACATTATGTTATCCTATGGGAATGTGTTCAAGAATGATATGTGTATTAAAATATTATGGCTTTGAGTCGTGTTTCAAATGAAAGTACATTACGCATAACTTGGAAAGAGTGCTCCATGCGTCTAAAACTCATATTGCTCATATGTGTACCTAAAGTCTTGATTCGAAATGCCTTGTTGTTGATAATATATAAAGATGTTCGAAAGTAAAAAAAGTGAGTTGAAGATTTAAAGTGTGGCCACCGTACCAAGAACGAAAGCTATACTTGTGGCTAGAGGTGCCAATGAAATGAGATGATGTGAGAAAGATTATGAAATGAGCCTTAATTCAAATGCTCCAAAATTACTTCAAAAGTAGATTTGTCTAAAAGATTATGTCCTCAAGTCATGTCCCAATGTGGTTGTTTTAGCTAATGCTATGCTTTATGAGTATTTTTAACGTGTTTTGTGTTCTTACATATTCGTGAGTGAAAATTGTGTATTGCTCTTTTTGGAGAAAAGTATTTCAAGAATATATGGGATGTTACTTGTTTATGATTTTAACTTGTGCGTCGATTGCTAACCATTTTACTCCATTTCTTGGAAAGAAATCTATTTTGCTTAAATTCTTTATTTTCAATGAACTTTAAGTTGTGATTTCCGGAATATTATATATGTTGATATTTATGATGACGATCCATGAAAAGAAAGAAATGAAAGTGTGGAATATGAAATACGGCCATTGTGCCATGAATGAAGAATCATATGTATGGCCAAGAAAGCCAATAAGATAATGATGTTGTAAGTGGATGAAAATGCCAATGAGGCTATAAATGGTGTGAAAGGTTATGAGGTAAATGCTTTTGTATTATTGTTTCCTTTGTACGTAAATCAAAAATATTTTTGGGAGTATCGATAGTCACTGAGGAAGGGTAGGTTGAAATAACCTAACCTCGAAACTACACGTGCCGGTATAGGAGTGGATTGTGATCATTCCCCTTATTTGGGATGAGATTGATGTGATAAAATTATTCTCCTTAACTGGGATGAGATGAGTGATAGAAAAGGATGATGCCGATCCACACGGCATTGTGGTGAGATGGCTTAGCCGATCGGGTCGTGATCGGATGCCATGCCGTACACATGGTGGTGATTGTGCTGGAACTTATAATTGAAATTGTGATTGTGGTTGATGTCTTAAAAGAGGTGGACTAGCCGATCGGGTCGTGATCGGACTCTGTGCTAAAAGTACGGTGGTATTGTTATTGTGAACGATGGTATTGTGAACAGTGGTATATCGGTGATAAAGATCTCCCAAATTAAAATATATTGTGAACAGTGGTGTATCGGTGCTAAAGATCTCCCAACAAAAAATATATATATTATTTTCGTATTTTGAAAATTGTTATGTTTTAACTTGGCATTTGGATATCATTGATTGTGACTTGATGTTTCTATGGTTTTCCCTTTATTTTATTGTCATTCTATTTTGAAAGTGGACAGTTAGCTTTACATACTAATACTATTCCATATGTACTAACATCCCTTTTGTCGGGGGCGCTGCATCTTCAATAGATGCAGGTGGTTCATCAGCGGGCAGTTTTAGTCCTCGTTAGCAGTCACTCTCTATTCAATAGGTTTTGGTGAGCCCTACTCTATTCTGGGCCTGATATCATTTGATGTTGTACTTTGTGTTTTGAGGTATAGCTGGGACCTTGTTGCCGGCATTTCCATATTACTCTTCTATTATACTTAGAGGCTTCATAGACAGGTTGTGGGTGGTTTATGATGTGGGGAATTGAACTAGAAATGTTGGCATTTGGCAAACATGTTTTTCATTATATATATAAACTTGTAATATTTTGAAAATTATGAACGAAGCTGCTAATGGAATGAAATGGGAATTGTTAATGAAATCTTTTCAGTGTTTGATTAATGGAGTGTATCTCCTCTTTATTCATGAATGATTTTGAGTAGAAGGAAATCTAATAGGCTTGCTCGGCCGGGTTCACTCGGTTGAGCACCGATCGCACTCCCCGAGTTCGGGGCGTGACACTCATCTTCAAGCACAATCTTCTTTTCACGAGCCAGGTCCATAACTTTATCTTTAAAGACGAAGCACTTCTCAAGAGGATGACTCACAAGTTGATGATATTTGTATTAATTGGGGTTATCAGTTTTCCCGACTTCATTTGGCCGCTTCATCTCTGGAAGCTCAATGAGATTTAACTCGAGGAGTTCTTCAAAACTTGTAGGCATATAAGAAACCGAAAATGGGTACTCCTTCGCTTGCATTTCTTTTAGAGATAACTTTCCACTAGTCTTATCTTGAAAAGATGTGGATTTCATACTCTGCTGCTTGCTCACTTTCGTCGTGAACTTCACTGGTGATGTGTTCACATTCATAGCTTCTTTGCGTTCAGACTTGTGTATGAACTTGCTCTATTTTCTGACTTCTTGCTTATCGTTCCCCTTGCGAGGCTCATAGATGGTCAGCCTTTAATTGGGGTTGATACCTTACAAGATGTACCACAGTCCCCAGTGCATGCCTTGGATGTACATCTCTATGCCAGAAGCTTCACTAAACATGTCTTTGAAGCTGAGGCTTGCATTCCTCCAACGATTGATAAAGTCGATAACTAGTTCACCATTCCATTGAAGAGTATTTGTAAGTTCCACCATGCTCGCAGTGCGCCTTGTGCTATAAAAGCGATTGGGGAACTCTTGCTCTAGTTGATCCCAACAATCAAGGTATCCCACCTCGAGGTCTGTATACCAATTAAAAGCATTTCCTTTTAGCGAGTAGACAAACTACTTGACGAAGTAATCTCCATAAGTCCCAACATTATTGCATGTATCAACGAAGTGTACCACATTTTGCTTTGGATTGCCTTTACCATCAAATTGTTGGAACTTTGGAGGTTGATAGCCAGCAGACATCTTCATCATGTCGATCCTTGCAGTGTACGACTTTGCGTATGTAAGATAGGACTTGGAAGTAACTTCATACTTATTTTTGATATTCCTTTCAATGAACTCCTTTAGTTGATCGATTGGAATCATCCCTTCAGATGAGACAGGGATAGCCTTGGAGGATGCTACTTGTCTTGGGGGAGAATTACTATCTGGAATTTCTGGGACCTTGCCAGGTGCATGGGTGGATTCTTCTACCATCAAGATTCCTATCCTATATGTTAGCTTGTCAATTCTAGCATCTTGATTTTTCATGCACTTGGGCAAGCTTGCAGTTGCTTCTATCAAGTTTGCTAGTTTCTAGATGATGGAGAGTAGCATGGATTGTCACATAGATTGATCCTCAATTGGCTCACGCTATGCGGTACAAGTGGGGAGGATCCATCACTTGAAGCATCATCATCTTCCTTCACAGTAGATTTCTTGGATCCGGAGAGGTCAAGTAAAGCAAGAGTTTTTTAAATCTTTTCAGTAACATCGCTTCCTCATTCGGGTGCATTTGTGGAAGATCTCGATCCTTTTGAGCATGAAGATGCGAAAATAAGGGTTGATGCAGACGACACTTGGATGCTTGTTTTCCAAAAGAGCTTGCCTTGCTCTTTGTAGTTGGTCCAAAGCTTCCAAAGGTAACATCGAGGATGCTTTCCACATCAACATAAAACCTGGAATTAGCAGTCTTGGTGGAATTTGATCTGGAGTTAACCTTTTTTGAAGACATTTCGATGTTCTTGAACTTTGGTGACTGAAAAGTTGAGATGAGAGATAGAGATTGTCCTACTTAGGCATGCCAAAATTTGTAGACAATAAATTGTGTCGAGAAAAAAAAATCAAGACCGGAAGATATTGCGACAATCGTAGTATTTTATTTCAAACAATATGAGTGTTACAATTTCTATGAATCCTCTGATTCTTCTATCCAACAGTAAATAAAAGATCATTCGAGCTTAATCTTGAATTTTATTTTACTTTAATCCAAGTGCTTGAGATTTGATCTTGATTTTGACGTATTTTTAATCAAAGGACTTGCAGCTTGTTCTTGAATCTTCGTCTTGTTCTTTTAATCCTTAGAACACTTGAATGCTTGTAGCTTTTAGAGAAATCTGTAGCGTTTGATCCACGAGCTCTCTATTGCTTCTTGTTATAAATTCTGGTCTCGTTCTGAGTTATGAAGACCCCTATTTATAGTTGTGGGAGGGAAGAGTTGTGATGAGAACAAACTCTTTCCAACCAATCAGACTGAAGCGTGACAAGACCGCATTTGATTGGACAGAACATGTCACTTGCACATATATAGTCCCATTGTCCTCTTAATTTGACTTGGCATGCCTTGTCATTTGGACACATGGCACGATACTATTGGCTCTTTCGTTTGACTTGGCGCGCCACGTTATTCGACATGTGGCACCAAATTGGGCCTCTAGAAAGATGACATCTTGGGCTTAATGAAGTGGGCTCATCACTTTAGCCCAATTAAATGGGCTAGCCCAATGGATTAAGAGTTATTTATTTAATTCATATATGTTGGACTTATATAAATAATTCAATTATAATAGCCTATAATATTTATTTGGCTTAGTATATTTAAAATATAATCCAAGTTATTTATTGAATTTGAATCCAATAAATTTTACATGCGTACAGTAACCGAACTCTACCATTTTTTCCTGTGGATAATTACATCAGTAGTCCCAATCCTTTGCTACTGTGAGCAGTATCTTCTTAGCCTTCCTTTTTTTTAATCTAGTTTCATTACAAAAATAATATATTTTATTCTTAGCCAGAAAAAGTCTCAGCTCTTTCTATTTAAAGAGCTTGTTAAACCCCATCATATTCCAGATGCATATTACATGGAGGTTGGAACTGAGGTTCATGTCCACGTTCTTTCACTCCAGAGGAGATTGGTACATTATCAGTGAGAGCCTCTTACTTGTTGGCTATAGGCAAACCTACTAGATGCACACAATTCATCTGCTGAGTAGTTCCTTGTACTTTACCAACAGAGGATTTAGCCACACCATTAGTTGTCTTTTGCTGATTTGCGTTATGTGTCATCTCAGGCTCTTTAGCATTGTTAGCGTCCGCATCAAATTACTGGATCCCTATGCTTGGCTTTTGCTTCCATTCTAGAACTACATTCTTCTTCTTACCCCTTCTTCTTATCTTAGGGGGGAGATTTGAATTCCTCCTCACCCTATGGTTGTTTGTCCTTCTTCCATTAGGACTCAACATCTGTTGGAAAAAATAATAATCCCGTCCAGGAATAATATCCACGACAAATAATAATAACATAAGAGAGTAACAATGATACCAACTCTTTTAATAGGGTAAAATATAATACCCGAGTGGAGCAATATAACCACTATAATATTAAAACTTAGTAGTGTCAAGAGACTACTACAATTTTAAAAGAAATAACACTCTTTATTTAAAACACCTCACTACAATATTACTCACACTGTCACGACCCAACTGGAGGGTCATGACTAGCACCCGGGCCATACTTGCCGAGCACCAACGTACATTTTATCTAACCTTCCTTATTATCTTTAAGGGCCGACAAGATCAATATAAATGGTAGACATGGATCATGAACATCCAACAATGAAAGATAATGTCATGAACATACATAACATGGGACGACAAGACTGTCAAGAAACTATATATAAGGTACGAGCTACCATGAGTCGACACCTGTCTATGAGCCTCTAAAAGAACATAAGTGCTACAACATTGCCGGAACAGGGCCCCGACATACCCATAAGGTCTATAACAAAAATGCATACCAAGACCACGGCAAGTCCGGAGAAAGGATCTTGCCAATAACGCTGAACCGGATAGCCTACTGTGATGGGGGAGCTGCGTCTACCCGTCTATCAGGACCTGCAGCACGACATGCAGCGTCCACAAATAAAAAGGACGTCAGTACGAATAAAGTACTGAGTATGTAAGGCAGAATAGCATAAGTAAGAACAATAATGTAAACAGTGATAGGGAATATACAACCTGTGACATCTGGGTACCTCTGAGGGCTACTGACATGAAATACATGATACATACATATATATATACATAAACGTTTAAAACATATGCCTTTGTGGGCATCATCATCATCATATCGTACCCGGCCATAATAGGCTCGGTAAAACATACCCGGCCATCATAGGGCTCGGTAGAATCGTACCCGGCCACGTGGAGCTCGGTAAAACCCAACTGATCAGTGGTTGCACAATAGGTGCCATACCCGGCCGACTATAGCGCGGCTCGGTAGAGTAAAATAGATACATATATATGATGCATGCTGGACTCGTTGGAATCATAATTTGAACCTTTCGGAGTGACGTAAGGTCGGTATCCTTCGTACACGTTATTAGGATTAACTCTTCATCAAGAATCTTATAAGAATCAGGAACTACCAACAACATTGATAATATAAGAATAAGAGAAGTAACATCAATATCAATCGTTTCATAAGAAGGGCAGCAATGTAAGTACTGCTAGCTTCTAAGAGTAGAGTATCTTTGGGAGCTCGTTCATTACATTATGTACAATTGGAGTCGTGCAAAAGAATGAAGGGGATAGCCTCACATACCTTGTATATACTGCCCAACCTCAAGCTATGCAAATATCACGACTCCTTAGTCTACAATAAGATAAATGACACTATCATTATCGTTTAAGCGTCGTAACTATTATGTATTGACCACAACCTATTTTACGATGAAACGGACAGCACCTCCCCTATTTATATGACTTCCCACAAGTCAATACAATCACCAAACAGCCCAAACAACATCATTAATAATCATATTGAGCCTCCAAAATAGTCCACCAACCAACAACATTACTACCAAGCTTTTCGATATATATTTCACAAGTTCTAGCTTCAACGACTTAGCTGCAACTTGGATAATCTTAAATATATATAGAGTAAGAGGTTCCTTACCTTTAAACAGAAAGAACAACTCCAATTTGTCCTTAATTTTCCACGAAATATCCCTTCAATTCTGCCACAAGAACAAGGAAGCGAAACTAGCAATTAATTCGGGTTTTTCGGCACTAGAATTACTTTAGAAGACTTCAAATCACCTAGGGTTGATATTAAAAACTTGAAGGTGTATTTACAGGACATAAAACACTTAAAACAACCTCCCACACGAGCTGGAACAACACAAAAATCAGCAACAACAAGAAGAACAAGAAACTTACTAGCGCCACGGGATTCCCGACATTTGATTTGTGTTGTTTGCCCTTTGTTTGGGTCTTGGATCATGAGAGAACCTTGAGAGAATGTTTTTAGGGTTATAAGGTCTGAATATACTAAAAAATAATGACTTAAAACGGGGTTGAGTTATCTTATATATGTCCAAATGTCTTAAACCGCCTTTGTGGGCCCCATAGAGAGCAGCTTGGCGCACTCTCGCGAAAACGCGAATATCTCTCTATTCCGAGATCGTATCAACGAACGGTTTAATGCGTTGGAAACTAGACTCATAGATCTTCAATTTGATAGGTAGATCACCCCATAATTCCAAGCACATTGGGAGAAAAATGCAGTAACATTTGACCTAAAGTTTAAGTAAAATTATAAACCTAAGTTGCGACAACTTTTATCAACTTTTGTTTCATAACTCGCTTGACTTCAAGACTTATGATGCGGATATTATATGATTCAAATACATTAAAACAAGACCTCTTGGGACAGTTAATCACCTCTAGTGTTATCCGAAAATACGGGTTACAACATCCTTGATTAGCTTAACTTCAAATACTTGTTAACCACTCTTATACACCCTTGTATCGTTTAAGACCAATAGGATTAACTTATTATCATCTCAAAGATAATCTCTTCTTGGATTTACGTCGACTACCTTACGGCGTGATCTATGATATGCGAATTTGGGTTGTAACACACACTCACTATTTATCTCATAGACTACAATCTATGGATTACTCTCTCTAACTTCTATTGCTTCTCTCTTATTTTGGTGTAATTGAAATGAAGAATGGAGGACTCTATTTATAGTAAGAGATGTCATCCAATTACTACAAAGAAGATGGCTTGTTGTTGACTTAGTCCTATAAATTTTCAACAAAGTTAGGCACCTCCCATTTTCTTCAATAAAGTTAGGCACCTCTCATCCCATTTTTCTTCATTTCTTTTTTGTTTTTCTTTAGTATGAGCCCCACAAATCTCTCCCTTAATTTTGATTTTTCTTTTTCATTCCAAGACTTGATCTCCATCTCTGAAAATCTTCAAACTTAAGAGTCTTTGTAAAGATATCTACAGCCTGATCATGATACTTCACATATTTGAGCTTGACTTCCTTCTTGGAAATACACTCTCTGATGAAGTGATATCTTGTATCTATATGCTTGCTTCGATCATGACACACCGGATTATTGTGAGTGGCTATGCAGATTTGTTATCAATACAAATCTTCGTAGCTTCAATTTGTGGCAAATTGAGTTCCTTCAATAATCTTCTTTGCCAAATAGCATGATAGGTACATGATGTTGCTGCTATATATTCGGCTTTACAAGTCGAGAGAGTAACTATGAACTATTTTTTTGAACTCCAATAAATAACAGAATCACCCAAGAAAAAACACAAAGCCAGTTGTGCTTTTTCTATCATCAATATCTCCCGCATAATTACTATCACAAAATCCCATAAGGTTGAAATCATTAGAAGAAGAATAAAATAACCCAAAGTCGATCGAACCTTTTAGGTAACGAAGAATTCTTCTAGTGACTTTCAAATGAGTGGAGGTAGGAGCTTCCATGAAGCGGCTTACTACTCCAACTGCAAAGAGTATATCTAGCCTGGTACAAGTCAAGTACCTCAAACTTCCCACAAGACTTTTGAAAAATGTGGGATCCACATTTTCTCCTTTCATCAAACTTGGACAATTTTGTCCCACTCTCCATCGGTGTGTTCACGGGGTTGCAATCGAGCATGTTGAACTTTTTCAAGATCTCCTTCGTATAGCTTTCTTGAGTGATGAAAATTCCATCCTCCATCTACTTCATTTCTATGCCCAAGTAGTATAACATGAGCCCTACATCTGTCATCCCGAACTCACGAGACATATCTTTCTTAAAAGCTTCAAACAAACTTGGGTTATTACTCGTGAAAATAAGATCATCAACATAAAGACAAATAAGTAAGATATCTCCATTAGTATGAACTTTAAGGTAAAGAGCATATTCATGGAGACAACGAGTAAACCCATTGTCTTGAAAATACTTGTCGATACAACTATTCCATGCTCGTGGGGCTTGCTTTAATCCATATAAAGCTTTCTTCAACCGCAACACTTTATCTTAATGGTTTTTTACCGCAAAGCCCAATGGTTGTTTAACATAGACTTCTTCTTCAAGATAGCCATTCAAAAAAGCTGACTTGACATCTAGTTGATGGATCTTCCACTTTATTTGCGCCGCCAAAGAGATAAGCAAATAAATTGTGCCTTGCATTTGCTTATAGCCTTTAGACACAAGTCGTGCCTTGTATCTCTCCACATCTCCATCAGCATTCTTATTTGCCTTGTATACCCATTTAACTCCAATTGCTCAATGACCTTTGGGAAGTGTTGTTCTTCTCTATTGACTCGATCTCCTCCCGCATGACTTGTCTCCTCCTTTTGTCTTCAGCAGCTTCATCAAAGTTCATTGGTTCACTATCAGCAAAGAGACAATATAAGAAATCAAAATTAGTAACTTCTTTTGTGTCTTCATAGAGCTCTTGAATACTCCTTGTCCTTTGCGGTTGTTCATTTGAACTTTATTGAGAAGAGGGAAATGCAACATTTATTGGAGAAGGAGGTGGAGTTGTATCATGCACAGGTTCCACGGTCTCTAGTTCTTCTTCATCACCAAAGTATGGAAGAAAATCATATGAAGTTTCTTCCTGAGCTTCCCAGTTCCATGCCAATTCTTTATCAAATTCAACATCGCGACTTACCACCATCTTGACGCTACTTGGGTTGTATAGATTGTAGCCTTTTGAACTCATATCATAGCCAACAAACACATACTTAACACTTCGATCATCAAACTTCGCTCTCCCTTAATGTGGAACATGAGCATAGGCTATGCTCCTAAGATTCTCAAGTGCTTGACACTTGGATTTATTACACTCCATGCTTCTTGAGGGGTTTGATCTCTAACATTCTTTATTGGAGACATGTTGTTCAAATAAACTGCACAAGATACAGCTTCTGTCCAAAATTCCTTGGGCATATTTTTAGCTCTTAACATACATCTAGCCATATTAAGAATCGTTCGATTCCTTCTCTCTGTAACTCCATTTTGTTGGGGTGAATAAGGTACCGTTAGAGGGCGACGAATTCCATGAGATTGACAAAAGTAATTAAATTCTTTTGAAGTGAATTCACTTCCTCTATCGGACCATAAAACTTTTATTTCATAGCCACTTTCTTTTTCTACAAGTACTTTAAAGTTTTTAAAAGCTGCAAAAGCTTCAGATTTTTGATTCAAGAAATAAACCCAAGTCTTTCTACTAAAATCATCAATGAAGAGTAGAAAGTATTTCAATTTACTAATTGAAGGTGGATTGATTGGTCCACACACATCAGTGTGAACAAGCTGAAGTGGTTTGGTTGATCTTGACATGGCCTCCTTTGGAAAACTCCTCCTTGTATGTTTTCCAAGAAGACAAGCTTCACACAATTGATTGGGATGGCTTATTGATGGTATCCCATGCACCATTTTATTTTCTCCTAGTGATTTGAGCGCTTCAAAATTCAAGTGCCCAAATCGCATGTGCCAACACCATGATTCATCTTGCACATTAGCCTTCAAATACTTTGCATCAATTGTCTTAAGATTCAGAGAAAATAATCTATTCTTTGCCATATGCACTTTAGCAATTAGAATTCCACTTGAATCTCTAATTCAAAGATGCATATTTTTCATGTGGATTTCATATTCCTTTTCAAGTTGGCCCAAACTCAAAATATTACTTTTTAATTTTGGGACATAATAAACATCTTGAATTAACTTGTGACTACCATCTTTACAGAAGATCAGAATCGTACATATCCCTTCAATTTGAATCTTTCAGGTATCTCCAAAGGAATTGTCACAACCCAAACTGATGGGCCGCGACGAGCATCTGGTAACTTACTCAATCGAGTACCACCGTAACGTATGTTTCTTATTACTATCATCATATACACGTGACATACGGGCCTAATAGGCCAACATCATCATTTATAAACTCAAAACATAGGCCGACAAGGTCGTACAATATTTCACGTACACGACATATGTCTACAAGTCTCTAAGAGTACATAATTGTCATAAAGGTCGGGACAGAGCCCCGCCATACCAAACCATACACATCTAAATCATACTGACCAAACAAGTAACTCCAAAGCAAATGGAGTGCACCAATATCTTCTGCTGAGATGATCGCCTACTTGGAGGATTCTCGACCTGTCTATCGAGAACTGCGGGCATGAAATGCAGCATCCCCAGGCAAAAGGGACGTCAATACAAATAGTGTACCGAGTATGTAAGGAAAGAAAATCAATAAATAATAGACATGAGAGAAACATGGAGTAAAAGACTTGACATGTACGTGTGCATAGCTCTGTGAGTCATTTTATTTTTATAATGTCATGTATATGCGTATAAATATCATACCATGCATAGGTATATGCATTCATAGCATCATCAAGCCTCTTAGGGCATCCCATCATATCATTTCAGCCACTATAGGCAAATTATCAACGTATACCAGCTGATCAGGTGGTGGTGCGTATATAACGCCGTAACCTTTTTCCATATCCCATATACATATATATACATATATATGCGTATATAACGCTATCTGGTCATGGGTCAATGTATATGTATAAATGCATGAAATGCATAAGAAATACGTTAATAATATTTTCTCGGAATGTCATTAAAATAATATGCCTTAAGAAATAAGTTAATAAGATTTTCTCGGAATGTCATAAAAATAATATGCCTGTCGGATAAATTTATCAAATACGTATTTTTCTGAGACCCACGAACAGAAGATATAATAATAATTCACATGGGGAATTAGGAATATAGACACCCCTAATATTTCTATAGATAGAATCATTTATGAAAATTGTGCATTTTCTAGTTTTGTATAGATCATGCCAAAAGAAAAGAAGGAATAGCCTTAACATATCTGGAGTAGGAAAAAATCCATATGATATTCTTGGAAAAGGTTTCACCGTACTTCTTTAGAACCGCAAAATTTCTCCGTTGCTAAGACTCTAAAAATTTTTGCTGGAATTTGTTGCAAGGAGAATTGCTAACGTTTACTTCTGGTTGTAAGGTCTTGGTACTGAAATTATTAGGAATGAGGTTTAGGATATGATTGTAGTTATGGTTTTGTTTTGAAAGATCTTTGGAATTGAAGTGTTTTGGTAACACTTCACATTGTTGAAGTGTTTTGCTAACACATCATTTTGCCACCTATCAAGAATGACTAAGAGTCATCTTTTTATGAAGTGGCTTGCTGCCACGTGGGGGTGGGGGGTAATTTTAATCTTATCCCATAACCAATTAATTAATTAGGTAATATTCTATTATCCGGTAATTAATCAATTACCTGCATAATTAAGAATTACCTAAAATACTACTCTTTTTTAATACAATTTATACATCATACTATCATGGCCATATGGTACCTTGTATGGCACTAATCTATAAATACCGGGTATTATAGCTCGGACCGGATTTTATCCCAAATTGTCAAACTTCGAGGAATTTTATTTTCTTTGATTTGCTTACCCTCTCTCCTTCATGAATATTCTCATCTTTTTGTTTGGAATAGCATAATACTTACAATCCCAAAATAATCTCGTTCCCGAGCTTGTGTCGATTAACTTACAACGAAATATTTGCGTACAAAAAAAATACGGGATGCAACATCTCATTTCCGAGCTCTCATCAATTTATTTATGGCGTGCTTTCATATATGAAAATGTGGGGTGTAACATCATTCCCCCCTTTGGAACATTCGTCCTCGAATGTTGACTGGTGCACTGACCATTTTCATAGCTTATGTCTTCCGAATACTTTATTACTCTCCTTTCCATCTAGGCAATTGTTCTGTGAATAAATCCAAAGGCGAGGGCATCCCCTCCCTTTATGCCTCTTTATCACACCACGACTTGTGGTCGGAATCCTTCCAATCTCGTAACTGTTGTTACCTTCTATCATGCAGCCTGTACGACTCTGACCTTGTAAATGCGCCTATGCGACTCTTTCCTCCAGCTTTTAGCCAATCTCTAGGCCTCACTTTGTGAACATATACATAACTAAAGATGTCCCTCTAGGCATTTATAGGTATACTGAAGTCCTTTCCTCGGTACTTTGTCGAACTTACGACTATTGCTATTTCTTGTTTCATAGCCCCGGTTATCCATCCGTGTGAGTTTACTGCATCTAGGTAGGTCATAATATACTCTAACACTTACTTCGATTTATCGTTACTGAGGCCTACTACCAAACTCCATATTATTCTCGTTGCTTATCCCATATGTATAAATCTAAGTCCTTTAATGCTTCCTCATTACTGTTCATCTTAAGAACGACAGTCTAATCTCATCTCGTACTTTGTGACTTTTGTCCATCCATTGTTGATTCACCTCAATAATGATCTACAATATACCACAGATAACTTGAAACTTCTTCCCTTGCCACTAGGGCTTACGTTGCATCAAGGAATATTTGAAGTGATTTCCGCAATCGTATTTCATAGAAACTCGATGTGATTCGCCTTATGGGGGTATTCTGATCTCATGCCATTCGTGAAATCTTTTCTCCTTCTCCCCTTTTATTTTTCTTTCTTCAAATCATTATTCAGTCGAAGGCCCAACCGTTATCTTTTATCTGTCACAATTACCCCTTCATTTCACTATCAGGGCAGCATTTCATCTCTTCTAAATGCTACTAGTCTTACACTCCTTTGAGTTTATTCAAGCTATACTGAGCCTTCTATAACTTAGAGAACCCATCGGCTCTCATGTTTTTATGGGCTTAATCCCGAGAACTGACCCATTCTCATCACTTTCTTACTCGCCCTTTTTCATCCATACTCCTATCATAAAACCTTGTCGCTTTACTATACTTTAGCTTGCGATCTCTACGTATCTATTTATACTATTCATAACCTTCCTTCAACTTGCTTGCACCATTGATTCTCTTATGTTATTCTGAAACATTAAGCGAGACATCACATCTTCTCTAACTCTTCTTTATTCTCTTGACTAGATCTCTCGGTACTTAGAAACAATAGGCTAGAAGGTACGCCACTGACGACGCTGCTATCGTTCTTGGATATTGAATCCCAGTGCTTCTAGCCTTCTATCCGAAGCATGGACTATTCACAATCTTCTGCCTTTGAGTATCTTGTACGTTGTTCACCTTTACCTTACTTACCTTAAAATCTCGCATCGTATCTTCTATCTCTTTCATGACCTCCCTTCCACATAGGTATAATTCACGTCCATAACTTGAAGCTCTATTATAATACTTGCACCTCTGGTGCATACACAATCCGGTGGGAGTTTTGTACTGACTTCTTATGAGGCTGGTACTTTTCTAGCCGGCTTTATCGTAGGGCCATTATAGAATATGGTTGTTGTACTATCCCTCTGGTATCTCTAATATTAAGAATGATCCTTTAATGTTCTCAATCATGATTTCTATAATTTTCTGGGTCCAATAATCAGATTCTTGATTTACTTCGTTGATATAACTCTTTAGTTTCCTCCTTCTTCTGATCAGCCTTTATGTAGGCTTAAGCTATCTCTTGATCTGTAGCTCATGGTATTAATTATTACGTTTAGCCTTTCATGGGCATTGAGGAATGTCCATGATACAATCCTTTAATAATACAATCCTTCATCTATGACCTGGGCTCAATTCTTTCTTTTAACTTATACCAAAATCTTCTACGGTTGTATATGTTGCATGTATGAAACTTCCAAACTCTTAAGTACGTTCATAACGTAACTAACTCTGGATCATGAATCTAATAATTCTTTTTGTTCCATCTCAGCTTTCTTCTAATGTAAGCAATTACTTTTCCTGGTCTTTCTGCCCCCTTTTTTGCGTGCATACTTAGCTTATCTTCATGCCCATGCATATTGGAATTCCATACAACTCATATGATCTTGAATATCACTTCTGATTTTACTTCCCGTTCATTAGCCACCGTAGGTGCTATTTTCTTATGGAATGCATACAATGTTGTTGTGAGACTGTTGTTATAAGACCATTTCCTCCTTAGGTCACCTAGCTTAAGTTAAAGCTTCCTTCCTTACTTTCTCAGCCAGTCTTTCATTGTAGTATTTAGGGAGGATTATCTGACTCTTGTAAAGTTGCGAGCTAATTACACCGAATACTTAATGTCCTTTCTCTCCTATAATTATTCGTAGTTTACGCTCGTGTGCTTGTAGGGTTGCTTTTGAACTTAAATTTTGACTGTTTTTAGTGGCATCCTCTTTTATTTCCGTAACACTTATACGTCACCTTTAACTACCCCAACTTCTATCTGAATATTTCTCAAGGGTTCCGAGGTCATATCTGCGAGACTAAATTCCCCATATTGGGTTTTACTATGTTTATCTTGCACGGTCTGCTACCTCGTCTGTAACCCCCAGTTTAGCCATAACCAGGCTCTTCCTGAATCAACTACTGACTACTCGTTGGCCCATTCTCATATTAATATTCCTCGTAATCTTTCTTGGGTCATTTCCTTTATCTTAACTTACGTCTCGTACGTGCTCCTTATATATCAATAACATCTCAGGCAGGAACCCTTACTTCCTCTCCTTGACGTCGTGCTTGCATAATATTCTGGAATCGTAGTACATCTGTAGGATTTGAATACGTGCAATCTCATCCCCTTTTCATTTTTGTCGCACTCTTCCTTTACCATTCCATAGTTACTAGAATTACTTAATTCCGATTTAATGCCACGTAACTCCATATTCCCCCCTTTAGGGGAGTACTAAGAGCTGAAGCCACAAGGATCTACCTATAGATATTTTACCTCTTCATCTTTGGCGTCGTTTCACGACATCAATAACCCTTACACGCCTTGCGATAATCCTTTTGTACCCAGGATAACAAATTCCCTTACTCGCAATGGTGACACTTAGTGCAACTGGCACATACAATCCTTTAAGCTTAACTTTGCTCATATTGCTTGCTTTAGGGAAGCGTTTTCCTGAATGACCATTTTCTGAATTTCTCATGAATCATCTTCTGTTGTCCATTCTATTTTTGCCGGAACGCAAATCTGAAATTCTCGTGATGCTAACTATTATCAAGTCACCCAGTCCCTAATTCATGTTTAATTTATCTTGTTCACCAGCCCATACTGATTTCTATTATACTGGGGTCTAACTTTTCCTTTCGGTAGTTGCGTTGGAGTCACGAACTTATTTTTCGAAGTGACTTTATGGCCTATACTCTTTTGTTTCCTCAAGGACTGTCACCTCTCATATTTTCCTTCCCCTGACTATTGACTCTATAATACTACCATTTTTGTTTTGATCTACCGTTGTCAGCCATGTTGACATCTTACTCATAATGCTTCATTAACTCTCTTCTTATTTCCCTGCTAACATCTTTGTCTATCACCTTATTCTGAAAACTTCAACAAGACATTCTCTTGCTTTTAGCTCCCCTTGCTCCATCTACTAGTTCTTCGGGTTGCCTAACATTCTCTCTCTGCTAGGGACGGGAGCCATACTAAGATAATATTTAACCTTTCCAGGCTTCCAGTGCTTATCTTTGTAGTACTCATATCTAGCTGTACTATTTTAGGGTGTACCATCGAGGTGTCTCACCAGGAGATCCATTACCACGTTTGCACTATTCTTCGGAAATGTCAACCAACTCAAATATTCCATCCACCCTTTTTGGGTCACTCTAACCCCAGCCGGACCTTGATATCCGTCATTCTCTTATACTACTCCTGTTAGCTTCCATATGGCATAAATGAGATGGGTATGGCCAGCTGTACATACCTTTGCAACCATTGAAGGTAACTCAAAATGCTTATATCTCCCATCATGAATGGTAAATAATGATAGTCTTCATTAACTGGGCGCCTCGTACCCTTCTTCACCTTGCTTCATTTACTTGTTGAGACTTGTACTATCTTCTAAATTCTCATTGCCTTTCACCATAGGGGTGGATAGATATCCTTGCCTTAAGGCTCCTTATCAATAGGCTTACACATTTTAGTACACATATGATCTATTGAAGACCTTACATTTTCTCATCATAAGCATTATGAAAAATCGAGTTCCTCTGACTCAAATCTTCAATATCCGTATTCAATCTCTTACCAACTGGATGTATCGTCATATTACACATAAAATAGAAGCTAGGAGTTTGAATTCTTATAAATGAGCTCTACCACACGATCTAGAGTAAGAAGAAAAAGTGACAGTCCTAAATGCCCTGTAGCCTCTTGCTTATAAGTGTGGTGCACGACACACCCATAAACAAGACTCTACTAGACACGGCTTGTAGACTCCCTAGGACAGAACTGCTCTGATACCACTTTTGTCACGACCCAAACCTATGGGCCACGACGGGCACCCGGTACCTTACTCAACCGAGTACCACTGTAACGTATCTTTCTTATTACTATCATCAAATACACGTGACATACGGGCCTAATAGGCCAACATCATCATTTATAAACTCAAAACATAGGCCGACAAGGCCGTACAATCTTTCACGTACACGACATATGTCTACAAGCCTCTAAGAGTACATAATTGTCATAAAGGTCGGGACAGATCCCCGCCATACCAAACCATACACATCTAAATCATACTGACCAAACAAGCAACTCCGGAGCAAATGGAGTGCACCAATATCTTCTGCTGAGCTGATCGCCTACTCGGAGGACTCTCGACCTGTGTATCGAGACCTGCGGGCATGAAACACAGCGTCCCCAGGCAAAAGGGGCGTCAGTACAAATAATGTACCGAGTATGTAAGGAATAAAAATAAGTAAATAATAGACATGAGAGAAACATGGAGTAAAAAACTCGACATGTACGTGTGCATAGCTCCGTGAGTCATTTCATTTTTATAATGTCATGCATATATGTATAAATATCATACCATGCATAGGTATATGCATTCATAGAATCATCAAGCCTCTGAGGGCATCCCATCATATCATTTCAGCCACTGTGGGCAAATCATTAACGTATACCAGGTGATCAGGTGGCGGTGCGTATATAACGCCGTAACCTTTTTCCATATCCCACATACATATATATACATATATACATGTATATAACACCATCTGGTCATGGATCAATGTATATGTATAAATGCATGAAATGCATAAGAAATACATTAATAATATTTTCTCGGAATGTCATAAAAATAATATGCCTGTCGGATAAATTTTATCAAATACGTATTTTTCTGAGACCCATGAACAGAAGATATAATAATAATTCACATGGGGAATCAAGAATATAGACACCCCTAATATTTCAATGGATATAGTTATTTAAGGAAATTGTGCATTTGTTCGTTTCGTATAGATCATGCCAAAAGTAAAGAAGGGATAGCCTTAACATACTCGGAGTAGGGAAAAATCCATATGATATTCTTGGAAAAGGTTGCACCGTACTTCTTTAGAACCACAAAATTTCTCCGTTGCTAAGACTCTAAAAATTCTTGCTGGAATTTGTTGCAAGGAGAATTGCTAACGTTTACTTTTGGTTGTAAGGTCTTGGTATTGAAATTATTAGGAATGAGGTTTAGGATCTGATTGTAGTTATGGTTTTGTTTTGAAAGATCTTTGGAATTGAAGTGTTTTGGTAACACTTCACGTTGTTGAAATGTTTTGGTAACACATCATTTTACCACCTATCAAGAATGACTAAGAGTCATCTCTTTATGAAGTGGCTTGCTGCCTGGTGGTGGGGGTAATTTTAATCTTATCCCATAACCAATTAATTAATTAGGTAATATTCCGTTACCCGGTAAATAACCAATTACTCGCATAATTAAGAATTACTAAAATACTACTCCTTTTTAATACAATTTATACATTATACTAACATGGCCATATGATACCTTGTATGGCACTAATCCATAAATATCGGGTATTATAGCTCGAACCGTATTTTATCCCAAATTGTCAAACTTCGAGGAATTTTATTTTCTTCGATTTGCTTACCCTCTCTCCTTCATGAATATTCTCATCACTTGTTTGGAATAGACTAATACTTACAATCCCAAAATAATCTCGTTCCCGAGCTTACGTCGATTAACTTATGACGAAATATTAGCGTACAAAGAAAATACGGGATGTAACATCTCATTTCCGAGCTCTCATGAATTTATTTATGGCGTGCTTTCATATACGAAAATGTGGGGTGTAATAGGACACATTACCTCTCACCGTTTTATTGATCTCCACAAACTTCTCTTTGCATCCACACATATAATTGCTTGCTCCATTGCCCAAATACCATGAGCTGCAATCATCCTTGTCTTCTTCCTTGAGTGCTATCAACAATGATGACTCAACTTCTTCTTTCTTGTCGTCAACAAGGTTAGCTTTTTCTTCAATATTGCTACGACATTCCCAAGAGTAATGGCCAAATTTGTGACAATTATAACACTCAATATTTGATTTATCATACTTTTGTCCATTATATTTTTGGTAGTAGCCACATCCTCTTCCTCCTCTATGCCCACGACTACGACCTCTAAATGTCTGGTGGATTTTAACTTCATTGTTGAAGTTGTTACTATTACTTCTTCCTCTTCCATGACCACCACGGCCTCGGCCTCGCCCGTTTCCTCGATAACTCTTTTCACCTCCATAATCCTTAAAGGATGCCCGAGTTTTAAGAAGTTGCTGCAATAGCACTTCTTGTCTCCTCTTGATCTTTTCTTCATGGGCCTGTAAAGAAACCTCCAATTGCTCTACCATCATAAACTCTAAATCTTTAGACTCCTCAATAGCACACACCACAAAATTAAATTTAGGTGTTAAAGTGCGAAGGATCTTTTCTACCATACGGACATCTTCTATGTCCTTCCCGTATCTTCTTAGTTGATTTACAACAGCCTTCACTTTTGAACAATAATCAGAAATACATTCGGATTCTTTCATTTTTAAAACTTTAAAATCAGCCCTTAGAGTTTGAAGTTTTACCTTCCTCACCTTGTCTACACCTTGAAGAGAATTTTGTAAAATCCCCCAAGCTTCCTTTGAGGTGGTAGCATCTGCCACCTTCTCAAACTGGCATCATCCAAACATTAGTGGATGAGCGCGAGGTCTTGTTGATCCTTCTTCCTCGTCTTTGCCAAGACAAATTTTTTATTTTGAGGCAGAGCTTCCTCATTATCGGGTTTTGTATACCCTCTATCTACGATTTTCCCACACATCTTTCATACGTAGACACTATTTCTCATAATTATCTTTTGTGAGTCGGGGGTACTCAAAAGACAGCGTACCATTATTTTTCATGGCTCTGATACCACGTTGTTGGGAAAAATAATAATTCCGCCAAGGAATAATATCCACGATAAATAATAATAAGACAAGAGAGTAACAACGACACCAAACTCTTTTAATGGGGTAAAATACAATACCCGAGCGGAGCAATATAACTACTATAATATTACAACTTAGTAGTGTCAAGAGACTACTACAATTTTAAAATTAAATAACACTCTTTATTTAAAACACCTCACTACAATATTACTCACACTCACTATTTATCTCACAGACTACAATCTGTGGATTACTCTCTCTAACTTTTATTGCTTCTCTCTTATTTTGGTGTAATTGAAATGAAGAATAAAGGCCTCTATTTATAGTAAGAGATGTCATCCAACTACTACAAAGAAGATGGCTTGTTGTTGATTTAGTCCTATAATTTTTCAACAAAGTTAGTCACCTCCCATTTTCTTCAACAAAGTTGTCAACAAAGTTAGCCACCTCCCATTTTTTTTCAACAAAGTTAGGTACCTCTCATCCCATTTTTCTTCATTTCTTTTTTGTTTTTCTTTAATATGAGCCCCACAACATCATGCCCAAATCAAATGCAGTTAGAGCAAAATTTGGGCTTTCAGTCATAAGATAAGTCTTGGTGAATAGTCTGTGAAGGAATGTGAATGATCTCAATGCAATCTGATAGAGGTTTAGTAATATCAGTATTGACTAGGACTCTAGCATATGAGATCTTATTCAAATCTGCAGTGTATCAGTCTGTGTACAGGGGAGTAGCAATGGCACTTGCCAGTTTTCTTTGAGCGTCTGCAAACAAATAACCAACAGGCAACCCTAAAAAATTCACCCGTAGTGGAATAGTAGTGATACATTCAGGAACAAAATAGAAATTTCTCTTCCAGTTCTGCAAAATGTATGGCTTATTATGATATGTATAAGGGCCTGCTTGCATCACCATATCTCGATCCTCTGTAGTAGCAAATCGAACTACATAATAGCCATCGTTGTGGTATAGAATTTGGGGCTTCGAAACAAAGTCACAGATGGCGGTAACAAAATCTTCCATAGACATTCCATAGGGTGTGTCGTCTTGGACATACCCTATAAGGGCATTTGCCCAGTGATCGTTGAGATGCTTAATTTCATCCTCTTCAATTTTAGCGATAATCTAATTACCATTTCGCTGAGCTGGAGGTGCATACTCCAACTGCATACCCATCTGCAAACTTCGATTGTGCTTTCTTCCTCTCTAGTCCTGCTGAATTGGAGTAGTTGGCCTCTGAATTGGTGGTGACTCGATTGTCGATTCTTACTGGGCAGGTGACGTCTGAGTAGAAGTGCCGACATCTGAGAACTGGAGTCGGCGAGGACGTGCCATCTTCAGAGTTTCCGTTTGCTCTCCATTAGTTGAAATCTGCTTATCACTGTTACATCTTGGGTGCTTCATAGCTCTATGATTCTCCTTTCCAGCATTATATGTTTCGGTTTGTTTTAGCCATCTTCCACGTCATGTCTTCTGCTCCTTTCTCAAAGGCTAGTTTCAATTATTGCCATGACAGAACTGTTGATCTTTATATTCACTAGTGGCTACTTCGTCTCTTTCTCTTTTATTGTACGTTGGCATACAATAAACTGCATTCCTCTTTCTGAGATTGGATGATATAGGTGCCTTTTTGCTCACCTCGTTCACAGTTCTTGCATGCATAATAACTTGGCTGGTCATACTGAAACCTTTATTTCTATTTGCTTTAGTTATATTCAACGAGAATTAATGAGATAAACCAGAGAGCAGTCTGCCAACATATAGTATATACAAGAAGATTAGACATGGAGTAGGCACCGGTGAATAATATATATATATCTATTTATATATAATAGGAGAGACAAAGAAATATTATGGTGACAAGTGGCGTAACATTAAATTGACACGTGTAAAATGTTTGGACAATTCTCCAATTTTGTTGGAGTTTCAAATATATTTAAAAAAAATGTAAAGGACAGTTTTTTTTTCCAGAATTCAAAATTTCAGACAGTTTTTTTTAGAATTCAAAATTTTAGAATTTTTTACTTTTTTAAAAAATAACTGATTTTACATGGCACAATTAAAGGACACGTTTTTTTCTCTTTAAAAAAGAAAACTAATTTTAAAGCACCCACTTATTGAGTAAAAATTAAAGCACCCTTCGTTCTGCCTTCAGTTATCCGTTTACTTTCCCTAAGAAACCCAAAAAAAACTTCCCCTTCTTTCCATTCATCTTCTTAACTACGCCTCTTTTATATCTTCTTTGTCACACACAATTTCACATACAATCAACAGTTCCAAAAATAATCTTCTATTTATATATAATAGGAGAGACAAAGAAATATTATGGTGACAAGTGGCGTAACATTAAATTGACACGTGTAAAATGTTTGGACAATTCTCCAATTTTGTTGGAGTTTCAAATATATTTAAAAAAAATGTAAAGGACAGTTTTTTTTTCCAGAATTCAAAATTTCAGACAGTTTTTTTTAGAATTCAAAATTTTAGAATTTTTTACTTTTTAAAAAAATAACTGATTTTACATGGCACAATTAAAGGACACGTTTTTTTCTCTTTAAAAAAGAAAACTGATTTTAAAGCACCCACTTATTGAGTAAAAATTAAAGCACCCTTTGAAAGACTCGTTCTGCCTTCAGTTATCCGTTTACTTTCCCTAAGAAACCCAAAAAAAACTTCCCCTTCTTTCCATTCATCTTCTTAACTACGCCTCTTTTATATCTTCTTTGTCACACACAATTTCACATACAATCAACAGTTCCAAAAATAATACCTTAGAATACAGATACGATACATAGCATAAGTGAAACACGGATCGAATAAGTAGAGCGGAGAAAGAGTTAGTAAAGGTTGTTCGTTATATTAATTGTAATGGAGTCCCTTTTTGTTGAAGGACACAATTCATGACAGGATTTACAGAAAAAAATGAGGAATTGGAGGCATGATGATGCACATGGAAGACATGCAAGAATAATATATTTGGTAAACAATATTACGACTTACCTTTATAATTTTTTTTCCATGTTAAAGAACAAATTTTGTTGTGTATAGATAAATTTTGTGACACTTTAATTTACGTAAAACAAATAAAGTGAAATCTTTTTTTATAAGTATTCTCACATTTTTTAATTATTATATATCCCTCAAATATTTTACTTTATTTCTAAATAATTTATTACAATTGATCAATATAAATTTGATTGTATATATATTGCAGTGGACATGATTTACAATTTACATGGTAATATATATCATAAGTTTGAAGTGTTTTGTTAGATGTTTTTTTAGTTTGTACTAACTAGGTGAAAGGATAAACTTATTTTGAAATGTTGGTAAAAAAGAAAAGAACAAGAATTTATAAGGGTTCGGTTAGACACTTTTTTCTTCATATTGTTATGTAAAACGAAAAAAAATATTTTGAACCAAAATAAGCAATTCTTTTGAGACTTTTTCTCAAAGAATTTATCTATATCCTATTCTATTTATATAGAGAGAAAAAAAGAGGCAAAACAATGTTACGATGCATCGTGTCAACACAATAACATGTCAAATTTTAATTTTTAGAACAAAACTCCAATAAAATTGGACTTTCAAAATTATTTTAAAATATAACAAAGCTCTCACGTTTGTCTTTCAATTCAGACAAATTAATAGAAATTAAACTTCTCAATTCAAAAAACAAAAATCAGTACTTCTTCCCAATTTTATTTTGCAGTTTTTTTGATTAACTTACCAACTTTCTCCCAATTTTGTTTGGCAGTTTTGTTTATTAACATGCCAACAAAAAAAAATAGTATCATCATATAAGGTCATCACAATAACATGTCAAATTTTAATTTTGAAAATAAATCTCCAATAAAATTGGTTAAAAATTATATTTAAATAGAACAAAGCACCCACGTTTGTCTCCCAATGCAGAAAAAAATTAATAAAAATTAAACCTGGCAATTAAAAAAAAAATTAGTACTTCCTCCAAATTTTATTTTGGCAGTTTTTTTTATTAACCTGCCAAAAACAATTATTTTCGCAATCATATTTGACAGTTTTTTTTTTGCCAATTCAAAAAAAAAAAGTTAGTATTTGCATAATCTTCGGTCATGCAATGTTTGGTTTGTGTCAACCGTATTTCTATAGCATTTGTTTGCTCGCGGGAAAAATCTGAGTTTTTCCCAGATTCAAACATATATTTTTTATTATTTTTTTCCATAAAATAAGCCAATAATTATCCAATTTTTCACAATTTGTGCCAAACGGTTCAGCCCCCATAAGGTCATAATCCATCTTCTTCTTGCTCGGGGGTTTTCTTCTCTCTTTCATAACTCAACGCCATTGCCATTGAAATATTCAATTTTTGTTTTCTAAAGGAATAATATATCTAAGAGGTATCAACTTTTATGTTGTTGTAACTTGGGTTGGGCAGTTTTAATCCATTGGATATAATGTAACTTGAAATGTTTTTGGCATCTCAATTTGTGTATTGTAGTTTCACTATATATTGGTATGTCTGTGGGGTATAGTTGATAATTAATATCTTGCAAAAGCTGTGGTTCTAACCTTTATTATTTTTGCATGTTTGTACTATATCTTAAGTATTTGCTCATATAATTTTTCTCACGCTATTGTGAACAATCATACAGAATATAACATGTTTCTTTTATAGAACCATGTTTTGTTTTCTTTATTTGTTATATATAGTTATGACATCATGAAAATGGTCCATGGTGAAGTAAAAGCAACTAGAGAATCTGTCTAAAAGTTAGAATTGTTGAGGTAATTGTTTGTTGAGCTAAGGGTGAAGTTGTTCCTCTCTTTATTTGAGAAATATAGCCTTAGACAGTCAACTCTTTTTAGATGACAAAGTAGAGTAAAGTCAATAAGTTTGTATTTTTAGATAGGCATGTTTGAATAAGAAAGAATTGTTCCACATCTAGAATTTGCAATATAACTGGAAGCATGTTAAGCTACCTTAAAATATAAGGAGAAATATGAGGTTCATACTTATCGAATAATTTTGATTCACTTTAATTGAACTATTTTGCTATTGTTGGTTTTGTACTTAGGTTCAAAGGCGTTTTTAGACCTTATGAAATAAGATTTTGGTGTTTTTGCATGATTGTGGTTAGTCTAAGAAAAGTTGTGCCGGCCTTGACAATAAAGTTTTAGATGTGTATAGGTCCTTACATCACTAACAGTTTTCTAATGGATAGTAAGATATAGTAATAATTAGATAACACATTTTTTTTTTCATGGCAATTTTGTGAGGAATGGATAAGTTTGTTTCCTGGTTACTTGAATGTAAGAATATTCAATGCATTTATATGTTTGATAAAATAATAGTATTTGCATGTTCCTTTGTATCTACCTATTTTTTTTATAAAAAATATTATTTAATATTCTCCGCACGAATACTAGTAGTATATAATAGCAGGATTCCTTTTGTGAGAGACTCAGAGGCGGCTTAACAGTATTTGTGGCCTAAAGCCATATATATATATATATATATATATATATATATATATATATATATATATATATATATATATATATTCTAATATTTTGAGATACAAAATTATTAATAACTTTTTATAATCGATCTCTCCTAAAAATGTTTTGAACAATATTAAAATAGTTTTAACTCTTTTATTTTAGTTTTGAACAACTTGATTCATATTTTTCGTGGCATATTTTAATTCTAATAAATGAATAAAAGACAATATATAACTATGAAGTAAGAATAAAATGAGATGATAATAACACTTGAAAGTTATAATAATAGAATTTAATTCAAGAAAAATGTTGACTTGGTTTCAAGATATCTTTTTGCTCCTTCAATAACACAAAATGCTTGAAACTTCAGGAAAAAACAAAAAAGAATGCACGATATATGATATCAATAGTACTTTTAAGCTATGTGGGTTTTTGAATAATACTACTCCTACTAAGTTATCAGATTTAAACCCGAAAAAAGCAAGAAAGAGAATATGTAAGAGTATAAAGTTATGCGAACGATTAACTCTTGGACAAACCAAGAAAGAAAATGAATAGTGTAAAATATGATTTAGTACTACATATGTGGGTTTTCGAATAATACTACTCCTACTAAGTTATCAGACTTAAACCCGAAAAAAGCAAGAAAGAGAATATATAAGAGTATAAAATTATGCGAACGATTAACTCTTGGACAAACCAAGAAAGAAAATGAATAGTGTAAAATATGATTTAGTACTACATATTTTTCGATGAAAAAATGGGTAAAAAGTGAAATATAATAATTTCACTTGTTAGATTTTTTGTTCATACAAAAAAAAGTTTGAAAGAAATTCACATTTATAAAAAGTATTACGCGCAACTCAATTAGTTACACATCTACTTCATTTTATAAAAAAAAAATATCTAATTTTCAAGGTAAAAATTACTCATTATTTTCCTAAAATAGGCTATAAACCTATTTTGATATTAAAAAAATAGGCCCCCCAAATTTGGGGGCCTCAAGCAAATGCTTTAGAAGCTTTAGCCGGCCCTGGAGAGACCAATATATCACATAACTTTTTTTGGTTCCATTTTCAGTTGTTGGTGCAGGTTCTGTTAATCGATAAACATGGATCAGTTCTCTGAGGTTGCATGCTGTCAGTTCTAATCATTTAGTGTTTGGTACGAAGGAAAACACTCTAGATGAGAGGCTTTGAAATATAAGTTCCTTATTCTGTCTGGAATCTGGTATAATTGCAGATGCTCCAAGCAGAAATGAAAACTAATCTATTGCGGCTATATAACTTCAAGGATGCTACGAATTAGGGTTAGCCTGAAATAACCATTACTAATATTTTGTATTTGTCAACCTTTTCGAATTTTAAAATCTAGAAATAGAAGTATAAATCTAATGGTACAATACAATGCTTCCACCACCAACTTGTAGGTTCGAGTTTCGAGTTACGTGGAGGGTAAGCTAGAATGCTAATGATTTTTTTGAGATCATTGTTATGTTTTCCGTCTCGTTGAATAAAACACATACAATGGAATGATTTATTAGCCATACAAGATATTCACGACACAACCTAATGATTTTCCTGAGATTATTGTTGTATTTTCGATATCGTTGAAGAAAATACAAATGAAATAATTTATTATTCACACAAGATATCCACGACACAACCTGTGTATACGCTCTAATAGTTGTTTAGAAATTGAATTGATTCAACAAAGGAAAAAGAAGTGAATCTCACCACTTTCAGGTAAAATTTACTTATTTGGCTCCTTGCTTGTGAAGGGTGTGTGTGTGTTGTGGGGGGGGGGGGGGGGGGATAACTGGCTGGGTGTCTTGACCTTAGCCAAGTCAAGCAAGTGAATGTCTTGATTGCACTTGTTGTCTTCAACACTTGAACATTTTTGAATTTGTAAGAAGGGAGTTTTGTCTTGCTTTTTCCAAAATCATTTCCTTTCTGCATTTTTCCCTTTGCCCTAAGGTCGTACGTGATGATGTAACGTCCTAATCCTTAGATAAATATTTACTCGAAATGTACTTTAAGAAACTGAAAGAAAGAAAATCCTTGATAAAACTAGAGAATAATCAAAACTATATGGCGTTTGACCCAAAAACTAACTTTGAGATTAAACAATTGAAATTATATATTTTTGAGGGCCACTAGCAATTAATTCGTTTGATTCAAGACGTTAGCAAATTAAAAATAACAACGAATGAGAAAGACTAAAATAGACTGAGCAAAACAATAAAGAGTGAGAGAGTCTTGATTTTCAATGTCCGAACAATCTCCAAAAGCAGGAGTGATCGAGTTACAAAGCTGTTTAAAAAAAGATGAGATGGTTTTGTCTAAGGGCAAATGAGGGTTCCGAGTCCTGAGGCTGCACATTGGAGAAAGTGGGTAATGGGAGCGGGACTCCAGCTGATGCTTATCTCTTCAGTGTAACAAAATTGGCAGTGATCTCTATGGAAATTCAACTATCATTGACCATGGCTTTCAATCTTATCCGCCTTCATCTCTTCGAACGGTCCTGTATCGGGTTGGGGAGCAACTTCAACCACAGCTCACGTGCTCCGAAATCCGTCACCTGTCTAGGGCGGCCCGTCCATAAATCAGGTAAAGCAACTGCTTTAGGCCCCACATTTGTGGAGGCCCTTTTTTTTTTATTACACCTAATAGGCTATATATAAAAAAAAAAAAAAAAGTTATGTAAACTTATACTGCGGTTTTAAGGATATGTGATTTAATCCAGTATCAATTGATAAACAACGAATTGAATAAATAAATTAGACAATGAAATGAATCAAACCGGTCTGCAAACAACGCCTCGACCTCGACTCGAGACAGTCTCGAGGCTAGTTAAAAAGAACAATAGAGGATAGAACAAACAACGATGAACAATGATGAACAAAGAAAACAGCGTATATGTATATTTTTCTTAGTGAATAATAATTGCCTCACAACTGAATGTGATCCCTCTTTATATAATAGAGGAATCCTAAATAAGGTACAACTCTAATAACGGAAGTAGATCCCATGATTGGCACTAACAACTACTTTGATTTGATCCGTTCCGGGATTTCCGCCGTGATCTTCGACCGGTTACTGATATATCGCCATTCCGTTATTACGCCTTACTCGACGTCAGTCATGCTTGATCTCGATTGTTACTGGCCTCGATCTCATAGAACACTTCAATCTCTAGGCTCGATGTTCTATCTTTGAGCTCGAGCCCGATCTATTATGAGGTTACCCTCGGGGCAACTCCCCTGCCAACGAAATAGGATATGCCCGATTTCGACCGTATACATCTAGTCCTCTCGTTTTTTGGAGTGTAATGAGAAGAAACGAATTTTGAGACTTTGATTTAATACCTTAATCAATTATGATGTCAACATCGTGACGTAAGCGACAGAAGCGATTAAAGCGTCGTGTTTGCATAATTCCCAAGGTCATTAATTAACGCCAATTGATGGTCGGCCACCGGTGCTTTCAAACCATCAAAGTGGCTATTATAAATAGACCGCCTTCATAATCTTCTCAAACTTTACTTTCAAACTTATTCTAATCTTCAAAAGCTCTTCTATTCACTTCAAGTTCATCAACTTTGCTGGTTTCCGTTTGCCAATCTCTTATTAAAACACAAATTCCGCCTTCTTCTTCCTTAAACCTCATATAGTAATGGCAAAAACATCAAAGAATGCTCCTCAAGAGGAAAAAAGCCTCCTTATTGTGGTCGGACGGTGACAAAACACCGGTGTAGCCACGTATCGAAGAGTGCATCCCCAGGCCATGTGAACTCACTTCCGACTTTAAAGTCGAAAAATCCTCTTATGTTCCTGGCCAATGCGAGCCCATGTCTAGATATATCTGTTCAATATCCGAAGGCGATCTCGAACAGGTGAAAAGGACTGCCACTGGGAGAATAAAGAGGTGGTGATTCCTACCACCGAGGAGGACATCACCACTCATATGAAAGGGTTCTTAAGTGTGTATGCTTACCCTTTCACACTAGGTTCCGTCGATCCTATCATAATCGACTTCTGCCACCAATAGCGGGTAACCCTGGGCCAGATCTACCCCTCTTTTTGGCGCATTGTCATTTTGGTCAGATTCTTCTCGAGCAAGGTCGAGGGTATGTCTTTCACCCTCGATCATCTCATTAGGCTATACAACCCCCATCTTTATCAGGGCGGACTGATAAAACTTCAGCGTCGGGCCACGAAGGTATTGTTCTCGAGTATAGACGAGGACAAGGACCGAGGGTGGATGGGCCGGTTTGTCCGAGTCAGGACCTCCGACTTAATCCTCGCCGAGAAGATGCCATTCCCCGAAGAATGGAACATGAAGCGTAAGTAGAACCTCACTGATAACGTTTGACTACTTGTTATATTTCCTTTACCTCTTCTCATCTATATTCTTCTTTATGGTGTAGCTTTCGCCTGGTTTCCTGGTGCAGTCCCAGACCTTGCAGGTTGGGTTCGACAACTGGTTTCAACCTCTTCGTATGCTGAGCACTCGTGGCGCGATTTGGTCAAGGGACGATGGGTGGCCAAAAATTATGGTAAGTTCCCATGTCCGTGTTTGATGCTTTCCTGTGAAATACTTCTTTTTAACATGATTTCTTCTCATATAGGCCTTGGAGATAATGTCGTCATGAGGCCACCTCCCATGGGGAAGGGGAGGTCCCAATCCGACCAAAGATAAGAAAAGGAGAAGGGCCTTGACTCCAGATACCCCAAAGCCCAAGAAAAGCAGGGCTCGAAAGTCGAAGACTAATCCCTCCGTTCTGTCTACCAATATAGTCCAAACACTACGAGATGAAGACGAGGAGGGAGAAGATGTCGACTGCCTGCTGGTGGCTCGGAAGAGGGAAGGCATCGAAGCTTCGAAAACTGCTGATGTGGTGACGGTCGAGGAGGTTCAGCCGCAGATAGAGATGATCTTGGGGGAAGGTCTGAGTAGGGTCCCCGAGTTATCGGGTGTTGATGATGCCTCCTGCTGTGATGAGCAACCGGCGAGTGTGCCCGAAGGGTCTAGTTCTAAGGCCCTTCAAAGAGAAGAGAATGCCCCAAGTGACTCGCTCGGGGCAATTAACATCGATGATTCGCCGCCCGGCCCCACGTTCTTTGAGGGGCAGTTTCGGGATGCCCGGTCCATGGGGACCCTTGATGTGGGGACGGCTCCCGAAGGGGATGATATATTTCGTGGCTGCTTCGCAGGGGTCGAAGATGTTCCCGAACTGGACGTATCACTCATTTTTTATGAGGCTCAGCGGCTTCTGAACCAAGTGAGTTTTAGCCCATGTTACCATGCTTACGTTTTGTTCTTATTTCTCTAAGTCTGATTTCCTTCCTTTCTATACAGGCTACGGTGCTCTATCGAGAAGCGTCCTCCAAATACCGAGTTGAGCTGGCCCGATGCGAGGCCGATCTCAAAAAGCTTACGGAGGAGAGAGATGCCCTTAAACTCTTCTATGTGCACAAAGAAGAGGAGATCATGAGTATTCGGGCCGAGCTAACAAGAGCTCATGAAGATCAAACCGAGCTCATTGAATGGGTAATGTAAATTTTTGGGAGCTTGTTATGTATTAACTTGATATTGGCGACTAACACTTTTCTCCTGCAGGTTCAGCAGAAGGCCGAATTGGTTGAGCAGCTTCGTGAGGAGGCCAAGATGAAAGAGGCAGAGACTTTGGGGTAGAAGCAGAACATGGACTGTCTCGCCTCGGAGAAAGAAGCGGTTCGGCCCCAACTATCTTCGATTGAGCGTCAACTCCAAAGTGTGAAGGAGGAGCTCGAGATTCGGTTGGCCGCTGAGCTTGCAAGGGCCACATCCAAGGCAGAGGCGCTTGTGGCCTCCTACCGAGCTTACGCCGAAGCCGCTAACACTCGGGAAAAGGAAATTTTTGATGCTGCTGAGGTTAGATTGTCCCGTGTTGCCGAGTATGCTAGGCGCCAGTCTCGAAGAGAGACTCTTGAGGAGGTATATGCTCGTGGCTTCGACCTCACGTCTGATATCGAGAATGCGAAGGTTTTGGAAGACGAGGCCGAAGCTTTGCTTTCCGATGAAGAAGACTCTGCGAGTCGATACGAGAGTGGAGGAGATGCAGATTAAGCTCCCAAAGCGGACTAGGCATTTAGGATTTTTTCTCCTTTTGTTTTTTGTGTAACACCTTGTGTGGTCTTTGTAAATACTTTGCATATCTGAAATATTCCTTTTCTTTCTGTTTCGTCTTCGATTTTTGATTTATGATAAATTCTGTTTTGCCTTGTCAAAACTTTGTTGCAATCGGGTTGTTGTAGCCTCTATAATCTAGTGAGCAATAGCTCGAACTCATAGTAGAACAAACCCTTAGGTTTTTAGTTAAGCGAGGGCGAGTCCCCGAGCTTAACAATATGTTTGGAATTTTGATTTCAGACGGCTTGATCGAAGCCGTAATTGTACTGTTTTTATAGCCGAGTTCGAGTAAGTTTCGAACTAAGAGTAACAGACCCCTTAAGGTTTTATATCAAATAATGATGAATCCTCGAGCTATATTCAAGTCAGTTTTATTTGAGCTCGGAATAGTGGAACCCTTAGGTCCGAATTGAGTGAGAACAAAATCTCGAACTCTAAGTGTATTGGCCCTTAGGCTCTTTAGATTGGGGCGATATGGCCTCTAAAAGACGGCTATTTTTTTCCCTTTTTCGGCTTAGAAGACTTAGTAAAAAATTTCTTTATGCCTTAACACGTATTCTTTACCCATTGGGTTTTTTGAGGGTTCGATGTCAATTGAAACCCCTTTGCTTTTTGTGCCTTAGCACGTTTGTGTTAAGATAATTTGATACCTCTTAAGGTTTTTCGAGGGCTGATTTTATCAAAGCCCTTTTGATTACTTGCCGAGGGTAGCCTTTTTTAATCGGGTTTTCAAAGAATTTGACGGCCTATTTTAATTACGGGATTCGGATGTCTCCGAGCCGGCTTAATTTGGCCGTAGCCTTTGGGTATGCCTCTTGGGCTTATTTTCCAATAACACTTCGAACTTGTTTGAAGTGTTAGTCCCCGAGAATGATGGCCTTGGCCTGTAGATCGAGGAGTGCCTCTTTGAGGTCTTATGAATTTGAGTTTAGATTACTCGAATATGTCGATCGTCGACGTCAGTCCCTGAGTGTACGAGGTATATTTGCACTTGGCCCTTGAGCAATTTCTCACAAAATCATAAGTATGGAGCTTGTATTGAAAGTTTTCTTTGAGACACAAGATGATTGATATAAAAAGAATGCTTCTTTTTATAATTTATACATGCATACATGTTTTTCCATCGGGGCTCGACTAATCTATATGGACACGATTCATTCTACCGTTTGGCCCATTACAAAGTTTCTCTATCAAGACCCTTTGACACAAAGTATTTTCCTCGAAAGTGTAACATCCGAGGGTGATGTCCCCCAGTATTCGAGGTTGATTGTAAAGAAGCCTTGGATACTGTTGAATGGTCCTTATGTAGCACATAATTGTTGCCTTGTTAAAAATCTCGCCAGAAAAACCCACCTGGGACAAAAACTAATCTAAGGTAAAAAGAGTGCAATGCGTGCTTTAAAACCTGAGGTCTCGATGTCTTCGATCGATCACCTGCAGTGAGTTAGTGTCGAATATATAAATGAAAAAGGGGAATAAAGTCATACCTTAGCAATAGTACCATTTGAGAAGCGATATGTTCCAATTATTTTGCAGTTGTTCGCCATCTATCGTGCCGAGCTTATAAGATCCCTTTCCGACGATGTCGAGGACTTGGTAGGGTCCTTCCCAATTTGGGCCGATCTTCCCTTCGCTAGGATCTTGAGTGTTGATGGTACCTTTCCTCGGGAAAGAGTCCCCTACTCTGAAGTGGCAAAGGTTGGTTCTCCTATTGTAGTATCTTTTGATTCGTTGTTTTTGTACATCCATTCGAACGAGTGTGGCTTCTCATTTTTCATCCAATAATTCGAGGCTAGTATTCATAGTCTCGTGATTTGACTCTTCTGTTGTATGTTGAAACCTGGCACTGGGTTCCCCGACTTCGACTGGAATCAAGGCTTTGGAGCTATATACTAAGGAGAACGGGGTTGCCCCCGTACTGGATTTTGATGTTGTTCGATATGCCCAAAGGACTGGGGTAGAATTTCTCTCCAATTCCCCTTAGCTTCGTTCAACCTTTTCTTTAGGGTGATACAGCGTTGATAATATCCTTTTTATTTTATGGTCTTCGAGAAATTTCATCACTTTGCTGCCGATAAATTATTTTCCATTGTCACACACTATTTTGGCAGGTATCCCAAATCGACATACGATGTGATCCCAGATGAAGTCTATAATCTCTTTCTCTCTCACTTTCTCGAACGCCTGTGCTTCAACCCATTTAGAGAAATAGTCAGTCATAAATAAAATGAACTTGGCTTTACCTGGGGACGATGGTAGAGGGCCGACGATATCCATCCCCCATTTCATGAATGGCCATGGGGATAAGACTGAATGAAGTTATTCTTCGGGCTGATGGAACATCGGTGCAAATCTTTGACATTTATCACATTTTCGAACAAACTCCTTAGTGTCTTTTTCCATGCTATCCCAGTAGTATCCCGCTCTAATGATTTTGTGAGTCAGTGATTCGGCGCCGGAGTGGTTCCCACAAGTGCCTTCATGGACCTCTCGTAGAACATAATCGGTGTCTCCTGGCACTAAGCATACTGCAAATGTCCTTCTATATAATGTTCCATCTTCAGCCAATGTGAATCGAGCAGCTCTGGTTCGTAGGTCCCTCGACTCTTTAGGGTCCGATGAGAGCTTTTCATTCTTCAAGTATTCAATATATTTGTTCCTCCAATCCCAGGTTAAGCTTGTAGAGTTTATCTCGGCATGACCTTCCTCGATCACGGATCTCGAGAGTTGGACGACAGTTCCTGAGCTGCTCTCATCTTCCTCGACCGATGACCCCAAATTTGCAAGTGCATCGGCCTCACTATTTTGTTCTCGAGGTACATGCTATAAAGTCCATTCTTTAAAATGGTGCAAAGTTACCTGCAGTTTGTCCAAATACCTTTGCATTCTATCCTCTCAAACTTCGAAGGTTTTGTTTACTTGGTTCACCACCAGTAAATAGTCACACTTGGCTTCAATGACTTCTGCTCCCAAGCTTTTATCTAGCTCCAGACCTGCAATCAGGGCCTCGTACTCTTTTCTCATTGTAAGTCAACCTAGATATTTTGATATATTGCCTAATAGAGCTACCCGTGGGCAGCTTCAAAACGATGCCTAGCCCAAACCCCTTCGCATTTGAAGCACCGTCTGTGAAGAGAGTCCATACCCTCGATGATGTACCTGATTTTAACAAGAGTTCCCTTTCAACTTCGGGTACGAGGGTTGGCGTGAAATCGGCCACGAAGTCCGCTAAAATTTGAGACTTGATGGTCGTCCGCGGTTGATATTCGATATCGTACCCACTGGGTTTGACGATCCATTTGGCCAATCGGCCCGATAGTTCGGGTTTGTGCAAAATATTACGAAGTGGGTAAGTGGTTAATACACATATGGGGTGACATTGAAAGTATGGTCTTAACTTTCTAGAGGTGCTTATCAGTGCAAGTGCCAATTTCTCCAAGTGTATATATCTAGTTTCTGCTTCTCCTAAGGTTCGACTTATATAATAAATGGGAAATTGCGTACCTTTCTCTTCTCGGACTAGAACACCACTTACCGCGATTTCCGATACTGCCAAGTACAAGTAAAGTTTCTCATCTGCCTTTGGAGTGTGAAGCAGTGGTGGGCTTGATAGGTATCACTTCAATTCCTCTAATGCCTGTTGGCATTCCGGGGTCCAGGCGAAAACGTTCTTCTTTTTGAGTAGAGAGAAAAATCTGTGGCTTCGATTCGACGACCTCGAAATGAATCGGCCTAAGGCAGCTATCCGTCCAGTTAGCTTCTGCACGACTTATACACTGTCCACGACGGTGATGTCTTCGATGGCCTTGATTTTATCGGGGTTGATCTCGATCCCCCGATTCGATACCATGAAGCCAAGGAACTTGCCCGAACCGACCCCGAAAGCACATTTCTCGGGGTTGAGCTTCATATTGTATTTCCTTACAATCTCGAACGTTTCCTGCAAATGAGCCAAATGGTCCTCTGCGCGCAGGGACTTAACTAGCATGTCATCAATATAAACTTCCATTGATTTACCTTCTTTTTTTTGAATATTTTATTTACTAGGCGTTGGTAAGTAGCTCCTACATTTTTTTAGCCCGAAGGGCATTACATTATAACAATATGTTCCATACTTAGTGATAAATGAAGTCTTTTCTTGGTCTTTCGGGTTTATTTGGATTTGATTGTACCCGGAATAGGCATCGAAAAAAGTAAGGATCTCATGGCCGGTCGTGGCATCGATCATGCGATCGATGTTAGGCAGTGAAAAAGAATCTTTGGGGTACGCCTTGTTTAAATTCTTATAATCTACACACATCCTAAGTTTGTTCCCTTTTTTTAGGGAATACAACTATATTGCCTAACCATTCAGGATATTGTCACACCTCCTTTTTCCCGGGAGGATAGGGGGGGGGATAGTGGAGTTTTTCTAATTAAAGTGACATTAATCGAAATGGGATTATTTATTTATTTCAGAATCGCCATTTGGAATAATTTATGGTGTCCCAAGTCACCGGTTTATTTTAAATCCCAAATCGAGGAAATTGACTCTTATTTATGGTCTGCGAATACAGAAGACCGAGTAAGGAATTCTGTTAACCCGGGAGAAGGTGTGAGGCACTCCCGAGTTCCGTGGTTTTAGCACGGTTGCTTAACTATTAATACTTGGCTTAATTATCTGATTTATTATCTGTTTTAAACCTATTGTGTATTTTACTTTTTAACCACTTTTAATTATTTATGGAATTATTTCTGAAACAAGTCACGATGTCGTACACTTGTCATTTTGGTACACATTGCAAACCGCGCAACATGAAATGCACACGCGAGTTACGACATGCTTATTTTATTATTGTTTGAAGTTATGGTAAGGTCACATGAAATGCACACCCGAATTGGAATTTACGTATCGTGACCATGCCACGGGAACCGTACCCATGGCCACGATGATTTATTAATCGAGCCTAAAGCAAACTACGGTATTTATGAATTATTTTCCCAAGCTGCTTGGTTCGTAGAGGTCATTTACCAACTCTAGCTTTGACATCAAGGTTGTGCAAAAGTAACAATATTTCTTCAATTCCAAATCTCAAAAGTTATTACTCAAGTAATTCACCTGAAATTCTTTTAAACAGATTCCAAAAAAACGAAATGGTTTCTAGATCTAGAATCCCCACGCCTTTAACACCTTCAAATTAAAGAAATCCGTACTAGGCAACCACAAATCCATTTCTTCATAAGTAGTCTAAAATCTTACAATCTCCAATAATAAAGCAATAAAATGAAGATACTAGTCTTCTAATGGCTAACATATATGAGATCAAGTACATGTTGACCTAACCATAGCTAACAACTAAATTTTCACTGCTGACTTAAACACAAAGAAATCACCACAGGCAAGCTAAATTTGGATCATTTTTATCTAAAATAAATTACACGAACGGGGAATAGTGAATCATGAATGCTCATGGGGGTTATGAAAGACCAGCAGAATCTCAAATCTTAAAGCATTATAAACCAATTAACAGAGAAACTCATAAACCACAACTCAACTTCGCTACAACAATCATACCATCATGAAAACTTCATTCATTTCATAAATTTACAATAAGTAGGCAAAATACCTGGTTGAACAAAGAAAACTTGAATAAACAGACTAAAGGCAGAGGCAAACTTGACCGAAGCTCAGCAGTTCCCGAAATAGTAAAATCAGCGGAATCGAACAATGATTTGAGTTTAAATCGAACTCTCAGCTTCGAAACAAGTTCTACAGCTCCATCAAGCTCTGAAATCCCCAGAAAATGTGAGAGAGAAAAAGGATTTGAAACTGAAAATCAGCTTTGTAACTTTTGAATTTTAGCTCTAAACTTTGTAATTCCCACTTGTTACTAGAGGCTTCAACGAGAGTGAGGTTGTGTGATAGAGAGAAAAATAAGAGAGGGGCAGCGGCTGAGTTTTTTGTGTAAAGGGGAAGCTAGGGTTTCTAAGAGGGACCGGTCTCTGTTTTTTCTATGGGACTGAAGTCAGGGGGAGTGCACCGATTCTCTTTCTCTGATCTCCTCCCTTTTTTTAGGGTTTGGAAAAATGGGTGTTGTAAAGAGAAGGGGGATCCGGTTGGGCCAGGTGGGTCATGGAAATTGGGCTTCTAAAGGGATGGGCTTGACTAAACCAATTTGTGTGGCTAAACTATTATATATATTTTACTCACTAATTGACTAATGACCTAATTAATTAACTAGCCTAAAAATGCATGTAGAGTTACTAATGTATTTTTTTTTTTTGGTATTTTAGTGTTTTACAAATGCAATTGATTATGCATTTAAAATCTAAAAAATGTGAAAATTAAAAATATTTTTGTATTTTCTTTATGATTTAAAATGCAACTTAAAAATGCATCAAATATGAATACGTACAAAGCAAACTAAGAAAAAATATAGAAAAATAATTTAAAGCTATTGTTTTGGATTTTTTTGGAGTAATTTTATATTAGGGCAAAAATTAGGTGCTCATAGTTGCCCTTCTTTGCTCGAGAACATGAAGAGTTTTCGGGCAATAATAAAGTGAGCAATTATGAGCAATTTTTGCCCGTTTGACACTCCATAGGAAGCATTTTGAAAATGTTTGACCGAACCGTGTTTCAGAGGTTGCCTACATATCCTTGGCTATAAAGGAATCAGGTCAGTGTAATTCTGGAAGTTTAGGTAGCTGGGACTACCGAGAAGCTGTGATTTCACTACTGTTGCTGTTGTTACTGCTTGCTGAGCTCCTTATTACACCAAAGTCAAAATGAAAAAGACTAAGCCTATCAGCTATGAGTTACAAGATTCCTATCTATGAGTCTTTTGAAGCTTGATCTTGAGTTTTGGCTGGTTCTTCATGCAGACTCTGATCTGAACCTCGATGCTTGCTAGCTGCAGGTGGTAGTTCATTCTTCTTCGGCTTTTCGGATCAAGATGGGACATGCAAAGCTTGCGACTTCAATCATATCTTGAGCAGCCCATATCTTTTCATCTTTTTCTGCATTTTGGATTCACTTCTTCTTCTTTTTTTTTTTTCTTTTTTTTTTTTTAAATTCTGGATTGAGACTTCTTCCTTTGGTCATCCTGTACTGTCAACTCGCATTCTTGAGGAGAGCTTCTGCTACTTCTAACTTGAATTGAATTCTTAAATGACTTCTCTCGTTCTCCAGGTGGGCGCCTGATGACTTAAAACTCGAAATAAATTACTTCATTCTCCAGGTGGGCGCCTGCTGACTTAAAAACTTGAAATAAATTTCCTCATTCTCCAGGTGGGTGCCTGTGCTGACTTAAAACAGAAATGAATTCCCTCATTCTCCAGGTGGGCGCTTGATGTTGACTTGAAACTTGAAATGGATTCCCTTGTTTTCCAGGTGGGCGCTTGTTGCTAACTTAAAACTTGAAATGAATTCCCTCGTTCTCCAGGTGGGCGCCTGATGCTAACTTAAAACTTGAAATGAATTTCCTCGTTCTCCAGGTGGGTTCTCTAGGTGGGCGCCTGATGCTAACTTAAAACTTGAAATAAATTTCCTCGTTCTCCAGGTGGGCGCCTGCTGACTTAAAACTGAAATTAATTCCCTCGTTCTCCAGGTGGGCGCCTGATGAGTTAAAACTTGAAATTAATTCCCTCGTTCTCCAGGTGGGCGCCTGCTACTACAAAAAAAATAGACAAAACAAAAGAAACCTTTCTACCCCAGTTTACACTAGGAAGATTTGTGAGTTATTAGCAGAACTATAAATTACCTATGCTATTGATGAAAGATGCAATGATGAGAGTAAAATTAAAGACTCGACTAGGATGTGCGTCTCCTAAAGAAATAAAAATGTGAAAAACCCAAACTAGGAAGTGCGTCTCCTAAATTTGAGATTGAGCTTGCGAAAAACTATAAACTAAGCTTGACTAAACTAAAAACTGACCCTATTCTCCAGGCGGGACCCCTGATTTCAAGAAAACTAAATATTGATAACTTAAAAAAACTAAAAATTGACCTTTGTTTTTTTTTTTTCAGACTTCCCTTTTTTAAAACTTATTATCCTAGGAGAAAATTCATCAGACTAGGTCTTTTTTTTTTGGTATCTTAGGAGAAAGATTCATGAGACTAAGATTTCTATCCTAGGAGAAAGATTCATCAGACTAGGTTTTCTATCTTAGGAGAAAGATTCATCAGACTAAGACGTTTATCCTAGGAGAAAATTCATCAGACTAGGTTTTCTATCTTAGGAGAAAGTTCATCAGACTAGGTCTTTTTGTTATCTTAGGAGAAAGATTCATCAGACTAAGTTTTCGATCCTAGGAGAAAGTTCATCAGACTAAGTCTTCAATCTTAGGAAAAAGATTCATCAGACTAAGATTTCGATCCTAGGAGAAAATTTATCAGGCTAGGTCTTTTTTTTATTATTTTAGGAGAAAGATTCATCAGACTAAGACGTTTATCCTAGGATAAACTTCATCAGACTAGGTTTTCTATCTTAGGAGAAAGATTCATCAGACTAAGATTTTGATCCTAGGATAAAATTCATCAGACTAGGTCTCTTTTTTTTTATCTTAGGAGAAAGATTCATCAGACTAAGATTTTCTATCTTAGGAGAAAGATTCATCAGACTAAGATTTCGATCCTAGGAGAAAACTCATCAGACTAGGTCTCTTTTTTATTATCTTAGGAGAAAGATTCATCAGACTAAGACGTTTATCCTAGGAGAAACTTCATCAGACTAGGTTTTCTATTTTAGGGGGAAAAATGAGAAGAGAAATGGCAACATTTTATGCACACTAGCAAGATAGATAAAGGCAAAGATTTGAGAAACATCCCTTTGTTGGCTCTTCTCTTCTTCTTTTTGTTCTTTCTTCTTCTTTTTTTTCTTTTTTTTTCTTTTTGAACCAACTTCCTTGCACTGCTTTGTTCCTGTTTCAAACAAAGAAAATTTTGTCAGTTTTAAAGTGGTGGTCGGTTTGTGGCCTTGAGTCTTAGGCAGCTTGGCTTTCGCTCAATCAGCTTGAGTCAGTTTCAAGAGACTTTTTGCTCTGCATTAATCCTGATCGCTTCACACCCAGCACCATTTGTATTTGTGGCTCAATCAGCCTTATCCCAACTGGAGATCTTTGCTTAGGTGACCTTTTCTGATATCTTGAATGGCTTCTTGCTTTTTGAGCAATTTGTTTGTCAAAGAGAATCAAAAGTCCCTGATTAACCTTGAGGTTATCTTTGTTTGCTTTAGCCAAGTAGGCTGAAAAGAGTCTTTTGGGGAGAGCCTTTGCATGAATCCCCAAGACATGTTGACTGTAACACCTGAGTGTGCTGGCCAAATTTACTTTGCAACTGAAAAGCTGGTAGCAGATTTTGAAATATTTTCTTGCTTGTTTTGACAAGGACTGACTCAAAGCAAAGGACATCATGATGCGAAGAAACAATATTAACAAGAAATGCCCCTGTCGGAAGGATAGAAGGAAGAGTTTTTTTTTTTTTTTTTGCGGTAAATAACCTTAATGATCATGACATACATTTTAGACTTAACGGTCTGATCTATCAAAATGACCAAATCTTCCCTTTTACCATTCTTATGACTTTGAAGTAGGGCTTGTTCATGCCAATCCTTTGCATCAGCTTCACGACTCACTATCGACGAGTGGTGCCCCGAGAGATTTTCACCAACAAGCCTCTCTCATTTATTTATCTCTTCTAACTGTCGCCTTACAGTGCCGGTGAGGGTTTTCACTAGTAAGACTCTCTCATTTTCTTTTTCTTTTTCTTTTCTTTTCTTTCCCTTTTTTTTTTGTGAGCAACTTGACAGTGTTCTATATCGCGTGATAATTGCTGCTCTTTGCATGCGTTTCTTGGCATTCTTGAAGGCATATCGGAAGGTCTTTATTTGGAAGGTTTTTGGATAGGGTTGGAAAGAAGGTTGACATGAAGGCTCAAAGTAGACTCAATATGATGGGTTGTACACTTTACAACTCTTGAAATCGACTCTTTCAAAAGTGAAATAAAATCTTTGCCCCAGTTTCAGATATTGGGGATTTTTGGATTTTTTTTTGAATTCTTATTTGGTTGGACCGAACCGTGTAAGGCTGCCTACGTATCCCTTTTAAAGGAATCAGGTCTAACATAGTTCAAACCTCTGAACTAACTATTTTTTTTCATTTTTTTCTTTTTTTCTTTTTCTTTCTTTTTTTCTCATTTTTCCCTTCTTTCTTCTCTTTTTTTTTTCAAAACAAACTGCCCCAGCTTCTATTTTCGATGGGCATGGACTTTCAAATGTTTTTTTTTTCTTTTTCTTTTTTTTTTACTTGTACTTTCTAAGAGTTTCCCTAGTTTGTACTCTATGGGCATGGACTTTTTTTACATTTCTTTTTTTTTTTTTGGACTTTCAACTCTAAACTTGATTCCAAAAGAGGGTGGTCGAAGAAAATAACACAGGCTCAAAAGGGGTAACAAAGGGTATAAAGTGTTTAGGTAGCACAAAAAGGGCCTCCCAACCTCGAGAACGCCAAACATATTATCTGTTGCGGTCACAACATTGATGACCATGTTTGTCTTCTTGGTTTGTCGTGGTCGAAAGACACTTTCCATCCATTAATGTCAAACTTTCCAACAAACTTCAATTGATTCTTTCCCAAACCCGATCTTCACAATGATTTGAAGGTAAAACTTACTCGAGCTTAATTCCAAAGTGTTTCGACTCTTTGTTCATCCTAAAAAATATCTTTTTTTTTCGGTTATCCGATTCAAGATTAAATCAATTTTCTAAAATCTGGCCAAAAGTTCCGCATGCATGTCATGTCACTAGAACTAGCGGCGAAAGAACTAAGCATAGAATGAAACAAGGACAAACTGTATTTCATTGAATAACGGATAAAAGGATTTGACAATTAGACAAACAAACTGAAATCCGAGTTACGACCCTAAAATAACCCGGCTAATAAAAATAGCAACAAAACGGACAAACAAGACTCACACAAACAAATAGAGGGATAGAAGGGTTTGACTCAATAAAACAAATAAAATCTGGATCACACCATGGAATAACCCAGATAATAGAAAAAACATCAAAACAAGCTACCAAGATTCCTTCCTAGTGAGGAGGGAATGACTTTTCAATTGCTAAGCTTGACATTTAGCCACAAATTTGCTCATCAAAATCACCATGGCCTTCTCCAATTTCAGTCGGCAAGTTCTCGAGAGGATTCTTATACTCCATGTCACCACACATCATCCCCACAAAGTGTGCATCATCATGTGCATGTAAAGGATTCTGTGTGATATTCTGGGTGTCATTATCTTGGATCACTATCAGTTTTTCCTGGATCATCCTTTCTATTTCTCTTTTCAAATCCCGACAACTTTTAACATTGTGCCCCTGGGCATTGGAATGGTATTCACACCTTTTAGAAGGGTCAAAATTTCTTGCACGTGGGTCCACATGATTTGGAGGAATAGGTGCAATCATGTCATAATGCTTTAATTTCTCAAACATACTTGCGTAGGACTCTCCTATTGGTGTAAAATTATCTTTCAACCTTTGTTCCCCTCTATACCCCTGGCTTGGTTGTGGGTTATAGGGCACTTGAAAATTTTGTGGAGGCTGGTGGAGATTTTGCGGGGCTGGTGCTCGCCTTCTGGGGTGTCTTGGTGGTTGGACAACATACTGAAATGGAGCAATAGAGTATTGTGGGTTCTGAGGTGGATAGTAGTGCTCAGGGGAATCATCGGAAACCTGATGAGGTTGCTCATACCTTCGAGATGTTGTCCTAGGACCTCTTCTCGACCTTATTGTCATCATGGTTTCTTCATCTTTCTCATTCGTGTCACTAAAATTATCAGATTCAATCTTTACAGCCTGAGTTGCAGCTTTGAGAACTGCTTGACTTATAATTTTGCCTGTCTTAAGGCCATTCTCAACCATTTCCCCAATTTTGATTGCTTCCGAGAAGGATTTGCCCACTGCAGACATCATGTTTTGAAAATAATATGGCTCTTGAGCCTGAAGGAAGACAGTGATTAGCTTGTGGTCATCCATGGGTGGCTTAACTCTAGCCGCTTGCTCTCTCCATTTAATGGCATATTCTCTGAAACTTTCAGTTGGTTTATTCTTCAAGTTCGAAAGGGAATTGCGGTCTGGGGCGATATCGATGTTGTATTGGAACTGTTTGACAAAGGCCTGGGCCATGTCATCCCAGACATGCCAGTGAGAGGTTTCTTGATCCATAAACCATTCAGAGGCTACCCCTGTCAGGCTTTCCCCGAAATAAGCCATTACTAGTTCTTCTTTTCCCTCCACACCTCTTAGTTGATTGCAATACCTTTTCAGGTGAGCTATGGGGTCTCCGTGTCCATCATACTTTTCAAATTTGGGAGTCTTGAAACCAAGTGGCAAACGAACACCGGGGAACATACATAGATCCTTGAAGGCAATACTCTTCTGACCTGCCGACCCTTACATGTTTTTCAACTTTTGTTCTAAGCTTTTCACTCTTTGGGTCATTTCTTCTTGTGCCACCTTTCGGGTAGGCTTCTCAATCTTTGAAGGAAGATCAAATAGGTACGAGTGGTATTCAGGAGAATGGTATTATTCTTGCTGGGTAGCAAATTGTGACTCATGACTTTTCTTTTGTACCACTGTTGGCTGTGGGATTGTGAAAACGGGCATAACAACAGTGATTGTCTGATTGGTTGTCAATGGCACACTTTGGGAGCGCGCAACAGAAGTTCCAGTTGTAGTCGTACAGTTGGGATAAAGACTGAACCCAAATGGATAGGATCGATCAGACAATGAGACATGAGTGGTAGTAGTCGAGATGGGTGTGAATTTTGGGAAAATATAAGAAAGGGGTGGTCCTTGACCATTGGCCGATGCTTGACACATTTCAGTCATTTGTTGTTTCAGTATTCTATTTTCCTCAACCATAGTAGACTCTTGTTGAACCCTCTGACCCCGAGTCTCTTGACCACTCGTAACAGCTCTAATGTCAGTTGTCAATGACATATTTCCTTTGGATCTTGTGTTGATAGCTTACCACAAACCGACCACCTCAAACTTTCATCTATGATTCAAAATAAGAGGCACGTTAGAATGGACTCAGTCGGTCCTTATTATCATCATCATTTTTTTTTTTATTTTCATTTTCATTTCATTTTTTTTGGCGATCGAACCTGATGTGGGTTGCCTACGTATCATGTGGGAACATGAATCAGATCGTGCGTAGTTCGGGAAGATCAAGAATAAAGGAAATAAACTAACTCTTTTTTTTTCTAATTTCCGAAAGAAAGACTTATAAAGAAGAAAGAAAATATTTTTGGATTTCGATTTATTTATTTTTTTGAAATTTTTTAAAAGAAAGACTTCTAAAGAAGAAAGAAAATATTTTTTTTGAATTTCGATTTTTTTTTTCCGAAATTTCGAAAGAAAAACATCTAAACAAGAAAGGAAATATTTTTGGATTTTTAGAATTTTATTTTGAATTTATGAAAGAAATACTTCTAAAGAAAAAAAAATTTGAATCTTGAATTTTCTTTTCAATTTTCGAAAGAAGAATGAAAATACTTTTGGATTTTGAGAAGAAATTAAAAAGAAAATATTTTTGTATTTTTTTAAAAATTGGGGTCTAAAAGAAAGACTTTCTACAGAAGGAAGTAAAGGAAAATATTTTTGGAGTTTTTTGAAAATTGTGGTCTAAAAGAAAGACTTTCTAAAGAGGAGGTAAAGAAAAATATTTTTGGATTTTTTTGAAAATTGTGGGCCGGAACCGATAAGGTTTACCTACGTATCTCACATCCGGTGAGAATCAGACCCGCGTAGTTCTGCCATTTTGATGCACAGAAAAATATGATTTATTTTGAAATGATTTTCTCTTTTTGTTTTTGAAATTTCGACAGAGTAACAAGATTTTTTGAATACCGGAATTATCAAAACCGAGCGTTTTTCTATCCTACCTCACTCTTGATTTTTCTCTTTTTTTTTTACTCAAGAAACCGGTCAACATACAAGCCAAGCAAATTAATGCACAAGTAGCACGTAAAGAATGCATCAGGATGGTCCCTTAATTTTGGGTACACCTGTCCTAGACGGACCCAACCCCTATGTTGAGTCCCCTAAGTCAAATGCACGTGATGTAAGCAAACGTACCTACTAGGGATTTGGCATGAGGCTGTGTTATTCTAAGTTTAAATCCTAGGTGTATTGTTCTAGACCTGGCTTACCCGAGCAGACAACTCGAGCCGAGGGGGTCAGCGAGACAGCGTACCGGGAATACAGAAGCTTCACCGGCTTTGCAACTTAGCCGAACCTCGTTCTAAAATTAGGATATGACTCTAACAGAAAAGAAGCCACGCGAAGCGCACGCTTCCCAGAAAATTTAGAAGACTCAGAGAGAAGAAAGGTTTTCGTAACAGTTTATATACAGTTCATAACAATATCAAAGCTGTAAAGAGAAGCAATTAGTACATTAGGCTCAAACAAGAAATATCAGACAATCATGAAAGCCAAGCATAACGGTTATCTAAGCTCAAATTCTGAACCCTGAACCAGAGATTCTAGGTTCTTGTCCCCAGCAGAGTCGCCAGAGCTGTCACACCTCCTTTTTCCCGAGGGGGGGATAGGGGAGTTTTTCCAATTAAAGTGACATTAATCGAAATTGGATTATTTATTTATTTCAGAGTCGCCACTTGGAATAATTTATGGTGTCCCAAGTCACCGGTTTATTTAAATCCCAAATCGAGGAAATTGACTCTTATTTATGGTCTGCGAACACAGAGGACCGAGTAAGGAATTCTGTTAACCCGGGAGAAGGTGTGAGGCACTCCCGAGTTCCGTGGTTTTAGCACGGTTGCTTAACTATTAATACTTGGCTTAATTATCTAATTTATTACCTGTTTTAAACCTATTGTGCATTTTACTTTTTAACCGCTTTTAATTATTTATGGAATTATTTCTGGAACAAGTCACGATGTCGTACACTTTTTATTTTGGTACACATTGCAAACCGCGCCACATGAAATGCACACGCGAGTTACGACATGCTTATTTTATTATTGTTTGAAGTTATGGTCAGGTCATATGAAATGCACACCCGAATTAGAATTTACGTATCGTGACCATGCCACGGGAACCGTACCCATGGCCACGATGATTTATTAATCGAGCCTAAAAGCAAACTACGGTATTTATGAATTATTTTCCCAAGCTGCTTGGTTCGTAGAGGTCATTTACCGACTCTAGCTTTGACATCAAGGTTGTGCAAAAGTGACACCATTTCTTCAATTCCAAATCTCAAAAGTTATTACTCAAGTAATTCACCTGAAATTCTTTTAAACAGATTCCAAAAAAACGAAATGGTTTCTAGATCTAGAATCCCCACGCCTTTAACTTAACCTTCAAATTAAAGAAATCCGTACTAGGCAACCACAAATCCATTTCTTCATAAGTAGTCTAAAATCTTACAATCTCCAATAAGAAAGCAATAAAATGAAGATACTAGTCTTCTAATGGCTAACATATATTAGATCAAGTACATGTTGACTTAACCATAGCTAACAGCTAAATTTTCACTGCTGACTTAAACACAAAGAAATCACCACAGGTAAGCTAGATTTGGATCATTTTTATCTAAAATAAATTACACAAACGGGGAATAGTGAATCATGAATGCTCATGGGGGTTATGAAAGACCAGCAGAATCTCAAATCTTAAAGCATTATAAACCAATTAACAGAGAAACTCATAAACCACAACTCAACTTCTCTACAGCAATCATACCATCATGAAAACTTCATTCATTTCATAAATTTACAAGAAGTCGGCAAAATACCTGGTTGAACAAAGAAAACTTGAATAAACAGACTAAAGGTAGAGGCAAACTTGACCGAAGCTCAGCAGTTCCCGAAATAGTAAAATCAGCGAAATCGAATAATGATTTGAGTTTAAATCGAACTCTCAGCTTCGAAACAAGTTCTACAGCTCCATCAAGCTCTGAAATCCCCAGAAAATGTGAGAGAGGAAAAGGATTTGAAACTGAAAATCAGCTTTGTAACTTTTGAATTTTAGCTCTAAACTTTATAATTCCCACTTGTTACTAGAGGCTTCAACGAGAGTGAGGTTGTGTGATAGAGAGAAAAACAAGAGAGGGGCAGCGGCTGAGTTTTTTGTGTAAAGGGGAAGCTAGGGTTTCTAAGAGGGAGGGATCCGGTCTCTGTTTTTTCTATGGGACTGAAGTTAGGGGGAGTGCACCGATTCTCTTTCTCTGATCTCCTCCCTTTTTTTAGGGTTTGGAAAAATGGGTGTTGTAAAGAGAAGGGGAATCCGGTTGGGCCAGGTGGGTCATGGAAATTAGGCTTCTAAAGGGATGGGCTTGACTAAACCAATTTGTGTGGCTAAACTATTATATATATTTTACTCACTAATTGACTAATGACCTAATTAATTAACTAGCCTAAAAATGCATGTAGAGTTACTAATGTATTTTTTTTTTTTTGGTATTTTAGTGTTTTACAAATGCAATTGATTATGCATTTAAAATCTAAAAAATATGAAAATTAAAAATATTTTTATATTTTCTTTAGGATTTAAAATGCAACTTAAAAATGCATCAAATATTAATACGTACAAAGCAAACTAAGAAAAAATATAGAAAAATAATTTAAAGCTATTTTTTTGAATTTTTTAGGAGTAATTTTATATTAGGGCAAAAATTAGGTGCTCACAGATATTTCACCTCCCGAATAGACCCTATTTTTAGATGTTTAGTTACCTCGTCCTTTATGGATGTGTGCTTTACCTCGGACTGGGGTCTCCTTTTTTGCTTCACCGGTTTGAACCTAGGGTCCAGGCTTAACCGATACATCGTTATCTCCGGTGGGATCTCTGTCATGTCTAAATGGGACCAAGCAAAATAATCTATATTATCAATAAGAAATTAAATATATTTTTTCCTGAGTTCGGGGGTTAATCCCCTTCCCAGGTATACCTTTCGCTCGGGTAGGTACTCGATCAATATAACCTATTCTAGCTCTTCGACCGTTGATTTGGTGGCGTCAGAATCTTCGGGTACAATAAAAGTTCGAGGAGTCAGAAAATCCTCCTCTTCTTCTTCTATCTCCTGCTTCCTTGACTCGGTCGATGTTGGTGGCTGTGATTGCTATTTGACTTCCTGTTTATCTTTGATGCTCGACCTTTCCAAGGTTGATAGTGTCGATATCGGTGTTACCTCATTGACCGCAAATATTTCCTTTGCAACATGCTACTCCCCATATACTATTTTTACATCGGCCAACGTCGGAAATTTCATCATTTGGTGGAGAGTCGAAGGGACTGCCCTTATATTGTGGATCCAAGGCCTTCTGAGTAGGGCATTGTACCTCATATCGCCCTCGATTATATGGAACTTGGTATCTTGAATGGTTCCAGCCATGTTCACCGGTAAAATAATCTCCCCTTTAGTTGTTTCATTGGCCGTATTGAAGCCATTTAAGACCCGAGCTGCGGGCACAATTTCATTTTGTAGGCCTAGCTGCTCCACGACCCTCGATCGGATGATATTTGACGAGCTACCTGGATCCACTAAAACACGCTTAACTTGAACTTTATTTAATAAGATAGAAATTACCAGAGCGTCGTTGTGGGGCTGAGAAATGCTTTCTGCTTCTTCGTCGTTGAATGATAAAGTGCCTTTGGGCATATAATCTCGGGTTCGTTTTTCCCTAGTGATTTATACCTTAGTGCGTTTGAATATGGGTCCCTGTGGGACATCGACCCCATCGACGATCATATGAATGACATGCTGGGGGTCCTCCTGTTCATTTTTCCTATTGGCATCCCTTTCTCTGAAATAATTCTTGGCTAGATCACTGAGGAACTCTCAAAGGTGGCCCTCATTGAATAGACGGGCTACCTCCTCCCTTAATTTCCTGCAATCCCCGGTCTTGTGACTATGCGTGCCATGATACTTGCACATAAAATTTGGGTTTCTTTGGGAAGGATCGGTTTGTATGGGTCTGGGCCACCTAGTATCTTTGATCCTTTCAATTGCCGATACAATGCCCGATGCATCGATGCTAAAGTTATATTCGATAACCGAGGTGCCTTTGTAGGATCGGCATACTTGTCAAAACCACTTTTGCTCATAAGTCCCCGAGAATTCTGTCCTCGATCACTTCTTCGATCATTCTGGGTGGTATTGCATCCTGAGCCATTGTTCCTTCGATCTGTGGTATATGATTGATATCGATCTCTGTTCGATCTTGGCTCCTTGTCAACGTCCCTTTGATTTTTAACGGCCGACCTGTTGGGATGTATAGAACCGGAAGGGGCTCCTAATTGGTCGTCCTCGACCCTGATCTTCGATTGATATCGATTGTGCACATCTGCCCAAGTTACAGCTGGATACTCGATCAAATTTTGTTTCAACTGACGTGATGCTATTTGAACTCCGCTAGTTCAACCCTTGGGTGAAAACATGAACGGCCCAATCATCTGTGACCAGTGGCAACTCCATGTGTTCCATTTGAAATCGGGACACGAACTCTCTCAGCATTTCATTATCACTTTGTCTTACCTTGGAAAGGTCTGATTTCCTCGTTGCGACCTTTATGGCCCCGGCGTGTGCCTTTATGAAAGAATCTGCTAACATGGAAAATGAGTCAATGGAATTTGGTGGCAGGTTGTGATACCAAATAATTGCTCCCTTTGAAAGGGTCTCTCAAAATATTTTTAATAGCACAGATTCGATTTCATCATCTTCTAAATCGTTACCCTTGATGGCGCATGTATATGAAGTAACATGCTCATTGGGATCAGTGGTCCCATTATATTTGGGTATGTCTAGCATACGAAACTTCTTTGGAATAGGTTTCGGAGCCGCACTTGGAAGAAACGGCTTTTGTACAAACTTCTTCGAATCCATCCCTTTCAAGATTGGTGGTGCCCCTGGTATCTGGTCAACTCGAGAGTTGTATGTCTCCACTTTTTTATCGTTGGCTTCGATTCTCTTCTCCCCTGATTCAATTCTTTTGGTGAGCTCCCCGAGCATTTTCATTAGCATAGGATCAGTCCCCGATTCGTTAACATTCGGCCTTTCCGGTACTGGCTCGGTACGACGAGTAATTTTCAGCTCGACCCTATTCGGAGTTCTATGTTGATTTTTGTAACTGAGCAATAGCGGCTTGATGAGCCTGAAGCATCTCGAATATCACTTGGAGACTAACTCCTTCGTCTCATGTGCCCTGTGTTCCTTGGTCACTAGATCGGCCTTCTCTGCATACGCTCCCATCGAGACTTGTGCCTAGGTCCGCATTTAGAGCAACTTGCGAACTGACATCGACTGTGTTGGCAACCACTGCTTCCCCGAGATTAGCCTGTGGCACCTCGACTCCTGGAGCAATCACCTTTTCGTTTTTACCGCGGAATCCGAGGCCATTGTCACCGTGTGTGGATGCGTTTTGTGAGTTTGACATGTTTTAACCGGAAAGCAAAGATACTTGACAAGAACAAGCATAAAATAGTGTATTTTACTAGAATTAGTACTGAACAATCACTATTATCCTCAGCCCCACGGTGGGCGCCAAACTGTTTACCCTAAAACTTGAGTTATAATTAAACTTATACTGTGGTTTTAAGGATATGTGATTTAATCCAGTATCAATTGATAAACAACGAATTGAATAAATAAATTGGACAATGAAATGAATCCAACCGGTCTGCAAACAACACCTCGACCTCGACTCGAGACAGTCTCAAGGCTAGTTAATAAGAGCAATAGAGGATGGAACAAACAAAGATGAACAAAAAAACAACGTATATGTATATTCTTCTCAGTGAATAATAATTTCCTCACAAGTGAATGGGATCCCTCTTTATATAATATAGGAATCCTAAAATAAGGTACAACTCTAATAACAGAAGTAGATCCCATGATTGGCACTAACAACCACTTTGATTTGATCTGTTCCGTGATTTCTGTCGTGATCTTCGACCGGTTACTGATATCTCGTCATTCCATTATTATGCCTTACTCGACGTGAGTCATGCTTGATCTCGATTTTTGCTAGCCTCGATCTCATAGAACACTTCGATCTCTAGGCTCGATGTTCTATCTTCGAGCTCGGGCCCGATCTATTATGAGATTACCCTCGGGGCAACTCCCCTGCCAACGAAATCGGGTATGCCCGATTTTGACCGTATACACTTTATTTAACAAATAAAGAGATGAAGGATTTGCAACTGCTTTGATCTGCCAAGGAAATTGCATTTGAAATTAATATCGAACCCGAATTTTATAAGAAACGTGTAATATATAGGAAGAAACTATTTGAGGAGAATGTTAATAGTGAAATCTCAAAATCTCTCAAAGTGTCCTTTAGAGTTGTTTACTTTTTATACATACTTCCTCTGGTCCATAATAAATGACTTTTTAACCTTTGATGTGCCCCTTAAGAAAATACTGACTCCTAGAACAAAAATATATTTTGATTGAATTATCCTTAATTAAAATTTATATGTTGTTAACTTGACACGTTGAGATATGTAAATAAGGGTAAATTTTGGAAAAATAAAGTTAATTCCTTCTCGATTATATAAAAGGACACTTATTTTGGACCAAAATAAAAGTCAAAAAACCCACTTATTATGGACCGCAGAGAGTAGTAGACAAGGTTATTTTTTCACTTTAAAATAGATTTGAACAATTAGAGGCATATGAAAATATTTTTGGTTTTCTATTTAGCAGTAAAAACTGAGATCACTAGTTGATGGAAATTTGAAAAAATATTTCCTTCATCTTGAATACTCCTTAAATCATAATAATCAACCCGATATTGATCGTTTAGATTTATTTTCTGAATCAAAAATATTAAAAAAAAGTAGTACAATTAGAAGATAACAATTTAATTGATATACTCAATCAAATAAAAAGGCTTGATTATTTTTCAAATACCTATATTACTTATAGAATAATGTTAATAACTTCTATTACCGTTGCTTCAGCGAAACAAAGTTTTTCAAAATTGAAATTGATAAAACCTTACCTAAGATCAATAATGTCTCAAAGATGTTAAATGAATTAGCTATATTGTCAATTGAGAAAGACTTATTAGGAGAAATTGATTATAAAAAATTAATAATAACTTTGTATCTAAAAAAAGTTAGAAAAATAAATTTAAAATAAAAATAAAATATTTTTTATTAATAAAAAAGTTACGGCCCCTCATAAAGTTTGGCTTTAGGCCACGAAATTGGTCGGGCCTCCCCTGCACCTGTCATTCCTTCGTCGTGCCACATATTGAACCCGAACTTCACCAATACACATGGCTTGTTACATCAGTCATAAATCCTACTAATAGTTGGTATTGTCAAACCTTATTCTAGTCGTAATTTTTGAGTAAATGCAATGGGACATGCAGTTGGCTGTCTTTAAGCATGGACACATACGAGACGTGATAAACTTGAGATATAAGTCATTATCATTCTTAAAGAAAATCTAATTGCTCCGTAAAGTTGCTTTTCGGGACTTGATTAGTGTCTTTGTATTTCAGAGCATAATTCATCAGGAAGTGGTTGTTTGTTTTGATCTGTCTTATCGATCTAAATGATAACTTAATTGCCAACTCTAACTTTGATTTTTTCTTTATATGGTAATTAATGGACGTTGGAAATATTATTAGAACTTTTTCAAAGCTTGAGGCATATCATGGATAATAACCTTAAGGATATTTCACTGCTAAAGGCGTATTTCTTCTGGTATACCAAGAGTATAAATAAAAGTAGCAAATTTAGGAGATTATATTAGAGAAAAAAAAGAAAGCCAGAATATGCAACAACTATAATCTATATATTATTAAAATGAAAGGAAAAAACTCTCTCCTTAAGCCAAGCGGCAGCCTAGAAAAAAGCCGCATAGCATAAGTAGTAAATAATTAGTTATTGGTTATTTTTTTGAATTTAAATATCTATAAAACAATAAAATAAAATATTTTATAGTAAAAAATGAAAATTTAAAAAAACCGTCCATCCAAATTGGAGAGTAGTTTCAAGTTGAAGTTTTTAAATTATTTTAAAATAAAAAACTAAAATTACTAAAAGTAAAAAACTGCCAATTCAAAATTTCTTTATTTTTTGTAATAATTTTTGTTTTTCTTTTTAAAAATAAAATATTTATTTATTCAGAGAATGTTATTGAGAATAATAAAATAAAATATAAAATATATAAATATATATCTTCTATCTATATCTATATATTATTAAAAGAAGAGGAAAAAGTCCTCTCCTTAAGCCAAGTAGAAAAAATAAAAAAATGCCAATTCAAAATTTCTTTGTTTTTAATAAATTTTGTTTTTCTTTTTATAATATAATAAAGAAAAATACAAAACAAAAAATTTATTCGATGCCTATACAAGTCTCTTTAATTTAATAGAGATTTTATTCATTAAAATTCAGATAATATTATTGAGAACAATAGGATAAAATTTAAAATAAAAAATATTTCAAGAATAATAAAATATATATCTTCTATTATATTAGGAATTTCTTCAATCTCTGGACTTGTAGGAATTGTATCCTTAATTTTGTCCATCTGATCAATTATCTGGGATCTTAATTCTGGGAAAAGTTATTCAATGACTATACAAGTCTCTTTAATCTAATAGGGATTTTATTCATTAAAATTCAGACAATATTATTGAGAACATTAGAATAAAATTTAAAATAAAAAAATATTTCAAGAGTAATAAATATATATCTTCTATTATATTACAAAAATAGTAGACCAAAATATTAAACAAAGTAATATGCTAACAAAAATTTCTACTAACAATGAAATTATATTAAATATTGGATAATATAATAAAGAAAAATACACAATAAAAAATAATTAATTGACTATATAAGTACCTTTAATTTAACAGAGATTTTATTTATTAAAATTCAGATAATATTATTGACAACAACAGAATAAAATTTAAAATAAAAAATATTTCAACATTAATAAAATATATATCTTCTCTTATATTACAAAAAGAAAGCGTGCAGATAAAAATATTAAACAAAGTAATTTGCTAATAAAAGTTTCTATTAACAATATAAAAATACTAAATATTGGATAATAGAATAAAGAAAAATATATAATTAAAAAATTATTCAATGACTATATAAGTCCCTTTAATTTTGATAGAGATTTTATTATTAAGTATATTATATTGACAAACAAGATGACAATTGAAATTTATTAAAGCAATACGATCTAATATGTTCAAATAAGCTCGATCATAATTTAATTTAATTAATATTAATTGTGCATCGCGCGGGTACGACTATTAGTATTAATTATATTGATGGGCTTAAAGGTTAGGAATAAAAAATAAGGAAATTTTCCTATAGATACAAATTACGATAATTTTTATTCATTTATCTAGGTTCTTGGGTTTTCAAAAAGTAGCTAGAGTTTTTGTTTTTAGATATAACTTAATACAACTTATATACACCTTTTTTGTTGTACAGAATTGGGTTAAAATTTACAACTTACGTATAACTTATACACAATTTGTGTATAACTTTTTATTGTACAAAACTGGGTCAAAATATACAGCTTACATACAACTTATATATAATTTTTTTGTTGTACTAAATCCAGTCAAACACATACAACCTGCATATAATTATGTTAGTTGTATGTATTTTCTATGTCGTTTGTACATCCGACATACAAAATGCATATAATTTATTCATGTCTTCCTTTCGATTTTCAATCTGAAATTTCAACCAAAATCAACTCGAATATTCACCACACTCCCTAAAATTTGAGATATAAACTCCAAAGGACATTCTCAATTATTTGCAACAACACTCAATCCAAACAAATAACAGTTTCCCAAAACTCGATTTTTATATTTAAAATTTTGAAGCTTTTTAATGATTTTCAAGGAAGCTTTTAACAAAGTTTACAACTTTGTAATCATTTTTATATCTATTTTTAATTGTGCTTACTCAATTAGATAATGATTAGATTGGCGCGGTGTTATTCATGGGCATGGAGAGATACCATCAAGGTATTTATATACCCCCATTCATCTCTATGGAGCATTCAGGTCTAAATTATTCTTTTGAGAAAATAATAAACGTCCAGCATTAATGAGATTAAAAGAAGAAATTGGAATGCTTGAAACTAAATTGTAGGAGATCACACTTTCTGAAGAAACAACGAAGATATAAAAATGGGGAAATCCAATATCAAACTCAGATTTATCTTACTTAACTTTAGGTTAATTTACTTCGCCTAAAGGGAAGAAAATTTTCCGAACCCTCGGTGTCAGTATGAGGTTTAAGTCAGACGAGAATAATATTCTACGACTAGCAATTCATTTATTTTCAAATTGACCTATTTACTATCTATTATTTGTTTAACTAATATGTTTACCCTCAAAATCGGATAACAATTGGATTTGTAAGTGGTTTTAAGGATACGTGGATTAACTTGATACAAAATGATAAATTAGATTGCAATTGAAATAAAAGATGATAAAGTAAATGCAAACCACATGAATTGGACAATTTCAGTCTTAGAAGATTGACCACCCTCGAGCCGAATGCACTTCGATCGGTATCAAGACACAGAAGAATAAGAGCTTAAAGAGAATAATAATAATGTATTTCTTTGGAATGCATGTCACAATATATTAAATAAATTATCAGGTCCCCTTTATATAGTAGAGGAGTCCTACTTTAGGTACAATTCTATAAAAGGTAAAAAATCTCTTGATTTGCTAATTGCCGGTTCCTTATTGATACGTGCTGAGATTTCCGCCGTAATATCCAATCGGTCACAGATATTTCGGTCTTCTGTTGGTTATACTAACAATATTTTTTTGAGCTCGTTCGGGGTTATAGTCAACTCCGAGATCACAGACTCAATATTCTCGAGGGTAGGCGTTCTAACCCCGGGTTCTAGCCCGGTGGGACTTGGAGTTAATCTTCAGCCCTTTATTGCCAAGTTCCAAGCCTGACCCGCCATGTCATAGGCGAGCTCGATTTCGACAGTATACATATAGTCCCCTCATTTTTCGAAGAGTAGACGACGAGAAACGACATGAGCTTCCGATTCTTACTTCGATACCCTGCGACAGAAACGACAGAATAAACGAAATGTCTCGTCAGTCAAGTCTTAATGGCATTAAATTCTTGTCAATTTTCGGTCGGCCACTCCTGGATGTGAACCATCGCTGAAAAGCTATAAATACCCCTTCCTTTGTTCATTCAAACTTTATATCCAAGCCTTCTATCCTCGTACCTAAGAAATTTTAATACTTCGAGACACTTATATTCTGGTTTTTTGAGATCTTTTGTAAGAACTTTTGTTCGTCTTCATCCCAAACTATCAAGTGTACTCCTTTAACTTCCTCTTTTCCCTCATTTTCCCTCCATTTTCAAAGAAATGGCAAAGACGTTTTAATATTTCCAGGCACTTGTATTCTGGTTTTTTGAGATCTTTTGTAACAAGTGTACTCCTTTAACTTCCTCTTTTCCCTCATTTTCCCTCTATTTTCAAAGAAATGGCGAAGACTTCAAAAATCGTTCCCCAAAAAGGAAACCCCTTCTACCTCGCAGCCGGCTACCGAGGAGACCGTTTCGCGTACAGCTGTCGAGGAACCAGTACCGGAACCTCCCTTAAAAATGTTCATCCCTGGGAGGTGCCCGGTCAATGCTAATTTTTAGGTTGAAAAGCCCTTTTTCGTACAAGGCCGATGCGAGGAGGTGTCGAGATATATCGGCTCGATCGCTGAGGATGTTCTCTCTGCGGTTAAAAAGGATTGCAATTGGGTCAATAAGCGTGTAGTGATTCTCGAACCCGATGAAGACATCACCACCCATGTAGAGGGATATTTAAGTGTTTACACTTATCCTTTTACACTAGGCCCCTTGGATCCGGTCATCATCTATTTCTGCAAGAGATACGAGGTATGCCTCAGTTAAATTCATCCTTCATTCTGAAAGATCGTGATCCTTCTCCGTTTCTTTGTGAGCAAGATCGAAGGATGCCCGTTCACCATCGATCACCTCATGCGTTTATACAGTCCCCGACTCTACCGGGGGGGGGGGGGGAGGGGGAAGGGACTGATCAAGCTCGCGCGTCGGGCTAGTAAAGCCCCATTCTCGAGTATTGATAAAGATCGGGATCGAAGCTGGTTAGGTCATTTTGTTCGAGTGAGGACTTCGGACTTGATTCCAGCTGAGCATATGCTATTTCCTGAGAAGTGGAATATGTCACGTAAGTATAATTTCGCTTCCAAAATTTGATTTATAGCTTTTTTCCTTCCTTCTTATCGGTGTTCTGTGGTGGTGCAGCTGTCGCTCGAGTCCCGAATACAATTCCTCGACTCAAGGAGTGGGTCGAGGGCATTGTACTACAAAGGATCTATTCCGAGCACTCATGGTGCAAACTTTCAAAGGGCCGATGGGAGGCTCATTCCCATTGTGAGATCCCTTTCATGAGTAAATAATACTTGAGTTCCTTTTCGCTTCATTAAGTTCTCACTTGTTTTACTACTTTTTGCAGGTTTATCCAAGAACGCCACATTGAGGCCTCCATCCGGTGGCGAGAACCTCCCCTCCGAGTCCCCTGCTCCGAGACAGGCCGAAGAGAAGGAAAGAAAGAGGGCTCCATGTTCTCCGAGCTTGGAGAAGAAGAAAACAAAGAGAAGGCCAGTGCGCAAGTCTAAAGAAAGTACCAATGCTCGAGCACCGTCTTCAGATTCACTCTATCGGTTGAGGGACAAATCTGAAGAAGAAGATGAAGCCTTCGATATGATGGCCCGCGTGTCATCGTCACTCAAAGGGTAAGGGGCCTCCGAACCGGAGAGAGGCGAGGCCGATCTACCTCAAGTTAGGGAGGCCGACGAGGAGGCCGTAGCCGAAGCTTCTCGGGATGTGGGCAACACCCCGAAGGAGGCACTTGGTGTGATAGACATCACCGAGTCACCTTCGTTCACTGAGTCCATGTACAACGATGCTCAGACAGTGAAAGAACATCCCAATGAGAGGGCACACGGAGCAGACGACCCCTTCTACGGCTTTTTTGATGGCGTAGAATCTACCGCCACGGAGGATGTCACTGGGTTGGGTGACTTAGAGGTGCCGAAGAAGAGTCCATCTTCGGGAACAAGCGGGCATTCTTCAAGCCCGAAACTGGTCAACCGGTTCCGAGCCCGAGTGTGGATCCCGACCGAAAACGGTCGATCATCATCTCCGTTCCGGAGGATGCCTGGGTCCTTTCTGCCCCCGTAGGGGTGTCCAGCTGCCTTCGGTGTTTGGTGACTGAGGAAGACCAAGCTAAGATGACCGAGGTGGACGCGCCCTACCTGTTCAGTGAAGCACTACAGGCTCTAAACCGGGTAACTTCAAATATCTCTTGATGACTTCAATTCATACTTAGACTAATTTGTAGATAATCCTAACATTTTTCTTTGTGTCCACAGGCCTCGGTGCTTCATCACGAGACCTTTCTCAGATATCGGGACGAGCTGAACCAACTTGAGGCCGAGGTCTGAGCGCTCACTGAGAAGAGAAATACTTACAAACTTCTCAGCGAGCAGCGTGAAGGGGAGGCTAAGAGCCTCCGAGCTGAGCTGGAGGTGGCTCGAAAGGGGCATACCGATCTGGTCGAGTAGGTAAAAATATTTGAGTTTAGTGACGACGAGCTAGGCTCAGTGACTAATGGTCGGAATCCGCAGGTCCAACAGAAAATCGACTGGATCGCCCAACTTCGAGCTGAGATGGATGCTTTTAATGCCGAGACCGACGAATGAAGAGGTAGGATGGACTGTCTGGCCTCAAAAAAGAGACTGCTCGGGCGCAGCTAACTTCGGCAGAGGCCCAGCTTCGAGCGACAAAGGAAAAGACCGAAGTGCAGGCCAAAAAGGTTGAGAAGCTCTAGTCTCGGCTAAGTGCTGCCGTCTCTGATCAAGAAAATCTTGCCAAGGAGCTTGAAATGGACAAGTCGGTAGTTAAAGTCGATGCTGACGAGATGGTCACCCAATACAAGGCCGATGCTGAGACGGCCCAGGATCGAACGAAGGATATCGTCGAGCATGCGAAGCGGCAATTCTGAAGAGAGGCCCTCGAGGAAATTCATTCTCTAGGTTTTGCCTTGTCGGCTAAAATTGAGAGTGCCAAGGGACTTGAAGCCGAGGCCAAGAAGTTGTCTTATCCCGAGGAAGACTCCGAGGGTTTGAGCGGATCTGAGGGTAGAGGAGACTCTGAAGAACCTATTGACGAGGCGGGCTCCGATGAAGACCTGGCCATTTAAGTGCCTTGTACATTTTTTATATTTTTGTACTTGTGTACTTTTGTACTTTTTGTCAAGGCCCTTTGGCCTTTGTAAAGACTTCATGTATATATAATACAAGGCTTCCTTTTCCCTTCGACAATTGTTTTTTTCTTTGCTTTATTCTTTATGTTCGCAAAGATCGAAATGCCTTAGCATGAATTAGTTAGGTCATGTTCGGTGGTTCGAACATGCCTTGATTTTGAAATTATTTTGTTCAAGGCATCGTGGGGGTTCGGTATGACCAGAACCTTTCCCCAAAGTACTTATAATATTTTAGATTATAGTTTGCTGAGGGTAGCCTTTAGAACCGGTTTAGAAATTTTTCAAGGCCTTATTTTGTGTTACGGGTCATAGACGTCTCTGAGCCATTTTAATATGGCCGTAGCCTTTTTTGTTTGGGTGTTGCCTAGTGGGATAGTCACCTTGAGTTATCCAAGCTTGCCTAATATAACAGTCCCCAAATAGGGATGGCTGTAGCCTTTAAGGTTCGGCGTTGCCTAATAGGTCTTGTGCCTCCGGGCTCCCTTAGCCCGAGCCATCCGATTTTGTTTTTGGATGGCAGTCCCCAATTGGGAGTGATCGTTTGAACCCGGATAAAGGTGGCCCTTGGGCTCGATACCTTTAGGGGATCTAATGTAGGAAATTTCTTAAGAGGAAAGAAAAAAGAGAAATTTTTAAGGGACAAGATATTCATCCGCAAGGTAGAGACTTCTTTTTATTCTTGTGTATAATAGTTACGCATGTGTACAAGCTTTGTGCCAGGGCTCGAGCAGTCTATGAGGGCACGATTCATTTGACTATTTGTCCCTTACAGTAAATCTTATCGATTGAGCCGAGACCATTCAATCATAAAGTTTCTTTCCTTGCTAAAGTCATTATCCGAGCGTAATGCCCCCCTGTGTTCGGGGCCGATCGTAGAGAGGCCTCGAATACTGTTGTCGTGATCTTCAATATCGGTTCGTAACTAGCTTCAATTTTAAGTTAGCACGATTCACTGTTGCCTCGTTAAAAACCTCACCGGAAGACCCATTTAGGACAAAACCAGTTCAAGGGAGAAAGAGTGTAACACGTGCTTTCAGGCCTAAAAATTGTATCATTCCTTGTTTGTAACCTGCAAGTGTTAGTTCAAAATAAAAGAAATGAATTGGGCCATACCTTAACAGTAATATCATTTTAAGCGAGTTATATTCCAGTTGTTTCGTTCATTGCTCCGAGTTTGTAGGACCCCTTTCCGGTGATCTCGATAATTTAATACGGACCTTCCTAGTTCGACCCCAAATTCCCTTCGTTCGGGTTTTGGGAGTTTAGTGTAACCTTCCTTAATACCAAGTCCCCAACATTGAAGTGTCGAAGGTTAGCTCTTCGATTGTAATACCTCTCGATCCGCTTCTTTTGGGAGGCCAATCGAACAAGGGCAGCTTCACGCCTTTCATCTAATAGATACATGCTTGTATTCATGGCCTCGTCATTTGACTTTGACCGGTATTAGAGCTTCGGCGCCGTAAACCAGTGAAAACGGGGTGGCCCCGGTACTGGACTTTGAGGTCGTACGGTATGCCCATATCTCTTCGTGTAGGATTTCCTTGCATTTTCCTTTGGCATCAGTTAACCTCTTTTTGAGGTTCTAGAGTATGGTTTTGTTGGTCAATTCTGCTTGTCCGTTCCCACTAGGGTGATAAGGCGTTGATAGGATCCTTTTGATCTTGTGGTCTTTGAGAAACTTGCTTACTTTGCTGCGGATGATTTTTTCCCGTTGTCACACATGATCTCGGCCGGCATTCCGAACCGGCATATGATGTGGTCCCAAATGAAGTCGATGACCTCCTTCGCCCTGACCTTCTCGTATGTCTGGGCTTCCACCCACTTAGAAAAATAGTCAGTCATAAACAATATAAATTGAGCCTTATCGAGACCATTCAATCATAAAGTTTCTTTCTTTGCTAAAGTCGTTATCCGAGGGTAATGTCCCCCAGTGTTCGGGGCCGATCGTAGAGAGGCCTCGAATACTATTGTCGTGATCTTCAATATCGGTTTGTAACCGGCCTTAAATTCTAAGTTAGCACGATTCATTGTTGCCTCGTTAATAGCTTCGCCGAAAAACCCAATTGGGACAAAACCAGTTCAAGGGATAAAGAGTGCAACGCGTGCTTTCAGGCCTAAAAATTGTATCGTTCTTATTTGTAACCTCCAAGTGTTAGTTCAAAATAAAAGAAATGAATTGGGCCATACTTTAGGAGTAATATCATTTTAAGTAAGTTATATTCCAGATGTTCCGTTCATTGCTCCGAGTTTGTAGGACTCCTTTCCGATGATCTCGATAATTTGACACGGACCTTCCCAATTCGGCCCCAACTTCCCTTAATTTGGGTTTCAGGTGTTTAGTGTAACCTTCCTTAATACCAATTCCCCGACATTGAAGTTTTGAAGGTTAGTTCTTCGGTTGTAATACCTCTCGATCCACTGCTTTTGGGAGGCCAATCGAACAAGGGCGGTTTCACGCCTTTTATCTAATAGATACATGCTTGTATTTATGGCCTCGTCGTTTGTTTCCTTGGTTACATATCAAAACCTGAGACTTGGTTCTTTGACTTCGACCGGTATTAGAGCTTCGGTGCTGTAAACCAGTGAAAGCGGTGTGGCCCCGGTACTGGACTTCGAGGTCGTACGGTATGCCCATAAGATTTCGGGCAGGATTTCCTTCCATTTTCCTTTGGTGTCAGTTAACCTCTTTTTGAGGTTTTGGAATATGGTTTTGTTAGTCGATTCTGCTTTTCCGTTCCTACTAGGGTGATAGGGCGTTGATAGGATCCTTTTGATCTTGTGGTCTTTGAGAAACTTGCTTACTTTGCTGCCGATGAATTGTTTCCCGTTGTCACACACGATCTCGGCCGGCATTCTAAACCGGCATATGATGTGGTCCCAAATGAAATCGATGACCTACTTCGCCCTGACCTTCTCGTATGCCTGGGCTTCCACCCACTTAGAAAAATAGTCAGTCATAAACAATATAAATTGAGCCTTACCGGGTGCCCATGGAAGGGGACCAACGATGTACATTCCCCATTTCATGAAAGGCCATGGTGACAGAACTGAATGTAGCAACTCCCCGGGTTGGTGAATCATCAGAGCATGTCTTTGACATTCATCACATTTTCGTACGAACTCCTTCACATCCTTTTCCATATCAATCCTGTAGTAACCGGCTCTGATTACTTTTTGAACCAATGTTCGGTGCCCGAATGATTTCCATAGGTGCCTTCGTGTATTTCCCTCAGAACATACTTGGTATCACCTGGTCCTAGACATATCGAGTGGGCCATCAAATGCTCTTCTGGATAGGGTTCCATCTTCGGACAAACTAAATCGGGTTGCCTTCGTATGCAGGGCCCTCGATTCTTTTGGATCCAAGGGAAGTTTTCCGGCCTTCAGATATTCTATATATTTGTTTCTCCAGTCCCAAGTTAGGCTCGTTGAGTGAATCTCAGTATGGCCTTCTTTCACTACCGATCTCATGAGCTGTATGACTGTCCCCGAGTTGAACTCGTCGTACTCAACCGATGATCCTAAATTAGCTAGGGCATCGGCCTCGCTGTTTTGATCCCGCGGTACATGTTGTAAAGTCCACTCCTTGAACCGATGTAATGTTACCTGCAACTTGTCCAGGTACCTTTGCATTCGTTCTTCTCAGACCTCGAACATCCCATTAACTTGGTTCACCACGAGAATGGAGTCACACTTAGATTCGATCACCTCTGCTTTCAAGCTTTTGGCTAGTTCGAGACCTGCAATCATGGACTCATATTCGGCCTTGTTGTTAGTCAATTTCACATTCCTAATAGATTGTCTAACTATATTGCCTATTGGTGGCTTCAATACGATGCCAAGTCCATACCCTTTTGTGTTCGAGGCAGCGTCCGTAACGAGGGTCTAGATCCCCGAGGACGTCCCCGAGTTTATCAACAACTCTCTTTTGACCTCAGGTATTAGGGCCGGCGTAAAGTCGGCCACGAAGTTCTCCAATATTTGAGATTTAATGGTGGTCCGGGATCGATATTCAATATCATACCTGCTGATCTCCACCGCCCATTTGGCCAATCATCTGGAGAGCTCGGGTTTATGCATTATATTTTGCAATGGGTAAGTAGTCACAATACATATAGGATGACATTGAAAATATGGTTTTAACTTCCTAGAGGCGCTTAGCAAAGCGAGCGCCAATTTCTTTAGGTAAGGGTACCTAGTTTCGGCTTCACCTAGGGTCCTGCTAACATAGTAAATTGGAAATTGCGTACCTTGCTCTTGCTGGACCAGGACACCACTTACCGCTATCTCCGACACTTCTAAGTACATGTATAGTTGTTCGTCTGTCTTTGGCGTGTGAAGCAGCGGTGGGATCGATAGATACCGCTTGAGTTCCTCCAAGGCACGTTGGCACTCCGGGGTCCATGAGAAGTTATTCTTCTTCTTCAATAGTGATAAGAATCGGTGGCTCTTATTGGAGGAACTCGATATGAATCGTCCCAGGGCGGCTATGTGTCTGGTTAATCTTTGCACGGCTGTCACATTGTCCACAACCATGATATCTTTGATGTCTTTGATCTTGTCGGGTTGATCTCGATTCCCCGATTGGATAACATGAATTCGAGGAATTTACCTGATCCAACTCCAAACGCATATTTCTCCGGGTTCAGCTTCATATTGTATTTCTTCAATATGCTGAAGGTTTCCTGCAAATGTTTTAAATGTTCCTCTGCTCGCAGGGACTTACCAAACATATCATCAATTTAAACCTCCATTTATTTTCCTATTTGTTCCTCGAACATCTAGTTTACTAGGCGTTGGTAAATGGCACCGATGTTTTTTACCCCGAATGGCATCACGTTATAGCAGTATGTGTCGTATTTAGCGATGAAGGAGGTTTTTTCCTGATCACCCGAGTTCATCCGTATTTGGTTGTACCCGGAGTAGGCATCAAGAAAACTGAGGATCTCATGGCTGGCCATGGCATTGATCATGCGATCGGTGTTGGGCAAAGGGAAGGAGTCCTTGGGGCATGCCTTAGTCAAATCCTTATAGTCTACACACATTCTTAATTTATTCCCTTTTTTAGGGACTACTACTACGTTCGCTAACCAATCCAGGTATTTAACATTCCGAATGGACCCAATCCGGGTATTTAACCTCGATCGGATGATGTTGACCAAGCTACCTGGATCAATTAACATATGCTTAACTCGAGACTTATTTATGAGTACAGATATTACCAGTGCATCATTGTAGGGCTGCACGATCCCTTCTGCGTCCTCATCGTTGAAAGACAAGATTCTTTCCGGTATGTAATCTCGAGAACGTTTTTCCCTCGTGAAGGATATTTTGGTGCGCTTCAACATCGGCCCCTGAGGGACATCGACTCCTCCGATGATCATGTTAATGACGTGTTGAGGTTCTTTCTGTTCGGTCTGTTTGTTAGAATCCCTATTCCTGAAATGATTCTTGGCTCGGTTGCTCAGGAATTCTCGAAGATGCCAGTTGTTGAATAGTCAGGCTACTTCCTCTTTCAACTGTCGGAAATCCTCCGTTCTATGGCCGTGAGTGCCGTGATATTTACACATCTGGTTAGGATTCCTTTGGGTTGGATCAGATTGTAGAGGTTGAGGCCATTTGGTGTATGCATCCGATAGCTGATACAATGGCGGCAACATCGACGTTAAAGTTGTATTCTGATAACCTCAGTGCTTCCTTAGGCCCGATGGGCCTGTCGAAACTGTTCTTGCCCATGAGTCCCTGGTTACTTCGACCTCGATCATTTCTCCTTTCACTTCCTTCGGGATTTCTCCCGGATTTGTTACCTCTTCAATCCCCATTTGTACGGTTGATAACAATCCCTGCTTGGTATCGGTTCACGATCAATGTCTCTCTTGGCTCTATCGACGGTTCTGACAGGATAAACGGACCACGAAAGGGCCCCAAGTTGATCATCTTTGACGCTAATTTTCTATTGATACCGGTTATGCACGTCAGCCCAAGTAACGGTCAGATATTCTATCAGGTTTTGTTTCAAATACTGTGAAGCCATCGAGCTTCGAACATTGAGTCCCTGGTTGAAAGCTTGAACGGCCCAATCGTACGCAATCGGGGGTAAGTCCATTCTCTCCATTTGAAATCGGGACACAAACTCTCCGAGCATTTCACTATCCCTCTGTCTTACTTTGAAGAGGTCTGACTTCCTGGTCTCGACCTTGATAGCTCCGGCATGTGCTTTTACGAAGGAATCTACAAGCATAGCAAATGAGTCAATAGAATTAGGAGGTAGGCTATGGTATCATATCATGGCTTCCTTTGACAGGGTCTCTCCGAACTTCTTCAACAAGACAGACTCGATCTAATCATCCTCCAAGTCATTCCCTTTGATAGCATATGTGTAGGAGGTTACATGCTCATTTGGGTCGGTCGTCCCATTGTACTTAGGAATCTCGAGCATGCGGAACTTCTTAGGGATTGGCTTTGGATTCGCGATCGGAGGAAAAGGTTTTTGCACGAACTTCTTGGAATCCAGGCCTTTCAATATCGGCGGTGCTCCTAGGATTTGGTCGACCCTGAAATTGTAGGTTTCCACCTTTTTATCATTAGCTTCGATTTTCTTCTCCCCTGATTCTACCTATTTGGTCAGTTCTGTCATGCCCCAATATCGAGGAGCGCGACCGGCACTCAACCGAGTGAACCCGACTGAGCAAGCCTGTTAGATTTTATTCTACCCAAATTCATTCGTGAATAAAGAGGAGATGTACTCCGTTAATCAAATACTGAAGAGATTTCATTAATCGCTTCCATTTCATTCCCATTAACAGCATCATTCAATATTTCCAAAATAGTACGAGTTTATAGAATTAATGAAAAATATGTTGCCAAATACCAACAGTTCTAATCCAATTCCCAACATCAAATACCACCCACAACCTGTCTACGGAGCCTCTAAGTACAACTGAAGAGTAATATGGAAATGTCGGCAACAAGGCCCCGGCTATACCTCAACCACAAAGTACATGAGAAACAAAAGATACATGACCCCGAAATGAAGTGGGGCTCACCAAATCAGCTGAAAGGAGAGTACTGCTATCACTGATCAATGCCACCTGCTGTAGAACTACCTGCATCCATTAAAGATGCAGCGCCCCCGGCAAAAGGGACGTTAGTACTATCGAATAGCACTAGTATGTATAGCTAGAAATTCTCTTTCAAAATAGAATGCCCATATGATCTATACATGGAACACATAATATAATGTAATTGAAACAACCTGTACAAACAAGGACAACAACAGGGGGCACCTATTGACTGCATTAATAATGTGTCTCATTAGACCGTCCTTAGTGTTCACATATCATATTATACACTTATGCGTTTCATAGACCGTCCATAGTTTTTATCCATACCGTACATCTATACCTCTTATACACAATGCACCTATGCGTTTCATAGACCGTCCACAGGATTTCATATCACAATGGATTTCATAACACAATGTACCTATGTGTTAATAGGCTGTCCACAGGATTTCATATCACAATGTACCTATGCGTTCATAGACCGTCCACAGGATTTCATAAAATAATGTACCTATGCGTTCATAGACCGTCCACAGGATTTCATATCACAATGTACCTATGCCTTCATAGACCGTCCACAGGATTTCATAACACAATGTACTTCATAACACAATGTACCTATGCATTTCATAGACCGTCCATAAGATTTCATAACAGAATATACCTATGCGTTTCATAGACCGTCCATAGGGTTTCATAACACAATATACCTATGTGTTTCATAGACCGTCCATAGGGTTTCATAACACAATATACCTATGCGTTTCATAGACCGTCCATAGGGTTTCATAATACAATATACCTATGCATGTCATAGACCGTCCATAGGGTTTCATAACACATTGGAAACAAAAGTACAAATATGTACATCTCATAACCTTTCACACCACATATCACCTAATCCGTACTTTCAACCACTTACAACATTATTATTTCATTGGCTCTCTTGGCCATACATATGATTCTTTATTCATGGCACAATGCACGTATTTCATATTCCACACTTTCATTTATTCCCTTTCATAGATCATCATCATAATTATCAACAAATAGAATATTCCGGAAATCACAACTTTAAATTCATTAGTAATGAAGGCTTTTAAACACAAATGATTTCTTTCCAATAATTGGAGTAAAATGATTGGCAATCAAAGTACAAGTTAAGATCATACATAATTTCCACTCACGAATATGTAAGAACGCAAAACACATTGAAAATTACTTACAAAGCATAACATTAGCTAAAACAGCCACATATGGCATCACTTGAGTTCATAAACCTTTAGCCGATTATATTGTCGAAGTCAATTTTGGAATAGTTGAGTCAAAGCTCATTTCATAATCTTTCTTATATTATTTCATTTCATTGGCACCATTGGTCACAAGTATAACTTTCACTATTTGCACGTTGGCCACACTTTATATTCCCAATTTATTGATTTCACTTCCAACCATCTTTATAGGTTATCAACAATGAGACATTCCCAATCAAGACTTTAGGTACACATATGAGCAATTAAGAGTCTTAAGAATATTGAGATTTTCTCACACAATTTGGCATACTAGCTTTCATTTGAAATACGATTCAAGCCACCACATTTTAATACGTAGCCCATACTTTGAAACTCACGGAAACATTATGAAATTCAATTCCAAGAGAGAAAGTTTAGCCAACATACCTCAATTGAGCTTTCCTTAAATTACTATAACGTTCCAGAAATTCTAGCAATCCCAATCTCTAGGATGATGACCTAGTGAGTTTCCCTCCTTAATCTTCCAAAACTTGAGCAAGAATTGAAGAATCAATTACTGAGGAACACCTTCTCACTCTAGGGCACTCTCTCTCTCACTCTAAAACATCAAGTTATACCTCAAAAATAACCCAAAGAGTGTATTTAACAAAATAGGGTCGGGTTTTAAAAACCAAAAAATGAAGCTCCGGAACAGGTTCTGCGGTCGCATATGCAACCGCATAATGGTCATGCGAACCGCATACCGGTCGCATAATTGGTGTCCAAAATGACCAAATATCTGTCTGTGTATGCGGTCACTATGCGGTCCGCATAACTGTTCTACGGTCGCATAGTGCACCGCATAACAGTTATGCGGTCGCATAGTCGACCGCATAATTGCTTACCACTGGCCCAATCAACTGCCTCACTCTGCGGACATTATGCGGTCCGCAGAGTGATTCTGCGGTTGCATAATAGACCGCATAAATGCGCTTTTTTGCCAAAAATTTTTCTTTACTTTCCGGTGCATTGTTTAACCCAAAACGTCCGAGCCGCGGCTCGCAAGCTCACCGCTAACAATTTCTACAATCCTCAAACACGTAAGCCTAGTCCGATACCATGAAATATTATTTTCTTTGCAAAATTTACCGGGCTTTACACTTAGATACTTCAAAATTTTCTGAGGTGTTACATTCTCCCCCGCTTAGGAATATTCGTTCTCGAATGAGGGTAAAAATTCGTCATTAGAATCTTATGCAACTTAGTTTGTTTTATACCACAAACTAGCAGCCCCAAATTTGACTAACTCCCTAAATTTCCAAAACATTCGCTAGAGTTTCCCTTGTAACTAGGCCTATCCACCTGTCAGAGAGCCCCCGAAACACATCTTAACAACATATACGTAAGCCAACGACGTAACATAATACAACACAACACCAATTGTGGCCTCACAAGCAATTATATTACAAGAACGGAACACCCTTAACATCAAATGTACAAATCATACATAATTCATAGAAAGCAACTCCTAGAATACTTTGTAAATACATAGATATTCAAACAAGTAAGGATACTTTTCTTTATTTCTTCCTTAGTTTCCCAAGTAGTCTCTTCAACCTGTTGGTTTCACCATAGCACTTGATGGAGCCAATCTTAACTTTCGGACTTATCTAAAAAGGATAGCAAATAGTCGCTCCTCATAATCCAATTATCCATTAACTCCACCTCCTTACACATAGACACATGAAACACCGGGTAAACAGAGGTCAATAATAGGGAAACATCATTCTCATAGTTTGGCCTATTTTCTTTATGACTTCATAAGGCCTACTATGACTACACATACTTTACCTCTATTAACAATTCACATAGCATCCTCATGGAGGACGTATTGAGAATAACCCGTTCACTTTCTTCAAATCTAAATTTCCATTCCAAACGCCCAAAGTAAACCTTTGGAATCCTCCAACAATTACTTTAAGATGTGCTAGCTTGAAAATTACCATAAAACTTCCTATCTAATATATTTGATCACGAGATAATGCTTCTTCTTTGACATGTTTGAGCCTTCAACCCCCCCACTGGTTTCTACAAATATGAACAATGAGGTTCGAGATTGGCTAAAATTATTTAAAAAAAAATTCATCAAGGTACTGAGCACGGTATTTCAAGAGGTTATATCCTAAGAGACATGAAGGTTACTACCAATAGTGCTGACATTATTAATCATTGTGATGACATCATTGATTCGACACATGAGGCATAGAGTTTCCTATTAGGCATTGATAATGTAGGGACCATCTTTATGGTCCCTACATTATGATCTTGGGGTTAGTCCCTGATTCGTTTACATTCGACCTCTCTGTGACCAGTTCATCCCTGCGGGTGACTTCCCAGGATGGATCGGGTTCAACTCTGCTCGGTGCGTGACTTTGGTTCTGTAACTGAGCTATCACTGCCTGTTGAGCCTGCACCATTTCAAAGATCAACTGTAGACTGATCCCGTCTCCTCTAATGTTTTATGTATTTTGAGCTGCCGATCGGGTTCTACCATGGACGCTATTCTCGGGGTCGGTAGGCAGGTTTGTATTGATAGCCACATGTGAATTAGTGTCAATTGGGTCTGCGACTGGAATTTTGATGGAATCAATGGGCTGCACCTCGTCACCGGGCACTATGTTGTTTTCACCGTGATGACCAGACTCATTGTCAACATGTAGGGATGCTGACTGAGACTTCGACATTTTGAGTTTTAACCTGAAATCAGAGACACTTCAAAGAACGAGTGTAAAGTAGTGTGTGTTATGGAGATTTGTATCAAATAACCACTAATATCCTTAGCCCCACGGTGGGCGCCAAACTATTTACCCTCAAAATCGGATAATAATTGAATTTGTAAGTGGTTTTAAGGATACATGGATTAACTTGACAGAAAATGATAAATTAGATTCCAATTGAAATAAATGACGATAAAGTAAATGCAAACCACACAAATTGGACAATTTCAGCCTTAGAAGGTTGACCACCCTCGAGCCGAATATACTTCGATCGGTATCAAGACACAGAAGAATAAGAGCTTAAAGAGAATAATAATAATGTATTTCTTTGGAATGCATGTCACAATATATTAAATAAATTATCAGGTCCCCTATATAAAGTATAGGAGTTCTACTTTAGGTACAATTCTATAAAAGGTAAAAAATCTCTTGATTTGCTGATTGTCGGTTCCTTATTGATATGTACCGAGATTTTTGCTGTAATATCCAACCGGTCACGGATATTTCGATCTTCTGTTGGTTATGCTAACGATGTTTCTTCGAGCTCGTTCGGGGTTATGGTCGACTCCGAGATCATGGACTCAATGTTCTCGAGGGTAGGCGTTCTGACCCTGGGTTCTAGCCCGGTGGGACTTGGAGTTGATCTTCAGTCCCTTATTGCCAAGTTCCGAGCCTGACCCGCCATGTCGTAGGTGAGCTCGATTTCGACCGTATACATAATTCTTTATATTTGAGTGGGTGAAGGGTCAAATGGTTTAAATTCAAAGCTAATTGAGAAAATCCAAGTTGGGAAGAGAAGCATGAGAAAGAGAAAGAGAGAGGGAAAAAATAGGGAAGACTAGAGTTTAATATATTACTTTGTATATAATTGATAATTATGTATAAAATATTTAATTAAATGATAATCTCTCTAATAATATTAATTAGGTTAATCTACATGCCTATTTCTCACATGCACGAGCTAACTCCTTTTCTTGCTTTCTATAAGCCCAATAAGAAAATTCATCATAAAATAAGAACAAAGAGCTTTTTTTAAATCCACGAGGGACCAGTCAGATGTCATCATCCTAACATTTTCCTATAATTACTGTATTAGCGGAGATTGACTTTCCACATAGACCTACTCTATGATGACATACGTCGTTAGATGATGTTTGACCAAAAAACCATATTTTTGCATGTAATTTGCCTTGAATTAGCCTCGATCTTATTAACGTTAGTGTGAATATTTATGACTCAAGCTAATAATAGTGTTTATATGTGTAAGAGTCAATCGCAAGTGATTTGAAATGATTGCGCGCAATTGAAGCCAAAACAGAAGAAGTTGGAGGGAATATAATTTTGGTCGCCCAACTTGGGGCCAGACGCCTCCCACTGCGCCAAAGGCAAAACTTCAGGAAGTATGGCGCGCAGCTTGGTGCCAGGCTCCCCCCTCCTTACCCACCTTGCATGGCACCTTAGCAGGAATTTTATCCTATTTCGGTTGGGACTTCATAGTTTTGACCCTACACACCCCCAACATGTATAAAAGAGGTTCTACACCTACTTATTTTTTTTTGGGTGGGGGGTGGGGGGGGGGGGAGGGGGAGAGTGTTGGACATTATTTAGATGCTAGATTATCATGTGGAATAACCTTTGGAGGAGAAAGTCATAAAGTTCTTCATTCATTCACCTTCTCTTTGTAATTTATTTATGCAAAATACTTGGATATTCGTTACTACGAACATGAGTGGCTAAGCAATCTATTTTCAAGGGTTGTGATTGTCATGAATATTGACGTTTATTATTTACACTTTTGTTGATTCGAATTATCATCTTGTGGTTGTTTCTTTAATTCTAGTTTTAACTTGTGAATTGTTGTAGCTACTGATTTACCCCACTATCTTTGCTATGCTTAAAAAAGTCATATTTAAATTAGAGTAGAGTTAAAGAGAGCTTGTTTCCGAACCCGTGGCTCAGATAAGGATTTTGCAGTTAGGTTAGGAATATATCTAACAGTCTTGCTTAGTTGAATGTCGTATTATAGTCGTTCATGATCAATTCTATACCAGAATATAGGGTTGATATATTGCGGATAGACATATAGTATTATAGAAACATGCTATTTGTATAAACGATCCGGTCAACTAGCAACCATGAATATTAATGGGTGTAATTACGAACCTAATAGGATTGATAAATCGACCAAGACCCTAGAATCTTCATCTCCTCTGATAAAAATTCAACTAAAATCGCTTGCTTCTTATTAATTTAGTTGGTTGCTTGTTCAATTTTTGCAACAGTAAGTTAATAGAAAAACCATTACTTTTGATTACCTTGAGCAGTTAATCGATTTTATTTAGCTCAGTTAGAGATTATTCTAAATATTTGTGAGTTCGACATCCTACTTTCGAGTCACTTTATTACTTGATGGACACGTATACTTGTATGTACTTGGGGAACCAATAAGTTTTTGGCGCCATTTCTGGGGACTTGGTAATTGATTATTTAATTGAGTTAATTTTTATAAGTTTTCTATTCATGTTTTGACTTTTTTGATTCATATGATCTGTCTCAGGTAATTGTGAATGAATAATGTCAAGGAAGAAGGATGAGGGTAAAGATAAACTTGAACCCTTTGAAAACGAACCTGAGAGACTCTTCCACAAAAATAAGAAAGCAACAAAACAAGTCAAAGAAATTGAATAAGCAGCAAGAGCGGCATCATAGGTTAAGGAAATCGAGAATCTAGAAGCAATTTTGGAACTTCCATAACCTGTAAGGATTGCAAACAATCAAGAACTACTAGTGATCGCAGCTGCCTAGCCTTGCAAATATGACACAAGCCATCGTCAAGCCGGCCATCACCGACCTTTTTGAGCTAAAACTATACATGGTGCAACTGATATAATGCCAAGGTCAATATATGAGGTTGCCACATGAGGATCCACAAAGGCATATTCATAATTTTTTGGAGATCACGAATACCTATTACGTTTCAAATGTCTCTTCGGATTAGGTCAGGCTGACATTATTTCTCTTTTAACTATTGAGAGAAACAAAGGAGTGATTACAAAAGAGCCTGCAAATTTAATCAGAACCTGAAATGATTTGGCACGTAATTTCCCCTCTTAGAAAATAAAATTGCTAAAGAGCCATATTTGTGGATTCCATGAAAATGAAGGAAGAAACTCTTCGCCAAGCTTGGGAGCGATTTAAGAAGCTACTTTGAGATGAAGTTTTGGATCACACTTTTGTGGAAGGATTAGATGAAGCATCCAAGATGTACATAGACTCCGCTTGCAAAGGTATGTGCATGGAGAAACCATACAGTGAAATCCAAGACTTGCTGAACAACTATACTGCAAATTATCAGAACTGGAAAGGAGAAGGAGAACCAAGTAAAGCAATCAGGCTTAAGATGAGTGGTGTGATCAAAAGATATGCCTTTATAGTGTTGGGAGCCGATGTATCAAAGATAGCTAATCAAGTTGGAAAGCTCTATCAAGTACAAGTGCAATCAATGCAGCATATGCAACAAATGATAAATTATTATGAGTTTTGTGGGGAAGGCCACACGGGTGACCAATATTCTGCAAATACGAGTCCATCTACTATGTAGGGTAGCAAACTAGAGGTTCAATGAATCAAAATGCTCAATATGGTAACACATACAATATGAATTGGAGAAACCATCCTAGCTTCTCATGGAGTGGAAATTAGAGCAATTACATGCCTCAAGGTAATGACAATCAGTCACCGAAACTACCACAACTAGTAGAGGAAAGTTTGACCAGTATGAGGAAAAGGCTTTTGGTCAATAACCAGAAGAGAGTGGCTGCCAATCAATAGCTGCATACATAGTTCAGAAATTTAGAGAGGCAATTTGGGAAGATGTCTAATAATCAAAACACTAGACCTCCGGGATCTCTCCCAAGCGATACAGAGAAAAATCTTCAAGTCAATGCAGTTATTTTGAGGAATAGGAGAGAATTGGTAGAAATGCTTAAGAAGAAGACGGAGCCATCTGGTCTCAAAGAGGTGGCTGAGAAAAACATAGTTGAATCTGAGCATGTAGCAGAATGGGTACGACCCATTTTCCTCAAAGGCTAAAAAAGAAGAATGATGACCACATGTTTCACAAATTCTAGATATGCTGGAGCAGATATATTTGAACATCCCTTTAGTGGACATGATCCGTGATGTCCTAAAATATGCTAAATATATCAAGGACATAATGGCAAATAAAAGGAGGTTAACTGAGCTTGACACTATTGCAAACACTAAAGAGACTTCGAGGATCCAACAAAATCTTCCGCAAAAGCTTAAGGATCCAGTAGCTTTACCATCCCTGTGAGGATTGGTGAAGTTCATGTGGGTAGAGCTCAATGTGATTTGGGTGCAAGTATAAAATATGATGTTATTATTAGTGTTTAAACAATTAGGCTTAGGAGCTCCATGACCTACCAAGGTAATGCTACAGTTGGCTGATGATCGTTTGCATACCCGAGAGGGTAATTGAGGATGTGTTACAATAGATTGGAAAGTTTATCTTTTGTAATTACCCGACCGATCATTTTGAGCTTTAGCATTATGTTCAGTCATTAGAGGTCTAGAGTGGCTTCATATTGCGTATTATGACTTACGTACTTGGTCGGATTTGATTTTCAAATATTTTGAGACTTATTTGGATGAGTGATTCTCATTTTAGAAGCTTAAGTTGAAAATATTGATCGGGGTTTGAATTTTGTGAAAACAATTTTGGAATGGTATTTTGATGACTCCAATAGGTTCATATTGTGTTGGACTTGGGCGCATGCCCGGAATTGAATTCGGAGGTCCGTAGGTTGATTTGGTTTGTTTTGCCAAACGATGGCAATGTACATGCTTAAATTTTTGATAAGTTTGACCGTAGGTTGAGTTCTTGGTTATCGAGTTCAGATTTTGGTTTTGGGACTTGGCGTAGGTTTATTTTGTTATTTATAATTTGTCTGCAAAGTTTGGCGTCATTCCGAGTTGATTTGATAGGAATCAGACATGCGATTGTGTATTTTAGAAGTTCTTAAGTTTAATTGTAGATTTCATGTGTTTTGATGTCCGATTCATGGTTTTGGATTTTATTTTTGTGATTTGATCACATGAGTGAGTTTGTATTATGTTTTCAGACTTGTGTTGATGTTTGGTTTGGATCCCCGAGGGCTCGGACGCATTTCAGACGCATTTCAAAGTGTTTAATAGAGTTTAAGCTTTGCTGGATTTGCACATGTGCTTCAGGTCTCGCATTTGCGAGATATGGATTGCATTTGAGACTCACGCAATTTCGAGGATGGGATCGCATTTGCGATGGTGACTAGGGTCCGTTAGGTTTGCATTTGTGAACATTTTGTTCACTTTTGCTAAGGGATCTGGGTTAGGCAGTGATCGCAATTGCGATCATTAGGTCGCTTTTGCGATATGTTCAACCTTCGCATTTGCCATGATATCGTCACATCTGCGACATCAGCAGGGGTGTGAGGAGTGTCGCTTTTGCAATTATTCTTTGCATTTGCAGAGTTCAGGTCGCATTTGCGGCACCTGCACCTAAACATAACAGTTGTAAGTCGACATTTTAGTCACATTTTCATATTTCAGAACCCTAGACTCAGTAGGAGACGATTTGGAAAGGGGATTTTCATCTACATACATTGGGTAAGTGATTCTAATCAGTTTTTAACTATTTTACATGATTATATATGAGATTTAACATAATATTTGTGAGAATCAAAGTGCAATTTTGAGAAACTTTGTCTAAGTTTTGAAAAATAAGAATTTGAGTTTTAAGAGTCGATCTGGACTCGGATTTTGAAAGAAAACACATATATGGACTCTTGGGATTATGGATAGTCGGAATCTACCCTTGGACCTGGGTTTTGATCGGGCGAGCCCGGGGTTGACTTTTGGAGAATGGTACAAAGATCATATATGTGTTTATTCTTTGCAATTATTCTTTGCATTTGCAGAGTTCAGGTCGCATTTGCGGCACCTGCACCTAAACATAACAGTTGTAAGTCGACATTTTAGTCACATTTTCATATTTCAGAACCCTAGACTCAGTAGGAGACGATTTGGAAAGGGGATTTTCATCTACATACATTGGGTAAGTGATTCTAATCAGTTTTTAACTATTTTACATGATTATATATGAGATTTAACATAATATTTGTGAGAATCAAAGTGCAATTTTGAGAAACTTTGTCTAAGTTTTGAAAAATAAGAATTTGAGTTTTAAGAGTCGATCTGGACTCGAATTTTGAAAGAAAACACATATATGGACTCTTGGGATTATGGATAGTCGGAATCTACCCTTGGACCTGGGTTTTGATCGGGCGAGCCCGGGGTTGACTTTTGGAGAATGGTACAAAGATCATACCTTTACTTATTGGAATTGATTTGTCTTGCATTATTTGATGTTATTAAGTTGATTTTGGTTAGATTGGAGCCGAGCGGAGGTGCATTATAAAGGAAAAGCTATTTTTGAGTATTGATTAAGGGCTTTTGAGGTAATTATCTTGCCTAACTTTGTGTGGGGGAACTACCCCGTAGGCATTGGTTTTGTTTGCACTATTTGAGTTACGTGGAAGATGTGTACACGAGGTGACGAGTGTGTATACGGTCTTATATGTGGAAATTCGATCGGTCTAGACTCTTAGGTTTCTTATGTATATTAAATTGAAGTTGTTCCATCATGTTATATTCTCCATTATTGAATTTACTCTTATATACCTTATTCAAAGTTGTTGGTTCATGTTAAATATTTTATTGCCAAATATACTCACACATGAATGCTTTAACTGTAGTTGTTTCCCCTTTATTTTCATGTTACCTCTTCCATAGTTGATTATTCTCATTTGAAGTCGATGTTACGTGTTATCTCTCTCATTGTTGAACTACTCTCACTTAAAGTCATTATTACTTGTTATGTCTTTCATTATTGGACTTATTCTTCTGTTTCCTTGTATTGCTGTAATTCTTGTGTTGATTTACTTGTCATACCCTCATTTTATTGTTGTTCTTGTTGTACTTGGTGTTGTTGAGCCATGGGCTATATGTGGTTGTTGTAATTGGAATTGTTATGGAAACGTTATGGTATATGAGCACATATGGTGCAAGTTGTTATATTATGTTGTTATGTCTAGTATCTCTTAGGTCGATATCCAGTAGCTCCAGTAGCAGCAGAGGGATAAGATCGGTAGTAGAAGGTAACGAACTAGAGACTCAGAGAGAGATCAGAAGCAAAACTCGGCAAGGCAAGGAGAAGGCGGAACCCAGGTGCTACACTAAACTAGGCGTTACCTGGGGCCGCACGACTCAGGCAGACTCTCTACCCGTGCGCGTGCCTATTTCGCTTTAGGAGGTATCAGAGCGGAGTTTTGGGTAAAAACCTTTCGATTTCTGCTAATTTTTGGCACATGTGGGATTGTTGAGAGGATTGTCGGGATGTTTGCACATGAGTTATCCGTGCTATTGATACTATTAATATTTACACATGCGACGTAACAAGGTTGGCTATATATGTTGGGTTTGCGTATGTGGCGAGATAAGGTGGGATAATTACTATGCGTGTGGCGAGACAAGGCGGGCATTTACATTATTCTTGCACATACAGAGAGACAAGGGGGCTATGTCGGGGATGATTTGTGATGGCCTAGGGGCACTGTCATTTATGATATTTGTGGGGTAGTGCGACCGTCTTGTGTGAGTCATGCATATGACGGGTTTTTTTGTGTTGTTTCCATTGTGCTATTCTGTGTCTCTCATCTTACTTGTTGACTCGAGTTGTGGTAGTACACTTGCACAAGCATACACCATATTGTATCACCTATAACCGTTAGGAGTATAATTCTTGATGTCCATTGATCGTGTATATGTAATTTGGTATATCTACCTTCTGTGTGAGATATTGTTACTATTGGCACATGAGTAGTCCGTGCAGGTATGAGGTCATTGTTAATGGTATTAGCACGTGAATAGTCCGTGCGATTGTGATTTATTATTTAGGCACGTGATGCCAAGTGATTATGATTTGTCATTTAGGATCCGAGATTGTGATTATGAGGTGTGATACCTCGGGGTAATTCCTGTGTAAACCTTGTGTAAGAAAGGTTAATTATTCGGCTGTTAATTGTTTTTCCTTACTTTGTTTCACTGAGTCTTCAATTATGTTTTGATTAATTTACGGCGTTAGTACCTGTTTACTCCTTGTTGCTATGTGATGCTTCTACTTTCCACCTGCTAGTGTTATATTGTTAATTCTTTCCATGTTTAGCTTTATATTGATGTTCATACATCTGTTAGTTTTATATCAATATTTGTACAGATTTTTATGTCTAGTAGGTGTCTTGACTGTACCTCATCACTACTCTACCGAGGTTAGTCTTGGTACTGATTAGGTACCGTTATGGTATACTCAAACTATGTTTGCTGCATAGTTTTGTGCAGATCCAGGTACCTCAGAGCGTGCTGGTCACTAGATAGCTGATCGTGTATTGTCGTGGAGAATTCAAGGTATACCTGCTGTCGCGTTCGCAGGCTCCGGAATCACCTTTTGGAGTTTTATATTGTTACTGTTTATTTCTATTCCGAACAATGATTATTTGATATTCTACGTCACACTTAGAAAGGCTTATGACTTGTACTACCGGTTTGGGGGTATTGTACATCTATTGATAATTGTTGGCTATGTATAGCAACTACTGGTTCTTATTTAATGATTGATTGGTTTAAATCTATCAATAACTCTCTATGTGTTAGGCTTACCTAGTCCAAGGGACTAGGTGCCATAACGACTCCTGAGGAGGGATTTTAGGTCGTGATAAGTTTGTATAAGAGCTCTAGGTTAGGTGCTACGAGTCATAAGCAAGTTTAGTAGAGTCTTGCGGATCGGTACAGAGACGTCTATACTTATCTTTGAGAGGCTACGAAACTATTAGGAAACTTCACTTCTTTCATTCCTATCATGTGAGTTTATTGATTTCGGAGTTTGAGCCTTTGTCATTCTATTCTCTCACAGATGGTGAGGACTTGAGCTGCAGTTGCCAATGATGTTGCCCCCTAGAGCCAGTGTTGCTAGGGGCCAGGGAAAAGGCCGAGGCATATGAGGAGCACGTGCTACAGCTAGAGCAACTGCCAGAGCAGCAACTGAGGAGCCACCAATAACTCCGGTTGGGGGACAGGCACCGGAGGCGCCTGTTGTTACCCCTGGACTTCAGGAGAATTTAGTGCAGTTACTGAGCATGTTTGGTATATTGGCTTAGGCGGGATTGATTCCAGCTGCACCAACTACTTCACAGACTGGGGGAGGAGTTCAAACTCCCGCCTCCCATAATCCAGAGTAGCAGGCTCACATTGGTCAGGTTTCGGGTGTTATGCCGGTACATCCTGTTATTCCGATTCAGCCTGAGGTCAAGCCAGGGGCATCAAAGGAGGAGCAGAAGAGACTTGAGAGGTTCAATAAGTATGATCCACCTACATTTTGTGGCACAACTGCCAATGATGCACATGGTTTTCAAGAGAAGTGTCACTGTATTCTTCGCACCATGGGTATTCTGGAGGTGAGCGGAGTTGCTTTTCTACATTTCAGCTTTCAGGGGCAGCGTATCGACAGTGGCAGGTTTATGTGGAGGGTAGGCTAGCTGATGCAGCACCACTCACTTAGACTCAGTTTTCAGAGATGATTTTGGGGAATTGTTTTTCCCAGACCCTCAAGGATGCGTGGCACACATAGTTCGAGCAGCTACACCAGGGCACTATGACAGTGTCGGAGTATGCCATCAGATTCAGTGAGCTGTCCCAACATGTACCCACCTTGGTTCCTACAGTCAGAGAGCGAGTCTGCAAATTTCTCGAGGGTCATAGTTATGGTCTTAGATTCAGTATGGCTCAAGAGTTGGAGACAGATACTCTATTTCAGTAGGTTGTAGAGATAGCTCACAGGTTGGACGGTATGCGGGGCCGAGAGAGAGAGGATAGGGAGGCTAAGAGGCCTCGTGGACTAGGAGGATCTACTGATCCCTATTTTGGAGGTGGGGCGCATCATGGTAGAGGTTTTTTGGGTCAACCAGTTCAGTTTGTACTTCAGGCTTCACATAGTGTTTTAGATATCCATGGGTCCCAGAGTACCTGTACCGGGAAGCTTCCATAGCCACGTCAGCGGAGAGGCTACTTTGAGTGTGGATATACTAGCCACATGGTGAGAGATTGTCCTAGACTCCGGATGGGTGTGTCATACCAGAGTATTCAAGCTATGGGTTCTGCTCCAGTTGCTATTATACCTGCACCGCCAGTTAGTAAATTAACTTACTATTTCAAAATAATCCGAAATTAGTATTGGAAAATAAGATATTTTAATAATTAATTAATTACATTAATTAGTTGTGTATTTGATGATTATTATTTTTGTTACATTTTATTAAAATTATTTAAGTTTAATTAAACTAATTTTAAAGAGGTTAAAGATTAGAAGCTACAATTGTAATTCCTTAATTAATTACACAATGGCTATCTTTTAAATTAATTCCAGCCTAAATACCAGGCCCAAATCCCATCTGATCTAGTCCAAGTCCCCCTCCTCTCTCTCCACTTTGGTAATCTGCCCCAACATATTTGAACAAATCAGAGCACACCACATAACCCTCTCCAGAACACTCACAAAAGAAACACAATCAATCTAGGCCATCATCCTTCAGATCAATGGCCCACGTTTATCTTCATTTTTCCCTTAAATTTTAGTACCCTATCCAATTTAATATCAACCGTTGAAAATAGAAAATCTAACGGCTCTAATATATTTATTTTAAAATCTTTTAAAACCTTTAAGTGCCCGAATTATCATGGCCGTTGATCATCAGATCCAGCTGCCCAGATCCAATCTCCTAACCTTAACCCTCAGAGACAGCCTAAATTACCCAAACCCTAAAATCATTTCTCCCCTGCCCAGCCGCCCTTCTTTCCTCTTTCTCTCTCACTTCTCTCAACTCGCCATGATCAAATCAGTCACAGACCTTGCAAAAATTTGTGCAAGGTCACAAATCGAACTGAAAATTATCCTCTTTGCCTTATCTATCCACGATTCTCGCCGACTCTTCCCTGTTTCATCATCCAAAATTCAAATACCCAAATTTGAATCCTAGATACAACGATGCAATATCAAGTCTTCAGATTTCTCTTGGGTAATGTTAAATCAAAGCATACATGGAGCTTCTTCAGAGATATCATAATGAATATTTTATATCCAGAGGTCAAACACAGTGACCTCTGGGTCTCCGAACTTTGTCCGTTGATTTATGCTTCCAACGGTCAACCTTCCCTCCCTCAGGTAAATACCTCACTGATTTCACCTCTGTTGCTTAGATTTTCACTCAATTTTGCTTGCATCATCTGGTAGTCGTCACTCTCCACTACCAAGTTTGAATCTTACTGAAACCCTAAGCCATTAAATGGAACTATAAATAGGGCCTTGATTTCTCTCACCTATCATCACCTACCAGACCTACCAAACCTAACAAGAGTCAAAAATTCTCATCGGTTTAGAAGCCTAGGTTTCTTTTCTGGTTAATCTCTATTCCTTTTGTTTCCGTGTTGCTTTACTGCTCAAGATCTTGAAACTTTGGTTTTCATACGGCTAAGTTAAAATCCTGTTTGGTCTGCTGCCATAGAAAATGTCAATACACTTTCACCCTTTCTCTTTTGACTGTCTTATTCGAATATCATGAACATGTTGTTGTCTTTTATTAGTTGTGTTCATTTATAATGTTTGTCATTAGTGTATAGATGTCATTTCCAGCTCATGATGATGTGTTGTTAACCAATGGTCACATGTTATGCTTGAGTATCCTTAATCAGTATTGACTAAGTTATTATGTGACCTTGATGGCTTCTATTGTGTATCAAGTAGCCTATATGATTAAGTTACTTAACATGCCTTAACGAATTCTCATATTTGCCTAGACTCTAGATTTTCTTTTAATGATTCTGCAGTGATCTTTATCCCTACCACACTATTTTTTTGCATGCTGTTGTTCTGTAGTTAAGGTTGTTCTTTTGATAATTCTAACTAGAATAGACAAGACAGCTCATAGTTTAATCCTTCATCACATAGCTGAAGCATGACAAGTTTAAGTGTCTAAATACTCTCCTTCTTTGTATAAGTGTTTGTTAACTCTAAGAGCAACTTCTGAGTCATTACTATGAGTGTCTTATGCCTTTGCTTAACTGATCATCACATCTCTAAGCCTCTTTATGTGGAACTGTTTCACTAAGGTAACTAAGTCAACTCCTTTAAAGCACCAGAAACCATTTTTGCATATGTTTGTTATGATCAGGTTATCTTTCATAAATTAGGTTATAGTCATGTTAAATGTTAGCTATTTCATAATCTGAGTGCAACTCCATCATGTTTAGATGATAATCTTAGTCTGTACAGCTGGGTTAAGACTGCTTAGTATGATGTCTCCCCTGTCTTTGACCCTTAGTGACATTGTTGACCTGATTTTACAATGACTAAAACTCATCCTTTTTTGTAAGATCATGACATTAGTTAAAATATCTATATTATTTTTGAATGAAAGTTCTGTATGTATCACTGCATATCTCTCATGATTTCATGCTTCTATTCACTGTTTTAAACTTGCATACAGTCTTCTCTTTCCCCTTTAATCTGAATTGAACCTAGTCTATGAATTTTAAGAGGAACTCTTTATTGCTACTACTTGGATACAATAGTTTGTCTATTTCCTAATAAGATTAACACTCCTATAAAGAAGTGATTCTACCATCATTTACAAAATGAGTTAAGACTGATAGTCTGTGATCCTGTTAAGCACTCTTAGGAATTTCATTTTTTGATCTGCAAACCTGTAGTCAAGTTATAAGCTCTGATTATATTCTAGAATCTCTAATAACACTTGTAGAGACTTCTAACCATGAATGTTTGTCTGAATCTTGTTGATGCTTTCAAAAGTCCCAAGTAATATTGTTAACCTATGTGTGCAAGACTTTAGTTAAACCAATTTGTGATTAGTCTGCTAGGGAAAAGGCATTTGTATTTCTGGGTTGTTGCATATCTAAACTGTGTACTCTCTATCTACTTTTAAAATGTGTGATCCCAAGTGTTTGGTTCTTTAACAGTAACATTATAGTGTTCCTGCCTCTATGTGTATTTGGAATTTGACCTTCAGACCTATTCAATGTGTGTTTCATTCACTTATTATTGGAAACATAGTTATAAAAATGAAAATGTTTCTGTGCTCCTTATGCTATTCTATGTTTTGGTGATTGATTCACATTGAAAGTGCCTCATTGGCACTTAAATCTATATGGAAGAATGAGTCGTTAGTGGTTAAGGGTATTTGGGAGTAGAGTTTAACTTTGGACTAGGATACTCTCCCCGACACAAGTATTGCCCTGGGCCTTGAGACCCTTGAAAACTTTAAAGTTTCAGGGGATTCAAAGAGGGATTCGACCTTGAGCGGAACACTCTCCTTAGCCCTTAATTCATTGACATTTGCTATTCTTTTTAGTGCTTAATGACAACGAAAGGTTTTCAATGTGGATTACTTGCTATACATAACTACTACATTAGTATGACTTTCCTAGTATTTAAATACTGTTAGCCACTTTCTTTTATTTTTGCTTGTAAGTTTTATGCATGAACATGTATAGAGTGTTATCTAATGACCTTCTTTTTTCTTTTTTTGAACATGTACAATTGTTTGGGCCTGCTGAGTTCTTAAGGAACTCGGGCCCAAGTCCAGTATTGCTATATCTTGGAAGTCCAAAGTCAGCTATTGCCCGTCCCTGTATTGCTGGGCCTGCCTATTTGAGGCCCAAAAACCAGAGTCTTTCTTTTCCCTCTACTCATTTATTATTTACTACTTTCTCTATTCTATAGCTTTAAGTATTAGGTGGCGACTCATTTTCATCAATAACAGAGAAACCACAAGCTGAATCTTGTTTTGACTAGTGCAAAATAGGGTACAACAGGGGTCATTCTAGAGGGGGAGGCCAGGCCCATTGTTACGCTTTTCCTAGTTGGACGAAGGCTGCTACACTAGATGATGTCATTACAGGTATAGTTTCGGTTGGTTATAGAGATGCATTAGTATCGTTTCGATACGGTCCCATTTATTGGTAAGATTCATCCTACCTTGCTTCATATGTAGTTATGTTTTGTGATTCTTGTACTATGTTCATGTGTTCATGCCATTTTGGGAATTCTATTGTGATAGCCCATGCCTATCGTTCTGGTTTGGGTTCTATTGGGGGTCACGAGGCTTGGGTGGACTTTATGTTAGCTAATACCGTAGGTTTTGATGTGATTTCTGGGTAGTTTGGCCACAACTTGTGATTTGGGTGTTCTACAGGTGTGAGAAATTTGTTACGTGTTGTGGATTTTGTTCTACGGGATTGAGTTAGTAGAGTATTTTACATGTCGAGATGTTTATTTTACTTGTGATTCCGAGTTGAGGATGGGAACCTGGTGTTCTTTGTGGATAGGCATGTTTGTACTGGGCTATGTGCCGCGGTGAGGTTAGGCTAGGGTAAGGTTCGTTATGGTTGCGTGCGCCTTGCTTCTTCCTTGTGGATTAGCTACGTAGTATGGTATCAATTGGGAGTTGTACTTGTTGGGCATGTTTGATGGTTCTATCATATGTTTCTCATTTTCCATGGAACTTGAGTGAGTTTCGGATGGGTTTCAGATCATTTTGGAGCATTTTGGTTGAGGCTGGTCTGTGGTAGGATCTGGTATGATCACACCTGCAAAGCTCTTAGCGCAGGTGTGGTGACTGCAGGTGCGGATATGTGGTCCCAGAAGCAAAGAAGGGCTGAGTTTGGGGATTCCGCAGAACCGGGCTTTTAGATGCCTCTGCGGTAGCGCAGAAGCAGTCGCTTGAGGTGCAGATGCGAGAAGATGCGCAGAAGCGGATTGTGGCTCACACCTGTAATATCGCAGAAGCAAAAATGTTTCCGTAGATTCTAGGGTCGGGCCTAAGTGATTTTCTGCAGAAGCGGAGGTTATGTTGCAAAAGCGATGCCATAGAAGCGACTATTGGTTCGCTGATGCGAAAGTGCCTAGGCAGGTTCTATATACTTCGAGGGTTTGTTCATTTATTCACATTATGAGTTGGGGAACTCGATTTTGGGCGATTTTGGAGAGGAGTTTCAACACATGGATTGTGGTAAGTATTTTCTACTCGGTTTTGATTATATTCCATGATTCCATGTTCGATTTTGGTATTTGATTGATGATTTTAAAAGAGAAATTGGGGGTTTTGTCTAAACTTTCCTAAAGTGAATTACTATGTTCTGAACAACGATTCGGAGTCGGATTTGAGTGAAATTAGTATGGTTGGAATCGTAATTGAATGGCTTATCGGAATTTGTGAGTTTTGTCAGGTTTCGAGGTGCAAGCCCGAGTTTGACTTTTTAGTTGACTTTGAGTTTCTGATTATGGATTCGACATTTATCGCTTGGGTTTGTTTCCTAAGGCATTATTTGATATTTTGAGTTGCTTTTGGCTATATTCTTTCAATTTTGAGTTTGATTCGCATGGGATAGCATTTCTAGAGTATTGTTTGGCTTGCTCGGTATTTGTTTTGGCTTGCTTGAGGTAAATATCTTATCTAAAATTGGTTGAGGCACTAGTTGCCCGAGTTATTTGTGATAGCTACATGCTATGAGTGCACATATATATAGGGTTTGAGCCCATGTGCGAGCACCGGGGTATTTATCCATGCTCGGGGTTGTGCATAGGCTATTATATGCCTTGTATTAACTGTTAAGCTTTAAGCTGTGATGTTTCACATATTTGTAAACTTTTTGTGAACTACTTGATCCATATTTAAGTTACGTAGAGGCTAATTTCCTGAATGAACATGATAATTGCTAATTTCATGATGAAATTTCTTATTTGAGCTATGATAGCACACTTTGCACATGCCTACACTTAGCATGCCGTATATACCACTCCAGGAGCATGAGATCTGATATTCATTCATCATATATATATGTATTCTTATAAATTTGCTTTTGCGTGATATGATTTGGACTGGATGCCTCTGACCACGCCGAGCGAATTGCGTTGTTATGCCCATGACCATGCCGGGCAGATTGTATTGTTATGCCTGTGACCGCGCCAGGCGATTGTGATATAGCCTGTGACCATGCTGGGCAGATCCGTTATATTGATCCAGTGACCACACCGGGCGGATTATGATATTGAGCCTGTGACCACGCCCAACAAGTAGCACGTTGAATTGGTCGTACTTGCGTGTGGATATGGATCCATACCCTTAGGGTCACCCTCTCATGTGCCTTCTTGATGGTGTACACACGGATTGTGAGAAACCGTCAAGTTTCTGGTTAATGTGAGCTCTGGGAGAGCTGGTTATTGTTATTTGGACCAGGTTGCACACCGCAACATGCCTTATTGGCTTATTGTTATATTGATTGGGTTGCGCGTTGCAATCTTTACTTGTAGTTTCCTTGGCTATTTACCTGATTTACCTGCATATCTTCTTTATATGCTAGATTGTTAACGGAGTAAAACACTTTAAAACAAAGAATTGTGAGCAGCAAGGTGGTTTTTATCTGTGATTTCCTGATTTGATCATATATCTATTCTATACTTGTTGAATTTATGAACTGTAAAAGGATAATGAGTATCATTTATAATTCTTGCTTATATTACCTCGTTGAGGTTAGTTATGATACTTATTGAGTACATGAGGTCAGTTATACTCAAACTACACTTCTGCACCTTGTGTGCAGATCTTGGAGCCGATGTTGCTGCGTATGGTGGGAGCTGGCATTGGAGCCGTACCTGATTTTCGGACATAGCTACCACTTGTCCTTGGTAGTTTTGGATTTGTAATCTGTTATTTGCGTTTCAAACAGATGTTGTATTTATTTCATACCAACCTTGTAAATCTATATCTTAGTGACTCATGACTTGTACTACCAGTCTTTGAGTTATTGTATAAAAATTCATTTATTTCATCATTTATTTTTTAGAAATCTCATTTGGATTGTTTTTATTGTTAATTGGCTTGCCTAGTGGGTTGGGTTAGGTGCCATCACGGCTAGTTGGATTTTGGGTTGTGACAATGGCTTTCAAAATAAAACTCGTTATGTCACTCGGTGCTTTACTATTTTAAATGGTTATCACATTTTTACTTTAATTGGGTTATCAAATTATACTCATTACCCTATCATATTTTACTTTTAACAAATTTTATATTTAATTAGTTAATTTAACTGATGTTTTACTTTTTTGAAACACGATATTTTTAATTTATTGATTTCTAAGCTAAATTCATTTGATACTCTATTTTGTATAACTTGTATTTTATTTTACTTTATTTGATTTCTAAAATAAACTCATTATCTCATTTGACGCCTTACTTTATTGCACAATGTTATTATGGTTTATTGTGTTTAAATAAATATCTATCGATCATTTTAATTGATATTTGAGACGGATATAATGTACATGGTAGCACGTGGGCTTGCAGTACGAAGGTGATTGATATTGTGGGCACGAGGTGCCAAACGTGTAAGATTTGAAAATTTTGATTCATGATTTGTGGCTACGAGGTATGGTGCCTCAGGTAATTCTTGTTGCAAGTCCATGCGTAGGGAAAGATTTGATTAACTAAGTTGTCGTCTGTTTTCCTTATTTGATTTCATTTGTATCTCTTATGTGTTCTGATTATGTTGCTGCTTTATGATCCGGTTATTTCTTGCTGCTATTTGTGCTTCTATTATTTTTATTGTTGGTTGTAAATCAATAATCTTTCCGTTGTTAGTCTTACATTGATGTTCTTTCTATTGTTAGCTTTATGTTACATCTTGCACAAGTTTTTATGTCTAGTAGGTGTCTTGACCTGGCCTCGTCACTACTCTTGCGAAGTTATGCTTGGGACTTACTAGGTACCACTATGGTGTACTCATGCTATATTTCTGCACATTTTTGTGCAGATCCAGGTACTTCTGACTGAGTTAGTTTTGAGACTTATGTTAGCATGGCTGGAAATTTCAAGGTATACTGGCTTGATGTTCGCAGCCCCTGGAGTTACCTTCTCTTGTCTTTCATTTCCACTATTTACTATTATTCGGGGGCAATTATGTAATTGATATTCCTAGTTACTCATAGAAAAGCTTATGACTTGTACTACCAATTTTGGGATGGTACGATTGATGTTGCATGAGCTATGTTATTTCAGTTATTAATTAATATTTTGCAGTTAAGTTGGTTAAATTTTGTTAATTCTTAGCATGTGTTAGACTTACCTAGTCCGAGTGACTAGGTTCCATCACGATTTCTAAGGTGAGATTTTGGGATCGTGACACATTCTCTCACTTGAGAGACCACATCTGCCGCCAGCTCCCATCTCTCTAACTCTCCCTCGTCTGTGGTGGCTGCTGCCGGATTTGACCACCGGCCGGCCAGCTACCTCCCCTACTCCCCCCTCACCATCTCCGTCGACTATGGCTTTCCGAATGACCAATACCTCGCTGTCCCTCGTTCGCCCTCACTCTTTATGTTACTATTGTCGCTGCCGCCGGAGGTGATGACCAGCTGGGCGGCAACGCTATTAGCGACCGCTCGACCCCCAATGTCTCCCCTATTCTTCTTATCCTCTTCCTCTAGTTTCCATCATTTAGTTGGGTGTTGCAATAGAAAATTACAGATCCGGAATTTCTTGGTAGAAACTCTCGGATTGCCGGCAACGCAACGCGGTTCACCGCCGCGCCACTACGCAGTCGCCTCGACCTTCTTCCTTTACTATTTTTGGATCTAAAATCATAACTATTTTCTTTTCTATGCAGGTGTTTGGCCGGATTCGGCCATAAGTCCTTAGATCTGGCCGGAAAACTGAAATTCCGGCAACCCTTGGGTTTCGTTGTTACTTGTCCCGTTGTATTAACACTCATCAACCATCGATTGTATTGTTCTTCAAATATTATTTTGCTAATCCTTGCCTTCTTGGATTGATTATTGGACACTGATGATAATGATTGTTCTAGATTTTTTTTCCTGAAGCTTGGGCTCCACTGTCGTGCCACCCTTGGCGTGCTAGAGGTTTTTGTTTTCGTTCGAAACATTACTGATCATCGGAACTTTGTTCCATGGTTGTTGGATTGTTTCCTATTGTTTGGCATTACATTTAGATGGCGGCTGTTTATGAATAATCTTTAGAGGGATTTTGCATTTTTGTTGCATTTTGATGGCGACTATTTGTTGCATTTCTTTACTGGTTCTATTTACTCGGATACTTCAAGAATACTACACTTATTGGGTGATGTAATTGCAACAAATATCGTCATACAGGCCGATGAAAACAAAATAACCACCGTGTTATTGAGGCCGTGACCCGCCGATTGACCCTCCGGATCGGGCCCGCAATAATGAGGTGATGATGATAAACACCCGAAAGAGAAAAGACGACAACATGACGAGCCAACGACACTTTGGATGGTGGCACTATTGATCACCGTAGTCGCAACCAAGTGGTTCCCATTCTCATATTTAGATGAAAATCAAAATCATCCGAGCCTCCTATAATATTTTTAACTATTTTTCAAAAACTTTTCCAAAATCATTTTCAAACAATTTTCCCAAAAATATTCAAATCATTTCCAAAAACATTTTCTAAAAAACATGTTAAAACCAAAAATCATTTCAAAACATGTTGTTTAATTTGTTTTACCTTATGTTATTTTTCTAACAATTTTATTTCTCTTGTCTTGCGAGCTACTATCACACGGAGTTGCTTTCGGAAGACGACTCTTGAAGACGAAAACACAAATTTCCGTCAAGCTTCCCGCTTCGTAACTTCCCTTCTTGGATGTACAAAACACAAGTATAGTGAAATCGTAGATAGATATCGTATTTTCTTGTTTACTTGATATTTGCATATTTTCCAACACTTAGGATGAGTTGCATTTAGTTCATAATCCTGTTAACTTACAATGTTGTCCATTTTATAATTCGTTAAGCTTATATATACATATTTAGGATGTCGATTATATTTCATAACTTGTTTAGTTAATTGGGATAGATATGCATGTAATTAATTAAATTCGTTACATATATAATAAAAATGAAAGGTATTGCATCTTCTTTCTCAAAAAAGGATGTAGTAATTCCTACCCCCGAGGAATCCATCACAACTCACGTAGAGGGGTATCTAAGTGTCTATACTTACCTCTTCACGATAGCTCCCTTAGATCCCATCATTGTCGCCTTCTGCAAGAGTTACGATGTCACTCTAGGCCAAATCCATCCATCGTTCTGGAGGATCGTAATCCTTTTTCGATTCTTTGTAAGCATGATTGAGGGCCATCCTTTTACCCTCAATCACCTCATGCACCTTTACTGTCCCTGACTTTATCATGGAGGCATGATCAAGCTTAACCGCGGAACCACCAAACCCCCATTCTCGAGCATAGATGAGACCCGCGACCGAGGTTGGATGGGTAGATTTGCCCGAATAAAGACTTCAGATCTAATCCCTACCAAAGACATGCCGTTCCCCGAAAAGTTAAACATGAAACGTAAGTACCATTTTTCCTTTGAATATTCATTTCGCCGTTTTTCTTCTTGCCTTTCCCTTATCTAAGTTTTTTGTGTTGTAGCTATGGCCGTTGTGCCGGAAGTGATCCCCGACCTGAGGCAATGGGTCGAGGGGTTAGTATCGTAAAACTCTTACTTCGAGCGTGCCTGGATGGAGTTATCAAAGGGTTAATGGGAGGCCCGTAACCATGGTAATCTTCTTTCCTTAGAAAGGTTTCTATTCGAGTTTTGTTATTGTATTTACTTATTTTTGTCATTTTGTAGGTCTCGGGAAGGATGCACCTATGAGCACCCGCCCCCCTCTGCTGAAGGAGATGCACTTCTCCCCCCATACGCCCCAAAGCAGATCAAAGAGAAGAAGAGAAAAGAGTTTCCGAGTCCTCCAAGCTCGGAAAAGAAAAAGCCGGTCAAGAGGCCCAGGAAGCCTAAGAGGAATGTCATCCACGTATCCCTGGAGTCCGCCCAACGGATAATGGATGGGACCGAAGACCAAGACGAAGAAGAAGAAAACTTTGAATTGATGACTCGTGTGCGAGCTGGTACCGAGCTTCAAAGAACTATTGGACAGGCGGGAGCCGAAGCAGCTTTGCCCCGATCCGACGAGCCCGAGCCAGAAAGAGTCGAAGATGCCTTACTTTGAGGCGGGGAGGCTACCGAGGAGGCGATCTAGGTCGGTGAATAAACCTAGCTCAAGGCTACCCGGAATGAAGACGATGACTCTAAAGACCCACTTGGGGCAATAGTAATCGGGGACTCCTACTCATTCCCTCCAGTTCCGGATTCGATGATACGTGATGCTCGGGATGCAGAGACTTGTCACGGAGAGGAAGATTGTTTCCGTGGCTATTTCGCTAACGTGGAAGATGTCACCGGTTTGGGAGATTTGGACGTACCGAGGAAGAACTCAAATGAGGCATCCTCGAGCTATACACTGTCCGACCAATTCCCGGTCCCCAGCGTTGACCCCGATCATAAGCGGCCTCTTATAATCTCGATCCCGAAAGATACTCAAGTTTTCTCTGCCCCCGTAGGGGTGGCAAGCTATCTTCGATTCTTGGTCATTGAAGAGGACCAAGCAAAAATGGATGCAGTGGACGTTGCCTGTTTTTTCAACGAGGCCCAGCATGCTCTGAATCGGGTAAGTTTAAGGGCCGCTATCTTTTTATGGATTTGTATTGCACATATCTCTAAATTTTCTTCCTTTCTCGCAGGTTTCGGTGTTGCACCACGAGGCCTTTCTCCGAATCCGGGAGGAACGCAAGGCCGAGGTCTAGGGCCTCACAGAGAAATGTGATATTTACAAGCTTCTTAGTGCGAAGTTTCAGTTGGACCTGGTGGAGGCTCGAGAAGAGCGTGCCGAGATGGCCGAGCAGGTATTCTGAGTTCTTCGTGACAGTGAGGTTGAGTTGGAGATAATGACTAACGATCCATTTCTGCAGGTCCGACAAAGGTTTGAACATATCAAGGACTTCCAAACGCAAATAGATGAAGTGTGAGCCGAGGCCGAAGAGTTCAAGGGATGCATAAACATTCTGGCCGCACAGAAGGAAATCGCTCAAGCAGAGATGGATTCGTCCAAGTCATAGCTTTGATATGTAAAAGAGAATTCCTTGGTTCAGGCGAAGAAGGTCGAGGAGCTCGAGTCTAATTTAGCCAATTTGGTCAAAGAGCTCGAGGTTGCAAGATCTGAAGCGGCCGTGGCCAATTCTAAGGCCCAGACTACTTCGGCCCAATACAGAGTTGACGCCGAAGCCACTCTCGAGCAGGCCAGGGGCATGGTGGATCATTCAAAGTGGCAGGCCCGAAGGGAAGCTCTCAAAGGGGTCATTGAGCAAAGTTTCGACCTATCTGCCAAACTCGAGATCGCCAAGGCTGAGGAAGCAAAAGCTCAAAAGTTAGCATTTCCTAATGAGGGTTCCGAGAATGCGAGTGGATCTGGTGGAGAAGACTCCGAGGGTGAAGAAACTTTCTCTGATAATGACCGTGCTGCTTAGGCCTAGTAATTTTCGTTTTTGCTTTGAGGCTGATCTGCCCTTGTAAAGAATTTTTGATATATGAAAACTTTTTTATTTCCATGGTTCCCGAATCTGTTGTCTTTTAGTTATTTTATGCAAATGTCAAAGTACTTTAGCGCACAGTTATATGGTTTAATTTAACGGTCCTAGATCGGACATTCGAACTTAACTTGAGGCAGTTTCTGATAAACCGGAGCCAAGGGAGATCATTTATCCGGACTCGGAATAAGGTAATCTTTGAGTTTGATGTTTGAGTGAGAATGTTATCTCGAATTCGAAATCAGGTGGCACTTAGGCTCGAAGAATAGTTCCCGAGTGGGAATTTATTCGAACTCGAGTTAGTAGCCAAGTTAGAGTGATATTTTGAACTAGAAGTGAGAATAGCCTTTAGACTTTTGTATTTGGCCGATCTTGCCTTTGTAGAACGATCGATTTAACATTTATAAGGCTTTCTACTCCTTTTTTGACTTTCATGAATTCATGTTCGCAAAGGTTGTAAAGCCTTAGCATGAAATAATGAAGTTGTGTTCGAGAGTTCGAACAAATTCTTGCTTTAATTGCCTTTCTGGGTTAAGGCATTATCGGAGTTTGATAATTATCGACGTTTTTTCTCGAAAATATCTTAAGTATTAGGATTCCGCCGAGGGTAGCCTTTTAGAACCGGTTGTGAAAAAGTTTGAAGGCCTATTTTGTTACGGAATTCAGACGTCTCCGAGCCGTGTTACTTTGGCCGTAGCCTTTTAATTCGGGATTTGCCCCTTGGGCTTATTTTCCCATTTTACTTCGAGCTTGCCCGAATTATCAATCCCCGAGTGAGGCGGCCGTGGCCTATAAAAATCAAGGTTTGCCTTTTTAAGGTCTTATAATCTCGAGATTTTAATAATTTGATCTCTTCTATTTATCTCGTCTATTCTTCGGACGACAGTCCTCGAGTGTGGGGTTAGTTATTCAAACTTCAGTTGTGATCGACCCTTAAGCCTGTTTACAAAATAGATCAAAATTATGAATTTGTAAAGTAAAATTTTTTTAAGGCATGAGATATTTGGCAAGAAAAATTACTTCTCTTAATAGATACACGCGTACATGTTTGATGTGAGATCTTGAGCAACCTACATGGGCACAGTTCACTCGACCGTTTGGCCCTTACAAAATTTACCTATCGAGACCCTGCTGTCACGAAGTGATTTCCTTGCAACAAAGTTGACATTCGGGGGTGATGCCCCCAATGTATTCGAGGTTGATTATAGAGAAGCCTCGGATACTATTAAATTGATCTACGTTAGCATGAACAATGGTTGCCTTATTAAAAACCTCGCCAGAAAAAATCTATTTGGGACAAAAAACCGGTCTAAGGAAAAAAGAGTGCAACGCTTGCTTTCAGACCGAAAGACTCCGTGTTGAAGAATCCATCGCCATCCTCGATCGAACACCTATAATTGGTTAACTTAAAATATAAATGAAAATGAAGAAGGTCGTACCTTAGCAGTAGTATTGCTTTAGGAGTGATACATTCCAATTGTTTGGTAATTGTTCGTCGTTCATCATGCCGAGCCTGTAGGATCCCTTTCCGATGATATCGAGGACCTGATATGGCCCTTCCCGATTTGGACCCAGTTTTCCTTCATTCGGGTTTTGAGTGTTGAGGGTGACTTTCCTTAGCACCAAGTCCCCAATTTTAAAGTGTCGAAGATTTGTTCTTCTGTTGTAGTACCTTTCGATCCGCTGTTTTTGTGCGGCCAATAGAATGAAGGCGGCCTCGCGTCTTTCATCTAATAATTCTAAGCTCGTATTCATGGCCTCTTTATTCAATTATTCTGTTGCATATCAAAACCTGAGGCTAGGTTCCCTGATCTCGACCGGGATAAGAGCTTTTGCTCCACAGACCAAAAAGAATGGTGTTGCCCTCGTGCTGGATTTCTACGCCTTGCGGTACGCCCAAAGAACCTCGGGCAATATCTCTCTCCATTTTCCCTTAGCGTCAGTCAATCTCTTTTTAAGATTTTGAATGATGTTTTTGTTGGTCGATTTGGCTTGTCTGTTCCCGCTGGGATGGTATGGCATTGATAGAATCCTTTTAATCTTGTGATCCTCGAGAAATTTAGTCACTTTGCTACCGATGAATTGTTTCCCATTATCGCATACAATCTCGGCAGGCATCCCGAATCGACATATAATGTGGTCCCAAATGAAGTCTATGACTTCTTCTTCTCTGACATTCTCGAAACCCTGTGCTTCAACCCACTTAGAAAAATAATCAGTCATAAATAAAATAAACTGAGCTTTACCTGGAGCCGATGGTAGAGGGCCGACGATGTCCATTCCCCATTTCATGAACAGCCATGGGGATAAGACTGAGTGGAGCTGCTCCCCGGGCTGGTGAATCATCAGCGCATACCTTTGGCATTTGTTGCATTTTCGGACAAACTCTTTTGTATCCTTTTCTATATCAGCCCAATAATATGCTGCTCTGATAACTTTGTGAACCAGTGATTCGGCACCGGAGTGGTTTCCACAAGTGCCTTCGTGAATCTCCCGCAGGACATAGTCGGTGTCTCCTGGTACCAAACATATCGCCAGTGGCCTATGAAACATCCTCCTGAATAGCCTTCTATCCTCGGCCAAGGTGAATCGTGTTGCCTTCGTGCGTAGAGTCCTTGACTCCTTCGGATCTAATTGGAGTTTTCCGTTCTTTAGGTATTCAATGTACTTGTTTCTCCAATCCCAGGTCAGGCTTGTCAAGTTTATTTCGGCGTGGCTTTCTTCGATTACTGTTCTCGAGAGTTGTACGACAATACGCGAGTTAAGTTCGCCATTCTCGACCAATGATCCCAAGTTTGCAAAGGCATCGGCCTCACCGTTCTGTTCCCGAGGTATGTGTTGTAAGGTCCACTCTTTAAACCGGTGCAAAGTTACCTGTAGCTTGTTCAAGTATCTCTGCATTCGATCTTCTCGGACATCGAAATTTCTCTTGACTTGATTTACCACAAGTAGAGAATCACATTTGGCCTCGATGACCTCTACTCCCAAACTTTTAGCCAGCTCAAGACCTGCAATCATGGCCTCATATTCGGCCTTATTGTTAGTTAACTTAGAGATTCTGATAGATTCTATAATTATGTCACCCGTGGGTGGCTTCAAAATGATGCCCAGCCCGGACCCTTTTGCATTCGAAGCGCTGTCTGTGAAGAGGGTCCACACCCCCGATGGCGTACCCTATTTTAATAATAGTTCCCTTTTGACCTCGGGTACGAGGGCTAACATGAAGTCGGCCACGAAGTCTGCCAAGATTTGAGATTTGATGGCCGTTCGGGGTTGATACTCAATATCATACCCGCTGATCTCGACGGGGCATTTGGCCAGTCGATTCAAAAGTTCGGGTTTGTGCAAGATTTTGTGAAGGGGATAGGTAGTTACAACACAAATCGAGGGACATTGAAAATATGGTTTTAATTTCCTAGAGGCACTTATTAAAGTAAGCGCTAATTTTTCTAAGTGTGGGTATCGGATCTCGGCCTCACCTAAGGTTCGACTAACATAGTAAACATGGAATTGCGTATCTTGGTCTTCTCGAACTAGGACCCCATTTACCGCTATTTTCGAGACTGCTAAGTATAAGTAGAGTTGTTCGTCCGCTTTCGAGTTGTGAAGCAGTGGTGGGCTAGACATGTATCGTTATAATTCTTCCAGGGCCTCCTGATATTCTGGGGTCCATGCAAAATTGTTCTTCTTCCTAAGCAATGAGAAGAATCGGTGACTCCGGTCTGAGGACCTCGAAATGAATCGCCCCAGGGCGGCTATGCGGCCGGTTAGCCTTTGCACGGCCTTTACATTATCTATGACCTTGATATTCTTGATAGCTTTGATTTTATCGGAGTTAATCTCGATTCCCCGATTGGACACCATGAAGCTGAGAAACTTGCCCGAGCCAACCTCGAATGCGCACTTTTCTGGGTTGAGCTTCATATTTTACTTCCTCAGTATATCGAAGGTTTCCTGCAAATACTTTAAATGGTCCTCTGCTCGCAGGGACTTAACTAGCATGTCATCAATATAAACTTCCATAGATTTCCCTATTTGTTCTTCGAACATTAGATTCACTAGGCGTTGGTAAGTTGCACCAGCATTTTTTAGTCCGTACGACATTACGTTATAATAATAGGTGTCGTATTTGGTGATGAACAAAGTCTTTTCCTGATCCTCCGGGTTCATCTATATTTGATTGTACCCGGAGTAGGCATCGAGAAAACTGAGAATCTCATGGCCGGCCATGGTATCAATCATGCGATTGATATTCGGCAAAGGAAAATAATCCTTAGGGAAGGCCTTGTTCAAGTCCTTATAGTCTACGCACATTCTAAGTTTATTTCCCTTCTTCAGGACTACTACTGCATTTGCTAGCAATTCTGGATACTTTACTTCCCGAATGGATCCTATTTTGAAAAGTTTGGTTACCTCGTCATTGATGAAGGCATGTTTGATCTCGGACTGGGGCCTTCTTTTTTGTTTCACCAGGCAAAATTTTGGATCCAGACTTAACTTGTGAGTGGTAATTTCCGGCGGGATCCCTATCATATCGAGGTGGGACCTGGCAAAATAATCCATATTAGCTTTAAGGAATTGAATAAGATTTTTCCTGAGCTCGGGAGTTAATCTCGTGCCCAGGTACACCTTTCGATCGGGCAGATGCTCGATCAGTATGATTTGTTCCAGTTCTTCGACCGTTGATTTTGTGACATCAGAATCATCGGGGATTATGAAGGATCGGGGGATCATATAGTCATCATCCTTATAAATTTCTCGTTCCTCCGATTGGGCCGAGGCTGGTGACTGTGGTTGCTATTTGACTTCCAGCTTTCCCTTTGAATTCGATCCCTTTGCTGATGAAAGTGCCGATACCGGTGTCACCTCATCGATCACAAATATCTCCTTGGCGGCGGGTTGCTCCCCGTACACTGTTTTGACTCCCTCCGACGTCGGGAACTTCAGAACTTAGTGAAGGGTAGAAGGCACTGCCCTCATGTTATGGATCCAAGGCCTTCCGAGCAGGACGTTGTACCTCATGTCGCCCTCGATTACATAGAAATTTGTATCTTGGATGGTCCCAACCACATTCACTGGCAAGATAATCTCACCTTTGGTGGTTTCGCTTGCCATATTGAAGCCGTTAAGTACTCGAGCTGCAGGCACAATTTGATCTTGTAGACCGAGCTGTTCTACGACCCTCAATCGAATAATGTTGGCCGAGCTACCTGGATCAATCAAAACATGTTTAACTTGAATTTTATTCATAAGGACAAATATTACCAATGCGTAGTTATGAGGTCGTTCGATCCCTTCCACATCCTCATCATTGAAAGACAAAATCTCTTCTGGTAAGTAATCTCGTGCTCGCTTTTCTCTTGTGATCTTCACTTTGGTGCGTTTAAACACTGGTCTTTGTGGAATATTGACCCCTCCTACGATCATGTGAATCACGTGCTGTGGCTCTTCCTACTTGTTCTGCCTATTTGAATCTCTATTTTTAAAGTAATTCGTGGCTCGATCACTTAAGAATTCCCGAAGGTGCCCCTCGTTGAACAATCAGGCTACTTCCTCCCTTAGCTGTCTACAATCTTCTATTTTATGGCCATGGGTACCATGATACTTACATATTTGGTTGGGATTTCTCTGGGCCGGATCGTTCTGCAGAGGTCGAGGCCATCTAGTATCTTTGATACGTCCAATGGCTGACACTATGGCGGAAGCATCTACGTTGAAGTAAAATTCTGACAATCGAGGTGCTTCTTTAGATCCGGCATTATTATCAAAACCATTCTTGTTCATGACCCCTCAGGAGCTCTGTCCTCGATCATTCCTTCTATCATTCCGAACGAGGTTTCATATAGGGCTATTATCTCTCCGATCTCTACCGTATGGCTGATATCGATCTGTGTTCGACCGCGGTTCCCGGTCGAAGTCCCTTTTAACTCTTTCCATGGGCCTGTTAGGATAAACTGAACCGGTTGGAGCCCCCAATTGATCATGCACATCAACCCAAGTGCATAATCGACTGATATTGATTATGCACATCAACCCAAGTGACAGCTGGATACTCAATCAAATTCTGTTTTAGCTATTGTGAAGCTACGAAACTTCGAGCATTGAGGCCTTGAGTAAAGGCTTGAACAGCCCAATCGTCGGTGACCGATGACAAATCTATCCGTTCCATTTGGAATCGAGACACAAATTCCTTGAGCATCTCGTTATCTTTTTGCCTTACCTTAAAAATATCCGATTTTCTTGTGGCTACCTTGATAGCTCCGGTGTGTGCCTTTACAAAAGAATCTGCAAGCATAGCAAACGAATTAATAGAATTAGATGGTAAATTATGGTACCATATCATAGCTCCCTTCGATAGAGTTTCCCCGAACTTCTTCAGCAACACAGACTCAATCTCGTCATCTTCCAAGTCATTTCCCTAAATGGTGCACGTGTATGAGGTAACGTGCTCATTTGGATTTGTTGTCCCATTATATTTCGGGATCTCGGACATACGGAACTTCTGGGGGATTGGCTTCGGAGCCGCACTCTGGGAAAAAGGTTTTTGGACAAACTTTTTGGAATCAAGCCCTTTCAACACCGGTGGTGCCTCCAGGATTTGGTCGACCCTGGAATTATATGTTTTTACTTTCTTATCATTTTCCTCGATCCTTTTTTCTCCTATTTCGATTCGCTTAGTTAGATCCTCAAGCATCTTTATGATAGCAGGATTGGTCTCCGGTTCTCCTCCATTCGATTTATTTGATACCGATTCAGTTCTATGAATAATTTCTTGCGATGGCTTGATCTCGATCCTGCTTTGTGCACGATTCTGATTCTGAAGTTGTGCTATTGCAGCTTGTTGAGTCTGCAACATTTTGAATATCATTCGAAGGCTTATTCCGCCTTCTCCATTGCCCTGTGTGTTCTAATCAGCTGTTTGAGCATCTCTACAGACGCTATTTTCAGGATCGATGCCCAAATTCCCATTAATAGCAATATGGGAGCTGCCGTCAAATGGATCCACGGCCGGAGCTCCATCAGGGTTTACTGGAGGTACTCCGTTTCCTGGGGTGACTATGTTGTCATTCTCGCCATGGAGACCGATGCCACCGTCTCTGTGTATGGGTGCTACTTGAGAGTTTGACATGTTGATCCTGGAATCAAAGACACTTCAAAGAACAAGCGTAAATTATGTGTGTTACAAAATATTGTACCCAACAATCACTATTATACTTAGTCCCACGGTGGGCGCCAAACTATTTTGCTTTAAAATCGGACAACAATTAAACTTATAGGTGGTTTTAAGGATATGTGATTTCACTTGGCACAAACTGATAAATGTTAGAATTATGCTAGGGATTAATTATAAATAAAGCTAACCAATATAATGAACAACCACGGCCCTCGAGCTAGACTGCCCTCGAACCATCCAAGTATGCTATTAAAAAGTGTGGACTTTAACAACAGAGCTTGCAAGAGAAAATATGATATATTGCCTTATTGTGCATGAATGTATGTTGGTTATAAAATGATTAAGACCCTCTTTATATAGCAGAGGAACCCTATTTATGGTATATTTCTAATTACAGAAGTAAATCCCATGATAGGCTAAATATCTGATCCCAACTCGATATGTGCCGTGATTTCCGCCACGATCCTCGCCCGATCACGGATATCTCGGCTTTCCGTTATTCGGCATAGCAGGCTCCCTTCGATCTTGCTCTTTCTCACTTCAGTCTCGAATTGACCTCGATCCTGATCGGCCAGTGATCCATGAGCTTACCAATCCATCTCCGTACCATGTTCCGATATAACTGGGGCCGGGCCTTGATCTTCCGTCCCGATTTCGGTTAGTCGTATGAAATTAGGCAAACTCGATTCTGACCGTATATAAATCTATAATTATTATACTTCAATTAGACATAACTTGTAAAAAAATCATAGTTGAATTGTCATGTTTTGAATCTCTAGATCTTGTACTCATTTGGGCTTGATCCGAACAATTAGTATCTCAAAATAGTCCTTTGCTACCCATTATATTAAGACCCATTTTATTACAAATATTTCTCTCATATATTTGTACAATTTATATCATATTAATTTTAGTTCATCAAATCAATTCTTCCATTTCATTCATTTAGACACTAAGATTATTTGGGGATAATTCTTTGATGTTAACCTTTTCTATTCTTGGCCAAATATTTCAGATTGAGTTTTCTATTAGGCGTTCACTCAAAATAGTTAACTTTTGCACATATATCAAATTCTTTCAAGGTGACTTCTTTAATTAAAATTTATTTAGACAATTTGTAAATATTTCACTTATCACTACGTATTGTCTTATACTCTCATTTCTTTAACAACTTCTTATACTTGTTCATTCATATTAAATAAAATTCTTTCATATTATATTCATTAAGTTAAAGTACAAGATATAGTGTTGGTGCATCCTTTAACCTTGTCTTGAATTGTTAATTATCGTTTACTAAATTTTATACTTTAGTCAAATCATATATTGTTCCCTTCTTACTTAACCTATTCTTCTAAAATAGTAAATTGTATTCTTCATATCTTGTGCACCAATTTTAAAAAATGAAAGTCATTTTATATATTTTATTATTTATCTTCTACTGCACATGTACGCTAATATAAATATGTTTTATTATTAGTGTGCCATAATTAATTATCATTTAGTTAATGTATTTTCATAATCCTCTTGTAAATATTAAATCAACTCTCTTCTTACCTTATTCAATAACACAAAATTATTCAACTGTAATTTCTTTTTCACTTTAGATTAATCATTTTCCAGACGAGTTTCTTACACTTGAAACTTTCAATGGCTGATCTCGATCATAACCAAATTCTTTCGAGATTATTCCTTTTAACTCAAAGTTCATTTGGTTAATTTGTAAATACTGTACTAGTTGATACACTTTCCCCGTATTTCATTTAGTCATCAAAAATCTAACTTTTTCATGAAATTTCTTCATTCATACCCTCACACTTATTCTATTGCACATAAGTATTCCTATTTTTACCGCATGATATGCTCATCCAATCCTTCTTCATTCCAAATTATTTTCATAATTCATTGTAGACATTGAATTAATTGTTCGTTTACCTAATCCCTTGTTTATTTGATTGTGTCCATCATAACCACATTTTGTGGATCTCGAGGGATGCCTAACACCTTCCCCTTGAGATAACTTGAACCCTTACCTAGAATCTCAACGGTTTTGTAGTCTATAATTATAGTGTACATTAGTGTATTATAAGTGTCCTAGTGTACCTTAAACACTAGGTGGCGACTCTAAGCCCAAATAACCTTGTAGAGTACTATAAATTGTTGTTTGTTTTGACTTGTGCAAAATAGGGTGCAATAACATGGCGACTCTACTTGTCACGCCCGACCAGTCGTTTTATTTTCTGTATCCCCGTTTCCCTAATTAAGACTCCCCATATGTGCTTTTACTATTTTATGATTTGCGGCGATGGTTGGTCTAGGTTTGGAAGAGTTCGGGTTGAAATCGAAACATTTAGTTCCTTAATAGTGGCCTAAGGTGGCCAAGTTTGACTTGAGCCAATATTTTGAGTAAACAACCTCAGAACTAGGATTTGAAGGTTCTAATAGGTTTGTATAATGAATTTGGACATGGGAGCATGTACGGATGTTGATTCAGAGGTCCGTAGGTCGTTTCGGCTTGAATTGGCAAAAGTTAGAAAGTTGAAGGTTTGGAAGGTTGAGAAGTTTGACCGGCAGATGACTTTATTGATATTAGGGTCGGATTTCAATTTTGGAAGTTGGAATAAGTCCGTTATGCCATGTGTCACTTGTACGCAAAATTTGGAGTCATTCCGAGTTGATTTGATAGGAATCAGACGCACGGATGTATTTTTTGAAGTTCTTGAGTTTCGTGATTGAATTTATGCATTTTGGCGTCTGATTCATAACTCTAAATGTTATTTCGGTATTTTGATCACGCGAGCGAGATCGTATGATGTTTTTAGGCTCGGGGGAGTTGCGAATGCAGTTCAGAGTGTTGGGAGGACTTCAATTTTTTTGGTTTCTGGTCTGGTGCTTCAGGTCTCGCAAATGCGAGGTTTTGTTTGTATTTGCGTAACTCACATTTGCGAGGATTGCTGCGCATTTGTGAGGTTGGGGAGGCACTATTGGGTTTGCATTTGTGAACGATATTCTCGCATTTGCGATGTCACCTGGGCGTGGCATGTTTCGCATCTGCGATCCCTTTTGTCGCTTTTGGTGGCTGCCCAGTTTTGCATTTGTCAGGCTTCACATTTGTGATGCCATTGTCGTATTTGCAAACCAGATATCGCAAATGCGACATCTGTGACTGGTGTAAGGGCTTTTATTTCGGGACTTAGCTTCCTTTTCCTCAATTCCCACTTGGTCTTGGGCGATTTTGAGAGCATTTTGTGGGGGATTTTCATCAACATCAAGAGGTAAGCGATCCCTATCAAATACACGGATTATGGGTAGATATAACATGAAATTAAGGGACATATTGTAAGATTTTGTTATAACCTACGGTTTCGTAAAAATAAGATTTGACCACAAAATTGATTATGCAATTGGGAGTAATTTATATATTTGAGTTCGTGAGGTCATGGGTAACATTTATATTCTAAAATTTCAAGAATCCGAGGATGTGGGCCCGGGGGTAAATTTTAGGAATCTGCCAATTTGGATTGGGTAATTACTCTAATAGCTAAAATATGAACATTTGAGCATATATTTACTAGTTTATATGACTTTTGGTTAGTTTTGGCGTCCTCAGCGTTGTTTGAAGAGTTCTAGTGAGATTGAAGGGCTGGATTAAGGACTTGGAATCGAGGTAAGTCTCTTGCCTAACCTTTTAAGAGGGAACATATCCCCTTAGGTGTATTATTATTGTGTGCTACTTGTTGTTTTGGGATGGGGCCGTTCACCTCGGCAGGTTGGTAATACTATTCTTGTGGGATCGGGTCATTCGCCTCGGCAGTACTGAGTACCACTATTCCCATGGGATCTGAATTTGGTTTTGTAATTATTGAGTTAGCGCGTTCGAGGCCGATTACGACGTGTTAGTGATTTGATATGGACTCGTGTGTGGACTTTCTGTAGTTAGTTTATTTGCTTCGCTGCTACTAATGCACACTTGCCATGTCTACTTTATGTATTTATATTATTATTTGACCTCTAGTAAGTGTCAAGTCGACCCCTCGTCGCTAATTCTTCGAGGTTAGACTAGATACTTACTTGATACGCGTTGTTTTCCTTAGTCACGCTACACTTCTGCACTAATGTGTAGGTACTAAGACAGGTACTACTAGTGGTCACGCGGGCTCGTAGCCGATCATCTACAGAGACTTAGTGGTGGGCCTCTTGCCTCGCTACGATTTGCAGAACCGGAGTCTCCCTCTACCTTGTTTATTATTTATGTCTATCACTTTCAGACCGTAGTTGTAGTAGTTTTGCATGTTCTCTAGATTGTTCATGTACTCGTGGCGCCAGATTTTAGGGACTTCTAGCATTCATGTACTGCTATACGTATTATTTCTATCACTACAGTGTATTTATTTATTATGTTGGTATTTTGTTAAGAAAGGAGCAGTCACGGTTGCATGAGATCTTACTTGTTTTGTTCACTTAAAAAGGGAAACTTTTGTTCTAAATATTAAAAGTGGGTAAATAAATAGTAGTTTCACTTGAGAGCTTGCCTAATGTCGGCGTTAGGTGCCATCGCGACCTATTATGGGTTTTGGGTCGTGACAGTTTGGTATCAAAGTTTTAGGTTCACAAAGGTCTCACGAGTCATGAGCAGGCCTAGTAGACTCTTGTTGATCGGTGCAGAGACGTCCGTACTTATCTTCGAGAGGCTATAGGGTGTTAGGAAACTTCTCTTTCTTCATCTCCTATCCTGCTGTTGATATTGTACTAAGTATCTTCCTATTGATCTCTCACAGATGGTGAGAACGCGCGCGGCGGATGTACCAGGCGGAAGAGGGGCTGCTCCCCCCATTGCTAGAGGCCGAGGCATAGGCCGGGGGAGGGCTCCAGCTCTAGTTAGAGGATGAGGGAACCCTAGAGTTTATCCCATTCTACCATTAGTGGATCCAGTGGAGGATCCAGTTATTGAGGAGCAGGATGAGGAGCCTGCTACTGTGCCAGCCCCCAACAAATTTCGTGACAGCACCGGGATTCCAGGAGGTCATTAGCCGTATGCTGCGATTCATAGGTTCTATGATGTAGGCTGGTTTATTTCCAGCGGACCCTGCCACATCTCAGGCGGGAGGGGGAGCACAGACCCCTACTATTCATCAGACCCCGGGCATGCCACTGCCATTTATCAGACCCCAGGTGCACTATCTACGTGCGAAGGCCAGTCAGTTGCCGCGGCTGTACCAGAGGTTGTACCACTCGCGACCGTTGATCAGCAGAAGCGGCCGGACAGATGGACTAGATTTCTCCCTCCTAACTTTGGGGGTGAGCAGTCACAGGACCCCAAAGATTTCATTGACCGGTGCAAGGATAGGCTCCGTAACATGGCGATATTGCAGTCAATTGGGCTGGACTTCACCACTTTTCAGCTTGAGGGCAAGGCCCGCGGATGGTGAAAGGCTTACCTTGTTAGCAAGCCAGCAAGTTCACCTCCCTTGGCTTGGGATCAATTTACACATCCATTCTTGGAGAAGTACATACCACCTTCTGAGAGAGAGGAGTTTCGGGGTCAGTTTGAGCGACTCCATCAGGGTCACATGTCAGTGATCGACTATGAGGCAGATTCACTGACTTGTCTCGCCATGCAGCTATTATACTTCCCACAGATGTAGAGAGGGTGCAGAGGTTCATTGAAGGTCTGCACCCAGAGATTCAGGTTTCTATGGACCGTGAGGCAGAGATGGGGACCCCTATTCACCTGGTTGTGGATATAGCTCGGAGGATAGAGCGTATTCGAAACCAGAGCAGAGAGTTTGCACCGAGGGACAAACGGCCCAGTCAGTTTGGAGGATTCAATGGTGCCCCACCTGGGGTAGAGGTCAGTTCATGAGGGGTTAGCCCAGTAGGCCCATGTAGTCAGCAGCACCGCGTGCTCGGAATGCTCTAGTACGACCCTACTTTAGTGCCATTCTAGAGAGTACTTACCATCCGACACTATTTAGTGTTCCTCTACTAGGTATTTAGGCCATCAGGGTCAGACTTCAGGTCAACAGTCCTTTGCTCTGAGGGGTTGTTTTGAGTGCGGGAATCTTGGCCACGTGAAGAGGTTTTGTCCTAAACATCAGGCAAGGCCGAGCAGTAGGACCATCGGCCCATGATTACCGCACCAGCTACCACACCGCCCACCCAGCTGGACAGTGGTGGAGGGCAGATGGATAGGGGTCATCCTAGAGATGGAGGCCAGTCAGGTGGCACCCCGGCTATATTCTATGCTATCCCCGCCAAGCCAGAGGCAATTGCCTCCGATACAGTGATCACATGTACCATTTCTGTCTGCTGTAGGGATGCCTCAGTATTATTTAAACCAGGGTCCACTTGCTCCTATGTTTCTTTTCTATTTGCCCCTTATCTGGATGTACCTCGTGAGTCCTTGGGCGTTCCTGTGTATATGTCCACACTAGTGGGTGATTCTGTTGTTGTGGATCAGGTCTACCGATATGTGTGGTGACTTTTTGTAGATATGATACCGGAGCGGATCTTTTATTGCTTGATATGGTGGACTTCGACTTTATCTTGGGCATGGACTGGTTGTCCTCGTACCACTCTATTCTTGATTGCCATGCCAAAACTGTTACCTTGGTAATGCCTGAGTTGCCTAGATTAGAGTGAAGGGGTTCATTTGTCGGTACATCCAGCTGGGTTATTTCTTTCCTAAAGGCTCGACATATGGTCGAGAACGGTTGTTTAGCCTACTTGGTCTTTTTTGGGATACTACTACAAAGACTCCCGCGTTAGATTCAGTGCCCATGGTACAAGAGTTTTTCAATGTGTTTCCTGCTGATCTACCAGGTATGCCGCTGAATCGGGATATTGATTTCGGCATTGATTTGGTGCCAGGCACCCAAACTATATCTATTTTGCCTTATTGTATGGCTCCCAAGGATCTGATAGAGTTAAAGGAGTAGCTTCAGGAGTTTCTTAAGAAGGGTTTCATTAGACCTAGTGTGTCACCTTAGGGCACACCGATGTTGTTTGTGAAGAAGAAGGATGGAAGTATCCGGATGTGCATTGATTACCGCCAGTTGAACAAAGTCACCATCAAGAATAAGTACCCGTTACCACGCATTGATGATTTGTTTGACCAGTTGTAGGGTGCCAAGTTGTTCTCTAAGATCGATTTGAGATCTGGGTATCATCAACTGAAGATTCGTGCTTCAGATATTCCGAAGACGGCTTTCCGGGCTAGATATGGCCATTATGAGTTTTAGGTGATGTCCTTCGGCTTGACTAACGCCCCAGAGGCGTTTATGGATTTGATGAATCGGGTGTTCATGCCCTATCTTGACTCATTTGTCATTGTCTTCATTGATGACATATTAATCTACTCGCGTAGTATGGGGGAGCAGGAGCAACATTTGAGATTAGTGCTTCAGACCCTGCGGAAACAAAATCTTTATGCTAAGTTCCCTAAGTGCGAGTTCTGGTTGGATTTCGTGGCTTTCTTGTGGCATGTTATATCAGATGAGGGTATTAAGGCGGATTCCAGGAATATTGAGGCACTCCAGGTTTGGCCTCGTCCTACCACCCAGCGACCGAGATCAGGAGTCTTTTGGGGTTAGCAGGTTATTATCGTCAGTTTGTGGAGGGCTTCTCGTGTATTGCAGCGCCCTTGACTAGATTGACCCAGAAGGGTGCTCTATTCAGATGGTCCGATGATTGCGAGGCGAGCTTTCTGAAGCTCAAGACCGCCTTGACTACAGCACCAGTGTTAGTGTTGCCCTCCGGTTCAGGGATGTATATCATGTATTGCAATGCTTTGCGCGTTGGCTTGGGTTGTGTATTGATGCAAGAGGGGCGAATTATTGCATATGCTTCACGTCGGCTAAAGCCCCATGAGAAGAATTACTCTGTGCATGATTTGGAGTTGGCCGCGATAGTTCATGCTAAAATATCTTGAGGCATTATCTCTATGGGGGTGTCCTGTGAGGTTTACACCGATCATCGCAGCTTGCAGCATTTGTTTAAGCAGAGGGACCTTAATTTGAGGCAGCACATGTGGCTTGAGTTATTAAAGGACTATGATATTACCATCCTTTACCATTCGAGCAAGGCGAATGTGGTTGCGGATGCCTTGAGTAGAAAGGCCGAGAGTATGGGTAGTTTGGCATTCATTTCGTCAGAGGAGAGGCCTTTGGCTTTGGACATTCAGTCCTTAGCTAACAGACTTGTGAGGTTGGATATTTTAGAGCATAATCAAGTTCTTGCATGTGTTGTGGCTGAGTCTTCATTATTGGAATGGATCAAGGCTGGTCAGTACGATGATCCACACTTGTTGGTGCTCAGAGAGACGGTACTACAGGGTGGTTCCAAGGAGGTTACTATTGGCGAGTATGGCATTCTGCAACTCCAGGGTCGCCTATGTGTTCCCAATATTGATGGCTTGAGGGAGAAAATTATAGAGGAGGCGCACAGTTCTCGGTATTCCATACATCCAGGTGCTACGAAGATGTATCGCGATCTGAGGCAGCATTCTTGGTGGCGGCGGATGAAGAAGGACATAGTTGAGTATGTGGCGAGATGTCTAAATTGCCACCAGGTCAAGTATGACCACCAGAGGCCAGGTGGCCTACACCAGCAGAATGTTATACCAAAGTGGAAGTGGGAGCACATCACTATAAACTTCGTTGTTGGGTTGATGTGGACGTTGACGATGTTAAATACCGTTTAGGTCATTGTCGATAGGCTGACCAAGTCGGTACACTTTATTCCGGTGGTGACTACTTATTCTTCAGAGAGGTTAGCCCAGATTTACATTCAGGAGATTGTTCGGTTGCATGGTGTGCCTATTTCCATCATATCATATAGAGACCCTTAGTTCACTTCATATTTCTAGAGTGTAGTACAACGCAAGTTGGGTACCCGATTAGAGCTCAGCACAGCCTTTCATCCACAGACCGATGGGGAGTCGGAGCATATAGTTCAGATTCTAGAGGATATGCTCAGAGCAAGTGTCATTGACTTCGAAGGGTAGTGGGATAGATTCTTGCCCTTGGCCGAGTTTTCTTACAATAACAGTTATCAGTCCAGTATCGAGATGGCTCCATTTGAAGCTTTATATGATCGGCGATGTAGTTCGCCCATCGGATGGTTTGAGCCCAGCGAGGCTAAGTTATATGGCACTGATTTAGTGATGGATGCCTTGGAGACGGTAAAGTTGATTAAGGAGCGGCTTCGCACAGTACAGTCCAGATAGAAGTTCTATGCGGATCGGAAGTCGCGTGATTTATCATTCATGGTGGGCGAGAAGATTCTCTTGAAAGTCTCGCCGATGAAGGGCATCATGAGGTTTGGGAAGAAGGGCAAGCTGAGCCCAAGGTTTATTGGCCCTTTTGAGGTGCTGAGGCGAGTTGGGGAGGTTGCTTATGAGCTTTCCTTGCCTCCCAGTCTATCGGAAGTTCATACGATCTTCCACGTGTCTATGCTCTAGAGGTATCATGGCGACATGTCGCATGTGTTAGATTACATCACGGTTCAGCTAGATGAGAGTCTGGGTTTTGAGGAGGAGCCAATTACCATTGTTGACAGGCAGGTTCTCTAGTTGAGGTCCAAAACAATTTCAGTGGTAAAGGTCTAGTGGAGGGGTCAATCAGTTGAGGAAGTGACTTGGGAGGCCGAGGAGGACATGAGGAGCAGATATCCGCTCTTATTCAGCACTCCAGGTATGATTCTAGACCCGTTCGAGGACGAATATTTATTTAAGAGGTGTAGAATGTAACGACGTTACCAGCCATTTTAATTTTGGATTGCATCCCTAATTAATACTCCCCGTATGTGCTTTTACTATTTTATGACTTGCGGGGATGGTTGGTCTAGGTTTGGAAGGGTTTTGGTTGAAATCGAAAAACTTAGTTCCTTAATAGTGGCCTAAGGTGGCCAAGTTTGACTTGAGTTAACATTTTGAGTAAACGACCTCAGAACCGGGATTTGAAAGTTCCAATAGGTTCATATGATGATTTTGGACTTGGGAGCGTATCCGTATGTTGATTCGGATATCCGTCGGTCGTTTTGGCTTGAATTGGCGAAAGTTAGAATGTTGAATGTTTGGAAGGTTGAGAAGTTTGATTGATAGTTGAATTTATTGATATCAGGGTCAAATTTCAATTCTGGAATTTGTAATAGGTCCGTTATGCCATTTGTGACTTGTACGCCAAATTTGGCGTCATTCCGAGTTGATTTGATAGGAATCAGACGCGCGTATGTGTTTTTAGAAGTTCTTGAGTTTCATGATTGAATTTTTGTATCCGATTCATGATTCTAGATGTTATTTCGGTGTTTCAGTCACGTGAGCGAGTTCGTATGATGTTTTTTGACTTGTGTGAATGGTTGGTGTGGAGCCCCAGGGGCTCGGGGGAGTTGCCAACGCGGTTTAGAGTGTGGGGAGGACTTCCATTTTTATGGTTTCTAATCTGGTGCTTCAGGTCACGCAATGAAAGGTATTGTTCGCATTTGTAAACCTCGTATTTGCGAGGAGGGCTGCGCATTGATGAGGTTGGGGAGGCACTTTTGGGTTGGCATTTGCGAACGATATTCTCGCATTTGAGACATCACCTTGGCGTGGCATGTTTCGCATCTGCGATCCCTTTTGTCACTTTTGCGGGCTGCCCAGCTTCGCATTTGCGATGTCTTGTGTCGTAATTGTGACCTTGGCAGAGTTGGTCAGGCTTTGCATTTGCGATGCCATTGTCGCATTTGCGACCATGCCTCACACTTTCACTGACTCCCGTCATTTGAAACTAATCCATGCGCTATGCTACCATCTATCTCTTATTCAACAGTTACCAGTCTCCACCACCAACCCAACCACCCATGGATTTTCATTCACAACAACTTCTTCTCAAGGAACAATCACTCATTCATGACAACCATATAGATTTCAAATAATTTCACTAATTGGCCCGAATTATGTTTTCACATGATTCTTGCCTCGGCAGGATAATAGGCAACCTCGGTCTCCCCACTATTTTGAAATAATTTCCTCAGTATTGAAAACTGGGGCAATTCTTTTGGAACAGTACAATGATGCTCACAACCCAGAAATCTCCGAGAGCGTCAAGCAAACTTCACCCAAAATTCCAAATCTCAAAATAGCATACCAGTCTTACCCCAACCCTCATACTTAAAACACAAACTATAGGATGCAAGTCTTTTCTTCATATATCTGGCTATGGAGCCATGGTGTTCACTCTCACTTTCCCAAATTCAAAGATTCGTTACAAGCCAACCCACTTTTGTTACGGGAGCAGGGTGTTAGTCAGCTTTCGAGGAGTGTCTTGCCCGCATGACTCGGACTGACAAGGAAGGACAAGCAAAGCCTCAAGTCAGCATGAATAAATTCCCTCCCCTTGAACTAAGAATTTTTCTTTGGATGCAGGAAGGACAACATCATCTCTGGAACTGTCATCGAATGTCAACGCCAAGTTTTCATCCACCATCCACTACATCACCGGCCACACGGCCTAACTCCGCATTCTCTTTATTCTGTAATATTGTTCAAGAAGAGCTCTAATATTTTCTCCTCTGAATTGCAGTTGCGTCATCCTGGGACTTCATTGGGGATAACCTCTAACCTTAGATTTGGTGGAGCATTAGTCAGAAAATCAGAGTTGTACTAGTTTTGCAATGAGCTTCACAATTTTCTTGACTTCACTGATCTCACCCCTTTTCTATATTTAAATCGAAATTTTGTCCCCGGTTATCAACTGAATGTGACTGCTCTCAAATGGTTCCCATAGATAGCTGAAAGGTGCATCGCCTTGGGTCTACTCGAGAGATAACATATGATGTCGGACATCATGGAATATCAATCGAACAATCAGGGGAGTGTTACTTACAATTCTTAATTACATCATTTAATGACGGCACTACTCTCACTATATTTCTATATCTTGATTAGATAATCGCACTGGTTAACAATTGGGAGCGATTACCAAAAGGTTCTTATGGACAGCTTGAAGGTCACAACAAAACATCCCTGCAGTCAATTGGGAGATGACCACAACGACTGTCTCGCAAACAGTCAGGGGGCATCGAAGTAACTGTTTGATGGAGCAACTAGGGCACATCTTCTGGATGGAGTCTCTCTTCTACTCCAAAGATATCACACCCAATCATGGGTACAACGAGGCATCGCTCTGAGTTTGTCTATACTCTTACACTTTATACATATCTAAGATATAAGTAATGTTGTTAGTTGTAATTCCTTCAAAGTAGGAGAGAAAAATTAGTTCCTTGAACCATATGCCTCATACTCTCCAACCTTCACGAACTACGCATACCTAATTTTTGACCTTGTGTCAAGATACGTAGGCAACCTGTTATGGATCTGGTTTTCCTCGTCCTTAGCTGGACAAATCGGTCAAGTCTGACCACTTGGGTCAGATTTACCCAAGATCTTTGCGAAAAGATCATTTCCCATAAAGTCAAAATAAACACACACACACACACACACACACACACACACACACAAAAAATATTATCCTCTTTCCTTGAGGAAATTCAAAATCCAAAACATCTTTCTTTTTTCTCTAATCTTCCTGAACTATGCTTGACCTGATGCTCGTTTCAATGAGATATGTATGCAACCTTCGGGTTTGGTCTCATTTTTCAAAAATAAAAAAATACTCCATTCGTGTGGAGATTTTCAATCTTGTCTCTCCTATCGCGTGGAGATTTACTTTCTTGTCACTTCCATCATGCGGAGATTTATTTTCTTTTCGCTCCCATTGTGTGGAGATTTACTTTCCTTTCACTCCCATTATGTGGAGATTTTACATTCCTATTAATGCTCCGATATCGCATTGGAACGGTACTACAAACCGTCGAATACTCCTATCGCGTGGAGATTAAAATTTTCTTTCCTGTCACTCCCATCGCGTGGAGATTCGAATTTTCTTTCATGTCACTCCCATCGCGTGGAGATTTTACATTCCTATCAATGCTCCGATATCGCATAGGAATAATTCTACAGCCTGTCAAATTCTCCCATCGCGTTGAGATTCAGATTATTCATTCTTGTCACTTCGTGGGGAGATTTACTTTCACGTCCCTTCATCGTGCAAAGATTTACTTTTCTGTTACTCCTATCGTGCGGAGATCTACTTTCCTTCAACGCTCCGATATCGCATTAGAACGGTACTACAACCCTTCAAATACTCCAATCGCATAGAGATTCAAATTTTTCATTCCTGTCACTCCCATCGTGTGGAGATTTACATTCCTGGCAATGCTCCGATATCGTATCAGAACAGTACTACAACTCGTAAAATTGTCCCATCGCATGGAGATTCGAATTTTCTTTCTTTTCAATCCCATCGCGTGGAGATTTACTTTTTTTTCAATGCTCCGATATCGCATCGGAACAGAACTATAGCCCGTCGAATACTCCCATCGTGTGGAGATTCAAATTTCAATTCCTGTCCGTCCCATCATGCGTAGATTTACATTCCTTTTAATGCTCTGGTATCGCTTCAGAACGGAACCAAAATCCGTCTAACATTCAATGCTCCGATATCGCTTCAGAATGGTACTAAAGCCTGTCTAACTTTCAATGCTCTGATATCTCGAAACAGTAACTACAAAGTCTGTTTTACATTTAAATTCTCTTTATCAAAAATCAAAAAAATTGATAAATTCAAAATTTCAAAAATAAAGAAAGAAATAAAAATCTAAAACTATTTCCTTTATATTTCTTATCCTCCTGAACTATGCTTGGCATGATTATCATGTCAACCAGATACATAGGCAACATTCGAGTTCGGCCTCATCATAAAAAAATTGTTAAGTCAAAATCCCAAAAATCCAAAAGAAAAAAAAGAAAAAAAAGTGGAAAAATCTTCAAATATTGACTTTTGGTACTAACATAGTTTGGAGTGTACATGGAAAAGAACAAGTATTTAAGTGGTATGATGGAGAGGATCAGCTTCGGGTAAACCATTAATTCTTGTGATACCTCTTAGATTATACCTTAATGACACTAGAAAAATCTCATGCTTACAATTAGGGTAGGAACAAACCTAACCTCATCGTTTCATGTGCATTGTATGGTGAGTCTAGATTAAAATTCATTGCATTGCATTGTAGATCTAGAACTTGGTGCCACTATTTGTTGAGGCGAAATCCTGAGTAACGCTTGGTTTGGGAAAGGATCAGAGGCCTTCTTTGACCCGTTTGAGCCTTTCAAGCCTACCAATTGACATCAATCCCTAGTGTTCCCCCTTTGAGACTTAAGATTTTTTCTTGGACAACCACATATTAACGCATAAACTTTCTTGTGCTAAATGCACGACCCCTCTCTTGGCTCGACCTCCTCGAGCACACTGAAAATGCGTAATTTCGGATGGAGGCCAAACCGAAGGATACAAGCACGTGAATGTCACGACCCAAATCCCAACCTATCATGATGGCACCTATCACATTACTAAGCAAGCCGACAATCACATAACAACTATGCATTAGATTCTACAACATGATTTTTTTCAAGTTCAACGGTGGAAATCTCATAGATAACTGATAAAAACAACTTAAACTCAATGACAAAAAATCCCAAAATCCCGGTGTCACTGAGTACATGAGCTACTAACGTCAACAAAGTCTAAAACTCTAGTACAACTATCTGAGAAAATTGAAGAGTACTGAAATAAAATGAAAGGAAAGAGAGTCAAGGTCTGCGGGCGTCATAGCAGCTACCTCGAAGTCTCCGAGTAGGTACTAACACTAGATCTAGTAGTCACCACGTCCAGATGTACCTGGATCTGCACATGAAGTGCATAGTATAGTATGAGTACAACCGACTCAATGTATTCAATAAGTAACAGAACTAACCTTGGGCTGAAAGCAGTGACGAGCTCAGAAAGGTACAGTCGGAATCAAAATAATGACAACACAGATATAACAAGATAGTGATAGTAATAACTCAGAGAACATCGATATTCAGCTCGTACACAGTACAAAAATTTAGACATGCTTTCAAGTTCAACAATTTAAGCTCAACACTAATAAAATATGCCAAGTACAACTAGCATGAGGAACGTTACATCTCTATGCCTACATGTCAAATACGCATGTCAAATGTAATGCATCACATTGATAATCCCAGGTACTCACACTCTTAGAGTACTCAATCTGTCTATCTCAACTTTCACTCATCACACACAATCACTCAACACTGTTCGGTACCTGCGGTCACTCCTAGTATGTCAGACTTCTGAGGGACGGATCCTACCCAAGCGCTAATATAAAGCCAATATTGCATGCTGCGGCATGCAACCCGATCCTATAATAACTGTTGTAGCGTGCAACCCGATCCCATAAATAACTCTAGCGATGTGCAGCCCGATCCCATAAATATCACTCACAATCTGGCTCTCAGGCCCCAACTCAGTCATCAACCTCTCTAGTCTAACGAGCTCACAAATCTCATACCCCTCAGCCTGAACAAAACATGATATAACAGTAAATAATAACAGAGACTGAGATATGATATGCAAATGAATATATATATGACTGAGTACGTAATTGCAACTTAAGAAAATAACTCAAAAACAGAAATGACCTCATTGGGTCCCAACATAATAAGTATATAGCCTAAATGTGATTTCTATCATGGATCATAGCTTAATTACTCTAACACGTAGAAATTACACGGGTAGAAACAATACCAGATAACTACACAGTACCACAGACTCAACCAAGTCACAATTACCATGGTGCAGCCCACACGCCTGTCACCTAGCATGTGCGTTACCCAAACACCCCATATAACACGTATTCCAGGGATTCATACCTTCAGTACCAAGTTTAAAAGTGTTACTTAACTCAAAGTGTGCAACTCAATGCTACAACAAACCCTTGCCTCGCGAATCGGCCTCTGAACGACTCGAATCTAGTCACAAATAATTTAATATAATCAATACGAGCTGTAGGAATCGATTCCGCATGATAAAGCTCATTTCTTTAACAAAATTCAAAAAGTCAACCCAAAAGTCAACCGCGATCCCATTCAGAACCCGACAAAATTCACAAAATCCGAACACCCATTCAATAACGAGTCCAACCATATCAAAATCATCTAATTCCGACCACAAATCGACCCTCAAATCCCTAAATCTCTCTCCAATCCCTAGTCCAAAATCCCCCAAATTTCATCGTAAAAACACATAATCTTGGTTTAGAAATAAATGAGCATTCAATATTATTGGACAAAAGTGATCAAAAATAGCTTATCTCTTGATTTGTAGTGAAATCCCTCACAAAAATCGCCCCTAGCCGAGCTCCCCAAGTCAAAATATGAAATAATACTCTAACACTCATTTTTGAGATTTTAATAGTCTTTCGAGTTTCCCTTCTTCGTGAACGCAGAAAGTGCCTCGCGTTCGCGAATCATAAAACTTCAACGTAGAAAATTTATCTTACGCGAACGCGACAACACCATCGATAATGCGATGACCTCAGACCAAATGCCTATGCGAACGCGACTCCATTCTCACGAATGCGAAGGCTAAAATCCTGGTGCCCAAGCCGGCCTCATCCTCCAATGCGAATGCGGAACCCCTCTCGCGATCGCGATGAACAAAACACTAAACCTTCGCGAACGCGTAGCCTTCTTCGCGAATGCGAAGAACAAAATCCTTCTACCCCTGAAAAACTCTAAGCGAACGCGATCTCTTCATCGTGAACGCGATGAAGAGTGCATTAGACATCAGATTAGCAGTCATAAAAGGCCAAAACTCAATCCGAATCTCACCGGAGGCCCCCTGGACCCCATCCAAATATACAAATGTGTCCTAAAACATCATACGAACTATGTCTAAGACTCAAATCATATCAAACAATATCAAAAACACGAATCGCATCTCAATTCAAGCCAAATGAGCTATTAAACTTCCAATTTCTAAAACCAACGCCGAAACACACCAAACCAACTCCGATTGTCCTCAAATTTTGCACACAAGTCATAAATGACACAACAGACCTATTTCAACTCTCGAAACCAAAATACAAGCCCGATATCAACAAAGTCAACTCTCGGTCAAACTTCTCAACTCTCCAAACCTTTAACTTTTCCAACTCTCGCCAATTCAAGCCAAAACGACCTACAGACCTCCAAATCAATATCCGGACATAATCTATTACAACAATCAAACTTCATTCCGAAGTCGTTCATGCATAAGTCAACATCTGATTAAATCTTTCAATTTACACTTCCAACCTTGAGATTAAGTATCACAATTTATTTTGAAACATCTCAAGAACCGAACCGATCACCCCGGCAAGTCACATAATAAGAAACAAACATAGAATAAGTAATAAATGGGGGAACAGGGCTGCAATGTTCAAATCGACCAGCCGGGTGGTTATAGTAAAAAAGCGATAGATACAAAGTCCAAGACAACAAAAGATATGACTTCAGGAAAAGAAAGCAAAAACTCCACAATTCAAAAGGAGGATCCAGCAAGAAGGAGAAAACTTCCACAAAATTCAAGGAAAAATCCAACAAAAGGAGAAAACTCCACAAACTCAAACAGGAGGAACTCCAACAAAAAAAGGAAAGCTCCTTCAAAGCAGGAGAAACTTCAAAAAACAATCTGCATGAAAAAGGAAGAAGAATCTTCGACAAGCTCAGAAGAAGTCAAAACGAAGAAAGGGACATCGATCCGAACAAGGTCAAGCGCCAAAGCATGGTCTGAACGCTGAAGACGCGGATACAGTGCAATGCTCGAGGAGGAATCAATCACTTTTATCCCAAATAAATATCCTACTCGTCCCCAAGCCTACATTACAAGCCAATAACAAGCCCTACATGATCCTACTCTAATTGTTCTCACATTAATAGATACTCACATAAAGGCCAATCATATGGTATCTCAACTGCATGCATTGAACATCTTTCCGAGTGTGAGTGCACCTCTTAAGAAATGTCCTAAAAAATCAAAATACAAAAATACTTCAAATATGTGTGAAAATTAGGACTTTCTTTGTGGTAAGGGCACTCGAAACATGAGGATAGGCACAGTTCAAAACCTTTGATTGAAGTAAGACGAACAAATCCTATCGATACTTAGGTATACCTGAGGTACCACACGAAGCTATAGGAATTACCCATATGCTGATCTAGGTTTGCTAGAAAGTATATGGTAGAAATTCTTATGCATAAAACTAATTGTTGGTACCAACCGAAGTCAAAAAATGATCGACCAATAAAATTGCAGTCTTTCTTTATAATATTCTCTACAAAAAGCTACAAAACAGTAAGAAAAATACATAAAACATAAAGAGTCAAGTTTTGTTAACACTAGAGTTAGGTTTTGTTGTAACAAAACTACGCCCGACCTAACTTTTCATGGGGGGGGGGGGGGAATACGTAGAGTCCGGTCCCACTCTTGTAATAGGATACCAAAAAAAACCATTTCTATATATTCGGAACTACGCCACGACTTGATTTCCTTTGATAGGAATACGTAGGCAATCCACATCGGATTCAATCATCTATTGTAAACGAACTACGTTTTGGCCTGATTCCATTTGGATATGTAGGCAATCTAAGTCAAACCCGGCCATATCGTTAATTCTATCATTTTGCATCTATTGCCTGCCTGAGTCATTAATAGCATAACCCTTTTCATCAATCTTCTCACATAAGAAAAATAGTTTCTCGCTTTTCCAGGCGCCCTCTTGAACAATGGGCATTTCCTTTCAAAGCCAAATTTTCCAGGCGCCCTCCTATTTCAAAGTCAAATTTTACAGGCTCCGACCTTCTAAAATGGGCATTTGAGATTTAAATGCTCCGATATCTCTTTCGACTGGTACACAGCCCGAATTTCCTTCAAATATAAGTGATCCTATATCGCTTCAGATTGGTACACAACCAGGATTTCCTTTTTCATTTAAGTGCTCTGATATCTCTTCGGATCGGTACACACCCCAGATTTCCTTCAATATCCAAAGTTCTTCGATATTGCTTCAGATCGATACACAATCCGAATTTCCTTCAATAATATAAAGTGCTCTGATTACTTCGGATCGGAATCTAGCCCGGATCTCTTTCAAATTAAAGTTCCAACCTGTGACCCTATTTCATTCAAAAAATCATATCATTCTCGCATCGCATACAATAATCGCTCAAGCAACTATAATCTATCTTCCTCAAGTCAAACGGAAGCATAGTCCACACCTCGTCAACTCTCATGATCAAAGACGCGACACAACGTGGAATTATCTTCTAGCAAATAAACTGGGGTAGATTTTGAGGACGGACGTTGACCTATCCAAGAGCAATCAACAGCATATCCCAAGTATCATTTTAACATCCCATTGACATGGGGTGTGTAGGCAATTCGAACCCCTATAATTAGAATAAAAAACTCAGTATCATCACAACTTGATGCTGAGGAACTTTTCATAATCAACAAAATCAAATAATCTCATCGCGTTCCCGAACTACGATCAGCCTAATTCTCGTTACATTCGGGATATATAGAAAACTCAATAACGAGTCCGATTGTACCCACATCAAAATCCATTAATCAATCTATCACTATCCATGCCCTAGTGTTACCACAGTCCGACAGTAGGGCAATCTTGTGAAGCAATGTCGAGATCACACAAATCATTTTTGTCCTCGAACAATTGTCTTCCACCTCGTGAGGCTACAATTCATAAGTAGCACTCAGTTGCATTCTAGAACTATACGCGACCTGATTCTCGTACAACCCGAGATATGTAGGCAACTCAAAAATCAAAGTTCGGTCACAATCATCAAAACCTCCTCATCTCCCACCCTGTTATGTCAGGAAAAAATTGAGTATGTTGTCAGTATCTTTGCGCGAAGACTCTTGCATCACCTTGGATCAAAGAAGGGCAATTGTTGACACTCAATTTTGACCCTCCACATTTTAAAATTAACTTGTGCAGGATTCCTAGTCAAAAATGATAAAAATTAAGTTTTTACACAATATTTAGCTTTCATGCAATTTATTGATAATATTCCTATGTTTACAAAATATGAGAGAATTTTTCATTTTATTGCAATTAGTTAAATACTACTATTTTTGTTCATTTTTCTAAATTTTAAGCAATTTATTGATAATTGTCCTATTTTCCAAATATTAGGATATTCTATCAATTCATTGTCCTTTTAAATAATAAAAGTAATAATTGCAATAATATTATTGTAGTAGTCGACATTTAAATAAAAACTACATGTCACGACCCAAAATCTTGATAGTCATGACGGTCCCTAACCCAACCCGCTAGGTAAGCCAAATAACAGTCAACATATCTCAAATAAGAAACATAGGAATCAATGAATAACATAACTGAACTTCTATATAAAATCCCAAGGATTAATAATACAAATCATGAGCTTCTAAGACATAGAATTTACAAGCTGGTATGAAATAAGTACATCATCTGTTCGAAATATACATAAACAAATTTGAAAATCTAGAGCTACCAAGGACAAGTGGCACCTATAACCGGAAGGCAGGTAAATCTTCAATGGCAACTCCCTCCATACAGAACGACATCAGCTCCAAGATCTACACGCAAGGTGCATAAGTGTAGTATGAGTACAACTGACCCCATGTACTCAATAAGCAACAAACCTAACCTTAGGTTGAAAGCAGTGACGAGCTCGGAAGAAGGTAAGTGACCAACATCAATAGCCAATAACAGTTCATAACAGTGTAGTAAAGATAGTAAAGGTATATGACTCAGGAGATATATGCTCAGCTTGATCACAGTTACGGGAGAGTAGGCATGCTTTTCAAGCAAAACAGTCAATTCTAAATCTCACCATTAAGAAACAACTAAACATGAGTTTATCAAAAGAACTGTATTCCCAATTCACAACCACAGAACATAATTTGTGTTACCAATTAGCATGAGGATAAGTACATCTCTATGTCTACATGTGAATATACATGTCAAGTCATCAATTATCATGTACCGTCTAGCATGAGGAAAGTGAATCTCTATGCCTACATGTTAGGTATACATGTCAAGTAATCAAATGTCATGTCACCGTCTACCATGAGGAAGGTACATTTATATGCCTATATGTCGAATAAACATATCGAAAACTTACTTTCACAATGAACTCATTAAGTACACATAATCTTAGCACACTCCAGGTGTCTGGCTCAAAGCCCATTTTATTATCGTGGACCCATCAAATAATCACAGGCATAACTTACCATCATCAAAGCACGTATATGAAATACTATACATGCGCCCACTGCTAGCATGTCAGATTCCGGAGGGGCGGATCCTACCCAAGTGCTAATCATAATCACTTAGCCCAATAGTGGGGCCTAGTGCACGCGTAACCTCAAATTAGTACAACTTAGCCCAATGTGGGGCTTGGCATACGCGTCAGCTCAATATCAATATAACCATTATAGGGTGAAACCCGATCCAAATATCAATATAAACAAGGCTCTATGGCCCACATCAGTCATCAATCCGCTCAAGTCTCAATATGCAAACATCTCACAGAAACATGATACAATTATATAACACGAAATATCACAATATGCCTTAAATATAGTCCAAACTTGTGTCACGTACAAGGACGCCAATAACATGTGAGACAACATATTAGAAGCGTACAGAGATAGATATATAACAAGAGGGTGTAACTATCATGACTGTATAGTATGACTACGGCTAAGGCAAATAGCTCAACATGGAAAAAATAGCCCTATCATGTCTCTAACAATTGAACAGGTAGCCTAGGCATGATTTCTAGCATGAATAATATCTCACGTTGTCATATAAATGGATAAAACATGATATAAAAGAAGCATGATAGATAGACAAGGCATATAATTGCCTAAGAACTACCCGTATCATGAATACTTTGGTGAACGCACCCACGCCCATCACCTAGCACGTGTGTGACCCCAATACATCTCTTATAACATGGTTCCCAGGGATAAGTACTCTCAAATCCAAGTTTAAATATGTTACTTACCTCGAATAAGCTAAATCCAATGCTGAGCAAGCCAACCGATACTCGAGAAATGCCATCCTGTGCAAATCAGCCTACGAATGGCTTGAAACTAGCCAAAAGCAACTCAAAACATCAAATAATACATAAGGAAACAATACTAAATGATAAAGGTCGAATCTTTACCCAAATACTCAAAGTCAACCAAAAGGTCAAACCTAGGCTCGCACCTCGGGACCCAACAAAACTTACAAAATCCGATTATCCATTCAATTATGAGTCTAACCATACTAATTTCACCCAAATCCGACTCTGAATCGATGTTCAAAACTCAAAAATTCACTTTAGGAAAGATTAGATAAGACCCCCTAATTTCTCTTTAAAATTCATAATCCAAATTCCAAAATTGAAGATAGATTCATGAAATATAATCAAAATCGAGTAGAAAACACTTACCCCAATTCATGTGGTGAAAATCGCCTCAAATATTTCCCAAATCCGAGCTTCATAGCTCAAAATATGATAAATGGTTCGAAACCTTCGAAATAGAGTACTTATAATCACTGAACAATAATACCCATCGCGGGAACTCCTTCGCGATCGCGAAGAACAAATGCAACTTCCACCATAAATGCTCTACGCATTCGCGTTACTGGCCACACGAACGCGATCATCACAGATACCAATGCTCCACGAATGCGGCCTAACTTACGTGAACGCGATTAAGAGGTCCCCAGCTCCCAGCTCTCAGCTCAACTCTATGCGAAAGCGATGCCTCATACGCGAACATGAAAAGTAATCAACACAAAACTACACGAATGCATTTTTGATGTCACAAATGCGAAAAAGAAAAATACCCAACTCCAGAATCCCTCTACGCGATCGCAAGCCTAGCTCCGTGATCGTGATGCGCTGCAGATACACCAGCAATCAGCAATACAACAACCATCCGAAATGATCCGAACCATGACTAAAACTTACCCGATTCCCTCGGGACCCCGTCCAAATATACCAACATGTTCCAAAACGTAACACAGACCTAGTCATGGCATCAAATCATGCATACCAATATCAAAATCACGAATCGCACCTCAAATATAACTTTATGAACTTTTGAAGTTTCAACTTCCAAAACTCATGCCGAATCAAATCAAATCAACCCGGAATGACCTCAAATATTGTACACAAGTGCCAATAGACATAACGAAGCTATTAAAATTTCCGGAACTAGAATCCGAACCCGATATAATCAAAGTCAACTCCTGGTCAAACTTATGAACATTCCAAGCTTTCAAATTGCCAACTTTCACCAAATAGCACCAAAACCTTCTAGAGAGATCCAAATGCAAATTCGGGCATATGTCCAAGTTCAAAATCACCATTCGGACCTAACAGAACCATCAAAACTTTGATCCGAGATCAAATACACAAAAGTCAAACTTGGCCAACTCTTCAAATTTAAAGCTTAAAAAATGAAAATTATTCTACCAACTAAGATCCTGTTTGGATGGGCTTTTATGCTGGTCAAACCAACTTTTAAGTCATTTTTAGCTTATTGAGGTGTTTGGAAATTTTAAAATCTTCTTAAAGGCCAAGTGCTTTTAAGCCAAAAGGTAAAAAACAAGCCCAAAGTGATAAGTATGGTTATCCCAACTTATTGCTTTTTAGCTTAAAGCTTATTCGCCTTTGACCAAACATTTCACTATATTAACCCTTAATATATTTTATAATTCCAAAAGTACCCCTTTTCGTTATGTCAAAGCCATCTGAACACTTCTCGGAGCCACATGATACACATCATATAGCTATCCAACCACTCACTGAGCCGTAGTCACTCTCTTAAGGACACTACCGGACATAGAAGTCCAAAAGCACATATGCACAAAACTGATATCACCGAGCCCAAGTTGCTGTCAAACCCCGGCCTCAAGTCCTCCAGACTATCCCATCACCAAAACATAGAAAACACATCTCGCATCTCATCCATGGAACCACAAGCCATCAACGCATAGCCTATAAAGAAGGAATTCAAAGAGATATGCTTCAAGCTGAATCAATACCGCACGGTAAGGATTGAATGATGGGATGTTTAGCCTAGATACATGTAGCCTCTCGAAGATAAGTATGGACCTCATCATACCGATCTGCAAGACTCTACTAGACATTTGCTCATGACACGTAGAACCTATGAACCTAGAGCTCTAGTACCAACTTTTCACGACCCAAAATCCGGCTAGTCGTGATGGCACCTAACCCAACCCGCTAGGTAATCCAAATAATAGTCAACACATCTCAAATTAGAAATATACGAATCAATGAATAACATAATTGAACTTCTATACAAAATCCCAATCATTAGTAATATAAATCATAAGCTTCTAAGACTTAGAATTTACAAGATGGTATGAAATAAGTACATCATATGTTCGTAATATACATAAATAGATTTGAAAATCTAGAGCTACCAAGGACAAGTGGTAGCTATAACTAGAACACAGGTACATCTTCAATGCCAGTCCCCGCCATACACAACGATATCAACTGCAAGATCTGCACGCAAGGTGCAGAAGTGTAGTATGAGTATAACCAATCCCATGTACTCAATAATCAACAAACCTAACCTTAGGTTGATAGCAAACACATCTCGTATCTCATCCATGGAACCACAAGCCATCAACGCATAGCCTATAAGGAAGGAATTCAAAGAGATACGCTTCAAGCTGAATCGATACCACACGATAAGGAATGAATGATGGGATGTTTAGCCTAGATACATGTAGCGTCTCGAAGATAGGTATGGACCTCATCATACCGATCTGCAAGACTCTACTAGACATTTGCTCATGACTCATAGAACCTATGAACCTAGAGCTCTAGTACCAATTTTCACGACCCAAAATCCGGCTAGTCTTGATGGCACCTAACCCAACCGGCTAGGTAATCCAAATAATAGTCAACACATCTCAAATTAGAAATATAGGAATCAATGAATAACATAATTGAACATCTATAAAAAATCCCAATCATTAGTAATACAAATCATGAGCTTCTAAGGCTTAGAATTTATAAGATGGTATGAAATAAGTACATCATATGTTCGAAATATACATAAATAGATTTGAAAATCTAGAGCTACCAAGGACAAGTGGCAGCTATAACTGGAACACAGGTATATCTTCAATGCCAGTCCCCGCCATACACAACGATATCAGCTGCAAGATCTGCACGCAAGGTGTAGAAGTGTAGTATGAGTATAACCAATCCCATGTACTAAATAATCAACAAACCTAACCTTAGGTTGATAGCAAACACATCTCGCATCTCATCCATGGAACCACAAGCCATCAACGCATAGCCTATAAGGAAGGAATTCAAAGAGATACGCTTAAAGCTGAATCAATACCGCACGATAAGGAATGAATGATGGGATGTTTAGCCTAGATACATGTAGCCTCTCGAAGATAGGTATGGACCTCATCATACCGATCTGCAAGACTCTACTAGACATTTGCTCATGACTCATAGAACCTATGAACCTAGAGCTCTAGTGCCAATTTTCACGACCCAAAATCTGGCTAGTCGTGATGGCACCTAACCCAACCCGCTAGGTAATCCAAATAATAGTCAACACATCTCAAATTAGAAATATAGGAATCAATGAATAACATAATTGAACTTCAATAAAAAAATCCCAATCATTAGTAATACAAATCATGAGCTTGTAAGACTTAGAATTTACAAGATGGTATGAAGTAAGTACATCATATGTTCGAACTATACATAAATAGATTTGAAAATCTAGAGCTACCAAGGACAAGTGGCAGCTATAACTGGAACACAGGTATATCTTCAATGCCAGTCCCCGCCATACACAACGATATCAGCTGCAAGATCTGCACGCAAGGTGTAGAAGTGTAGTATGAGTATAACCAATCCCATGTACTCAATAATCCACAAACCTAACCTTAGGTTGATAGCAAACACATCTCGTATCTCATCTATGGAACCACAAGCCATCAACGCATAGCCTATAAGGAAGGAATTCAAAGAGATACGCTTCAAGCTGAATCAATACCGCACGATAAGGAATGAATGATGGGATGTTTAGCCTAGATACATGTAGCCTCTCGAAGATAGGTATGGACCTCATCATACCGATCTGCAAGACTCTACTAGACATTTGCTCATGACTCATAGAACCTATGAACCTAGAGCTCTAGTGCCAATTTTCACGACCCAAAATCTGGCTAGTCGTGATGGCACCTAACCCAACCCGCTAGGTAATCCAAATAATAGTCAACACATCTCAAATTAGAAATATAGGAATCAATGAATAACATAATTGAACTTCTATAAAAAAATCCCAATCATTAGTAATACAAATCATGAGCTTGTAAGACTTAGAATTTACAAGATGGTATGAAATAAGTACATCATATGTTCGAACTATACATAAATAGATTTGAAAATCTAGAGCTACCAAGGACAAGTGGCAGCTATAACTGGAACACATGTACATCTTCAATGCCAGTCCCTGCCATACACAATGATATCAGCTGCAAGATCTGCACGCAAGGTGCAGAAGTGTAGTATGAGTATAACCAATCCCATGTACTCAATAATCAACAAACCTAACCTTAGGTTGAAAGTAGTGACGAGCTCAGAAGAATGTTAGTGACCAACATCAATGGCCAATAACAGTTCATAACAGTGTGGTGAAGACAGTAAAGGTATATGACTCAGGAGATATATGCTCAACTTGATCATAGTTATGGGAAAGTAGGCATGCTTTTCAAGTAAAACAGTCAATTCCAAATCTCATCACTAAGAAACAGTTGAACATGAGTTTATCAAAAGAACTGTATTCCCAATTCACCACACCAGATAAGAATTTTCGTTACCGATTAGCATGAGGAAAGTACATCTCTTTGCCTACATGTCAATATACATGTCAATCCATCAATTATCATATACCGTCTAGTATGAGGAATATACATCTATATGCCTACATGTCAAATATACATGTCAAATCATAAATGTCACATTACCGTCTAGCATTAGGTAAATGCATCTCAATGCCTGCATGTTAGGTATACATGCCAAGTAATCAAATGTCATGTCACTATCTAGCATGAGGAAGGTACATCTCAATGACTACATGTCAAAAAAACATGTCAAGAACTCAGTTTCACAATGAAATCATTAAGTACACACAATCTAAGCACACTCCAGGTGCCTGGCTCAAATGCCCAAATAATATCACGATGGATGCATCAAATAATCACATTAGCATTGTACGGGTGCCTGGCATAACTGCCCATCATCAAAGCACATATATAAAGTACTGTGTATGCGCTCCTTCTTGGCATGTCAGACTCCAAAGGGGTGGATCCTACCCAAGTGCTAATCATAGTCACTTAGCCCAAATGGTGGGGCCTGGTGCCCGCGTAGCCTCAAATCAATACAGCTTAGCCCAATGTGGGGCCTGGCATATGCGTCACCTCAAAATAAACATAACTGTTGTAGAGTGCAACCCGATCCAAATATCAATATAAGTATAGCGCTATGGCTCACATCAGTCATCAATCCGCTCAAGTCTTAATGTGCAAACATTTCATAGAAACATAATACAATTATATAACACGGACTATCACAATACGCCTCAAGTACAGTCCAAGTATGTGTCATTTACAACGACACAAATAACATGTGACACGGCATATCTAAAGTGCATAGAATCCATGATATAACATGCAAATGTAACTATCATGACTGTACAGTATGGCTACAGCTAAGGCAATTAGCTCAACATGACGAAAATATCCTAGGCATGATTTCTAGCATGAATAATATCCCACGTAGTTATATAAATGGAGAAAACACAATTTCAAGAAAGCATGATAGACAAATCAAGGCATATAATAGCCTAAGAACTACCCGTATCATGAATACCCCAGTGCATGCACCTGCACCTGTCACCTAGCAAGTGTGTCACCCCAACCTATCTCAATTATCATAGTTCTCAGGGATATTTACCCTCAAATCAAAGTTTAGATATGTTACTATCCTCAAGAAAGACAAATCAAATGCCGGGAAAGTCAACCGATACTTTAGAAATCCCATCCTGTGCAAATCAACCTCTGAACGGCTCGAAACTAGCAAAAAGCAACTTAAAACATCAAATAATATCATAGGAAACAAATTCAAATGATAAAAGTCGAATCTTTAATCAATTACTCAAATCAACCAAAAATTCAAACTTGGGACCGTACCTCAGAACCAGACAAAACTCACGAATTCTGACAACCCATTCGAATACTTGTCCAACCATGCTAATTTCACTCAAATCCGACTATGAATCGATGTTCAAATCTCAATTAATCACTTTAGGAATGTTTAGACAAAAACTCTCAATTTCTCTTCTGAAGTCATCAACCAAATGCCAAAAATCAAGATGGAATCATGGAATATAACCAAAACCAAGTAGAAATTACTTACCCTAATCCATGTGGTGAAAATTGCCTAAAACGTCGCCAAAATCCGAGCTCCAAATCTCAAGATGTGAAATAAATAGGCAAACCCTCGATATTTAAGCTTCTGCCCAGAGCTTTCAGCTTCTGCAGAACATAGGTCGCTTCTGCGACACCACAAATGCAGCAAAAGCATCACAAATGCGAAGTCTACTCAAATATACCTTTCTACTCCTGTGCACACTAATGCGCATCTGCGACTACGCATGTGTGCTTCACATCTGCATCTGCGATCACTGCTCTTGTGAAGAATTTTTGCATCTACGGACATACATGACCACAACTACTTCTGCGCTTCCCGTGCCATTTCTGCGGCCACAACACCTACGCAACTCCAACCACAGGTCCGCAAGTTTAGAACCAGCATGGACTAGCAATGCCAATATGAATCTGAAATGGTCTGAATAAAACCGAAACTCACCTAGGCCCCTCAGGACCCTATCCGAACCTACCAACAAGTCGCAAAACATAATGTGGACCCACTCAAGCCCTCAACTCCCACATAAAAATATCAAAACCATGAATCACATCATAAATCAAACATTACAAACTTTTGAACTTTCAATTTCCAAAATTTGTGCCGAACCATATCAAATCAACTCGGAATGACCTCAAATTTTTAACAAGAGTTTCAAATAACATAACGAACCTATTACAACTTCTGAAACAACAATCCGAACCCGATATCATCAAAGTCACCTCCCGGTCATACTTATGAACCTTCCAAACTTTCAAATTTCCAACTTTCGCCAATTAGTTCCAAATCCTTCTAGAAATATCCAAATGAAATTTCGGACATACGCTCGAGTCCAAAATAACCATCCATACCTAACGGAATCGTAAAAACTCCGATCCGGGGTCAAATGCACAAAAGTCAAACTTGATTAACTCTTCCAACTTAAAGCTTCTAAAATGAGAATCTTTCTTCCAAATCAATTTTGAATCACTTGGGAAACCAAAACTGATGATTCTCACAAGTCATAATACATCACATGAAACTACTCAAGATTTCAAATAGCTGAACGGGTTACAAATTGTAACGACCCGATAGGTCATTTTGAGTATTTTCGCCCCGTTCCCCTATTTATTGACTCCCCTATGTTATATTGTTGTTATGTGACTTGCTGGGATGGTTGGTTTTAGTTTCAGGTGAGTTTTTGGGATGAAATAGGATGCTTAGTCCCAAAGTTGGATGCTTAAGTTGAAAGGATTGACCGGAGTTTGACTTTTGTGTAGACGACTCCGTAATGGAGTTTTAATGGTTTCATAGCTCGTATGGTGATTTTGGACTTAGGAGCATGCTCGGATATTGATTTGGAGGTTCGTAGATCATTTTGGCTTGAATTGGCGAAAGTTAGAAAGTTAAAGGTTTGGAAGGTTGAGAAGTTTGCCCGGGAGTTGACTTTATATATATCGGGGTCAGATTTTGATTCTGAAAGTTGGAATAGGCCATACATGTCATTTATTCCTTGTGTGTAAAATTTAAGGTCAATCGGAGTCGGTTTGGTATGAATCGGCATTAGTTTTGGAAGTTGGATGTTCATGGTTTCAATAGGTGTGAATTGGGTTGCGATTCATAGAATCGATGTTGTTTGGTGGTATTTTAGGCCTCGAGTAGGTTCACTATGTGTTTTGGAACTTGTTGGTATGTTCGGACGGGGTCCCGGACGCCCCGTGTGTGAATCAGATTGAAATCAGGATTATTTTTAGACCTAGATGATTGCTGAAGCTGCTGAAGATCTAGTGTCATCACATCTGCAGTGGGCTTGGATGCAGGTGCGTACATGCAGGTGTGAGTGGCTTATTGCAGAAGCGATGTTCTAGTAGACTTGGCTATGACTGTAGATGCGAGGAGATTTCCGCATCTGCGAGCCTGCAGGTGCGGAGGAACTGGTCGCAGATGCATATTGGGCCAGTTTGGCTTGTGGTCGCAGAAGCAGACAATGTCCACATGAGCGCGTGCGCAGAAGCGCTCCTTGTCCGCAGGAGCATAAGCGCATATGCACGTTTTTGTCCGCAGAAGTGGAATTGTTTGGGCTTAAGTGGAAGCCGCACCTGCGATGGAATTTTCGCAGGTACGGAATTGCAGGTGCGATAGATTGGTCGTAGAAGCGATAATCACTGGGCAAAAATCAATAAATCAAGGGTTTTATTTCATTATCCATATTTTGAGTTAGAGAGCTCAGGTTTTGGCGATTTTGAGGAAGAATTTCAAGGAGTTGATTGGGGTAAGTTATTCTAGCAAGAATTTTGTAATTATACATGAACTATCATTATTTTTATCCTTTAATTAGAGTTTAGAGTTGGAAAATTAGGGAAATTTGTGAAAGCTTCATAAGCTATATTTTGAATATTTGAAAGTCGATTTCAGATCGGAATTGAATAATTTTAGTATGGTTGGAGTCGTTATTGAATGGGTGTTCGGATTTTATAAGTTTGGTCGGGCTCTGAGACGCGAGCCCAGGGTTAACTTTTTGAGTTGACTTTTTGATTTTCGTTAAAGATTGCAACTTTATTGTCCATAATAATTTTCTATGGTTTGTATTTATGGTATAAAGTTATTTTGGCTAGATTCGGGCATTTCGAAGTTTGTTATTCGCAGAAAAGGCTTACTAGTGGATTTAGTTAGCGTTTTTGAGGTTAGTATCTTGCCTAACTTTGTATGGGGGAATTACCCCTTAGGATTGGTATTGTTTTGTGTTAATCATGGTACGTGAAAGCCGTGTACACAAGGTGACAAGTGGGTACACGGTCTATACGTGGTAATTGACTGGTTTAGGCTATTTAGCTTCTTTTCATGCCTTTAATTGTATTGTCATAACATGCTATATCCTTCATCATTGATTTATCCTTACATGCTTTATTTGACATTGTTAAATGCTTGTCCCATATCTTACCTGTTAGTTTCCCCAACATGCTTAGTTGAAGTTACTGTTTCCTTATTGCCTTGTTGATTATTTCTCTGTTGAGTTACCTTAGTTGAAGTTGTTGTTTCTGGGAATATCTTATTGTTGAGTTTTGGCATTGAAGTTGTAAAATCCGTGATCACATTAAGGCGAAGTTGTAAATTGTTGAAATACCATTCTTGTTGAGCTATTCACTTTCAGTTGCTATTGTTGAGACTCTTGTACACTGTGTGGTTAAGCCATGTGCTATATATTGTGGAAACATTGTTATTGTTGATTCATTTGGAAAGTTGTGGTATTTGGGCACTTGAGGTGCGAGTTGTGATATGTTGTGATATTGATACGCATGCAGTGGTATAAGGATAGGGGTTGATACGCATGCAGTGAGATAAGATGGGCTTGATACGCGTGATGCTAATAGGGGAACTACTTGAAGCCATGCGGTGTGATAAGGTGGGCTAAAACGCGAGTAGCTATTTCGGGAAAAATGATTATTAAAACTAAATGTAAGGCTACCGCGGTGATATAAGGAAAGATTGTGATTGTGATTGTGAAATGAGATACGAGGCGGTACCTCGGACGTGATTCTTATTGTTATCTTTCATTTACATCGCTTGTGTTTGACTGCATTGTTTCCTTGGTATTCTTATTATGTATTTCTCCCTTGATGCCTTTATTTCCTTAACTTCAGTGTAGGTTATCCTGTTGTTTTCCTTCATTGTATCATTTCCTTGTTTCTATTATTATACTGTACCACACCTGTTCAGCTTCTTTATGCATTCCATTATGTGTCTTGACCTGACCTCGTCACTACTCTACCGAGGTTAGGCTTGATACTTACTGGGTAGTGTTGTGGTGTAGTCATACTACGCTTCTGCACATCTTTTTGAGCAGATCCAGGTACTTCATACCAGGCTAGGCATCCGTGAGTTAAGCTTTCAGAACAGAGACTTCAAGGTATACCTGCCAGCATTCACAGGCCTCGAAGTCACCCTCTGTCCTTGTTTCTTTTCTACTGCTTACTCTTTACTTGTACAGTGATGTATTAGGGATTGGTTCAGTTTATTCGTCTAGAGCTTATGAGTCAGTCTCACCAGATTTTGGGAGTATTTATCAATCGTATTGCAGAGTTCTTTTATGATAGCTTGATGGTTGAAATTTGAATTTCTTTTTTATATCTATTATTTCTTCATGTGTGTTAGGCTTACCTAGTCTTAGAGACTAGGTGCCATCATGATATCCTACAGAGGGAGATTGGGGTTGTGACAAGTTGGTATCAGAGCCCTAGATTCATAGGTGTGACGAGTCATAATCATGTTTAGTAGAATTTTGCATATCAGTACGGAGACGTCTATACTTATCTTCGAGAGGCTATGGAACTTTTAGGAAACTTCACTTATTTGATTCCTTATCGTGCGAATTAGAGGACACGCACCACTGGATCAGACGATCAGACACCCGCACCCCCTGCTAGAGTCTCGAGAGGCCGAGGCCGGGGTCGAGGCAGAGGCCGAAGAGGGGCATGTGGTGCAGCTAGAGCACCGACCCGAGCTTTGATGGAGGAGCCACCGGTAGCAGGCACCTTAGGCGCCTGTTTCCACCCTTGCACTTTAGGATACCCTCGCATAGTTCTTGAGCATGTTTGGTACTCTATCTTAGGTGAGGTTGATCCCACTTGCACCAGCCACATCTCAAGATTGGGGAGGAGCTCAGACTCATGCAGCCCGTACCCCAAAGCAGCGGGTCCATGTTGACCAGGTCCTAGAGGTTATACCAGTACAACCGATTGTTCTAATTCAGCCTGAGGTTAGGGAAACAACATCTAAGGAGGAGCAACTAAGACTTGAGAGGTACAAGAAGTACCACCCTCCTACTTTTAGTGACCTAGCTACAGAGGATGCACATGGTTTTCTAGAGAAGTGCCACCATATTCTCTGCACCATGGGTATTATGGATATGAGCGGGTTTGCTTTTACTACATTCCAGCTGTCAGGACCGGTGTATCAGTGGTGGCGGGCTTACTATGAGGGTAGCCTAGCCAATACAGCTTCACTCACATGGGCTCAGTTTTCAAGGATGTTCTTGAGATTGTTTGTTCCCTAGAGCCTTCGAGATGCATGGCGTGATGAGTTTGAGAAGCTATGCCAGGGTACCATGACAGTGTCAGCGTATGCTATCAGATTCAGTGAGTTGTCCATACATGCACATGCCTTGGTTTCCATAGTTAGAGAGTGAGTCCGTCAATTTATCGAGGGGCTCAACTATGGTATTAGATTCAACATGGATCGAGAGTTGGAGATAGATACCCCATATCAGCGGGTGGTAGATATCACACGGATATTGGACGGTATGTGGGGCCGAGAGAGAGAGGACAGGAATGCCAAGAGGCCTCAAGATTCTTGCGGATATAGTGATGCCCGTGCCCCAGTTGCTGCCCGTCATGGTAGAGGCTATGTGAGTCGTCTAGTTCATTCTGCACTTCCACCTTCTAGTGGTACTCTGGCTACTTCCACGTCTGACGTTTCCCATTATGCACCGCCATTATCTAGTGCACCTCCTACAAGGGGTGCTTTCAGCGGTCAGTCTAGCCGACTAGGACCGAGCCAATTTCCGCAGCCACGTCCTCCGAGAGATTGTTTTGAGTGTTGTGATACTCGTCATATTGTGAGGGACTGCCCCAGACTCTAGAGGGGTGCACCTCCACAAACTACTCAGGCTCTATGAATTCCAGAGGGTCCCCAGACTTCTCAAGCCCTGGTTACTGATCCACTTGCTGCTCCACCTGCACAACCAGCTAGAGGAGGAGGTCAGGCGGGTAGGGGTCGCCCTAAAGGGGGAGGCCAGGCCAAATGTTATGCATTTTTGGGTAGGATGGAGGCTATTATATTAGACGCAGTTATCACAGGTATTGTTCTAGTTTTGTCATAGAGATACACTGGTCTTATTTGATTCAAATTCCACTTACCCATATGTATCATCTTACTCTGCTCCATATTTGGGTATATCTCGTGATTCTTTAGTTCTCCTGTTTATGAGTCCACACCTGTGGGAGATTCTATTGTTGTTGACTGTGTGTATCTGTCTTGTTTAGTTGTTATTGGTGGTTTTAGGACAAGAGTTGATCTATTCTTGCTCAGTATGGTAGTCTTTGATGTTATTTTGGGCATGGACTATTACCCTATCATGCTATTCTTCATTGTCATGCCAAGACAGTGACTTTGGCTATGCCAGGTTTACCGCAGTTGGAGTGGAAGGGCACTTTGGATTATGTTCCTAGAAGGCTTGTGTCCTTCCTTAAGGTACAACGGATAGGTGAGATGGGGTGTGATGCATACCAAGCCTTTGTGAGATATGTTAGTGTTGATACTCCTACCGTTGAGTCAGTTTCGGTGGTGAGAGACTATCTGTATGTATTTCTAGCAGATCTTTCGGGCATGCCGCCTGATAAAGATATCAATTTTGGTACTGATTTATTGCCGGGAACTCAACCCATTTCTATTCCACCATATCGTATGGCCGCAACGTAGTTAAAGGAGTTAAAGGAGTAGTTGCAAGAGTTGCTTGATAAGGGTTTCATTCGACCTAGTGTGCCACCTTGGAGTGCTCCGGTTCTGTTTGTGAAGAAAAAAGGATGGTTCTATGCGCATGTGTATTGATTATTGACAGTTGAACAAGGATAGAATGAAGAACATATATCCATTACCACACATTGATGACTTATTTCGATCATCTACATGGCGCCAAAGTGTTCTGAAAGATGATTTGCGGTTAGGGTATCATCAGCTGAAGATTCGGGATCTGAATATCCCGAAGACCGATTTTAGGACTCGGTATGGCCACTACGAGTTCCTTGTGATGTCATTTGGGCTTACCAACGCCCCAGCAGTGTTTATGCACCTAATGAACAGTGCATTCCAGCCCTATCTTGGTTCATTCTTTATTATGTTTATTGACGACATCCTGGTGTACTCCCACAGCTGGGAGGATCATCTGTAGCATTTGATAATTGTGCTCCAGACCTTGAGAGAAAAGAAGTTATATGCAAAATTCTCAAAGTGTGAAGTCTGGCTTGATTCAGTGGCGTTTTTGGGTCATGTAGTGTCGCGTGAGGGGATTAAGGTAGATCCAAAGAAGATTGAAGCCGTGCAGAGTTGGCCCAGACTGTCTTCAGCTACTAAGATTCGGAGTTTCCTTTGTCTGGTCGAGTATTACCGTCTTTTCGTAGAGGATTTCTTATCTATTGATGCACCTATGACCAGATTGACCCAGAAGGATGCTTCTTTCATATGGTCCGAGGAATGTGAGGAGAGCTTTCAAAATCTCAAGACTGCTTTGACTGTAGCCCCAATGTTGCTTTTGCCTACGGATTTGGGGTCTTACACTTTGTACTGTGATACGTCATGTGTTAGCCTTGGTGCGGTGTTGATGCAAGATGGTAGGGTGATTGCCTACATGTCTAGACAACTGAAGGTTCATGAGAAGAATTATCATGTCCACAACTTGGAATTGGCAGCTATTATTCATGCCGTGAAGATTTGGTGGCACTATTTGTACGGTGTCCTTTGTGAGAACTATACCGATCATCAGAGTCTCCAGCATCTGTTCAAATAGACGGATCTTAACTTGCGGCATCGGAGATGGTTAGAGTTGCTTAAGGACTATGGTATCACTATTCTATATCATCCAGGAAGGCCAATGTAGTGGCCGATGCCTTGAGTCAAAAGGGGGAGAGCATGGGTAGTTTAGCACATCTACTGGCCGTAGAGAGGCCATTAGCATTTGATGTTCAGGACTTGGCAAACCAGTTTGTGAGATTGGATGTTTCGGAGCCTAGTTGGGTTCTGGCTTGCGTGGTTTATTGGTCGTCTTTATATGATCACATCAGTGAACGTCAATATGACGATCCCCATTTGCTTGTTATTAAGGACATTATATAGCGCGATGATGTCATAGAGGTTTCAATCAGAGATGACGGTGTGTTGCGGATGCAGAAGTTATTATGTGTGCCCAATGTGGATGGGTTACGTGAGTTTATTCTTAAGGAGGCCCACAGTTTGCGGTACTCCATTCATCCGGGTACCGCTAAGATGTATCAGGATTTGAGGCAACACTATTGGTGGAGGAGAATGAAGAAAGACATAGTGGAGTATATAACTCGATGCCTAAATTGTTAGCAGGTGAAGTATGAGCACCAGAGGCCAGGAGGTTTGCTTCAGAGACTTGTGATTCCTGAGTGAAAATGGGAGCGAGTTACCATGGACTTCGTTGTTGGACTCCCACTGACTTAGAAGAAATTTGACGTTGTATGGGTGATTGTGGATAGGTTGACCAAGTCGGCTCAGGTCTATATTCGTGAGATTGTCCTACTTCATGGCATGCCGGTATCCATCATCTCTAACCAGGGCACGCAATTTACATCATGCTTCTAGAGAGCCATACAGTGTGAGTTAGGAACACGGGTTGAGTTGAGTACAACATTCGACCCCCAAATGAACGAACAGTCCGCACACACCATTCATATATTAGAGGATATGTGGGTTCTTGGCATTAGTTCTTTCCACTTATGGATCTTGCCTACAACAACAACTACAAATCGAGTATTTAGATGGCTTCTTATGAGGCCCTTCAGTTGGTTGGTTTGAGCCGGGAAAGGCTAAGTTGTTAGGCACAGATTTAGTTCAAGATGCCTTGGAGATGGTCAAGTTGATCCAGTATCGGCTTCGTACAACCCAATCTAGACAAAAGAGTTATGCGGATCGGAAGGTTCATGATGTTGCATTCATGGTTGGAGAGCAAGTCTTGCTCCGGGTTTTACCCATGAAGGGTGTGATGAGGTTCGGGAAGAAGGGCAAGTTGAGCCCTAGGTATATAAGACCTTTTGAGATCCTTGAGAGAGTGGCAGAGGTGGCCTACAAGCTTGCATTGCCAACTAGTCTATCTGCAGTTCATCCGGCGTTCCATGTTTCTATGCTCCAAAAGTATCACGGTGATCTGTCCCATGTTTTAGACTTCAGCTCAGTCCAATTGGACAAGGATTTGTCTTATGTTGAGGAGCCGGTGGCCACCTTGGACATGTAGGTCCGAAAGTTGAGGTCAAGAACATTGCTTCAGTGAAGGTTCAGTGGAGGGGTCAACTAGTCAAGTAGGTGACTTGGGAGACCGAGCATGATATAAGTAGCCATTATCCTCATCTTTTAACCACTTCAGGTATGTCTCTATACTCATTTGAGGGCGAATGTTTGTTTTAGAGGGGGAGGATGTAATGACCTGGCTGGTCGTTTTGAGTATTTTAGCCCCGTTCCCCCATTTATTGCCTCCTCTATGTCATATTGTGGTTATGAAACTTGCCGGAGTGGTTGGTTTTGGTTTCAGGTGAGTTTTGTGGTGAAATGGGACACTTAGTCCCAAAGTTGGAGGCTTAAGTTGAAAGGGTTGACTGGAGTTTGACTTTTGTTTAAACGACTCCGAAATAGAGTTTTGACGGTTTCGATAGCTTCATATGGTGATTTTGGATGTAGGAGCGTATCCGGATATTAATTTGGAGGTCCGTATGTCGTTTTGGCTTGATTTGGCAAACGTTAGAAAGTTGAAGCTTTAAAAGGTTGAGAAGTTTGACCAGGAGTTGACTCTATTTATATTGGGGTCGGATTCCAATTCCGAAAGTTGGAATAGGTCCGTCGTATCATTTACGTCTTGTGTACAATATTTGAGGTCAATCGGAGTCGGTTTGGTATGAATCGACATTAGTTTTGGAAGTTGGATGTTCGTGATTTCAATTGGTGTGAATTGGTTTGTGATTCATAGAATCGGTGTTATTTGATGTGATTTTAGGCCTCGAGTAGGTTCGCTATGTGTTTTGGAACTTGTTGGAATGTTCGGACGGGGTCCCAAGGGTCCCGGGTGTGAATCAGATTGAAATCGTGATCATTTCTGGACTTAGATGATTACTGAAGCTGCTAAAGATCTGGTGTCATCCCACCTGCGGTAGGCTTGGCCGAAGATGCGGAAACGCAAGTGCGTGTGGCTTATCGCAAAAGCAAAGTTCTAGTAGGCTTGGTCCGATGCGAGGTGATTTCCGCATCTGCGAGCTCGCAGGTGCGGAGGAACTTGTCACATATGCGGATTGGGCCAATTTGGCATGTGGCCGCAGAAGCGGACAATGTCTGCAGGAGCGTGTGCGCAGAAGCGCTCCCTGTCCGCAGGAGCGGAAGCGCAGATGCACATTTTTCACTGCAGAGGCGGATTCGCTTGGGCTTAAGTGATAGCCGCACCTGCGATAGAATTTCCGCTGGTGCGGAGTCGCAGGTGCGACAGATTAGCCACATAAGCAAAATTTGCTGGACAGAAATAGAGAAATTGAGGGTTTTATTTCATTATCCATATTTTGAGATAGAGAGCTCGGTTTTTGGCAATTTTGAGGGATATTTTCTAGGATTTGATCGGGGTAAGTGATTCTAACTCGGATTTGGCTATTATACATGAATCTATTATTGTTTTGATCATTTAATTAGTGTTATGAGTTGGAAAATTGGGGAAATTTGTGAAAATTTCATAAGCCATATTTTGAGGATTTGAAGGTCGATTTGAGGTTGAAATTGAATAATTTTAGTATGGTTGGACTCATTATTGAATGTGTGTTCAGATTTTATAAGTTTGGTCGGGTTTCGAGATACGAGCCCAGGGTTGACTTTTTAGTTGACTTTTTGATTTTCTTTAAAGTCTGCAACTTTATTATCCGGAATAGTTTTCTCTGGTTTGTATTTATGGTATAAAGTTATTTAGGCTAGATTTGAGCCATTCGGAGATGGATATTCACGGAAAAGGCTTACTAGTGGATTGAGTTAGCATGTTTTGAGGTAAGCATCTTGCCTAATTTTGTATGAGAGAATTACCCCTTAGGAGTGGTATTGTTTTGTGTTAATTGTGTTACGTGAAAGTCGTGTACGCAAGGTGACTAGTGGGTACACGGGCTATATGTGGTAATTGACCGGTTTAGGCTATTTAGCTTTTTTTCATGCCTTTAATCGTATTTTCATAACATGCTATATCCTTCATCATTGATTTATCCTAACATGGTTTATTTGACATTGTTAAATGCTTGTCCCATCCCTTACTTGTTATTTTCCCTTACATGCTTTGTTGAAGTTACTGTTTCCTTATTGCGTTGTTGATTATTTGATTGTTGAGTTACCTTACTTGAAGTTATTGTTTCTAGGAATATCTTATTGTTGAGCTTTGGTGTTGAAGTTGTAAACGCCATGATCACATTGAGGCAAAGTTGAAAATTGTTGAAATACCATTCTTGTTGTGTTATTCACTTTCAGTTGCTATTGTTGAGACTCTTGTAGACAGTGTGGTTGAGCCATGAGCAATTTATTGTGAAAATATTGTTATTGTTTATTCTTTTGGCAAGTTGTGTTATTTGGGCACTTGAGGTGCGAGTTGTGTTATTGATACGCATGCGGTGGTATGGGGATAGGGGTTGATATCCATGCGATGTGATAAGGTGGGCTTGATACACGTGATGCTCGTAGGGGAACTATTTGAAGCCACGTGGTGTGATAAGGTGGGTTAAAATGCGGGTAGCTATTTCGGAAATAAAGAATTTTAAAACTAAATGTATGGCTCCCGCGATGATATAAGGAAAGATTGTGATTGTGATTGTGAAATGAGATATGAGGCGGTACCTCGGATGTGATTCTTGTTGTTATCTTTCATTTACATGACTTTGTTTGACTGCATCATTTCCTTGGTATTCTTATTATGTATTTCTCCCTTGATGCATTTATTGCCTTAACTTCAATGTAGCTTATCCTGTCGTATTACTTCATTGTATCATTTCCTTGTTTCTATTATTATATTGTACCACACCTGTTCAGCTTCTTTATTTATTCCAGTAGGTGTCTTGACCTAACCTCATCACTACTCTACCGAGGATAGGCTTGATACTTACTGGGTACCGTTGTGGTAAACTCATACTATGCTTCTGCACATCTTTTTGTGCAGATCTGGGTACTTCATACCAGGCTAGGCATCCGTGAGTTGAGCTTTCGGATCAGAGAGTATAGTGTATACCTGTTGGCATTCGCAGGCCTCATAGTCACCCTCTGTCCTTGTTTCTTTTCTACTGCTTACTCTTTACTTATGCACTGATGTATTAGGGATTGGTTCAATTTATTCGTGTAGAGCTTATGAATCAGTCTCACCAGATTTTGGGAGTATTTATTAGTGGTATTGTAGAGTTCTTTTATGATAGTTGCATAGTTAAAATTTGAAGTTCTTTTATTATATCTGTTATTTCTTTATGTGTGTTAAGCGTACCTAGTCTTAGAGACTAGGTGCAATCATGATATCCTATGGAGGGAGATTGGGGTCGTGACACAAAGCTCCATACTACTTTCAGTCCATTATTTAGTTTTGTTACTTCCTGAGTTGGTTGTACTCACGCTACACCCTGCACTTTGTGTGCAGATCGAGGTATTTCTGGACACGGTGGGTATTGATCTCTTTGCACAGCTTGATCGTTTGGAGATTCCAAGGTAGCTGCACGGCGTTCACAGACCTTGTCTCTCCTTCCCTATCTTTCAGCTTTATGTATTTAGTTTTAGTATTTGATAGATAGTATTTCTAGACTTGTGTTGTATAGACGCTCATGTACTCAGTGACACGCCGATGTTGGGAATTTCTGTATTGGGTTTTGACTTTCTATCTAGTTTTGAGGGTCTTGATGATTTACACATGTGTTATTCTTATTTTTCATTTAAAAGTGTTGGAAGTATTTTGAAGTGTCGGCTTGTCTAGTACCACGTTAGGCGCCATCACGACAGGCTAAGTTTGGGTCGTGACAAGTTGGTATCAGAGCCTACATTACATAGGTCTCTCGAGTCATGAGCAAGTTTAGTAAAGTTTGGCAGATAGATACAGAGACATCTGTACTTATCTTCGAGAGGCTGCCGAACGCTTAGAAACTTCACATTCTTGTATTCTTGTCATGCAAATTTGTTGATTCTGGTCACTAAATTTGTATTGTTCTATTCTCTCACAGATGGTGAGGACACGTGCTACCGGACAGGACGACCAACCACCAGTACCACCAGCTAGGGCCCCGAGAGGCCGAGATAACGATAGGGGCCACGGTAGGGGCAGAGGCGCACTTCGTACAACAGCTAGAGCAACACATGCAGATCTACTAGTTGCACCGGCTTAGGAGCAGGTTCCGGATGTGGTTGAGTTAGCGAGGCCAGCTCAGGAATAAGATGTCCCATTGTGATTCCAGGCCTTCAGGAGGCTTTGGCCCAGATATTGACTATTTACACTGGCATTGCTCAGGTAGTTACGGCTCAGGCCGCACCAGCTACTTCTCAGGCCGGGGGAGGTAATCATACTCCGGTCGCGCATACTCTAGAGCAGGTAGTGCAAGGACTTCAGATACCTGGGGTACTACCAGCCCAGTCGGTTGTAGCTTCTCAGGACCAGGTGGGTCCCGTTATGACTGATGATGAGCAGAGGAGATTAGAGAGATTTGGGAGACTCCAACTGTCACGACCCAACTGAAGGGTCATGACTAGCACCCGGGCCATACTTGCCGAGCACCAACGTACATTTTATCTAACCTTCCTTATTATCTTTAAGGGTCGACAAGATCAATATAAATAGTAGACATGGATCATGAACATCCAACAATGAAAGATAATGTCATGAACATACATAACATGGGAGGACAAGACTGTCAAGAAACTATATATAAGGTACGAGCTATCATGATGCCTCGAAAGACTATACAACAAAAATCAGCCGAAAAGGCATTCTAAACCATACATAAGTCGACACCTGTCTATGAGCCTCTAAAAGAACATAAGTGCTGCAACATTGTCGGAACAGGGCCCCGACATACCCATAAGGTCTATAACAAAAATGCATACCAAGACCACGGCAAGTCCGGAGAAGGGATCTCGCCAATAACCGCTGAACTGGACAGCCTACTGTGGTGGGGGAGCTACGTCTACCTGTCTATCAGGACCTGCAGCACGACATGCAGCGTCCACAAATAAAAAGGACGTCAGTACGAATAAAGTACTGAGTATGTGAGGCAAGAAAGCATAAGTAAGAACAGTAATGTAAACACGGATAGAGAATATACAACCTGTGACATCTGGGTACCTCTGAGGGCTACTGACATGAAATACATGTTACATATATATATATACATAAACTTTTAAAACATACGCCTTTGTGGGCATCACCATCATCATATCGTACCCGGCCATAATAGGCTCGGTAAAACGTACCCTGCCATCATAGGGCTCGGTAGAATCGTACCCGGCCACGTGGAGCTCGGTAAAACCCAACTGATTAGTGGTTGCACAATAGGTGCCGTACCCGGCCGACTATAGCGCGGCTCGGTAGAGTAAAATAGATACATATATATGATGCATGCTGGACTCATTGGGAATCACATTTTGAACCTTTCGGAGTGACATAAGGTTGGTATCCTTCGTACACATTATTAGGATTAACTCTTCATCAAGAATCTTATAAGAATCAGGAACTACCAACAACATTGATAATATAAGAATAAGAGAAGTAACATCAATATCAATCGTTTCATAAGAAGGGCAGCAATGTAAGTACTGCTAGCTTCTAAGAGTAGAGTATCTTTGGGAGCTCGTCATTACATTATGTACAATCGGAGTCGTGCAAAAGAATGAAGGGGATAGCGTCACATACCTTGTATATACTGCCCAACCTCAAGCTATGCAAATGTCACGACTCCTTCGTCTACAATAAGACAAATGACACTATCATTATCATTTAAGCGTCGTAACTATTATGTATCGACCACAACCTATTTTACGATGAAACGGACAGCACCTCCCCTATTTATATGACTTCCCACAAGTCAATACAATCACCAAACAGCCCAAACAACATCATTAATAATCATATTGAGCCTCCAAAATAGTCCACCAACCAACAACATTACTACCAAGCTTTTCGATATATATTTCACAAGTTCTAGCTTCAACGACTTAGCTGCAACTTGGATAATCTTAAATATATATAGAGTAAGAGATTCTTTACCTTTAAACAGAAAGAACAACTCCAATTTGACCTTAATTTTCCACGAAATATCCCTTCAATTCTGCCACAAGAACATGGAAGCGAAACTAGCAATTAATTCGGGTTTTTCGGCACTAGAATTACTTTAGAAGACTTGAAATCACCTAGGGTTGATATTAAAAACTTGAAGGTGTATTTACAGGACATAAAACACTTAAAACAACCTCCCACACGAGCTGGAACAACACAAAAATCAGCAACAACAAGAAGAACAAGAAACTTACTAGCGCCACGGGATTCCCGACATTTGATTTGTGTTGTTTGCCCTTTGTTTGGGTCTTGGATCATGAGAGAACCTTGAGAGACTGTTTTTAGGGTTATAAGGTCTGAATATACTGAAAAATAATGACTTAAAACGGGGTTGAGGTATCTTATATATGTCCATATGTCTTAAACCGCCTTTGTGGGCCCTATAGAGAGCAGCTTGGCGCACTCTCGCAAAAACACGAATATCTCTCTATTCCGAGATCGTATCGATGAACGGTTTAATGCGTTGGAAACTAGACTCATAGATATTCAATTTGATAGGTAGATCACCCCATAATTCCAAGCACATTGGGAGAAAAATGCAGTAACATTTGACCTAAAGTTTAAGTAAAATTATAAACCTAAGTTGCGACAACTTTTATCGACTTTTGTTTCATAACTCGCTTGACTTCAAGACTTATGATGCGGATATTATATGATTCAAATACATTAAAACAAGACCTCTTGGGACAATTAATCACCTCTAGTGTTACCCGAAAATACGGGTTACAACATCCTTGATTCGTTTAACTTCAAATACTTGTTAACCACTCTTATACACCCTTGTATCGTTTAAGACCAATAGGATTAACTTCTTATCATCTCAAAGATAATCTCTTCTTGGATTTACGTCGACTAAATTACGGCGTGATCTATGGTATGCGAATTTGGGTTGTAACACCCTCTCCCCCTTAGGAACATTCATCCTCGAAAGGGTTTATGGGGTGTCTAACTCATTGTGGATTCCGACGGAGATTTCTGGCTGAGTTTCCCCTATAAAATGGACACTAGCCAAACTTGCAAGCAGTTAAACCTAACCTATGGCCTTACAAGACTATACAAAGCATTATGGATATGTACATTATCTGCATATTACCATTTTGTATTAAAAAAAGGAGTATTCACAAGCTATTGCTTACCTCATAGAGCCGTTTCACCTTATAATGCATCCTTCTTTCCCCCGGCATCCTCGTTATCTTCACTCTGGAATAGGTAAGGGTATTTAGACTTCATCTCCTCTTCTGCTTCCCATGTCATTTCTTCTATATTCTTGTTCCTCCATAATACTTTCACGGAAGCTACATCCTTTGTTCTCAGCTTGCGGACTTGTCGATCTAATATAGCCACTGGCACTTCATCATATGATAGATCCTTTGTAACTTGTACATCTTTGATAGGGACGACCCGAGAAGGGTCTCCAATACATTTACTCAACATAGATACATGGAATACCGGGTGGACAAATTCTAATTCAGATAGCAATTCTAACTCGTAAGCAACCTGTCCAATTCGTCGAAGAATTTTGTACGGCCCAATATACCGCGGACTCAACTTACCCTTCTTCCCAAAACGCATAACACCCTTCATCGGCGAGATCTTCAGGAAAACCCAATCACCAACCTCAAATTCCAGATCACGACGTCGGACGTCGGAATAAGACTTTTGCCTGCTTTGTGCCGTCCTCAGTCTCTCTTGTATCACTTTCACCTTCTCAATGGCTTGGTGAATCAAATCTGGCCCATATAATTCTGTCTCACCGACTTCGAACCATCCAACTGGTGATCTACATCTCCTCCCGTACAGTGCCTCATACGGGGCCATTTTAATACTGGAATGGTAGCTATTATTGTAGGCAAATTCTATAAGTGCCAGATGGTCATCCCAATTCCCCTTGAAATCTAGAACACATGCTCGTAGCATATCTTCAAGCGTCTGGATGGTACGTTCAGCCTGTCCGTCAGTCTGCGGATGGAATGCAGTGCTGAGATTTACTTGTGTGCCTAAACCCTTCTGAAAAGACCTCCAAAAGTTAGCCGTAAATTGAGCTCCTCGGTCTGATATAATAGATACCGGCACACCATGAAGCCTAACAATCTCCTTGATATACAACTTCGCATAATCTTCAGCCGTGTAAGTTGTCTTAACTGGCAGAAAATGGGCAGATTTTGTAAGTCGATCAACTATCACCCAGATGGAGTCAAACTTATGATAAGAGCGAGGTAATCCAATAATGAAGTCCATATTAATCACCTCCCATTTCCAGGTCGGAATCTCTATATTCTGAATCAATCCACTAGGTTTCTGATGCTCGATCTTTACTTGTTGACAATTAGGACACTGGGCTACAAATTCTGCAATAGACTTCTTCATGTTATCCCACCAATACTGCTCCTTAACGTCATGATACATATTTGTCGAGCCAGGATGGATAGAATATCGGGACTGGTGAATCTCAATCATAATCTTCTCTCGCAACCCTGCCACACTAGGTACACATAATCAGCCCTGGTATCTCAGTGTCCCATCTCCTCCGATCTTGAAAGCTGTAATCTTACACTGCTGAATTCCCTCTCTCAATCTTACTAAGGTAGGATCTTCATATTGCCGTGCTTTTACCTCGGCTACCATATGGGGAGCATACCTTGCTAAAGAATCAAACTGTATACTATACTCTCGTACACTCATATTACCCTGTCGAAGGTTTAAGAACTTATCAGCTCTAGCTCGTCGTATCTCAACTGGCAAGTAGTGACGAAGAAAGGCCTCAGAAAATTCCTTCCACATGGCTGGATGAGCGTTCGGACCCCTAGATCTCTCCCAACTATCATACCAGAAAACCGCTAAATCCTGTAACCGATAAGAAGCCAACTCTACTGCCTCCGTATCACTAGCATGCATAACCCGCAATGTACGATGAATCTGATCAATAAATGTTTGTGGCTCCTCCTTGGGGTCTGATCCGGTAAACACTGGAGGGTCTAGATTAATAAAATCACGAACTCTCGCACTAACCGGTTTATCAACAGCACCGGTATTCTGCCTCTGAGCCTGAGCAGCTACCAAGCTAGTTAACAATTGCACCGCACTGCGCATATCGTGGTCTGTAGTGCTAGACGAAGGAACTGGATGTACTGGGTGCCTCCTAATATCCTCTGGAGGAGACGGAGAGGTATGAGACGGCATCTCACTCTGAGCCTCACTTTAGCCTGCTCTGGCTGGAGGCACCTGAATGTTACCCTCTCCCACAGCTGTATCAAGCCGTTTACTAATTGCTTGCTTCCTAGTCGAAGGCATCGCTGAAAGAAAATAAGGTGAATATTAGATATGAACACTTACTACTCAACTCTACGCATGATCTAGATTCAGGAAGAAGGTAACAACCCTAGATGTCATGTAGCCTCCTGATTATAAATGTGGCGCGCTACACATCCATAATCAAAACTCTACTAGACACGGCTCATAGACATCCCCTAGGATAGACTTGCTCTGATACCAAGTTTGTCACGACCCAACTGAAGGGTCATGACTAGCACCCGGGCCATACTTGCCGAGCACCAACGTACATTTTATCTAACCTTCCTTATTATCTTTAAGGGTCGACAAGATCAATATAAATAGTAGACATGGATCATGAACATCCAACAATGAAAGATAATGTCATGAACATACATAACATGGGAGGACAAGACTGTCAAGAAACTATATATAAGGTACGAGCTATCATGATGCCTCGAAAGACTATACAACAAAAATCAGCCGAAAAGGCATTCTAAACCATACATAAGTCGACACCTGTCTATGAGCCTCTAAAAGAACATAAGTGCTACAACATTGCCGGAACAGGGCCCCGACATACCCATAAGGTCTATAACAAAAATGCATACCAAGACCACGGCAAGTCCGGAGAAGGGATCTCGCCAATAACCGCTGAACTGGACAGCCTACTGTGGTGGGGGAGCTACGTCTACCTGTCTATCAGGACCTGCAGCACGACATGCAGCGTCCACAAATAAAAAGGACGTCAGTACGAATAAAGTACTGAGTATGTGAGGCAAGAAAGCATAAGTAAGAACAGTAATGTAAACACGGATAGAGAATATACAACCTGTGACATCTGGGTACCTCTGAGGGCTACTGACATGAAATACATGATACATATATATATATACATAAACTTTTAAAACATACGCCTTTGTGGGCATCACCATCATCATATCGTACCCGGCCATAATAGGCTCGGTAAAACGTACCCGGCCATCATAGGGCTCGGTAGAATCGTACCCGGCCACGTGGAGCTCGGTAAAACCCAACTGATCAGTGGTTGCACAATAGGTGCCGTACCCGGCCGACTATAGCGCGGCTCGGTAGAGTAAAATAGATACATATATATGATGCATGCTGGACTCATTGGAATCACATTTTGAACCTTTCGGAGTGACATAAGGTTGGTATCCTTCGTACACATTATTAGGATTAACTCTTCATCAAGAATCTTATAAGAATCAGGAACTACCAACAACATTGATAATATAAGAATAAGAGAAGTAACATCAATATCAATCGTTTCATAAGAAGGGCAGCAATGTAAGTACTGCTAGCTTCTAAGAGTAGAGTATCTTTGGGAGCTCGTCATTACATTATGTACAATCGGAGTCGTGCAAAAGAATGAAGGGGATAGCGTCACATACCTTGTATATACTGCCCAACCTCAAGCTATGCAAATGTCACGACTCCTTAGTCTACAATAAGACAAATGACACTATCATTATCGTTTAAGCGTCGTAACTATTATGTATCGACCACAACCTATTTTACGATGAAACGGACAGCACCTCCCCTATTTATATGACTTCCCACAAGTCAATACAATCACCAAACAGCCCAAACAACATCATTAATAATCATATTGAGCCTCCAAAATAGTCCACCAACCAACAACATTACTACCAAGCTTTTCGATATATATTTCACAAGTTCTAGCTTCAACGACTTAGCTGCAACTTGGATAATCTTAAATATATATAGAGTAAGAGATTCCTTACCTTTAAACAGAAAGAACAACTCCAATTTGACCTTAATTTTCCACGAAATATCCCTTCAATTCTGCCACAAGAACAAGGAAGCGAAACTAGCAATTAATTCGGGTTTTTCGGCACAAGAATTACTTTAGAAGACTTGAAATCACTTAGGGTTGATATTAAAAACTTGAATGTGTATTTACAGGACATAAAACACTTAAAACAACCTCCCACACGAGCTGGAACAACACAAAAATCAGCAACAACAAGAAGAACAAGAAACTTACTAGCGCCACGGGATTCCCGACATTTGATTTGTGTTGTTTGCCCTTTGTTTGGGTCTTGGATCATGAGAGAACCTTGAGAGACTGTTTTTAGGGTTATAAGGTCTGAATATACTGAAAAATAATGACTTAAAACGGGGTTGAGGTATCTTATATATGTCCATATGTCTTAAACCGCCTTTGTGGGCCCCATAGAGAGCAGCTTGGCGCACTCTCGCAAAAACACGAATATCTCTCTATTCCGAGATCGTATCGATGAACGGTTTAATGCGTTGAAAACTAGACTCATATATCTTCAATTTGATAGGTAGATCGCCCCATAATTCCAAGCACATTGGGAGAAAAATGCAGTAACATTTGACCTAAAGTTTAAGTAAAATTATAAACCTAAGTTGCGACAACTTTTATCGACTTTTGTTTCATAACTCGCTTGACTTCAAGACTTATGATGCGGATATTATATGATTCAAATACATTAAAACAAGACCTCTTGGGACAATTAATCACCTCTAGTGTTACCCGAAAATACGGGTTACAACATCCTTGATTCGTTTAACTTCAAATACTTGTTAACCACTCTTATACACCCTTGTATCGTTTAAGACCAATAGGATTAACTTCTTATCATCTCAAAGATAATCTCTTCTTGGATTTACGTCGACTAACTTACGGCGTGATCTATGGTATGCGAATTTGGGTTGTAACACCCTCTCCCCCTTAGGAACATTCGTCCTCGAATGTAAGGGTTTATGGGGTGTCTAACTCATTGTGGATTCCGACGGAGATTTCCGGCTGAGTTTCCCCTATAAAATGGACACTAGCCAAACTTGCAAGCCTTATGAGAGCCGCAGACCAGTCGGTACAGCACCACTTACATGGTGTGAGTTCTACGTTCTCTTCTTAAAGAAGTTCGTGTCGCAGTCTCGCAGGGAAGAGCTGCGCAGACAGTTTGAGCAGCATGGTCAGGAGGGCATGTCTGTGACCCAGTACGAGATGAATTTTTCAGAGTAAGCTTGTCATGCAGTTTGGTTGGTTCCCACTGATAGGGATAGGATTAGGAGGTTCATTGATGGCCTCACATATCAGTTGCGATTGCTTATGACTTGGGAGAGGGTATCTGGTGCTACTCTCGACGTGGTAGTTGATATTGCTCGACAAATAGAGATGGTCTGTAGTCAGTAGCGTGAGGAGAGGGATGCCAAGAGGCCTGGAGGTTCGGGTGGTCCCAATGGTGTTCATTCTGGGGGACAGCCTTACAACAACAGGGGTCATCGTTCTAGGCCCGCTCAGATGGCTCATCCAGTTCATCGTGGTGCATCATCCAGCCATGGTTTATACAGTGCTCATCAGAGTCATTAATCTCTCAGTGCCCTTCTAGCTTAGAGTTTGTCCCTCCTTCAGTTCAGGGTTCATCTGAACCGCGTGCTTCTAGCGGGTATTCTGGTTCTCAGAGTCCGCCTGAGTACTTGACGCCATTTTCAAAGAGGGTTTTTTTTGAGTGTAGAGATTTGGGTCATATAATGAGATATTGCCCCCGCCCTTTGGGAGGTCCAGCTCAGTAGAGGAGTCAGATTATCACTTCAGCACCAGTTACTTCCCCACCCGGCCAACCGGCTCGGGATGGGGCTCAGTCAGCTAGGGGTCACCCAAGAGGGGGAGGCCGATCAGGTGGTGGTTAGGCCCGATTCTATGCTATTCCTGCCAGGCTAGACACTGTTGCTTCAGGTGTAGTGATCACAGGTATTGTCTCAGTATACCAAAGGGATGCTTCTATACTATTTGACACTAGTTCCACTTATTCGTATGTATCATCATATTTTACTCATTATCTGGATATGCCCTGTGAGTCCTTAGTTTCTTCTGTTCATGTATCTATGCTAGTGGGCAACACTGTTGTTTTGGGCCGTGTATATCAGTTGTGTGTAGTGACAATTGGGGATTGGAGACTAGAGTTGATCTCTTATTGCTTAGTATGGTTGATTTCGACGTGATCTTGGGTATGGATTGGTTGTCTCCATGTCATGCTGTTCTAGATTGTCTCGCTAAGACCGTGACGTTGGCAATGCCGGGGTTGCCAAGGATTGAGTGGAGATATTTTCTAAACTATGTTCGCAGCAGAGTGATTTCATATTTGAAGGCCCAACTGATGGTTGCGAAGGATTTTTTATCTTATTTGGCCTTTGTGGGGGATGTTGGTGCTGATACTCGTACTATTGATTCTGTTCTGGTGGTGCGAGACTTTCCGGATGTGTTTCCTACAGACCTGCTGGGCATGCCGCCCGACAGGAATATTGACTTTGGTATTGACTTGGTGTCGTGCACTCAGCCCATTTCTATTCCTTCGTATCGCATGGCACCAGCCGAGTTGAAGGAATTGAAAGAGTAGCTTCAAGATCTTCTTGATAAGGGGTTTATTAGGCCTAGTGTTTCACCTTGGAGTGCACCGGTTCTGTTTTTAAAGAAAAAGGATGGTACTGTGCGGATGTGCATCGACTATAGGCGGTTAAACAAAGTTACAATCAAGAATAATTATCCTTTTTCGCATATTGATGATCTATTTTACCACCTTCAGGGAGCGAGAGTGTTCTCTAAGATTGATTTGAGGTCTGGTTACCACCAGTTGAAGATTCGAGACTCGGATATTCTTAAGACAACATTCAAGACTCGTTATGGTCATTATGAGTTCCTTGATATGTCTTTTGGGCTGACCAACGCCCCAGCATCATTCATGCATCTGATGAACAGTGTATTTCAGCCTTACCTCGTCTCATTTGTCATAGTATTCATTGATGATATCTTGGTGTACTCACGTAGCCAGGAGGAGCATGCCCAGAATTCGAGGATTGTGTTGCAGCTGTTGAGGGAGGAGAAGCTTTATGCCTAGTTCTCCAAGTGTGTGTTTTGGCTTAGTTCAGTGGTGTTCTTGGGGCACGTGGTGTCAAGTGAGGGGATTCAGGTGGATCTGAAGAAGATTGAAGTGGTTAGAGTTAGCCCAGACCGTCCTCAGCTACGACGATTATGAGCTTTCTAGGCTTGGCCGGTTATTTTTATTGCTTCGTGGAGGGTTTCTCGTCAATTTCATTGCCTTTGACCAAATTAACCCAGAAGGGTGCTCCTTTTAGGTAGTCGGATGAGTGTGAGGAGAGCATTCAGAAGTTCAAGACTGCCTTGACCACAACTCCAGTTCTAGTTTTGCCTTCAGCTTCAGGCTCTTATACAGTGTATTGTGATGCTTCTCGGATCGATATTGGGTGTGTCTTGATGCAGGGAGGGAGAGTGATTGCTTATGCTTCGCATCAGTTGAAGCCCCATGAGAAGAACTACCATGTTTATGATTTGGAGTTGGCTGCCATCATTTATGCATTGAAGATTTGGAGGCATTATCTCTACGGTGTGTCTTGTGAGGTATTTACGGATCATCGGAGCCTTCAGCACTTGGTCAAACAAAAGGATCTAATTTTTAGGCAGCGGAGATGGTTGGCGTTGATAAAGGACTATGATATCAGTATTCTGTATCATCCCGGGAAGGCCAACATGGTGTCCGATGCCTTGAGTAGAAAGGCAGTGAGTATAGGTAGCCTTGTATTCATTCCTGGTCGTGAGAGACCGCTTGCAGTTGATGTTCAGGCCTTGGCCAACCAGTTCGTGAGATTAGATGTTTCGGAGCCTAGACGGGTTCTAGATTGTGTAGTTTCTCGGTCTTCCTTACATGATCGCATCAGAGAGTGCCAATATGATGATCCCCATTTGCTTATCCTTAAGGACACGGTTCAGCACGGTGTTGCCAGAGATGTTACTATTGGGGATGATGGGTTGTTGAGGATGTAGGGTTGGATTTGTGTGCCTAATGTAGATAGGCTACTGAGTTGATTCTTGATAATGCCCACATTTTGCGGTATTCCATTCATCCGGGTGCTGTGAAGACGTACCAGGACTTGAGGCAGCTCTATTGGTATAGAAGAATGAAGAAGGATATAGTGGGGTTTGTATCTCAGTGCCTTAACTGTCAGCAGGTAAAGTATGAGCATCAGAAACCAGGTGGATTGCTTCAGAGGCTAGAGATTCCAGAGTGGAAATGAGAGCGGATCACCATGGATTTTATAGTTGGGCTCCTACGGACTTCGAGGAAGTTTGATGCCATTTGGGTGATTGTGGATCAGCTGACCAAGTCCGCGCACTTCATTCCAGTTGGGACTACTTATTCTTAAGAGCGATTGGCTAAGATTTACATACGCGAGATTGTTCGCCTTCACGGTGTGCCAGTGTCTATTATTTCAGATCAGGGCATGCAGTTTACATTGAAGTTTTGGAGAGCTGTGCAGCGAGAGTTGGGAACCCAGATTGAGTTGAGTACAACATTTCACCCTCAGACAGACGGACAGCTCGAGCGCACTATCCAGATATTGGAGGATATGCTACACGCTTATGTCATTGATTTTGGGGGTTCTTGCGATCAGTTTCTACCGCTCGCATAGTTTGCCTTCAACAACAACTATCAGTCGAGCAGTCATATGGCTCCATATGAGGCTTTGTATGGGATATGGTGTCGATCTCCATTGGGTTGGTTTGAACCGGGTGAGACTAGACTATTGGGTCCTGACTTAGTTCAGGATGGTTTGGACAAGGCTAAATTGATTCAGGATTGGCTTTGCACGGCGCAGTCTAGACAAAAGAGTTATGCTTGTAGGAAGGTTTGTGATGTTACTTTCATGGTTGGGGAGAAGGTACTACTCAAGATTTCACCCATGAAGGGTGTCATGAGATTCGGGAAGAAGGGCAAGTTGAGCCATTAGTATATGGGGCCGTTCGAGGTACTGCAGAGGGTCGGAGAGGTGGCTTACAAACTTGACTTGCCACTTAGTTTGTCGAGTGTGAATCCAGTGTTTCATGTTTCTATGCTCCGGAAGTATGTTGGTGATCCGTCTCATGTTTTGGATTTTAGCACGTTTCAGTTGGATGGTGATTTGACTTATGATGTGGAGCCGGTGGCCATTTTGGATCGGCAGGTTCAAAAGTTAAGGTCAAAGAACATAGTTTCAGTGAAGGTGTAGTGGAGAGGTCAGCCAGTTGAGGAGGCTACTTGGGAGACCAAGCGGAAGATGCGGAGCAGATATCCACAACTATTGGAGACTCCATGTACGTTTCTAGACCTGTTCGAGGACGAACGTTTATTTAAGAGGGAGAGGATGTAACAACCCGACAGGTCATTTTGTATCCCCATTTCCCCATTTACTGCTCATTTTGTGCTTTATAGCTATTAGGTGACTTGCTAGGATAGTCGGTTCGGATCCGGAGAGATTTCGGAATGAATTGAGGTACTTAGTCTCAAAGTTGGAAGCTTAAGTTAAAAAGGTTGACCAGATGTTGACTCATGTTTAAACGACTGCAGAATGGAGCTTTGGTAGTTACATTAGCTCTATTGGGTGATTTTGGACTTACAAGCATATTCGGATTGTGATTCAGAGGTCCGTAGAGGAACTAGACTTGAAATGGCAAAAGTTAGAAATTTGGAAGTTTGACCGAGAGTAGACTTGGTGGATGCCGGGCTCGGATTAGGGTTCCGTAGTTGGAGTAGGTCTGTGGTGTCATTTGTGACTTGTGTACAAAATTTGAGGTCAATCGGACGTGATTTGATGGGTTTCGGTATCGTTCGTAGAAGTTGGAATTCCTTAGTTTTCATTAGGCTTGAATTGGGGTATGATTCATGTTTTTGATGTTATTTGATGTGATTTGAGGGCTCGACTAAGTTATTATCGTGTTTTAGGACTTGTTGGTATAATAGGTTGAGGTACCGGGGCCCTCGGGTTGATTTCGGATGGTTAACGGATTAAAACAAGACTTGGTGCATTGCTGAAGCTGGGAGTCTGCTGGTGTAATCGCACCTGCGGATTTTTTATCACAGGTGCGAGCTCGCAGAAGCGGAAAGGAGAGAGTGGGTTAGTGGCCGCAGGTGCAAGGGAAATTTTGCACCTGCGTGATCGCAAATGCGGACGAGGGATTGCAGAAGCGATGGTGTCCGCAGAAGCGGACTGCTTCTCGCAGAAGCAAGTCCGCAAAAGAGGAAGCACGATCGCAGAAGCAGAGGCAGTGGAGCCTTGGTAGGACTGCATAAGCGGTGGATTTTCCGCAAAAGCAGAACCGCAGATGCGGTTAAGTTTCCGCAGGAGCAAAAAGGCTGGACAGAATGTTAAATTCAAGTGTTCGCGATATTCCTTCATTTTGAACATTTCAAGCTTTGGATTGGGCAATTTTTGAGAGAATTCTCTAGGGGTTTCTTGAGTAAGTCACTTGTGTTCATTTTTAATCAATAATCTTGTTTCCCATTTAATTTCCCACCTAGTTTGTGCGTATTAATGGTGGAATTTGGGAAGTTGAGGCTAGGGATTTGGAGAGTTTGATTTGGGGTTTTGGGTGGCAATTTGGTGTCGGATGGGCTTTCGGGTTTTGTGACTTTTATCATATTTCGAGACGTGGGATTGGGGGGACAATTTTTGAGTTGACTTTTGATTAATAACTAAGTGTTTTCTTATGGAATTATGTCCCTTAACTCGTGTTGATTGTATCGAACTGTTTGTGGCTAGATTAGAGGCATTTGGAGGCCGATTCACGAGGCAAGAGCGTGTTGGAGTAGGAATTTGTATGGTTTGAGGTAAGTAACAGTTCTTAATTTGGTTCTGGTATGAAACCCCGTAATATGTGTCATGTGATTGGTTTTAAGGTGACGCATACATGCTAGGTAACAGGCGTGTGGTCGTGCACCATAGAAATTATGACTTGGTCATGGAACTGAATAGTTGAAAAATCTGTTGGTAGCCGTATATTCTCCATGTGTTATAGAAATTGAACTGCAAATCATGTTAGAAATCATGTTTAGAATATGTGTTGGCACTGTAGGGACCCACAGAGGTCGTGTCTATTTTGAATTATCTGCTAAATTGTTGTTTTGTACTCAGTCATAGTTTTACTTGCATATTACATCTCAGTCTCTATTGTTCATTATTGATACATTATATTGTTGCTGTTTGGGCTGATTATCATGATTACTAAGAGCCCGAGAGACTGGAGAGGTTGATGATTGAGTGAGGCCGATGGCCTGATTTTGTGATGATATTATGGGATCGGGCTACACGCCGCAGCATGTTTTATTGATTTGTGCCATGATTGGTGTCACGCCCCGAACCTAGGGGGCGAGACCGGCACCCGGTGCCTCACCTATCCTTGCGTACCAACTTGCGACTAAGGGACTCTGAACATATAATGACATACTTTCTCCATGGGCCACATTGTAAGACAATTGCGAATGCGGACTAAACATCAATATAATGCTGGGCCGACAAGGCCGTCATAACTACTACAGCTGGCAAACCAACAAAATATACATAAAAGGCCTACAAGCCCAACATACTGCACTAACTGACAGGATATGTCTACTAGCCTCCACTGATGGATATACTATGATCGGAACAGGGCTCCGACCTACTCATATCATATATACATATATACACAAGATGTACATAAAGCTCTAGACCCGGCAACTCCGAAGTGCATAGAGCTTACCGATCAAGATGAACTCGGGAAACACTTAATAATGAGGTCTACCCGTATGTCTGTCTGAACTTGCAGGCATGAAATGCAGCGCCCCCAGAAAAGGGACGTCAGTACAAAATAATATACCGAGTACGTAAGGCAATATACTGAAAGCTGAAACTGAACTGATAATATAATAACTAAAAGTAACTGGGAGTCAAAGATAATCTGAAGATATGCTCACCTGCTGATACTGACTCAACTCTCTCAATATAGTAAGTAAAATAGTTGTCCAACCTTATAAAGATAGATATATATAACTGCTCTGTCATAGTAGGCTCGCTCATAGGCGCTCGGCCATACTAGGCTCTGTATCTCGGCCATGCTGGGCTCGTTCACAGGCTCTCGGCCACAGTAGTCTCGGTAAATAACTTACCATCTGATCAGAGGTTGCCCAATAGGGGCTTGCCCATCGATTATAGCTCGATGGTAGTGAAAATACTGTAATACTGTATATATAGACTCTCTGCCCTCTTGACTAGAAAAAAACAATACTCAATTGAATATGAAGTCCCGATAAGGGAGAATACTGTAACTTATGAGACAATACTGCCCTCTTGTGAGTACGAAGCTCCCACCGGATAGTATATGCACCAGAGGTGCAAGTATTATAATAGATCTTCGCGTTATGGACGTGAATTATACTTATATGGACGGGAGTCATGAAAGAGATAGAAGGTACGATGCAAGATTTTAAGGTAGTAAGGTAAAGGTGAAAAACGTACGAAATACTCAAATGCAGAAGGTTGTGAATAGTCCATACTTCAGATAAAAGGCTAGAAGCGCGAGGATTCAATATCCAGGAATGATAGAGGCATTGTCAGTAGCATATTTTCCAGCCTATGGTTTCTAGGTATCGAGAGATCTAGTTAAGAGAGTAGAAGAAGAGTTTGGGACCATGTGATGTCTCGCTTGATGTTCCAGAATAACGTAAGGGAATCTATGATGCACGCAAGTTGAAGAAAGATTACGAGCCGTTTAAATGAATATGTGTAGGTTGCAAGCTAAAGTATGGTAAAGCGACAAGGTTTTAGGAAGACAGGAGTAAGGATAAGAAAGGGCAAGTGAGAAGGTGATGAGAATGGATAAGTGCTCAAGATTAAGCCCATGAAAACAAGAGAGCCGATGGTTTCTCTAAGTTATAGAAAGTTCAGTATTGCCTGAATGAACTCAAAAGAGTCTAAGACTAGTAGCATTTAGAGGAGATGGAATGCTACCCTGGTAGTAGAATGAAGGTGTAATTGTGATAGATGAAGGATGGCATTTGGGCCTTCAATTGAGTAATGATTTCATGAATTGTACAGGATTTAAATACCCACATAAGGTAAAATCACATTGGGATGCTATGAAATACGATTATGGAAGTATAGTATCGTATCGCCCCCACGTAGATCAAAACTATCACTTCAAATATTCCACGATGAAACGTGAACCCTAGCGGCAGTGTTACATAAGACATCAAGTTATCAGTGATAGATGATACCTCAACATTAAGGTTAATCGGCAATGGATGGACAACAAACACAAAGTATAAGGTGAGATTAGGCCGTCATTTTAAAGATGAACGGTAATAAAGAAGCATTAAAGGACATAGATTTATATATATATAGGATAAGCAAAAAGAGTAACCCGGAGTTTCGTAGCAGACCTCAGTAACGATAAATCAAAGTAAGAATTATGGCAGTAAAGTCATACAGATGGATAAACGGATCTATGAAATAAGGTATAGCCGTATTCGTAAGTTCAACAAAGTAGGGAGTGAAGAACTTCAGTATACCTATGAGATGCCCAGAGAGACATCTTGTCAAGCTCTGTATAGTTTTACAAAGTGAGGCTTAGAGATTTTCCAAAAGCTGGAGAAAAAAGGGGAAAGTCGCATAGGCGCACTTACAAGATCGAAGTCGCTGTATGATAGAAGGTAACAACAATTACGAGATTGGAAGGATTCCGACCGTAAGTCATGGTGTGAGAAAGAGGCCTAAAGAGGTGAATGCCCTGGCCTTTGAAATTATTCACAGAACAGTTGCCTAGATGGCAAGGAGAGTACTAAAGTATTCAAAAGGCATAAGTCAAGAAAATGATAAGTGCATCAGTCAACATTCGAGGACAATGTTCCAAAGGGGGGGAATGATGTTACACCCCATGTTTTCGTGCGTGAAAGTATGCCATAAGTAAATTGATATAAGCTCAGAAATGAGATGTTACCTTTCGCATTTTTGTACGTTAAAGTTTCGTCGTAAGCTAATCACGTAAGTTCGGGAATGAGATTATTTTGAGATTATAAGCATTATGCTATTTCAAACAAGTGATGAGTAAATTTGTGAAGGTGAGAGGATAAGCAAATCAAAGAATACGGACCGAGCTAAAATATCCGATATTTATGGACTAATGCCATACAAGGTACCACATGACCATGATAGTAAGGTGTATAAGGTATGTTAAAAGTGGGTAGTATTTTAAGTAATTTGAGATAATCCTTATATATGTGAATTATTGGATAATGGGGGAATTAACAAGTTAATTAATAATTAGCGGTTGATTAATTAAAGTCTTTTGGATAAAGACTAAGGCAAAATGTTGCAGCCACAAGGAAGTATATTAGGTGACTCTTGAATCACCTTGCAAGGTGGCAACACTTCAAGAGATGGGCACCTTATCTCTTTGATTAAAGAATGTCATCAAATCACTTCTTTAATGGACAAAAATAAAGATACTTAATGTTCAAGTTACGGATGAACTTCAACAAGAAAACTTATGCAATATTATGATCAAAATTGCAAAAATGAAGATATTTTACATCTACCAAGCAACGGATTTTTCAGCAAAAGAAGTTATACTACGTAATATTATAGTAAAGGGATTTTGTGATTTTAAGGGAGTATGGTGCTATCTTCCTCTAGAATATCATACGGATTTTTTCCTATTTCGATCCGTCGTTACGTGTTGTCGCAATCAACGGTGTTAAAGGAATTGTCAAGAGAATCGGTTCAGGTATGTTAAGGCTATGATCCAAATAATACAAATGAAACGAGCAAAATACGCAACTTTCATAAATGATTATATTCATAGAAATACTAGGGCTTTCTATATTCTTGATTCCCCATGTGAATTATAATTATATCTTCTGTTCATGGGTCTCAATAAAATACATATTTGATAAAGTTTATCCGGAAGGCATATTATTTTTATGACATTCCAAAAAATCTTATTAACGTATTTCTTATGCATTTCATGCATTTATACATGTACATTGACCCGTGACCAGATGGCGTTATATATGCGTATATATGTATATATATGTATATGGGATATGGGAAAAGGTTACGGCGTTATATAAGCACCACCACCTGATCAGCTGGTATACGTTGATGATTTTCCCATAGTGACCGAGATGATATGATGGGATGCCCTCAGAGGCTTGATGATGTTATGAATGCATATACCTATGCATGGTATGACATTTATATGCATATGCATGGCATTATAATATTAAATAATTCACAGAGCTATTTAGACTTACATGTCGAGTATTTTACTCTATGTTTCTCTCATGTCTATTATTTACTGATTTTCATTCCTTACATACTCGGTACATTATTTGTACTAACATCCCTTTTGCCTGGGGACACTGTGTTTCATGCCCGCAGGTCCCGATAGATAGGTCAAGAGTCCTCCAATTAGGCTATCAACTCAGCGGAAGTGTTGGTGCGCTCCATTTGCTCCGGAGTTGCTTGTTTGGTTAGTATGATTTAGACGTGCATTGTTTGGTATGGCGGGACTCTTTCCTGACCATTATGACAATTATGTATTCTTAGAGTCTTGTAGACAGATGTCATGTACGTAAAAGATTGTATGGCTTTGTCGGCCTATATTCAGTGTACGAGTGGTTATTTTGGTCTTATGGGCCCGTATGTCTTATGTATAAGTTGGTATTACCTGCTGTATTCTACTTATTTCAGGGCAGCCTCTCTGGATCAGTTATCTATGACAGTATGATACAAAAAGATACGTTATGTTGGTACTCAGTTGAGTACGGCACCGAGTGCCCATCGCGGCCCATCGATTTGGGTCGTGATAGGTTTTATGCTAGGATCTCTTGTGGTGAGCTTTGGGTAAGGAGCGTGGTGTTTTGGCAAGGAGAAGTGTCAAATTGAGGTTAATTCAGAAGGAACTCGGAGAAATAGGACATTTTGGTAGTAGGTTGGATCAACACGGTAATAGATATGATCGGTTCTTTTGTTACTTATGATGTGGTGAGTCTCTATAGGTGTTTTGTGGCAATACTATTGGGTTTGGCGACCTGCATGGCTTGGTTGAGTTAGAGAGATTCAGTTATGATAGCTTGGTTGTGTGCAAATGGGTTTCGAAGAGTCCTCGATGGTTTCTACCATGGTTTGAGATGGATATTTCCTACCAGCGTGAGGAGCATGTTGCGTATTATGATTTTCTCCTGGATGGGATCAAATGGAAGGTTTCTGACAGATCGGGTATGTATTCTGCTAGAGACTCATGGCTGATTATGATATTCTCGTGCTTTTCTTATGATGACATGATAGATGCGATGCGTCCTGTGGGATTATGATTTGATGTACAAGGTTATGGTTCAGTTTTGGAGAGAAGGTCGTGAATCTTGAACAATATAGATAGTTTCAGGAGATTAAATAAATGCTATTACTACTTGATATTGCCTGAGAAGAGTGCATAATTTAGAAAGGGCATTGTGTTTTGACTTATGGATGCTTCATTGGTATTGCGGTACTCGCCTGGTCGATTGACTGCTGATGTTCAGATTTTGCTATGTGGCATGAAAGAATTATAGAAGTATTTCTCATGGGGATGATTATGTATGAGGGATGTGTTAGTCATTCGAGTGGGGAGTTGGGATCAGCTATGGTGATTCATGTGTTTTATGGATTTGGAGGCTGGGAGTTCTCAGAAGTAGATGGTTTCGGGGTTGCAGACTGTGAATATGTGGCCAAAGTTAGCTAGATGGTAGTACGTGCTATGGTTAGGTCATTGTGGACTTTTGGAGGTCTATTTATCCATTTGGGGATGACCGGAGTTGATTTGGGGCCCATTGGTAGGCCCAATAAGGATGTGTATTCTCACCGGGTCGGATTTGTTGACTCATAACTGTTATTGCTAAAAGGTGTGTCATTCAGTTAGAGTTAAGCTTGTTCGTGTTCTAACATGTTCTATGTGTTACTCTTCTATGCTACGAGGGGTTGTGATTTGTTGGTTAAATGCACACCCCATGCGGTTCTGTTTGGGCCTTGTAGCGGAATTCGAGCAAGATTGTTATTGGGGTGTTGAATGGTTGATTGCGCCTTGGCTATGGTATTATCGGACTATTTTTGATCGTAGATTAATGAGTAGGACTGAAATTCCAAGTGCTCCTAGCTCAGAAACCACACACAGATAAAGACATGGATGCCCATAAAACTCATAAATAATAGACTATGAAATATACGTGACATACAATTCCTGTGTGCATTTTTAATCTTAATGAATCAAAGCAGTTTGTAAAATGCTACTTTTCTTTCTAAAATAAGTAAGACTACCTTTTCTTATCATACACCTTATGAATGAATGAATCTCAAAAATTAGACTCCTAAACTTGTGGTATATTGTTTTATTTGCTTTTCCATGGTTATGGACATGCACTTCGTGTACTTTATGTTGAATTGCGTGTGGTTGTTGATTTTGAGCATTGTTGCTTGAGGTATTTCATATGGACCGGTGTTTGGATGGGTCACGCATTGCAGTGGGGTTATGATGGGATATGATCCTTTGTGATAGATTCTTGTGTTTTAGTTCTACTGTGTGTGATGGGTTCTTAGCATTGCGTCGTGGTGGTGATTGTTGACCTTGTGAGACGATTCTCTTATGTGAGTCATTTTCCATTTTCGAGTGCATTTGAATTATTGGTGCACGGATTGCACGGTTTGTGTCTCTAGGTATTATTGGTGTGGCATATCAGTAGAATAGCTTGTATTTGATGAGATGATGTCTTTGGGCCTGAGGTGATTGCTATCGAATTTGATTACAGTATGTTTTGAAGAGTAATATCGGAGGTCATCTTAGAATTTGGGGCTATGGTTCTGGTTAGGCGAGAGGGCTCCATGACTTGTTGATATGATGATTGGTTGTGAGTTTCTGCGTGTTTCATTCATCATCGGCAGTGTACGGAGGTTTTTAACGAGGGTTTATTTGAGATGAGGTTTATTGCCGGTATTAGGTTTATTTTTAGCAGCTACTGTGGTCAGACATTATTGTTGTGAGCATCTGAGTTATGTGGTATATTAGGTGATTGCATCTTGGGCTATGGTTATGGCTTGATACAACTTATTCAGATTTATACAGTGTGTAGATGCGAGATTCGGGTCTTGTAAGGAATTTTGAATGTTGGAAATTTGGTTCTGATAGACTAAGGTTAAAGCAGTGATCTTCAGTTATGTTGTGTCGTTAGGCTTACTTGGATTGGGGTGACATGGGATCACCCTCGGGTATGTGCGTGGTAAGGTTACACAATGATTTGATGGCTTGGGAACAACTCTTGGCACGTTTGAGGACGAACGTATATTTAAGTGCGGGAGAAATTTCAGTCGCTTTGAGAAATTTCATTCTGTTTAGCTATTTGAAGTCTTGAGATGCATCGTATAAAGTATTGTTGCTTGTATGAATCGTCAGATCTGGTTTTCCAGGTTATTCGTAGTTGATTTGGAAGAATGATTCTCCACTAGGAAGCTTTAAGTTGGAAGTATCGACCGAGTTTGACTTTTGAGTATTCGACCTCGGATCGAAGTTTTGATAGTTCTGTTAGGTCCGGATGGTGATTTTGGACTTGGGCGTATGCCCAGATTCTTATTTGGATGTTCCTAGAAGGTTTCAACACTAATTGGCGAAAATTGGCAATTTGAAGGTTTTCAATATTCATAAGTTTGACCGGGAGTTGAATTTGATGATATTGGATTCAGATTGTGGTTCCAAAAATTTTAATAACTTCGTTATTTCATTTGGGACTTGTGCGCAAAATTTGAGTTCATTCCGAATTGATTTGATATGGTTCGGCATGAGTTTTGGAAGTTGAAAGTTCATTAATTTTGATTTGAGGTGCGATTCGGAGTTTCAATGTTATGCGTTATTTGAGGCCTCGAGTAGGTTCGTGTGAGGTTATAGGAATTTTTGGTATGTTCAAACGGGGTCCCAAGGGGATCGGGCGTGTTGTGGATTGATTTCGGACCATTTTTCTTCATTTTGGCATTGCTAGTTTCTGCTGAGTTCTAGGCATCTGGTTTCCTTAGTCACGATTGCGGAGCGTGTATCGCGATCGCGTAGAGTTGTTTTATGGCAGTGGAAAATTGTTCATTGCGTTCGTGAGTCTAGAGACATGTTCGCTAAGGTTGAGGCAATTGTTCAGCGCGTTCGCATAGAAGGAAGGAGGGCCTAATGATGTCAGGCATTTGCTCTTCGCGGTCGCGAAATGTGGAACGCAATCACGAAATGTGGAACGCGATCACGTAGCTCTAGAGGACTTGTAGCTGGTGGGATTTTTTCTACGTAAACGCGAGGGATTTTCCGCGTTCGCGAAGTGTAATAACTGGGCAGACTCTATTAAATCCCATTTCGAGGGTTAGAATCATTTTATCGTCTTTGGAGCTACGGAGCTCGGATTGAGATGATTTTTGAAGCGATTTTCACCACATGGATTGGGGTAAGTGTTATCTATTTGGTTTTGATTATATTTCATGAATATATCCTCGTTTTTTGGCATTAGGTTGACGATTTCAAAAGAGAAATTGGGGTTTTTTGTCTAAAATCTCATAAAGAGAATTTTTGAGTTTTGAGCATCGATACGGAGTCGCATTTGAGTGAAACTAGTATGTTTGGACTCGTAATGGAATGGGTTGTTGGATTCTATGAGTTTTGTCAGGTTCCGAGGTGCGGGACCTGGTTTGACATTTTGGTTTACTTTGGGCTTTTGATTAAAGATTCGACCTTTATCGATTGGGCTTGCTTCCTTTGGCATTGTTTGATGTTCTTGTATTACCTTTGTCTAGTTTCGAGCTATTCAGAGGTCGGTATGCACGGGATGTTATTTTTGGATTATCGTTTGGCTTGCTCGGTATTGGATTCGGCTTGTTCGAGGTAAGTAACACTTCTTAACTTGGTGATGAGGGTATGAACCCCTGAATATATGTGTTATGTGTTTGGTGTTGAGGTGACACACATGCTAGGTGTTGGGCATGTACCTTGTGAATTGTGACTCGGTTGATTCTGCGATACTTTATAGCTACCTAATCTTGTTTTTATCCATGAAATTTCAACATGCTAGAGTAATCGATCTGTGATCCATGTTAGAAAACATGTTTAGGCTATATGTTTATTCTGATTGGACTCATTGAGGTTATTTCTGTTGTTGAGTTATTTTCTTAAATTGCAATTAGATACATTGTCATATTCATTCATTTGCATAATATTTCTCAGTCTTGTGAGCATGAAAGATGGGAGAGATTTGTGAGCCTGAGAGACAGGAGAGATTGATGACTGAGTGAGGCCGAGGGCCTGTTTATGAGTGATGTTAATGGGATCAGGCTGCGTGCTGTAGCATGCCTTATATGCTTTATTATTATTGATGAGATCGGGTTGCATGCCGCAACAGGACATATTGACTTATATTAGCACTGCTGGAGTCTGACATACCAGTAGTGAGCCCATGTTTTATTTATTCATGATGGGATCGGGCTGCGCGCCACAGTAAGTGCTATACAATGCTGAGTGACTGAGTGTGCTAAGGGATTAAGCATGATGAGTGGGAGTGTGAGATAGTGAGATTGAATACTCTAAGAGTATGAGTACATGAGTTCATCACTGTGATGCATTGCATTGACATGTATATTTGATATACAGGCATAGAGATGCATTTCCTTATGCTACACGGTATTGTGCCATTCATGAATTCACATGCACATTGACATGTATGCATAGAGATGTACTTTCCTCATGCTACCTGTAATTGAAATATCTTATCTGTTGTTGAATGTTTTGGGGAAAATCATAGTTTTTTTGATATGCTCACATTTTGATGATTTCGGTGAAAGATTTGGGTTCTTACTCTTATACCCGAAAAGCATGCCTATTTTTTCTTAATAGTGAACGAGCTGAGCATCATATCTTTGAGTTGTTTCTTGTACTACTTTTATTATATTGTTATGAGTTGTTTTTGGCTTATAGTGTTGGACTCTAACCGTTGCCCAAGCTCGTCACTGCTTTTAAACTAAGGTTAAGTTTGTTACTTATTGCGTACTTGGTGTTGATTGTACTCATACTATACTTCTGCACCTTGCGTCCAGATTTTTAATGCTGATATTGATGTGTATACAGGAGCTGGCATTGAAGATATACCTGTGTTCTGGTCGTAGCCCCCTCTTGTTCTTGGTTGCTTTAGAATTTTAATTCTGTTCATGTATATTTCAAACAGATAATGTATTTATTTCATACCAGCTTTGTAATCTCGAAATCTTAGAAGCTCATGATTTGTACTACCAGTCCTTGGGAAGTTGTGTAAAAGTTCAGTCATTTCATCTTGTATTTTTCTCAGTAAATTTCATTTGAATTGGATTGTTGTTTATTGGCTTACCTAGTGGGTTGGGTTAGGTGCCATTACGACTGGTCGGATTTTGGATCGTGACAACTTTCTAGCAGAGCCACATAATTGCAAAAGGTAAGAAATTCTCGACTACACAATGAGATCATGTAGGCGTGCTATCTAGCAACATATAGAGATAGATCATGTTGAGCAAGTAGCAAAATAAGAATTTAGATCCTATAGGCATGTTTCCTACCCTTTCATGCATGAATTATAGTATCCCAGCCCCCCATTTTCACTAATTCCCATTATTCATCATTACAAATTATTATAGGCCCAAAAAAAATACAAAATCAAATAAATTTCCATAGGTCCAGCTGGACAACTACAGGCCCAATATAGATACAAATTAAATCAGGGATGCTTCTAGGCTTTCAACTAAACATGGAGCCTCATGTGGATGAGCAGGCCCATACTCCGGATAGCTGTTGTTATGCTTCAGCTCTCAGTACCAAAACTGGCCCAACAAACAAGCCCAAACAACTGCCTTTCTTACCCATTTGAATGCCAAACTAGCCGTACTAATACAAGTGACAAACTATGTGCTAGGCCAATTAAGAAACTTTGAAACCTAGGAACTTAACCCTTAAGGTTGTAGGGAACAGATGTTTCCAAACTAATGGCATACAAACAAGATCTCACAAAGTCTCAACAGGCATACACGACATACACATGCTATATTTCACAGAAAACAGGTTAGGAGATAGCAAGCCAGAGTTAAGCAGAATTTGCCAGCAAAGCATGGTTTAGAATTAACCTAAAGGGGACTATAGACATAAGAGTCGTAACAAGGAAATTTAGAGGAGTCATAATCATGAACAAAAGTAAGGAGCAATTATACAAAAAGTCTTTAAACACGAGACCCTAATGAATTACAACTAATTTACAGCCAAGTAGAATACCAAACAGACTAATGGACATGGGAAAACAATCACTTAATTTGAACATGAGCGACTTAACATATTGAGTATCAGGCAGATTTCGGTCATAACACAAAGGTTTAAGTCTTAGAGAAGGTACAAGGACTCATGGTAGGTGAAATATATCAACTCCAGACTAACATGCCAAACAAACAACATGACTATCCCAGTTGACCATATAGGAAGAACATGTTGGATATATTGGGATTCCTCATAGCAGTCTTAAGCAATCAGAGAGCACATAATGATAGCACAACATTAGAGTTTACAAATAGCGAAGAGACCTAGTTGGGATAGTAACGGCATGTAGATTCCTTATGAATTAACTCTAAGAAAATAGCATATCGTACATGAAGGACTCAGCAGAAAGTAGTTCATCTGGACAGATTCTAGGCCTGAATTAGTTCCTCATAAGAATATAAGGCATAGACTCATAACAAATAACAGATAAAAGTAACCAACTATACATAAACATAATGGTTAGAAATCATTCGGGTTGGACACATGTGATGGACATACATTAAGGCTAGTAGGAGAGCATATTAGGCTTAGCATTTGGACAGTTTTGTCACATGATTTGCAGAAAAACATCAAGTTATGCATAAATGATTCAGTAGGAAGAGATTAAAGCAATTCTGAGGAGGAACATAGTTCCTAAGGGTGTTAGTACAAGAAATCAAAACAAGGTGCAATAAACATCAATCAGGCAAACATATAAAACTATATAATGGTATTAAGACAAGCAGGATTGTATACGAAGTGGCATAATATTGAAATCACATTAGCTCAAAGTAATCGAAGTAGCACTAGTGCTCATAACATAAACACAAACAAGGAAGTAGAACTGCGGGGTTAGAAAGCTCTAACTAGTTGCAAAGAAAGTGAACAAATAGCGACAAACTCAAAACCTCAGAGATAACAGCGATAGCAGGAGAATAATGAAACCCCAAATCCCCAGTGATTGAGAGTTCACAAGAGCCTCGAATTGGGCTCCGAGCAGTGCTTGCACCGGAGGAGGTTAATGAACGAATTCCGGTGGCCATGGATTTTAGCCGGCCAAAATCAAAGTCGCAAAATACTATAGAATGAGTGAGTAAGATAATAAGAGTAGTGATTAAGGTCTGCCTTAAGGGGAAACTGGGGAGGGGTTATATAGTGTTCAATCAGGCGAACAAACAAGGAAGGAAATCACACATACATAAAGAAAGAAAGAAAATATTGCATGCAAATCAGTAAATTAGCCGGTAAAGGGAGTAATCAAATTCCATACCCTAATTAGGGTTCAACGTTTGAATATTTGCCTGCTGGTGTGAGAAATCAACCATTTTCCAAGTATATGGTCGGGATATTGTCCAGTTCTTAGAGATTGAAGTTGAACGGGCCCAATTATGAGAGATTGTACTTGCCAAGTTTAGGAAGGTACTAAGTAACACCATAGTTGCGTAAATAAGGATGCGGTAATACGAATAAGGAAGGCAAATCACAAGAAGATTTTGTTGTCTAGACGGAATTGGAGAGAGATAAGAGATGAGGCGGCGAGGGTTTCTCAGGGAGAAGAAGGGTTGGGAGTGTTTGAGGGCAGCATAGATGGGAAATGGTCTCTAGGGTTTAGTGGGGAGGGATATAAGGAGAAGGGTATGGCAGTTGTGAGTCGTTGATCACTTAAGATCAACGGTCAGGATCGAAAGGGAAGCGGGGTGGGTTATTAATGGGTCGCGACCGGGTTAAGTTAAAGGGGTCGTTTGGTTTGGGCTAAGGGCTGGTGAGCTAAGGATTTAGGGGTTTTGGGCCGCTGATTCAGTACATAAATAGCTTAACCTGGGCCAGCGTTAAAAATATCTGAAATCAATAAAAACAAAATTGTTAAAATGTTTAATAAATAATAAAAAATATTATTTATGAAATAAAATGCTTAAAAATAATAACTCAACATTATAAAAATATAGAATGCTATTTTTCCATAGCTAATATAGTAAATGCAGTTATTTATAGAATATAGGCTATTATTGTAAAATATTATAAAAATAGTAGAAAGAGGAAAATATAATTATGTAAAAATGGAATAGAATATTATAAAATACATGCGAATACAAATAATAAATTTCCCCAAAATAATTTGAAATATAATTAATAAATATTTGAATGATTAAAATGCTAGAGAATCAATTTTAAAGCTTTAAAAATTGTAGAAAATACTTATATACCTCATGTAAATTGGGTAATAGTGAAAAATAATATTTTCAAAGTATATGGAATAGTTTATAAAATATGAGGGAAAAATTGGGTATCAATAGCTGGCCCTCTTTCCCTGGGAATGATGAAAGAGTTGTCGGGTAAAGAAAATGATGACCAGTTTTGTTCGAATGAGTGAGGATGAGGTATTTTATTTTTTGGAAAAATGGGGGCCGAACCCAAATCGCGTGCAGTTCTGGATCTAACTGCGAATGGAGCTGGTAGAGTTATTATAAAAAAGGGTTGTACTTTTCGAAGAAGGATTTTATCTGGAGAGGGCAGTGTCATAAGTAGCGGATAATTTCAAGTGGAGCTATAAATGCGAAATCGAATGTTATGGATGTACAAGACAAATGTTTGAGCGATTATGTAATAAAGAATAATCGCTGGTTATCGGTTACATTTGAGGTAATCAAAGGGTGTGATCATGGTGAACGAAAACTGGAGCGATAATTGCTCCTATTTGTAGAAGGGTTATCTCCCGAGTTACTTGCAAAACACCAAACATGGTGTACGCGAATATATATAGTCATTGAGGAAATTTAAACATGATGCAGATTCCCTTCGCACCATGAGAGTTGTCTTTGGGACGATGAGGATGATGTCCTTAGACCATGACATCTTGGGCCATGAAGCGTATGATAAGTGATTCGCATACCATGAAATGGTGTCCTCGGGCCACGAGGATGGTTCCATTGGACTATGACACCTTTGAATAATGATATGCCGTTTCGAGAGATCCTCAGGCCATGTCATGATGTCTTCAGGCTATGAGGATGATGCCTTCAGTCTATGATGCCTTCAGACAGTGTGGTGATGTTGCAACCCATGAAATGGAAAGATGTGGCGATATCAATCGTTTGATAGAGGGAACAGGTGATGCTTAGTCATATGCAAGAGCGAGACAAGGCAGTGCTTAGCCTTATGCAAGTGATGGAGATAATGCTTATCTCATGCGATGTAATGGGGCAGTGCTTAGCCCTATGCAGAGAAAGGCAGCTGTTAGCCTTGTGCAATAATGGAGGCAGTGCTTAGCCTCATGCAATGTAATGGAGACAGTGCCTAGTCTCATGTAATGTAATGAGGGTAGTGCTTAGCTCTATGCAGAGAAAGGCAGTGCTTAGCCTCATGCAATGTAATGGAGACAATGCTTAGTCTCATGCAATGTAATGGAGACACTGCTTAGTCTCATGCAATGTAATGAGGATAGTGCTTATCCCTATGCAATGTAATGAGGGCAGTGCTTAGCCTTATGCAATAATTGAGGCAGTGCATAGCCTCATGCAATGTAATAAGGGCAGTGCTTAGCCCTATGCAGAGGAAGGCAGTGCTTAGCCTTATGCAATGATGGAGGCAGTGCTCAGCCTCATGGAATGTAATGAGGACAGTGCATAGCCCTATGCAACGGAAGGCATTGCTTAGCCTTACGCAATAATGGAGGCAGTGCTTATCCTTATGCAATATAATGAGGGCAGTGCTTAGGCCTATGTAAAAAAAAAGCAACGATTAAATATGAGGAAGAAAAGTGGTTCTTAGCTTGACGTGTTTGTGCTTGGTGACTTCTGTCGGTATGAATACCGTGGTCTTATTTATATATTTGTGGACATGCTTGTTATGTCTGTTATACTTGCATCCAAAGGAAAATTGTGAATTTTTTAGGGAGGGAGGTTCGTGCTCTCGATTCCTCATTTTGTCTCCGCTCTTCTCTTGACGCCTTGTTTGAGTCACCCTGGGTAACGCCTGACTATTACAGAAATGAAGTTTGCGGCAAATCATTTATAAATAATGCAAGTGTTTTAAAGATAATGCACAAAGGTAAATAATAAGGTCGAATCATAGGCCGTGACATGCTCTAAGACATTATGACCTTCTTAACTCAGAATTTTGAGGACCCGCTCAAACTTCTGCCCCAGTTTAATGTATGCTTCCGACGATAATCTTCTTGGCGATACTTGACATAATGAGATTGACGAAAACTCAAAATCTTGCCCCGGTTTTTGACCGTAGAGCGGAATGAAGATTTTATTATGATGTGACCGAACCCACAGGGCTGCCTATGTATCCCATCTTAAACGGGAATCAGATCAAGCGTAGTTCATGTTACATCGAAAGAAAGTGCAAATACAATCTCAAACATAATATCTTTTGACGGCATCCGAATTGATATGTTTTGGCCATATCTCCCCGTCTATCTCTGCAAGTATGAGTACTCCTCCTGTCAATACTCGGTGAACCATGTAAGGACCTTGCCAGTTAGGTGAGAATTTTCCTTTTGCTTCATCCTGGTGTAGGAAGATCCATTTCAACACCAATTGCCCCGGTGTGAATTTCCTTGGTCTAACCTTCTTGTTGAAAGCCCTTGCCATTCTATTCTAGTAGAGTTGACTGTGACATACCGCGTTCATCCTTTTGACGTCAATGAGAGCCAGTTTCTCATACCGGCTCTATATCCATTCCGCGTCGCTGAGCTCGGCCTCCTGTATGATTCTCAGGGAAGGAATTTCCACCTCGGTATGTATGACAGCTTCAGTACCATAGACCAGTAAATAGAGGGTTTCCCCAGTTGTTATGCGGACCGTGGTGCGGTACCCGAGAAGAGAAAACGGTAGCTTCTCGTGCCATTGCTTGTAGTTGTCCACCATGTTCCTTAGTTTCTTCTTGATATTCTTGTTGGCGGCTTTTACGGCTCCATTTATTTGTGTCCTATATGCTGTAGAATTCCGGTGCTTGATTTTGAATGTTTCACACGTGGCTTTCATTAGATCACTGCTGAGCTTGTCTTAATTATCGGTAATGATTGATTCAGGTACTCTGAATTAGAAAACAATACAATCCCGGACAAAGTCGATTACAACCTTCTTAGTCATTGCTTTATAAGAAGCAGTTTCGACGCATTTTGCGAAGTAATCTATGGCCAACAAAATGAATCTGTTTCCCTTGGAAACAGTGGGTTCAATCGGTCCGATGACATCCATGCCCCAGGCAGAAAAAGGCCAGGGTGAAATCATTACATTGAGTTCATTGGGTGGTACCCGTATCATATCAGAATGTACTTGACATTGGTGGCACTTCTGCACATATTTGATACAGCCCGTTTCCATAGTCAACCAGAAATACCCTACCCTTAATATCTTTTTCGCTAGAATAAACCCATTCATGTGAGGTCTGCAGGTTCTAGTGTGTATCTCTTCGAGCAGCCTAGATGCCTCCTTGGCATTGACACATTATAGTAGTCCCAAGTCGGGAGTCCTATACAGAATTCCTCTGCTCAAAAAGAAATGGTTGGCCAATCTCTGAAGCGTGCGCTTCTGGGTGTGTGTAGCATTTTTCGGCTACTCTCTTTTTTCCAAATACTCCTTGATATCGTGAAACCATGGATTTCCATCGAACTCTTCTTCAACATGAGCACAATAAGGTGTCTGCTTATGGATTTCTATTGGAATGGGATCAATATAGTTCTTATCTGGATTTTGTATCACGGAAGACAAGGTAGCCAGTGCGTCTGTGAACTCGTTTTGAACTCTCATAACATGTTTTAATTCTATCATTATGAACCTCTTGATCAAATCTTGCACACAGTACAGGTATGGAAATATCTTAGTATTTTTGGCGGCCCATTCTCCGAGTACATGACGTATTAGCAAATCTGAATCTCTTATTACCAGCTGTTCGTGAATATTCATGTCGATGGCCAATCCCAAGATGTAATCCTCGTATTATGCCATATTGTTAGTGCATGGAAACCTATGCTTGGCAGATACCGTCTAATGTTGACTAGTTTCTAATACCAGGACAGCTTCGATGCCTATTCCTTTGAAGTTTGCAGTTCTGTCGAAAAACATTCTCCTGCCATCATATGCTTCAGCAATGTCTTCCCCTATAAACAACACTTTCTCGTGGGGAAAATACGTCTTCAATGGTTCGTATTCTCCATCCACGGGGTTCTCTGTCAGGTGATCGGCCAATGTTTGCTCTTGAGCGCCGTCTGAGTCACATAGATGATGTCAAACTCACTTAGTAGTATCTGCCATATTGCTAGCTTACCCATAGGCATGGGTTTCTGAAAGATGTATTTCAGCCGGTCCATCCTTGATATGAGATATGTGGTGTATGCGCAAACGTAATGTCTCAATTTCTATGCTATCCATGTTAAGGCACAACAAGTACGTCCTAACAAAGAGTACCGTGCTTCGTAAGGTGTGAACTTCTTACTCAGATAGTTTATTGCTTGGTCCTTCCTTCCATTCTCGTCATGTTGCCCCAAGACGCAATCAAAGTTTCCATCCAACATAGATAGGTACAGCAATAAACGTCTCCCGGGCTCCGATGGGACCAACACAAGTGGCTTGGACAGGTACTCCTTGATTATATCGAAAGCCTTTTGACACTCTTTGGTCCAACTCATCACAATATCTTTCCTCATTATTTTGAAGATTGGCTCGCATATTACTGTTGCCAGCTTTAAAAAGCGACGTATATAATTCAGGCAGCCTAGAAAACTCAATACATCCTTCTTGCTCTTCGGTGGTGGCAGGTCTTGAATAGATTTGATCTTTGACGGGTCTAACTCAATGCCGCGGTGACTGACAATGAAACCTAGCAATTTCTCGGCAGGGACTCCGAAAGCACATTTTGCAGGATTCAACTTCAAATTGTATTTTCTTAGTCAGTTGAAAAACATCCTCAGGCCTGCTATGTGATCCAAACTCCTCTTAGACTTGATGATGACATCATCCACGTACACCTCTATTTCCTTATGTATCATATCGTGGAAAAGAGTAGTCATGGCTCTCATGTAGGTTGCCCCAGCATTCTTCAAACCAAACGGCATCATTTTGTAGCAGTATATTCCCCATGGCGTGATGAAGGCTATCTTTTCGGCATCCTCTTCGTCCATCCAAATCTAGTGATATCCTGCGATGAAATCCACAAAGGATTGGAGTTCATGCTTAGCACAGTTATCGGTTAGTATGTGTATGTTAGGCAAGGGAAATTATCCTTAGTACTTACTCTGTTTAGATCTCGATAATCAAAGCACACCCTGACTTTCCCATCATTTTTTGGTACCGACACAATGTTGGCTAGCCATGTCGGGTGCTCGACCACCCGAAGGACCTTGGCTCATTCCTGTCATGTAGTCATCGGACCATGCAAACATATCCCCATATTCCCTTAGAAATCTGATGTACTCTTCCTTCTCTGATGGTGACAGATGAATGCTAATGTGAGTTTCTTTGACTGTTTGAAAATCCCTTAAGTTAACTGCCTTAGTTTCTTCAAGATTGGACTTCGGTTTGTTCTCAAAATTCTCTACTTCTTTGACAATTTCCATAGGTATTATATCATATTCCCAATCTTTTGAGTCACTTCCCTCATGTTGCGTTGACTCATTACATGTCACAGTCGTAGGTTCAACAGGATATGAAATAATTATGTTGAAAAAGAATGTAGAAAGATAATAATATAAATAAGCAAAAAGCAATGATGCATTAATTAAGACTTAAAAACTATCAAACAAGTACGACTCGATGTCTCGAGTCATTATTTCAAAACAAAACACTAAAATGGTCTTAAATGCCATAACAATTTTAAAATAAATTATACTAGTTCTTCTAAGGCTACCTAGGTGCTCGACGAGCCCGGGATGGTGCAGCAGTCTAGTTCCTGAGAATGGCTCCATCTCCCATCGTCTAAATGGTAAGGTCTTTCTCCTTCTCCTCTAAGATCGCACTACATTCCATATTTTCCTCGTCCATAAACAAATTCCTCATGTCGGCCAAAACTTCATCTTCCTCGGATCCCCAAATCACATCAGTCAGGTGGAATGTTTGGTGCAACGGTGGTACGGGTTGTTCTACTATATAGTAAAAGTCACGCCCTGGTGATATCCATATTCTTGCATGATGTATTCATATCTGAAACCAAAGGTTGTGCCATGATATTGTGATCTTATCAGTTTTGTGATTCCTTGCTGCTTAGGACTAAGACCCTTGCCTGGGTCATATCCTAGTCACAACAGCATGCTCGGTACCTTGTTGCTCCACCATCGCCCTTTCTCAACTGCTTTTATCCGATCAATGTGGAATGTCTCTCCTCCCAACTTCCTTCTATTCTCAATAGCTGGCACAGTCTGGTTAGTGTAGATATGGTTACTTCCATCTCTGTGGATAATCACCTCCTAATGGTTCAACTCGAACTTCACGGCCTGGTGCAGAGTAGAAGTAGCTGCTCCAGCCGTGTGTATCCATGGTCATCCCAGTAATAGGTTATAGGTAGCGGATATATCCAGCACATCAAACTCAACATCGAACTAGGTTGGGCCCATCTTCAAATCCAGGTTTATCTCTCCAATGGTAGCTCTCGAAGACCCATCAAATGCTTTCATGTTCATACTTCCCGTCCGTATCTCATGCAGACCTATATCCAATCTTTTCAGAGTAGTCAGTGGGCATATGTTCATACTTGAACCCCTGTCGATCAGAACCCTGAACTTGTCTTCATATTGCACAGTGATGTGTAATGCTTTGTTATGACTCAATCCTCCTGGCGGCAGCTCATCTTCGTGGAAAGTAATCTTGTGACTCTCCGATACCTGCCCCCCATGTTTTCCATCTTTTCACTAGTATAACGATAGGTACATAAGCTTCACTTAACACCTTTATCAAGGCATTCTTTTGTGCATATGAGTTTTGCAACAGTGACAAGATGGATATTTTGGCGGGAGTCTTATTTACGTGATCGACAACAGAGTACTCCCTTGCATGTACCTTCCTCCAAAGATCATCAGTAGTTGTCTCCAAATCAAGTGGCTTCGGTGCAGTCTCTTTACTCATTTCTCCAAGATTTTTGGACGTGTAAACTCTGACGGTTCTGGTCATACCCTATACGGCACCCATCTCTTCCATCTTGGATTTTTCTTTTCTCCTTTCCTCCCCCACATAATCCCATGGAACATCATCATACTTGTAAGATGGCGTTGGAGCTACCATCACAGTGAAGGGCGTTGCTACCTCGACCTTGAACGGTGCCTTGGTTCGCACCACAATTGGTGAGAGGGTGACAGGAGATGTTTTGGGAGCGTCTCCTTCTCGGATAAGCCCGATGGATCCTTCCTGGTCCCATTCTTTATTAGTTTCTATCACATTCACTCATTCACCCCTGTGATCAAGAAGATGGTTATTACGTACATTCGGCGCGGACTCCTTCGCATGTATAACCTTGTGTTAATCAGTGTCTGGATCATATCTTTGAACATGAAACATTCCTCGATAGTATGTCCCTTCATGCTTGAGTGGTAGGTACACGTCTTGTTGGGGTTGACCCGCTGAGAAGGGTTTTTAATAGCAGCTGCAGGAATGGGAGTGACATAACTAGCAGCCTTCAGTCTTTCATATAGTTGGGCTATGGGCTTAGCGATATAAGTGTATTGTCTGGGAGTTTTGTGGTCGAAGTTAGGTCTTGGTTTTAGGTAGTTTTGGCGTGCGGGAGGAGATGAATGGTAATATGCATGCTAGGTATTATAGGTATGGTAGGTGGTGGCGGATTAATGGTACTTTGTAGGTGAGGGTTGGTATGTTTGTTGGGGTGTCTGATAGGTAAAGGGAGAATTAGGGCCCTGGGCTATCATCACAGCATCTACTTCCTTCTTTTTTGAAATGCCTCCGGACTATAAGGCTTTATTGGTGGCTTGCAGCGCCTCAAAATTAGTCACCATACCACTCTTCATTCCCTCTTCTATTCTTTCTCCCAGCTTGATGATGTCGGAGAACTTATGATTGTAGTACTGTGGATCCTAAGCTCTGACAAAGAACTTGTTCATTTGCTCCTCTTCTAGTGGTGGCCTCACCTTGGCAACCTCTGATCTCCAGCGAGTAGCATACTCATGGAAGATTTCCGTTTGCTTCTTCTTGAGGTTTTATATATAGAAAATGTCTGGCACATTTTTTGTGTTGAACCTAAATCTATCCATGAAGTCAGATGCCATACTTACCCTGTTCGCCCACTTCTTTGGATTATGACTAACGTAGCAGGATAAAGCATCCTTGATGAGACTTTGCGTGAACAACTTCATGCGAATTTGTTCATTCTTGCCCACTCCTACCAGCTTATCGTAGTAGGTTCTTAAATGCACTTTAGGATCATCAGTGTTATCGAACATCTCAAACTTAGGAGGTTTGTAGGCAGTTACACGCCTGGCTAGATACACAGGTCTTCACTAATTCAAGCCTTCAACATATTTTCCACCCTCATTCTCGGTTGGTTCAGGTATGTATAGGGTTTTCTGTGGGGTGTGTGGTAAGGTCTCCACCTATATCGGGTTACCTTGGAGTGTTCCTAGGACTTGAGTATATGTGTGATAATTGATTGAGGTCTGAGGAGGACAGGGGTAGGTTGCGGGACATTCTGAGAAGTATGACAAGTAGTAGTTTGCGGGACATTCTGAGAAGTATGAGAAGTAGTAGTTTGCGGGTAGGGAGTCGTGTAATGGTGGTGTTTCTAAGGGGTTTCTAATGGTAGAGGGTTAATGTTTTGAGAGGGTGTAGGGTTGTGGTATTGATGAGTTATGGGACGGTTTTGAGAGAGTGTAGGGTAGTGGATTTTGGGTTTTTGTGTTTTGGGGTGGTGTTTGATTCTGGGTGGTGGTATTATGATGGTTGATGTCGGGGACATTCAGAGTAAGGGAAAGGTTTGCGAGGTTTCGGATCTGCTCAAGCTCATATTGCAAATCCAAGATTTTTTGTTCCAACCGCAGAACCAACTCATTTTTTTCTGGCGTACTTCTTCCGTATGAAATTTTGACATTTTCCGCGATGGTAGCATTGTCCTTACGAATACCACTCAAATTGTCCATCTATCCTTTGCCTTTGCTTTTGCTTTTGGGTTCGCTAGGTGTAGGAGGAGGTGGAGGACCTCTCGATCTGGTGTGGTATGTTGATGATGCCAGAATGCACGAACCAACCTTTGGGAATGGGAATAATCAAAGAAAGACAAATAAAAGGTAACCAAATCAGTAAGGCGAAATGAAAGAGTGTTTGCAATATTTAAGAAAGAAACACATAGTGTCATGCAATAATTCACGTCCTAATTTGGGACCTCATTGTGCCCTAGGTAGGCCTAAGCGACACATAGACTTGGAAAACATTTATGCAAACGTTGCCTCATTCCATTAATGCGAAAATAAATCAAATTAATCCTTACTAAATCGAAAGAATAAGATGAAGTCACTAATGGAATGAAGCCTTATTACATCGAAATGTAACTAAATCTAACTAGAAAGTAATAAAGAACATTGTTTCCTAATCTATTTGGTCCGATAAGGACCTTCGACATGCTTTTCCCTTCTGACTCCATCAATCACACTTCCCGGGTCATGCATATCGAGCAGCAGGTAAGCCATTGTCAACTTCCCTCTTTCATCTAGCCCCTACCTTGACAATCCCAAAGCCTCTTCCTCATTTTCCCCTCTAGCTCCATCAACCCTTTCTCTAGGTGATCCAACCTCTCTGTCAAATTGTTTGCAATATCCTTCCATTATTTGATCGCCTCCATATCCATCTTTTGCTATTCCAAATGATTTTTTTCAGATTCTAACACTCTTTTGTGTAGCCTCTTGTAATTTACCTGAGCCTCAGGCTCCTCATCTATGATTTTTTCATTCAGATTGACTACTGGTTTGACATCCCTGGTTATATCGTCCTCCAACCATGAACGGTAGTAATACATATGATTGGCGTGGTACCTGTCTGGTTAAATAGTCCCCCCATCTACAATGATCTTTTGGTTCAACATGTGCTGGGCCTCGAATTTGAATGGAATAATATCTCTTTTGAAGTATTCTTTATACTGAAACTTATTGGACACCCGAGGTATGACTTGCTTCCTCCCAGCTTGCCACATTACCCTTATAGGAGCGTAAGGGTAGATGCCTCGCAACCCAATTATCACCAAGTGAGTGGTACCTTTGGACCTGATGATGAACTCTCTATTAGGAAACCACTGGAACATCCAATGCACTTGTTCGTCCATCAGATTACTGAAGAAACGTACCCAACCTTAAGCATTCCCAGGCTTTGCAAACCTATCTGGAGCAAACATCATCTTCTTTGGATGATGACTGGCGATGTAGTCATTCAGTGGTCTAGAGCTCCTCACAGTAATTTCCCCTCTAAAAATACTCTAGCAGCCAAACCTGTAGTAGAAGATTGCAACCCTCGAAGTGTCCAAACCCATGCTTTCACCGATCCAAGGCTCGCTACATCTCAGCTAGTATCATAGGGATGATTGTGTATTTCTACACTCCGATACCTTCCATCACAGTCCTGGCGACCATGGCCAAGCGGGTGTGAATTTTCCCTCCTTGCATTGGAAAGATTAGCAAACCCAAGAAACACACTATGAAGACATAAACTCAGCGGTGGACTCACCCCAAAGGGGTAATATCTAACTCCTCGTGATGCAAGTGGTATGACTTGCTATTCCCATATCGCTCATAGAGAAACTCGAAAGGGATGTAGGATTTCTTCAAGGAAACCAACTTGTCATTTTTCTTGAACCCTAGCATTTTCAGAAAACCGCGTGGAGTGCGATTTTCTGGCACCAACAGACCCGGACCATCCCATGGAAGTTTGGCCAAATCCCCTATCTCTTCTAGAAGAGGAGTCATATCTATATTTCTAAATCAGAAGACAGCTCTCTTTTCATCCCAGAACATATTGGCTGCCTCAATTAATTCTCTGTGCGGTTGAATATTCAGCAAAGAGGGCAAGTTACCCAATACTCTTCTTACGTGGTTTCTGTCACATGGTGCAAGGTTATTCCACCAGTAAATTAGCAGCGGTGGGATATTCTGCACTATGCCAAACCTGGAAATTTTGTGCTTCATTTTCGGCAAATAAATAAAGGGTAGCCCTTTTTCCCTCCAGATTCGACCATTTACGCAATAACGGTCAACATGTTGGCATATTTTCTCCAAGCAATGCACGTAACATGGTTGTGTCCTTTGGGATTATGGAAATCCCTTTGGACTTTGGACAATGTTTATCTAAGAGGATTAATGCGTCAATGACGTTTCAATCCATACTAGGTTTAACATGACGTGTGTACATTTTAAATCAGAGTGGGGTTTCTAGAAGGGTCTAGACCGATACTCTCAAGTGGACGACTTGAGAGAGAAAGGCACGGGACCGTCGACTGAACCACTGATTGACTAGTCTACCGCTAATAAGCCTTTTCGGTTTAAAAAGGGGTTTCTAGGAAAGCGCGGACACCCATCAAGCGTTGCTATGTTGATAATAGGCACGAGTAGAGTATGATATTGAAAGCATATTTTATGCAAAAAATAATAACATGTTGCCAGATATTTTGCATGATGAAAGCACATAAGAATAGTAAATAATGAGATAAAGATAAACAAACGAAAGGAAAAAAAAGGAAAGACAAAGGAGCGAAGTTAGCATAGCGTATAAAAACTTCAAGAAACGTAATTAAATGATGCATATAGGGGAGATAGGGACGGGAGATACGTGATATAGTAGTTTTAAGCAAATAGGGGAAATAGCGAGGGGATGCACATGAAAGGAATCAAATAATACATTAATCCACACAAGGGAAAACTTCATAATGGTAAGAGCCTAAGTATTTTCCCAGCAGAGTCGCCATGCCGTCGTGCCCCATTTTCTCGCGAAAGCTAGTTTCGACGTGTGACAACTCTTTTAAATAGATATTAAAAGAGAAGAGTCGCCACCTAACGAGTTTAAGGTATGTTAGGACACTTATTTGCAAATAACTTTATTTAACTAGTCTACGTCACAAGAGATTGGGTAAGGGCTCAAATTACCTCAAAGAGAAGGGGTTAGGCACTCTTCGAGGTCCACAACTATGGTTCCCGGCCGAATTTTATGGTATGTTGGATTATTGAATTATAATTATCCTATATGATCATATATGTTAATGAAAGATAGAGAGTCTAAATATCTAATTACAATGTGAAACAAGCATTAAAAGAGATTGCGCATATGAAAGAAGTGGATTATGCATAAATAAGTGATTGGTACAATATTTTGAGGATTACAAGGTAGAACCTAGTTTGATCTAAGTTTAAATAAACAAGCATACAAATAGTAACCATTTTAGCGGGGCCCTAAGATTTTTAGCCTAAAGGATCACCCCGTGCAACATAAATAATACTTCACAACTCTCTTAAAGGTAAGGGTTGCTCATATTATCCAGCGGGCACATACTATCATCTCCTGCTACGCAATTACTATCTTAAAGTTGTTTACCTAAATCGTTCTAGTTCAATTCTAAACCACGTCCTATGCGTGCTTTACCCATCCTATGCCTATGATCCATGAGGCTTTGGACCTACTACTTTGGTGGTTCTAGACAACTTTAAGATAGTAATTGCGTAGCAGGAGATGCTAAAAATGATAAAACTAGCACACAAATAAAAACAAATAGGACTGCACATAGTTGAAAGTTAAGGGCTCAAATTGGCCTCCACACATAGGCACAAATACACGCAAACAGTTATCAGTTTATGCTAACAATGTTACAGATTATTAAGTGAACGACTGTAGGTAGGTAGGCATAGAATTGGAGCAGTGTTGAATGGCGCAGGACTTATAGGCATGATTTCTATGCGGTTGATTGATTCAATAATCAACATAAGTTCCTACAAATTGCTGATCTTAACAAATGGTTTATTAGAACCATATAAGCATGATCTCTAAGGGATTTATGACTGGACCGTGTGATCGTTGAAAACGCATAGTTATTCATCGTTGATCCTAAATACATGATTTTTAAATGAGCATCCACATCCTATAGGCACAGTATCTAGACAATAATATCCTGGTAGCAAAGTAATGGAGAACAGAAACTTGTTTCATTTTATTCCTATAGGAATATGATCTAGGCAACAATATGATGAGGATAGCAGTGGCAACAATCTTAAACACATTGAAGTCCTATAGGCATGATCTCTATATGGTCAGATTTGGAAATAAGCTATTTTAATCAAGTTTGCTTCATTAGTCATATAGACATGCTTTTTAGGTGAGCCACATAATTGCAAAATGTAAGAAATTCTCGACTACTCTCCAAGATCCTGTAGGCATGCTATATAACAACATATAGAGATAGGGCATGTTGAGAAAGTAGCAAAATAAGCATTTAGATCCTATAGTCATGTTTCCTAACCTTTCATGCATGAATTGAAGTATCCTGGGCCCCACATGCACTAATTCCCATTATTCATTATTACAGGTTATTGCATGCTCAAATAAAATAATACAAACTCAAATAAATGACAATAGGCCCAGCTTGAACAACTTCAGGCCGAATATAAATACAAATTAAATCAGGGATGCTTCTAGGCTTTCAACTAAACTTGGAGCCTCATGTGGATGAGCAAGCCCTTACTCCGGATGGCTGTTGATATGCTTCAGCTCTCAATACCAAACTGGCCCAACAAAAGGCCCAAACAACTGCCTTGCTTACCCATTTGAATACCAGCCATAATAATACAAGTTTCAAACTATGTGCTAGGCCAATTAAGCAACTTTGAAATATAAGCATGTAGCCCTTACGGCTATAGGGAAAAGAGATTTCCAAACTAAAGGCATAAAAACAGGATTGCACAAAGTCTCAACAGGCATACACAACATACCATGTTTTATTTCCCAGAAAACTAGTTAAGAGATTGCAAGCCAAAGTTAAGTAGAATTTCTAAGTAAAGCATGGTTTAGAATAAACCTAAAGGGGACTTTAGACTTAAGAGTCTTAACAAGGAAATTTAGAGGAGTTGTAATCATAAACACAAGTAATGAGAAATTATACAGAAAGGCTTTAATATGATTACAGCTAAATTACAGCTCAGTAGAGTACCAAACAGACTAGTGGACATGGGGAAACAATCACTTAATTTGAGCATGAGCGACTTAACATATTGAGTGTCAGGCAGATATCACTCATAACACAAAGGTTTAAAGTCTTAGGGAAGGTACAAGGACTCATGGTAGGTAAAAAATTTCAATCCCAGACTAACATGTCAAACAAACATCGGGACTATCCTAGTTGACCATATAGGAAGAACAGGTTGGATATATTAGGATTCCTCCTAGCAGTCTTAAGCAATCATTGAGAACATAATGACAACATAACATTAGAGTTTACAAACAGCAAAGAGACCTAGTTGGGATAGTATTGGCATGTAGATTCCTCATTAATTGACTCTAAGAAAATAGTAGATCGTATATGAAGGACTTAACAGAAAGTAGTTCATCTGGACAAATTCTGAGCACGAATTAGTTCCTCACAAGAATCTAAGGTAAAGACTCATAACAAGTAACAGATATAAGTAACCAGGTATACATTAACATAATGGTTAGAAATCATTCAGGTTTGACACATATGATGGGCATACATTAAGGCTAGTAGGAGAGCATATTAGGCTTAGCATTTGGACTGTATTGTCACATGATTTGCAGAAAAATAACAAGTTATGAATAAAGGATTCAGTAGGAATAGATTAAAGCAATTTTGAGCAGGAACATAGTTTCCTAAGGTTATAGTACAAGAAATCGAGATAAGGTGCAATAAACATCTATCTGGCAAACATCATGAATCAACTTAGCTAACTATGCATCAGTTAAAATCAGGACTTGAACAGAGTTGAAGCTATTAAAACTGCATAATGGTATTAAGACAAGTGGGATTGTATATGAAGTGGCATAATATCAAAATCACATTAGTACAAAAACATCCAAGTAGCCCTAGTGCATATAACATAAAAACAAACAGAAGGAAGTAGAATTGCGAGGGTAGAAAGCACTAACTAGTTGCAAACAAAGCGAACATAAAGTGAGAACTCAAAACCTAAAAGATAGGAGAGATTGCAAGAGAATAATGAAATCCCAATCCCTAGTGCTTCAAAGTTCACAAGAGCCTCGAAGTGGGCTCCAAGCAGTGCATGCACTGAAGGAGGTCAATGAATGAATTTCGGTGACCTTGGCTTTCAGCAGCCCAAAATTAAAATCTCAGAATAGTATAGATGAGTGAGAGTAAGAGAATAACAGTAGTCATTAAGGTCTGCCTAAAGGGGAAACTGGAGAGGGGTTATATAGTGTTCAATCAAGCAAACAAACAAGGAAAGAAATCACACATACATAAACATTGAAAGCAATTATCGCATGAAAATCATTAAAGTAGCCGGTAAAGGGAGAAATCAAATTCCAAACCCTAATTAGTGTTCAACGTTTGAAAATTTGCCTGTTGGTGTGAGAAATAAACCATTTTCCAAGTATATGGATGGGATATTGTCCAGTTCTTAGAGATTGAAGTTGAACGGGCCCGATTCTGAGAGATGGTACTTTCCAAGTTTAGGAAAGTACTAAGTAACACCATGGTTGCGTAGAAAATGATGCAGTAACATGAATAAGAAAGGCGAATCACAAAAAGATTCCATTGTCTAGCCAGAATTGGAAAGGGATTAAAGACTAGGCGGCCAGGGTTTCTTAGGGGAAAAGAAGGGTTCGGAGTGTTTGAGGGTGGCAGAGTAGGGAAATGATCTCTAGGGTTTAGTGGGGAGTGATATAAGGAGAAGGGTAGGGCTGTTGTGGGTCGTTGATCATTTAAGAACAACGACCAGGATCGAAGGGGAAGCAGGGTAGGTTATTAATGGGTCGCGACCGGGTTAAATTAAAGGGGTTGTTTGATTTGGGCTAAAGGCTGTTGGGCTAAGGATTTGGGGGTTTTGGTCTGCTGATTTGGTCCAATAATAGCCTGACCTGGGCCAGCCTTTAAAATATACGAAATCAATTAAAATAAAATTGTTAAAACTTTTAATAAATAAAATAATATTAATATTTATGAAATAAAATGCTTAAAAATAATAAGTCAACATTATAAAAATATAGAATGCTGGTTTGGCATAAAAAATATAATAAATGCAATTATTTATAGAATATAGTCTATTATTGCAAAATATTGTAAAAATAGTAGAAAGAGGAAAATATAATTATGTAAAAATGGAATAAAATATTATAAAATGTATGTGGATACAAATAATAAATTTAGATGATTACATATTCCCAAAATAATTTGAGGGGATAATTAATAAATATTTGAATGATAAAAATGCAAGATAATCAATTTTAAAGCTTTAAAAATTATAGAAAATACTTATATACCCCTTGTAAATTGGGTAATAGTGCAAAATAATATTTTCAAAGTATATGGAATACTTTATAATATATGAGGACAAAATTGGGTATCAACAGTAAGTAACATATCTAAACTTGGATTTAAGAGTATATAACCCTAGTAACTATGTTATATGAGATGTATTGGGGTGACACACGTGGTAGGTGACAGGCACAGTGCGTGCACCTAGGTATTCATGATGCGGGTAATTCCTAGACTATTACATGCCTTATTTTGCTATTGCGTCTTTGATATCATGTTTTCTCCATTTATGTGACTACGTGGGATATTATTCGTGTTAGAAATTATTCCTAGGTTACCTGTTCAATTGATTGAGACATGACAACGCTATTTTCTTCATGTTGAGATATTTGACCTAGCCGAAGTCATACTGTACAGTCATGACAGTTACATCTGCATGTTATCTCTCGGTCTCTATGCATTGTAGATATGCTATCTCACATGTTATTAGTGTCCATGTACGTGACACGAGTTCGAGCTGTATTTGATAAATATTGTGTTATCCCGTGTTATATAATTGGACTGTGTTTCTGTGAGATGTCTGCATATTGAGACTTTAGCAGATTGATGGCTGATGTGGGCCATAGAGATGTATTTATATTGATAATTGTATCGGGTTGCATGTCGCACCGGTTATATTGATATTGATGTGAAGCGTATGCGATGCCCTACAATGGCTAAATTGTACTTATTTGCGGTTACGCGAGCACCAAGCCCCACCATTTGGGCTAAGTGATTTTGATTAGTGAGTTGGGTAGGATCTGCTCTTTTTGGAGTTATGCCAGGCACCCGCACAGTGCTAAGTGTGATTATTTGATGGGTCCATGGTAATGTTGATGAGGCATTTGAGTCGGGCACCTAGAGTGTTCTAAGATTGTGTGTACTTGATGATTTCATTGTGAAATTGATTACTTGACATGTATACCTGACATGTAGGCATAGAGATGCACCTTTCTCATGCTAGACATTGACACGATATCTGATTACTTGACATGCACACTTGACATGTAGGCATATAGATGCATTTTTCCTCATGCTAGAAGGTACTATGACATTCACGATTTGACATGTAGGCATAGAGATATATATTCCTCATGCTAGACGGTATATGATAATTAATGATTTGACATGTAGGCATATAGACGTACTTTCCTCATGCTAATTGGTAAAAGGAAATCCTTATCTGGTGCTGTAAATTAGAAATACAGTTCTATTGATAAGCTCATGTTTAGTTGATTTTCAGTTGTAATATATGGACTTGACTGTTATACCTGGGAAACATGTTTACTTTTCCGTAACTATGAACGAGCTGAGCATAATATCTTTTGAGCTATTACTTTTACTACCTCCATTATATTATTATGAGTTAATATTGGCTATTGGTGTTGGACTCTGACTGTTTTTCGAGCTCGTCACTGCTTTCAACCTAGTGTTAGGTTTGTTACTTATTGAGTACATGGGGTTGATTATACTCATACTACACTTCTACTTCTTGCATGCATATTTTGGAGCTGATGTTGTTGTGTATGGCAGGAGCTGGCATTTGGAGATGTACATGTGTTCCGTTATAGCTTCCACTGTCCTTGGTAGCTTTAGAATTGTAAATTTATTTCTGTATATTTCGAACAGATGATGTATTTATTTTGCACTAGCTTTGTAAACTCTATGTCTCTGAAACTCATGACTTGTATTACTAGTCCTTGGGTTGTTGTACAGACTGGTGATGTTCATATCTTGCTATGTGTCACGGAAGGATTATAAAAGTAATCCTCATAAGATGATTGTGCATGAGGGATGTATCGGTCATTTGAGTGATCGAGCCGGGATCGGATGTGGAGATTTTTTTTGTATTCTCATGCTTTGGAGACCGGGAGTCCCAGAGGCAGATTGTTTCTTTGTTACAGACTATCAATATATGAACAAAGTTTTTCAGCTGGGAGTATGTGTTATGGTTAGGTTATTATGGACTTTTGGATGGTTATTTATCTATTTGAGGATTTTAGGAGTTGATTTGGGGGCCCATTGGTAGGCCTAATGCGGACGTGTATTCTATATCGAATCAGATTTGTTGACTCAACAGTACTATTATTGAGGGGTATGTCATTCGGCTATAGTTGAGCTTATTTCTATTTTGATATGTTCTATGTGTTATTCTTCTTGTAACGACCCGATCGGTTATTTTGTATAATTGTTCCATGTTACTCCCTTTTTATGCATCACACATGTGTGTTTATGATTTTATGACTTGCAGGGTTGGTTAGTTTCGTTCCGGGAAGCTTTCGGGTTGATTTGGACCCTTTGATTCATGACTTAGAAGCTTAAAGTATAAATGATAAACAAACTTTGACTTTTCGGAAAAGGATCCTGGAACAGTGTTTTGATGGCTCTTATAGCTTCGTATTATGATTTCAGACTTGGGCGTATGCCCGAAATTGATTTCGTATGTTCGTAGGTTGATTTGCGTTGTTTTGCTGAAATTTGGCAATTTGAAGCTGAAACGTTTGTTATAGGTTGACTTTGAGCTATCGAGCTCGGAATTTGATTTTGGGACTTGAAATAGGTCTGTTATGCTATTTAGAACTTGTCTGCAAAAATTTAGTATCATTTGGAATTGGTTTGATAGGATTCAGACATTAACTTGTAATTCTAGATATTTTTGAACTTTATTTTGAAATTCATGCGTTTTAGTGTTTGATTCGTAGTTTTATATGTCATTTTTTAGTTTTAACTGCGTGAGCGAGTTCGTATGTGTCTTTAGACTTGTGTGAATTTTGGTTTGGATCCCCGAGAGCTCGAATCCATTTCGGACATGTATAGAGTGTTTTGGACTAAAATTGCAGAATCTAGAGTGTTGATGCTTTAGGGATCGCATTTGCAAACACCAAGTTCGCTATTGCGAGCTTAGCTGGGGGACTCAGGTATCGCAATTGCAATGCCAGGCTCGCAATTGCAAAGTGGTCTAGGATTTTGGGTAGTTTGCATTAGCAACTAATATATCGCTTGTGCGAGGGGAACATGGTTCGCAATTGCGAACCCATGTTCGCATTTGCGAGGAGTTCCCCAGGCCTGTCAGTGCCGCCGTTGCGAGATTTTCTTCACAATTGTGAACCCATATGGGAATTGTGATAACTGCAGCTGAACATAAGGGCTGGAAGTCGGGATTTCATCTCTTATCCTCTCATTTTTGAACCCTAGACTCGGTAGGAGGTGATTTGGAGAGGGGATTTCAATCTACAAACTTTGGGATAAGTTATTCCAATCTATTTCTAATCATATTCCATCAATATATATTAGATTTTAATATAACAATCATGTGAATCAAAGTGGAAATTTTTGAAACGTTGTCAAGTTTTTGAAAATAAGAATTTGAGTTTTGAGAGTCAATTTTGACTCGAATTTTGAAACTAATCACATATATGAACTCGCGGGGTCATGGGTAGTTGGAATCTACCACTGGACCTGATTTCTGACAAGGCAAACCCCAGGTTGAACTTTGTTGACTTTTTGAAAAAAGTGTAAAGATTATAGCTTTTTCTATTTTAATCAATTTCCCTTGCATTGTTTGATGATATTAAGTTGACTTTGGTTAGATTAAGGCCCCGTTGAGGCAAAATTTAGGGGGAAAGCTATTTTCGAGGGTTGAATTGGCCTAGTTAAGGTACATATCTTGCTTAACTTTGTGCGGGGGAACTACCCATTGTGATTGGTATTGATTGATTCATATGTGCTATGTGAATGTTGTGTAAGTAAGGTGACGAGTTTGTACACAGGTTGTGCGTGGTGTTTGACCGGTTTAGGCTACTTAGACCCTTTCTATGCTTTAATTGAAATGTCATATCATGTTCTAAATTATCATAGTCAATCTATTTTTACTTGTGTTAGTCTATCCTTACATGTGTTAAATGACTTGTTTAACACTTGTTCTACATTCTTCTTGATAAATTGCTCTCATGCTTTAGTTGAACTTGTTGCCCCTTTTATTGTTACATGTTCTCTCTTTCATTGTTGATTATCATTATTTGAAGTCATTGTTACAAGTTATCTCTTTCATTGTTGTTATTCTGATTTGAGGTCATGTTATCTCTTCCATTGTGAGCTATTTGTATTTAGTTCGTGGTTACACATTATCTTTCTCATTGTTGAGTTATTGGTGTTCAAGTTGTGGAAGCTGTATCACATCAGGGCAAAGTTATTAATTGTTAAGATATCATTCTTGTTGAGAATTTTACATTCATTGTTATTATTGTTATTCTTGTACACTTTGTGATGGAGCCATGGGCTATTGTTGTGGAAGCATTGATTTTGTTGATTTTTGTCAAGTTGTGATATATGGGCACTTGTGGTGCGAGTTGTTATTGTGATGTGTGATGATAGGCTATAATCTCGTATTTTAATCGCTTATTGCACTCTAATTTACTGCATTTTAGTAGAGTTTGCGCGTTAATCGATAGTGTTAGGCACTAATAGTGTATTTTATGCTTTGTAGGAGGATTCCGAGCTATGTAACTGTTATAGAATGAATTTGAGTGATTTATAGCTTTGAAGTCTGAGTAAAAGCCCAAGGGAATAAGCAAGGATCGCGTTCGGGAGTCGAGAACCATGTCGGGATAGCTAAAAAGCAAGAAGCATTCGTACTCAAAGAAAGTCCCACAGTCGCGACACGTAGGGTAGCGCGTGGGGCGCCGCGGTAGGCCATTTTGCCTTGAAGCCCGTCAGAACCTGCTCTCTGAACTTCTCCACTAATGCCCCGCATGGCGCGTCGCCCCATGCGGCGCACCTGTGCATTTTTTACAAAGTATTTTCCTATTTTGCGCAGAAGAAGGTGTTTGCATCCGGGCCCGACCCCTACTTAGTATAAATACATGTAAAACGTTGTTTTATCGACTTTTGACATGTCTTAGACCTAAGTAAGCTAAGGAGGAGGTGAAGAAGAAGAAGCTCAAGGATTTCATCATTCAATCCTCACTCAAGACAAGGGTTTGGATTGTTTTATGTTTTCCTTTAACTTAAACATTGTTATGATGAATTATTCCATATTCATGGAGTAGTTCTCTTTAGGGTTTGATGGATTTGGTGTATTGACACTTGTTTGTGGATAATTAACTCTAGTTTTGTGTATTGAATCGTTTTGGATGTTTTAACTGTTGAATCTATATTCACTTGTTAATGTAATCGAGAGAGGCATAACTTGTGATATTGTTGCATTATATTTTGTTGGTTGAAGTCATTAATTCTTCTTAGAAATCGGAAGAGGCTAGTTGAATTGTTGATTAAACTTAGTTAGGAGGATAATCGAGAGAGGTTCTTCTAAAGACCAATCCACCACAAATTCTTGCATATCTTCACATTCTTAAAATTGGTTCATCTTGTGAGGTTGAGACTTAATCGAGAGAGGAGTTTCTACTAATCAATTGAACTAATAACTAAGTGAATTCGTGAGACTCACTTGAACATTAGAAATGAATTATCTAGAGTTCAATCCCAAATATTTGTCTTGCACCTATCCTATCACCCCTATCTTCTCCCAATTGATAATTTCCTTTGCTCAATACTTGCATTGATTGTCAATAGTCAATAGTTTTAGACTTTTAGTTAATTTTAGTTTTAATCACATAAACCTAAATTGTTGATCATCTTGGATAGCAATCTAGATACAAACTACAATAATACTGTTTATCTCCAATCGATGTGGATACGATATTATAATTTTCTATATTCGACTAGCGAGCATATTTTACTATGTGTTTTAAGCTCGTTAAATTTTGGCGATGTTGCCGGGGATTGGAATTAATAGTGTTTGAAATAGTTTGTAGTGCTAATTCAGGAATTTTTCTTTTTATTTTTATTTTATTTTCTCTTTTTACGTTTGGGTGTTCTTTAACTGTGCGCAGTCAACAGGTTATACTGGTGCATGACTCGATCTTCTGGTAAGGAATTACAACCATACGAACTAGAAATCAAGAAACATATGCGACAGTTGAGGAAGGAAAGAAATCTCCTAGAGAATACTGAGGCGGTTGGGCTATCCTCAACCAAAGAAAAGATAGCGGGAGATGATGATAATGTTGATTTGGCTGCGATAGAGACAACCCAACTCAGAGAGAAAGCTGCAAGAGATGCTGAAGAAGCAACACTTAAAGATGCACAAATTGCTTATGAGGAGGAAAGGGTTCGGAGAATTTCTCAGAATCAGACTTTGGTTCCAGACCAGTTCGGAAACATAGCTCCAGGCCAAAGGAGACCACTTGGTGATTATGCTAGACCGGTCTACAACCAAGGTCTATCCAGTGTGAGACCACCTCCAGTTGCAGCCAATAATTTTGAATTGAAGCAAGGGTTGCTTCAAACTCTCCAAAATATCTACGTTTTCAGAGAAAAGATGAACCCAAACAATCATCTAATGGACTTCGAGGAGATAATGAACACCTTTCAATTTAATGGTGTGTCTCAAGATGCAGTTTATCTAAGGGCATTCCCCTTCACACTTAAAGATGATGCAAAACACTATCTTGGAAGCTTGCCTCAGGGATCAATTAGACCATGGGAGGAGATGACCAGAACATTTCTTGCTAAATATTTCTCCTCAGTTAAAACGGGCAAGTTTAGAAGAGAAATCCATAACTTCTGCCAGAATGAGACTGAAACTGTGTTTGAAGTATGGGAGAGGTTTAAGGAGATAGTGCAAAAATTTAAACATAGTGGAATAGAACTCTAGATGCAACTCCAGGACTTTTGGGATGGATTGACACCGACCTCATGGAGAACATTGAGTAACGCAGCTGGAGGCCCATTGATGAAAAAGACTCCAGAGGAGAAAGTCATAATTCTAGATGAGTTGTCTGAGGATGCAAATCCGTGGCCCTCTGAAGTTGCTGAAAGAAGAACAACTGGTGTTCACCAGGTTGACACGAACACATCTGTGCAAGTACACCTTGATGCTATGGCAAAGGAAATAAGGAAGCTAACCTTAGCTTCAATACATAATGAGCCTCATGCAGCATGTGACATATGTGGAAGAGGACACCCTACTCATGAGTGTCAAACTTCAATGGAGGAAGTTAATGTTATGGGTAATTAGAACTTCAATGCAATGGGTCAGAAGCACCATAGTTTTTCATGGAGTTCACATGGGAGTACAGCAAATGCATGGCAACAAAATAACTCGAGATTTCAAGGAGCTCCTGGTTTTGGGAATCAGCCGAGGCCGCAATTTCAGCCTCAATAGCCAATTCAGTCTGGGTTAGAAGATCTTATGAAGTCATTTATTGTCAGGACTTATGAAAGATTAGATGCTCATGGGGCAGCTATCAAGGAACTTGGGACACGTTTGCGTAACTTGGAGAGACAAGTGGGACAAATTGCAACTATAATATCTGAGCGAATCCCAGGTTCTATGCCAGCTGATACTGAAAAAAAAGTCCCAAAGAAATGGTAAATGTTTTGATCTTGAGAAGCGAACATGTGTTGAAAGATCCCACCCCAATTCATAATGAAGTTGTGCCTGAAAAATAAAAGTGGGAAGGAGGTGAAAATTGAAGATGATAAAAAGACTGAGAAGAAAAAAGGCAAGAAGGGAGTAGAGAAAAAGGAGGAAATTTCAAGAAGGGAGGAATCTAATGATGTGAGACAGCACATGCTTGCTCTACCTTATCCCTAAAAGCATTATAGAGAAAAGTTGGACAAGCAGTTTGAGAAAGTTTTAGATATGCTGAGACAGGTTAATATAAATTTGCCATTCACTGAAGTTCTCTCACAAATGCTAGCTTATGCAAAGTTCTTGAAAGAGATCCTCACAAAGAAGAGAAAGATAGAAGAGACCAAGGTGGTTAAGCTCATAGAGCATTGCGTGAAATCTTGCAAAATAAACTCCCACAAAAGTGTGAAGATCCAGGGAGTTTTACTATACCTTGTTCTTTAGGCACTCTTAACTTTGATAAATCTTTATGTGATTCTAGTGCCTCAATTAATTTAATGCCTTTGTTTATTTACAGGAAACTGGAGAATCAAAATTGGAGAGATAAGGTCAGCACCAATATCCTTGCAGCTGGCCGACCAAACAACGATAATACCCGAGGGGTTAGTAGAAGATGTCTTAGTACGGGTAGATAAGCTCATATTTCGTGTAGGTTTCGTAATGGTGAATATGGAGGAAAATAAGGAGATACCCCTAATCATAGGAAGACCATTTTTAGCAACGGGTAGAGCTATACTGGATATACATGATAGGAAACTCATGCTTAGAGTGGGTGAGGAGATGGTGACATGTGAGATTAATGTAGCAACTCGGGTGAAAAAGGAGAAGCCAGCTGCAAGTGTTGAGTGGAAGGTGAAGAGTTCAAAAGAGATGGCTCCAGTGATTGAGAAAGATAAGTGTGGGGTATATCCGAAAAAGGTTGAGAAGAAGTTGTCTGCGTGGATGTGTGCACTTGTTCGGGCGCGTGGAATGGAGCATGATTTCGACTCAGACCCCGACTAGAGATTCAGGGAAGTTTCCTCTACTTTATGCTTTTAAATTATGTGTCATGGGGACATGCCACAACTTAAAGTATGGGGTGGGGAATATTTGTATGTTGTATATATATATGTGCTAGTTTTAGTTTTGTGCTTTTAAGTAGTTCGAGTGAGAAAAGGTTTTAAAAAAACCATAAAATTTTTAAAATTGTCAACTTTTCCCGACGATGGATATCATTCGACGGGTTTCTTGAGGGAAGTAAGTTGAAGAAAAATACAAAAAGATTTTCTTTTGTTAGGTAGTGTAATAATTTTCCCTTGGTTTTTCTTTATGCCGCAGTTCATTTTCAAGGGTTTTGTTTGAACCGGGTGTAGTTAGTTTTTATTTTTGTAGAAGTAGGAAGCCTTGTTCTATGAATTGAAATGAAAGCAATATTTCTTGACTTTATTATGCCTTGAGAATAGTGAGTACTTTAGTTGTGACGCTTAGGCTCTGTTTGTGACTCATTTATAAGTACTTTAAATTGTATAATTTTAACTTTGCTTAACTGCTTGGACTAGAGTGTCTTGATAATCCAATCTTGAGTAAGTTATGTGCCATGTGTGTGTGAGGTTTTGTGTATTCTGTTCATTACATTTGATGTCTAGAACTTACCCCGTATGTTTGCAAAGCAAAATGGTAGTTTTGTTCAGTCTTGGAAGTGATATAGGCAGTTCTTTGCTGAGCCAATTATATGTTATTACACACCTAATTGTTATGTATCTTAGTTAACCCTGTTGAGCCTATAATCATGTTTCTTTGGCAACCGTATTACAAGCCTTACCCATTTGTTTGAATTGACCATCTATTTGAACCTTTAACCTCTCGTGAGCACTTATATTTATTATGAACTTTGCAAAAGTTGAAGTGTGGGGTTGGTGGTTTGGCTTTTGAGTGGAACTAATGAAATAAGGAAGAATGGTGCATTGTTTTTGAAAAAGTAAGAGCCACTTGAATTGAAAAAAAAAGAAAAAATAATTGTATGGTTATGAAAAATATTCCATGATAGTGGTAACTCTTGATGTAATTGTGCTTAAAGTAGTAGGGAGTAAATGTATATTGATGTGAAGGTGGAGTCATGGTTTGACATAAGTGTGGGGTTTTGAATGTTAAATTGTATGTATTAAAGTGCTTAGGGAGGTGTAGTCACTCTTATATCTAAATGTATCAAACTCGTCCCGCAGCCTACATTACAACCAATTATAGAGTATTACACTACGGGTAAGACTATGGTTCATCTTTTGTGGCATATGAATGTTATTTCTAAGAGTGAGTGAATTCTTTCTATTTTGAGTTCCTGATTGTTGTTAAATTTGATGGTGTGTGTAACTACTCTCTAATGTGGTGAGGGCACTTGATTCATGAAGGAAACGCAAAATTGTTGAGCTCTATATTAGAGTAATTGAGTGGGTTTTGAATAATGCATGGTACTTTTGAGTCAAATCTTGAGGTAAAGATGTTACACTATTGTGCTTAGTCAATTTCAAATATTCTTGGTGTGATGAGTTAGGAGAGTTCCTTAATAAGGTTGTGTCTATATAATGTGTGGTTTGATTGCTCGAGGACGAGAAATAGTTTAAGTGTGGGGTGTTGATAATAGGCTATACTCTCGTGTTTTAGTCGCTTATTGCACTCTAATTTACTGCACTTTAGTAGAGTTTGTGCTTTAATCGACAATTTTATGCACTAATTATATATTTTATGCTTTGTAGGAGAATTTCGAGCTATGTAACTATTATAGAATGATTTTGAGTGATTTGGAGCTTTGAAGTCTGAGTAAACGCCCAAAGGAATAAGCCGGTATCGCGTTCGAAAGTCGAGAACTACGTCGGGATAGCTAAAAAGCAAGAAAAATCCATACTCAGAGAAAGTCGCACAGTTGCGGTGCGTGGGGCGGCGCGGTAGGCCATTTTGCCTTAATTCTGTCAGAACCTGCTCTCTGTACTTCTCCACTAATGCCCCGCATTGTGGGTCGCCCCATGCGGCGTGCCTGTGCATTTTTTATAGAGCATTTTCCTATTTTGCGCAGGAGAATGTGTTTTCGTTTGGGCCCGACCCTACTTAGTAAAAATACATGTAAAAAAGTTATTTTATCGACTAATGACACATCTTAGACCTAAGTAAGCCAAGGAGGAGGTGGAGAAGCAAATGCTCAAGGATTTCATCACTCAATCCTCACTCAAGACAAGGGTTTGGATTGTTTTATGTTTTCCTTTAAGTTAAACATTGTTATGATGAATTACTCCATATTCATGGAGTAGTTCTCTTTAGGGTTTGATGGATTTGGTGTATTTATACCTGTTTGTGGATAATTAACTCTAATTTTATGTATTGAATCGTTTTGGATGTTTTAACAGTTGCATCTATATTTACTTTTAAATGTAATCAAGAGAGGCATAACTTGTGATATTGTTGCATTATATTTTGTTGGTTGAAGTCATTAATTCTTCTTAGTAATTGGAAGAGGCTAGTTGAATTGTTGATTAAACTTAGTTAGGAGGATAATCGAGAGAGGTTCTCCTAATGATCAATCCACTACAAATTCTTGCATATCTTCACATGCTTAAAATTGGTTCATCGTGTAAGGTTGAGACTTAATCGAGAGAGGAGTTTCTACTAATCAATTGAACTAATAACCAAGTGAATTAGAGAGACTCACTTGAACATTAGAAGTGAATTATCTAGAGTTAAATCCAAAATATTTGTCTTGCACCTATCCTATCATCCCTATCTTCTCCAAATTGATAACTTCCTTTGCTCAATAATTGTATTGATTGTCATTAGTCAATAGTTTTAGAATCTTAGTTAATTTTTGTTTTAATCACATAAACCTAAATTGTTGATCATCTTGGATAGAAATCTAGCTACAAATTGCAATAATATTATTTAACTCCAATCCCTGTAGATAAGATATTATAATTTACTATATCCGACTAGAGAGCATAAGGTGGGAATTATGCGTGTGTTGCTTGTAGGGGAACCACGTAAAGTTACGCGGCGTCATAAAATGGGCTAAAGTGCGTGTAGCTATTTCTGGGAAAACTGTTTTCAAAACTTGTTTAAATTTAAGGCACACACAGCGGTATGTGGAAAGATTGTGATTGAGATTGTGATTTATGAATAGGAGGCGGTACCTCGGTTGTGATTCTTTATATATACAGGAGGCGGTACCTCGGTTGTGATTCTTATTATACACAAGGTGGTACCTCGTTGTGATTCTTGTTGTTTATCTCATGTTGCAAAGAGTTTTGGTGGGAACACTTCTTGTTGTGTTGTTTCACCTTATTCTATCAGTTATTGCCTGTATATTATCATCGTGGTTCTCTTTAATTGATTTCTTTATGTTATTTCCATGCTTAAAATTCCAATATTAGTTCATGCTATTATCTTGTTTAGTATAAGTTATTTCTCTGCTTTCTATTATTATTATTTCTTATGTTTTCATACTATTTATTTATATCCTAGTAGGTGTCTTTACCTGACCTCATCACTACTCTAACAAGGTTAGGCTTGATACTTACTGCGTACCGTTGTGGTGTACTCATACTATGCTTCTACAAATCTTTTTGTGCATATCCAGGTATGTTTGCTCGTGCCGGACGCTAGACTTGATTTGAGTAGCTGTTTTTGGAGACTTCAAGGTATACCCGCTCTAGTCCGTAGGCCTCGGAGTTACCTTCCCTTATCTTTACTTCCTATTGTATTTTCATTCAGACTGTGTTGTAGTAGACACTATAGTATTACTCTGTAGAGCTTGTGACTCAGTTCCACTGGTTTGGAAAAATATTTGTTAAGATTCTATTTTAGGAGTTTATATCATTTTATTAGACTTGTTTTAGAATTTTGTTGATTATTACTTTCAAGTATTATCAAATGTTAGGCTTACCTAGTCGTAGAGACTAGGTGCCATCACGACATCCTACAGAGGAAAATTGGGGTTGTGACAAGTTGGTATCAGAGCTCTAAGTTCATAGGTGTTACAGTCATAAGCAGGTTTAGTAAAGTCTTGAGGATCGATACGGAGACGTCTGTACTTATCTTTGAGAGTCTACGGAACTGTTAGGAAAACATCACTTCTTTGATTCCTTATCTTGCGAATTAGTCGACTTCGAAAACTGAATCTTTGACTTTCTATTTTCTCACAAATGGTGAGGACACACACTGTTGGATCTGAGGATCAGATGCCTACGCCCCCTGCTAGAGCAGTGAGAGGCCAGGGCCGGGGCCGGGGCAGAGGACGAGGAAGGGCACGTGGTGTAGCCAAAGCACTTGCCCGGGCTGCGACAGAGGAGCCACCAGTAGCTCCAGTTGGGGGGGCAGGCACCCGAGGTTCCTGTTGCCACCCCTGCACTTAAGGAGACCCTCGCACAGTTCTTGAGCGTGTTTGGTACTCTAGCTCAGGCGGGGTCGATTCCACTTGAACCGGCCACATATCAGGCTGGGGGGAGCTCAGACTCCCATGGCCCGTACCCCAGAGAAGCGGGTCCACGTTGATCAGGCACCTGAGGTTATACTAGTACAGCCTATAGTTCCGGTTAAACCCGCGGTCAGGGCAACAGCATCTAAGGAAGAGCTGCTTAGACTTGAGAGGTTCAAAAAGTATCACCCTCATACTTTCAGTGGTTTGGCTTCAGAGGATGCACATGATTTTCTAGAAGAGTTCCACCGTATTCTCCGCACCATGGGTATTATGGAGATGAGTGGGGTTGCATTTACTACCTTCCAGTTGTTAGGAGCAAAATATCAGTGGTGGCGAGTGTACGAGGAGGGTAGCCCAATCGATGCAGCTTCACTTACATAGACTCGATTTTTAGAGTTGTTCTTGAGATAGTTTGTTCCCCAGACCCTTAAGGATGCATGGCACATAGAGTTTGAGCAGCTGTGGTAGGGTACTATGATGGTGTCAGAGTATGCAGACAAATTCAGTGATTTGTGCAGACATGCACCTGCCTTGGTTTCTACAGTCAGAGAGCGAGTCCGTCCATTTATTGAGGGGCTTAACTATGGTATTAGGTTTAGCATGGCTCGAGAGTTGGAGACAGATACCCCATATCAGCAGGTAGTAGAGATTGCACAGAGATTGGACGGTATTCGGGGATGTGAGAGAGAGGATAGGGAGGCCACGAGGTATTGGAGGATTTAGTGGTGGTCACGTTGCAGCTACAACCCATCATGGTAGAGGCTATGTGCGTCTCCCAGTTCATTTAGCACTTCCAGCTTCTAGTGGTACTTCGGTTATTCCGAGGTCGCAGGTTGCACACTTTGCTTAGCCACTTTGTAGTGCACCTCCTGCATGGGGTGCTTACAGCGGTCAGTACAGCCGACCAGGCCAAAGCCACTCCCAGCAGCCACTCTCACCGAGAGCTTGTTTTGAGTGTGGCGATACCCATCATATGGTTAGAAACTGCCCCAGACTCAGGAAGATGCACCTCCATAGACCATTCAGGCTCCACGGATTCAGTCAGGTCGATAGATTTCTCAAGCCATGGTTGTTACCCCACTTGCCGCTCCACCAACACAGCCAGCTAGGGGTGGGGGACAGGTGGTTAGAGTTTGCCCTAGAGGGGGAGGCCAGGCTAGATTCTATGCTTTTCTGTGTAGGACGGAGGCAGTTACTTCAAACGCAATCATTACATGTAGAGTTCCGATTTCCCATAGAGATGCATTAGTCTTATTTGATCCAGAATCCACTTATTCATATGTGTCATCTTTGTTTGCTTCGTATTTGAATATATCTCGTGATTCTTTGAGTTCTCCTATTTATGTGTCCATGCCTGTGGGAGATTATATTATTGTGGACTGTGTGTATCGGTCGTGTTTAGTTGTTATTGGTGGTTTTGAGATAGAGTTGATCTATTGTTACTTAGTATGGTAGACTTTGATGTTATCTTGGGCCTGTACTGGTTGTACCCCTATCATGCTATTCTGGATTGTTACGCCAAGACTGTGACGCTGGCTATGCTAGGTTTTCCACGGTTAGAGTGGAGAGGTGCATTGGATTATGTTCCTAGCAGGGTTGTGTCATTTCTAAAGGCTCAGCATATGGTTGAGATGGGGTTTGATGCTTATCTAGCCTTTGTGAGAGATGTGAGTGTCGATACTCCTACCGTTGAGTCAGTTTCGTAGTAAGAGAGTTCCCCAATTTTTGTTTTCAGTGGATCTTCCTGGCATGCTGCCCAATAGGGATATCGATTTTGGTATTAACTTGTTGTCGGGCACTCAGCCCATTTGTATTCCACCATATGATATGGCCCTAGTAAAGTTGAAGGAGTTAAAGGAGCAGTTACAAAAGTTGCTTGATAAGGGTTTCATTCGGTCTAGTGCGTTGTTGTGGGTGCTCCAATCTTGTTTGCAAAGAAGAAGGATGGTTTTATGTGCATGTGTATTGATAATCGACAGTTGAACAAGGTTATAGTGAAGAACAGGTATACATTGCCACACATTAATGAATTTTTTGATCAACTACAGGGTGCTAGAGTGTTCTAGAAGATTAATTTGCGGTAAGGTTATCATCAGCTAAAGATTTGGGGTCTGAATATTCTGAAGATTACCTTTAGGACGTTGTATGGTCACTACAAGTTTCTTTGTGATGTCAGTTGGGCTGACCAAATCCCCAGCAGAATTTATGCACCTGATGAACAGTGTATTCCAGCCATATCTTGATTCATTCGTCATAGTGTTTATTGACGACATCTTTGTGTGCTCTCGCAATCGGGAAGATCATGAGTAACACTTGAGTAACGTGCTCCAGACCTTGAGCGAGAAGAAGTTGTATGCAAAATTCACAAAGTGTGAATTATGTCTTGATTCAGTGGCATTTTTGGGTCATTAGTATAGAGTCATCTGATCAAGGTAGATCCGAAGAAGATTGAAGCAGTGCAGAGTTGGCCTAGATCATCTTCAGCTACTGAGATTCAGAGTTTCTTTGCTTTGGCCGGCTATTATTGCCGTTTTGTAGAGGGTTTATCATATATTATTGCACCTATGACCAGATTAACGGAGAAGAGTGCTCCTTTCAGATTGACATGAGCTTTCAAAAGCTCAAGCCTACTTTGACTACAACCCCAGTGTTGGTGTTGCCTACGGGCTCGGGGTCTTATACTGTGTATTGTGATGCATCATGTGTTGGCCTTATGCGGTGTTGATGCAAGAAATTAGGGTGATTTCCTATGCATCACGATAGCTGAAGACCCATGAGAACAATTATCCAGTCCACGACTTAAAACTGACAGCTATTGTTCATGCATTGAAGATTTGGCAGCATTATTTGTACGGTGTCCCTTGTGAGGTCTTTATCGACCATTAGAGTCTACAATATCTGTTCAAATAGAAGGATCTTAACTTGCGGCAGCAAAGGTGGTTAGAGTTGCTTAAGGACTATGATATAACCATTCTATATTATCCTGGAAAGGCCAATGTGGTGGACGATGCCTTGAACAGAAAGGCGGAGATCCAACACTACTAGAAATTAAGCCTATGGCAGCCCTTTCAAAACTATAACTATAGCTACTATAACCGTCCCTATAGGGTTAATGGGACAGTTTGGGACGCGTTCCAAGATCCAGCGTTACAATAGGTCAACTCAAACAGTTAATTGTGACGGATTCAAAACCGTCTTCGTATATGGCTACTGTAACGGTTATGAAACTGCTACCATCGATCAATCCATGGGGACAATTTTCCGGACTGGTTTGTTGGAACTGTTATAAACCGCTGTGTTATAATTATCCTAATGATTTATTAAGTCTATTGCGATGGTTTGCATTATATATTGCAATATTATTTTATATATTGGAATAATTATCTACCTATTGCAACGGATACTGCAACATATTGCAACGGTTATTAGAAGGTTGCTATTGTTGTTTGCTAAGTCTATTGGAATGGTTATATTGTCTATTGCAACAATTCACTATTGTAATTTCTAATATTTATGGAAGCAAAATGACGAACATTTTCCTATGCAATAAAATTTTATACGCCATACCTTATATAAACCACGAAATATGATTAAAATTACCAACTCGCATTATCCATTTACAAAAACAAAATTTGAATTCATTGTTTGATCAACAATTCAAAAGTCAAAATAGATCGATGAGTTTTAATTTGCATCCAAAAAGTTCTAAACTAAAATATCCTTGAACATGATGATAGAAAGTCTAACAACGTTCAACAACACTCAAGTAAGATCTTCATCACTGCTTTCACCCGCAATCTCTGCACCTACAAAATTCAATCAGAAATAATTAAACAAAGAAAATTTTAAGATAATTGAATCATAAAGTTATTGAATGACCAATTTGATAACTCAAACATTTTCTAACTCTCTAAATTTTTAAACTTTTTGGCAAATTTTCCTTCGTAAATACGACTATCCAAAATATTTTAACCTGCTCAAAACAACATTATGTTATACACAAGAATAATTTTCAACTCCCCAGTCTGTTACAATGATATTTAACTTCTTTAACAACATATAACAAACTAGAATCATCAACACACAAACCATATCAAACAACTCTCCAGTCTGTTATTTTTTAAGCAACAAACTGCCTTAACATCTTCGAACACTATTACATCGCAAAACAACATCACAACTAAACTGGACGACAGAAAGAAACATCAAACAACAACTGGACGCTTTTTCTCAGCTAAACTTCGAAAAGGAAAATAAAGATGTGGAAATAACTTTCTATAAATACAAGGCTACACGAAGCACCTAAGAAGCATTAAGCCCTGGCCAAAATACTCTGGATCAATTCATAATGTATTCAATGCATATTTAGAAGATTAGATTACTGCTAAAAACAACTGATATTCTTTACAGTAGACGATAATTTACTTTCCTTCTAAGACATGTAGGAAATTCACATACAATAGGAAGAAATCAGAAAAGGAAAATAGTAAAGCACCCTTAAGCCTATTAAATTAGATAATATAGCTACACTGGATCAGTAGTTCATAAATTAGAAGCAACAATAAAGTTAAACCCTATGTGCTCTGCATTTTGTCCAAACTAGTGGTTTTCTTGCTTCAATCATGAGTATGGAGCAACTGCAATAATATCTTTTGATGTTATACACCTTGCCCAAGTATGATTGTATTTTGTTTAGTAGTTTTAGGAAATTTCAGATTGCAAGGCCTTTGGCTAGTCTTTAAAAATAGCAGCAGCAACGAGCAGAGTGTATATGCAGTAGCAACAAAGTACAACAACAACAACATACCGAGTATTATCCTACACTGTGAGGTCTGGGGAGGGTAGTGTGTACGCAGACCTTACCCCTACCTTGTGATTATAGAGAGGTTGTTTCTAATAGACCCTCGGCTCAGGAAAGCATAAGCACCACATTAATAAAAATATAGACACGAAGGGGTAGTACCAAAAAGGCATATAAAAGCAGAATAAAAACAACAAGATAGTAAGGTGATCAATAATGAAAGAAAATAACGGTTAGTCAAAAAAACCTACTACCAACAGAAAGCGAGACTGCGTGCCAATACTACTGTTATGAACACTCTATACTACCTACTCTACTACCATAATCCTCGACCTCCATAACTTCCTATCAAGGGTCATGTCCTCGATCAGCTGAAGTTGCGCCATGTCTTTCCAAATCACCTCTCCCCACCTCTTCTTTGGCCTACCTCTACCTCTCCGTAGGCCCTCCAATGTCAACCTCTCACACCTTGTCACCGGGGCATCTGTGCTCCTCCTCCTCACATGACCAAACCACCTAAGCCGCGCTTCTCGCATCTTGTCCTCAATAGGGGCCACACCTACCTTATCGCGAATAACCTCATTTCTGATCCTATCTAATATGGTGTGACCGCATATCCATCTTAACATCCTCATCTCAATTACCTTCATCTTCTGGACATGAGCGATCTTGACTGGCCAACACTCAGCCCTATACAACATCGTTGGTCAGACCACCACTCTGTAGAGCTTACCCTTAAGTTTCGGTGGCATCTTCTTGTCACACACAAAACACTGAAAGCGAGTCTTCATTTCATCCATCACGCCTCAATCTCCCCATCCCCCTGAATAATAGACCCAAGGTACTTAAAACTACCTCTCCAATGGATGACCTGTGAATCCAGCCTCACATCCCCTTCCCCTCCTCGAGTCTCGCCACTGAACCTACTCTCTAAGTATTCTCTCTTGGTCTTCCTCAATTGGAAACATTTAGATTCCAGAGTTTGCCTCCATAGCTCTAATTGCGCGTTCACACCGTCTCGTGTCTCGTCAATCAATACAATATCATCTGCATATAAAACAAAAAGAAAAAAAATAGCAGTAGTGAAGCAGAGAAAGAAGGGAAAGACAACAGCAATGGACAAGAAGAATGAGAAAACAGCTCCATAAAGAAGAAGAAGAACTTTCATAAGAAGTTCAAGAACATGAAGAAGAACAAGTAAAAAGTCACATACTGAGAAGATGGAATATCTTCAGGGATATGTTGCATTCGAGTTTCATCATTTTCATAGGCGTCAAAGTGATCTTTTTTCAATCTACTCTTGTGCTTTCACCAGGCAGCTTGAACTGATTCCAAATTCCATTTTTTCAGGCTTCGAAAATATCATATTTATCCTACAATTGGTGTCAAATCTGTTAGTGCAGAAAATATGAAAGATTTTCAACCAAAAATTAAAAATTAAGAAGTTCAGGCCTTGATATATTCCCATATATCCTCTTTTGTGTCCATCTTCCTCCAATCCAAAAGATCAAGAGGACATAGAGTCGCACTCCTTTCCGATGTGCCGAGGAAGCTTCCAAACTCTATCACAACCTCTTCACTAGGACCAACGGGCTGATTTAAGTTGTTAAGTAAAATCAATTTACGCTCATGTCGTCTATGTACATTTTTCATCTTTGTTTTACCTCTTTTTCTTGTTTGATTAGAAGGGCCTTCAACTATATGAACCAAAGAAAACCACCAAATCACTATTGCTGATACATTTGCTTTGACTGAAATAGGATGTAAATATTTCTAGATAAAAAATATATGTTCTTACCTTGTTCTTCATATTGCTCATCTTCGATAGGAGCTGTAGAATCCAACTGAACTTGTTCCTCTATTACTTGTTGTCACGATTCAATTCCATTTTAGGCCGTGATTGCGCCCAGCACCATTGCTAGGCAAGCCAGCAGTGAACAATCTAGTGATTTTCCTATTTCAATAAGTTTTTCCCAAGTAAATAACTTTCCTTAATTTAATAGGTTTAGTAAGAAACAGATTTCAATAAATAAAACGAAAGCAGCTGAATGTACTTATGGCCATAGGAATAAAACCAAAATCATAAGTCTACTAGTGTGTGCCAAGATCAGGTGTCACAAGTGTGTGGGCTACTAGTAGAATATACAAAAGATCTATACTCTGCTGTCTGAAATAGAATAGACAGAAAATAAATCAAAAGATAGATTCCGGTTGCTGGTGAACGGCTCGGAAGGGCAGCTCACCGTGTGGTCTCAGAACAGAAGTCAAGTGTGCGCGCCAGACTGATAACCAGATGCACCTTCCTTATATATTGAACATCAAGTGCAGAAGTGTAGCGTGAGTACATAAACAACATCTACCCAGTAAGTATCTAGTCTAACCTCGAAGAAGTAGTGACGAGGGGTCGACTTCGATACTTACTATGGGCCAAAAATATAATAGTATGAAGTTCAAATTAAACATGATATATAAACTAATAATAGAACTTAGAGCAGGAAAAAAAAAGTAAACAATCCTTCCATTTCAAGTAAGAACCAAGTAATTTCTCTCGTCTAATCCTTTCACCTTTCAAGTCCATGGAACAATATTAGATATAAAGGGGTTCCAATATCTTTACGCACGAATTATGCCGAGGACGTACGGCCCGATACAAATATACATATAAATATACTGTGCACTGCCGAGGGTCAAACGGCACAAACATAAATACATCAACTAACCTGTCGAGGCGAACGGCCGCTCTCATGAGAGTAGTGGAAATTTACCCCGCTCGGGGAATATACTTGTGAAGCGGTTGAATATAGATTTTTCTCAAGTTAACATAATATTTATTAATTCATTTTCAAAATAAGAAATTCAGCTAGGAGCCTTTAAAATATTGAAATCCTCAACCTCCGCTTTAATCCAAACAATTAGTAAGCATAAACAAGCAATGGTATCAAAAAAGAGTTGGGGCACCTCTGAACTCTCCAGAATAATAGGACCTCTTGTCCTACTCCATCTGTTCCCTACCCCTCTGACAGTAACCCTCAATCCTCTGAGAAATCTCCACTACCAACTGATAAGAAGACCCCATCTCAACCTCCCGAGCCATACTAGCCTGAATACTAGAGTGCAACCTCGCAACAAACCTCCGCGCTAGCTCCGCCTTAGTGGGAAGTATCACAAGTGCATGGCGAGACAACTCAGAGAATCTCACCTCATAATCGGTCACTGACAGCTGACCCTGCTGGTGCTGCTCAAACGGAAGCCGCAACTCTTCCCTCTTAAAGGGTGGAATATACTTGTCCAAGAATAGGCATGTAAACTGGTCCCAAGGCATGGGAGGAGAACCTGCTGGTCTGCCGAGGAGATAAGTCTTCTACCACCTACGTGCTCTGCCCTCTAACTGAAAGGTAGTGAAATCCACCCCGTGAGACTCCAATATGCTCACAATGTGCAGTTTGTCCCTACACCTATCAATGAAGTCCGGAGGATCCTCATGTTGCTCACCCCCAAATACCGAAGGGTGAAGTCTGGTCCATCTATCTAGTAGCTTTTGCGGCTCGCCAGTCCCAGCTGGTCTGGGCTCAAGTACAGCTGCTGCAACTGGCTGGGCTCCGCCCACGGGTAGTGTGCCCGGGGTCTGATATACTGCAGCTACATGCTGGGGTGCCTGAGCAGTAGGGGTCTGTGCTCCCCATCCCGCCTGAGATGTAGCTGGGTCTGCTGGAAATAAACCAGCCTGGGTCATAGAATCCATGAACCGCAGCATACGGCCCATGACCTCCTGAAAGCCCGGTGCTGACATAAAATCAATCGGGTCTAGCTCTGTTGCGGGCACCTCGCCCTGCTCCTCATCAATGAGATCCTCCATTGGATTGGTTAGTGGTGCAATAGGGGAAACTCTAGGACATCCTCATCCCCTACCTTGATCCAGTGCCCTCCCTCGGCCTCTGCCTCGACCTCTAGCAACAGGGGGAGCAGCTCCTCCCGGGTTCGAAACATCTTCCGCGCGCGTTCTCACCATCTGTGAGAGAGTAAGAGAAGAAACTTAGTCCACCATCAACTATACGATAGGAGATGAATAAAGAGAAGTTTCCTAATACCCTATAGCCTCTCGAATATAAGTACGGACATCTCTGCACCTATCCGCAAGACTCTATTAGGCCTGCCCATACTAAGTTATCACGACACAATTCCATTTTAGGCTGCGATGGCGCCCAACACCATTGCTAGGCAAGCCAACAGTGAACAATCTAGTGATTTTCCCATTTCAATAAGTTTTTCCCAAATAAATAACTTTTCTTAATTTAATAGGTTTAGTAAGAAACAGATTTAAATAAATAAAACGAAAGCAGCTGAATATACTTATGGCCATATGAATAAAACCAAAATCATAAGTCTACTAGTGTGTGCCAAGATCTGGTGTCACAAGTGTGTGGGCTACTAGTAGAATATACAAAAGATCTCTACTCTACTGTCTAAAATAGAATAGACAAAATAAATCAAAAGAGAGACTTCAGCTCCTGCTGAATGGCTCGGAAAGGCAGCTCACCGTGTAGTCTCAAACAAGAAGTCAAGCATGCGCGCCGGACTGATAACCAGATGCGACTGCCTCAGATCCTGCACATCAAGTGCAGAAGTGTAGCATGAGTACATAAATAACATGTACCCAGTAAGTATCTAGTCTAACCTCGAAGAAATAGTGACGAGGGTTCGACTTCGATACTTACTATGGGCCAAAAATATAATAGTGGGAATGCATGGCAACACAATAACCCTAGACCCCAGGGACAAGGAGCTCCAGCATACCAAAATCAGCAGAGGTATTAATTTCAGCCTCAACAACCTATTCAGCATGGTCTAGAGGATCTCATGAAGGCCTTTATTCTTAAAACCGATGAGAGGCTGGACGCCCATGGATCAGCTATCAAAGAACTGGGCACTGGTTTTCGAAACCTGGAGAGACAAGTGGGACATATTGCAACAATATTATCTGAGAGGGCTCTGAGAACTCTCCCCACTAATACTGAGAGAAATCCTAAAGATACTGTAAGGTCCCGTAAAGTTTTTCTTAAAAACCCGGTTTCCGTGATACCAAAGTAGGCGTAGAGGTTATATTAGTAAAAATTCTTTGCAATGAGCTTGCTCACCGCAGTTCAGACTTTTTGGATTGAACAGTGCGCTACATAGTTAAAGGAAAATGTTGGGTAGAAGTAGGAAATTTTGCGGTCATTCTGCGACCGAAGAACCCCCCCCTGCGGACTGCAGAGTGGGGCAGATTTCTGGGGCATTTTTTATGCCCAATTTCGCAGCCATTATGCGACCGCATAACTATTTCATTGGCCGCATTCTTGTCGCATATCCTGCTTTGGGAATTTTTGGAGGGAGGTTCTGCGGTGCACTATGCGACCGTAGAATCATTCTGTGGTGCATTATGCGACCGTAGAACAGGTCCACGGGCCGCATAGTGACTGCAGACCATGTCAGTTTCTTTCCAGCTCTGGCACCCATTTTTGCGGTTATTTTGCGGACCACATAACCATTATGCGGTCACATATGCGACCGCAGAACCCGTTCCGTAGCTTCAATTTTGGGATTTTTAAACCCGACCCAATTTCGTTAAAACACACATCATAGACCATTTTGAACATATTTTCTGATATTTCTACAGTGAGAGAGAGGGTCCTAGAGGGAGGAAGTGATCTTCATCAAGTTCTTCAATTCTCACTTAAAACCTTGAAGATTATCAAGAGAGGCACCTAGGTCTTCTTCCTAAGAGGTAAGATTCTATCACCCAAACTCTTAATTTCAAAATGTAACTAGAATGGACCATTAGTAAGGTAATTCATGGGGATGGGAGTTCTTACCTTGCATGCATGTGTTCCTTGTAAGTTAAAGATAGAAAAGAATGGGGTGGGGGTTGGTGGAGTCTTTCACAATAAGGGCCTTAAAACATTGATGCACACCTAATGTTTGATAATATGCTAAAATGAGCTAGAATCATGACCATCTTCCTAATTTTTGTCTAGCTTGTTATATTTCTAAAATAGATTGAAGTTTCTAAGAATCCCGGATCATTTTAGAGTTTGAGAAGATCAATTGAGGTATGTTGGCTAAACCCCCTTCTTCTTAGAATCGAACCCCACGGTGTTCGTGTAATTGGAGTAAGCTCTTGATCATTATAGAATTGGCGATTTCTAATGTGTTTATGTTGAAGGATGTAAGTTCAATATTTATTATAAAGGACTTATCATGTTATCTTGCTATTTGAGGATGTGTTCAAAAATGTGGAATATGTGTTGAAAATGTTAAGACTTCATGTCAAGATTGAAATAAAGATTGTTATGCCAAATTGTATGAAAAGCCTCTATGTGCCTAAGATTCCCAAATCGCTTATATGTGAATTTAGTGTCTTGAATGGGAAGCCTTATTATTGTTGATAATGTTAATGATATTTGAATGTGGAAAAAGGGAACTGGAACTACGAGATACGGCCAAATGCCAGGAATGACTTTATAATTGTGACCATTAGTGCCAATGAATTGAAAAGAGGTGAAAGAAGTATTATGTGAGATGATTGACCGAAAAAGGTAATGTCTTAAATGAGATAGCCTAGCCGATCGGGCCAAAATCCGACTCCATGTAAAAACACGGTGGTATTGTGGATGAAATTGTGAAAATGGTTGATGTCTCAAATGAGATGGCCTGGCCGATCGGCATATGATCGGACGCCATGCCGCACACATGGTGGTACTGTGCTGGAAATTTTAATGAAATTGTGGTAATGTCTCAAATGAGACGACCTAGCCGATCGGGTCGAGATCGGACTTCATGTAAGAATATGGAGGTATTGTGAATTGTGGAATATCGGTACTAAACATCACCCAGCCTGATAATATGGAAATTGACTTGAAAATGTATATTATCCTTAACTTGTTATTTTAATATTATTCGAAGCCCTTATTGAATTCTTGACTGTTCCTCTTGTATTATTATTCATTCTATTGCTATTCGATGGTACTAACGTCCCTTTTGTTGGGGGCACTGCATCTTTAAATGGATGCATGTGGTTACATAGCAGACAGTGTTGATCACAGATAGGGCTGCATCCTCTTCTCAGTGGACTTGGTGAGCCCCATTTCATTCCGAGGTCATGTATTGTACCTTTTGTTTATATTGGGGTCACTTTTTGAGGTATAGCCAGGGCCTTGTTGCCGGCACCATCTTTACTCTCTTTTGTATATTTATAGGTTCTGTAGACACTATGTGGGTTGTATATGGGTGTTGGGAATGCTAAACAAGTTATGTTGTGTTTGATCACTTGTTCCACTCGAACTATAAGAAATGTGTATTTTGAGACTTCAAGGCGGAATGTCTAATGGAACGATATAGGATTGTATGAATAAGCTCCCTACTGTTTAATTAATGAAATCATGTCTTGTCTTGATTATGGGTGAATTGGGTAGAAAGTATCTAATAGGCTTGCTCGGCCGGGTTCACTTGGTTAAGCACCGATCGCGCCTCCCAAGGATGGGGCATGACAAACTTGGTATCAGAGCCTAAGGTTTTAAAGTGCCCTAGGATGTATCGGAGCCATGTCTTGTAGAGTTCTTCTTATCGGTGTGTTGTCGACCACATCTACAAGTTGGAGGCTACTTGGGCATTCAGGAATAATACACTTCTTTGATATTCTGGATCGTGCGATTAAACTAATTATGAAATTGTTCCTCTTCTAACTCTTGCATTCCTTTAACTTTCAGTATATGACACCTAAGAAGAGATCAAGAACTGGCCAAGGAGCCAATGCCGCCTTGGGAATAGCAGTTGACCCTTTACTTGGAGAGGCGGGTGATTACTCGAGGGGTGAGGATAATCCTCTGACTACTACACTATCTGATTTCACTACACCTGTTCAATCCACACCAGTTCCTGCCCCTACTGAGGGTGCAGCGGTTCCTCCAACTGATATTCCTATTCCACCTCCAGCCCCAGCTTCCGGTTCTGGTAATCATGATGGGGATCTTAGGGGAGCTATTCAGATGCTAACACAGATAGTGGCTTCTCAAGCCCAGAGATCAAATGTTGCACCCACTTTGTCTAGCCAATAAGGGGATTCTAGTGGTTCCAGGGTGAACAGGTTTCTTCAGTTGGATCCTCCAATATTCACGGGTTCTAATCCCGAGGAGGACCCACAGGACTTCATTGATGAGATGCATAAGACTCTCTGGGTTATGCGCGCTACTGAGACGAAGGGAGTGGAGTTGGCCGCCTACCACCTGAAAGGGGTGGCATATTCATGGTTTGAGCTGTGGGAGGACTCTCGGGAGGAGGGGATCCCTCCAGCGAGATGGAGTGAGTTTGCGGATGCCTTTATAGACAATTTCCTGCGTGCCAAGACTAGGTCAGCCCGTGCTGCAAAGTTTGAGAATCTTAAGTAAGGGAGTATGAGTGTGTGGGAGTATCACATGGACTTCGCGCGCCTATCAAAATATGCTATTCAAATGTTGCCTACTCTGGAGGCTAGAGTGCGCCGGTTTGTGCAGGGCCTTAGCCCCTTGGTTATCAATAAGGCCGCTACAGCTGCCTTGAATTCAGACATGAACTATGGGAAGATGGTAGCATTTTCTCAAGCTACAGAGGACCGTAAGTTGAAGAACAGAAGGGAGCTAGAGGTTACCAGCAAGGCCTGGTCCGCGGGCAACTTTGGGGAGTCATTTGGTGGGGGAAGATCAGCTTTCAGGGGAGGGTCATCAGGGCCAACCCAGTCTCATGTTCAGTCTTTAGCCAGTGCACCGCCAGCGGGGCACAGTCAGCAGTAGGGGAGTCGCTTCAAGCCCAATCAGGGCAGCAGGGGACCCCATCATCAGGGCCAATCAGGAGGGAGATTCCCGCAGCAGCGGAGGCCCCCATGCCCCAGGTGTGGGAATATGCACTCGGGGATCTGCTACATAGACTTACCTAAATGTTACGGGTGCGGATTGAGGGGTCATATTCAGAGGGACTGCTGTTCATCCCGCCAGGGTGCGGGCAGGGGCATAACACAGCCATCCAGTTCTGCAGCTGCTACATCATCAGCACCCCCTCCATTTCTATGCTATGAGTGGTCGCCAGACTGCAGCGGCTTCTCTAGATGTTGTCACAGGTATATTGACTGTCCAAACTCATGATGTATATGCTCTTATTGATCTTGGTTCCACCTTGTCCTATGTTACCCCTTTTGTTGCTATGGAATTTTGGATAGAACCGGAACAGCTTCTTGAGCCGTTCTCTGTATCTACTCCGGTTAGCGAGTCTATTGCGTCCCCATGGGTTTATAGGGGTTGTGTTGTTACGGTGCGTAGTCGGGACACCATGGTGGATCTCATTGGATTGGGGAAGGTTGATTTTGATGTAATTATGGGAATGGATTAGCTTTATTCATGTTTTGCTAAGCTCGACTGCCGAACTAGACTTGTGAGGTTTGAATTTCCTAATGAGCCAGTTGTTAAGTGGAAGGGGGATAACGTGGTGCCGAAGGGTAGGTTTATTTCTTACCTTAAGGCCACGAAGATGATTAACAAGGGGTGTATCTATCATTTGGTCCGGGTTACGGACACCGACGCTGAGGCGCCTACACTCGAGTCTGTGCCAGTTGTGAATGAATTTCCAGAGGTCTTTCTTGATGAGCTCTTTGGGATTGCGCCAGACATGGGGGTTGATTTTGGGATGGATATGATGCCAGACACGCAGCCTATATCTAATCCTCCCTACTAAATGGCACCAGCAGAATTGAAGGAACTAAAGAACCAATTGAAGGATTTGTTAGAAAAGGGTTTCATCCGACCGAGTGTGTCACCATGGGGAGCATCGGTTCTCTTTGTGAGGAAGAAAGATGGATCACTGAGCATGTGTATTGACTACCGACAGCCCAACAAAGTCACAATCAAAAACAAATACTCACTACCAAGAATATATGATTTGTTTGATCAGTTACAGGGTCCTAGATACTTCTCCAAAATTGATTTACGATCCGGGTATCACCAACTGAAGATCAGGGAGCAGGATATTCCGAAAATAGTTTTTAGGACCCGTTATGGGCATTTTGAATTTCTGGTGATGTCTTTTTGGGCTAACCAATGCCCTGGCAGCTTTCATGGACCTTATGAATCAGGTTTACAAGCCTTTCCTTGACTCTTTTGTGATAGTGTTCATTGATGATATTCTTGTGTATTCACGAGGTAGGGAGGACCATGTCGATCATCTTAGGGCAGTTTTGCAGACATTTCATCAGCATCAATTGTATGCGAAATTTTCAAAGTGTGAATTTTGGCTCGAATCTATCACATTCCTGGGTCATGTTGTCTCTAGAGAAGGAATAAAGGTTGACCCTCAAAAGATTTCAGCTGTAAAGAATTGGCCTAGACCTACAACGCCAACCGAGATTCGTAGTTTCTTAGGCTTAGCAGGGTATTACAGGGAGTTTGTGGAGGGGTTCTCTACTCTTGCCTCTCCATTGACTAAATTGACTCAGAAAGCGGTTATGTTCCAATGGTCCGATGCTTGTGAAAGGAGCTTCCATGAGTTAAAATCAAGATTGACTACAGCGCGGTGTTGACCTTGCCAGAGGGTACAGATGAATTTGTGGTATATTGTGATGCTTCATGAATTGGGCTTGGGTGTGTGTTAATGCAACACGGCAAAGTTATAGCATATGCTTCTAGGCAACTCAAAAATCATGAAAAGAATTATACAACACATGACTTAGAACTTGCGGCGGTGGTTTTTGCATTGAAATTTTGGCGTCACTATTTGTATAGGGTCCATGCGGATGTATTCACGGACCACAAGAGTCTTCAATATATTTTCAAACAAAAGGAGCTGAATCTAAGGCAGAGAAGATGGCTTGAGTTACTCAAGGATTACGACATCGATATTCTATATCACCCGGGGAAAGCCAATGTTGTGGCGGATGCTCTTAGCTGGAAATCAATGGGTAGTTTAGCACACTTGGAGGTATATCAAAGGCCATTGGCCAAGGAAGTCCATCGATTGGCTAGTTTGGGAGTTTGTCTTACGGACTCTACTGAAGGAGGGGTGATTGTATAAAATAGGGCCGAATAATCGCTTGTTGTGGAAGTCAAAGAGAAGCAATACAACGACCCATTTTTGGTGCAATTGAAGGAGGGGATTCAAAAATATAAGACTACGGGTTTTGCTCTTGGCATGGATGATGGTACACTAAGGTACCCAGGGCGACTATGTGTTCCGAATGTAGATGGCCTCCGAGAAAGAATCATGACCAAGCCTGACGCTTCTAAGTATTCCATGCATCCAGGTTCTACAAAGATGTATCACGATCTCAAGGATGTCTATTGGTGGAAGGACATGAAAAGGAATTTGGCGGACTTTGTGGCAAGGTGTCCGAACTGTCAGCAAGTGAAGGCCGAACATCAACGGCCTGGTGGGTTGGCACAGAACATAGAAATTCCAATGTGGATGTGGGAGATGATTAATATTAATTTTGTGGTAGGATTACCACGCATTCCGTGCAAGTTTGACTCAATTTGGGTGATCGTGGACCGACTCAAGAAATCAGCTCATTTCTTACCAGTTAAATCTACCGACACAGCGGAACAGTATGCTCAGTTGTATATTAAGTAAATAGTCAGCCTACATGGCACTCTAGTTTCTATAATTTTCGATCGAGGGGCTCAGTTCACGGCCAATTTTTGGAAGAAATGTCAACAAGGTTTGGGTACTCAGGTGAATCTTAGTACAGCCTTCCATCAACAGACTGATGGGCAAGCAGAGCGGACTATTCAGACGCTTGAGGACATATTGCGTGCTTGTGTTATTGACTTCAAGGGTAGCTGGGATGATCATTTGCCACTCATAGAGTTTGCTTATAATAACAGCTTTCATGATAGTATTCAGATAGCACCATTTAAGGCATTTTATATGGTAAGAGATCTAGATATCCCATTGGGTAATTCGATATTGGGGAAGCATAGTTGATAGGGCCAGACCTTGTACATCAGGCTGTGGAAAAATTTAAGATCATAAAGGAGCAGTTGAAAACCGCTTAGAGTCGTCAAAAATCCTATACAGATGTTCGTCGCATAGACTTAGAGTTCAAAGAAGATGATTGGGTATTCTTGAAGGTTTCCCCCATGAATGGTATTATGCGGTTTGGGAAAAAGAGGAAATTGAGTCTGAGGTATGTTGGGTCGTACTAAATCATTCATAGAATAGGCCAGGTGGGTACAAGCTTGAGCTACCACCCGAAATGTCATTAGTCCACCCAGTATTCCAAGTGTCTATGTTGAAGAAAGTAGTTGGAGATCCGTCAGCTATTGTGCCGGTTGAGACCACTGAGGTTAAGGAAGAATTGTCATATGAAGAAATTCCAGTTGCCATTCTTTATAGACAACTCCGAAAGTTGAGGAATAAATAAATTGCCTCTGTGAAAGTATTATGTCGAAACCAGCAGGTTGAAGAGACCACGTGGGAGGCCGAGGAAGAAATGAAGAAGAAATATCCTTACTTGTTTGAATAGTTGTGTAATCCTTTCTTTTTATGAACTTGTCACCTATGAATTTAGTCTCACTTGTTCAATTAATGTAAAGGTGTTCCTTTTGATTATGTGTTGCTTATGAGGCCACGGTTGGTACTGTTATGAGTTTGTTACATCATTGAGTTGTGCATATGTTTGTAAGATTTGTTTCTGGGGCACTCTGGCAGGTGGATAGGCCTAGTTACAAAGGAAACTCTGGCGAAATTTTTGGAAATTTAGGGTGTTAGTTAAATTTGGGGTTGCTAGTGTAGGGTATGATAACTGAGTTGCACAAGGTGCTAATAATGGACCTTGATCCTCATTCGAGGACGAATGATCTTAAGTGGGGGAGGATGTAAGGTCCCATACAAGTTATCCTAAAAACCCAGTTTTCGTGATGCCAAAGTAGGCGTAGATTTTATATTAGTAAAAATTCTTTATGGCTAGCTTGCTCTCCGCGGTTCGAACTTTTTGGATTGAATAGTGCGCTACAGAGTTGAAGGAAAATATTGGGCAGAAGTAGGCATTTCTGCGGCCATTCTGCGGCCACAGAACCCCTCTGCGGATCGCAAACTGGTCGCAGAGAGGGACAAATATTTGGGGTATTTTTGATGCCCAATTTCGCGGCCATTATGCGGCCGCATAACCATTTCGCGGGCCACATTCTTGTCGCATATACCGCCTTGGGATTTTTCGGAGGGAGGTTCTGTGATGCACTATGCGACAGCAAAACCGTTCTGCGGTGCATTATGCGACCGCAGAACGGTTCTGCAGGCCGCATAATGACCGCAGACCAGGTCAGTTTCTTTCCATCTCTGGCACCCATTTTTGCGGTCATTTAATAGACCGCATAACCATTATGCGGTAGTATATGCGACCGCAGAACCCGTTCCGTAGCTTTAATTTTGGGGTTTTTAAACTCGACCCAATTCCGTTAAAACACACCCCATAGACCATTTTGAACATATTTTCTGATATTCCTATAGTGAGAGAGAGGGTCCTAGAGGGAGGAAGTGATCTTCATCAAGTTGTTCTTCAATTCTCACATAAAACCTTGAAGATTATCAAGAGAGGTACCTAGGTCTTCTTCCTAAGAGGTAAGATTCTATCACCCAAATTCTTAATTTCAAAATGTAACTAGAATGGGCCATTAGTAAGGTAATTCATGGGTATGGGAGTTCTTATCTTGCATGCATGTATTCCTATGGTATGTGGGAAGGTTGTAAGTTAAAGATAGAAAAGAATGGGGTGGGGATTGGTGGAGTCTTTCACAAAAAGGGCCTTAAAACATTGATGCTCACCTAGTGTTTGATAATATGCTCAAATGAGCTAGAATCATGACCTTCTTCCTAATTTTGGTCCAACTTGTTATATTTCTAAAATAGATTGAAATTGCTAAGAATCCTGGATCATTTTAGAGTTTAAGAAGCTCAATTGAGGTATGTTGGCTAAACCCCCTTTTTCTTAGAATCGAACCACACGGTGTTCGTGTAATTGGAGTAAGCTCTTGATCATTATAGAATTGGAGACTTCTAATATGTTTGTGTTGGCGGATGAAAGTTCAATATTTATTCTAAAGGCCTCATCATGTTATCTTGTTATTTGAGGTTGTGTTCAAAAATGTGGAATATGTGTTAGAAATGTTAAGACTTCGTGTCAAGATTGAAATAAAGGTGGTTATGCTAAATTGTATGAAAAGCCTCTATGTGCCTAAGATTCCCAAATCGCTTATATGTGAATTTAGTGTCTTGACCGAAAAAGGTAATGTCTCAAATGAGATGGCCTAGCCGATCTGGCCGAGATCGGACTCCATGTAAGAACACCGTGGTATTGTGGATGAAATTGTGAAAACGGTTGATTTCTCAAATGAGATGGCCTAGCCGATCGGGCCGTGATCGGACGCCATGCCGCACACATGGTGGTACTGTGCTGGAAATTTTAATGAAATTGTGGTAATGTCTCAACTGAGACGACCTAGCCGATCGGGTCGAGATCGGACTCCGTGTAATAATGCGGAGGTATTGTGAATTGTGGAATATCGGTACTAAAGATTACCCAACCTAATAATATGGAAATTAACTTGAAATGTATATGATCCTTAACTTGTTGTTTTAATATTATTTGAAGCCCTTATTGAATTCTTGATTGTTCCTCTTGTACTATTATTCATTCTATTGAGTTTGAAGCCCTGCATCTTTAAATGGATGCAGGTGGTTACATAGCAAATAGTGTTGATCACAGATAGGGCTGCATCCTCTTCTCAGTAGACTCGGTGAGCCCCATTTCATTCCGGGGTCATGTATTGTACCTTTTGTTTATATTAGGGTAACTCTTTGAGGTATAGTCGGGGCCTTGTTGCCGGCGCCATCTTTACTCTCTTTGGTATCTTTAGAGGCTCCGTAGACACTATGTGGGTTGTATATGGGTGTTGAGAATGCTAAACAAGTTATGTTGTGTTTGATCACTTGTTCCACTCGAACGATAAGAAATGTTTATTTTGAGACTTAAAGGCACAATGTCTAATGGAACGATTTAGGATTGTATGAATGAGCTTCCTACTATTTATTTAATGAAATCACGTCTTGTCTTGATCATGTGTGAATTGGGTAGAAAGTATCTAACGGGCTTGCTCGATCAGGTTAACTCGATTGAGCGCCGGTCGCGCCTCCCGATGATGGGGCATGACAGATAAAGTGAATATTGTATCTCTGAGAAGTGGGCAAGTGTTGAAAGATTCCACCCGGATCCAAAATGATATGATACTTTAAAAAGAAAGTGGGGAGCAGCTGAAAGGTGATGTTGATAAGAAGAAGAAAGGCCCGATAAAAACTGAGTAGAAGAATAAGGAAGGAAAATCAAGAAGGGAGGAACATGATGAGAGCGAGCATATGCCTGCTTTACCTTTCCCACAAAAGCTATATAGAGAAAAACTGGACAAGCAGTTTGGGAGATTTCTGGATGTGCTAAAACAGGTTCATATAAACTTACCATTTACAGAAGTACTATCACAAATGCCTGCTTATGCCAAATTCTTGAAGGAGATCCTTACAAAGAAGAGAAAAATCGAGGAGACCTTAGTGGTCAAGCTCACAGAGCATTATAGCGCGATATTGCAAAACAAACTTCCACAAAAGTGTGGAGATGCAAGGAGTTTTACTATACCTTGCTCATTAGGAACTATCAATTTTGATAAATTATTATGTGATTCTGGTGCCTCAATTAACTTAATGCCTCTATCTATTTAAAGGAAACTAGAGAAGGAGATTGGAGAGATAAGGTCGGTGCCAATATCTTTGCAGCTGGCAGAACAAATGACTTTAATACTCGAGGGGATAGTGGAAGATGTGTTCTGTAGACTTTATAGTGGTGAAGATGGAGGAGAACAAGGAGACCCCCCTCATCCTAGGAAGACCATTCTTAGCAATGGGTAGAGCTATATTAGACATACACGAGATGAAACTCATGCTTATAGTGGGTGAGGAGACGATGACTTTTGATATGAATGTAGAAAAGGGGGCACAAAAGGAAAAACTAGCTGCAAGTGTTGAATGGAAAGTGAAGGGCTCAAAAGAGAAGGCTGTAGTGAGCGAGAAAAATAAGTGTTACCCCAAAAAGGCTGAGAAGAAGTTGTCTGCATGGATGTGCGCATTAGTTCGAAGGCGAGGAATGGAGCCCCACTTCGACTCAGACCCCGACTGGATGTTCCGGGGAAGTTTCCTTTACCTTATGCTTTTTAATTGTGTGTCATGGGGACATCCCACAGCTTAAAGTGTGGGGTGGGGGATAATTGTATTTTGTATATATATGTGTTAGTTTTGTTAGTTTTAGTAGTTAGAGATAAAATTTTGTTTTTTGAGAAAACCATAAAAATTTAAAATTTTTGATTTTTCCCGACGATGGATATCATCGACAGTTTTCTTGAGGGATTAACTTCGGTTTTCTTTTGTTAGGTAGTGTAATAATTCCCCCTTGGTTTTCTTTGTACCGCGGTTCTTTTCCAAGTGTTTTGTTTGAACCGGGTGTAGTTAGTTTTTATTTTTATTAGGAGTAGTAAACCTTGTGTGGTGATTTGAATTGAAGGATATATCTCTTAACTTTATTATACCTTTAGAACAGTAAGTGATTTAGTTGTAGCGCTTAGGCTCAGTTTTTGACTCTTGTAGAAGTACCTTAAATTGTATGATCTTAACGTTGCTTAACTGCTTTGACTAGAGTGTCTTGATAGTCCAATCTTGAGTGAGTTATGTGCTATGTCTGTGTGAGTTTTTGTGGATTCTGCGCATCATGTTTGATGTCTAGAACTTGCCCTGTGTGTTTACAAAGCGAAATAGTAGTTTTATTCAGTCTTGGAAGTGATATAGGCGTTTCTTTGTTGAGTCAGTTATATGCTTTTACCCACCTAAGAGTTATGAATCTTAGATATCCCCTTTGAGCCTTTAATCTTATTTCTTTGGCAACCACATTACAAGCCTTACCTATTTGTTTGAATGGACCATCTATTTGAACCTTTTACCTCTCGTGAGCACTTGAATTTGTTATGAACTTTGTAAAAGTTGAAGTGTGGGGTGTTGGTTTGGCTTTTGAGTGAAACTATTGAAATAGGAGAAAAGTGAATTGTTTCGAAAAAGTAAGAGCCACTTGAATTGAAAAAGAAAAGAAAAAAATAGTTGTATTGTTGTGCAAAATATTCTTTGATAGTGGTAACTCTTAATGTAATTGTGCTTAAGGAAGTAGGAAGTTAATGTATATTGATGTGAAGGTGGAGTTATGGTTTGACCTAAGTGTGGGGTTTTGAACCATAAAATGTATTTATTAAAGTGCTTAGGGATGTGTAGTCACTCTTGTATCTAAATGTATCCTACCCATCCTGCAGCCTACATTACAACCAATTAAAGTCCTACTTGATATTTGACTGTATCAGCTCAATTAGTAGAGTAGTACACTACGGGCAAGCCTATGGTACGTCTTTTGTGGCATATGAATGTTGTTTTTGGAGAGTGAGCGATTTCTTTCTATCTTGAGTTCATAATTGTTTTTAAACTTTATTTTGTGTGGAACTACTCTCTATTGTTGTGTGAGGGAACTTGATTCATGAAGGAAAGGTAATGTCATTGACTTCTGTGTTAGAGTAAGTGAGCGGGTTGTGAAAAATACGTGGTGCTTTTAAGTCAAATCTTGAGGCGAGGATGTTACGTTAGAGTCCTTAATCTATTTTAAATATTCTTGGTGTGATGAGTAAGGAGAGTTGTTTAAAAAGGACATGTTTATGTCGTGTCTAAATGAAGTGTAGTTTGATTGCTCGAGGACGAGCAATGGTTTAAGAGTGGGGTGTTGATGCTAGGCTATAATCACGTGTTTTAGTCGCTTATTGCACTCTAATTTACCGCACTTTACTTGTTTTGAGCTTTAATTGGTAGTGTTTTGCACTTATTGTGTGTTTTATGCCATGTAGGAGTGTTTCCGAGTGATGTAGATGTTGTGGAGCTAATTTGAGCTATTTGGAGCTTTGAAGTCTGAGTAAAAGCCCAAGGGATTAAGCGGGATCGTGTTCGGGGGTCGAGGACCAAGTCTGGATGTCAAAATGCAAGATTTAGGCCGTACTCTGAGAAACTTGCTTTAGTGCAATGCATAGTGCGAGGCACAGTGCGACACAGCAGTGTATTGTTGCTGCCTGTTGAATTGTTGAGCTCTCTGGATTTTCCCACTAATTCCCCTCATGGCACGCCGCTTGGGGCGGCGCGCCTGTGCAAATTTTACAGAGCCAATGTCCTATTTCGACTAGGAGAAGGTGGTTTCATCTGGTCCCAACCCTACTTGGTATAAATACATGGAAAAATGTTATTTTCTGGACTTTTGACACATATTCGAACTAAGGAGGCTAAGGAGGAGTTGGAATAACACGAGCACAGGGATTTCATCATTCCTTCCTCATATTAGACCCGAGTTTGGATTGAATTTATGTTTTCCTATACTTTAAATTTATTTGTGATGAATTGTTCCATATCCGTAGAGAAGTTCTCTTTAGGGTTTAATGGATTTGGTGTATTGATGATTGTTTGTGGATTATAACTCTAGTTTTATGTATTGAAGCATTTTTAGATGATTTAATTGTTGCATCTATATTCACTTGTTCATGTAATCGAGAAAGGCATAACTTGTGATATCTTTTCATTATATTGTTGGTTGAGTTCATTAATTCTTCTTAGTAATCGAAAGAGGCTAGTTGAATTATTGATTAACCCTAGTTAGGAGAATAATCGAAAGAGATTTTCTTAAAGACCAATCCACTACGCATTCTTGCATATCTTCATGTGCTTAAATTGGTTCATCTCGTGAGGTTATGACTTAATCGAGAGAAGAGATGTTGCTGAACGTTTGAACTAATAATTGAGTGAATTCGAGAGACTCACTTGAACATTAAGAGTGAATTATCTAGAGTTAAATCCCGAATAATTATCTTGCACCTATTATATCAACCCCTATTTTCTCCCACTGATAACTTCCTTGCTTACCTTTATTTCGGTTGTCATTAGTCATTAGCTTCAGCTTCTTAGTTAACTTTAGCTAGAAATTATCTAAATCTCAAGTGTTGATCATCTTGGATAGCAATCAAGCTAAAAACTACAAGAATACTGTTTAAATCCAATCCATGTGGAAACGATATTATACTATACTATATTTGACTAGCGAGCATAATTTAAGTGTGTGTTTTGCGCTCGTCGAATTTTACGCATTCGCGTCGCCAGTATCGCGAACGCGTAGAGCATCTTTGGTGGTAGTTGCATTTGTTCTTCACAATCTTGAAGGAAATCACGCGATCGCGATGTGTATTACTGTTCCATGATTATAAGTACTCTATTTCGAATGTTTCAGACATTTTATCATATTTTGAGCTATGGAGCTTAGATTTGGGCGATTTTGGAGGCGATTTTCACCATATGGATTGGGGTAAGTGTTTTCTACTCGGTTTTGATTATATTCAGTGATTCCATCTTTGTTTTGGGCATTTTATTGATGATTTCAAAAGATAAATTGGTTGTTTTTATCTAAACTTTCCTAAAGTGAATTTTTGATATTTGAACATCGATTCGGAGTCGGATTTGAGTGAAGTTAGTATGGTTGGACTCGTAATTGAATGGATTATTGGATTTGTGAGTTTTGTCGGGTTTTGAGGTGCGGGTCTGGGTTTGTCTTTTTTGTTGACTTTGAGTAAATGTGTAAAAACTTGACCTTTATCATTTGGGATAATTTTCTTGGGAATTATTTGATGTTTTGAGTGGCTTTTGGCTAGTTTCGAGCTGCTCGTAGGTTGATTTGTGCATGATGGCATTTCTATAGTGTTGTTTGGCTTGCTCGGTATTGGATTTGGCTTATTCGAGGTAAGTAACATATCTAAACTTGGATTTGAGGGCATTTAACCCTAGTAACTATGTTATATGAGATGTAGTGGGGTGACACACGTGCTAGGTGATGGGCGCGGGTGCGTGCACCAAGGTATTCATGATGCAGGTAGTTACTAGACTATTACATGCCTTGTTTTGCTATCACGCTTCTTTGATATCATTTTTTCTCCATTTATGTGACTACCTGGGATATTGTTTGTGTTAGAAATCATGCCTAGGGCACCTGTTTAATTGTTTGAGATATGACAGGAGTATTTTTGCCATGTTGAGCTATTTGCCTTAGCCGAAGTCATACTGTACAGTCATGATAGTTACATCCGCATATTATATCTCAGTCTCTGTGCATAGTAGATATGCTATCTCACATGCTATTGGTGTCCATGTACGTGACACGAGTTTGAACTATATTATAGACATATTATGTTATCCCGTGTTATATAATTGGATTGTGTTTATGTGAGATGTCTGCATATTGAGACTTGAGCGGATTGATGATTGATGTGGGCCATAGATCCATATTTATATTGATATTTGGATTGGGTTGCACGCCGCAACTATTATATTTATATTAAGGTGACTCGTATGCCAGACCCCACAATGGGCTAAGATGTACTGATTTGAGGCTATGCGGGCACCATGCCCCACCATTTGGGCTAATCGATTATGATTAGCGCTTGAGTAGAATCTACCCCTCTAGAGTCTCACATGCCAGTTGTGGGTGCAGGCATAATATTTCATATACGTGCTTTGTTGATGGACAGTTATGACAGGCACCCGTACAATACTAAGTGTGAGTATTTGATGGATCCATTGTAATGTTGTTGAGGCATTTGAGTAAGGCACCTGGAGTGTGCTAAGATTGTGTGTACTTGATGAGTTCATTATGAAACTGATTACTTGACATGTAGGCATAAATATGCACCGCCTCATGCTAGATAGTGACACGATATCTTATTACTTGACATGTATACTTGACATGTAGGCATAGATATGCATTTTTCCTCATGCTAGACGGTAATGTGACATTCATGATTTGACATGTACATTTGACATGTAGGCATAGAGATATATATTCCTCATGCTAGATAGTATATGGTAATTAATGAATTGACATGTATATTGACATGTAGGCATAGAGACACACTTTCCTCATGTTAGTTGGTAAAAGGAAATCCTTATCTGATATTGTGAATTAGAAATATAGTTCTATTGATAAACTCATGTTTAGCTGATTTTCAATTGTAATATCTGCACTTGACTGTTATACCTGGCAAGCATGTCTACTTTTCCGTAGCTGTGAACGAGCTGAGGATAATATCTTTTGAGCTATTACTTTTACTGCCTCCATTATATTATTATGAGTTAATATTGGCTATAGGTGATGGACTCTGACCGTTTTCGAGCTCGTCACTACTTTCAACCCAAGCTTAGGTTTGTTAATTATTGAGTACATGGGGTCGGTTGTACTCATATTATACGTCTGCACCTTGCGTGCAGATTTTGGAGTTAATGTTGTTGTGTATGGCGGGAGCTGGCATTGGAGATATACCTGCGTTCTATTATAGCTGTCAATTGTCCTTGGTAGCTTTAGAATTGTAAATCTGTTTCTGTTTATTTCGAACAAATGATGTTTTATTTCGTATTAGCTTTGTAAACTCTAAGTTTTAGAAGCTCATGACTTGTACTACCAGTACTTGGATTATTGTATAAAAGTTTAGTTATTTCATAATTTATTCCTCAGTAAATCTCATTTGAATTGGATTATTGTTAATTGGCTTACTTAGCGGGTTTGGTTAGGTACCGTTACAACTAGTTGAATTTTGGGTCGTGACAATATGGACTCGTATTGAAATGGGTGTTTGGAATTTGTGAGTTTTATCGGGTTTCGGGGTACGGGACAGGGGGTTGTCTTTTTGGGTTGACTTTGTATATTTATATAAAACTTAAATATTTATTATTTGGGGTTATTTTCTACGGCATTATTTGATGTTATTGATTTATCTTTTGCTAGATTTGACCTGTTCTGAGGCTGATTTGAGAGGCAAGGGCTTTTTAGATTATTGAGTTGACTTTTTTGACTTAAGTATCTTGCCTAACCTTGTGTGGGGTAATACCCCTTAGGATTTGGCCTTATTTTCCTATTTGTGTTATGTGAAAGCGATGTGTACACGAAGTGACGAGCTTGTACACGGATGCTATGTTTGGCTTGTGACCAGATAAGACCTTAGGCTATTAATACGTCTTTATTTTGGGATGTATTTTATATGATATATGCTTAATAAATTTGGGGCTACGTAACCATGGTCACTGCAATTGTTTTAGCCGTAGTAATGCTTTATATTCAACACCATCCGCATTTTACTATTTTAAAGTCCTCGTACACCACGTTGATAATTTATGTGTTCATATATTTGATAAAATTTTTGCATATTTATTCTGTGATTATTGTTACACATGTTTCCATGTTGAGCGGATTGTTTGAGTGTTCGAACAAGGTTTTTGCCATGTGATTATGATTGTGATTTTGTCAGGACTGAGCGATACGAGTGGATATTGTGATTGTGTCAGGGCGAAGCGATACGATTGGATATTGCGATTGTGTTAGGGAGGAGCGATAAGGGTGGCTATTGTTATTGTGTCGGGGTAGAGAGATAAGGGTGGCTATTGTTATTGTGACAAAAATGTGGGCACGAGATGCCATATATGTGTGTTTCCATTTGATGACTTTGTTTTGAAGCTGAGCCTTTACTTGCCTTAAATTGGTAACAACTGTTCTGAAGAGATTATTGTTATTATTTTCTATTATACTTTTTCATGCCAGTCTTTGATATATTGCACATGTCATTTGACTAGTGAGTATCACATGACTTGAACCTCATCACTACTTCACCGTAGTTAGTCTTGACACTTACTGGGTATCGACCATGGTATAATCATACTACACTTTTGTACATTTTTGTGCATATCAAGATATTGGAGGCACCAGATCTAGGCAGTGTGAGATTACATTGACTCCGAGGATTTAACGTAGAGTTGCATTGACCGTCACAGCCCCTTGGAGTCCTATCCTTACATTGGTACTATCATTTTTATATCCGAACAATATTATATTTTGAGATCTTCTTATGTATTCAGTTAGAGCTCGTGACTATGTACTACCTAGTTCTGGGAAGATGTTTTGAATATTTCCACTTTGGCTTATATTAACTCTATTTTTGCTTTTATATTAATTTCTGCCTTATTATATCATGTTTTGTGGAATTGATGTTGTGAAGTTATAGGCTTACCTAGTCTTAAAGATTAGGTGCCATCACGATCCCTTTGGTGGGATTTGGGTCGTGACAGTTTCGTGGAGAGGTTTTTGTCTATCTCAACCCTATTGACTAAGTTGACTCGGAACGGCACTATTTCAGATGGTCTGAAGAGTGTGAGGAGAGATTTCAGAAGCTCAAGACTACCTTGACTACAGCCCTATGCTGATGTTGCCCATAGGTTCGTGGTTTTACACTGTGTAATGTGATGCATCACGTATTGGACTAGGCTCAGCATTGATGTAGGACGGTAAGGTGATTGCCTACGCATCCCCTCAGTTAAAGATCCATGAGAAGAACTACCATGTGCATGACTTGGAGTTAGCAGCCATTGTGCACGCACTCAAGATTTGGAGACATTACTTATACCGCATGCCATGTGAGTTCTAAACCGATCATCGGAGTCTCCAACATCTATTCAAGTAAAAGGATCTGAATTTGAGGCAGCGAAGATGGCTTGAGTTATTGAAAGACTATAATATCACTATATTGTATCATCGGGGGAAGGATAATTGTCACGACCCAACTGGAGGGTCATGACTAGCACCCGGGCCATACTTGCCGAGCACCAACGTACATTTTATCTAACCTTCCTTATTATCTTTAAGGGCCGACAAGACCAATATAAATGAAAGACATGGATCATGAACATCCAACAATGAAAGATAATGTCATGAACATACGTAACATGGGACGACAAGACTGTCAAGAAACTATATATAAGGTACGAGCTACCATGGTGCCATGAAAGACTATACAACAAAAATCAGCCGACAAGGCATTCCAAACCATACATGAGTCGACACCTGTCTATGAGCCTCTAAAAGAACATAAGTGCTACAACATTGCCGGAACAGGGCCCCGACATACCCATAATGTCTATAACAAAAATGCATACCAAGACCACGGCAAGTCCGGAGAAAGGATCTTGCCAATAACGCTGAACTGGATAGCCTACTGTGATGGGGGAGCTGCGTCTACCCGTCTATCAGGACCTGCAGCATGACATGCAGCGTCCACAAATAAAAAGGACGTCAGTACGAATAAAGTACTGAGTATGTAAGGCAGAATAGCATAAGTAAGAACAATAATGTAAACAGTGATAGGGAATATACAACCTGTGACATCTGGGTACCTCTGAGGGCTACTGACATGAAATACATGATACATACATATATATATATATATATACATAAACGTTTAAAACATATGCCTTTGTGGGCATCATCATCATCATATCGTACCCGGCCATAATAGGCTCGGTAAAACGTACCCGGCCATCATAGGGCTCGGTAGAATCGTACCCGGCCACGTGGAGCTCGGTAAAACCCAACTGATCAGTGGTTGCACAATAGGTGCCGTACCCGGCCGACTATAGCGCGGCTCGGTAGAGTAAAATAGATACATATATATGATGCATGCTGGACTCATTGGGATCACATTTTGAACCTTTCGGAGTGACATAAGGTTGGTATCCTTCGTACACGTTATTAGGATTAACTCTTCATCAAGAATCTTATAAGAATCAGGAACTACCAACAACATTGATAATATAAGAATAAGAGAAGTAACATCAATATCAATCGTTTCATAAGAAGGGCAGCAATGTAAGTACTGCTAGCTTCTAAGAGTAGAGTATCTTTGGGAGCTCGTCATTACATTATGTACAATCGGAGTCGTGCAAAAGAATGAAGGGGATAGCCTCACATACCTTGTATATACTGCCCAACCTCAAGCTATGCAAATATCACGTCTCCTTAGTCTACAATAAGATAAATGACACTATCATTATCGTTTAAGCGTCGTAACTATTATGTATCGACCACAACCTATTTTACGATGAAACGGACAACACCTCCCCTATTTATATGACTTCCCACAAGTCAATACAATCACCAAACAGCCCAAACAACATCATTAATAATCATATTGAGCCTCCAAAATAGTCCACCAACCAACAACATTACTACCAAGCTTTTCGATATATATTTCACAAGTTCTAGCTTCAACGACTTAGCTGCAACTTGGATAATCTTAAATATATATAGAGTAAGAGATTCCTTACCTTTAAACAGAAAGAACAACTCCAATTTGTCCTTAATTTTCCACGAAATATCCCTTCAATTCTGCCACAAGAACAAGGAAGCGAAACTAGCAATTAATTCGGGTTTTTCGGCACTAGAATTACTTTAGAAGACTTGAAATCACCTAGGGTTGATATTAAAAACTTGAAGGTGTATTTACAGAACATAAAGCACTTAAAACAACCTCCCACACGAGCTGGAACAACACAAAAATCAGCAACAACAAGAAAAACAAGAAACATACTAGCACCACGGGATTCCCGACATTTGATTTGTGTTGTTTGCCCTTTGTTTGGGTCTTGGATCATGAGAGAACCTTGAGAGAATGTTTTTAGGATTATAAGGTCTGAATATACTGAAAAATTATGACTTAAAACGGGGTTGAGTTATCTTATATATGTCCAAATATCTTAAACCGCCTTTGTGGGCCCCATAGAGAGCAGCTTGGCGCACTCTCGCGAAAACGCGAATATCTCTCTATTCCGAGATCGTATCGACGAACGGTTTAATGCGTTGGAAACTAGACTCATAGATCTTCAATTTGATAGGTAGATCACCCCATAATTCCAAGCACATTGGGAGTAAAATGCAGTAACATTTGACCTAAAGTTTAAGTAAAATTATAAACCTAAGTTGCGACAACTTTTATCGACTTTTATTTCATAACTCGCTTGACTTCAAGACTTATGATGCGGATATTATATGATTCAAATACATTAAAACAAGACCTCTTGGGATAGTTAATCACCTCTAGTGTTATCCGAAAATACGGGTTACAACATCCTTGATTAGCTTAACTTCAAATACTTGTTAACCACTCTTATACACCCTTGTATCGTTTAAGACCAATAGGATTAACTTATTATCATCTCAAAGATAATCTCTTCTTGGATTTACGTCGACTACCTTACGGCGTGATCTATGATATGCGAATTTGGGTTGTAACATCCTCTCCCCCTTAGGAACATTCGTCCTCGAATGTAAGGGTTTATGGGGTGTCTAACTCATCGTGGATTTCGACGAAAATTTTCGGCTGAGCTTCCCCTATAAAATGGACACTAGCCAAACTTGCAAGCAGTTAAACCCAACCTATGGCCTTACAAGACTATACAAAGCATTATGGATATGTACATTATCTGCATATCACCATTTTGTATTAAAAAAAGAGTATTCACAAGCTATTGCTTACCTCATAGAGCCGTTTCACCTTATAATGCGTCCTTCTTTCCCCCGGCATCCTCGTTATCTTCACTCTGGAATAGGTAAGGGTATTTAGACTTCATCTCCTCTTCTGCTTCCCATGTCATTTCTTCTATATTCTTGTTCCTCCATAATACTTTCACGGAAGCTACATCCTTTGTTCTCAGCTTGCGGACTTGTCGATCTAATATAGCCACTGGCACTTCATCATATGATAGATCCTTTGTAACTTGTACATCTTTGATAGGGATGACCCGAGAAGGGTCTCCAATACATTTCCTCAACATAGATACATGGAATACCGGGTGGACAAATTCCAATTCAGATGGCAATTCTAACTCGTAAGCAACCTGTCCAATTCGTCGAAGAATTTTGTACGGCCCAATATACCGTGGACTCAACTTACCCTTCTTCCCAAAATGCATAACACCCTTCATCGGCGAGATCTTCAGGAAAACCCAATCACCAACCTCAAATTCCAGATCACGACGTCGGAATAAGATTTTTGCCTGCTTTGTGCCGTCCTCAGCCGCTCTTGTATCAGTTTCACCTTCTCAATGGCTTGGTAAATCAAATCTGGCCCATATAATTCTGTCTCACCGACTTCGAACCATCCAACTGGTGATCTACATCTTCTCCCGTACAGTGCCTCATACGGGGCCATTTTAATACTGGAATGATAGCTATTATTGTAGGCAAATTCTATAAGTGCCAGATGGTCATCCCAATTCCCTTGAAATCTAGAACACATGCTCGTAGCATATCTTCAAGCATCTGGATGGTACGTTCAGCCTGTCCGTCAGTCTGCGGATGGAATGCAATGCTGAGATTTACTTGTGTGCCTAAACCCTTCTGAAAAGACCTCCAAAAGTTAGCCGTAAATTGAGCTCCTCGATCTGATATAATAGATACCGGCACACCATGAAGCCTAACAATCTCCTTGATATACAACTTCGCATAATCTTCAGCCGTGTAAGTTGTCTTAACTGGTAGAAAATGGGCAGATTTTGTAAGTCGATCAACTATCACCCAGATGGAGTCAAACTTATGATAAGAGCGAGGTAATCCAATAATGAAGTCCATATTAATCACCTCCCATTTGTAGGTCGGAATCTCTATATTCTGAATCAATCCACTGGGTTTCTGATGCTCGATCTTTACTTGTTGATAATTAGGACACTGGGCTACAAATTCTGCAATAGACTTCTTCATGTTATCCCACCAATACTGCTCCTTAACGTCATGATACATCTTTGTCGAGCCAGGATGGATAGAATATCGGGACTGGTGAATCTCAATCATAATCTTCTCTCGCAACCCTGCCACACTAGGTACACATAATCGGCCCTGGTATCTTAGTGTCCCATCTCCTCCGATCTTGAAAGCTGTAATCTTACACTGCTGAATTCCCTCTCTCAATCTTACTAAGGTAGGATCTTCATATTGCCGTGCTTTTACCTCGGCTACCAAAGATGATTCTGCTGTATTCTGTACAGTAACACCTCCGTCATCAGAGTCCAACAATCTGATTCTCATATTGGCCAGCAGGTGAAGCTCTTTGGTCAACCCTTGTCTACCTGCCTCAATATGTATTAAGCTTCCCATTCACTTACGGCTGAGAGCGTCTGCCACAACATTGGCTTTACCAGGATGGTGCAATATCTCGATGTCGTAGTCTTTCAGTAATTCAAGACACCTACGCTGCCTCAAATTCAACTCCTTCTGCTTGAAGATGTATTGTAAACTCTTGTGATCTGTGTAGATGTCAACATGGATGCCGTATAAGTAGTGTCGCCATATCTTCAAAGCATATATTACTGCAGCCAATTCCAAATCATGAGTCGGGTAATTCTTTTCATGCTTCTTCAATTGTCTTGATGCATAAGCAATCACCTTCCCACGTTGCATCAATACGCACCCCAAACCTATACCTGAGGCATCACAATATACCATATAACCTTCTGTTCCTTCTGGGAGAGTGAGCACTGGCGCGGATGTCAATCGATTCTTTAGCTCCTGAAAACTATGTTCACAAGCATCAGACCACTGGAACTTAGTTTTCTGTGTTAACTTAGTCAATGGTGCTGATATAGAGGAAAACCCTTCTACAAACCGCCTATAATATCCTGCTAGCCCCAGGAAGCTGCGGACTTCTGACGGTGTTGTAGGTCTCGGCCAATTCTTCACTGCATCGATCTTCTGAGTGTCGACACTAATACCCGCATCAGATATCACATGGCCAAGGAATGCTACTGAGTTCAGCCAGAATTCACATTTAGAGAGCTTAGCATATAACTTATGATCCTGAAGGTTCTGGGCATAAGCCTGAATACGGGAAATATCCATGCCCTCTACCAAGGAGGCTGTTGTGCACTCATTTATCAGATGTGGTCACCCTATCACTCATCTCGGCCACCATATGGGGAGTATACCTTGATAAAGAATCAAACTATATACTATACTCTCATGCACTCATATTACCCTGTCGAAGGTTCAAGAACTTATCAGCTCTAGCTCATCGTATCTCAGCTGGTAAGTAGTGATGAAGAAAGGCCTCAGAAAATTCCTTCCACACGGCTGGAGGAGCGTTCGGACCCCTAGATCTCTCCCAACTATCATACCATAAAATCGCTAAATCCCATAACCGATAAGAAGCCAACTCTACTGCCTCTGTATCACTAGCATGCATAACACGCAATGTACAATGAACCTGATCAATAAATGTTTGCGGGTCCTCCTTGGGGCTTGATCCGGTAAACACTGGAGGGTCTAGATTAATAAAATCACGAACTCCTGCACTAACCGGTTTATCAGCAGCACCGGTATTCTGCCTCTGAGCCTGAGCAGCTACTAAGCTACTCAACAACTGCACTGCACTGCGCATATCGTGGTCTGTAGTGCCAGACGGAGGAACTGGATGTACTGGGTGCCTCCTAATATCCTCTGGAGGAGACAGAGAGGTATGAGACGGCATCTCACTCTGAGGCTCACTTTGGCCTGCTATGGCTGGAGGCACCTGAATGTTACCCTCTCCTACAGCTGTATCAAGCCGTTTACTAATCGCTTGCTTCCTAGTCGAAGGCATCGCTAAAAGAAAACAAGGTGAATATTAGATATGAACACTTACGACTCAACTCTACGCACGATCTAGATTCAGGAAGAAGGTAACAACCCTAGATGTCACGTAGCCTCCTGATTATAAATGTGGCGCGCTACACATCCATAATCAAAACTCTACTAGACACGGCTCATAGACAACCCCTAGGACAGACTTGCTCTGATACCAAGTTTGTCACGACCCAACTGGAGGGTCATGACTAGCACCCGGGCCATACTTGCCGAGCACCAACGTACATTTTATCTAACCTTCCTTATTATCTTTAAGGGCCGACAAGACCAATATAAATGAAAGACATGGATCATGAACATCCAACAATGAAAGATAATGTCATGAACATACGTAACATGGGACGACAAGACTGTCAAGAAACTATATATAAGGTACGAGCTACCATGGTGCCATGAAAGACTATACAACAAAAATCAGCCGACAAGGCATTCCAAACCATACATGAGTCGACACCTGTCTATGAGCCTCTAAAAGAACATAAGTGCTACAACATTGCCGGAACAGGGCCCCGACATACCCATAATGTCTATAACAAAAATGCATACCAAGACCACGGCAAGTCCGGAGAAAGGATCTTGCCAATAACGCTGAACTGGATAGCCTACTGTGATGGGGGAGCTGCGTCTACCCATCTATCAGGACCTGCAGCACGACATGCAGCGTCCACAAATAAAAGGACGTCAGTACGAATAAAGTACTGAGTATGTAAGGCAGAATAGCATAAGTAAGAACAATAATGTAAAAAGTGATAGGGAATATACAACCTGTGACATTTGGGTACCTCTGAGGGCTACTAACATGAAATACATGATACATACATATATATATACATAAACGTTTAAAACATATGCCTTTGTGGGCATCATCATCATCATATCGTACCCGGCCATAATAGGCTCGGTAAAACGTACCCGGCCATCATAGGGCTTGGTAGAATCGTACCCGGCCACGTGGAGCTCGGTAAAACCCAACTGATCAGTGGTTGCACAATAGGTGCCGTACCCGGCCGACTATAGCGCGGCTCGGTAGAGTAAAATAGATACATATATATGATGCATGCTGGACTCATTGGGATCACATTTTGAACCTTTCGGAGTGACATAAGGTTGGTATCCTTCGTACACGTTATTAGGATTAACTCTTCATCAAGAATCTTATAAGAATCAGGAACTACCAACAACATTGATAATATAAGAATAAGAGAAGTAACATCAATATCAATCGTTTCATAAGAAGGGCAGCAATGTAAGTACTGCTAGCTTCTAAGAGTAGAGTATCTTTGGGAGCTCGTCATTACATTATGTACAATCGGAGTCGTGCAAAAGAATGAAGGGGATAGCCTCACATACCTTGTATATACTGCCCAACCTCAAGCTATGCAAATATCACGTCTCCTTAGTCTACAATAAGATAAATGACACTATCATTATCGTTTAAGCGTCGTAACTATTATGTATCGACCACAGCCTATTTTACGATGAAACGGACAGCACCTCCCCTATTTATATGACTTCCCACAAGTCAATACAATCACCAAACAGCCCAAACAACGTCATTAATAATCATATTGAGCCTCCAAAACAGTCCACTAACCAACAACATTACTACCAAGCTTTTCGATATATATTTCACAAGTTCTAGCTTCAACGACTTAGCTGCAACTTGGATAATCTTAAATATATATAGAGTAAGAGGTTACTTACCTTTAAACAGAAAGAACAACTCCAATTTGACCTTAATTTTCTACGAAATATCCCTTCAATTCTGCCACAAGAACAAGGAAGCGAAACTAGCAATTAATTCGGGTTTTTCGGCACTAGAATTACTTTAGAAGACTTGAAATCACCTAGGGTTGATATTAAAAACTTGAAGGTGTATTTACAGAATATAAAGCACTTAAAACAACCTCCCACACGAGCTGGAACAGCACAAAAATCAGCAACAACAAGAAAAATAAGAAATATACTAGCACCACGGGATTCCCGACATTTGATTTGTGTTGTTTGCCCTTTGTTTGGGTCTTGGATCATGAGAGAACCTTGAGAGAATGTTTTTAGGGTTATAAGGTCTGAATATACTGAAAAATAATGACTTAAAACGGGGTTGAGTTATCTTATATATGTCCAAATGTCTTAAACCGCCTTTGTGGGCCCCATAGAGAGCAGCTTGGCGCACTCTCGCGAAAATGCGAATATCTCTCTATTCCGAGATCGTATCGACGAACGGTTTAATGCGTTGGAAACTAGACTCATAGATCTTCAATTTGATAGGTAGATCACCCCATAATTCCAAGCACATTGGGAGTAAAATGCAGTAACATTTGACCTAAAGTTTAAGTAAAATTATAAACCTAAGTTGCGACAACTTTTATCGACTTTTATTTCATAACTCGCTTGACTTCAAGACTTATGATGCGGATATTATATGATTCAAATACATTAAAACAAGACCTCTTGGGACAGTTAATCACCTCTAGTGTTATCCGAAAATACGGGTTACAACATCCTTGATTAGCTTAACTTCAAATACTTGTTAACCACTCTTATACACCCTTGTATCGTTTAAGACCAATAGGATTAACTTATTATCATCTCAAAGATAATCTCTTCTTGGATTTACGTCGACTACCTTACGGCGTGATCTATGATATGCGAATTTGGGTTGTAACATCCTCTCCCCCTTAGGAACATTCGTCCTCGAATGTAAGGGTTTATGGGGTGTCTAACTCATCGTGGATTCCGACGGAGATTTCCGGCTGAGTTTCCCTTATAAAATGGACACTAGCCAAACTTGCAAGCAGTTAAACCCAACCTATGGCCATACAAGACTATACAAAGCATTATGGATATGTACATTATCTGCATATCACCATTTTGTATTAAAAAAAAGAGTATTCACAAGCTATTGCTAAGAAGGTTGTGATTGGAAATGATGGTGTTATGCGACTTCAGGGCCAAATTTATGTTTTGAGTGTTGATGATTTTGAGAGAGCTGAACCTTGATGAGGTTCATAGTTCAAAAAATTCCATTCATCTAAGTGTCACGAAGATTTATCGTGACTTGAAGAAGAATTATTGGTGGCAAAAGATGAAGAAAGACATTGTTGGACATATCTCTCAGTGTTTGAATTGTCAGTAGGTGAAAAATGAACAACAAAAAACTGGTGGTTTGACTTAGAAGATGGCGATACCGGAGTGGAAGTAGGAGCGTATCACTATGGACTTTTTGAAATGCTTACCATGGATCTTAAGGAAGTACGATGTTCTTTGGGTCATCGTGGACCGGTTGACTATGTCCGTGCATTTCATTACATTGATGACTTCCTACTCTGCAGAGCGGTCGACTCAGATTTACATTAGGGAGATTATTCGCATGCTCGGTCTTTTCAAATTTATCATCTCAAATCATGGCACACAGTGCACTTCACACTTTTGGAGAGTTGTGCATCGTGAAATGGGCACGCAAGTTGGATTAGGTACCACGTTTCACCATCAGATGGACGGGAAAACTTAGCAGACCATTCAGATTTTGGAGGATATGTTGAGAATATTCTCTATTGATTTAGGGGGTCAGTGGGATCAATTGTATTCTATAGCAGAGTTTTCCTATGACAACAACTATCAGTCGAGTATCCAGATAGATCCGTATGAGTCCTTATAAGGGAGGTGATGTCATTCTCCGGTCGGATGGTTTAAGCCTAATGAGGCTTGACTGTTGGGCACAGATTTAGTGCGCGATGCCTTGGAGATGGTGAAATTGATTTAGGAGCAGTTTCGTAAAGCACAGTCATGGCAAATAAGTTATGCTGATAGGAAGGTTTGGGATGTGGCTTAGGGATAATACATAATCACCCCTGTCTTTGTTAGATGTGTAATAAATATCACATTTTCAGAGCATATAAGCTAGATAGTGAACACACTCTCTTGAAGGAGAGTGAGAAGCAAAAGAAATATTAGAAACTTATTTTTGAAATATTTTTTATTAAAATCTATTACTATTTTGTATTTCTTATTTCATTTACTTTTTTCTTTTCATTCTTTCTTTTTCTTTTTCTTTTTTTCTTTTCGTCTTTATTTTTACATTTTTCTTCTTCCTTGTAGTATTTCTTGCTGGAAAAACTGGTGATTCTGTATCTGAGCAAAATGAAAAGGCATTTGGTGCCTTTTAATTAGTCAAGTTGAAAGCATTTTCAAGTGTATCTTGATGAATTAGTCAATGAAAAATTGGCAAATACATAAAGAGAAATAGAAAATGTGCCCACCTAGACAGATTTGCATGCCACTTTCTTTATCTCGCCTGAAAATTTGTCGGCCACCTTGTCTCGCCGGAAAATGTGTACCTTGATGAAATAATCAAAAAAATTGGCAAATACATAAAGAGACATAGAAAATGTGCCCAGCTAGATAGATTCACAGGCCACGTGTGAAAGAAAATGACTTAGAAGGGAAGAATAGAGAAAGAAAATGATGAAGAAGAAGGGGGAAAATGTGTAAAGAAAAATAAAGAAACAAATAATGCGTGTATATCACATAACACAAAAATAGGTTCTCTATTTAAAATGTGTCATTAATTATACTTTTAACAAAGATAAGGGGGTCATAGGACCCCCGCAAAATATAAGGGTTCATTTGATAAAGTGGGACAATCATAGGGGGTGATTATGTATTATCCCATATGGTTTACATGGACGGTGAGAAGCTTCTTCTCCGAGTGATGCCTATAAAAGGCGTGATGCAATTTAGGAATAGGGGTAAGTTGAACCCGAGGTTAATTGGCCCATTTGACATCTTGGAGAGAGCTGGGGAGGTTGTATATAGATTTGCATTGCCTTTTAGCCTAGCGGGGGTACATCCGATATTTCACATCTCCATGTTTCGGAAGTATTTGGACTTCAGCACGGTGCAGCTTGACGAGAATTTGACTTATGAGGATGAGTCGGTGGCTATTCTAGACCGGCAGGTTCGAAAGTTGAGATATAAGGATATTCCTTCTGTGAAAGTGCATTGGAGAGGTCAGCCGATTGAGGAGGCTACTTGGTAGCCTGAGTCAGACATGAGGAGTAGATATTCACACCTTTTTAACAATCCAGGTTCATATCTATATCCATTCAAGGACGAACAATTCTTTTAGAGGTGGAGAAAGTAACGATCCAATAGGCCGCTTTTAGTGCTAGCTCCCCATTTTGTGTTTTGAGACATTCGTAGCTCTTTTTGACGATTTATGACTTGCATGCGTGGTCCGTATCGATTTTTGAATGGTTTAAATGTGAATTTTTAAAGAAACTGTGATTTTTGACTTTGAAAGTGACTAGAGTTGACCGCGACCAATATTTTTGGTAAATGACCTCAGATCGGTATTTTGACGATTTAGGTAGGTTTGTATGATGATTTTAAACGTGTACACATGTTTAGTTGGGGTCCCAGGTGGCCCGAGACCATTTCGACGTTTTATGTAGAAAGTTGGAAATTTGAGATTGAACTTTGTAAATTATTCTTGAGTTTTGGTGATCGATTATTGATTCTAGATGCTATTTTGATGATTTAAGCTTACGAGCGAGTTCTTTTGATGTTAATATATGTTCGTATTGGATTCTGAGACGCTCGGGTGAGTTTCGAATAGGTTGCAGACTATTTGGAATAGCTGTAGAGTTGCTGGTATTACTGGGCTGTAAATCTCGCATTTGCAAGGATCCGTTCGCAAATGCGAGCCTCGTATTTGCGATGCTTTGTTCGCATCTGGGAATGGTCCAGCCTTTGCATTTTTGAAGTTCATGTTGCCATTGCGACTTTGTTGGAGATGGGACAGCTTCGCTTTTGCGAAGCGGAGTCCGCATTTGCGGATATTCCTGGTTCGCATTTGCGATCAATGTATTGCATTTGCGATATTTGTAGCTCAGGCACTGGTTGCCAATTGCGACCAAATGTTCGCACTTGTGGATATTGAAATTGTGAAAAAGAGTTCGCAATTGCAATAACTGCAACTGGGTAAGCGATTGTAATTTCGGGACTTAGCTCATTGTACTCCATTTTTGAGATCTAGACTCGACATATATGTGATTTTGAGAGCAAATTCTTCCCAGCATCATAGGTTAGTAACTTTAACTTCTTTTTGCTCAATTTTCATTACTTTTTCATTAATTTTCACTATCAAATCTAAGATTTCATAGGGTAGAAATTGGGATTTGGGGTAGATATTAAGAATTTTTTAAAATTGAGATTTAGACCTCATATTGAGGTCGGATCTCGAAACAAATAAAATATTTGGGCTCTAGGGTGAATGTGTAGTCGGTATTTTGTCTTAATTTCAGATTTTAGCCACGTGGGCTCGGGTTAACTTTTTATTGACTTTTTTAAATATGTTAAAGATCGAACCTTTTTTCGTACGAGTGTAGTTTCTAAAGCCTGTTTTGACTTATTTAGGTAATATTTGACTAGATTTGGGTAATTTGGAGGCTTGTTCTAAATTGAATTATTGGTCTTGTTTCGAAAAAGGTAAGTATCATGGTTAACCTTGATTTGAGAGAAATATGACATGCTTGGTATATTTTCTTCGTGATCTATATATGTAGACAGCATATATGCAAGGTGGCGTGTGCATATACCTTGTCATGTGTTGAAGCATGCAAGGTGTACCACTTTATTGCATGACCTTAATCATACCATGTCTTCACTTATTCCATGTATTTACTTGTTATGTGATCTTACTTGATACATGATTTGCTCGATATATGTACCTTCACTTGTTATGTATCTTTATTTGGTACATGTTATAGCTTATTTCATGCCTTTATTTATCGTTCACCTTTACTTGTTACATGTTATTAGATAGTATTTTTTTCATGTCTCATGTTTTTACTTGCATTATTGCCTTACTTGTTTCTTGTTTCACCCTACTATGTTATATTGGATTGTATGATCTTTAAATTATTCTCGTGCTTATGACTTGCCGAAGTCTTTATTGACATATATTGTGAGGCTAGTTCACAAACATTGAATTATTGGATCTTCTTCGTTCGTCCTCGTATTGTCTTGGTGAATTATGCGTTTTTAGCTCTCTTTTATGTTATGCTATGAGATTCGCCATATTTGGTTATTGGACATTTTAAAAGGAATTGATATTTGGATCAGGTTACGTGCCATAATAAAATTGTTATTGAGATTGCGATCGGGTTGTGCACCGCAACTGTGTTATTATTGATAATGGGATCCGCTTGCATGCCGAAACGAAAAGGATGTCTTGTAATTATTCTTGGTTGCCATGCTCCGCCACCGTATTATGTTATGAGTTTGTGATGTGATGTTATTTTGGGGTCCTCTGTCTTCTATTTTCTTATTTTGTTTGTTAGGTAGTTACTCGTTTCTCGGTACTGTTATTATTTTTCTACTTGTTGCTTGTACAAGTTTATAGTAAGTATCTTGTCATAGCCTCATCACTATCTCGTCGAGGTTAGGACCGATACTTACTGAGTACATGGGGTCGGTTGTACTCATACTACACTTCTGCACTTCTTGTGCAAATTAAAGAGTTGGTCCCAACGGCGTTCTGAGGTGATTTGCTTGGACCCTTTCCCAGGAGACCCCGAGGCAGTGCTTCTTGGCGTTCCCAGACCCTGGAGTCCCCTTCTATCATTTATCTACTATTTATTGTAACAGACGGTATTGTACTTTCCATTGCAAACTTGTATTTAGTATAACTAGTGGCTCATGTACTTGTGATACCAAATTATGTGAATAGTGTTGGACAGCGATGCTTGTAGATCTATTATACATTTTATGAGATTTCACTCTTTTGTTCTTATTAATATGTCTTTAGCTATTCCATTGCTTTAATCCTTGTGCTTATGTTAGCTTACCTAGCATGCGGATGTTAGGTGCCATCACGACCTCATGGTTTGAATTTTGGGTCGTGACATATTATCATATTTATATTAGAGATAATGGTGTTTCCGCTTTGATTAAATCCTAGGTCCGTCTCTATCCCTCCTGGAATTCAGTTTTAGTTTAGTCGCACAACAATCTTCAACTTGCTATAATAGGCACATACACAATTTCTATTTATAGAAACTACCAATCGCAGTGGCAAACAACAGTTGACCTGGCATTGATGGTAATATTAATGCATTTTATATCCTGACAGCTCACCAATTTAACTTCACATGATGCAAGAGAAGAAAATTTCTATTTCTAATTCTCACTAAATTTGTATATATTTTTGACTTTCAAATAAATTTATAAGGGAAAATTAATCCCCACATTAAATTTTGTATAAAAAACTTAAACACACCCTCAATATTGGATTCTGAAATATTGGATTCTGAATCTACCCTCTTATCTCAGTATCTAATAGTGGCAGTTTAGTAAAATTAGAATCTATTACTTCAAAGCGCCTTGAAGCCTATGTATGCGACTTAGTTCTAGTGAGGCTTATTGTAATGACCCAACCGGTCGTTTTGAGCATTTGCATTTCGTTCGATGGTTCGAGGGAATGAGTAGCTTTGTATGATGTATTATGACTTGCATGTATCATCGGTTGTGATTTTTGGGTGATTCAGAATTTATTTGGAAGAATGATTATTATGTTAGAAGATTTAAGTTGGAATAGTTGACCAAGTTTAAATTTTGTGTATTTGACCTCGGAACGGAGTTTTAATGGTTCCATTAGGTCTAAATAGTGATTTTCGACTTTGGCATATGCCTGGATTTGCATTTGAATGTTTCTAGAAGGTTTTGGCACTATTTGGCATAAGTTAGAAATTTGAAGGTTTGGAAAGTTCATAGGTTTGACAGGGAGTTGACTTTGATGATATTGGGTTCGAATTGTTATTCCGGGAGTTAGAATAGGTTCGTTATGTCATTTGAAACTTGTGTGCAAAATTTGAGATCATTCCGGGTTCATTTGATATAGTTCGGCAAGAGTTTTGGATGTTGAAACCCATTTGCTCAAACTATTGAAGAACCCGAATTTGACATTGCAAAGTTAATTTGGGAAAGAAAAGATGCATTTGCAGCCCAGAGACGCTCGAAAAAGAAGAGAGAGGTAGGAGTAGGAGAAAGCTAAAAAATGCCAACCATGAGAACCTAATGATCTTTACCCTCCAAGCCCCTAGCCTCTATATTTCCCAACTACAGAGTGATTCAGAAGAGGTAACGTGTCAAATGTCAGATACCCAACAAACTAAGGAGCTTACTGATGATTCTACCAAAGAAGTTTCAATAGAGGATAGTTCTGAGGTAAGTACTAATTCCTTCTAAGATTTTTCAGAAGAAGAACTTTCTCCCATTTTCGGCAATCAGCCCAGGGACACAGATATCTTCGAAGTTGACGATGATCAAGATGGAATGACTAATGAGCCTATTTCATAAAGGAGATATGAATCTACCACACCGAAACAGGTAGGTAGTGGTTTCCATACCGTTACCTTAGACGATATAAAAGTCTCAAGATAGCCTTAAAGAATCCATGATATCTACATTTGGATGGTGACCAAGAATTTGGCAGGGCAAGGAAAGTACGTAATCCTATCAGAATTCACTTCTCGCCTCTCGCGTATTCTCCCAGACTGGTGGAATTCACATGGGTTACAGGACAAAAATATTTTCCTTCCCAGGATTTTGCTTTTCACATTAGACTCTTGCATGAATTTTTCTGTGGTGATGCTGGCCAAAGGCATGAAAAACTTCATAGACAACTTTTTGAAATGAAGTGTCTATCTTTGGGTAGAGATATCATTGACAAACATTTCCAGAAAATGGAAAACATCTTTTTCGAGCTGGGTGGGAATATCAATCTAAAATAAATATTTGTTTCATCCCTATTAAAGATGTTGGTTGATCGAACCATGACCATCATAGAAGATAAATAACGGTCGATAACTGCTCCTAATATTAGTTACATTAGGCAAGCCATTTTTTATACTCTTAGTAATATCTGTGCAAAAATATTTGCTATAAAATAGATAATGAAGAACGATCCAGCACTAGATAAAGCTTACACATGTCAGATTTAATTACAGGAAAGAAAAATTTCTTATGCCAAGCGCCAAGGAAGAGGTTCAAAGGGTTCAGGTTGCCAAAGTTCTCAAGGCGACAAGTCCAGGTTCAGAAGGAAAATAAAATACTTCATAAGGAGAAGGCCGGGTAATGCAAGGAGAAACAAAGCATGTTTTATTTGTAATAAAATAGGACATTTTGCGTGGAACTGCCCACAGTCTGAGAAGTCTATTAGGCTTCGCTCTGAAATTGCAGATTACACAGCTGTTCATTTTAGTGAAGATGATGACCTTGAATCAGTTTCTCACTTGAAGATGAGCCGATAGAAGAAACTCTATTTTTCTTGACGATGAGGAATATGGTGATGATCATTACCAAATTTCAGAATCAAAGACAAAGGTAAAAGAGGAGATCCACATCATCACGGTAATTCTGCAAGCAGAAATCAAGGTCTATGCATCCAAATGGGACAAACCAACACATGTCATAGATTTCTTTGACACTGGAGCAGCATCCTCGCTCATTAATCTTGTGGTCTTTCTAGATGAGTATTGGGTGCCGTACTTCATGAATTTCAACACAACCTCAAATTGAATTCTAACCACAACTGTCATTACCAAGCACCCGATCACTATCGAATTCTTCGCATGACTAAAGTACAGGACCAATTGATTGGGTCAGATGTCCCAGTCAAGGATTTGATTATTGGTTTTGACATTTACAAGGTTTTGCAAGACAAACTCCAGATCAAAGTCAATGGGATAACATTCAAAAAATAATTCAGGATATATTGTGCAGTCTCCGAGATTGTTCCAACTCACAGAAAAAGATCAAGTTAGGGAAATTGAAGCACAAATCACACAACACTCCTGTGCAGAATCTTACACTGAATTCTTAACCAAATGTGACAATCCTTTATGGAAAAATGAACAATTCTTCATCAAACTACCCTTTAAAAAAATGAGAGCATCAATCCTACAAAGGCAAGTCACTCTGGTATGAATCTCAACCACATCCAGCTTGCAAAAAGGGAGCGTCGGGAGCTAGTGAAATTTGATCTCATCGAGCCTACAAATTTACAATGGCCGTGCGAAGTATTTTATGTCAACAAAAGAGCCGAACAAACAAGAGGTAAATTGAGATTGGTATTAGTTACCAACCACTCAATCATTTTCTTTTGGATGACGAGTTTCCCATCCCAAATAAGCTCACACTTTTCTCCCAACTTGCCAAGGAAAAATATTTTTCTAAGTTTGATCCCAAATCATGCTCTTAGAAATTGGGAATCCACCCGGACGATAGGGAAAAAAACTAGTTTTTGCATTCCCGATCACCATTTTCAGTAGAAAGTCATGCCTCTTGGTTTAGAAACAGGTCCATCTTTATTTTAAAAAGCCATGATAAAAATATTTCAGCCCACCCTCCACACATCACTTATTTATATTGATGATATTTTACTATTCAGTGATACTTGAGAGGAGCACATAAATTTAATCAATCATTTTGCATCTTTAGTGCGAAAAAATGGCATCATCCTTTCAGCCAAAAATATGGTTTTTGCAAAAAATAAAAATGTGTTTTTGGGCATGCATTTTTCTCATGGAGAATACACTCCAGGTCCTCATATTTCTCAGTGTCACAACCCAAAACTCTAACATGTCGTGATGGTGCCTATCGATGGTACTAGGCAAGCCGACCTTTCAAAATACTTCAATATTTCATAAAAAGGATAATTCAAAGCTTTTTCATACTAGAAATTTTACAAAAACCGGAGTTAAATTCAAAATAAAATGCGGAAAGATAGCCCCAAACATTGGGGTGTCACCAAGTCATGAGCATCTAGATATCCAGTCTAATGAAAATATTGTCTACGTATCAATACAGGAAAGAAAGAAAACATAGAAGGAGAGACAAGGTCTGCGGACGGCGGCAGCTACATTGTAGTCTCCGGTACTCGATCGCGCATGAACTCAATGACCTCCGTGATCAAACACAACTGGATCTACACATGAAGTGCAAGGTGCAGCATGAGTACAACCAACTCAGCAAGTAACAGAAATAAATAAGGAACTCAGAAGCAGTAACGAGCTATATAATTACAGTCCATTTTCAATAATTCCGGCAAAGAATAGACATGCTTTCGCATCCAGCAGTTTAAGTCCAATCAGTTTTATACAGTTAAAGTTCAGGTAATTCAGATATAAAATCTTTCAAGAATTTCACAACAATGACAGATAGCAACTAAGTGCATCAACAAATGGAAAATTAAGTACAGTCTCTCAGGGCTACAGTCACTCAAGTCGTCATAACAGCTTAAATCACTCGACTCTCAGCCCTCAGTACTCACACTCAATATGTACATGCGCTCATTGGGGGTGTGCAGACTCCGGAGGGGCTCCTTTAAGCCCAAGCGCTATATCTGCACGGACAACTCACATGCTATAGTATCAATATGTGGAACCGCACGGACAATTCACGTGCTGCATGGACAACTCACGTGCCATCGTATCAATACCTCACAGACAGGCCCTCGGCCTCACTCAGTCATCAACCTCTATAATCTCTCGGGCTCTCGGAAATCAAAAAGATCAGCCCAAACAAAGATAACATAGTGTATCAACAAGAATCAAGAAGAGGTTGAGATATGATACGCAAATAAAACCATGACTGAGTACAAGACAGCAATTAGCAAGTAATTTGACAAGTACGTGACCTCTGCGGGACCCAACAATACCATCACATAGCCTAAGCATGATTTCTAACATGATTTGCAACCAAATTTCTATAACACATGGAGAGTATATAGCTAGCAACAAGTTATTCAACTTTACAATTTCACGGAATGGACCAAGTCCCAATTCCTACGGTGCACGTCCACACACCCGTCACCTAGCATGTGTGTCACCTCCAAAATACTCACATAATCCAATTATCCAGCCACGCAAAATCCTACTCCGTAATACCTTTGCCCCTCAAATCAATCTCCAAATTCACCGAATCTAGCCAGAAGCAGTGTGATATAATTAATATAGGCTAAAAGAATCAATTCCACAAGAAAAATATGAAATTATAAGCCAAAATTCGAAATCGGCTCAAACCCGGCCCCCGGGCCCACGTCTCCAAATCTGACAAAAGACGTAAAACCCAAAAGCACATTCACTTATGAGTCTAGCCATACTAAATTCATCAAAATCCGACATCATTTGGTCCTCCAAATCCCCAAAATCCACTATCCAATGTCAAGCCCTAAACCCCAAAATTTCACTTCAAGATCTCGCTAATTATGTGGGGAAATTAGTGGGGAATCAAGATTTATGATCAAAAATAAGTACAAGAATCTTACCTCAATAATCCCCTCGAAAATCTTCTCCAAAATCGCCTAAGTCTGAGTCTCAAATGGTGAAATAAGACTAAAATCGCGAACCCTTGCTTTTAAACCTTCTTCCCAGACTTTTCGCACCAGCGCAAATTTATCCGCACATGCGGGGCCGCTTCTGTGGAAATATTCCCGCTCCTGCGGAAGTCACTTATCCGCTGCCTCCACTTCCGCGATCAAAGGAGTGCATCTGCGCCAATCGCAGGTGCAGGAAACCCATCGCACCTGCGGCTCGATCTCGCTCCTGCGACCATCACATGTGCGGAAAAATCTTCACACCTGCGACCTCTGCTCAACTCACCCTTGGCCGCTTCTGCGGGCTCCTTCCTTGCCGCTGTTGGCTCACACCTGCGGTGCCCACTTCGCAGGTGCGGTTACACCAGTAGCAGCAGCACTTAAGCTACTTTATCAACTCACAAATCACGTTCGTTAACCACCCAAAATCAACCCGAGGTCCCCGGGACCTCAACCAAACATACCAACTAGTCATATAACCCAATGCGAACTTATTCGAACCTTCAAATTACTCAAAACAACATCAAAACACCGATTACACCCGGATTCAAGCCTAAAGAACTTCTAAACTTCCAAATTCTAGAAACGACGTCGAAACCTATCAAACCACATCCGATTGACCTCAAATTTTGCACACAAGTCATATTCAACATTACGGACCTACTCTAACTTCCAAAATCGGAATCCAACTCCGATATCAAAAAGTCAACCCCCGGTCAAACTTCCCAAAAATTTGACTTTCGCCATTTCAAGCCTAAATTAGCTACAGACCTCAGATTCACAGTCCGGACACACTCCTAAGTCCAAAACCACCCAACGGAGCTAACGGAATCGACGAGAATCCATTACGGAGTCGTCTTCACACAATTCCGACTACGGTCAAACTCCTAAGACTTAAGCTTCTATTTTAGGTACTAAGTGTCCCAAAACACTCTAAATCAAAAAAAAAGACCTCCCGACAAGTCACATAAGCAGAAACAGATACGGGGAAACCAGTAAATAGGGGATCAAGAGAAATACACTCAAAACGATCGGCCGGGTCGTTACATCTTCCCCCTCTTAAAATAATCGTTCGTCCTCGAACGAGCATAGAGACATACCTGAAGTGGTGAAACGATGAGGATAACGGTTGCGCATATCATACTCGGTCTCCCAAGTTGCCTCCTCGACCGGCTAGCCCCTCCACTGAACCTTCACAGAAGCAATATTCTTTGACCTCAGCTTTCGAACCTTCCTATCCAAGATCACCACCGGCTACTCAACATAAGATAAATTCTTGTCCAACTGGACTGAGCTGAAATCAAACACGTGAGACGGATCATCGTGATACCTCCGGAGCATAGAAACATGGAATACTGGATGAACTTCTGCTAGACTGTGAGGAAGGCAAGCTCATAAGCAACCTCTCCAACACGTCGCAATACCTCAAATGGACCAATGAACCTTCGGCTCAGCTTGCCCTTTTTCCCGAACCTCATAACGCCCTTCATAGGCGAAACCCAGAGCAAGACCCGCTCTCCAACGATGAATGCAACATCACAAACCTTCCGATGTGCATAACATTTCTATCTGGACTAGGCTGTTCGTAGTCTATCCTGAATCACCTTAACCTCCTCCAGAGCATCCTGAACCAAGTCTGTAGCCAATAATCTAGCCTCGCCCGGCTTAAACCAACCCACCGGAGACCTACACCGCCTACCATATAGAGCCTCATACGGTGCCATCTGGATGCTCGACCGGTAACTGTTGTTGTAGGTAAACTCTGCTAGAGGTAAGAACTGATCCCTCGAATTCCCAAACTCCATCACACATGCACGGAGCATATCCTCTAATATTTGAATAGTGCGCTCAGACTGTCCGTCCGTCTAAGGGTGAAATGATGTGCTCAACTCCACTCGAGTACCCAACTCATGCTGCATGGCCCTCCAGAACTGTGATATAAACTGTGTACCCCAGTCAGAGATGATAGATACCGGTACGCCATGCAGTCTGACAATCTCGCGGATATACACTTGAGCCAGTTGCTCTGAAGAATAGGTAGTGATCACAGGAATGAATTGAGCAGACTTGGTCAGCCTCCACAATCACCCAAACTGCATCAAACTTCCGCTGAGTCCGTGGAAGCCTAACAACGAACTCTATAGTGATCCGCTCCCATTTCCACTCTGGAATCTCTAACTTCTGAAGCAACCCACCTGGTCGCTGATGCTCATATTTTACATGCTGGCAATTTAGACACCGATCTACATACTCCACTATGTCCTTCTTCGTTCTCCTCCACCAGTAATGTTGTCTCAAGTCCTAATACATTTTTTCGGCACCCGGATAAATAGAATACCGCGAACTGTGAGCCTCCTGGAGAATCAACTCACGCAAACTATCTATATTGGGCATACATAGCCTGCCTTGCATCCTCAATGCACCATCATCCCCAATAGTGAAATTCTTAGCATCACTGTGCTGGACCATTTTCTTAAGGACAAGCAGATGGGGGTCATCATACTGACGCTCCCTGATACGATCATAAAGAGAAAACCGAGAGACCACAAAAGCCAATACTGGACTCGGCTCAGAAACATCCAATCTAACAAACTGGCTGGCTAAGGCCTGAACATCCAATGCCAATGGCCTCTCTGCTGCTGGAAGATATACTAAGCTCCCCAAACTCTCCGCTCAGCGACTCAAGGCATCGGCAACCACACTGGCCTTTCCGGGATGGTATAAATTGGTGATATCATAGTCCTTAAGAAGCTCCAACCACCTCCGATGACGCAAGTTAAGATCCTTTTGTTTGAACAGATTCTGCAAACTCCGATAATCAGTGTAAATCTCACAATGGACCCCTATACAAATAGTGCCGCCAAATCTTCAAGGCGTGAACAATAGCTGCTAACTCAAGGTCGTGGACAGGGTAGTTCTTCTTATGAGGCTTCAACTGGCGCGAAGCATAAGCAATCACTATACCCTCCTGCACCAGAACACGCCCAATACCGATCCGCGAGGCATCACAATACACTGTGTAAGAACCAGAAGCTGATGGCAGAACTAGAACTGGAGTCCTGGTCAAAGCAGTTTTGAGCTTCTAAAAGCTCTCCTCACACTCCTCCGACCACCTGAAAGGAGCACCCTTTTGGGTCAATTTAGTCAAGGGCGATGCAATAGATGAGAAGCCCTCCACAAACGGCGGTAATAACCAACCAAACCGAGAAAACTCTGAATCTCCGTGGCTGAGAACGGTCTGGGCCAACTCTGAACCGCCTCTATCTTCTTCGGGTCTACCTGAATACCCTCACTGGACACCACGTATCCCAAGAACGCCATTGAACTGAGCCAAAACTCATACTTGGAGAACTTTGCATAAGGCTTCTCCTCCCTCAACCGCTGTAACGCAATCCTCAGATGCTCGGCATGCTCCTCCTTGCTATGAGAGAGCACCAAGATGTTATCAATGAATACAATAACGAACAAGTCAAGATAAGGCTGAAACACATTGTTCATCAGATACATGAACGCTGATGGGATGTTGGTCAGCCCAAAAAATATCACAAGGAACTCATAATGGTCATATCGGGTTCTAAAAGCTGTCTTAAGAATATCTGAGTCTCGAATCTTCAGCTGGTGATACCCTGACCTCAAATCAATCTTGGAGAACACCCTCGCTCCCTGAAGCTGGTCAAATAGAACATTAATATGCGATAATGGATACTTGTTCTTGATTGTGACCTTGTTCAACTGCCTGTAATCAATACATATTTTCATAATACCATCCTTTTTCTTTACAAATAGAACCGGTACACCCCAAGGTGAAACACTGGGCCAAATAAACCCCTTATCAAGGAGTTCCTAAAGTTTCTCCTTCAATTTCTTCAACTCCGCTAGTGCCATGTAATACGGTGGAATAGGAATGGGCTGAGTGACGAGCACCAAATCAATACCGAAATCAATATCCCTGTCGAGCGGCATGCCCGACAGGTCTGCAGGAAACACATCCGGAAAATCTCGCACTACAGGAACAGAATCAATAGCAGGGACCTCTGCACTAACATCCCTCACAAAATCCAAATAGGATAGACAACCCTTCTTAACCATCCGCTGAGCCTTCAAGTATGAAATCACTTTACTGGGAACATAGTCTATAGAACCGCTCCACTCAACTCTCGGCAACCCCGGCATCGCTAACGTCATGGTCTTAGTGTGACCATCTAAAATAGCATGACATGGAGACAACCAATCCATACCCAATATCACATCAAAATCGACTATACTAAGCAGCAAAAGATCTACTCTGGTCTCCAGACGCCCAATAGTCACCACACATGACCGATATACACGATTCACAATGATAGTATCACCCACTGGAGTGGATACATAAACAGATGAAACTAGGGACTCACGGGGCATATCTAGAAAATGAGCGAAATACGAAGACACATATGAATAAGTGGAACCAGGGTCAAATAATACAGAGGCATCTCTGTGGAAAACTGAGACAATACCTGTAATCACAGCATCTGAAGCAATGGCATCTGATATTATAAGAAGAGCATAGAAATGGCCCTGGCCGCCCCTTGATCAGCCTCCCCCTCTAGGGTGACCTCTAGCTGACTGAACCCCACCCCTAGCTAGATGGGCAGGTAGTGGAGCTGTTGGTGCTAGTGCCATCGATCGAGCACTCTGCTGTGGAGCCCCACTCAACAACCTAGGGCAATCTCTCTTAATGTGACCAAAATCTTCGCACTTGAAACAACCCCTCCTCTGACAGAACTGCTGCTCCTGATTCCTAGAGGAACTACCTGTGGAAACCTAAGCTAACGAGGCCTGGTGAGAATTATGCGCCAGTAGCGCACTGAATGACGACTGGCCCTGCTGATGACTGTGTGACCTGTTGCCAAATGATGCACCACGGTGAACTGGGTGAGCTGTCTGAGCATGTCTGAAAGGACGACCCCTACCGTGGTGGAACTACCCCCCAAAAGGAACAACGATGAAGCCACCCTGACCACGAGGCCTCTTGGCCTCCCTCTCAAACCGCTCCTGGCTGCGAACCATCTCAATCTGATGAGCACTGTCGACAACCTCGTCAAACATAGCACTAGACACTCTCTCTCTAGTCATAAGCAATCGTAGCTAAAAAGTGAGGCCATCTATGAACCTCCTGATCCTCTCCTGTCTGTGGGAACCAAACAGATAGCATGACGGGCCAACTCTGAAAATCTCATCTCCTGCTGTGTCACGGACATATCAACTTGTTGAAGCTGCTCGAACTGCCTGCACATTTCCTCTCTGCGGGACTGAGGTACGAACTTCTCCAGGAATAGACCGGAGAACTGCTGCCAAGTAAGGGGTGCTGCGCCGGCCGGCCTACGCCTCTCGTAAGCCACCCACCAACTGAAGGCAGTCCCAGAGAACTAAAAAGTAGTGAACGAGACCCAACTGGCCTCTAGAATACCTGCAGCACGGAGTATCCTCTTGCACCTATCCAAGAAGCTTTGTGCATCCTCTCCCTCCGCACCACTGAAAGATAGAGGCTGGAGTCTGCCAAACCTCTTCAATTGACGCTGCTCATCATCATGCATGACAGGAACCACATAGTCCTGATCAGCTCCAACCGACTAGGCTGGTAGTGCCCCCGGTGTTAGGAATCCCTGTACCCCCTGCTCTGGTGTGCGGGCGGCGGGAGTCTAAGCACCTCCCCTGGCCTGAGAAGTGGCTGCTGCGGCCGGAGCAGAGACAGCTTGAGCAAGACTGGTACACGCGGTCAGGATCTGAGATAAGGCCTCCTGAAGGCCTGGAATCACAATAGGCACATGTGGTGCCTGAGCTGATCCCACAAGCTCGTCCACAACTGGAGCCTGCTCCTGAACTAGGGCAACTGGTGGATCTACAGGTGCTACCCTAGCTGTGGTGCGAGCTGTACCTCTGCCCTTACCGTGGCCTCTACCGCGACCTCAGCCTCTCGTGGCCCCGGCTGGTAGTATTGAGGGCTATCCATCCTGCCCCGTAGTATGCATCCTCACCATCTGTGAGAGAATTTGAATGACGGAAATTTAATTACCAGAATCAAAATATTCGCACGACAAGAATTAAAGTATGTGAAATTTCTTAAGGGTTCGGCAGCCTCTCATAGATAAGTACAGACGTCTCCGCACCGATCCGCAAGACTCTACTAAACATGCTCATGACTCATGAGACCTATGTAACCTAGGTTCTGTTACCAACTTATGCTACAATCTGTCAAAACAACCAAACCTATTTTTTCCCTGGTTATCTTCTTAGCAATATTCATACTTTCATTTATTGCTACTTAGAAACATCAACGATACATGCAAGATATAATACATCATATGAAGTTACTCAAGAGTTCAAACAACTGAACATAATGCAAATGCTCAAAATGACCGGTTGGGCCGTTACATTCTCCCCCACTTAAACATACGTTTGTCCTCGAACGTGCCAATTGTCTTCCAGATCCATCAAATAAATGTGTAACCTTACGATGCACATACTCGGGGGTGATCCCACGTCACCCCAATCCACATAAGTCCGTCAACTCAAAATTACTGAAGATCATTTCTACAACCTTAGCCCAAAAAACTTAGAATCAAATCTGCAACATCCGGAATCCATTACAAGACCCGATTCTCATATCTACACACTGTATAAGTATGAACAAGCTGTGCCAAGCCATAACCATAACCCAGAATGTAAACACACAATATACCACATGACTCAGATTCTCAATGCAATAACTTTCAGCCACAATAGGTACTTAAAAACAAACCCGGTACTGGTAGCAGACCTTATATCAGCTAAAACCTTGTTCTAGACCTTCATACACTGTCAATGATGAATGAATCACGTAGAAACTAATAACTACTCATCATATCACTAAGTCATGGAGCCCTCTCTCTCGTCTGATAAGAACCAGAGCCAAATTCTAAGCCGATCAGTGATATTATCCTTCCCAATATACCGTATTCAAAGCCGATAGCACCCATTATAGTTCTAATGGACTCATACCATCAAACACATCTATTCTACTGACATGCCACACCAATACAACCTAAAGCCACAAACCGTGCAATTTGCGTACCAATAAGCAACGATTCAGATGTACTCAAACAAGGAAAATGACTCAAATGAGAGAACCATCTCGCAAGCTCAAGAAGTACCACCACAAAAATAATGCTATGAACTCATCACACATAGTAGAACTAAGACACACAAATCTATTACAAAGGATCATATCCCAACATACCCCGCTGCATTGCGTGACGCAATCCAAACATTAGGCCACATGAAATACCTCGAGCCATAATGCTCAAAATCAACAACCATACGCAAATCAACATCAAAAGCACGAAGTGTATGACCATAACTATAGAGAAATGAATAGTACAATATACCACAACCTAGAAAGACTATAACCAAGGCGTAATCATCCATTCAACACCCCAAGAACCATCTCGCTCAAATATCGCCACAAGACCTAGATAGAACACACTATGTGTGAAAATACCCAACCGATCACAACCTATCGTAGCATATAAGTGTCACGACTCCAATTTCCCTCAGTAGGATGTCGTGATGGCACCTAGTCTCTACGACTAGGTAAGCCTAACATTTGATAATACTTGACAGAAATAATCAACAAAATACTAAAACAAGTCTGATAAACTGATATAAACTCCTGAAATAGAATCTCAACAAATACTTTTCCAAATCGGTGGAACATAGTCACAAGCTCTACAGAGTAATACAAGAGGGTCTACTACATCACTGTCATAACAAAAATACAACAGGAAGTAAAGATAAGATAAAGTGACTCCGAGGCCTGCAGACGTAGAGCAGGCATTCCTTAAAGTCTTCAAAAGCAACTAATCAAATCAAGTCTAGCATCCGGCATGGGCAGACGTACCTGGATCTGCACAAAACGATGTGCAGAAGTGTAGTATGTGTACACCACAATGGTACCCTATAAGTATCAAGCGTAACCTCGGTAGAGTAGTGACGAGGTCAGGTCAAGATACCTACTAGGATATAAATAAATAATATAAAAACATAAGAAATAATAATAATGGAAAGCGGAGAAATAACTTATACAAAACAAGATAATAGCATGAACTATTACATGAATTTTAAGCATGGAAATAACATAAGAAAATCAATTAAAGAGAACCACAATGATCATATACAGGCAATAACAGATATAACAAGGAGAAACAACACAACAAGAAGTGTTCCCACCAAAACTCTTTGCAACATGAGATAAACAAAAAGAATCACAACGAGGTACCGCCTCGTGTATATATCAAGAAACACAACCGAAGCACCGCCTTGTATTCACAATTCACAATCTCAATCACAATCTTTCCTTATACCGTCGAGTGAGCCTTACATTTAAATAGGTTTATAAAAAAGTTTTCTCGAAATAGCTACATGCACTTTAGCCCACCTTATGACACCGTGTGGCTTCACGTAGTTCCCCTATAAGCAACACGCACATAATTCCCACCTTATGCATATTAACCCCTAGCCTTATACCGCAGCATGTGCGTATATCACATCACAATAACAACTCGCACCATAAGTGCCCATATATCACAACTTGCCAACAATAAAAAAAATCAATGTTTCCACAATATGTCACAACCCAAACTCCATCCGTATAACGTCGTGACGGTACCTAGTCTCTACGACTAGGTAAGCCTAACAAATTGCGGAAAAATAACAAAATGAAAGTAAAACTTGGCAACTGATAGCAGTGGATAACTGAATATCTAGTAACAATGCCGCTCGGCATGTACAGTAACCAATACTCTATAAATACACAGTCTTCCCAAAACCCGCAACATCGTAAGTCATAAGCTACAGGAGGAAACTAGTATCTCTATACATCAGAGTCTAATAAAATAAGTACAGAAGGTAATTGACATAGGGGAGAATAGAAGGGGACTTCGAGGTCTGCAGACGAGGCAGACACACCTTGAAGTCTCCGTACAGTAGCAAGCACTCTCAGCTAATAACAGGGCTGATAAGAAGTACCTAGATCTGCACACAAAAACATGTGCAGAAGAGTAGCATGAGTATACCACAACGGTACCCAGTAAGTTCCAAGCCTAACCTCGGTAGAGTAGTGACCAGGTCAGGTCAAGCCCACTGGTATATAATAAAAAAAGTAGGGGAATATAACAGTATATTAAGAGACTGGAATTCTACAAAAGGAAAATGCAGCAAAAATAGTAGTGCAACACAGGGGTAAACAACAGCCGATCTCCCGAGAGAGTCCCAAAGTAAATAAGGAAAGAGATCCCCGAGGTACTGCCTCTTAGTCTCAAAAGTAAATGTGCAGGGAGAACTCCCGAGGTACCGCCTCGTAGTCTCAAAAGTAAATATGCAGGGAGAACTATCGAGGTACCGCCTCGTAGTCTTAAAAGTAAATATGCAGGGAGAACTACCGAGGTACCCCCTCGTAGTCTCAAAAATAAATATACATGGAGAACTCCCGAGGTACTGCCTCATAGTCTCAAAAGTAAATATGCAGGGAGAACTCCCGAGGTACCGCCTCGTAGTCTCAAAAGTAAATATGCAGGGAGAACTCTCGAGGTACCGCCTCGTAGTCTCAAAAGTAAATATGCAGGGAGAACTACCGAGGTACTGCCTCATAGTCTCAAAAATAAATATACAGGGAGAACTCCCGAGGTACCGCCTCGTAGTCTCAAAAGTAAATGTGTAGGGAGAACTCTCGAGGAACCGCCTTGTAGTCTCAAATAGTTAGTAGCAAGATTTCTACAGCTATACTAATAAAGAATAAGGAAAAGCAGGAAATCAACTAGGCATGCTTCACAGAGTTCAAATAAACTGTTAAAGCACGTAGACATGCGATATTAGACTAAACAACATAACTACACATATTAGAATAGCTCAATTAAGAATGAAAACAGACTAATACTCATTTAAACTGTATAACTCAAATTAAAGGAAAACCAGATTGCTACTCAATAAATTAAATCGGGTTTTACAACAAATAGCCCGTATACGTACTCGTCACCTCACGTACACGACACTCACATATCACAACAGTACCAAATCCTAAGGGGATTTATCCCATACAAGGTTAGGCAAGCCATTTACCTCGAACCAAGCTCAATCAATCCGTAAAAATGCCCTTTCCTTGATTATCCGACTCTGAATGGCCCAAATCCAGCCAAACACAATTACATATCATAAATACAACTATAATAAACTAATCTAATTAATGAAATCAAGACTTTAACAAGAAATTCAAAAATCGCCTTAAAAGTCAACTCGGGCCCACGTCTCAGAATCGTGGAAAAGTCACAAAATATGAACACCCATTCACTCACGAGTCCTACCATATAAGAATTACTCGAATCCGACCTCATAGAGCCTTTCAAAACCCAAAATTTTAGTCTAGGAAGTTTATACCTTTACCCCCCAAATTTCCAACTCAAATCCCTAATTAGATGATGAAAATAGTAATAGATTCATGAAATATAGTCCAATCCAGGTTAGAATCACATACCCCAACAATTTCCTTGACGAACACTCAAAATATCACCTCACATCGAGCTCTCAAGGTCTCAAAATTGAAAATGGAAAACAAACCCTTGAACTTGATCTTTTCTACCCAGCAATTCCACATCTGCGGACCTACTGTCGTACCTGCGATGCCGCACCTTCGGAAATTCCATCGCAGGTGTGGAAATGACTTAAAAGGGCTGGGTCCGCTTATGCGATGAGGTGGCCGCACCTGCGCGCCCGCTTTTGTGTTCCTTTCACCGCTCCTACAAGTCCGCTTCTTCGAGACTCTGACCGCTTCTGCGGTCCCGGCTAGGCAGGGCCATAATTGCTTCTACAGCTCGATGGCCGCTTCTTCAGTGCCGCACCTGCGGCCCAAAATGCGTAGCTGCGATTACACCAGGTGCAGCAACTTCAGCCAATCCAACACATTTCCAAATGATCCGTTAACCACCTGCAATCAACCCGAGGCCCCCATGACCTCAACCAAACATACCAACAAGTCCTAAAACATCATACGACCTTAGTCGTGCCCTCAAATCATATCAAACAATGCTAAAAACACGAATCAGCCTCCGATTTAAACTTAATGAACTTTGAAACTTCAAACTTCTAAAATCGATGCTGAAACCTATCAAACCACGTCTGATTGACCTCAAATTTTGCATACAAGTCATATTCATCATACGAACCTACTCCAACTTCCGGAATCAAAATTTGACCCCGATATCAAAAAGTCCACTACCGGTCCAAATCTATAAAAATTCGATTTTTACCAATTTAAGCCTAAATCAGCTACGGACCTCCAATTCATAGTCCGAACACGCTCTTATGTCCAGAATCACCCAACGGAGCTAACGGAACCGACGAAATATTATTCCGGAGTCGTCTTTACACAGTTCCAACTATAGTCAAAAATCCAAAGACTTAAGCTTCCGTTTAGGGACTAAGTGTCCCAGAACAATTCGAAAACACAACCAAAGCCTCCTGGCAAGTCACATAAGCAGAAAAAGATATGGTGGAAGCAGTAAACAGGGGATCGGGGTTATTACTCTCAAAACGACCGGCGGGTCATTACATCCTCCCCCTCTTAAAACTATCGTTCATTCTCGAACGAGTATAGAGACATACTTGAAGTGGTGAAAAGATGAGGATAGCGGCTACGCATATCATGCTTGGCCTCCCAAGTCGCCTCCTCGACCGGCTAACCCCTCCAAGGGAAATCTTCACGGAAGCAATGTTCTTTGACCTCAGCTTTCGAACTTGACTATCCAAAATGGCCACTGGCTCCTCAACATAAGATGGATCCTTGTCCAACTGGACTGAGCTGAAATCCAGCACATGAGACATATCACCGTGATACTTTCGTAGCATAGAAACATGGAATACCGAATGAACTCCTGCTAGGCTGGTTGGTAAGGCAAGCTCATAAGCAACCTCCCTAACACGTCGCAACACCTCAAAGGGTCCGATGAATCCTGGGCTCAGCTTTCCCGTCTATTCGAACCTCATAACACCTTTCATGGGTGACACCCAGAGTAGGACACGCTCTCTATCCATGGATGCAACATCACGAACCTTCCGATCTGCATAACTCTTCTGTCTAGATTGGGTTATGTGAAGTCGATCCTGAATCACCTTAACCTTCTCCAGAGCATCCTAAACCGAGTCTGTACCCAATAATCTAGCCTTGCCCGGCTCGAACCAACCCACTGGGGACCGACATCGCCTAGCATACAAAGCCTCATACGGTGCCATCTGGATGCTCGACTAATAATAGTTATTGTAGGCAAACTCTGCAATTGGCAAGAACTGATCCCACGAACCTCCAAACTCCATCACACACGCATGAAGCATATCCTCTAATATTTGAATAGTGCGCTCGGACTACCCATCCGTCTGAGGGTGAAATGCTGTGCTCAGCTCCACTCGAGTACCCAACTCATGCTGTACGGCCCTGCAGAACTGCGATGTAAACTGTGTACCTCGGTCAGAGATGATGTATACCGGTACGCCATGAAGCCTAATGATCTCGCGGATATAAACTCGAGCTAGCTGCTCAGAAGAATAAGTAGTCATCACAGGAATGAAATGAGCTGACTTGGTTAGCCTATCCATAATCACCCAAACTGCATCAAACTTCTGCTGAGTCTGTGGAAGCCCAACAACAAAATCCATAGTGATCCGCTCCCATTTCCACTCCGGAATCTCTAACTTCTGAAGCAACCCACCTAGTCGTTGATGCTCATACTTCACCTACTGGAAAGTTAGACACCGAGCTACATACTCCACTATGTCCTTATTCATTCTCCTCCACCAGTAATGAAGGCCTCAAGTCCTGATACATCTTCCCGGCACCCGGATGAATGGAGTACCGCAAACTATGATCCTCATGGAGGATCAAGTCATGCATATCATCTCCATTGGGCACACATAGCCTGCCATGCATCCTCAGTGCACCATCATCTCCAATAGTGACATCCTTAGCATCACAGTGCTGAACCGTGTCCTTAAGGACAAGCAGATAGGAGTCATCATACTGACGCTCCCTGATACGATCATAAAGCGAAGAACGAGATACTACACAAGCCAACACCCGACTCGGCTCAGAAATATCCAATCTAACGAACTGGCTAGCTAAGGCCTGAACATCCAATGCCAACGACCTCTCTGCTGCTGGTAGATATGCTAAGCTCCCCAAACTCTCCACCCGGTGACTCAAAGCATCGGCCACCACATTGGCCTTCCCAGGATGGTATAAAATGGTGATATCATAATCCTTAAGCAGCTCCGACCACCTCCGCTGACGCAAGTTAAGATCCTTCAGTCTAGCCGTACAAACAATGCCACCAAATCTTCAAGGCATGAACAATACCTGCTAACTCAAGGTCGTGGACAGGATAGTTCTTGTCATGCACCTTTAGCTGTCTGGACGCGTAGGCAATCACCCTACCGTCTTGTATCAACACCGCGCTAAGACCAATCCGTGACGTATCACAATATACAGTAAAAGACCCCAAACCTTTAGGCAATACCAATACTGGGATTGTAGTCAAAGCTGTCTTGAGCTTCTGAAATCTCTCCTCACACTCCTCTGTCCACCTGAACGGAGCACCCTTCTGGGTCAGCCTGGTCATAGGTGCTACAATAGATGAGAATCCCTCTACAACACAACAGTAATACCCCGCCAAACCAAGAAAACTCCGAATCTCCGTAGCTAATGATGGTCTAGGCCAACTCTGCACTACTTCCACCTTCTTCGGATCCACCTTGATCCCATCACTCGATACTACATGAACCAAAAATTCCACTCAGTCTAGCCAAAGCTCACACTTTGAAAATTTTGCATATAACTTCTTTTTCTCAAGGTCTGAAGCACAGTCCTTAGGTGTTGCTCATGATCCTCTCGAGTACGGGAGTACACCAAAATGTCGTCAATAAACACAATGACGAAAGAGTCAAGATAAGGTCGGAACATGCTATACATCAAGTGCATAAATGTTGCTGGGGTGTTGGTCAGCCCAAATGATATCACAAGAAACTCATAGTGACCATACCGAGTCTTGAATGCAGTCTTCGGAATATCTAGCTCCCGAATCTTCAACTGATGATAGCCTGAACGTAAGTCAATCTTGGAAAACACTCTGGCACCATGTAACTAATCAAATAGGTCGTCAATACGAGGCAATGCATACCTGTTCTTCACTGTGACTTTGTTCAACTGGCGGTAATCAATACAGATCCACATAGAACCATCATTCTTCTTCACAAATAAGACAGGAGCACCCCAAGGTGACACACTGAGCAGAATAAAGCCCTTATTAAGCAACTCCTGTAACTGCTCCTTCAACTCGGGAGGAGCCATGCGATATAGAGGAATAGAGATGGGCTGAGTGCCCGACAACAAATCAATGCCAAAATCAATATCTTTGTCGGGCGGCATGCCCGGAAGATCAACTGGAAAAACATCTGGAAAATCCCTCAGTACTAGGACTGACTCAACTGTAGGGGTATTAATACTGACATCTCTCACATAAGCTAGATATGCATCACACCCATTCTCAACCATTAATTGAGCTTTAAGAAATGAAATAACTCTGCTGGGAGTATACTCTAAGGTACCTCTCCACTCTAATAATGGTAATCCTAGCATAGTCAGCGTCACGGTCTTAGCATGACAATCAAGAATAGCATAATGGGGCGACAAGCAGTCCATGCTGAAAAATAATATCAAAGTCTACCATGCTGAGCAATAATAAATCAGCTCTGATCTCAAAACTACTAAGAACAACCAAACACGACCGATACGCACGGTCCACAACAAGAAAATCTCTCACAAGTGTAGACACATAAATAGGAGAACTCAAAGAATCACAAGATACACTCAAATACGGGACAAAATAAGAGGACACATAGGAATAAGTGGAGCCTAGATCAAATAAAATTGACGCATCTCTATGACAGACCGGAACAATGCATGTAATGACAGAGTCAGAAGCAACTGCCTCTGTACGAGCAGGAAGCGCATAATATCATGCCTGGCCTCCTCCTCTAGGGCGACCTCTACCTTCCCGACCTCTACCTCGAGCTGGTTGAGAAGGTGGGGCGGTAGTTAGTGCTATAATCATAGCCTGAGGACCTAGTGGAGCACGCGGTGGCTAAGAAGTCTGTGGAGGTGCACCCCTCCTAAGTCTGGGGAAATCCCTCACCATGTGGCAAGTGTTGCCACACTCAAAACAAGCTCTCGGAGGGCGTAGCTGCTGTGACTGGCTCAGGCTACTGGACTGACCGCTAAGAGCACCCCATGCAAGAGGTGCACTACATACTGGCGGTGCATAATAAGGCTCATGGGCACTAGAAGGGACCGGAATACCACTGGCGGCTGGAAGATCTGAATGAACGGGGCAATTCCCAAAGCCCCTACCAGGGCGAACTACAGCTGGGGCACGAGTATCTTTATAAATGCCATACACTCGGGACCTCTTGGTCTCCCTCTCCTCTCTCTCCAGAGCAAGCATACCCTCCAATCTCCTAGTAATGCTCACAAACTACTGGTAAGAAATATCTATCTCCAACTCCCGGGCCATGCTAAGCATAATACTGGGGTGGAGTCCCTCGATAAACTGATGAATCCTCTCTCAAACTGTGGCAACCAAGGCTGGTGCATGTCGGGCCAAATCACTGAAGCGAACTGCATACTCTGACACAGTCATAGCACCCTAGCGCAACTGCTCAAACTCCACGTGCCATGCGTCTCTAAGACTCTGGGGAACATACTCCATCAAGAACATGTCCGAGAACTGAGTCCATGTAAGTGAAGCTACCTCAGCCGGACTACTCAACTCATAAGCATGCCACCACTAATAGGTTGCTCCTCTAAGATGGAATGCAGTAAATGAAAACCCCACTCGACTCCGCTACACCCATAGTATGGAGAATATAGTGACACTACTCCAAAAAATCCTAGGTATCCTCTGACGCCATTCGACTGAAGATAGGAGGGTCGTGCTTCTTGTACCTCTCAAGTTTGAGTTGCTCCTCCTCAGAAACTGCTGCCCTAACCTCGGGCTGAACTGGAGCTACTGGCTGCACTGCTATGATCTCTAGATCCTGGTGTACCTAAACTCGCTGCTCTAGGGTCCCAGCGACGGAAGTTTGTGCTCCTGCCCTGGCCTGAGATGTGGTGGGAGCAAGTGGAGTCAATCCAGCCCAAGCGAAGGTGCTGAACATGCTCAGAAACTGGGCTAGAGTCTCCTAGAAGGCTTATGCATCAACAGGTACCTCAGGTGCCTGCCCTCCAGTTGGAGTTACTGGGGGCTCATCTGTAGCAGCTTGTGCGGGTGCTCTGCTGCAACACATAGACGTCCTCGGCCTCTACCCCGGCCCTGGCCTCTCGCGGCTCTATTAGGGGGCACGGTTGCCTGGTCATCAGATCCTTCGGTACAGTTCCTCACCATCTGTGACAAAGAATAGAATACAAAAGTTTAGAATTTTTGATGACAACAAATTTCGCACGATAAGGAAGCAAAAAGAAGTATAGTTTTTTCCTAACAGTTGCATAGCCTCCCGAAGATAAGTACAGACGTCTCTGTACCGATCCGTGATACTCTAATAAACCGTCTTGTGACTCACAAAACCTATGAACCTAGAGCTCTGATACCAACTTGTCACGACCCAAACTCCCTCTGTATAACGTTGTAACGGCACCTAGTCTCTACGACTAGGTAAGCCTAACAAATTGCAGAAAAATAACAAAATAAATGTAAAACTTGGCAACTGACAACACTGGATAACTGAATATCCAGTAACAATGCCACTCGGGATGTACAATAACCAATACTCTATAAATACATAGTCTTCCCAAAACCTGGAACATCGTAAGTCACAAGCTACAAGAGGAAACTAGTATTTCTATACACCAGAGTCTAATAAAAGAAATATAGAAGGTAATTGACATAGGGGAGAATAGAAGGGGACTCCAAGGTCTGCGGATGCAGCATATGTACCTTGAAGTCTCCGTACAACAGCAAGCACTCTCAGCTAATAGAGGGGCTGATAAGAAGTACTTAGATCTGTACACAAAAATATGTGCAGAAGAGTAGAATGAGTACACCACAATGGTACCCAGTAAGTTCCAAGCCTAACCTCGGTCGAGTAGTGACGAGGTCAGGTCAGGCCCACTGCTATATAATAAATAAAGCAGGGGAATATAACATTTATATTAAGAGAATGGAATTTTACAAAAGGAAACACAACAAAAATAGCAGTACAACACAGGGGTAAAGAACAGCCGATCTCCCGAGATACCATCTCGTAGTCCCAAAGTAAATAAGGAAAGAGAACCCCGAGGTACCGCCTCTTAGTCTCAAAAGTAAATGTGCAGGGAGAACTCCCGAGGTACCGCCTCGTAGTCTCAAAAGTAAATATGCAGGGAGAACTCCCTAGGTACCGCCTCGTAGTCTCAAAAGTAAATATGCAGGGAGAACTACTGAGGTACCACCTCGTAGTCTCAAAAGTAAATATACAGGGAGAACTCCCGAGATACTGCCTCATAGTCTCAAAAGTAAATATGCAGGGAGAACTCCCGAGGAACCGCCTCGAAGTCTCAAAAGTAAACACATAGCTCTAACCTATAAATAAAATAATTAACAGCAAGATTTCTATAGTTATACTGATAAAGGACAAGGAAAATCAGGAAATCAACTAGGCATGCTTCACAGAGTTCAAAAAAGCAGTTAAAGCACGTAGACATTCGATATTAGACTAAACAGGATAACTACACATATTGGAATAGCTCATTTAAGAATGAAAATAGATTAATACTCATTTAAACGGTATAACTCAAATTAAAGGAAAAATAAGTTGCTACTCAGTAAAACAAATCGGGTTTTACAACAAATAGCCCGTGTACGTACTCGTCACCTCACGTACACGGCGCTCTCATATCAGAACAGTACCACATCCTAAGGGGATTTCCCCCACTCAAGGTTAGGCAAGCTACTTACCTCGAACCAAGCTCAATGAATCTGTAAGAATGCCCTTTCCTCAATTATCCGACTCCGAATGGCCCAAATCTAGCGAAAAACAATTACATATCATAAATACAACTATAATAGACTAATCTAATTAATGAAATCAAAACTTTAACAAGAAATTCGAAAATTGCCCTAAAAGTCGACTCGGGCCCACGTCTCGGAATCGGGTAAAAATCACAAAATATGAACACTCATTCACACACGAGTGCAACCATATAAGAATTACTCGAATCCGACTTCAAATAGCCTTTCAAAACTCAAAATTTTAGTCTAGGAAGTTTATACCATTTCCCCCCAAATTTCCAACTGAAATCCCTAATTAGATGATAAAAATAGTAATAGATTCATGAAATATAGTCCAATTCGGGTTAGAATCACTTACCCCAACAATTTCCTTGAATAACCCTCAAAAAATCGCCTCACACCGAGCTCTCAAGGTCCCAAAATTGAAAATGGAAAACAAACCCTCGAACTTGATCTTTGTTGCCCAGCGATTCTGCATCTGTGGACCTACTATCACACCTGCGATGCAGCACCTGCGGAAATTCCATCGCAAGTGCGAAAATGACTTAAGAAGGCAGGGTCCGCTTCTGCAATGAGAAGGCTGCACCTACGCCCCCGCTTCTGCGTTCCTTTCATCGCTCCTGTGAATCCGCTTCTGCGAGACTCTGACAGCTTCTGCGGTCTCGGCTGGGCAGGCCCATAATCGCTTCTGCGGCTCGATGGCCGCTTTTGCGGTGCTGCATATGCGGCCCAAAATGCGCAGGTGCGATTACACCAGGTGCAACAACTTCAGCCAATCCAACACATTTCCAAATGATCCGTTAACCACCCAAAATCAAACCGAGACCCCCGGGACCTCAACCAAACATACCAACAAGTCCTAAAATATCATACGAACTTAGTGGAGCCCTTAAATCTCATCAAACAACTCTAAAAACATGAATCACCCTTCGATTCAAACTTAATGAACTTTAAAACTTCAAACTTCTAAAACCGATGCCGAGACCTACCAACCACATCCGATTGGCCTCAAATTTTGCATACAAGTCATATTCAGCCTTACGGACCTACTCTATTTTCCAAAATCTGAATCCGACCCCGATATCAAAAAATCCACTACAGGTCAAAATCTCCAAAAAGTCGACTTTCGCCAATTCAAGCCTAAATCTGCTACGGACCTCCAATTCACAGCCCTGACACGCTCCTAAGTCCAGAATCACCCAACAGAGCTAACGGAACCGATGAAACTCTATTCCGTAGTCGTTTTCACATAGTTCCAATTACAATAAAAAATTCTAAGACTTAAGCTTCCGTTTAGGGACTAAGTTTTCCAAAACACTCTGAAAACACAACCAAAGCCTCCCAGCAAGTCACATAAGCAGAAAAAGATATGGGGGAAGCAGTAGGGGATCAGGGTTATTACTCTAAAAATGACCGGCCGAGTCGTTACACAACAATAGCCCATGGCTCCACCACAATGTGTACAAGAATAACAACAATGACAATGAATGTAAAATTCTCAACAAGAAAGATATCTCAATAATTAATAAATTCGCCCCGATGTGATACGACTTCCACAACTTCAAGACCAATAACTCAACAATGAGAATGATAATATGTAACCATGAACTAAATACAAATAGCTCACAATGGAAGAGATAACATGACTTCAAATTAGAATAATAGCAATAAAAGAGATAACTTGTAACAATGACTTCAAATAATGATAATTAACAATGAAAGAGATAACATGTAACAATAAAGGGGGCAACAAGTTCAACTAAAGCATGAGAGCAATTTATTAAGCAGAATGTAGAACAAGTGTTAAAAAAGTCATTTAAGGCATGTAAGGATAGACTAACACAAGTAAAAATAGATTGACTATGAGAATTTAAAACATGATATGACATTTCAATTAAAGCATGGAAATGGTCTAAGTAGCCTAAACCGGTCAAATACCACGTATAACCCGTGTACCCACTCGTCACCTTGCGTATACGACATTCACATAGCACACATAAATCAATCAATACCAATCCTAAGGTGTAGTTCCCCCGTACAAAGTTAAGCAAGATACTTACCTCAACTAGGCCAATTCAACCCTCAGAAATAGCTTTTTCTCCTAAACTCCACATAGTTCAAACCTAACCAAAATTGAATTATTATCATCAAACAATGCAAGGGAAATTGATTACAATAGAAAAAGCTATATTCTTTACACTTTTCCCAAAAAGTGAACAAAATTAAAGCTGGGGCTCGCCCGGTCAAAACCTGGGTCCAATGGTAGATTTCCACCACCCATGACCCCACGAGTTCATACATTTGATTAGTTTTAAAATCCGAGTCCAAATCTACTCTCAAAACTCAAATTCTTATTTTCAAAAACTTGACAAAGTTTCACAAATTTTCACTTTGATTCACATGATTTTGATGTTAAATTCTAAGATATATTGATAGAATATGATTAAAAATATATTAGAATCACTTACCCAAAGTTTGTAGATAAAGATCCCTTCTCCAAATCGACTCCTACCGAGTCTAGGGTTCAAAAATAAGAGAATGAGAGATGAAATCCTGACTTCCAACCCTTATGTTCAGCTACAATTGTTGTAATTGCGATATGGGTTCGCAATTGCGAAGAAATTCTCGCCATGGCGGCACTGACAGGCATGGGGAACTCCTCGCAAATGCGAAGATGTATTCGCAATTGCAAACCCTGATCCCCTCGTTAAAGAGACATAGTAGTTGCAAATGCGAACTGCCCAAAATCCTAGACCACTTCGCAATTGCGAGCCTGGCATCGCAATTGCAATACCTGAAGCATCAGGACACCAGATTCTGCAATTTCAATCCAAACCACTATGATACATGTCCAAAACGTATCCGAGCCCTTGGGGCTCCAATAAAACATTCACACAAGTCTAAGGATATCATACGAACTCGCTCGAGCGATCAAAATACAAAAATAACATCTAAAACTACAAATCAAACACTAAAATGCATGAATTTCAAAGTAAAGTTAGAAAATCTTTAGAATTACAACTAAACATCAGAATCCTATCAAACCAATTCTAAATGATACCAAATTTTGTAGACAAGTTCTAAATAGCATAACAGACCTATTCCATCACAAAATTCTGAGCTCAATAGCTAAAAGTCAACATACGGTCAAAACACAGTTTCAGGGTTGTTTTCACAAAATTCAATGTTTGGTTAGCATTTCTACTTTAAGCTCCTAAGTCCAGAATCAAAGGGTTCAAATCAACCCGAAAGTTTCCCGAAAATAAACTAACCAACCCCGTAAGTTATAAAACCATAAACACACATGTGCGGAATATAAAAAAGGGGTAACGGGGCGCAATTACACAAATTGGCCGATCGTGTCATTACATTCTCCCCCTCTTAAAACAAGCGTTTGCCCTCGAATGTGCATAAGGACATACCTGAAGTGGTGAATAGATGAGGATGACGAATCCGCATGTCGTGTTTGGTCTCCCAGGTCACCTCCTCGACCGAATGAACCCTCCATTGAACCTTCACTGAAGCAATATTCTTTGATCTCAACTTTCGGACCTGTCTGTCCAAGATAGCCATCGGCTCCCCAATATAAGTTATATCCTCATCCAATTGGACTGTGCTGAAGTGTGAAACATGAGACAGGTCACCATAATACATCCTGAGCCTAGAAACATGGAATACCGGATGTAGAGCAGACAAACTAGGTGGCAATACAAGCTTATAGGCCACCTCACCAATCCTCTCAATGATCTTAAAAGGTCTGATATACCTATGGATCAACTTTCCCTTCTTCCCGAACCTCATCACACCATTCATGGGTGAAATCCGGAGCAAGACTCGCTCCCCAACCATGAATGCAACATTGCGAACCTTCCGATCTGCATAACTTTTCACCTGCTGACAATTTAGGCACCGATCTACATACTCCACTATGTCCTTATTCATCCTCCTCTACCAATAGTGTAGCCTCAAATCCTGGTATATCTTAGCGGCACCCAGATGAATGGAGTACCGCGAACTATGGACCTCCTAAAGAGTCATCTCATGCAGCACATCCACATTGGGCACACATAACCGGCCATGCATCCGCAATATACCGTCATCTCTAATAGTAACCTTCTTCGCATCGCCATGCTGAACCGTATCCTTAAGGACAAGCAAATGGGGGTCGTCATACTAACGCTCTCTGATACGATCATATAGAAAAGACCGAGAAACCACAGAAGCAACGGTTAGAGAACTGTTACAATAGATTATGTATTGAAATGATTTTAATCTAACAAACTGGTTGGCGAAGGCCTGAACATCCAATGCTAATGGCCTCTCTATTGATGGTAGATATGCTAAACTGCCTAAACTCTCACTACAAAAAAATGGTTCTATTGGAACGGTTATTTTGCAACGGTTAGAGAACTGCTACAATAGATTATGTATTGGAACGATTTTAATCGTTCCAATAGAGTCAAAAGGCTTTTGGGACATTTCTGAGGCAAAATTGTTCCAATAGGACAGTAAACGTCACCATAAATAAAGCTATGAAGACGGTTTATAAAGGCGATACAATAGGGTTATTTATGAGAACTATTTGGTAAAATAAAATATATAGTGGGACGATTTATTTTCCCTCCCTACTTTCTCTCCTATATATTTATTAAAAAAAGAAAAAATAATAGATGACCCCACCAAATTTTAATACTAAGTCTTTAATTTATTTTGTAAAGTTAGAAAATGCATTTCGTCTCTCTCTCGCGTCTCATCATCAGAAGCCCTTTCGTCTCTCTCTCTCTCGTCTCATCAGTCTTAAACCTAGAAAACATCGCTATCTACGAACTGTGTGGCCTTGATCTAGCGAAGGAAGATCCATTCAGACGAAGGACAACCATTTCGGCTAATATAAGGGAATCTCAGATGTAGGTTGTCGGTATTTTTCCATGTTCGATATTTTCTGTGGTTGTTTGATGTTCGCTATTGTTTTGCCTGAAAATTGTTTTGCTGCTTCTTCTGCTTCCTTTCTCTGGTGAGATTTCTGATAAACCTGTTAATTTATTTTGTCCTTTGTTTGTGTTATATGATAAATTTTGTGGTTTCTAGTTTGTAAAAGTGGGGGTTTAGTTGGTGGATTTTGATAGATGAAAGGGCTGTTGAAAAACATATAATGAAGTTTGTTAGAAACTACTTAGTGAAGAGGGTAATTTGCCAAAAGGCACATGGACAGATTCACACAACAATTCCAAATGTTACATTTTAAATATATGGCTTATGAGGTTGGAATACTATATTTCACTTATCGGTATGAAGTTGGAATCCAAAAATGTACTTTAGTCTCAATTCGTCTAATTAACTTGTGTGCACCGGCCATGTTCAATTTTTAATAAGATTAAAATTAGTGACAATAATAGCAAGTATCTTATATGGTAACTCAAAGATCCAGTAACTAACTTGTTCTAATCAGTTAGAAAGAAGTTATTATTCTGTGCTTGAAAGGCAGAAGGAAATCAATTTTTTGTTCTTGTGTATGCTCTTGGAGTTTTTAGTTTTTTTCAGTTCCAATCTTTTGTAATATGCTAAGTACTTGAAACTATAGTCTGTTACATGAAGCTATTTTAATATGTTATTGTTCAAGCTTAGTTTGTTTCATTCCAAGATTTTATAATATCTAAGCAACTTTTGTTTTAAATTTTCAGTTCTTGCGTATGACCTTTGGCATTTGAACTCCATTTCAATCTATATCTAATGTGTAGTCTCATAAGTATGCTATCTTATTTGTCTTTGGCAGGTGAATAGGAAGATAGAAAACTCATAACAAGAGGCTTATTGTGGAGGTAATAGTCTGGTCTCGTGTTAACAAGAAGATTATGTATCCTTTGCCATTTTTGTTCTGGTGCTTCTTTTATTCTTCTGGTGCTTAAGCAAGCAGAATTGATCTTTGAACAGACAAGACTTAAGACAAGAAATGATACTTAAGACAAGATGATAGTCATGGTGCTTGTTTTGTTCTGGTGCTTCTTTTGTTCTTCTTTCACTTTGTTGCTGCTGCATATATTCTGCTTGCTGCTGTTGTTATTTTATCTTCTTTCACTGCTTTTTCTTTGTCGTCACTGCTTCTTTTGTTTTAAATTTTTGGTTCTTGCATATGACCTCGGTAGGTGAATAGGAAAAGAGGAAAGTCATAACAAGAGGCTTATTGTGGAGGTAATAGTCTGGTCCTTTGTTTTCACTTTTTCCTTTGGCTTTTCCTTGTCTTGCAATCTAAAACCATTACTTGGAAACCATAATATATGCATCCTTTCCAACTTACCATGTGAGGCCATAGTTTACTCTGAAACTATCATATGCAGCTGCACTTAACTTATCATATATCCTTAACTTATCATATGAAGCTGCACTTTATTTATCATTGTACTGTAGCCCATGTACAAACTAGATCAACAACTCCTGCAAAATATGTTGTTCCTACTAGACAATTAAACAAGGGGCGTCCGAATATCATTGAAGAGAATCTTCTATTGCCACAATATTCAGGAGTAGCAGCCCATGTACAAATAAGATCAGCCACTCCTACAACACAAGTGTAACGACCCGATCGGTCGTTTTTCTTTCTAGAACCCCGTTCCCTTAAATAAGACTTCTCGTACGTGCTTTTATTATTTTATGACTTGCGGAGATGGTTAGTTCGGGATTTGGAAGAGTTCGGGTTGAAATCGGAACACTTGGTTCCTTAGGTTGGCTAAAAAGGCTAAGTTTGACTTCGGTCAACGTTTTGAGTAAACGACCTCCGAATCGAGATTTGCCAGTTCCAATAGGTTCGTATGATAATTTCGGACTTGGGCGTATGTTCGGATCGGGTTTTGGATGACCCGGGAACGTTTCGGCGCTTAATAGTGAGAGTTTGTCCTTGAAGGTTTTAGAAGTTCTTTAAATTTGGTTTGGAACTGGTTTTGGTGAAATCGAGGTCCAAATAGAATTCCGAGATTGGGAATAGTTCCGTAATGTCATTTAAGACTTGCACGCAAAATTTGGTGTAATTCCTAGAAGTTTAAGTACGTTTCGGCGCATTGGGAGTAAATTGAAGAACTTGAAGTTCATAACTTTGATTCAATTGGTTTTGGTTGTGATTCTTAGTTTTAATATTGTTTCGGGTATTCCGATAGTTCGAGCGAGTCCGTTTTATGATTCCAAACTTGTTGGTATGTTCGGGCGGGGCCCCGGGGGGCCCGAGTATCAATCGGACGAGGCTCGGACCAAGTTGAAAATTGGGAGCAACAGCTGAAGCTCCCAGCTGCTGTCATAATCGCACCTGCGCTTGGCCAGCCGCAGGTACGAGCTCACAGAAGCGAGCCAATACTCGCAAAAGCGGCCAAGGAAGGGCAGCCCAGGATCCGCAGGTGCGCGCCCCAACCTCCGCAGAAGCGAGACCCCATCCACAAAAGCGGAGCCAACCTGCCTGGGCACTTCCGCAGAAGCGTACTTTTGTCTGCAGAAGCGACAATGCAGGTGCAGCCCTGCGACTGCTGGTGCGAGATCGCTGTAGGCAGTGAGGTTTCTTTTAAAACAGGACTTAGTCATTTTGGCTCATTTATTTCAATTGTTGGGCGATTTTGGAGCTCTTAGAGAGGAAATTTCACCTAGCACTGTGAGGTAAGTAATTTCTATAAAATGTGTGTTAAATACATAGTTTATGGGTAGATTATAACATGTAAATATGTGAAAATTTTGGGTTTAGGTGAAAGCCAAGGTTTTTGATAAAAATGAGATTTAATAATGAAATTCGTTATGGAACCTAGTAAAAATTATATATTTGGGTTCATGAGGTTATGGGTAACAACTTTCTTCAAAAATAATTTTCGAAATCCTGGCACGTGGGCCCGGGGGTGAATTTTAGGAATTTTGCAAATATGCTGGGGAAATAACTTTGATAGTTGGGATATGTACTTAAGCGTGTATTAATTTTTTTAAATAACATTTGACTAGTTGCGAGTCGTTTGGCACCAAATTGAGGGTTTGGGCATAATCTTGGACCAAAAAGTAGGCCTTGAGACGAGATAAGTCTCCTTTCTAACCTTGTAAGAGGGAATTAACCCCATAGGTGAATTTAAATCATTATGTACTTCTATCTGTTGGGGGGATATCTACGTACGAAGTGATGAGAGTCCATGCGTAGCTACTATTCATGCCTATGTCCGGGTAGATTTAGGCTTACACCATGTCTTTGTTGATACAGTTGCTTGTTTATGCTTACTTATTATTTGGATTAAAGCGGAAGTTGAGGATTTCAATATTTTAAAGATTCCTAGATGAATTTCTTATTTTGAAAAAGAATTGAGAAATATTATGATAACTTGAGAAAAATCTATATTCAACCGCATTGCAAGTATATTGCTCGAGCGGGGTAAATTTCCACTACTCTCATGGGAGCGGGCCATTCGCCTCGGCAGATTAATTGATGTATTTATGGTTCGGGCCGTTCGACCCTCGGTAGTGCACAGTATATTTATATGTATATTTGGATCTGGCCGTACTTCCTCGGCATAATTCGTGTCGTGCGTAAGGATATTGGAACCCCTTTATATCTAATATTGTTCCATGGATTTGAAAGGTGAAAGGATTAGACGAGAGAAATGACTTGGTTCTTACTTGAAATGGAAGGATTGTTTACTTATTTTTCCTGCTCTAAGTTCTGTTATCAGTATATATATATCATGTTTACGCAAATAAAACCATGACTGAGTACAAGACAACGATTAGCAAGTAATTCAACAAGTACGCGACCTCTGCGGGTCCCAACAGTACCATCACATAGCCTAAGCATGATTTCTAACATGATTTGCAGCCAAATTTCTATAACACAGGGAGAGCATATAGCTAGCAACAAGTTATTCAACTTTACAGTTTCACGAAATTCCTACGGTGCACGCCCACACGCCCGTCACCTAGCATGTGCGTCACCTCCAAAATACTCACACAATCCAATAATCCGGGGTTTCATACCCTAAGGACCAGATTTAAAACTATTACTTACCTTAAACCATGCAAAATCCTACTCCGCAATGCCTTTGCCCCTCGAATCAATCTCCAAACGCTATACGATATAATTAATATAGGCTAAAAGAATCAATTCCACAAGAAAAACACAAAATTATAAGCCAAAATCTGAAATCGGCTCAAACCCGGCCCCCAGGCCCACGTCTCGAAATCCGACAAAAGTCACAAAACCCAAAAACCCATTCACTCACGAGTCTAACCATACTAAATTCATCAAAATCCGACATCATTTGAACCTCCAAATCCCCAAAATCCACTCTCCAATTCTCAAGACCTAAACTCCCAAATTTCACTTCAAGATCTCGCTAATTAGGTGGGGAAATCAGTGGGGAATCAAGATTTATGATAAAAAACGAGTACAAGAAGCTTACATCAATAATCCCCTCGAAACTATTCTCCAAAATCGCCTAATTCTGAGTCTCAAATGGTGAAATAAGACTAAAATCGCGAACCCTTGCTTTTAAACCTTCTGCTTAGAGTTTTCGCACCTGCAGCCATTTATCCGTACCTGCGAGGCCGCTTCTGTGGAAATATTCCCGCTCCTGTGGAAGTCACTTATCCGCTGCCTCCGCCTCCGCGATCAAAGGACCGCATCTGTGCCTATCGCAGGTGCGGGAAACCCATCGCACCTGCGGCTAGATCTCGCTCTAGCGCCCACCTGCCCGCTCCTGCGGCCATCGCATGTGCTGGAAAATCTTCGCACTTGTGACCTTTGCTCAACTCATCCTTGGTCGCTTCTGCGGGCTCCTTCCCCGTTTCTACAGGCTCTCACCTGCGGTGCCCACTCCGCAGGTGCGGTTACACTAGTAGCAGCAGCACTTCAGCTGCTTCATGAACTCAATAATTACGTCCGTTAACCACTCGAAATCAACCCGAGGTCCCCGGGACCTCAACCAAACATACCAACTAGTCATATGACCCAATGAGAACTTAGTAGAACCTTCAAATCACCCAAAACAATATCAAAACACCGATTAAACCCGGATTCAAGCCTAAAGAACTTCTAAACTTTCAAATTCCACAAACGACGTCGAAACCTATCAAACCACATCCGATTGACCTCAAATTTTGTACACAAGTCATACTCAACATTATGGACCTACTCCAACTTTCAGAATCAGAATCCGAAGTCGATATCAAAAAGTCAACCCCCCAGTCAAACTTTTCAAAAATTTGACTTTCGCCATTTCAAGCCTAAATTAGCTACAGACCTCAGATTCACAGTTCGGACACGCTCCTAAGTCCAAAATCACCCAACGCAGCTTACAGAACTGACAGAAATCCTTTCTGAAGTCATCTTCACACAATTCCGACTATGGTCAAACTCCTAAGACTTAAGCTTCCGTTTTAGGGACTAAGTGTCCCAAAACACTCTGAAATCAAAAATAAGATCTCCCGGCAAGTCACATAAGCAGAAACAGATACGGAAAAAGCAGTAAATAGGGGATCGGGACTAATACACTTAAAACGACCGGCCGGGTCATTACACTCAGGAACTTCTCAAGTTCCCCCGATGCTGGTTTTACGACGAAGCAAATACAGTAATTTTTGGGAATAATAAATTATGTGAGAGATTTTATTCCTAATGTTTTCACATATATTTCTCCTCTCACAAAAATATTGAAGAAGAATGCCCAGCCATGGGGTAAGGAGCAAAGTGATGTAGCTAGAAAGATAAAAGAGGTGTCCCGAAGTGTCAAATTTTTGTGCATTCCCTCCAATGGAAAGATAATATTGCAGACAGATGCGAGCAATGAATATTGGAGAGCAATTTTCTTTGAGGAAGAAATGGTGAGAGAAGAATATGTGGTTACGCCAGTGGAAGATTCAAGGATGCTGAACAACACTATCATTCCACTTTCAAGGAGATTCTTGTAGTGAAAAATGGGATTAAAAAGTTCAATTTTTCCTAATTCACTCAGAGTTTCTGATTGAGATGGAGATGAATGCTTTTTCCAGGATGATCCAGCTGAATCAAAAGAACATTCCGAATTCACAAATTCTCAGATGTGATCAGTTGTTCTCTCCCTACAATTTTCAGGTCAAGCACTTGAAAGGAAAAGATAATTTTCTTGCTGATTTCCTTTCAAGGCCAGGTGAATTTTCCAAAAGGTTTCAAAAACAAAAGCACATGAAGAAGACTAAATCAGCACTTCAAATGTTCATGCTCTCACATGTGTCACGACCAGGTTCTTTATCATTACATCACCTACCGGAGTTATTTGACTTTTCGGATCCTGTTGATCCGTCCATCTTATTAGGGCCCGAGGGGTTTTATGAAATCTAGGTTTTTCGAAACTACGGAGGTTCCATACTAGCACCTTTCGGTGTTAATCCAGAATATCCATTTTGATGGTGTTCATAGCATAGACCAAGAATATTCCATAGTAGCTCTTATGGTTCTTTTGGTATCTCTGCCATCAATACCACATTCTCATGGAATTCAAGTACCATGATTTCCGAGTCTTTAACAATATTGAACCTTTCCTAAAAATATTTTTGTTGTGGTTCAAACCTCAAAAATATTGGGTTCATCATTTCCATTCTTGTGGAGTCAAAATATTCATGTTCCAAAGGCCATTCAGTGTGATCAAAGGAACTATAAAGGTAATGCAATTGTGTCCTTATGGTTTCATTATCTAGTTACAATCCTAGCAATGGAAAAGGAGTACGCCGAAGCTCATAGGCTCATTTTTTTACCAAATAAGTACCTTCCAGAGGAAATATGGCTAGGAGAGGAAGGAAGTTGGAATTATTCTTCCACTAACCCCCTTTCGCAAAATGTTAAGCAGCACATAAGGAATATAGGAAAATGCTCGAAGACTCACCAGACCCCTATGATATTGATCCAGCAGAAATTGCGAAGATCAATTTAAATGGGGATACTTGTACTTCGTCGTAAAAGAAGAAAGGTAAAAGGGCAGGAATTATAAATGAAGATCATCCGCATGCAAAGAGATATTTCACAAGAGCAGAAAAGCAAAGGCTAGAAGGGTTAAAGACAAGCATAATGCGTAATCATGAGCCAAGAAATAATTTGCATAAGCCTTCTAAACCGTTTTAGCCAACTACCCTTCCATAATTCCCCTTCTCCCTAAAAATAAAAATTTGCACAAATATCTTAAACCATTTTTACCTCTTAAGTACCCATTTGAAAAAAATAAAATTATGCACAACTTTGTTTCACCTTTTAGTCACTTTAACCCACCAACAGTTACCATAAAAATCCAAAAATATATCAATAAATTTGCCTACCCATGTCTTGCCATAAAGTTCCCAAAGTTCTATGCCATGCAAGTACTATTCATGTACTAGTTTCCTTCTCCTCTAAATAGGAGCATTTGTAATAGTTGGAGATCATATGATGTCCAACTTATCTTATGTGCAACCTCGTTCTCTTGTAAAAAATTCTTGTGTAATAAAATGTCTTCTTCTAGCTAAGGCTCTTATAGTTTCTTGATCCAAAATATGGGGATATGGCTGGTTGATATTTGAGTGTAGAGTCTCAAAATACTTTAGTAGTTGAGAAAGATTGCTATAGTATATGAGGAAGATTACTCTAGTAGTTGAGGAAGATTGCTATAGTATCTGAGGAAGATTACTCTAGTAGTTGAGGAAGATTGCTTTAGTAGTTGAGAAAGATTGATTTAGTAGTTGTTGCATTAGGAGTGCAGTAGTTTTCCGAGTTAGCTGTTGACGGCCTAGTTGTGGCGAAGGGCGCCTTTTGTGAGCCTCTAGTACCCCTCTTGTAGGAAGACTTTTGTGTGAATATTTTAACCGCTGCTAAGGTGATCAAATCTCTACTGAGGTAATCTAATCTCTATTCTAGTAATTCAATCTATACTCTAGTATTTTACCGATCTCTACGATTCCATGTACTACACCCACCCATTGTGGCTTCAAAAGTTCATAAAGTTGGATTTGAGGTGCGATTCGTGACTTTGATGTTGTTATGTGTGATTTGAGGCCTCAAGTAGGTCTGTGTTATATTTTGGAACTTGTTGGTAAGTTAGGATGGGGTCTCGAGGGGCTCGGGTGAGCTTTGGGGTGATTTCGGATCTTTTCGGATAGGTTATGTGTTGCTGGTTTTCTGGTGCTTGAGGCCTTCTTCGCGATCGCGAAGTTGAGGACACGATCGCGATGAGTAATTGAGCAGTTGACATGGTTGTTAAACGCGTTCACGGGCTGGAATACTCGTTCGCGTATAAGGAATGTGGCAGGCATTGGATTTGTTAATCACATTCGCGAAAGTGGATCCGCGTTCCAGTAGGTATAGGGCTAGTCCGGGCAGGTACTCATGGTTTCTTATTTGCATTCACATTGTATCGTCCGCGTTCACGTAAGTCTGTGCAGATGTGTTTTGCGATCGTGAGCCTGGGGCTATGTTCGCGTAGGGTTTCTTCGAGGCTGAGCAATTTTGTGCTTCACTATCGCGAAGGAACTACCACAATCGTATGGGGTACCACTGGGCAGTGCACATAAGTACTCTGTTCCGGACCATTAAGTTATTTAATCATATTTCGAGCTATGGAGCTCGGATTTGGGCAATTTGGGAGGTAATATTTACCACATGGATTGGGGTAAGTATTTTCTACTCGGTTTTAATTATATTTCGTGATTCCATTTTCTATATTTGGTAATTAATTGGTGATTTTGAAAGAGAAATTGAGGGTTATTGTCTAAACTTTCCTAAAGTGAATTTTGAGTCTTGAACATTGATTCGGAGCTGGATTTGAGTAAAATTTGTATGGTTGAGCTCATAATTAAATGGGTTGTAGGAATTTGAGAGTTTTGTCGGGTTCCGAGGTGCGGGCCCAGATTTGACTTTAAGTAAATGAATAAAGATTTGACCTTTATCATTTAGAATTGTTTCCTTAGGCATTAATTGATGATTTTGAGTTGCTTTTGGCTAGTTTCGAGCCGTTCGAAGGTTTATTCATGTGGGATGGTGTTTCTAGAGTGTTGTTTGGCTTGCTCTGTATTTGTTTTTTGAGGTAAGTAACTTATTTAAACTTAGAATTGAGGGTATTTATCCTTAGAAAACGTGTTATATTCGTTATGTTGGGGTGACACACATGCTAGGTGATGGGCGTCTGGGCGTGCTCTGGTAGTTATGATCCGGGTTGATTTTTGTAATGAGTTGCTATTGTGTCTTGTTTTATCTGTGTAATTCCTACTTGTTAGAGTAATTGAGTTGTGATTCATGTTAGAAATCATGTTTAGGCTATGTGCTTATTCGGTTGAGACCTAATATGGTCATTTCTATTATTTTTGAGTTATCTGCTTTAACCGCAAATAAATACTCAGTCATGATTCTTCATTTGCGTATCATATCTCAGTCTCTATTATCATTAACTTTTGCATCACATATTATAATTGGGCTGAGTGGTACGAGATTTGTGAGCCCTTGAGACTTGAGAGATTGATGACTGAGGTGGGTCTGAAAGTCGGGTTGTGGGTGATATTATGGATTGTTCTACATGTCGCAGCAAGCCTTATAAGCTTATTTATAATTGTGGATCGGGATGCACGTCGCAACAAGCCATATGGCTGCACGTCACAGTAAGCCTTATAGGCTTATATTAGCGCTTAGGCAGGATCCGTCCCTCCGGAGTCTGACATATCAGCAGTGAGCGCAAGCACAGTAATATATATGGACGCGCTTTGGTGTGGGGCTTTTGAGCCAGGCACCCGTATAGTGCTGAGTGATTGTGTGTGTGTGTCATGAAGTGGGCATTTGAGACATACAACTTGAGTATGTTGAGGGTGAGAGTACCTCGGGATATTACCATGAAATCATTTCATTTGACATGCATACCTGGCATGTAGGCATAGAGATGCATTTTTCCTCATGCTAGACGGTAATATGACATTCATGATTTGACATGCACATTTGACATGTAGGCATAAAGATGTATATTAGTTATGATAGACGGTATAAGGTAATTGATGACTTGACATGTATGTTGACATGTAGGCATAGAGACGTGTTTTCCTCATCCTAATTGGTAAACGAAAATTCTTATCTGGTATTGTGAATAGGAAATACAGATCTATTGATAAACACATGTCTAGTTTATTTTCAGTTGTAATATCCGGACTGAACTATTATACCTAGAAAACATGTCTACTTTTTAGTAACTGTAAACAAGCTGAGCATAATATCTTTTGAGCTATTACATTTACTGCCTCAATTATATCACTATGAGTTATTATTGGCTATTGGTGTTGGACACTGACCTTCTTGCAAACTCGTCACTGCTTTCAACCTAAGTTTAGATTTGTTACTTATTGACTACATGGGGTCGTTTGTACTCAAACTACACTTTTGCACCTGTGTGCAGATTTTGGAGCTGATGTTGTGTATAGTGGGAGCTGGCATTGGAGATGTACCTGTGTTCTGGCCATAGCTGCCTCTTGTTCTTGATAGCTTTAGATTTATAAAGTTGTTTATATATATTTCAAACAGATGATGTATTTATTTTATACTAACTTTGTAAATCCTAAGTCTTAGAAGCCCATGACTTGTATTACCAATTCTTGGGATTTTGTATAGAAAGCTCAGTTGTTTTATTTATGGATTTCTGTTATCCTATTTGAGTTGTGTTGTCTATCATTTGGCTTACCTAGCGAGTTGGGTTAGGTGCGTTAGATTTTGGGTCGTGACACTTATGCCCCCAAGCGCCTGAATGTGCATCCTAAACATGCATAATGCTCAACACTCGGGGCTCAGCCAATAGTTCCTATACAAAATCACGTGTCGAATTCATGAATTAACACTTTTGTGTAACGACCCGACCGGTCGTTCTGAAAATTAGCATTTTGTTCAGTGGCTTAAGTTCCCGAGCAGCTTCATATTGTGTATCATGACTTGTGTGTGGCCGTGTTCGGTTTTTGGATGATTCGGGATTGATTTGGAAGAATAATTCTTGTTTTAGAAGCTTAAGTGGCAAGAGTTGATCAGAGTTTGACTTTTGTGTAGACGATTCTGGAATGGTATTTTGATGATTCCAATAGCTTTGTATGGTGATTTTGGACTTGGGCATATGCTCGGATTTGCATTTGGATGTTTCTAGAAGGTTTCGGCACTATTTGGCGAAAGTTGGCAATTTGAAGGTTTGAAAAGTTCCTATATTTGACCGGGAGTTGACTTCAATGCTATCGTGTTCAAATTATTGTTCTGGGAGTTGTAATAGGTTCGATATGTCATTTGGAACTTGTATGCAAAATTTGGATTCATTCCGGATTGATTAGGCTTGAATCGGACGCTTGATTCGAAGATTGAAGTTTGTGAACCAAAGAAATTGATCTTGATCGATGATTTATGGTTTTGATATTGTTATGTGGGATAAGGCCTCGAGTATGTCCATATTATGTTTAAGGACTTATTAGTATGTTCGGACGAGGTCCTTAGGGGCTTAGGTGAGTTACAGATAGGTTTGGGTTGTGTTGCGCTCGTTTTTTATCTTTCAACGTCATTTCTTCAAGCATAAATGGTACCACATTAAACAAATGAGCTCTAATTTCTGTTTTTATTGAAGCATTAGATCCGTATCGTAATTACGGAGCCATAGCAAAAAGAATCATCGAATTTGAACATCGTATGAGGGAGTTATGATCATTTTAGTGTCGGAGAAGAGAGCTGGTATTGGTGCTTCACAGATGCGAAGTTGGGTCCGCATCTGTGACCCTGCAGGTGCGAAAAATGGTCCGCAAAAGTGAAAATGACAGCTAGAAATGCGCAGATGTAGCTTTTTGGGCGCAAAAGCGGAAATTCCTGTGTATAAAAAATCAGACTGCGTTCTTTTGGTATTTTGAGCATATCTTGAGTTCTAGAGCTCTGATTTTTGGTGATTTTTGGTGCGTTCTTCTCGTAGTTTCATGGGGTCAGTATCTAATCTCAACTTTTATGTTTTAAATTGATGCTAGTAGTTCATTTTTGAATTAATCCATGTTTTGATTAGAGAATTAGGAGGTTTTATCAAAATCATTTCTAAAGCGAATAATTGGGTTTTGAACATTGATTCGGAGTCAGAATTGGATAAAATTAGAATGGTCAGACTCGTGATTGAATGGGTTGTCGAAATTTGTGGTTTTCGAGGTGCGAGCCTGGGGTTGACTTTTTGGGTTGACCTTTTAGTTTTCACTAAAGATCAAAGTTTTATTATCCGGAATTATTTCCTATGGTTTTTATTTATGATATTAAGTTATTTTGGCTAGATTTAAGCCGCCTGGAGGTTATTTCACACAAGAAGGTCATTTTAGAGTATCGGTTTAGCTTCTTTGAGATAAGTATCTTGCCTAACTTTGTATGGGAGAACTACCCCTTAGGATTGCAGTTGTTTGTGCTATTTGTGTTATGTGAAACCCGTGTACGCGAGGTCACAAGTCCGTACTCGGGCTTATATGTGAAAATTGATCGATTTAGACTCTTAGACTTCTTTCATGTATTTATTTGAAATGGTTAGCGTATGTCATATCCTTTTATTTTTCATGATTACTTTCAAATGCTTCATTGAAGTTGTTATTACATGTCACATTCTTTACTTGACAAGTTTACTCTTATATGCTTTATTTGAAGTTGTTACCTCTTTTATCATTATATGACTTCCTTTATTGTTGAGTTACTCTTAATTGAAATTGTTGTTACATAATATCCTTTTGTTGACGACTTATTCTCAAGCTTTTAGACGTAGTTACTAGTTCGTGTCATATCTTTCATTGTTAGCCTATTTCATACACTAGGATCCGAAGTTTGCCATTTCGTGGGAATACCTTATGCAATTATTGAAGTTGAAGTTACTGAAACTCATTAATCTACTTTAATTGAAGTTTTGTTTAAAGGGGGTGGTGTTTATTGTTGAGTTACTTTCCCGTTCTTTTTGTTGTTATTGAGATTCTATACATACTGTGTTGAGCCGTGGGCTATTTGTTGTAGAAATACTGATATTGTTAGTTCTTTTGGAAAGGTTTGGCCCTATGGGCACTTGTGGTACGAGTTGATATGTCGTGTTTTCATGATATTAGCACATGTAAATTGTTGTGTAGATTGGTTGTTGTTATGCGGAGCATAAGGGTGGCCTTTCACTGTTGTTGTTATGCGGGGCATGAGGGTGACATCCTACTGTTGTCGATTGTGCGGAGTGATACGGGTGGCTATTGTGTTATTATCTGGACGGAGCGATAAGGGTGGCTATTATGCAAGGTGATACAGGTGGCTATCAGAGTGCTACAGGTGGCTAATGATATTATTAGGGCGGAGTGATACGGGTGGCTATCGGATAGATAAGGGTGGCACTGTCACAGATGATGTGTGATGGCCTGGGGGTAATATGTTGACGATATTCGTATGTTAGTGTGATTCTACTCGTGTATGATATATATCTTACGTGACTTGGTGTGTTGCTTTCAATGAGCTACTCGATATCTTTAATATTACTTGTTGACTTGGGCTGTAATAGTACACTCGCACAAGCATACACAAAGGCTCAAACTTCGAAATCAACAAATTCGCACGACGGGAATAAAAGAAATGTAGTTTTTTTCGAAGTTTGAGCCTTTGTATCTGTATTCTCTCACAGATGGTGAGGACACGCGCTACCGGATCAGTCGATCAAACACTTGCGCCCCTGCTAGATCTATGAGAAGCTGGGGCCGAGGTAAAGGCCGAGGAGGGGCACGTGCCACAGATAGAGCACCTACTAGAGCAGCAATTGAGGTGCCACCAGTAGCTCCGATTGGGGGACAGGTACCGGTGGCGCCTGTTGTTAACCCCAGACTTAGGAGATTTTAGCGTAGTTCCTGAGCATGTTTGGTATATTGGCTCAAGCGGGATTGATCTCTGTTGTACCAGCCACTTTATAGATAGGGGGAGCTTAGACTCCCAGCGCCCGTACTCCAGAGCAGCGGGCTCACATTGGTCAGGCACGGGGTGTGGTGGCGGTATAGCCTGTTATTCTGGTTCAGCCTGAGGTCAGGCCAGGTGCATCAGAGGAGGAGTAGAAGAGGCTTGAGAGGTTCAAGAGGTATAGTCCACCTACTTTCAGTGGCACAACTACCAAGGATGCGCAGAGTTTTCTAGAGAAGTGTCACCGTATTCTCCGCACCATGGATATTGTGGAGTTGAGTGAAGTTGATTTTACTACATTTTAGATGTCTGAAGCAGCGTATTAGTGGGGGTAGGTTTATGAGAAGGGTAGGCTAGCTGATGCAGCACCACTAACTTGGAATCAGTTTTTAGAGATGTTTTTGAGGGAGTTTGTTCCCCAAACCCTCTGGGATGCATGGCGTACAGAGTTTGAGCAGCTACATCAAGGCACCATGATAGTGTCGGAGTATGCCATCAAGTTCAGTGAGTTATCCCATCATGCAGTCAGAGAGAGAGTCAACAGATTTAATGAGGGGCTCAGTTATGGTCTTAGATTCAGCATGGCTCGGGAGTTGGAGACTAATACTACATTTCAGCAGGTTGTGGAGATTGCCAGGAGGCTAGAGCGTATCCGGGTGAGGAGAGGGAGGATATGGAGACCAAGAAGTCTCGAGGTTCTGGAGGATTCAGTGGATTCTACTCTTCACATACGACCAATCACGTTGGAGGCTCGGGCAGTCGGTCAGTCCAGTCCACACTTCAGACTATTCATGGTGCTCTAGTTAGTCGGGGACCTCAAGGTACTCATATGGGGCAGCCATCTTTTAGTGCGCCATCTGCACATGGTTCCTATCGCGATTATTCTAGTTATCCAGCACAGATTCAGTACGAGCAGCCATGCCTGCAGAGAGATTTTTATGAGTGTGGCGATACTAGGCACATCATGAGAGATTGTCCCAGACTTAGGAGAGGTGAATTTCATCAGAGCACTCTGGCTATAGGCTCCATTCCATTTGATACTCCACCTACACAGCCAGCTAAGGGTGGAGGACAGGCGGGTAGAAGGCACCCTAGAGGGGGAGGCCCGGCTCGTTGATATGCTTTCGTAGTATTGCTGAAGCTGTTGCACTAGATGGTGTCGTTACAGGTACGATTTCAATTTATCATAGAGGAGCATCAGTCTTATTTTGATCTAGTTTTATTTATCAGTGTGAGTCCTCCTATCTTGCTTCATATATGGGTGAATTTCGTAAATCTTGTACTCTACTTATGTGTTTACCTCTGTTGAGAGATTCTATAGCGGTAGCCCGTGTCTATCATTTTGTTTTGTTCACTATTGAGAGCTATGAGATTAGAACGGACTTTCTGATACTCATTATGGTAGGTTTTGATATGATTTCTGGATGGTTTGGTTATGATTTTTGATTTAGGTGGTCTATCGGTATGGGGAGTTCGTTACATGTTGCTATTTTGTTCGCAGAATTGAGTTAGTGGAAGGTATCGGTTGGTGTGATGTGTATTCTACTTGTGATTCAAAGTTGAGAATCTGATCCTCGCATTTTCGTGTGGTTTTATAAGTTTGAACTGGACTACGTGTCACGGCAGTGTTATATTAGGATAAGATCCTTGTGATTAGTTCATACGATTTGATTCTCCCTTGTGGAATGGATCTGTAGTATGGTACTGATAGGGAGTTATACCTGTCGGACATGTTTGATAGTTTTCTCATGTGTTTCTCTTTCCATATTCAACCATATTCGTGTTGTGCTTATTGGGTTTAGCTGCGAGATATGTGCCCAGATGGCGTTCGTGTGACTTGTTGATGTGGGTGAATAGTTATGGGATCTTCATGTTTCTTGAATCGTCATCTGTGTTGTGAAAGTTTGGAACAGGGTCCTAGCTGTAATGAGATTATTTACCGGTGCTGGATTTGGTTATGGGCAACTATCGTGGTCAGAGTTGTTGTTATGGGCATATGTGTGATGTGTTACATCGTGTGGTTATACCTTGTGGGTGTATGCATGAGCTATGCCAGCTGGTTAAGGTTGATACAATGCTTATATGTGGGAATCGGGTCTGAGGGGAATGATCGGATGGTGAAATATTTGGTGAGTGGAAGGAATAATTTTCAGTTGTGATGGTGTTTTCGGGCTTATGTGGATTGGGGTGACGTGGGATCACCCGCGAGTATATGTATGGTGAGTTCATTTAGTGATTTCGTGGCTTCGGAACGGTTCTTGGCATGTTTGAGGACGAACGTTTGTTTAAGAGGGGGGAGAATGTAACGAGCTGATCGGTCGTTTTGAGAATTATCATTCTGTTCGGTGGATTAAGGTCTCGAGCAGCTTCGTATTGTATATCATGACTTGCGTGTGTGGCCGGGTTCGATTTTTGGATGATTCGGGATTGAATTTGAAGAATGATTCTTGTTTTAGAAGCTTAAGTGGTAAGAGTTAACCAGAGTTTGACTTTTGTATAGACGAATTCGGAATGGTGTTTTGATAATTCCAATAGCTTTGTATGCTGATTTTGGACTTGGGCATATGCTCGGATTTGCATTTGGATGTTTCTAGAATGTTTCGGCACTCTTTGGTAAAAGTTGGCAATTTGAAGGTTTGGAAAGTTCATAGGTTTGACCGGGAGTTTGACTTCAATGTTATCGGGTTTGGATTATTGTTTTGAGAGTTGGAATAGGTTCGATATGTCATTTGGAACTTGTATGCAAAATTTTGGTTCATTCCGGATTAATTAGGCTTGAATCGGACGCTTGGTTCAATGTTTGAAGTTTATAAACTTAAGAGATTGATCTTGATGGATGATTCATGATTTTGATGTTGTTATGTGGGATTTAAGGCCTCGAGTAGGTCTGTATTATGTTTTGGGACTTATTGGTAAGTTCGGACGGGGTCCCAAGGGGCTCGGGTAAGTTTCAAATAGGTTTGGGTTGTGTTGCGCTTGTTTTTGATATTTTGACGTCATTTCATCAAGAAAATATTGTACCACATTAATCGAATAAGCTCTAATTTCTGTTTTTATTGAAGCATTGGATCTGTATCGTAATTTCGGAGCCATAACAAAAAGAATCGTCGAATTTGGACATTGTATGAGTTAGTTATGCTAATTTTAGTGTCGGAGAAGAGAGATGGTGCTGGTGCTTCGCGGATTCGAAGTTGGGTCTGTATCTGTAACCCCTTAGGTGTGAAAAATGGTCCACAAAAGCGGAAATGACAGCTGGAAATGCACAGGTGCGGCTTTTTGGGCGCAAAAGCGGAAATGTTTGTGTATAAAAAATTCAGACCGCGTTCTTTTAGTATTTTAAGCATATCTTGAGTTCTAGAGCTCCGATTGAGGTGATTTACGCGGAGTTTTTCTCGTATTTTCATGGGGGTCAGTATTTAATTTAAATTTTTATATTTTAACATGATTCCAGTAGTTCATTTATGAATTAATCCATATTTTGATTGGAGAATTAGGAGTTTTTATCTAAAATTTTCTAAATAGAATAATTGGGTTTTGAACATCGATTCGGAGTCGAAATTGGACAAAAATTAGTATGGTCAGATACGTAATTGAATGGGTTGTCAGATATTGTAGGTTTTATCGAGTTCCAAGGTACGAGCCCGAGATTGGCTTTTTGGGTTGACCTTTTAGTTTTCATTCAAGATCGAAGCTTTATTATCCGGAATTATTTTTTGGAATTATTTTCTATGGTTTTTATTTATAATATTAAGTTATTTTAGCTAGATTTGAGTTGTCTAGAGGTTGTTTCACACGAGAAGGTCATTTTAGAGTATCGGTTTAGGTTCTTTGAGGTAAGTATCTTGCCTAACTTACTTTTGAGGGAACTACCCCTTTAGGATTGGAGTTGTTTGTGCTATTTGTATTATGTGAAATCCGTGTACACGAGGTGACGAGGGTGTACTCAGGCTTATACGTGGAAATTGATCAGTTTAGACTCTTGAGGCTTCTTTCATGTATTTATTTGAAATTTATAGCGCATGTTATATCATTTTATTTGTCATGTTTACTTTCACATGATTTATTTGAAGTTGTTGTTACATGTCACATCCTTTACTTGTCAAGTTTACTCTTATATGCTTTATTTGAAGTTGTTACCTCTTTTATCATTATGTGACTTCTTTTATTGTTGAGTTACTCTTAATTGAAATTATTGTTACATGATATCCTTTTGTTGCCGAGCTATTCTCATGCATTTAGACATAGTTGCTAGTTCGTGTCATCTCTTTCATTGTTATCCTAGTTCATATCTGAAGTTTGCCATTTCGTGGAAATACCTTCATTATCGAGTTTATCCTTAAGCAATTAATTGAAGTTGAAGTTACTGAATGCCATTAATCTACTTTAATTGAAGTTATGTTTAAAGGGGGTGGTGTTCATTGTTGAGTTACTTTCTCGTTCCTTTTGTTATTATTGAGATTCTATACACATTGTGTTTAGTCGTGGGTTATTTGTTATTGAAATACTGATATTGTTGGTTCTGTGTGGCCTATGGGCACTTGTGGTACGAGTTGATATGTTGTGTTGCCATGATGTTAGTACATGTACATTGTTGTGTGGATTGGTTGTTATTATGCGGAGCATAAGTGTGGCATTTCACTATTGTTGTAGGCATAAGGGTGGCATCCCACTGTTGTTGATTGTGCGGAGTGATACGGGTGGCTATTGTATTATTGTCAGGGCGGAGCGATAAGGTTGGCTATTATACAGAGTGATACAGGTGGCTATCGAAGTGATACGGGTGGTTAATGATATTGTTAGGGCGGAGTGATACAGGTGGCTATGAGAGAGATAAGAGTGGCAATGTCAGGGGTGATGTGTGATGGCTTGGGATATAATGTTGACAATATTCGTATGTTAGTGTGATTCTACTCGTGTATGTTATACACCTTACGTGACTTGGTGTGTTGCTTTGAATGAGCTACTCGATGTCTTTGATATTACTAGTTGACTTGGGCTGTAATAGTACACTCACACAAGCATACACCGTAGTATGCCACTTATACTAGTTCAGGAGTACGAAACGTAACATTTATTGATCATGTTCATGTATTCTTGTATTATCTGCATTCATGTGATATTGAGCATGTGACCATGCAGGGCGGATTATGATAGTGAGCTTGTGACCATGTCGGGCGGATTGTGATTGTGATCCTATGATCATGCCGGGCGGATTAAGATATTGGCACATGAGTTGTCTGTGCGGTTATGATTAGAACTGTGTGCACCAGGTGTCGTGAGCATATGATTTGTGGGTTGAGACTCGTGACTTGTGATTATGAGATGAGGTATCTCGAAGAAATTTTCGTTGCGAGACTTGTGTTTGAACGGCTTGATTAATTGGTTGTTATTGGGTTTCCCTTATTTTGTCTCAATGGTACTTTCACGATGTTCTTATTACTTTACTCTTTATATCACATGTTGATCCTTGTTGCCATTTACTGACTCATGCTTTCATTATTTGCTTTATACTTCTATACTGCATATATTAATTTGACTAGTAGGTGTCTTGATATGTACATCGTCACTACTCCACCGAGGTTAGTCTTGATACTTATTGGGTAACGATTGTGGTGTACTCATAGTACACTTGCGCACATTTTTGTGCAGATCCATGTATTGGAGATATTGGACTTAGGCAGAGTTAGCTTATTGATCGTGATGATTCAAGGTAGAGTTGCTTTGTCGTCGCAGTCCCTTGGAGTCCTTTACTTTCATTGTATTGTCAGGTTGTTATTTGAACAGTATTATATTTCGATCTTTGAGATCTTTCCATGTATTCAGCTAGGGTTCGTGACTCTGTATAACCAAGTCTTGGGAGGTTGTGATGATTATGGCAGCGTAGGCTTATTTTGCTTTTGTTTCGGTATTCATATTAAACTCTGTTTTAAAATTATCATTGTTAAGCCGGCTTAATTGTTGTAAGTAATCGGGTTACCTAGTCTTAGAGACTAGGTGCAATCACGACAACTATGGTGGTATTTTGGGTCGTGACATTTTGGCTCTCAAATTTCTTTATTAAATGAATAATTAAAATTTTATTCATCTATAGGATTTTGAATATTGTGAATAACTCAAATAATAAACCATTTTATTATATATTTACTAGTTGAGAACATCGTGAGGGTGAATATCATTTGAACATTTCTTCTAGAAAAATATATATATACTTGCTAAATCTCCATGTCATAGTTTTATGTCTCTCACAATTATCAGACTTTTATTATTTTGCTAATTAAAAGTATATTTCTATTTACTCATGAAAGAGTAATGTTTTAAATTATAGTACTAATGAAATTTATTGAGTATTTATTTATGGGGAGATACAATGTGTAATTTGCATTTTTCTTAAGATATTGTAATTTTTTAATTGTTTGAAAATTAAGACATTATAATTGATTTATATTATACAGTAACTCTAACACTATTGCATTGTTTATACTTGTAAAAAATATGCTAGATCTTCTCCATGTTATAGTTTTATGTCTCTCACAATTATCAGACTTTTATTATTTTGCTAATTAAAAGTAAATTTCTATTTACTCATGAAGGAGTAATGTTTTAAATTATAGTACTGATGAAATTTATTGAATATTTATTTATTTATGGGGAGATACAATGTGTAATTTGTATTTTTCTTAAGATATTGTAATTTTTTAATTGTTTGAAAATTAAGACGTTATAGTTGATTTATATTATACAGTAACTCTAACACTATTGCATTGTTTATACTTGTAAAAAATATGCTAGATCTTTTGTTTTCTTTAATTTTTTTTAATTTACTTGAACTTCTAATTTATTTTCTATATTATTTTTTGTTATTACGATATACTATTAATTTATGAATTAAAAAGTAAAAGATCAGTGGAACTTACGCCCATATCTCGAGGCTTATGCTTTGCCCTATATCAAGTAAAATGTCACGATGCCCCCGATTTTTAAAACAATTATCTAAAGTCAAGTTCCGTCTTTTAAAAATTATACATATCAAAAATCAATTAATCATCTTACACAAGACTTCACTTTTGTACAAATTAAAATGGTTGTGAAAGAATAAAATTTATATATTTAAGATAATAAGTTAGTAGAGATTATTTTCACTTATAACTTAAATTGTTATTTTGTAAGTCCTAATTTAGCCTTAAAGTATGAAATAATTTAAAATAATTCATATGGATTAATAATGTACTTCATGATGGTAACTGTCGCAGGGGTGAATTTCGTACGTCCGATGTTCACCTCTGTGGGGCAGTCAAACCTCACGCCCGGCTTCAGCCTTTCATACACTTAGTAAACATTTCAACAACTTTGGATTTAGAACTATTTTAGGCACCTTTCAGACATAGTAAATCTAATGAACAATATAGGCGATGATTTTCAATAAGCGCAGCAAAATATAAGCAAGAACACAAGGCAATAATTTACGGGAAACCTTTTCCTAACTTTATACTTAACCCGAGCATATAAATAAAGTTAAACTCAAAATATAATACAATGTACAAAAGATCACTCTTGACACGTTTTCACTCTTGAAAACGCTCTTAGGAACTCTTTCCTCTTTGATTTTTACGACTGAAGGTGATGCAGATTTATAGACTACATGATAGCCTAACTGTCTTAAATCTGTCTCACTTAGACTTTGGCATTTGTTCCACATAGCCCATTACTTTATCCTAGTATAGTTGACATCTCCCAACTAGTAGGATCATGCAAGATAATGGAAACAAGGCACTAAAATATCTGATAACCACCTGACCAGATTTGAGCAACAACCAACTGTCCGCCATGTGCACAACATGTGCCTGGTAATCGCCACTGCCTTTAGCATGCTGAAACCTGTTGCCGATGTGTGTGTCTTTTCTTAAATCTAGCGCCAATTTCTTCCCCTCAAGTGCATTGCTGATGCCTTACACCTTAGCCTCATGCCCACACATATTCCTTTTGCCACACCATATTCCATGCCAATGTTTGCCTTGTGCAGCCTTAGTTGCACTCATCTTGTTCGTGCCTACTTTGTTTCTGCCTTGCCTTAGCATCGCAGCCTTATGCCTCGATGCCCCTTGCCGTGTCTTTGTGTCACCCTCAGCTTGCATGGTTGTAAAGCCTTTGCCAAGTTGCTTTGCCTCCCTCGAGGCCTTGGCAATCACTTATCCATTTTCTCTGTTGCCTTGGTGTTAGCTCGCACTCCTTAGCAACACTCTTGCTATCTTCTTCTTCAAAGAACCAGACCCTTAACAAACTATTCGTACACATTAAAACTTAACATCCTCATTGAGGCCAACTCAATTAATGAGTCCTAAGGGGTTGACAAGTAATGCCCCTTGGCCTCTCTCCGATTCTGCACAATTGTATTGACACAAGCTACTTAGTTCTTTTCTCCAATGGTTATGATATCCAATGTAGCCTTATTACCAGTAGCAGTCAAATCATATACTATTTCCATCTTAGGACTGTTTTTTTCCTTATGCGGCAATCACAAATGAACCAACCACTTAATTTATTGCTCTTCTCTTTACAATTTGAAGATCCAGCCTCTTGCTTTTCATTCTCATTTGATCACGACCTAAATTCCTACCATAAGCCGTGATGGCGCCCAACACTACTATCATGCAAGCCAACAACAACTAAACACTACGACGGATAGAATGTAACGCTTACGACGGATAATATGTAATGCTTCTTAAAACAACCGGTGAAATAAATAGGCAAAAATCGTTCCACAATCATGGTAAAATAATAACATCATTATCAACATCTGAAACATGACCAAAATATAAAGGTGAATGTTATAACAGTAATACAACCATGAACAATAGTCAACAATACCCAAAACCCGGTGTCACAAGTGAATGAGCATCTACTAGATTATACAATCCTACTACTACAACCGTATGGAACTAAAAGCAAACAAAGTAAAGTAAATAAATAAGAAAGGGATTTGGTCCTGCGGATGGAAGCATATGAAGCGGCTCACCACAAAGTCCCCTCATATTTTTCTCGGTACTAGCATAGATAGTGCAGAAGTCTAGTATGAGTATTTAAATATACACGTACCTAGGAAGTATCTACTCTAACCTCATAGAAGTAGTGGTGAGGAGTCGATGTCGACACTTACTACTGGTCCAATAATCAGATATACATGAGGAATTAAACAGGAATGAGGCATGACAAATAGCAACAAAGTAGATAAATATGTACAACATGCTTTTCAATAAAATAACCAAATGTGATATTGTCAAATACCAATTTTTATCTCGAATAGAGTTTATGGGACCAATATCAGGTACAAAATGCCAAATCCGAGTCATGATACTCATGTATGCACCGACTCTCTATTGAAATATTATACATAATCCTGTCGAGGCGGACGACTTATTCCCATAAGAATGGTGTTGAAGAATGGTGCTGAGGAGATCAATGCGACCCCATAAGAATATAACTATTATGTTTTCATAAGAGTACTACTAAGGCGAACAACTCAACCCCATAAGAGTATTAAAACTTCCAAATAATTAAGTACAATACGGGAATAAATTCGTAAGATAAAGTAAAACTCCACAGCGAATCAAGTATCATGTCAAGTTTTTAGAACAGCAAGGATTGGTAAACTACTCAAGTCTAGTATGAGACTAAATCATGAATATTAAGTTATCTAAGTAGGCTATATTAATTCAAGTAGTACAGCTAAAGCATGGTATAAGCATAAATCTATCCGAACGTGCCAAAATCTAGCATACGCACATCACCTCGTACATACGTAGCTCCCATAACACAAAGCAAATAGCAGATAGAATACATATGGGAATAAGTTTCCTCTTATAAGGTTAGGTAAGAGACTTATCTCGCTCCGAAATCTGATAATCGGCTCCAACACCACTCTAACACCTCAAACAAATACCAAACAACCTGAAACTAGCCAAAGAACATGAAAATCATTCAAAACTTACTCAAGAACCAATAATTTATCAATTATAAATAATTTTCAACCCCGCATGAAAAGTCAAAAAAAAAATAAACCTCAGGACCGCGCGAGCGATATCAAGAATTCTCAAAATAGATGTTACCCATAGCATCACGAACACAAATATATAATTTGTTCTCTAATCCATATCCAACTTCGTGGTTAAATCCCCTTTATACCAAATTCTAGGGTTCTATAAAAATCCAAAAATATTCAACAATTTCTATATATTTTTATGTTAAATTCCATATATAATCTATGTATTTAGCTCACAACAAGTTGGAATCACTTAACTTTTGTTAGGTGATGAAAATGGCTCTTAAAGAACACCCCAAATCGCCCTTGGCATGAGAGAAATGAAAATAAAATGAGCCAAGTTCGAGCTCACAAATTTTAAGCTTTTGTCAAGCCCTTCTTCGCGCTCGTAGACCACCTACTATATTTGCGACAGTGAGCCCAAACCTTCACATCGTGGAAGCCCAATGCATTTGCGAAGGCCAAATCCTGCCAGCCCTCACTTCCCTTCTCTGCGTTCGCGAAATCCCCATCGCGTTTATGAAGAAGGACCGGGTCCTTCATCACGTTCGCAAGGCCTCCTTCGCCATTTTCGAAGAGCAAAATCTGCCACTCCAGAATTCCTTCATCGCAATTGCGATCCCCCTTTAGAATCATGAAGAGCACCTGCAGCAATAGCTACTACCCAGAACCCCCAAATGACTCGAAATCACCCTGGAACTCACCCCTGCCCCCGGGAACCCATCTAGTCATTCCACAAAGTTTAGATACCTATTACAAACTTTCCTTGACATTTGTAATGCCAATCTAAATTCCAAAACATGGAATAGTCATCAAACATCCCATTCTTCCAACTTTCAAACATAAGAACTACTAACTTACGTAGTAAGCGTCTGATTCACTACCGAGCACCTACTATGAATCATCTGACTAAGTCCAAATACCCATAAAAAACTCACTCTAGCTTCTAAAACACAAATCCAAGTCCGAATTCCCACAATTCATCTTCAAACCAACATTTTTACCACTTAAACTTCTAAAATTTCCAACTTCCGACATAAGGCACAGAATCACTCTCGGAACACCCAAGACTCGACCCGAATATATTCCCAAATCTAAAATTACCATATGAACCTATTGGAACCTTCAAATTCCAATTCTATGATCGTTCACTCAAAGTGTTGACTTTAGTCAAACTTAGCCACCTTAGGCCACTATCATGGAACTAAGTGTTCCAAATTCAGCTCGAACCCTTCTAGAATCAAACCAACCATGCCCGCAAGTCATAAAATAGAAAAAAGCACATAGGGAAAGTCTCAAATAGGGGAATAGGGTTCTAGAAAGCAAAATAACCGATCTATTTGTTACATTCTCCACCTCTTAAACAATCGTTCATCCTCAAACGAGTTTAGAATCATACTTGGAATGTCGAATAAGTGTGAATATTTGCTCCAGTTTTCCTCCTCGGTATCCCAAGTCACCTCCTCGATTGTGTGACCTCTCGATTGACCTTCATGATCGAAATCTCCTTAGACCTCATGTTGCGAACCTGTCTATGAACAATGGTGACTGGCTCCTCCTCGTAACTTATGATCCCATCCAACTGAACTATGCTATAATCTAAAATGTAGGACCTGTCAACCTGGTACTTTCGGATCAAAGACATGCGGAATACTGGATGAGCCCCCAGTAGTCTAGGAGGCAAAGCAAGCCTATATGCAACCTCACCAACTCGCTCCAAACTCTTGAACATGCTGATGAAACTCGACTAAACTTGCCTCGCCTCCTGAATCTTAGGATACCCTTCATAGGAGACACCTTCAGAAGTAGCTTCTCACCCTCTATAAATGATAAATCACACGCTTTTTAATTCGCGTAACTCTTTTTTGTGGACCGAGCTGTGCGAAGCCTCTCATAAATCAACTTCACCTTATCTAAGTCATCCTTTACCAAATCAGTACCATATAGCCTAGCCTCATCAGGCTCAAATCAACCGACTGGGAATAACATCGTTGTCCATACAAAGCCTCAAACAAAGCCATCTCAATGCTGGGCTAATAGCTATTATATGAAAACTCGACCAACGGCAAGAATCAATCCCACTACCCTCTAATATCATATACACATGCCCTCAACATATGATGTAGAATCTGAACTGTTCGCTCTGACTGCCTGTAGGTCTATGGATGAAAGGTCATGCTCAGCTCTACCCAAGTACACAACTCACTCGGTACGCTCTCCAAAAATACAAAGTGAACTGTGTGCCTCAAACTGAAATAATTAAAATAGGAACGCCATGCAACCGGACGATCTCCTGACGGTAAATCAGAGCCAGTTTCTCTGAAGTATAAGAAGTCATCACCAGAATAAAGCGTGCAGACTTAGTCAGCTATCGACGATGACCCCATGCAACATCAAATTTCCACTCTGGTATAACTATTTGCTGAAGCAAACCACCTGTCCTTTGGTTCTCATACTTAACCTGCTAGTAATTCAGACACCTCGATACATATTCAACTATGTCTTTATTCATTTGCCACCACTAGTACTGCTGCCTCAGGTCGTGATACATCTTAATGACACCTAGATGAATAAAATAGCGCGAACTGTGAGCCTCTTCCAGGATCAACTCCCTTAGTCTATTGACATTAGAACATATAAGCTACCCTAGATCTGCAGAACACCATCCTCACCAATATTCAACTCATTGGCACTAACTCGTAGTACCGTCCCTCAAAGAACAAGCAAGTGCGGATCATTATACTAACGAGCCTTAATCTGCTTGATTAAGGAAGCACAAAAATGATCAACAAGGGGTGTATTTACTATTTGGTCCGGGTTACGGACACCGATGTTGAGGCACCTACACTTGAGTCTGTGCCTGTTGTGAATGAATTTCCGGGAGTCTTTCCAGATGAACTCCCTGGGATACCACTAGTCAGAAATATTGATTTTGGGATTGATGTGATGCCAGACACGCATCCTATATCTATTCCACGCTACAAAATGGCACCGACAGAATTGAAGGAGCTCAAGGAATAATTGAGAGACTTGTTAGAAAAGGGGTTTATCCAGCCGAGTGTGTCACCTTGTGGCGCACTGGTTCTCTTTGTAAGGAAGAAAGATGGGTCACTGAGAATGTGTATTGACTATCGGCAGCTCAACAAGGTCACGATCAAGAATAAGTACCCACTGCCAAGGATAAATGACTTGTTTGACCAATAGCAAGGTGCTAAGTAGTTCTCCAAAATTGATTTACGATTCGAGTATCACCAATTGAAGATCAGGGAGCAGGATATTTCGAAAATAGCTTTTAGAACCGGATATGGGCACTTTGAATTTTGGTGATGTCTTTTGGGCTAACAAATGCCCCAGCAGCTTTCATGGATCTTATGAATCGATTCTTCAAGCCTTTTCTTGACTCCTTTGTGATAGTCTTCATTGACGATATTCTTCTATATTAACGAATTCGAAAGGACCATGCTGATCATCTCAGGGTAATTTTGCAAACCCTTTATCAGCATGAGTTATATGCAAAGTTTTCAAAGTGTGAAATTTGGCTTGAATTTGTCATATTCTTGGGTCATGTCGTCTCTAGTGAAGGAATTAAGGTTGATCCTCAAAACATTGTAGCTGTGAAGAATTGGCAGAGGCCTACAACACCAACAGAGACTCGCTTATTCTTAGGCTTAGCTGTGTATTACAGAAAGTTTGTGGAGGGGTTCTCTACTCTTGCCTCACCGTTGACTAAATTGACGTAGAAGGCAATTAAGTTCCAATGGTCAGATGTTTGTGAAAGGAGCTTCCAGGAGTTGAAAGCAAGATTGACTACATCACCGGTGATGACCCTACCAGAGGGTATAGATGGATTTGTGGTATATTGTGATGCTTCAAGAATCAGGCTTGGATGTGTATTAATGCAACATGGCAAGGTTATAGCTTACGCTTCGAGGCAACTCAAGAATCATGAAAAGAACTATCCAACACATGGCTTAGAAGTTGCGGCGGTGGTATTTGCATTGAATATTTGGTGTCATTATGCCACAACACATGCAATAACTCGATTGGATTCCAAAATATCCAACTTCACAAGTCAGTTAACTAAGGATTGGATGTCCAAAGTCAATGGCCTCTCCTATGCTGAAATAAATGTCAAGCTACTCATACTCTCGGTCTTTCTACTCAAGGAATCTGCGACCACGTTTGCCTTGCTCTAATGATAAAGAATAGTAATATCATAGTCCTTTAGTAACCCATGCCATCTATGTTGCTTCAAATTAAGGTCCTTCTACTTTAGCAAATGCTGCAAACTGTGGTGATAGGTGTACACCCCACATGACACACCATAGAGATAATTCTTGCAAATCTTATGAGCATAAAGTATCACAGTCAACTCCGAACCATGCACAGGATAAGTCTTCTTGTGAGGCTTCAATTGACGAGAAGCATAAGAAATCACTCTCCCCTCCTCATCAATATGCAACCCAAACCAATGCGTGAAGCGTCATAATAAACATGTACATCCCCAAACCTGAAGGCAATACTAATATCAATGTTGTAGTCAATGCAGTCTTGAGCTTCTGAAAACTCGCCTCACAATCAGACCACCTGAACTGAACACCCTTCTGGGTCAATCTAGTCAAATGAGCTACAGTAGACAAGAAGACCTCCACAAATCGATGATAATAACCAGCTAGTCCCGAGAAACTCCTAATCTCAGCCGTGGAGGTAGGATGAGGCCAACTTTGAACATCCTCAATCTTCCTAGGATCCACCTTAAATTACTCACCTAACACAACATGCCCCAAGAAAGTCACATAATCTAACTAGAACTCGCACCTATAGAACTTAACGTATAGCTTTTGTTCCCTCAAAGTCTGAAGCACTACTCTCAAATGTTGCACGTGCTCCTCCATGCTATGCGAGTATAATAATTCGTCATCAATAAAGACAATCACAAATGAGAAAATATATGGCCTAAAAATCCTATTCATCAAATTCATAAATGTCGCAGAGCATTAGTCAGGCCAAAAGACATCACCAGAAACTCATAATACCCTTATCTAGTCCGGAAAGCCATCTTCAGAACATTCGAAGCACGAATCCTCAACTGTTGATACCCAGATCTCAGGTGAATCTTTGAGAACACCCTAGCACCCTGAAGCTGATCAAATAAGTCATCAACGCATGGCAAAGGATACTTGTTCTTAATAGTGACTTTGTTTAGCTAGTGGTAGCTAATGCATATCCGCATACTCCCATTTTCTTCCTCACAAATAACACCGGTGCATCCCAAGGTGATACACTTCCTCATAAACCCCTTCTTGGGTAACTTATGAAGTTGCTCCTTCAGCTCTCTCAACTCCACAAGAGTCGTATGATAAGGTGAAATGGAGATAGGTTAGATGCCTGGCACTAAATCAATGCTAATGTCAATATCACGATCTGGCGGCATGCCTAGTAAATCAGATGGAAATACATTAGGAAACTCCCTCACCATAGGCACTAAATCAACCATGGGAGTCTCTATTGCAATATCTTGAACAAAGGCAAGATAGACCAAACAACCCTTCTCAACCATATATTGATCCTTCAAGAAAGAAATAACTCGACTGGATGCACTACTTAATGAACCTCCCCACTCCATCCTAGGAAACTCTGCCATTGCCAACGTGATAGTCTAAGCATGCAATCAAGAATGGCATGATGTGGAGAAACCGATCCATGCCAAGGATAACCTGGAAATCAATCATACCGAGCAATAGAAGATTCGATATGGTCTCATGCCCACAAATAGTCACCATAAAGGATCGATAAATCCGATCTACAATAATAGAATTACCCACTGGCATAGACACATAAACAGGAATACCCAAAGACTCACGAGATACATCCAGATAAAGAGAAAAATGAGAAGACATATAAACAGGAATACCCAAAGACTCACGAGATACATCCAGATAAAGAGAAAAATGAGAAGACACATATGAATAGGTAAAACCTGGATCAAATAGTACTGATACATCTCTATGATAGACAGAGATAATGCATGTGATCACCACATCGAAGGTTGTTGCTTCTAGTCTGGCCGAGAAGGCATAAAATTTGGTCGGAGCACCACCTGACCAGCCTCAATCACTAGAGCGACCTCTACCAACCTGCCCCGCCTTTTGCCTGCTAGAAGGGCACTGCGGCAACACATTTATAGTGCTGATGGCTATACTATACTGCCTAGGCTAAAAGTCCGGGATAATTCCTCTTCATGTGACCAAGCTCCCCATACTTGAAATAACCCCTAGCTGTGGGAGGCTGTTGACTCTGAATTTGGCCCTGATGGCCTGAATTCCCACTAGAGGAACACTAAATATTCGAAGGACAGTAGGTTTTCTATGGAAAAGCATTGAAGTATGATTTTGATGGAGCACCCCAAACAAGATATGGTGCTGAATACATATGCCTGCTAGGATGGCCCCTCCCAAAGTGACCTCTGCCCCCAGAAGGGGTACCATTGAAACCTCCAAAATACCGAAGCCGTTTGTCCCTCGGTATGGACTTTTTGCTATGACTGCAAATACACTCGATTCTCTAAGATATCTTCATGGCATGGTGGAAGGAAGTCCCCAACTCTGCCTCTCAGGCCATATAAATATGTAACATCCAAAAGTTTTTAGACTAATATTTTCATTCTCAATTGACCATTTTTATAATGAAGGTTGATTTTACTTCGCACTTCCTAAACGTGAATTTGACGATATATAAAAATGCTTACTTTAGATTGTGTTAATATGTAACTAGTTCTTGGCGAAGCTCAAGTTACATCTCACTTTTGTGGTAAGTTACTAAACTCGTTTTACACTAGACAGTTGTTAGTGTTTTATCATATCTCCTTGTATAAACCTCTATTTTAAGTGAGCCAAGCCTTTCTTGAAAGCTATTCCATAGATCTATAACTATTTTTCAGGATCCAACCTAAATTTGCTTGTATTTACGAAAAAAAGTGTGATGAAGTATAGGGCGGGTGCTGCACAGATTTTTGTTTTACAATCTTTACATGTACCACTTTTAGTATTGTGAGCATACGTTTTTATGAGAAACTTAGATTGTGGTGATTAAATTTATCTGGAACACCACGACATATATCTACAACTTTCATGAGGACCACAAATTCTAGTTTTTCCGTTTACATCTTCAAAATTGAGCCAGAATACAAGACAATGGTACTGTCCAGAATTTCTGTTTTAAAATTTTAGGGTGATTTTCACCAATATCGTGTTTAGCTTGACATGTTGAAATCACTGAACTTATATAGATATTTGATTATATATTTAAAGTATATATACCCTTGTAAAATCTAAAGGGAAGTGCTTGAGGAAGTGGACGAATTTGGTTGGTCTATGGCGTAGACGATTCGAACATCCTCAGATTATGGTAGAACTATTTTGTGGTAAAATACCAAGGCTTGTGTATAATATTGATCTTGAATCTCTGTACTTGCTGGATATTTGGAAATAACTTGAACTTTTGCTTTCTTTCTCTTCACTTTATATCTTTGTATTGGTATTATCTCAATATTGTAAGATGTTCGCTAAATCACCCACTCATACGTATTGCTTGATCATTTTGCATTCTTGTTGGGAATTTGTCCTTCTTGTGGCAGTGACTTTGTCACTCATCTTGGCATGCTTCTTGATTCGAATCTTTTGCCATCTTGACTTTGGATTTGTGATTCGTCTTAAATTATGGAACTTGTTCGTGTTAAGTACGAACCATAAAGCAATTTTTAATATGGTTCTTGATTCTCTTGACTATTGGGTTTTGACCCTACTTGATTTCGTTCTTCGGTCCATATTGATATCTGATTATGCTTAGTGTGATGGCATGATGTACATATTGGACGAAAATGGATATTTGACAAACTCTCTTGGATTGATGTTATGCGCTTTTTGACACGTGAATCTCGAATACTGATATTTGAAAACACTTCAAGGTTTGATATTCGATACTTTTGATATATTTATTTACTTACTTTAAATTTATGATTTATTTGAGCTACCTATGACTGAAAAAGGGGAATTAAAGAATCTAATGGCTCCAAGACTAAAGTTTATACACCACTAAAGCTTTATGCTTAGCGATAGTTGTTTTCTATCGTAGATAATATGCGAGACGAGAATCGAAGACTGCCTTTTGGAGTAGACTTTTTGGGAGATTTGTGGAGATCACATTTGCAGATGCATCTATTTTTTTTTTTTTTATAGTTTTGGGACTTGTACATGATCTATATGTCACACTTATGTATGTAATTTTGGAGGCTGATTGGATCTCAAGACCATAAGCTTGTAACTTGAATTTGGTGACTTGTTTTGCTGTTTTAGGGCGAGTTAATAACCCAAGTCTTGTATTATGCTAAATATACACTTGGTCTTATAAATATGTACAAAGGAGAAGAGTAATTTTTCATTTATACTCTCTAGTTTGAAATTCATGTACCATACAAACCTGCAGTGATGTCGAACGAAAAGTATAATTTCGTTAGGTAGTTTCTTTAAAGTGTTGATTATTCAAGAAGGGTTGTATCACATTATCTTGATGCTTTAATATTGTATTTCATTAAAGAAATTTTATGAAGCTTACTAAAAAAAAATATATTGCACTTGAAACCTTTATCTCATGGGCCTATTCCCGCTACTAAATTATTTTGAATGTCTTTTAAATTAATATCTTCTGAACGTTGTCAGTAATATATAAGCTTTGTTTCGTAAGTAGCATTGTCTCAAAGGGGTTGCTACAAAACCTGAATCCCATAATGCAAGCCCGAAATAAATCTTCGTACCCTCTCTACCTTAGTGTGGAGTAACATAGCCGTATGACGAGACAACTCAATGAATCTCGTCTCATAGTTGGTCACGGACATCTGGCCCTACTGGAGCCGCTCAAACTGACCCTGTAACTCCTCTCTCATGATGGGTGGGATATACTTATCCAAGAAGATATGTGTGAACTAATCCCTAGTCGAGGGAGGAAAACCTACCGGTCTACCCAGAAGATACGATTGCCTTCATCTACAAGCCTTCGCCCTTAGCTGGAATGTGGTACGTCCATCCCATTGGGCTTATGCAACCAACCTCTATAATAATCAATACAATCATGTGTGTCCTATGATGGCTCATCATCAAAGTGGGGAGGATTAAGCTTCTAAAATCTCTCCATCATTTTCTGCTCATCGATAGTCATTGATGGTGTAACCTCTACCCTAATCATTGCAATTGGGTGAATATCGGCCTTAGGTAATACCCATGGGGCCTAAAAAATAGCATCAACCTACCCCTGTGTGGGTAGTAGGCCAGCCTGAGATACTGTCGGGTACGCTGGAACAAGTCCGACTTGAGTTATAGTATCCACAAATCGCAACATATGACCCATGAGCTCCTGAAAGCCTAGTGTGATTATGAATTTTGAGAGGATTAAGCCTTCCTCTGCAACAATCAATAAAATCATGTGGGTCCTCTGATGGCTCACCATCAAAGTGGGGAGGATTAAGCCTCTGAAATCTCTTCATCATTATCTGCTCATCGATAGTCATTGATGGTGTAACCTCTGCCCTAGCCGTTGCAACCTGGGGCCTAAATAATAGCAGCAACCTACCCCTGTGTGGGTAGTAGGCCTACCTGAAATGTTGTTGGGTACGCTGGAATTAGTCCGACCTGAGTCATAGTATCCACAAACCGCAACATATGACTCATGACCTCATGAAAGCCTAGTGTGATCATTAACTCTACCGGGGTCTGCTCGGCTACAGGTGCCTTATACTTCTCCTCAATAGTAGGATCCTCCACTGGATCCACTAGTGGTGCCACTAGAGCTACTCTGGGATGCCCTTGTGCCCCCACCGGAGCTCTGGCCCTTCCTCGGCCTCTACCTCTACCTCTATCTCTACTGGCCAGGGAGGCAGCCCCTCCGCCGCTAGATGATGCCATGGCGTGCATCCCCACCATCTGTAAGAGAATAAGAGAAAGAGTTAGACTTAGAACGACATTGACAACACAATAAGAAAATAAAGGAAGAGAAGTTTCCTAACGCTCTATAGCCTCTCGACGACAAGTATAGACGTCTCTATACCGATTTGCAAGACTCTACTAGGCTTGCTCTTGACTGGTGAGACCTATGTTAACCTAATGCTCTCATACCAAGATATCACGATCCAAATTAGCACCATAGGTTATGATGGCGGTCAACGCTGCCATCAGGCAAGCCAACAATAACTCAACACTATGACGGATAGTACGTAACGCTTATTAAAAACAACTGGTGAGATAAATAAGCAAAAATCATTCCATAATAATGGTAAAATACTAACATAATTATCAAGATCCAAAGCATGATCAAAATATAAAGATGAATGTCATAACAGTAATACAACCATGAACAACGGTCTACAATCCCAAATACCAGTGTCACAAGCGCATGAGCATCTACTAGATTATACAATACTACTACTACTACTGTTTGGAATAGAAAGTAGATGGAGTACAGTAAATAATTAGGAAGGGGGCTATGTGTTTTGCGGATCAAAGCATAGGAAGCGGCTCACCACAAAGTCTCCTCAGCAATTGCGCCTACGCACCTGTATGACCACCAGATGACCTATTTCAGTACCTGCAAAATTAGTGTAAAAGTATAGTATGAGTACATAAATCAACGCATAACTAGTAACTATCTATTCTTACCTCATAGAAGCAGTGGCAAGGGGTCGATGTTGACACTTACTAGTGATCCAATTAGATACATGAGGAATAAGATAGGTATGAGGCATGACAAGTGGCAAAAAAGCAGATAAATATGTACAACATGACTTTTAATAAAAGAACCGAATATGAAACCATCAAATACCAATTTCTATCTCGAATAAGAGTATATGTGTCCAATATTAGGTATAAATGCCTAATCCAATTCAAGATACTCATATATGCACTGACATTGCATCAAAATATTCTACATAATCTTGCCAAAGAGAACGGTCTGATCCCATAAGAATAGTATTAAGGAAATCTGCCCGATCCCATAAGAATATCATTAATGTGTTTTCATAAGGGTACTGTTGAGGAAAATAACCCGATCCCATAAGTGTATTAACAATTTCAAAGAAATAAATACAGCACGTAAATATATTTGTAAGATAAAGTAAAATTACAGGGCTAATGAAGTATCACATATCATCTTTAGAATAGAAAGGTTCGGTAAACTAATCAAGTCTAGTCTTAGACTAAATCATGAATTAAAGCCTTTAAGAAGGAAAGACTAACTCAAGTAGTACAACTAAAGCATGGTATAAGCCTAAGTTGACCCAGACGAGCCAAAATCTAGCATATGCACGTACACTCGTCACCTCACACGAACATAACTCCCATAACACATAAAAATAATAGCAGATAGAATACCTATGGGGACAAATTCCCTCTTACATAGTTAGGCAAGAGACTTACCTCACTCCGAAATTTGGTAACAGGCTTCAACATCGGTTTAACACCTCAAACCAATACCGAACAACCCGAAACTAGCCAAAGAACATGCAAATCAATCAAAACATACTTAAGAACCCATAATTTATCAATTAGAAACAATTCCTAATCCTGCACGAAAAGTCAACAAAAGACAACTCTGGGCCGCGCGCTAAGATTTCGAGAATTCTCGAAAATAGATGTTATCCATAACACCAAGAACTCAAATACATAATTTGTTCTCTAATCTATATCAAATTTTGTGGTCAAATCCTCTTTTTACCTAATTCTAGGGTTCTACCAAAATCCCATAATATTAAAATCGTTTACTAATTTTAATGTTAAATTCCATATATAATCCATTTATTTAGCTCACAACAAGTTGGAATTACTTACCTTATGTTAGAAAATATAAATGGCTCTTCAAGAACACCCCAAATTGCCCTTGGCATGAGAGAAATGAAAATAAAATGAGCCAAGTTCGAGCTTACTGATTTTAAGTTTTTTTGCTTTCGTTGACCACCTGTTGTGTTCGTATAAGCCACTGACCCCAAACCTTAGTGTTCGTGGAAGCCCAACGCGTTTACAAAGGCAAAATCTTGCTAGCCCTCAATACCCTTCTTCGCGTTCACAAAGTCCCTATCGCATTCATGAAGAAACACAAGTCCTCCATCGCATTTGCGAGGCTTCCTTTGCGTTTGCGAAGAACAAAAGCTGCCCCTCCAATATTCCTCCTTTTTGATCATGATCCCTTCCATTATTGTGAAGAACACATGCACCAGCAGGAGTAGCTGTTGCCCAGCACCCCAAAAGATTCGAAACCACCCCGAAACTCACCCGAGGCCCAAGGAAGCCCGTCCAATTATAGAAACAAGTTTGAATACCTATTATCAACTTGCCCTGATACTCGTAACTCCAATGCAAATGCCAAAACATGGAATCATTATCAAATATCCCATTCTTCCAACTTTCAAACTTAAGAACCACCAGTTTACGACGCAAGCGTCCGATTCACTTTCGAGCCCCCTGAGCTGACTCTAAATCATCCGACCAAGTCTGAATACCCATAACAAACTCGCCCGTGCTTCTAAAACATAAACTCAAATCCGTATTCCTATAATTCCTCTTCCAACCAACTTTTCTAACAATTAAATTTTTAAAATTGTCGACTTTTGACATAAGGCGCTGAATCGCTCCTAGACCATCCGTGTAATAATCCGACCGTTTGTTTTGAGCTCTAGTATCTCCTTCGGTGGTTTGAGACCTTGAGAAGCATCTCAAGATGCATTACATCTTGCGTGCATGGTTTGTTTTGATTTTTCGAGAGGCTGGGATTGATCTGGAAGAGTGATTCTCAATTTGAAAGTTTTAAGTTGGAAGAGTTGATCATGGTTTGACTATTGAACAAACGACCTTAGAATCAGGATGTGATGGTTTCAATAGGTTTGTATGGTTATTTTAAACTTGGGAAAATTTCCTGATTTGGATTTGGAGGTTCCTAGAAAGTTTTGGTTATATTTGCCGAAAGTTGGCAATTTGAAGGTTTGGAGAGTTTATAGGTTTGATCGGGAGTTGACTTTGGTGTTATTGGGGTCCAGTTAGTGATCTGAGACTTTGGTTAGGTTCATCTAGTGGGTTGAAACTTATGTGAAAATTTTGGTTGTGATCTAAAATGTCAAAGGGAGATTTGTACGCATTCGGTGAATGTTGGAATGTTTGAAAGTTAAGAGAAGGATTTTTTACTTTGATTTTTGGTTTTGATATTATTTGTGGTATTTTGAGTCCTTGGATAAGTTGGGATAAGTTGGGATAAGTTAGTTGACCTTGTTGGTATGACTGGACCGGGTCTCGAGGGGCTCGGGTAAGTTTAGACTGGTTCCGGACTATTTCGGTTGAGTTTGGCATTGCTGGTTTCTGGTGTCTCTGATGAGCTTCACGATCATTGGAGGTGATTCGGGATCGCGTACAATATTTTGGAAGCTAAGTCTGTTTCTCTTCACGTTCGCGAGGAGAGTATCACGTTCGCATAGTGTTGGGCCTAGGAGCGTCGCTTTCGCAAGGTATCTGTCACGTTCGCGAGGTATCTGTCGCATTCACATAGAGGTAGAGCTAGCAGGGGAGGATTTGGTGTTCGCGTTCGTGAACGTCTTGTTCGCGTTTGCCAGGGAGTGGAATGTCGGCTATAGCGGATCATGAGGGTGATGCCACAAGCACGAAGTGTATTTTTTTAGTTACTTTGGGTTGTGCTTCGCAAACGCGGAGCAGGTGTCGCGTTCGCAAAGAGTAGTTTTGGGCAGAATATTTAAGTTGCTATTTTTGGGATTTTACCCGTTCTTTTATATTTTGAGCCCTACTTCAAGAGGGGGATATTTTGAAGAGCAATTTTACTATTACATTGGAGGTAAGAAAAATTTCACTTGGATTTGGTTATATGTTTTGATTCACCATGGATCTACAACTAAAACTTAGAATTTTAAAGTGAAAGTTGGGATTTTTGTCTGCAACTTAATAGGGTATATTATTGCGATTTAAGGGTCGATTTGGACTCAATTTGTAAATTTAACTACATATTTGGGCAAGTAGAGTTATGAGTAGTCAGAATCTACCCTTTGACTCGGGTTTTAACTATGTGGCCCAAGTTGACTTTTGTTGAGTTTTAGGGATTTGATTAAGGATTGAAACTTTATTGTTTGGAACTAATTCCTATAACTTTGTTTGATGTTATTGAGTTGTATTTGACTAGATTCGATTCATTTGGTGTTGCATTTGAATGTAAAGGTGGTTTGTTGTTTATTAAAGCTTGTTATGTGGAGGTAAGTCTCTCGTCTATCCTTGTAATAGAGAATTGCCCCCATAGGTGATTTATGTGCTATTTTGTTACATGATTTAGATACCACGTATATGCGAGGTGACGAGTGTGTATACTTAGCCAGTTTATGACCTTAGCCATATAGAGTTGGAATTATGTTATGCTTTATTGGGGCTTTATAAATTATTTATCCATATTTCATTGATTCTACGACTACATGATGAATCTTAATCATGCTTAGAAACCATTCTAAAGGTTTTGGCTTATTGGTTTGGCCGTATACATGTTTTAACCTTGCATGACTTATGATTTAGTGATTGTCGTCTTCGTTACTCATATTTGACATCATGATCGGACTTAAGGATATTAAATGAACATATTGAACTGTTATGAAAAGTTGAATTATATGATTATCCATAACTATCTTTTATTCATGTTATTGTTTATCACCATTTTATTATTATGTCCTGGTGCATCTTCATCATATCATCTCATGTGCATATACATGAGTTGGAGAGTTGGATATTGAGGAAACTTGAGAATTTTGGCAGTAAAGATATTGTGGGTGGATATGATTCTTGATGAAATAATTAGTGGATTGGGTTGCATGCTGCAACATAGCTTGGATATGGATCCGGTACTTCGGAGTCAGGTGATTACCCATGTTATTTTGGGCCAAGTGAGCGCATGCACCCAGATTTGTGCTAGTTTGGAAACTTGGTCAATGTTAGGCACATGAATTTGTGTTGTGAGGTATCGAGATTGGATTAGGAGCATGCAAGCTTAGACTCATGAATTGGCTCTTATATACATTGATATTGGATCATGAGCACATATTGGTAGCTTAGACTAGTGAAGTGGCTCTTATATACATTTAAATGTTAATTGACTCATATCATTATAATTAAAGAATTCAAAACTAATATTGTACTCCGTCCCTTTGTTTTTAAAAGCATGACTAAAATCCAAAATTATTGTATCTTTGCTTTTGAACTTGACTGATGATTTTATGTCTTATCACCTATTCAATTTATGTTCTCATATGCTTAATGAGCTGCTAATAGGTGTCAGTGTCGACTCCTCATAACTAGTTCTTCAAGACTAGATTTTATACTTATTGAGTACCATGGTTTTGTACTCATACCAAACTTCTGCGCATTTTGTGCAGGTTCTAAGACTGGTGTTAGCGGTACCCCTTCAAGCTGAGTAAGAGTATTATTGGAGACTCCGTGGTGAGCTGTTGTACTTGATCCGATCTGCAACATATGTAGTACCCCTTCCATACTTATCAATATTCTATGTATGTCTTTTTCGGATAGAACTATTTTTTCACTTAATTCTAGTTATTGTTATTAGATGCTCATGATTTAGTGACAGCGAGTTTTGGGCATTTGTAGATGGTTGTGGTCGTATTTAGACCTTGTTGTTGAATTTTTTCTTATGTATTGAATTGACATTTATTTTGCATTGTTATTTATATCATGAAACAGTTAATGGCTGGATATTGTGAGGTTGATTGATTGTTGGCTTGTCTATTGAGCGAGTTAGGTGCCATCACAACCTTCAATGAGATTTTGGGTCGTGACAAGTTGGTACCAGAGCTCTAGGTTCGAAGGATCTCACTAATCACGAGAAGGCCTAGTAGAGTTTTGTTGATCGATACAGAGACGTCGGTATCTATCTGCGATAGGCTACATGGCAATAGGAACTTTCCCTTTCTTGATTCCTTATCGTGCGACTTTATTTTGACTTGAAGCCTATATCTTCAGTTCCTTCCTATTCATTTGTATGGATATTGTGTACTCGATATCAATTGGGCACCGACGAGATGTGATGGTAATATAGATATGGTGTGGGATAATTTTCCCATATGTTACAAAGGCATACTACTATCGTCATTTTGTGGAGGTGCTTTCTATCTATAGTAGGCCAATGTTGGTGTTTCCCACAGGTTCAGGGCCATACAAAATGTATTGAGATGTTTCACGCACTAGTCTTGGCGCAATATTAGTGAATAATGGTTGGGTCGTTGCATATGTATTGCTGCAGTTGAGGCCCCATGAGAAGTATTGTCAGATTCGTGATTTAGAGTTGGCAGCTATCATGCATGTACTTAACACTTGTAGACATTATTCATATAGAGTGTCAGGGGAGGTTTATACCGGCCACTAAAGTTTTCAGCAATTGTTCAAACAAAAAGATGTGAGTATGAGGAAAGAGAGAGTATGGGTAGTTTGGCATTTACTCCAGAGGAGGGGAAATATTTGGCTATGAATGTTTAGGCCTTGGATTATAGATTTGTGAGATTGGATATCTCTGAGCATAGTAGAGTTCTTGCTTTTGTTGCGTGGTCGTCCTTGTTTGAGCACATCAGAGCTCGTCAGTGTGATGATCTTCATTTTCTTTTAATTAGGGATACGGTGTTGCAAGGTGGTGTTAAGGAGGCGGTCCTTAGTGATAACGGTATATTGCAACTTCAGATCGGATCTGTATTTCTAGTTTTAATGGTTTGAGGAAGTTGATCCTTGAGAAGGCTCATTCATTTGGGTGATACGGAGATATATCATGTTTTCAGACAGCATTATTGGTGCCAGAGGATGAAGAAAGACATTGTCGGACATGTCCTGTGGTGTTTGAATTGTAGCTGGTCAAGTATGAGCATCAAAGACCAAGTGGGTTACTTCGGGAGATGGCTATATCAGAGTGGAAGTGGGAACATATCATTATGAAATTTTTTGGTAGGGTTGATATGGATCTCGAGGAATTTGGATTCTATTTGTGGTCATTGTGGATAAATGACTAAGTCTTAGTATTTCACTCCGATGAGGACTTCTTACATTTTAAGAGTTTAATTGTGACGAGAAGGGGTTTTGCTAGAGGTAAAAAGGGAATGTGAATGCTTGATTATCATCTTAGTGTGCAATATGGTCTCGCCTTTTGGAGGTGGTGATGGATCTTTCAGTTGTTCATTGATAGAATGAAGTAGATTATTACATCCTATGGTCAAGTATAGACTTGGGAGAATCAATTGATTGCATATCAGTTGTACCCATGTCAAGGTCATATAAAGATGTTGATATGCGGTTACACAGGTGGGTTGTCTCCTGTGAGAAGGTGGGAGTTTGCATGATCTCTTATGAGGTTCCTATGAAGAGTTGTACCTTATATCTAGTGGGGATATATGTGCTACGATGTGAGTCTGGATCGCTTGAGGAAGAATCACGAATAAGATGCACACTCCATCGACCAGAAACCTAAAACTTAGCTCAATTCAGGAGAGAAGGACAACACACAAAAAACATACCATGCATGTAGAAGATACTAACCGCAAGTCGTGGTTAAAATCATCACAAACTCTTCGAAATCCATTTGCACATAACCAAGCTATTAGAACTGAATCCCTCTAGAACCAAGTCACACAGGCTGCCAAACCCAAGTGTGTTTCCAAAATGACACCTGTAAAGCCCTATTATACCAAAGGAAGTGATCATCTGTATTACCATGCTAATTCAACCCACTGCTAAAAAGACCCAACTTCTTCAAGTTACTCATGATCCGCCTTCACGGCAACACCACTCCTTCCCAGTACACTATGGCCCTCAATCAAAACTCATCCAAGTGGTCCCAACATGAAATCTCGTCGTTCTAGGAATCGTAAAGCCACTTTATTCCCTATATACACCTTATAGTACCTCAAACCAAAATACCTGCTCTGAAGCGACCTTCTATGAATCTGAAGTTGTTTCTTTCATCTCTTAAACACTACCTCACAGAGGCGATAATGATACATAAATGCTCCAAGTCTCTTTCACAATCCAGCGTAAATCTCGAATCCTTAGTACACACAAATTCAAAAATCCTTAGATACCATATATCCATATATCGAATCTTAAATCCATTAGAACCTGAATACTCCAAAAAGAAACAATTGAGCAAATCCTTTCCCTTTCACACTACCTTCACAGAAGAATATCGAACTTGAGTCCTTCCACAACCTCCATATATCACTAAGGTCAAATACAACATGCATTCCATAATTCCTTGCTCGAATCATCCTCGAAGTGATCCTCCTTAAGTCATATCTGATCCACAAGCGTCCTTTAGTCCAGAATCTATAACAACACATGACTAGGTGACCCAATCACCGATGGTAGACTTCCCAACTTGGCTTTAAGCTACAATCACATAACTCAAGAACCCATAATGACTGCTCCTTCTTAACTTCCATGACCCTGTATTGTTACTCAGCTAAATTTAGCACAAGCTCATGTTGCACTAACCATAATACATCCCATATTATCAGCCCAAATGCACACTCAACCTAGTGACAGTCGTGTCATCTTTCTCAAGCGATCAAAACCCATATCGTAGCACATGCATCCCACTAGGTAGAAGGTAAAACACTTTATAGGAACCTCATAGGAAACCATACAACCTCAAAGAAAACCATACAATCTCCAACCTTCTCAAAAGTGATAACCCGCCTGTGTGACCTCATATCAACATCATCCTGTGACCTTTCCTCGAATACAACCACTATGAAATTAATTGATCCTTCCTAATCTACCCCGACCATAGGCTGCAAGAATCTATTTCATTTCCTCCAATGAACAACTAAAAGATCTATCAACACATCCAAACACAATATTGTATTGCATACCAAGATGATAATCAAGCATTAACATTCCCTTAGTAGCTCAAGCAAACCCTTCTCGTCAAATTCAAACATTCAAAATGCAAGAAGTCATCACCAAAATGAAATGCACAAACATAGTCAATTATACATAATGACCCAAATAGCATCAGAATTCCCGAAGTCTATGGCAACCCTACCATAAAACACATACTAATACTCTCTTACTCTAAATTCTAAATTATGAACCAGATAATCTTTCTCATGGGGCTGCGATTGCCGCAAGCATAAGCAATCACCCTACCATTCTGTACCAACACCGCACCAAGACCAACATGTGTAGCATCAATACACTGTATAAGGCCCTGAACCAATGGGCAACACCAACGCTAGGGCTGCAGTCGGGGGCCACCCCTCCGCCATGTGACAATAGTAGTCTATCCTTATAACGTAGGGAAAAAACATCTTGTACCATATTTGTATCATCATCACAACTCGCCGGTGCCCAACTAATATCGAGTACTCAATATCACATATGAATAACAGGAAAGGAACTAAAGATATAGGCTTCAAGATGAGATAGAGTTGCAAGACAAGGAACCAAGAAAGGAAAAGTTCTTAACGCCCTATAGTCTCTCGAAGATATGTATAGACATCTCTGTACCGACCGGCTAGACTCTGCTAGACCTTCTCATGACACTTGAAATAGTGCTCTATTACCAAGTTGTCACGATCCAAAATCCCACTGGAGCCGTGATGGCGCCTAGCTCTGCTTGCTAGGCAAGCCAACAACAAATTTGCAGAATTAAACTTCAACAACAATATGAAATAGTCTCAAATAGCGGAATAGCATCAATAGCTGAAGTCATAATAATAATACAACTTAGACCACTAAATCGGGTGTCACCGAGTGTATGAGCTCTATAGAGGACTAAATTCAAATTATGAACAAATACAATATTGTCGGAAAGGCTAAAAAATAATAACATAAGATAAAGGTGGGGACTTCAAGGCCTACGAACGGAATAGCAGTTCTACCTCCAAGCAAATCTGGATAAACAACTCATTAGAAACCACCACTCAGCAGTACCTGGATCTACACATAAAGTACAGAGTATAGTATGCATACAACTAATCCCATATACTAACTAAGTAGGATGCCTAACCTTAGAGAAAGCAGTGGCGAGGTTAGCAAAGTCCGATGCTCACTTTTAACAGCCAACAACAACTATAATAGCAAAATAATAGCATATAAGGAAAAGCAAGTCAAGTAAAAACAGGCTCAACTCTAACACAATAAGAAGAGAAATAGGCATACTTTTCAGGTATATCAGTCAGGGCATCAACTTTTTTCATAGAAATCACTTAGACATGGATTTATCAAGGTAAACTGTGATTCCAAGCTCTAAACATCAAGTAGATACATCAAATATCAATTAGCATGAGGAAAGTACAACTCTATACCTGCATGTTATTGATACATGCAAAAAATCAACAACATTATTGTTTAATCATCAAGTATATACAATCTCAGAGCGCTTATCCCTCATTCATGCTCTCAGTATTCTCACTTTGCTTGATACAATACCCTTAAATCATCACAAACAGACACTCAGCATTGTACGGGTGCCTAAGATAAGTCCCTCACTAAGCACATCTCATATGCATGAACTCACAGGGCCTAAGGTAACATGGATTATCACCTGACTTCGGAGGGGAGGATCCAAGCCCAAACGCTGATCGATCAAAAGTCAACGATCTATATCAATCAGCCCAATATGGGGCCTTCACACAAGCATCATCTCAATATCAATATCAATATGGCTCTATAGCTCAAGACCAGTCATCAATCCGCCCAATATGCATCAATAATCAATGTCACTCAACCCAATATGGGGGCCTTGATGAAAGATTCACCTTGATATCAATATTTACATGGCTCTATGGCCAAGATCAATCAACAATCCAACCAATATGGCTCTATGGTCCAAAATCAATCATCAATTTCCTCAAATCTCAATATACCAACATCTCACAGTATCATGAAAAAATATTGCACGGAATATACAAGTGAGATAACACATAAATAGTGCATAGGGGCAGAGATATAACACACATATGTAATTTCATGACTAAAAAGTATGACTACGACTAAGGCAAATAGCTCAACATAACAAGAGTAGCCCTATCATATCTCAAACAGATAAGAAAATAGCCTAGACATGATTTCTAACATGAATCTAGCTTATGTAGTCATACAAGTGGAGGAAACATGGTATCAAAGAGGCATGATAGCAAAACAATGCATATAATAGCCTAAGGTCTACCAAAATCATGAATAACTACAGTGCATGCATATACGCTCGTCACCTCGCATATGCGTCGCCCCCATCATATAACCGGATTCATAGACAATGAGGAAATATTCTCAAGCCAAGCCTAGGCAAGATACTTACCTCAAACAAGAGAGAATCAATACTCCAGGAATCCCTTGCCTTTAAATCGTCCCTCGAACGGATTAAATCTAGTCAATTATCATACCTCGGTGCTAGATAATACCAAAGGAAACAACAATGGTGCAAAAAGACGTGTTCTTCAATCAATTAAATAAAGTCAACCAAAAAGTCAATTTGGGCTCGCTTCTTGAAACACGATAAAACTCACAAATTCTGACAACCCATTCGAATACGAGTCTAGCCATAAAAGTTTTATCCAATTCCGACTCGGAATCGGGGTTCGAATACCATTTATTTACTTTGTAAATTTCATACAATAATCCCAATTTTTTTTAGATTCATCAATCAAATGTCAAAATTGAAGATAGTATCACAAATAGTAATCAAATAGGGATTAGGATTACTTACCCAATTCACGTGGGTAGAAATCGTCTAAAAAATCTCCTCAATTCGAGCTCTTAATCTCAAAAGGAATATAAGCCAAATCCTCGAATTATATCATTATGCCAGTGATTTCCGCATCTGGGGACAATCTAGTCACTTCTGCGACATATCTCTCGCATCTACGAGATTCTCCTAAGCCCGCCTACCCACGCTTTTGCTTATACCATCCGCTTTTGCGCTCACACACATGCACCTGCGCACTTGCAGATTCGCAAATATCTCGTATCTGCGAACTTCCAGTCCCCTAGCCTTTCCTCGCTGGTGCGACCTCAACTGCGCTGCTGCAACCTAGCAAGTGCGACACACTAGTACCAGACCTGCCAAACCAGTTTCAAATGGTCTGAAACCAATTCGAAGAACATTTGAGCCCTTCAGGTCCGATTCCAAACATTCACACAAGTATAAAAACCTCATACAAACTCTCTCGTAAGCTCAAAACGACAAAATAACATCAACAATCACGAATCAAGCATCAAAACTCAAGTTACACATTTCTTAAGTTCAAGAACTTCAAAACTTCTAAGCGAGCTTCTGATTCATGCCTATCTAACTCGATCACAACCAAACTTTACACACAATTTTCGTAAAACAAAATTGAACCTATTCCATATTCCGAAACAACAATCCAAGTTTGATATCATCAAAGTCAACTCCCGGTCAAACTTGTGAACTCTCTAAACCTTCACATTGCCAACTTTCGGCAATTAGAGCCAAAATATATAGGAACCTCCAAATCCAAATTCGGACATACGCCTAAATCCAAAATCAAAATACAAACCTATTGAAACCATAAGTCCTGACTCTGAGGTCGTTTACTCAAAAGTCAAACCTTGGTCAACTCTTCCAACTTACGGCTTACAAATTGAGAATAACTTTATCAAATCAATCTCGAACCTTGCGAACATCAAAATCAATCATATACGTAAGTCATAATATATCATATAAAGTTACTCAAGGTCTCAAACCGTCCAAAATCTCCAAGCGACCGGTCGGGTCATTACAATAATACTCTTAACATGAAGTGATATTGTCCGCTTTAGGCCAAGTCTGTACGATTTTTCTCAATATTTCTCACACCATTAAGATATCCCAATACCCTCTAGGTAAGTTCCTAATCTTTTCAGCTGCTAACATGGGACATTGTTAGCACATCTAACAAGCATTCCCTCGAACTAAGTTCCACGTGGCGTAGTACCACGGTCCCCAATTTTTTTCCTCGAACTAATTTTCACGTGGTCTGTTTCTCGGGTCAATTTCTGAGATTCACTGTGTGCTACCCAATATAGTCAGAGTAATTATGGCAATCGAAGCCCTTTGCTAGCTTCTTATGTGCGTCTCTAAGCTCCTAAGGGAAATTAAACCTAGCCCCATGCTAGGTATCACTTTACCATTGTCATACTCGTCCTGTCGAACCTGGTCTCTGATACCAGGTGTTGGGCTAAAAAGGCCTAATGATACTCTTAACATGCTGTGATATTGTATACTTCGGGCCAAGACCACACGATTTTCCGTGAAAGACTTCACACTGTTAAGAGATCCCTACACTTTATACTAAGATTTCTAATCTTTTCAGCTACCAACGTGGAACTTTGTTATCGCGTCCAACTATTTTCATATTCCTCTCAAAACCAAACAAGAACGCACAATCTCTTTTAATTTCTCAGCTTCTCATTCATTATTTTCTTTCAGTTCGCTTTCATAATATGTGTGGGGACTTTATATTAATATTAAACACGAATTTATCTCAGCTTTGAGATTGTTAATCTAAAATCTCTTGGTCCCCAACACGTTCATCTTAAAATGTTAATTGTTAAGCCTAGACTTCTTTGGTCCCTTGCAACAGATGAGAAGCACATATTTTTTGAAAACTTTGATAACTAATTCAAAATAATATTCACGAACTCATCATAGAAGGACCGACAACCTAATATAGAAAAAGGCTTCGCAGTGGAAGAAGTCCATGTTCAAAGTAAGAAGAAGTAAAGCATTACTCAACTAAAGGAATGGATCATGTAGGAACTAAACTAACTGTGATAGTCTTATATGTTTATGAGACCGTCTTCAGAACTCATAATCTCTACATTTTTTAATCGGCCATTTTCATCTCTAGGCGTATAACCGGGGGCAAAATATGTGCCAATGCTACAATTTCAACATCTAAACTAATAAAAGGCACGGGTAAACAGATCCAGTAGTATAGTTATGGATTCATTTGAACTTATAAGCTTTAGCCTATACCTGAATTTATCTACGTAATGTTCAATGAAATTGTTGAAATTATTGAACTATGAACCCATAATTTAAATAAGGTAATAGATTTGGCAGTTAAAACTCGATTTCTAAACCCATAATTAAAATCTTGGATAAAAGTTTCCGACGACATAAAACGTGTGGATTTGACCAGCTTTCTGCTTGCCATTCTAAAAGTAGATAGCCTCTGTTCTTCAAAATTCAATTCATACCACATTTAGATAAAAAACTGAAAAATGAGATCCCCTTATTTGTTAAATATTTTGTGTTCTAGCAAATAAATAGGACAAATGTCACGCTATCACCAGATCATTGTGCTATGATTGTACTTGTATATTCTTTTTCCAAATGATTGTACTTGTATTTTTAACTTATCACTTTGTAATGTATGAGTTCAATTTACTACTTACAAATTCTGTTAAATACCCGTGTATATTAATGCTACTACAAACAGCTGTTGAATTTGACTACTCAATTTACCTACGGGAGCTGGTTAAAATATGAATTTCATTTGTTTAGTACTGTACTAATAGTACAGCTATATTAAAATTAATGAATAAAATAAAAATATGATCATTAAAGCCCGGCACATCAAGAAGTTACAATACAATTTGCAAGATAAAATTTCTTTTATTGATTAAATTCTTCTCCGTTCTGAATGAGAAAGTTACCTTTTGCAATTATAAATTAGAGCCTCTTTAGATTCACTCCTAACCAATTAGTTTCTCAATTTTCAGTTATGTATCAAATCTTTTAATTTCACCATGAAAAAGAAAACAGAAAGTTGCACATGTACATCGTTTTTTATCTTACTTGCTTAATTTCCTGCCTTTCCGCTCATCTGACGGGAACAGGGTATTTTTACTATTAGGTGGAATTTGAAGAAAAAAAGTACCATTTCTCTCCCAGTTTTCAGAATGTATCAACATGCCACATAAAACACTTCAAATAATCAAATTCATCCCTATAAATTTGAGTTAATTCCCTAGATGATCACCCAAATTTTGGGAATTATCTATAAAAATCATCTTTGTTTCTTTTAGGAAAATAAAATCACTTAATTATCACTATTTTCCTCAAAATATGCTAAAACACCTCAAGAGCCTCTTTCTCTCCTACTTGGCATGCCATTTCATTACATTGTTTTTTAATAATGAACCTATCTAGCTCATTGAACACATTTAATCAAGCTCATGTCTTATGTCCGATCAAACATGACCCGGTTAAAAAGTGGCAAAGAAATGAACTAGCATGTAATCTAAATCAATTTGAATTAAAAGATGATGTTTTTAAATTTTAGGTAAAGTTTTAAAATTAAAATCAAAATATAAAAAAAAATTGAATTTGAGTTACATTAGGGCTTTATTTTAATATATTGCTAGATATTAATATGACAAGTTGGAATATCTATATCTTAATATGAAATATACTAGCAATATATTATATTTCATATAAGACTAATAATATAATTTCAAAAATAAATATAAGAGTAATAGTATAATATTTTAAAATAAATATTATACTAAAGGCAATTCTATATATTGAGCATGAGAAAAAAAATTATCTCGATGGTAATACCAAAAGATTACACATTGCGTATTTAAGGATATATAACTAAAAATACAAATGAATAATTTATACTAACTTTATTTTGAAGGGTAAAAGTTGAGCCAAATTTTTTTTGAATCGCCATCGCGATGTTGGGGACCGCGAACACGAAGAGGGACCCTTAGCAGTGCATTAAACATCAAATTTCAGGATTTTGAGTTTATTTTAACATATTTGGAGATATGAAGCTCGGATTGAGGCGATGCTTGAGGCAATTTTCACCACATGGATTGGGGTAAGTGTTCTCTACTCGGTTTTGATTATATTTTATAAATCTATCCTCATTTTTGGTATTTGGTTGATGATTTCAAAAGAGAAATGGGGGGTGGGGGGTGGGGGGGGGAGGTATCTACAATTTCATATAATGAATTTTTGAGTTTTGAATATCGATTCGGATTCGGATTAGAGTAAAACTAGTGTGGTTGGACTCGTAATTGAATGAGTTATTGGATTTTGTAAGTTTTGTCAGGTTCTGAGGTGCGAGTCAGGGTTTGACTTTTTGGATGACTTTGGGACTTTTGATTAAAGATTCCACCTTTATTTATTGGGTTTGTTTCCTTTGGCCTTATTTGATGTTCTTGAGTTGCTTTTGACTTGTTTTGAGTCGTTCGGAGGTCGGTACGCGCGTGGTGGATTTTCTAGAGTATTGTTCGGCTTGCTCGTTATTGGATTTGGCTCGTTCGAGATAAGTAACACTTCTAAACTTAGTGTTGAACGTATAAACCCCTGGATATATGTGTTATGTGTTTGGTATTGAGGTGACGCACATGCTAAGTGACGGGCGTGTGGGCGTGCACCGTGTGAATTATGACTCGATTGATTCTGTGGTACTCTGTAGTGACCTAATTTTGTTTCTATCCATGAAATTCCTATGTGCTAGAGTAATTGAGTTGTGATCCATGTTAGAAACCATGTTTAGGCTATATGCTTACTTGTTGAGACCCACTGAGGTCATTTCTATTGTTGTATTATTTGCTTAAATTGCACTTACATACTCACTCATACTCATTCATTTGCATATCGTATCGCAGTCTCTGTTATCTTTTGTCTCATATTATGGTATCATTGTTTGGGCTGACTGGCATGAGATTTGTAAGGCTGGGAGATTGGAGAGGATGATGGTTGAGTGAGACCGAGGGCCTTATTGTGAGTGATATTAATAGGATCAGGTTTTACGCCGCAGAAGGCTTTATCGAGTCATGATGGGATCGGGTTGCACACCACAATATGTCATGATTTGCTTATATTAGCACTTGGGCAGGATTTGCCCCTCCGAAGTTTGTTATATCAGCAGTGAGCACAGGTACTTACTGAGTGCGAGTGCTGAGTGCGACTGCCGAGTGATTGAGAGTGCTGGGTGATTAAGAGTGTGGAGCAATTGGGAGGTGGTGAGTGATTGAGCGTGCTGAGTGAGGTTGAATACTCCGAGAGCATGAGCACATGAGCTTATCACTATGGTGCATTACATTTGACATGCATACGCTGCATGTAGGCATAAAGATGTATTTTCTCATGCTGTACATGTATTGTGACATTCATGACTTCACATGCACATTGACTTGCAGGCATAGAGATGTACTTTCCTCATGCAATCTGATCATGAAACATCTTATCTGTTGTTGAAAGTTTTGGGGAAAAAATCACAGTATTCTGACATACTCATATTTTAGTGATTTCGGTAAAAGATCTGGGTTTTACTGTTATACCTGAAAAGCATGCCTATTTTTCGTAACTATGAAGGAGCTGAGCATCATATATTTTAGTATTATTTGTACTGTTTTCATTACATTGCTACGAGTTATTTTTTTTGCTATTGGTGTTGGACTCTGACCGTTGTCCAAGCTCGTCACTACTTTCAACCTAAGATTAGGTTTGTTACTTATTGAGTATATAGGGTCATTTGTACTCATACTACACTTTTGCACCTTGCCTGCAAACTTTGAAGCTGATATTGCTGTGTATGGCAGGAGCTGGTATTGAAGATGTACCTACATTCCGATCATAGCTGCCTCTTGTTCTTGGTAGCTTTAGAATTATTAATCTGTTCATATATATTTCAAATAGATGATGTATTTATTTCATACCATCTTTGTAAACTCTAAATCTTAGAAGCTCATGATTTGTACTACCAATCCTTGGTAATTTTGTATAAAAGTTTAGCTATTTGATCATTTATTTCCTCTGTAAATATCGTTTGAGTTGAATTGTTTCTAATTTGCTTACCTATCGGGTTGGGTTAGATTCCATCACGACTAGTTGGATTTTGGGTCGTGACAAGTTGGTATCAAAACTCTAGGTTCATAGGTTCTACGAGTCATGAGCAAGTGTCTAGTAGAGTGTTGTGGATCGATATGATGACGCCCATACCTATCTTCGAGAAGCTACAGGGCATTTAGGATAAAATTTCCATCGTTCTTTCCTTATCGTGCGATATTGATTCATCTTTAAGCATATCGCTTTGAATTTCTTCTACTCACTCGTATGCGTACGTGAGAGCTCAGTATTATCTGTGCATCGATGGCTTGTGATTCCATGGATGAGGTGCGAGATGTGTTTTCTATGTGCTGATGATGGGCTAACCTGGAGGACTTGAGGTCGGGTTTTGACTGTAGCTCCCGGTGATTTCGGTTGTATAAGCATGTGCTTTTGGACTTATATATCCGGTAGTGTCCCTATGAGTGGAATTTGTGTCTCGATGAGTGATTAGATGGCTATATGATGAGTATGATATGACTGCGGGATGTGTTCATATGGTTTGAATATGACGAGAAGAGTTTGCTTGAGATGTAAAAAGGACTATTGGGTGCTTGATTTCTGTCTTGATGTGACATATAGTATCAAGTTATGAGTGTGTTGAATGACCTTTCATGTTGTTTAATTGTGGAACAAATTAGGTTATCATGTTTATTGATGAGTTTAGACTCACGAATATTAAGTGATTGCGTAGTAATTGTGGTTGTGAAAGGGTATAGAAAGATGCCAATTTGAGGCTAGGCAGGTGGGTTATCTCCTACGGGGTGGTCTACGGAGGTGTGATCCTTATGATGTTGTGTGGAGGCTTTCTTTTCTACCAGTGGGTTATAGGTGTTGCGATTTGAGTTTAGATTGGTGGAGAAAGTCAACTTGACTGTCACGAGGATGAATGCGAGCTTAGTAGATAATTTGAGATATTATATGGTTTGTGTTACATGAGCTTAGGAAGGATTTAGTTAAATCTCACTGTTTTATCATGGCAGTAATAGAGTTTGGGCATTGTGAGTTATCGAGTGTTTTGATCTATGGCTATGAGCCAAGTGGGGAAGTCTACTATCGACGATTTGATTGCATGGTTACGTTTTGTATTGGTTTCGGTCTGCGGCATACTTGTGGATCAGTTATGATTTGTAGAGGCTAGTTTTGAGGATGACTTAATCAAGGAAAGTTTTGGATGCATTGTGTATTACACTTTGTGGGTATATGGGAATCATGGAATGATTGAGTTGTTATTCGTGAAGGATGTAGTGCGCATGGAGTGGGAATTTGCTTGGTTGCATTAAGGCGGGGTTACTTCTTTGGGTGTTGTCTTACTAATGGAGAACATGTCATTCGGCCTGTTTGGGCAGTGCAAGTAATATTTGAGCAGAGTGGATGACTCTCGAGAAGGTTCTAATAGATTCAAGATTTATATGTAGCAATTGAGAATTTTTCGGATCTGTATATGGCTAGAATATGAGATTTACATTGGATGGTGTCGAGACTCACGGTATTTCTATATCATTATGGTTTTTACATTTTAGTATTAGGAAGGTGAAGGAAATAACTTTAGATTCACAAAAGGCCTCTTCAGAGGGGTGTCTTGGGTGTGGTACTTTTGGGGTGCTTAAGAGGGAATACAATGGCTTATGGGCCTTAGGGCAGTGTGGTTTTATGCTAAGATCTCTTGCGGTGAGCTTTGGGTAAGGATCATGGTGTCCTGGCAAAGAGAAGTGTCACCTTGAGGGTAATTTGGAAGGAACTCGGAGAAATAGTACAGCTTGGTAGTAGATTGGATCAGCACGATAATGGATATGATCGGTTCTTTGGGTACTTATGATGTGGTGAGTCTCTACAGGTGTTTTTTGGCAATACGCTTGGGTTTGGCGACTTGAGTGGCTTGGTTGTGTTAGAGAGATTCAATTCTGATGGCTTGGTTATGTGCAAATGGATTTCAAAGAGTTCTCGGTGGTTTCTACCATGGTTTGAGATGGATATTTTCTACCGACGTGAGGAGCATGTTGTGATTTTCTCCTAGATGAGATCAAATGGAAGGTTTCTGACTTATCGCGTATATATTCTGTTGGTGACTCAGAGTCGATTAAGAGATTTTGTGATTTTCATATGATGGCATGATAAATGCGGTGTGTTGTGTGGGATTGATATTTACATGTGCAAGGTCACAGTTCAGTTTTGAAGGGAAGGTCATGGATTCTTAGAAAACATGGACGGTTTTAGATAACTAGATAAATGTTATTACTACTTGGTATCGCATGAGAATGGTGCACATTTCAGAAGGCACACTGTGTTTTGACTTACGGATGCTTTATTGGTATTGCGGTACTCGCCTGGTTGATCGATTGCTAATGTTCAAATTTTGCTATGTTGCATGGAATAATTATAGAAGTATTTCTCATGGGGATGATTATGTATAATATATGTGTCAGTCATTCGAGTGGCAGAGTTGGGATTGGCTATGGTGATTCATGTGTTCTATTGATTTGGAGACTGGGAGATCTCAGAAGCAGATTGTTTCGGGGTTGCAAACTATGAATATATGGCCAAAGTCAGCTAGATGATAGTACGTGCTATAGGTAGGTCATTGTGAACTTTTGGAAGGTCATTTATCCATTTGGGGATGACCAGATTTGATTTGGGGGCCCATTGGTAGGCCCGAAGAGGATGTGTATTCTACACCGAGCCGGATTTATTGACTCAACACCATTATTGCTGAAAGGTGTGTCATTCAGTTGGAGTTGAGCTTGTTCGTGTCCTGATATATTCTATGTGTTACTCTTCTATGTTAGGAGGGGTTGTGATTTGTTGGTTATATGCACACACGATGTGGTTCTGTTCGAGCCTTGTAGCGAAATTTGAGCGAGATGATTATTAGGGTGTTGAATGGTTGATTGTGCCTTGGTTATGTTCTCTATGGGCTATGGTATATTGTGTTATTCGCTTCTCCATGGATATGGTCATGCACTTCGTGTATTTGATGTCGAATTGCGTGTAGTTGTTGATTTTGGGCATGGTGGTTTGAGGTATTTCATCTGGACCGGTGTTTGGATGGGTTATGCATTGCAGCAGGGCTATATTTGGATATGATCCTTTGTGTTAGATTCGTGTGTCTTGGTTCTACTACGTATGTTGGGTTCGTAGCATTGCGATTGTGGTGGTGCTTGTTGCGCTAGCGATATGGTTCTCTCATTTGAGTTATTTTCCATTTTTGGATGCATTTGAATTATTGCGTATTGGTGCACGGATTGCACAGTTTGTGGCTAAAGGTTGTATTGGTATGGCATGTCAGTAGAGTGGTTGTATTTGATGAGATAAGATCGTTGGACCTAGAATGGGTGCTATCAGATTTGATTGTAGTATATTTGGAAGGATAATATCACTGATCGGTTTAGAAATTGGCTATAGTTCTTGTCGAAGGAGGGAGAGCTCCATGACTTGTTGATCTGATGAGTGGTTATGAGTTTTTGCGTGTTTCTTTCATCATCGGCAATGTACGAAGGTTTTGAATGAGGTTTTATTTGATATGAGGTTTACCACCGGTATCGAGTTTATTTTTAAGCAACTACGGTGATTAGAAATTATTGCTACGAGTATGCGAGTTATGTGGTATATCTTGTGATTTCATCTTGCATTATGGTTATGGCTTGATATAGCCTTTTCAGACTTACACAGGGTCTAGACGCGAGATTCAAGTCTGATAATGGATTCAGGATGTTGGAAATTCGGTTCTAAGGCTTATAGACGAAGATTGAAGTAATGATCTTCAGTTATGCTGTGTTGTCAGGCTTACATGGATTGGGGTGATATGGAATCACCCTCGGTATGTGCAAGGTGAGTTACAGGGATTTTGATGGTTTTAGAACAACTCTTGGCACGTTCGAGGAGGAACATATGTTTAAGTGGGGGAGAATATAATGACCCGACCGGTCATTTTGAGCATTTGCACTTCGCTCGGTGGTTTGAGGGAATGAGTAGCTTCGTATGATGTATTATGACTTGCGTATCGTTGGTTTCGATTTTTAGGTGATTCAGAATTAGTTTGGAATAATGAATTTCATTGTTGAAGCTTTAAGGTGGAAGAGTTGACCAAGTTTGACTTTTGTGTATTTGACCCCACAACGGAGTTTTGATGGTTTCGTTAGGTTCGGATGGTGATTTTAGACTTGGGCGTATGCCCGAATTTGCATTTGAGTGTTTCTAGAAGGTTTCGGCAATATTTGGGAAAATCTAAAAGATTTGAAGGATTGGAATGTTCATAAGTTTGACCGAGAGTTGACTTTGATGATATCGGCTTCGAATTGTTGTTCCGGGAGTTGGAATAGGTTTGTTATATCATTTGGAGCTTGTATACAAAATTTGGATTCATTCCGTATTGGTTAGGCTTGAATTGGACGCTTGGTTCGAAATTAGAAGTTTATGAACTTAGGAGATTGATCTTGATCGACGATACATTGTTTTGATGTTAATATGTGTGATTTGAGGCCTAGAGTAGGTTCGTAATATGTTTTGAGACTTGTTGGGTTGTTCAGACGGGGTCACGAGGGGCTCGGGTGAGTTTCGAACCATTTCTAGGCTATTTTTTGTTGCTGATTAATGGCTACATTAGTGTTCATCGCGATTGCGGTCTTTGGTTCGCGTTCGCGAAGTACAAAATGGGAAAAACGGGCATGTGAATCTTGTTTGCGAAGAGAGATTTGCGTTTGCGAAGAAGAAATCATGTTGTCACTGAGCTAACTTTGGAAGCTTATATCTTGCAATCTATAAGGAATTTGGAGATGATCCAAAAGAATGTTGTCGCCCCTGGTGCCTAGTTTTCAGAAATCAAACTATTTGTGATTTGGAGTTTTGTACAAAGAATTATGGCTATTATATTAGAGACTGTCTGGAAGAATTGGCAAGCTTGTTGGAGTTTGTTCATCGCGATCGCGGTGGAATTTTTGTGATCGCGAAGGGTAAAAATTGAGTTGAATTTGTTTTTGAATCGCCATCGTGATATTGGGGACCGCGATCGCAAAGAGGGACCCTTGAAGTGCATTCAAATATCAAATTTCGGGATTTTTAGTTCATTTTAGCATATGTGGAGCTATGGAGCTCGGACTGAGGTAATTGTTTAGGCGATTTGCACCATATGGATTGGGATAAGTGTTCTCTACTCAGTTTTGATTATTTTTCATGAATCTATCCTCGTTTTTGGTATTTGGTTGATGATTTCAAAAGAGAAATTGGGCCTTTTTATCTAATATTTCATAGAGTGAATTTTTGAGTATTGAATATCTATACGGAGTTGGATTTGAGTGAAACTAGTATGGTTGAACTCGTAATTGAATGGGTTGTCGAATTTTATGAGTTTTGTCGGGTTCCGAGGTCTGGGTATGGGTTTAACTTTTTAGTTGACTTTAGGGCTTTTGATTAAAGATTCCACCTTTATCTATTAGGTTTATTTTCTTTGGAATTATTTGATGTTCTTGAGTTGCTTTTGGCTAGTATTAAGCCATTCAGAGATCGATATGCGCGTGATGGCATTTGTTGAGTATTGTTCGGCTTGTTCGGTATTGGATTTGGCTCGTTCGAGATAAGTAACACTTCTAAACTTGGTGTTAAGGGTATGAAACCCTGAATATACGTGTTATGTTTTCGGTGTTGAGGTAACGCACATGCTAAGTGACATGCGTGTGGGCGTGCACAATGTAAATTATGACTCGGTTGATTTTTTGGTACTGTGTAGTCACCTAATCTTGTTTCTATCCATGAAATTCCCCTCTGGTGAGTGATTGAGCATGCTGAGTGAGGTTGAATACTCCGAGAGCATGAGCACATGAGTTTATCAATGCAGTGCTTTACATTTGACATGCATACGTGGCATGTAGGCATAGAGATGCATTTTCTCATGCTGTACGGTATTGTGACATTCATGACTTCACATGCAGATTGACTTGCAGGCATATATATGTACTTTTCTCATGCTATTGATCATGAAACATCTTATCTGTTGTTGAAAGATTTTGAAAAAAAATCACAGTTTTCTGACATACTCATATTTTGGTCGGTGAAAGATTTGGATTTACTGTTATACTTGAGAAGCATGCCTATTTTTCGTAACTGTGAACGAGCTAAGCATCATATCTTTGAGTATTATTTGTGCTGTTTTCATTATATTGCTACGAGTTATTTTTGGCTACTGGTGTTGGACTTTGATCGTAGTCCAAGCTCGTCATTGCTTTTAACCTAAGATTAGGTTTGTTACTTATTGGGTATATGGGGTGAGGTTGGTTATACTCATACTACACTTCTGCACCTTGCTTGTAGACTTTGAAGCTGATGTTGATGTGTATAGCTGGAGTTGGCAGTGAAGATGTACCTGCTTTCCAGTCATAGCTGCCTCTTGTTCTTGATAGCTTTAGAATTATTAATTTGTTGATATATATTTCAAACAGATGATGTATTTATTTCATATCAGCTTTGTAATCTCTACATCTTAGAATCTCATGATTTGTACTACTAATTCTTGGGATATTTATAAAAAAGTTCAGCTATTTCATCATTTATTTTCTCTTTAAATCTCGTTTGAGTAGGATTGTTTCTAATTGGCTTACCTATCGGGTTGGGTTAGGAGCCAACATGAATAGTTGGATTTTGAGTCGCGGCATTTAATGACATGGCATGCCAACTAGGAGAGAAGGAGGCTTTTGAGGTGTTTAGTATTTTTTGTGAAAACTAATGATAGTTGAGTGATTTTATTGTCTTAAAAGAAACAAAAGTGATTTTTATTGGCAATTCTCAAAACTTGAGTGATCATTCAAGGAATTAACTCTATAAAATTAAATTTTTTTATATAAACTACTTTAAACAATAAATTTTTCAGGTTTTACAAAGTCGTTAAAAGTCAATCAAAACCTCATCAAATTGCCCTATGATGAATTGATTATGAATACTTATATACTCCATATTAAGTTAATCTATTTCAATGTCTTTTATCCGACATAAGTTAAAAACTGTTATGCATTTGACTGTTATAAATCTGTATTGCTGTAATAAACAATTAAATCATTAAACTTTCTGAAATATATAAATAAAATAGAAAGTTAGTAACACTTGTTTAAAGAAATAAATTCTGGAAAAATAGTATAGGAATAAATCGAGTCCACTGAATACACAGTGTGTCCTTAAGAAAATTATTCCCCTCAAGTATCCGAGGTGCTGGAATATATCCTCCCAGGATAGAACGATTTAACTCACCGGAGTGTTGGTACCAAAACACCGATGAACAGCGAGCCACTCGAAGGCTGTAAAACACACTAGAATTTTTGTGCAGAAGAAGAAGAAGAAGATCAGAAAATTTCATAAGGAAAGATTCTGGGATTCAAAGTATATTTATAGAGTTGCTGGCATTATTTCTGAATTAAATAATTGAAAGAAATTTTGTCCAAAAAGATTAATTAATCAATCGATCTTTGACCAAATCCAAATCCGAATCCGAATCTGAATCGGAATCCGAAGCCGAAGCCGAAGCCGAACCGAGCGAGCGACGACGACGACAGCGCGAGGCTTGCCTTCTTCTTAACTCTTTAAGAGCTAGAAGAAGAGCAATTATATATATACCCATCAAAAGCCTTTTCTTCCTCCAATATGGAACAATGTCCCATTGCCAAGAAGGAAAACTCAAATATTTTATTTTTCCTCCATTTCTCATTCACCCTCTTTAAGCTACACAAGCTTAAAATCCCAACAATCCCCCACATAAATGGGGAATGGCTATAAAATAAAGAAATGCACGGACGCGTGTGTGTTTTACATGCAAGAATTAATTGCATCTGGATAAGTAGGTTTTCCTTTGAACTATCTGGTCATATCCTGCCAGACTAAGCAAATCATTAAAAAAAGCTTTAAGCTTTGTTGACTCATCAAAAAACCTTAATGCTTAACCTCGATTTCTGAACATTGTCTTCATCACGAGAATGGGTTGAGTTATTTGACATCGCTGAACCGTCATTCATAACTTTGTTTGATCTCTTTGAACCTAGCTCGTGGGATCTCCAGTCTGCTAGGTAGAGTTACCGCCATGATGACTTTTCCTAGACCTTAACCCCATTCCCTTTGATGATCTTTCAACTGCCTCTCTAGATAGGCCTTTTGTAAGTGGATCCGACACGTTATCTCTTGACTTTAAGTAGTCAATTGTGATAACACCACTAGAGAGTAGTTGTCTAATGGTATCGTGTCTCCGTCGTATATGACGAGATTTTCCATTATACATAACGCTCCCTGCACTGCCTATTGCCGCTTGACTATCACAATTTATACAAATAGGTGCCAAAGGTTTGGGCCAAGATGGAATATCTTCCAAGAAGTTCCGGAGCCATTCAGCTTCTTCACCGGCCTTATCTAAAGCTATGAATTCAGATTTCATTGTAGAACGGGCGATGCACGTTTGTTTGGATGATTTCCAAGACACTGCTCCACCCCTAATTGTGAAAATATATCCACTCGTGGATTTAACTTCAGATGATCTAGTGATCCAATTTGCATCACTATATCCCTCGATCACGGAGGGATATTTGTTATAATGCAAAGCGTAATTTTGGGTATGTTTGAGATACCCCAAAACTTGTTTCATTGCCATCCAATGTATGTGATTGGGATTACTTATAAACCGACTCAGTTTACTAATAGCACATGCTATATCTGGTCATGTACAATTCATGATATACATCAAACTTCCCAATACTCTTGCATAATCCAGTTGTGAGTCACTTTCACCTTCATTCTTTTGAAGTGCATAACTCACATCAATTGGAGTCTTAGCAATTTTGAAATCCAAATACTTGAACTTGTCAAGTACCTTTTCAATGTAGTGAGACTGTGATAATGCTAGACCTTGTGGAGTCTTGTGAATTCTGATTCCTAAGATCACATCAGTAACTCCTAAGTCTTTCATATCGAATTTCCTAGCCAGCATGCGCTTAGTAGCATTTATATCTGCCATGTTTTGGCTCATTATCAACATGTCATCAACATATAAACAAACAATGACTTCATGACCTGGAGTGTTTTTAATGTAAACACATTTGTCACACTCGTTGATTTTAAACCCACTTGCCAACATAGTTTGGTCAAATTTGGCATGCCATTGTTTGGGTGCTTGTTTAAGTCCATAAAGCGACTTAACAAGTTTGCACACGTTCTTTTCTTTACCAGTTACCACAAAACCCTCAGGTTGTTCCATGTAAATCTCTTCCTCTAATTCTCCATTTAAGAAAGCTGTTTTAACATCCATTTGATGGATTTCAAGACCATACACGGCCGCTAGTGCCACTAACACCCTAATAGATGTTATCCTCGTTACTGGCGAGTAAGTGTCAAAGTAATCAAGGCCTTCCTTTTGTCTATAACCTTTGACAACAAGTCTTGCCTTATATTTGTCAATAGTGCCATCAGCTTTCACTTTCCGTTTAAAGATCCATTTCGAACCTAAAGGCTTATTTCCTGGAGGAAGATCTACCAATTCCCATGTATGGTTATCCAAAATTGATTGAATCTCACTATTGACTGCCTCTTTCCAAAACGCTGAATCAGAAGATGACATAGCTGCTTTAAAAGTTTGAGGCTCATTTTCAAGCAAGAATGTCACAAAATCTGGTCCAAAGGAAGTAGATGTTCTTTGACGTTTGCTACGCCTTGGATCTTCTATACTTGGAGTATTTTCCTTTGGTTCTTCCCGAGGTCGTTTAGGTCTTTCACTTAACGACTCACATTCAGTTTTATACGGATAGATGCTTTCAAAGAATTCAGCATTATCTGATTCCATTACCGTATTGGCATGAATTTCGGGATTATCAGATTTATGAACCAAAAACCGACATGCTTTACTGTTTGTAGCATATCCAATGAAAACGCAATCAACAGTTTTTGGTCCGATTTTAACCCTTTTAGGTAAAGGAACTTGTACCTTTGCTAGACACCCCCACACTTTGAAATATTTTAAGTTGGGTTATCTTCCTTTCCATTTTTCATATGGAATAGATTACGTTTTGCTGTGGGGTACTCTGTTGAGTATTCGGTTAGCTGTAAGGATAGCTTCGCCCCACAAACTCTGCGGTAATACAAAACTTATTAATAAAGAATTCATCATTTCCTTTAATGTCCGATTTTTCCTTTTCGCAATTCCATTGGATTGAGGTACGTAAGGTGCAGTAGTTTGATGGATAATACCATATTCCGAACATATTTCTGCAAACGGAAATTCATATTCTCCACCCCTATCACTTCTATCATTTTGATCTTTTTATTCAATTAATTTTCCACTTCATTCTTGTATTTCTTAACTGCTTCAATTGCTTCATCCTTACTATTAAGCAAACAAACATAACAATATCGAGTGCAATCGTCAATAAAAGTAATAAAATACTTTTTTCCACCTCGAGATGGTGTCGACTTCATATCACAAATGTCAGTATGAATTAAGTCTAAAGGATTTGAATTCCTTTCAATAAACTTATAAGGATGTTTTATAAACTTAGACTCAACACATATTTGACATTTTGATTTATTACACTCGAATTTAGGTAATACTTCTAAATTAATTAACTTTCGCAAGGTTTTGTAATTGACATGTCCTAAATGAATATGCCATAAATCATTTGACTCCAATAAATAAGAAGAAGCTGAAATTTTATTCATACTGTCAACAACCATTATATTTAGTTTGAAGAGGCCCTCTGTGAGATAGCCCTTTCCAACATACATTTCATTCTTGCTTACAACAACTTTATCAGAAACAAATACACATTTGAATCCATTCTTAACAAGCAAAGAAGTAGTAACTAAATTCTTCCTAATAGTAGGAACATGAAGAACGTTGTTGAGCGTTAACACCTTGCGGGAAGTCATCTTCAGGAATATCTTCCCATAACCTTCAATCTTGGATGTTGCAGTATTTCCCATGGAAAGCTCTTCTTCGGGACCAGCAGTAGAGTAAGTCGCAAATGCTTCCTTGACAGCACAAACATGTCGAGTGGATCCAGAGTCAATCCACCACTCCTTCGGATTTCCAACTAGGTAGCATTCCGAAAGCATTGCACACAGATCATCAATGTCATCATTCTTCTCCACTATGTTGGCCTTTCCCTTCTTCTTATACTTTTTCGGGAGACGACAATCAGGGGCTTTGTGACCGATTTTTCAACAATTGTAGCAGCTGCCCTTGCATTTCTTTTTGTTCTGCTCCTTAGTCTGTCCAGAAGACCTCTTTCTCTTCTTACTTTTTAGAGTAGTCTCCTCAACGATATTAGCTCCCATGATCATTGAATTTCCATGAGACTTCTTCTTGGCTGTTTTGTTGTCTTCCTCAATCTAGAGATGAATCACAAGATCTTCCAACTTCATTTCTTTGCGCTTGTGCTTAAGATAGTTCTTGAAATCTCTCCACGAAGGAGGCGATTTTTTAATCATTGCAGCCACTTGAAATGCTTCATTCACGACCATACCTTCAGTAATAGGGTCATGAAAAATAAGTTGAAGCTCCTGAACTTGGGTTCCAAGAGTTTTTCTGTCTATCATTTTATAGTCTAGAAACTTGGCAACCACGAACTTCTTAAAGCATGCATCTTCAGTCTTGTACTTAGTGCGTCCCATAATTCTTTCGAAGTATTCATCGCACTGTACACATTGTACAAGTCATCCTCTAAAGCGCTTAAGATATAGCCTTTGCAAAGAAAATCTGCCTGCTTCCACGCCTCAACAATCATGAATTTTTCGTTGTCCGGCATATCCGCAACAGGCACTGGAGGTTCTTCACTAGTGAATTTCTGCATACCAAGTGTGGTAAGCCAGAAGAACACCCTTTGCTGCCATCCTTTGAAGTTGGCTCAGAATAATTTCTCCGGTTTCTCTGCCGGTGGAACAGCAGTCCAGCTTGACGAGGCTATCGTCGTTGTCGCAACAGTCGCAGAAGAATTTCCGTTATCAATTGCCATTTCTCATTGTAAACAACAGAAGAGTTCAATTAATGGCAAAATCAGAACAGTAAACAATACTGTTATTAACAAAAAACAGTATGTATAATAAATAAAACCGAAGTTTTTATATATTGTTTCAAAGAAAAACGATGAAATTTTTATGTTCTTCAAATCGTTTTATGAATTTCAATACTCTGATGAAGTTTTTTATATCTTCAAATCAGAATAGTAAAATTCAGAAGGAGTAGAAAATCACACAGGTTTTAATCTCCACAAATAAAATACAGAATATAATAAACTAATTTTCTTAAGATTGTTATAAATATGTATTGCTGTAATAAACAATTAAATCATTAAACTTTTTAAAATATATAAACAAAACAGAAAGCTAGTAACACTTGTTTAAAGAAAGAAATTCTGGAAAAACAGTGTAGGAATAAATCGAGCTCACTGAATACACAGTGTGTCCTTAAGAAAATTATTCCCCTCAAGTACCCGAGTTGCTGGAATATATCCTCCCATGATAGAACGATTTAACTCCCAACATTGGCTTCACTTACAAAACTTCTTTTTTTATGTAATTAAAAATTGAGAATCAGTCACCCTAATTGATTGGAATCAAGTATTCCTTCCGTTTTAAAAAAATGAACTTATAACATTTTTAGTTTGTTTTAAAAAAAATGACCTCTTTCTAAATTCGGAATTAATGTAACTTCAAACTTCTCATTTAACCTTAATAAAATAAATTATAACCGCACAAATATCTATGGATTATTTTAGATCAAAAGTTTAAAAAATCTTAACTCAAACTTAAACTTTATGCACAAATATCTATGGATTCATTCTCTTTAAAACGGAGGAAGTAAGATCCTAATTAATGCTAAGTTTTATTTAATCTCGTTAGATATACTACATGAGACATAGTGAAGATCACGTTCCTAGAGAACACTGTACAATCAATCAGTCTGTCAAAAGAGCAAACAATATCACTGAGGGTAAGCTAAGAAGTGCTACATTCTATCTCGAGGAAAAGCTTATCAGTTTGTGTTTATTATATATGGCTAGTCGTACTACGAAAACAATTTTGACATACTGAAATAATATACACCATATAAGTGTTGTAGGATTTGCATTAACGTTTATATATTACTCAGGCATTATCAATTCCATCTGCTTTCAAATTCACAGAAAATGAATTCAACTACTGAATTAAATTATAACGATCTAATTTGATGAAACAAGAATTGAATTCAATCCACCTTCATTGAATACTGCATGCAAAAGCATTAACTGCTATAGATCCAGATTAGGGTTTTTAATATGGAGAAATGACCACTCCTTACAATTCAATTCACATCACAGCAGCAGAGATGCATTCAAGTAAGCCAGTTAAAACATTTTACATATCTTTGTGCCAACCGAACCCGAGCAAGAATTCAATGAACATTCAAGAGTACACCCCCAAAGTTTTTTTTATGATTATTCATTACTCCTGAGTCAAATAGAATAGTTATAATTATACTGGAAATCTCATGTGATGTTTTAACTAAATGTGAAATTTTAGGCCCATATATAATTAAGTCTCAGCTGCATTTTCCTATGAGGTCCTTCAATGCCTCACCAATAAAATCCTACAAGCTGCACTAATGGTTTACTACTACTTTACTTCTAAGATCAGGCAGAAAGCTAATAGATCCACTACATCACGTGCCATGAGATAGTGTCTCGTGAACACATTATCATCCTTCATCAGCTCCTCCACCCCACCCCTCCAAAAAAAGGAAGAAGAAAGAAGAAAAATATTCATATTTTTAGTGATCTAATAGTTTTATAAGCTCAACCTGAACTGAAATAAAAAATAAAAATTAAAGTTAAAGCGTTATGGAAGTTTTGATGTTAAGTTCACAATCACACTCAATATTCTCGGATCATGATATTTGGCAATAAATCTATAATGTATGACATTATTTATCTTGCATTTTGATGGAATAGGATAAGTTGTGCGATATTTAAGCTTAATTATGTTATTTTTATGTGTAGGAACGTGCAAAACTAAAGTGGACAGAAAGTTGCATAACATGGTCCCTAGAAGCGACAAAATAGGGTACGAAAGGAATACACTGCAAGGCATCAAGTTGGCAGCGCCTAGCATGGCGCTAGGTGGCACTATGGCTCTCCCAAGGATGGCGTTAGGCATCACCCAGCGCACCACTCATGGCGCCACACATGGCGCTGGGCGCTAGAATACGGAGGTTGAATATACTTTGGAGACAACAATTGCTACTGAACACATTTGGAGTAAGGAATCATCGCATCCTTCATCCCCTTCTCTAGTTTTTTTATAGTTTTATGCCTTCAAATACTATTGAGATTGTTAATATGACTATGAGTGGCTAAACCATTCTTCTTCTAGAGTTGTGGGTAGTTCTTCTAGAGTTGTGGGTAGTTCTTGATTGTATATGTTCTACGGTTGTTTGGATCACTTGATTATATATTCAATCATGTTCTTAATATTTTCACTGTGTATCTACTAGTAAATACTATCTATAAATTTATAGTTGAACTTGAAAGTGGAAACTATAGATTGCATATAGTATTGAATAGAGTAGGTTCTTGAATCGAGGCATCAGAGAATAGATTTGCGATTAGGATAGACATATGCTAATTGCCTTACTTGATTATTGTTGCAGTAATTATACATGTGTTCTTATTTATTATGATTTTATAGACGTATAGTGTTAAGTTAGCTTGAATTGGCGAGAGAATATTGGAAAGAACGTCATGAGCAATATAAACTCTCTTAATCAACATTTGAGATAGACCGAGTAGTTGAATCTACCAGAAAAACTCAAAGGATTGATATTACTCTCATAACCCCAGAATATTCTCATCACATTGATCACCATTCTAAGTTGCATGTGCACTCTCTTTGTATTCTTATCTCCTTGCTTACTTGTCATAATTTCAGTTAATTAAAATCACAATGAATAATCCATATTATTTAATTTAGTTAATAGCTAATTATAAGTTCTCGTGGAAATGATACTGTATTCATCACTTTATTACTTCTTGTTTGTATATACTTGCGTGTGCCTTTTAGCCCCAACAAGCTTTTAGCGTCGTTGCCGAGGACCTAAAAATTATCTATCATTCTGAAATAAGCTTTTATTCGTTATTTGTTCGATTTTTAATTTTTTTCTATTTCTTCTTCTAGAGGCATTCACGCTTGAATGTTATGGAGAAGTGGAAGCCATAATGATGTTCCACCTTACGATCCTGAACCAGACCTAATTTTTTCACAAGTTAAGAAGGAAAGCCGAAGCTAGAGCTAGAACTGAAGAGTTGGGCATCGAAGTTCAACCATAACTAATAAAAATGGCAGCTAACGAGGAGCGACCAGTGATAAAGGCCACAAGGCCTAATCTTACTATAACGACCCGACCGACCATTTTGCTTTCTAGATCTTTGTTCCCCTATTAAGAATTCTTGTATCTACTTTTACTGTTTTATGACTTATAGGAGTGGTTGGTTCGGGTTTGGAAGGGTTCAAATCGGAATATTTAGTTCCTTAATAGTGGCCTAAGATGGTCAAGTTTTGCTTGATTCAACATTCTGAGTAAACGTCCTCGGAAACAGGATTTGATGGTTCCAATAGATTCGTATGATGATTTTGACTTGGGCGTATCATCGGATCGAGTTTCGGGTGACCCGGGAGCGTTTCAGCGCATAATATTGAATCTTGGACATTGAAGGTTTTCAAATTCTTTAAATTTGGTTTGAAGTAGACTTTGGTGTAATCGAGATCCGTTTGGGATTTTGAGCCTAGGAATAGGTCCATATGGTAATTTATGACTTGTGCGTAAAATGTAGCACCATTCCGAGTTGTCTAAGTATATTTCGGCGCGTTCGGAGTTGGTTGAAATGAGTTTGAAGCTTAGAAGTAGATTAATGAGATTTTGAGGTGAGATTCTTGATTTTGTTGTTGTTTAATATGTTTTGAGGGTTTGAGTAAGTCCACTATATATTTATGGACTTATTGATGTATTTGAACGGGGTCCCGGGTAGCTCGGGTGTGTTTTGGACCACCCGGAGCATGTTTGAACTTGGTTGAAAACTGTTGGTGTGCTGGTGTGCATCGCGATCGCGAAGATGGTCCAGCGATCATGAAGAAGGAAATTGGTGGGGGCAGTTAATAGCCTTTGTGAACGCAGAGGCCCAACTGTTATCACGAAGAGGAAATGGAGGAGCTGGACAGGGAGGCCTTTTGGCCTACGCGAACGCGACCTAGGGATCGCAAACGCGGAAGGCTGGGCAGTGATGCATCGCAAACACGAATACCAGATCGCGAACGTGAAGAGGATTTTGGGAGTGGCAGATTTTGGCCTTCGCGATCGTGAGGCATTTTCCGCGATCACGAGGCATTTTTCGCGATCACGAAGAAGGATTCAATGGGCAGACTTGAATTTATTACGGGACTGAGTCTCATTTCTCCCATATTCCACATGGTCTTGGACGAATTTGAGAGCAATTTGTGGGGGATCCTCATCAACCTCAAGAGAAAAGTGATCCCTATCAATTCTTGGGTTAAATACACTGATAATTGGTATATTTAACATGAAATTAAGGGAAAATTTATAGGATTTTGTGGGAACCTAGGGTTTGGTAAAAATAAAATTTGACCATGAAATTGATTATGGAATTAGAAATAAATTACATATTTGAGTTCGTGGGGTCATGGATAACATTTATCTTCAAACATTTTTGGAATCCAGGCACATGGGCCCGGGGGGGGGGGGGGGAGGGGATTTTTATGGACTTCCTGGATTTGGTTGGAAAATTAGTTTAATAGCTAAATTATGAACTTTTATGCATATATTTATTAGTTTATACGACTTTTGAATAGTTTCGGAGTTCTCGACGTCATTTTAGGAGTTCTAGTGAGGGTAAAGAGTGGGATTAAGGACTTGGAATCGAGGTAAGTCTCTTGCCTAACATTGTAAGAGGAAATTTATCCTTTTAGGTGTATTAATTACTGTGTGCTACTTGCTATGGGGAGTTACATACGCATGAGGTGATGAGAGTCCGTACGTTGATATATTCATGTGTAACGACCCGACCGATCATTTTGGGAATTAGCACCCTGTTCGGCAGCTTAAGGTCTCGAGAAGCTTTGTAATGTGTATTATGACTTGCATGTGTGGTCGAGATTGGTTTTCAGATGATTCAAGATTTAATTGAAAGAACAATTCTTATATTTTTGAAACTTAAATGAAAAAAGTTGACCAGAATTTGGCTTTTGTATAGACAACTTCAAAATGGCATTTTGATGATTTGAATAGCTTCGTATGGTGATTTTGGACACAAAAATGTGTCCTGATTTGGATTTGGAGGTCCATAGGGTAAATTGATACATTTTGGCGAAAGTTGGAACAGTTAAAGTTTTGGAATGTTGAGAGGTTTGACTGAGAGTTGAATTTAGTGATATCGGGGTTGGAATGCGATTTCCAGAGTTGTATTAGCTCTGTTATGTCATTTGGAACTAGCATGCAAAATTTGGCATCATTCCGGGTTGATTTGATATGTTTCAGCGCGAGTTTTAGAAGTTAGAAGATTTAGAAATTTAGAAGTTCGATTAGTGGTACGATTTGTAGTTTCAACATTATTGATGTGATTTGAGACCTCGAGCGGGTCCGTGTTATGTTATAGGATTTGTTGGTATATTCAGACTGGATTCTAAGGGGCTCGGGTGAGTTTCGGACGAGCTTCGGATCAATTGGAGCATTTTTGGGTGCGGTTGGTTTGGGCTGAGTACTGGTGTGGTCGCACCTGCGGACCCCTGGGCGCAGGTGCATTGATCATAGGTGCGGAGGAGAAGGGGCGCAAATGCGAAACACGACCGGAAGGGGAGGATCGCCGAAGCGGATGTTTTGGGCGCACATGCTCAATCGCATGTGCGGGATGTTGAGTGCAGAAGCGCATATGTTGTCGCACAAGCGACTTTGTCTGAGGCAAGGCATTTTCGCCGAAGCTGATAAATTTCGAAGAAGCGGACATTGCAGAAGCGACCTTCTGACCGCAGAAGTGGAATCCCTGGGCAAAATCATATATTTCGAAGGGTTTGAGGATTTGGTCATTTTTGGAGTTGTAGACTTCGGTTTTGGGTAATTTTTCGTGGGTTTTTCAAGCAACTCTTTGGGGTAAGTGTTCTCTACCCAAATCTTGTTATATTTCATGAATCCATTTCTATTCTCATCATTTAATTAGTGAATTAAATTGGAAATTTGGGAAAAATATATAGAAATCTTTCAAAATGTAAAATGATGACTTGAAGGATGAATTGATCTCGGATTTTATAATTTTGGTTGGGTTCCGAGGTGCGGTCCCGGGGGTTGACATTTAGTTCTTGTTAAAGATTGAAGCTTTATTATCCGCAATTATTTTCTATGAGTTTTATTTATGAATTGAAATTATTTTGGTTAGATTTGAGCCATCCTGAGATTGTTTCACGCGAGAAGGTCATTTTAGAGTAACGGTCTAGCTTCTTTGAGGTAAGTATCTTGCCTAACTTTGTGGGGGTGAGGAGGGGGGGAGGCAGTTATGACTGGAGTCTTTTGTGCTAATTGTGTCATGTGAAGGCCGAGTACGCGAGGTGACGAGTACGTACCCAGACTTATTTGTGAACATTTGACCATCTAGTGCTCTTAGGTTCTTATGTCCATTAATTATGAAGTTGTTTTATCATGTTAAATTCCTCATTTACTAAATTCACCCTTACGTGCCTTAATTAGAATTAATTGCTTCATGTTCTACCCTTATTGTCGATTATACTCTTATGTGCCTTGACTGAAGTTGTTGCCTCTTTTATTGCTATGATATCCTTCTCGTAATTATTTATCCTTGATTGAAGTTATTATTATATTTTCCATAAGCTGCTTATCCTTAATTGAATTTGCTGAATCTCTTCCGTAATTGCTCCACCCTAAATGAAGATTTGTTATCCCTTACCAGTGTTGACTTACCCTTAATTGGAGTCACTGATTCATGTTATCCCTCTAATCGTTGAATTGTACTTATGTGGGATCATTTCTACACAATATCTCCCCCATGTTGATTAATTGCTATGTTTCACCATTATCTCCTGTTGTGTCTTTCCATGTGAGTTCATTCTTCCGTCTTTTTGTGTTCTGGAGTTCCTGAATTGAATTACTTGTTGTATTATTATGTTATTGTCATTGTTGCTTTGGTATTCAATGTTGTATGGCACGAGGTTTTTGTCGTGCGGATGTTCCTTGTTGCTTTTGTATTCAGTGTTATTGTTGCACAAGGTTTCTGCCTTTCGGTTGTTATTGTTCGCATGAGGCTTTTGTTGTGCCGTTGTTATTTATTTATGATTTGAGACTACGAGGCGGTACCTAGGGAGGCCTCTGTTGTCATTTCCCCTTTTTCTGTGCACTTGTCTTTGATTGTTGTTTTCTTAGCATATTATTAATTGTCCTTCTCTCTGTTGCATTATTTGCTCAGCTTTGTGTAGCTGATGTTGTTGTGCTAGTCGTTGTTTCAACTTCATTGTTGCTTTTATTACTCTGTACATTTTGTGGCGATCATTTCTTATGTTCCATTCATTGTCTCTACTCTTATCGGTTGACTTGATCTGTTGTAGCACACTTGCACAAGCATACACATAGTTAAATCACCCTATCGATTTAAGAAGAGGAATCCTGACGTTGTTGACCATTACATGTACTCTCGTCTATTTGCCTTATATGTAAGAGTTGTTCTCTTGGCATGTGAGTCATCCGTGCGGTTATAAATTGTAATGTGGGCACAAGATGCCAAGTGATTAGGGTTCCAGAATTGAGACCCGTGAGCTGTGATTTCGAGGTTCTGTACCTCGTGAAAATGCTCGAACAGATGTGGTGTGAAAGAGGTTGTTCTTTATAAGTTGTTTTTGGGTTTCCTTTATTTGGTTTCACTGGACTTAGACTGTGTCCAGCTTACTCTACGACATTACTACTTGACTGCTTCCCATTAAATATTGTTGTTATTAATGTGTTATTGCAAGTATTGTTTTGTGTTTCTTATCCTGCTTAGCTTTATATTAATATTATTTCTCTGCTAGTTCACCTTCACACTTGTTTAGGATTTTTAGTCCGGTAGGTGTCTTGAATGTCCCTCGTCACTACTTCATCGAGGTTAGTCTTGATACTTACTGGGTTCCGATGTGGTCTCATACTATGCTTCTGTACATTTATGTGCAGATCCAGGTGCCACGGTTGTTGTTGATTATTAGATGGCTGGTCGAGTTGTGGAGACTCAAGGTAAACCCGACATCGCGTTCGCAGGCCTCAGAGTCACCCTTTGATTTTTATTGGTACTATTTAACTTCCATTTCAAATAATTGTATTTAGGGATTTTCCTAGTAAACTCAGTAAAGCTGATGACTTGTACTATTAGTTTTTTGAATTGTAAGTTGTGTATTAAGGTTCTATTTCATATTATTAATTGTTGGTCAAATTCTTCTATTAATTCAGTAAGTGTTAGGCTTACCTAGTCATAGAGACTTGGTGCTGTCACGACATCCTACGGAGGGAAATTTGGGTCGTGACATTATGATTGAGATTGAGGATTAGAATAAAGATACTGTTTTAGACTCTTACTTTGGGAAACATTGGGTAATATTTGATGAACTATGGATCTGTGTCTTCTCGACTCACATGTACTTCTCGAAGCGAGGTAAATTTCTTTACTCGTTTGTGATCGAGCCGTTCAACATGGGAGTGCATTAAATTACTTTTATGTGATCGGGACGTTTGCCTCGGCAGTATGGTAACACTATTATTATGGGATCGGGCCGTTCGCCTCGGCATATTCATGCTTAGTACTTGAGACTGGGTTTGATTTGGTAATAGTTAAGTTAGCTCATTCAAGCCCGGTTATGACATGTTTTGTGATTTGATATTGATTCATGTGGGGGATTATTGTAAATGTTTTCATGTGTTTTATTGCTACTTGTTGTACATCCTCCAAGTCTACTTTATGTATTTCTATTACTGTTTGACAACTAGTATACGTCAAGTCGATCCCTCATCACTACTTCCTTGAGGGTAGACTAGATATTTACTAGGTACCCGTTGTTTTACGTACTCACACTATACTTCTCTATCGAATGTGTCACGATACTAATTTTTCTCCGTAGGATGTCGTGATGGCACCTAGTCTTTAAGACTAGGTAAGCCTAACACTTGCTGATTAAATGATCAGTTTTTAACTCATTTACTATTAAGCTTGAAATGGAAGTTTCTATAATAATCCAACAATCTCAACATAATACAATATCCCAAAACCGGTAGTACAAGTCATAAGCCTTTCTAAGAGTAACTATATATAATGAATACATCACAGTTCCGGAATTATAGGAAACACTGGAAATAAATACAATAGAAGCTGACTTCGAAGCCTGCGAACGTCCAGTATATGTACCTTGATGTCTCCAGCCGCACAAGCATAAGTCTCAAATCAACTCGATCCGAAGTACCTAGTTCTGCACAAAAAATGTATAGAAGCGTAGCATGAGTACACCATAATGGTACCCAATAAGTATCAAGCGTTACCTCGGTAGAGAAGTGACGAGGCCAGGTCAAGACCCCTACCAGACATGTAAAACTGTGCAGGATATAACATAAAGCTAACAAGAAAGGAACATCAATAAAAGGCCAATAGTAGAAGGATTCCAAATTACAATCAACGGTGAAAATAATTGGGGCATGAATAGCAACGAGAAACAACCAAATAATTAAGCAACAACACAGTTGGGGTACATATGAGATGTGAATGTGCCCAAGCAAGGAAAATCGATAACAACTCAATCAATCAAATCATTCCTAATGCACGAATGTCAACAAGAATTATCCCAGATATCACTTCTCGTAATCTCATATCATAAGTCCCAACATCCAAACTTTACACACAAGGCACCTTGTGCCCACATTTTCGTAATCACTTCCGCACGGCAAAATCCATATGATACCCTGTAAATAGTATCCGTGTCAAATGCTAATTAAAATGTTCAAGAGATTTATTTATATATCATAAAGTAAACTTACAGTTTCTGAAACAAGTAGGAAATCAATGAGAAAATAAATTTATTTTAGAAATCATCTGGGTGTAGAAAATATAATTTTCAAATAAAATAAAGTATCAGATAAGCTACTGAATTTTATATAGAATTTATTAATTTAAAACATAATAACAATTCTTTTTAAGTAAAGTAAACACATCAGACATAGTAAGGAGATTAAGTTGAGAAATCAACTAATGTGAAATATGACAATTATTAAAAATAGTAAAGTACCGAATGAAACAACGCATTTTAACTTAAGAGTCACATAAGGTAAGCATGATAGTAATTATTTTATTTAAAACCATTATGTTACCAATAACTCAACAGGGTATGAGATAATGACTCAGCATAGCAAATTCATCTAAAAAATCAATTCACCAAAATAATAGTAATAGGGAAGAAAAATAGAAAATGACAGCAAATAGTACACTAATGAAAACAACTCAATCCTCGAAATCAGTAAATCCAAAAATATCCGTCCTCAGAATCTCATATGATAAATACTGAAAGCTAACATAATACAACAACGAATACAACACACACAACCCGTTACGGCGCGCAATCCAATCCCACCTTACAAACACTTTCCTCCCTTATTTTACCTGTTGCGGCGTGCAACCCGATCCCACCGTATCAATATCAAATAATCCTCCCTTATTCCACCAGTTGCATCGTGAAACCTGATCTCACCGTATCAATATCATATTCCTCCCTTATTCTACGTGTTGCGGCGTACAACCCGATCCACAAGCAATTTAAATTAACAACAACAATACAATAATCAATTTACAAGAATTTCTACAATCATAGAGTATGAGTACACGACAATAAAGGAACCACGTAAAAATCAAGGAACGCAACAAATATTATAAAAAGCAACAGGACAAGGGAAGCACGTGACAACTAAGGGTGCAATTACAACACTTAAGGCAAGTAGCAGCAAAGAACGGAGTCATGGACGGAACTCAACAATTAAGAGGTCGCAAGACAATAAGGAAGGAAATAACTTCAACTAAAACATATAAGTCCAAAATAGTAAGTAAGATGAGGAACATGTCCTAACAACGCCAAATAAAGCATGTAAGAGCATAATAACAACGAGAGACATAACTGTCAGGACAACTCAATTAAAAGCATGGAAAGAGTCTAGATAACCTAAACCGGTCAAATATAACATATAGCCCATGTACCCACTCGTCACCTTGCGTACACGACTTTCACGTAACACAAATAGCACAATCAACTCGAATCATAAGGGTTAAGTTCCCCTACACAAAGTTAGGTAAAAGACTTACCTCAATTATTCAGCCAAATCAATACTCAAATTAGCTTTTCCCAAATTCACTTCGCTTGGCTCAAAATAGCCAAAGACGACTTGATTATATCAAACAATGCAAGAGAAAACAATTTGAATTAACAAAGCTGTGATCTTTATACAATTTCTAAAAAGTCAACAAAAGTCAACCCCGGGTTCGCGAGATCAAAAGTCTGGTCCAAGGGTAGGCCTTGACTACCCATAGCCCCACGAGTCCAGATACATATTTTGTTTCCAAATCCGATTCCAATACTACTCTCAAATCCCAATTTTTTATTTTCAAAACTTTGACAAAAATCTCCAAATTTTCTCTTAGATTCTCACGAATTTGATGTCAAATCTAATATATAATCACGAAATATAATTGAAAATTGATTAAAATTCCTTACACAATAGTTTGGTATGAAAATCTCTTCACAAAATCGCCTCCTACCAAATCTAGGGTTCAAAATATTTAAAATGATGCTAAATCCCGAAGTGCTTAGCTATAAACCAGTTGTAGATGTCGCATTTGCGACATGGGATTCGTAAACGCGGACAAAGCATCACAAAAGCGACCCCTGATAGACCATACGAAGATCGCATTTGCGATCAAAATCTTCGCAAATGTGAGAAAATATTCGCAAATGCGGTGGTCGCAGTTGCAACCTGCTCATCGCAATTGTGATGGCACCACTATCAGCACACACAATTCTTAACAAACACTCCGAAACTAATATGAAACTCACTCGAGCCCCCGAGGCTCTAAACCAAACATCCACACAAGTCTAAAAATATAACATGAAGTCACTCGCGCGATCAAAACATAAACATAACCTCTAAAATCACGAATCGGACGCCAAAACGCATGAAAATCATAATGAACTTCAAGAACTTCTATAATCGCAACCAAGCGTCCGAACCACATCAAACCAACTCCAAATGACACCAAATTGTGCAGGCAAGTTCCAAATGATGAAACAAACCTATTCCAATTCCCAAAACCAAAATCTGAACCTGATAGCCTTAAAGTCAAACCATGGTCAAACTTAGGAAAACTCCAAACCTTTAAATTGCCAACTTTCGCCAAATGGTACCGAAATCTTCTAGAAACATCCAAATGCAAATCCGGACATACGGCCAAGTCCAAAATAACCATACAGACCTACTGGAATCATCAAAACTCTGATTTGAGGTCAAATACTTAAAAAGTTAAATTTAGTCAATTCTTTCAACTTCGAGCTTCTCAAATGAGACTCACCCCTTAAAATCATTTTCGAACCACTAAAACACTAGAGCCGATGGTGCACGCAAGTCATAATACACTATGTGAAGCTACTCATGACCTCAAACTGTATAACTAGACATAATTGCTTAAAACGACTGGCCGGGTCGTTACATCCTCCCCCACTTAAATATACGTTCATCCTTGAACGTGCCAGGGGTCATTCCAAAGCTATCAAATCATTGCCTGAGCTCACCATACATACACCTGAGATGATTCCACATCACCCCAATCCATGTAGGCCTGAAAATGCAATTTAACTGAAGATCTCACTTCATCCTTTGTCCATAACTTTAGGACAAAACCCTAATCCTCAAAATCTGAAACTTATCATAGGACCCGAATCTCGCATCAATACAATGTATAAGCCTGAACAAGCTGAATCGAGCCATAATCCCAACCTAGGGTACAATCACATGATGTTCCACACAACTCAAATGCCCGTAGTAATAACTTCCGACCACCATAGATGCCCAATAACAATCTGGGTACCGGGAATACTCTTCATGTTGAATAAATCCTTGTTCCGGACCTTTACAATGCTGCCCATGATAGAACAAACATGCAGATTCTCATAACCACCCATGAAATCAACAATCTAAGAAGCTCCCCCGTCCGTCAAGGGCCATTGCCCAATTTTGAGCGGCAATAACATCATCCTTCCAAACACTCCTCATCCCGATACGATAGTGCAAATCTCAGGTCTAGAAACCTCATCTCAGCCAATACAAGCAGCCAAACAAACAACTCACCTCGAGACCATCTCATAAGCCAACCATTAATAGTGACTATGAGCCAGCCATTAACTATTAAGATGAAACATAGATTTCTATAATAAGCCAACCATATCAACATGATACAATATCCCAAAATCGGTATTGCAAGTCATAAACTTTTCTAAGAGTGACTATATATAATGAATACATCACTATTTTGGAATAATAGGAAACAATGGAAATAAATACAACAGAATGTGATTTCGGAGCCTGTGAACGTCCAGCAGGTGTACCTTTAAGTCTCCAGCCGCACAAGCATAAGTCTACAAACCAACTAGATCTGAAGTACCTGGTTCTGCAAAAACATGTGCAGAAGCATAGCATGAGTACACCACAGTGGTACCCAGTAAGTATCAAGCCTAACCTCGGTAGAGTAGTGACGAGGCCAGGGCAAAACACCTACTAGACATGTAAACTTGTGCATGATATAACTTAAAGCATACAAGGAAAGAACATCAATATAAGGCCAATAGTAGAAGGATTCCAAATTACAATCAACAGTGAAAATAATAGGAACACGAATAGCAACGAGAAACAACCAAATAATTAAGAAAAAACACAGTCAGGGTACATATTAGATGTGAATGTGCCAAAATAAGGGAAATCGATGACAACTCAATCAATCAAATCATTCCTAATTAACGAATTTCAACAAGAATTATCCCATATACCACTTCTCGTAATCGCAGATCATAAGTCCCAACTTCCAAACTGTACACACAATGCACCTTGTGCCCACATTTTTCAAATCACTTCCGCACGACAAAATCCACGTGCTACCCGGTACATAGTATCCATGTCAAATGCTAATTAAGATGTTCAAGAGATTTATTTATATACCGTAAAGTAAAAGTTTAGTTTCTGAAACAAGTAGGAAACCAATGAGAAAATAAGTTTATTTTTATTTGGGTGAAGAAAATAACATTTTCAAATAAAATAAAGTATCGGATAAGCTACTGAATTTAATATAGAATTTATTAAATTAAAACATAATAATAATAATTCTTTTTAAGTAAAGTAAAAACAATGAGTCTTAACTTAAGAGTCACATAAGATAAGCGTGTTAATAATTCTTTTATTTAAAATTATTATTTTACCAACAACTCAACAGGGTATGATATAATGACTCAGTGTAGAAAATTCATCTAAAAAATTAATTCACCAAAATAATAGTAATAGGGAAAGAAAATAGGAAATGATGGCAAACAATAAACTAATGAAAACAACTCAATCCTCGAAATCAGTAAATCAAAAAATATCTGTCCTCAGAATCTCATATGACAAATACTGAAAGCTAACATAATACAAAAACGAATACAACACAAACAACCCATTGCGACGCGCAACCCGATCCCACCGTACAAACATATTCCTCCCTTATTTCACCTGTTGCGGCATTCAAACTGATCCTACCGTATCAATATCAAATAATCCTACCTTATTCCACCCGTTGCGGTGTGCAACCCAAACCTACCGTATCAATATCAAATTATCCTTCCTTATTTCATCCGTTGTGGCGTACAACCCGATCTCACCGTCTCAATTCATTTATCAATATCATAATCCTCCCGTATGCCACATGTTGCGGCGTGCAACCCGATCCACAAGCAATTTAAATTAATAACAACAATCCAATAATCAATTTACAACAATTTCTACAATCATAGAGTATGAGCACATGTCAATAAAGGAACCACATAAAAATCAAGGAACGCAACAAATATTACAAAAAGCAACATGACAAGTGAAGCACGTCACAACTAAGGGTGCGACTACAACAAGTAAGGCAAGTTGCAGATAAGCACGGAGTCATAAAAGGAACTCAACAATTAAGAGGTAGCAAGACAATAAGGAAGGCAACAACTTCAACTAAATCATATAAGTGCAAAATAGTAAGTAAGAGGAGAAACATGTGCTCACAACGTCAAATAAAGCATGTAAGAGCAGAATAACAATGAGACATAACCCGTCAGGACAACTCAATTAAAGGCATGGAAAGCGTCTAGATAACCTAAACCGATCGAATTTCACATATATCCCGTGTACCCACTCGTCACCTTGCGTACACAGCTTTCACAGAACACAAATAGCATAATCAACTCGAATCCTAAGGGGTAATCCCCCCCCCCCCCAACAAAGTTAGGCAAGACGTTTGCCTCAATTCGGTCAAATCAATACCCAATTAGCTTTTCCTTTACAAATTCAACTCTGCACGGTTCAATCTAGCCTTAAATACATAAAACAATGCAAGAGAAAACAATTTCATTTAACAAATCCATGTCTTCGTGCATTTGTCCCTTGTGTTGTTATTGTAAATATGGTGATTTTGGGACTTTTTCTTTCTTGTGAGGGCACATGAATTAGGATGGATTAGTGACATTGATGTATCCCGAAATTAGTAAATTGAGCATAAGTAGACTAGTACTTTTGAGTCACTTCTTGAGGCTTTTTGTTGTCACTTGATCATTTTGAAATTCCTTTGCATTTCTTGAATTTGTTTCTAAATGAGGGAGTTATTTGGTTAAGATCCACATGCTTGAGCCTAATTACTAGTACCAACCGAGTCTATAAGTATGGTGCTTAATTGGAGAATGTGATTTGTATATGATAGCAATGCCACTTATGTTTTAAATGGTAGAACCTCATTGAATTGTTGGTTTTGATTTTCTCGAGGAGAAGCAAAAGATTTTAAGTCGGGGGTGTTGATGAGTGGTGATTTTACCACTTATTTTAGTCTCTTTTCTTTAGATTTTACGTCCTTTAATTATAATATGAGATTGTTTATGGTGTGCATTGCTAGATTTTCAGGTAAATGATGCCATGAAGAGAATTGAATTCAATTGAAGTTGAATTGAGCAAAAAAGAGTACAAAAGTGCAAAATCCTTCAGTGATTTCACATCTGCGAAACACTGTCCGCATATGCGACCTCGCATCTGCGAGGTGGAAGGCTGCATGTGCGGAGTTAAGCTTCATTCACTGGGACCGCATCTACGGCAAGAATCCGCACCTGCGGAGTCGCTGGTGCGACTATTTGGTCTGCATCTGGGGAGAAGGAAATTCCACATAGGCTCGCATCTGCGATGAATTATCCGCACCTGCGGAGACGCATTTGTGCCAAAATGTACGCATCTGCAGAGTAGGCAATCTCCTGAGTTCATGCATCAGCAATTGAAGGTCCGCTTTTGCGGAGTCGCACCTGCGAGGATTCTTTTGCAGGTGTGGTCAACGGGCTCAGACCTAGACAGGAATGACAATTCACAATTTTTCGATTCCAAACCCACAAATACATGACCTATCTTATTGGAAATACATCTTTGGCTTATTTTTCTATTCCTAGACTAGAGAGAACAAGTTTGGAAGCTAGGGTTCTTGCACACACACTTGGGTCTTGAAGATTTGAAGCTTTTGGTTGAGAATTTCTTACTCATTTACGCTCATTTCTTCATTTCCTTGCTTTGTATTGTATATCTAAGTGTGTAGTATTTATTCCAACATTGGAATCTTGTTTATGGAAATATCCACATTTAAAGTGTGGATTAAATATCTTGTTGTGCTTATGTATTGAACGATTTTTATTTATTGTGAAGTGAATTATTGTTTCTTTATTTATTCTTGTTCCTTAATGTTTTCAAAGGGATTAGCTAACCTAGGACTCGCCCATTAACTTCGAATTAATTTTGGGAAAGATAATTTGGGGTTGAGAAAGATTAATTAATAAGAACTTGAGGCTTTAATGACCCTTGTCCTTATTGTGGAGGACCACACTCATGGTAAAATTGTTTTAAATTCTCACGGGGGTGGATTGTGCGCACAATCTCAAACCCATGAGTGGATTATTTGTGATAAGTGTGGTTGTCAAAATGGTCATTGGGATAATTGTGCTTATTCGCCCTTCCGCTCCCCAAGCCCCCGCTATGATGATTCTACTTTTTGTGATGAAAATTATAGGGATATGGAAGTGGTAGAAATTGAGCATGGTCAAAATAGAGAGTTTAAGCTCATGTTAGAATGCCTACTTGAAGGAAGAAACAAAGAGCAAAATGCCTTGGAGGAGCTTTTGGAAAATAGTCTCCAAAATGATTTGGTGCTTGAAAGGTTGAACTTACAAATGGGAGAAATGCTTGAAGCTTTAGAGGTCCAAAAAGCCTCGGAAGTTAATGATAGCCAAGAACCTTACTTAGAGGTTGAAGCCGAAAATCCTTCTTTGGCACTTGATCAAAACCAAGAAGAATTCTCAAATGCTCAAAATGAGAGGATGATGCTCATGTTGGAGGCCATTCTTCAAAATGAGGAGAAGCAAAGCTTGGCACTCGAGGACTTAAAACAAGCACTAACTCAAAATGATGATGATATCCGCACTTTGGAAAATCAAATGAAAATATTAGTTGAGGCTCACTATGCCCACCAACTTGAGAGTGTGGAAAGAGATCAAGAAGAGTTCGACATCGAGGAAGAAAGTTAGTTTTATTTTGAGGAATCAAGAATTGAACATCCGCAAACCAACTCCATGCTTGTTAGTGATGCCAAGAAAAATATGGAATTAGAGTCAACCGGTGTAATTGAAAATATGATTGAAATTGACTCTATTCCGGGGGAATTAGAGGATGTCAAAATCCGAGAAGAATTGCAATTTGGAGGTTTGATGTCACATTCCAAGCATTTTCAACATTGAAATTGTGTGGTGATATGTGAATTGTATTACTCGAGTCAATGAGGGATTTCGAGGAGTAAAGGCAAAGGCCATACATCTTACAATTTGAGGGAATGAGAAGGCAAAATGACATTCCTCGTATGAAAGCCAAAAAAAGCAAAATGAAGAAATTAAAGTTTGGCTTGATCATCAACTTACCACCCACCACCACTCATGGTCACAAGCTTGATTCCACGTTAGGTGCCCAATTCATATCGTCCAAGTGGCAAGAAAAGTGGTAAAGTTGATCGTATCATGCCACGACGTTAAATGCGACGCTTGGTGGGAGGCAACCCATCATTTTTAAAATTCCTGGTTGTTTTTGAAATTTTCTTTTTTTGAATAGTTTATTATATTATTTTTGAGTAATCTGCTAAGTTTCAGATTGTTTGGAGTTGAATTTAGGGGTTTGAGGTGTTGGACTGCACAAAAACAATGTCTGAAAAATTTGTGCTTCAATCATCTCGTGTAACCGCATCTGCGGAACATTCACCGCAGATGCGGCCACGCAAAAGCGCCCAGTTAAATGCAGATGCGAATATTATTGTAGAAGCGGTTTGGAAACCGCAAAAGCGCCTCCGCAGAAGCGCCTACAATTCCGCAGAAGCGGTCAAACAGGTAAATTACAAAACCCTTCTTCAGCCAGGTAAGACTCTAATTTCCCCAATTCTCAAAATTCCCTCTCCTCTCTCATGCTACTGCTCTTCATCACTGCTCACACTTGGGTTCTCAAGCACAAGACCGTACAAGTACCACGTCTCTCATCTACTCCCCTCTTCTACTTCTCTTTTCTTTTTCTTCTTCTTCATCTCATCTGTTCTACAGTCTTTCAAATTTTTTACTTTATTTTTATTATCACTTTTAGTTTTAGGAGTGAGGGAGAATGATTGACAGTATCCGTGTGTGTGCTGCTAATGATGAACCAAATTTTTGGGAAGTCTGAGTACCAGATTAAATTGAAAAAAAGCATATCATCATCTCTGCTTGTTATGTGTTTGACAAATTGTCCAAAAAAAATTGCTAGCTAAGTACCACAAAATTAGGTTTAATAGAATCATCGGTTCATGTAGTGTTCTAATTTAGAAGTCTTGAGTATAAATTATGTGCCAAAACTCTTGTTTGAGAAGTAAAAGTGTCAAAAATTTTGGGCTTTGGAACCCTTTGATAAACACCAGAGAAGCAAAACAAGTGCTACAGATGCGGCCTCGCACCTACGTTGACTATTCCTCAGGTGCGAACTCTGGGGAGATGGGCAAAACCGCAGAAGCGGATAACAACTTGCAGAAGCGGGACCACACCTGCGATGTTCTTTCCGCAGGTGCGGAAACTGGGCAGAATTCCAAATTCCAGTAGCTTTTCATCTGGAGCTTCCTAGGCCCATTCGACTCGATTCCTTGGCCTAATTGGTTTGTTTTAAATTGCATAACATGATTCTACTGGCCGACTAATGTTGTTTTGATTTCTTGAAGTTACTTTGAGCTAAAATGGACTCGAACATGAACGAAAATTCCTCGCTTGATCATGAAATTGAGGAGGAAGCTGTGGATGAACAATTTGACAAGTCACGCTTCATGTCGGCTAATTGTCACCGCCGGTATTATGAAAACCTCCTCACCAAAAAGATAGTGCTTGAAAAGGGGATCGCCGAGGAGAAATTGGTTGAGATACTCCCAGAATTCTATGGCCGTCTTCACACCTCCGGCTGGTCATACTTCATGCCTACTCCGTGCAAAGCCAATGAGGAGTGGGTTCGTGAATTTTATGCTAATCTTACGCGTACAAACTTCGCCGTCCCACAACTCACCATAAGGGGTAAGATAGTGAGGTTTGGGACTGAGCAGGTTAATGACATACTCGGGATTCCTGACCATCCACTCGAGTCAGTTCTAGAAAAAGATCATTGCAACAATACAGAATGGCTTGTGTCTAAACTCTATCTCGCAAGCATGAGAGCAAAATGGTCCAACAAGAGAAGGGGTTTGAAGTCGATCGACTTCACAGCTGAAGCTAAAATATGGCTCTACATCCTCTACAATAGGGTATCACCTTGTGGAAATGTTCAGATGTATCATACACTAGAGCCTTGATCATTGCATGACTTCTTGACGGCATTCATGTGAATGTCGGTCATTATATTCTGCAGGAGCTGAGAGAGTACTTGCACGACGACAGCCAAGGGTTGATGTTTCCTTTACTGATCATATATTTGTGTAGGCGGGTAGAGGTTGAGGTGTACAGCACCGATCATTCATTGCCGGCCGACAAACCCTTTCATCCTTTGAGAGTAACGGGTGAAGGTAGTGCAGTCAAGAGCAAGAAGAGGAAAGTCAGCACTGTTGGTGGATCAGAGTCATCCTCATAGGCAACAGTACCTGAGGGACCATTTGGGATGTTGAACTCGTAGCTTGGCATCATCCGTGACTTAGTGTCACAGCTCCCCAGTGGAACCTCACACCCCCAGCCTGGACCCGAGTACTTCACCAGGGAAGACATGAAGACCTACTTACATGCACAGAAAAAGTAGGCAGAGTCTCAGGAGAAAATAGCAGCATCTGTTGGCAGACTCGAGTCATCCTATGGCAACTTGGCCGAAGCACATGTAGATCTTTAGTCGTACATTGAAAAGGAGAAAACGCGAAACAATATGAAACGCAAGTTTATGCTCAAAATGTGGAGAGGCATCAAAGCCATCTTCAAATGGGGGCAGCCGAGCAGGAAGATACCTGTTGCTGATGGTGAGGATAGCGAGGAGTAATCTTTCATGTCAAGTGCTGATGATGATGATGCTGATGATACTAATGATGATGAGGTCGAGAGTTCTCAACAACAGTGATTATCCCTTCTCCCGCAGTCTGCTAGTCTGATGCAGCACTCAGGGAGACCCTCAAACTACTCTTATTTTCTTTTGATATTGTGCAGTGAGGACAATGCAATGCTTGTAGTTGGGGGTGGCTTTAGGGAGTATTCTTTATTTGTACATTGATGTTATATATGTGCTCTTGCCGGGCTTGTTTTAGTAGTACTTATCATGTGCTCTTGCCGAGCGTAGTTGTGATTGGTTGTACATTTTCAAGATTAACCACTTTTGTTATTCTATTTTATTTTTCTTTTTTTACTTATTTTCTTTAGTAGTTTTTAGTTTATATTATTTTTGTTCATTTAGTATTAGTTTCTTTAAGTAGTTTTGTTATTTTATTTTATTTCTTTAGTGTTTATTTTATCTTCTTTAGTAGTTTTAGTTTATATTTTAATTTTTTAGTAGTATTTACTTGGGTTTTCTTTATGCTACGGTTCTTTCCCGAGGAACATTTTGGTATTGAACCGGGTGACTTTTCCCTATGATTGATGCGTGATGACTTTCTTAAGGGAATTAGTCTTGTTTTGTTATGTGGAGACTTTTGGATTATTTGGTACTAATAAAATTAGTCTCTTGAATGTGAAGTGTGAATTAAGAATACCCCTCCGAATTTTGATTTTAAAGTGAAAAAGTGAGTTGCATGGGGAAGAATAATTTTTGTGATAACCTTTTGGCTCTTTTGGTGACTCTTTGCCCACTAGTTGGCATGATATTGCTCTAGATGCTCTTATTAAGAAGTGAAATTGATCCGTCTTGATTAGTTCATGTGCCATGTGTGTTAGTTTTTGTTATAAATAATTCGTGTGTTTACTTCTATCATCTAGAACTTGCCCGGTTGGTCTTTCGATGCTAATGTAATTATGTTTGGTTGGAGGGATGACCTTAGGAATTCTTTGCGATCTTTGAAAAAGCCTCTTTAGCCTTTCAAGTCTACCATTGCATAAATTTTATCACTAGTTTACCCCATTTGAGCATTTAACCCTTTCTTTGGCCATCTCATTACAAACCTTTACCCTTTTGTGAAATAATGCCCTTTTTTGAACCCGTCCCTCTTTGAATATTGAGAATGAGGCTAAATGCCAAAGTTGGGGGTGTTGGTGTCAAGTTGAAAATTGGTAAGGTTGTACATTGAGGGTAGAAACATATACCTCAAAGTTGTTCATACGAAGTTACTCAAGATCTAAAAGAAAATAGTTATATATTAAAAAAAAGAGAAAAATATGTATATATATATATATATATATATATAGACAAAAATATGTATATATATATATATATATATAAATATGGAGTCTTGAGAAAATTAGAGAGGTACTGTAAGGTGGTTCTATGTTGGTAACTAGATGCAAAGTTCAAAAAGAACGACAAATGTGAGTAGTGTTCAAGGAGAGTGTAGTCACTTGTATCCCAAATGCTTATCCGACCCTTTCCTAAACCTACATTACAAGCTTAAAACGTCCTTATGGGATCTCCAACCAAATATTCTTGAATAGGTGGCGAGTTAAAATAAGGGCAAGCTTATGGCATTATCTTTTGTAACACTTGAAATTCTTTGTTGAGAGTGAGTGTCTTTGTGCATTTGTCCCTTGTGTTGTTATTGTAAATATGGTGATTTTAGGACTTTTTCTTTATTGCGAGGGCACATGAATTAGGATGGATTAGTAACATTGATGTATCCCGGAATGAGTAAATTGAGCATAAGTAGACTAGTACTTTTGAGTCACTTCTTGAGGCTTTTTGTTGTCACTTGATCATTTTGAAATTCCTTTGCATTTCTTGAATTTGTTTCTAAATGAGGGAGTTATTTGGTTAAGATCCACATGCTTGAGCCTAATTACTAGTACCAACCAAATCCATAAGTATGGTGCTTAATTGGAGAATGTGATTTGTATATGATAGCAATGCCACTTGTGCTTTAAATGGTAGAACTTCATTGAATTGTTGGTTTTGATTTGCTTGAGGAGAAGCAAAAGATTTTAAGTTGGGGGTGTTGATGAGTGGTGATTTTACCACTTATTTTAGTCACTTTTCTTTAGATTTTACGTCCTTTAATTATAATATGAGGTTATTTATGGTGTGTATTGCTTGATTTTCAGGTAAATAATGCCATGAAGAGAATTGAATTCAATTGAAGTTGAACTGCGCAAAAAAGAGTACAAAAGTGCAAAATCCTTCAGTGATTTCGCATATGCGGAACACTGTCTACATATGCGACCTCGCATCTATGAGGTGGAAGGCCGCATCTGCGGAGTTAAGCTTCATTCACTGGGACCGCATCTGCGGCAAGAATCCGTACCTGCGGAGTCGCTGGTGCGACTATTTGGTCTGTATCTGCGTAGAAGGGAATTCAACATAGGCTCGCATCTGTGATGAATTATCCGTATATGCGGAGACGCATTTGCGCCAAAATGTACGCATCTGCGGAGTAGGCAATCTCTTGAGTTCACGCATCAGCGATTGAAGGTCCACTTTTGCGGAGCCGCACCTGCGAGGATTCGTCTGCAGGTGCGGTCAACGGGCTCAGACCTAGATAGGAATGACAATTCACATTTTTTCGATTTTAAACCCACAAATACACGACCTATCTTATTGGAAATACATCTTGGCATATTTTTCAGTTCCTAGGCTAGAGAGAACAACTTTGGAAGCTAGGGTTCTTGCACACACACTTGGGTCTTGAAGATTTGAAGCTTTTGGTTGAGAATTTCTTACTCATGTACGCACATTTCTTCATTTCCTTGCTTTGTTTTGTATATCTAAGTGTATAGTATTTATTCCAACACTTGAATCTTATTTATGGAAATATCCATATTTAAAGTGTGGATTAAATATCTTGTTGTGCTTATGTATTGAACGATTTTTATTTATTATAAAGTGACTTATTGTTTCTTTAGTTATTCTTGTTCTTTAATATTTCCAAAGGGATTAGCTAACCGTAGGACTCACCCATTAACTTCGAATTAATTTTGGGAAAGATAATTTGGGGTTGGGAAAGATTAATTAACAAGAACTTGAGGCTTTAACCCTCACTTTAAAGATTCTACCTAGGGATAGGATTGAACTACTTGTAGCCATATTCGGGTGTGCTTACTCTCTTAATTGTTTTAGGGATAATTCAACTATAAAGTCTCGTTAGTCTTCGGAGTAAGTTAATCTAGAAGTATTACCCAAGGTTAATTAATATAAACTCGCTCATATTTGTAAAATCGTAAAATACATTGGATCGTTACTTGAGTGTAATTCCCAATGCATCTATTCTTGTAGTCATTGATCATTTTACTTGCTTTCTAGGTTAGTTTACATATTCGCATTTAGTTATAATATTTTTTCAACAACCATTTTAAATGTTTGGCATTTGCGATGGTGCACGCAAGTCATAATACATTATGTGAAGCTACTCATGACCTCAAACTGCCGAACTGGACGTAATTGGTCAAAATGACTGGTGGGGCATTGCAGAATATGCAGGTACTGAGACAGGTACTACTAGTGGTCACACAGGCGCATAGCCGCACTTCTACATAGACTTGGTGGTGAACTACTTGCCTTGCTTTGATATGTAGAAGCAGAGTCTCCCTCTACCTTGCTTACTATTTATGTCTATTATACTTCGGACAGTAGTTGTATTAGTTTAGTATATTCTCTAGATTGATCGTGCACTTGTGGCACCGAGTTTTGGGGGCTTCTAGCGCCTATGCACTGTTTTACTTATTATTACTACCACTGTGGTTTATGCACTATTCACACTCAATATTTTGATAAAGAAGCATGTACTTTTGCATGATATTTTACTTATATTGGGTCTATTTAAGGAAACTTCTATTTTTAAAAGTTGAAAAGGAATAGTTAAATTGGAGGTTCTCATGTGGGCTTGCCTAACGGCGGCATTAGGCTCCATCGCGACCTATTAAGGGTTTTGGGTCTTGACACTTGCTAATATGACTCAGACTTTTGTGAAGCCTAATATTAATGGTCACTTTGAGCTTAAACAGTGTATGGTACAATCGATTCAATTCATACGGTAATTTGTGTGTCTATCTCATGAAGATTTATAGTATCACATCCAGAAGGTTTTGAAAATTATGAATACTTACAACTATCTGAATGTTTCCATGGATTACATTATATTAACATTATTTCCCTTTTCACGGTTAGAGGAAGCCAAAGAATTGTTGCAGTAGGAACCCGCTAACTCGATCAAAACTTGAGATGACTTAGCATGGAAATGTTTTATCAAGTTTTTCCAACTAAGAAGACAAAGTCACTAAGGAGGCAGATACTTGGGATTCAACAAAGGGATGGCGAGACTATTCATCAAGCTTTCAAAATATACAAGAAGATACACGTAGACGACCCATATCATTATCAGACTGAGGAGGTATAGGGTCATACTTTTGTTGATGGGTTAGATGAGGCATCAAAGAAAAATCATGACTCAACATGTGCGGGTAGTTGCATTGAAAAATCGTATACTGAATACAAGTCCTTTTAACTTAATTCATTGCTAATGATTACAATTACCAAGGTGATGGAGGAACATGAAGAACAATCAAACACAAGGTAGTAGGTGTTATTGATCTAGATGACTTCACAGCCATGAGAGCATATATGGCAAAGTTAGCAAATCAGATGAATAAGATGACAATGTCACAGGTATAACAGATGCAGCATGTACAACGGATGTCCAAATGTTGTGAGATATGTGGGAAGGGTCATATGAGTGACCAATTTCCTATAAATCCTAAATCTATTTATTGTGTGGGGTAACAAAGTAGGGTTCAATGAATTAGAATAAGAATGCTTACAATTCGAATTGGAGGACAGTCATAACTTTTCATGGGGTGGTAATTAGATCAGCAATCGACACAAAGGAAATTACAACAAACCCCAAAAAGCCACCCCAGCAAGTAGAGGAAAGTACAAATAATTTACTGAATAAGCTGTTACTTGACAACCAATAACTACAGACATATTTCAAAAACTTAAAAAGGCAAGTTAGGCAGCTTGCTACAAATCAAAAAACTATGATGGAACTGGAGTGCTAACAGATTTTTGAGACATTATACAGCTGGCTACATGTTGTGTAGAATAAGCTAGCATACATGATGGCCTATACCAAACTAACCCCTCCTCCAGATGAGCTATCGCTGAAACTACCAGAACGATGAGACCTCTTATTGCTCATCATGAACTCTCTCACATGTCTACAAATACCCTCTATCCTCCGCTATCTCCACAACCTGGTGAAAAGTAGACCTAATCTTTGACTCTCGGGCCATAGCAATACTAATACTATAAGTCAACCCCTCAATGAATTGCCTTATCTTTTCTCCCTTGACGGGGATGAAGAAAATAGCATGACAAAGCAACTCTATTAATCTCACCTCAAACTTAATCACAGTCATGCAATCCTATTGAAGGCGCTCAAACTAACCTCTCAACTCATCCCTCATAGTGTATGGGATGTACCTCTCCATAAACAAGTACGAGAACTAAGTCCAAGTAAGAGGAGATGAACCCTCTGTCCTACCCATCTCATAAGTCTGCTACCCTCTCCTAGCAGTCCCTCTTAACTAAAATGTAGTGACGTCCACCCCATTGGAGTCTACTAAGCCCAATATACAAAGCATATGATGACATCGGTCTAGAAAATTCTAGGCATCCTTAGAAACGTCACCATAAAAGTGAGGAGGTGTAATATCTAAAACCTCTCAAGCCTCTTCTATTCCTCAGTAGACATATCATGCTCAAACCACGAGTTTAGCTACCGCAATAGGCTATTCGTCGCCGAGTGGATATGCTCACGACATCTAAACCATCGCCAGTACCTGCTCTGGAGTATGAGTGATAGGGGTCTTAGGAGTATGAGTGGTAGGGGTCTGAGCCCCCTCTCAAGTTTTAGATGTGGTTGGGTCCACTAGAACTACTCCAACCCGAGTTAGTGCATCAATAAAGTTGATCATCTTATCCATAGCCTCTTGGAAAACCGGTGCAACAATAAAACCCTTTGGATGCTCAGTGTGCACTAGAGCATGAACATGATCAACTACTTGATCCACATGTGGCTCTGCTGACACTGCCCTGGCGATACCACAGGCTATGGTAGGTGCTCTACCCTAGCTGTGATTGTGCAACCCCTAAAGGGAGCCTTCACCCTGTCCCGGGCCCTGCCTCTCCTAGCTATAGCCGGTGGTACTACCTCACCATCACATGCTGATGCTGCTGAAGCGCGAATGCTCACCATTGTTGAGAGATTAGAAGAGAAAGATTTAGATTTAGATAATCAATGCATGATAATGAGTCAAGAAAGGGAAAAGTTCTTAAACCCCATAGCCTCTCGCAGATAATTACTGACGTCTCGGTATCAATCCATAATACTCTACTAGGACTGCTCATGACTTGTGAGACAATTAGAACCTAGAGATCTAATAACAACTTATCATGACCCAAATTCCAATCAAAGGCCATGATGGAACATAACCTGATTTTTTGGCAAGCCAACACTCAATAACGATCACGGAAGACAAATTACTAAGTCATTAACATGTTTATGATTTAAGGTATAAAGGTTGAATAAGTATCGAAATGGCATCATGAATACATAAACCAATATAGGGTCTAAACACGACCACAATTGTCTCACAATATGCTCAAAACTTGGCGCCATATCATCACAAGCATCTAATCAAGAGTGAATAGTCTTAACCAATAACAACATCTGTTTGGAAGTAAGTAAATGGACATGCAATAGATAATCAAGGGAGGAAGACTCCATGTGTTTCACATCAAATAAGAGGGAGGCTCACCATGAAGTCTCCAATGCAATCTCCAAGGAAGTTGGATGAGTACGACTAGGACGAGCCTCAGGATCTGCACAAAAATATGCAGAAGTGTAGTATGAGTACAAAACCACGATATTTAGTAAGTATCAAGTCTAGCTTTGAATAAGTAGTGACGATAGATTGAAACTGAAACTTACTAACAATATAACTAAACAACTGAGAACATAAATAAATCAGAAAAATAAAGCATGATGGTACCAAATAAGCTCAAAAGTAAAGGCATAATAAATTCGGAATATAGACATGCTTTTTCAGATGAAGAAATATAATACGATGTCAAACAACTAATTTACTTTATAATCATGATATGAATCAATTAACTCTTAGATGTAAGAGATACTGCATGATTCTAGGATGCAAATGCATGCTCATTATTCTCACAGCACAAATATACATGCCCGAACACTAGATAAGTGTCCAAACTAAGTACCAATCCAGGTGCTTGGACTCACATGGCCCAATGTAATATGGGTGATCACCTGACTCTAGAGGAAGAATTCATATACAAGTGTTATTGCAGCGTGCAACTTAATCCCATCATAATCAGTAATCCATATCCATATCTGCTCAAAATATCCATAGTGCCAAAATCCTCAACTTTTCTCAATAACCAACTCTCCAACTCATGTATATTCATATGAGATGATATGATAAAGATGCACTAGGACATAATAATAAATGAGGATGAATAGTAATATGAATAAGAGATGGTTATGGCTAATCCTATAATTCAACTTTTCATAATAGTTCAATATGTTCATTAATATGCTTAAGCCCAATCATGATGCCAAACATGACCAATAAGAGCCCATAATCCCTAAATAAGAGTCGAGTAAGGCATTTTTATAAATATGGCTAAAATTAAAAAGACTAACACGGTGAAAAAGTTTGTCATCTTCGGAACAATAATTCATAATTCTAGCATTGTCTCTAATCATGATTAAGATTTTATCATGTAGTCAAAGTATCAAAGAAACATAGATAAATACTTTACATAATCCAAACCAAAGCATATTACAAGCCTAACACAATCTGACTATGGTCACAACCTAGCTACACATATACCCTTGTCACATGCATATACGTGGCAACTAAATCAAGTAACAAGTATCAAATATACCACCTGCAGGGAGAGTTCTCTCTTACAAGGATATACAAGAGATTTATCTCCACTCGAAAACACCCTCAACCGTCTAAAATTGATTTTCCTTTCAAATCCACCTCCGAGCAGCTCGAATCTAGTCAAATATAACTAAATAAAGTCAAAGAAAGCTATAGAAATTAATTCCAAATAATAAAGCTTGAATCGTTATTCAAATCTCCAAAAGTCAACAAACGTTATCCAGGGCCCACACGGTCAAAACTTGATTTAAGGGGTAGATCTCGGCTATCCTTAACTCCATGAGTCTAAATATATGCTTAGATTCCAAAATCATGTCCAAATTGACCCTCAACTCTCCAATATACATTCTTAAATTGTAGGCAAAAATCTTAAATATTTCTTCAAAATTGCATGCTTAAACTGTATAAATCCATGAGGAATCAAGATATATATATTACAAAACAAGTAGAAATCACTTACTCTCAAGGTAGTAATGGAAATCTGTTCTAAAATCGCCTCTTCCCAAGCTTCAAAATTCAAAATAATGAAAAATGAGCTAACCCTCAAAATAAATAAGTCTGTCAAGGATTTTGCATTCGCGACTAAGATGTTCGAATATGTGAACTCACTTCCACGACACAATGCTCACATCTGTTAGATTTCCTTCCACAACTAGACCTCACACCTGTGACGCACCAACCGCTTCTTTGGAATCGACGGTGCACAAACACCCATACATGCACGTAATCGTGTCTGTGAAACAACCCCCACACATGCGGCTTCCTAGCTCCATGACTTCCCTTTGCTTCAGTGCCCTTCATCCGCAGGTGCGACATCACACTTACGCATCAAATCCCACATGTGCGACATAGCAACATCAACAACCTCAACTAACTCTAAAATAATCTAGAATCATGTCGAAGCACACTCAAGCCCCCTGGGTCCTCATCCGACCATACTAAAAATTCCTAATACCTTATACAAACTTATCCAAATGCTCAAAATACTATAAATAACATGAAAACCATGAATTGAAGTTCTAAATCTATCTCTTAACTTCCAAACTCTCCATTTTTGCCAAAAGTCGTCCGAATCACGCTTAGACATTTCGAATTATGACAAAACTTCACACACAAGTTCCATTCAACCAAACAAACCTATCCAAAGTTCCGAAACAATAATTGAAACCCGATAACACCAAATTTGTCACGACCCAATTTCTCCCTCCGTGAACCGTCGTGACGACACCTAGTCTCTACGACTAGGTAAGCCTAACACTTTTGCGGAAGTGAAACTAAAGCATGAACATTAAATACTAACAGTAATAAATATCTAATAAGCAACTAAATGTCACTCGGCATATACAATTATCACCTCTGAAAATGTACAAAACAATTTTCCCAAACCTGGAATACCGTAAGTCACAAGCTACTAAGAAGTCTTAACCGTTCTATACATCATTTATACAGAAAGAAGGAAAAATGAACATAGGGGGATAGAGGGGGACTCCGAGGATCTGCGGGCGCAAGCAGATGTACCTTGAAGTCTCCAATAAGCAGCAGTGACTACAACTAGTGATGAGGCTAGTAACATTAACCTGGATTTGCACATGAAAAACATGTGCAGGAAAGGGCGTGAGTATACCACAACGGTACCCAGTAAGTGTCAAGCCTAACCTCGGTCGAGTAGTGACGAGATCAGGTCAGGGCCCTACTTGTATAAATATAATGAAAAAAGACTAAATGAAACATCGAAGTAAAATAAATATGGAAATCTAACAGGAATAGAATCAATGAAAGACAACAGCTCAGAACACAGTGATAAAAACAGGGGAACTCCCGAGATACCGTCTCGTAGTCCCAAATGTAAATGTGCAGGAGGATCTCCCGGAATACCATTCCGTAGTCCCAAAAATAAATATGCAAAATAGGGAGATCTCCCGGAATACCGTTCCGTAGTCCCAAAGTAAATATGCAGTACAGGGGGATCTCCCGGAATACCGTTCGGTAGTCCCAAAGTAAATATGCAGCGCAACCAACTGAAATAGCAATTACAGCAAGAAATCCTACAGTTTAGACTAAGTTTAAGTCAAGGTAAGTAAGTAATTTCACTAAAACATGCTGCACAGAGTTCAAATAGGCAGTTAAACAAGTAGGCATGCTATTCTAGTCTAAACAGGATAGTTACATATGCCCGTGTACGTACTCGTCACCTCACGTACACGACACTCACATATCAAACAGTACTCAATCCTAAGGTGAATTCCCCCACACAAGGTTTGGCAAGCCACTTACCTCGAACCAAGCTTAAATGAATCTGTCACAATGCTCTTTCCACGAATATCCGAGTCCGAATGGCTCAAATCTAGCTAAAACCAATTACATAACATAAATATAGCTACAAGAAACAAATCTAGCTAACGAAATCAAAGCTAAGGCAAGAAATTAGAAAAACGCCCAAACAAGCCTCCCCAAGCCCACGTCTCGGAATCGGGTAAAGGTTACCAGGTAAGAACACCCATTCGCTCAAGAGATCACTCGTACAAAAATTATCCAAATCCGATGTCTAAATCCCACTCAAAACTCGAAAATTCGTTTGGGGAATTTTCCCCCTATCCTCCCAACTTTCTCACTCAAATTCCTTAATTAAATAGAGAAAACGACCATAAATTAATGAAATACAACCAAAAACAAGTTAGGAATCGTTACCCCAAAGCTTTATTTGAAAATCCCTTAAGAAATCGCCTTCTCCCGAGCTCAAAAATCAAATTTGTGAATATGAACTTCAACCCTCGATTCTGCCCCTTTTCTGCCCAGCGATCTTGCACCTGTGAGCCATGGGTCGCACCTGCGATGCCGCATCTGCGGAAAATCACTCGCAGGTGCGTAAATCACTTAAGAAGGCTGGGTCCGCATCTGCGGCAGTGGGGGCCGCACCTGCGCGTGCGGAACACTGTCCGCTTCTATGATCTTCCTCCGCGCTAGCAAATCCTTGGGCGCATTTGCGGGCATCACAAATGCGGAAATTCCCCGCACCTGCGACCCCTGGTCAAGCCTCTGAATTTCGCATCTACCCCTGTTCCTCCACGCGTGCGAGCCCGCACCTGCGGTTTCCCCTCCGCAGGTGCGAAACACCAGAACCGGCAAAAACTCAGCAACTTCCCCAAGTCCAAAATTTATCCGTTAAGCATCCGAAACACACCCGAGGACCCGAGACCTCAACCAAATATACTAACCAATCCTAAAATACCATACGAACTTAGTTGAGCCCTCAAACCACATCGAACAACACAAAAATCAAGAATCACCCTCCAATTTAAACTTAAAGATCTTCAAACTTCAAAATTAGATAATCGACGCCGAAACCAACCAAACCATGTCCGATTGACCCCAAATTTAGCACACAAGTCATATTTATCATTACGAACCTACTCTAACTTCCGGAATCAGAATCCGACCATGATATAAAAAATTCCACTACCGGTCCAAAACTCCAAAAGTTCGACTTTCGCCATTTCAAGGCTAAATGAGCTACAGACTTCCAAAACACAATCCGGACACGCTCCTAAATCCAAAATCACTCAACGGAGCTAACGAAATTTTTGGAACTCCATTCCGGAGTCGTCTTCACACATTTTCAACTATGGTGCCAATCCCAGGGCTTAACCCTCCATTTAGGGACTAAGTGTCCCAAAACACTCCAAAAAACAAAACGAAACCTCTCGGCAAGTCACAATAGCAGAAAACAATACAGGGGAAGCAGTTAAATAGGGGATCAGGGCTATAACTCTCAAGACGACTGACCGAGTGTTCACATCCTCCCCCTCTTAAAACAATCGTTCATCCTTGAACGAGTATAGATACATACATAAAGCTGTGAAAAGATGAGGATAACGGCTGCGAATATCCTGCTCGGTCTCCGAAGTGGCCTCCTTAACCGGCTAGTCCCGCCATTGAACCTTTACTGATGCAATTTTCTTTTGACCTCCGCTTTCAAACCTGCCTGTCCAAAATAGCCATTGGCTCTTCAACGTAGGATAGATCCTTGTCCAACTGGATTGAGTTGAAAACCAACACATGAGACAGATCGCAGTGATACCTCCGGAGCATCAAAACATGAAATACCGGATGACCTCCTGCTAGACTGGGAGGTAAGGCAAGCATAAGCAGCCTCCCCAACTCGCCGCAACACCTTAAAGGGGCTAATAAACCTTGGGCTCAGCTTTCCCCTCTTTCCGAACCTCATAACGCCCTTCATAGGTGAAACCCGAAGCAGGAACCTCTTTCCAACCATGAATGCAACATCGCGAACCTTCCGGTCCGCATAGCTCTTCTGTCTGGACTGAGATATGTGAAGTCTGTCCTGAATTACATTCACCTTCTCCAAGGCATCCTGAACCAAGTCCGTACCCAATAATCTGGCCTCGCTCGGCTCGAACCAACCCACTGGGAACCGACACCGCCTACCATACAGAACCTCATACGGTGCCATCTTAATGCTGGACTGATAACTGTTGTTGTAGGAAAACTCCAAAAGTGGCAAGAACTGATCCCAAGAACCTCCAAACTCTATCACACACGCACAGAGCATATCCTAAAGAATCTGAATAGTGCGCTCGGACTGCCTGTCCGTATGAGGGTGAAAAGATGTGCTCAACTCCGCTCGAGTATCCAACTCCTGCTATACGTCTCTCTAGAACTGCGATATAAACTGCGTGCCCCAGTCAGAGATGATAGATACCGGTACACCATGAAGTCTGACAATATCTCGGATATAAACTCGAACCAGCTGCTAGGAAGAATAAGTAGTCTTCACAGGAATAATTGAGCTGACTTGGTCATCCTGTCCACAATCACCCAAACTGCATCAAACTTCCGCTGAGCCCGTGGGAGTCCAACAACGAAGTCCATAGTGATCCGCTCCCATTTCCACTCTAGAATCTCTATCTTATGAAAAATCCCACCCGGTCGCTGATGCTCATACTTCACCTGCTGGCAATTTAGATATCTATCCACATACTCTACTATGACCTTCTTCATCCTCCTCCACCAATATTGCTGCCTCAGGTCCTAATATATCTTCGCCGCACCCGGATGAATGGAGTACCGCGAGATGTGAGCCTCTTGGAGAATCAACTCACACAAACCATCCACATTAACCTGCCCTGCATCCTCAATGCACCATCCTCCCCAATATTGACCTACTTAGCATCACCGTGCTGGACCGTGTCCTTAAGGACAAGCAGATGGGGGTAATCATACTGACGCTCCCTGATACGATCATAAAGAGAAGACCGAGAGACCACACAAGCCAATACTCGACTCGGCTAAAAAATATCCAATCTCACAAACTGGCTGGCTAAGGCCTGAACATCCAATGCCACAGGCCTCTCTACTGCTAGTAGATATGCTAAATTCTCCAAACTCTCTGCCCGATGACTGAAAGCATCGACTACCACATTGGCCTTCCCGGGATGGTATAAAATGGTAATGTCATAATCCTTAAACAGCTCTTACCACCTCCACTGGCACAAATTAAGATCCTTCTGCTTGAATAGATGTTCCAAACTCCGGTGATCGGTGTAAATCTCACAAGGAACACCGTACAAATAATGTCTCAAAATCTTCAAGGCATGAACAATAGCTTCTAGCTCAAGGTCTTGGACATGATAGTTCTTTTCATGCACCTTCAGTGGTCTGGACGTGTAGGAAATCACCCTACGGTCCTGCATCAACACCGCGCCGAGGTCAACTCGCGACGCATCACAATAAACTGTATAAGACCCCGAACCTGAAGGTAATACCAATAATGGGGCTGTAGTCAAAGCTGTCTTGAGCTTCTGAAAGCTATCCTCACACTCCTCTGTCCACCTAAATGGAGCTCCCTTCTGGGTCAGCCTAGTCATAGGTGCTGCAATAGAAGAAAATCCCTCAACAAACCGACAATAATACCCTTCCAACCCAAGAAAACTCCGAATCTCTGTAGCTGAGGACGGTCTGGGCCAACTCTACACTGCTTCCACCTTCTTCGAATCCACCTTGATCCCCTCACTCGACACAATATGACCCAAGAATGCCACGGAATCTAACAAGAACTCACATTTTGAGAACTTTGCATACAACTTCTTTTCTCTCAAAGTCTGAAGCATTGTCCTCAAGTGCTGCTCATGATCCTCCCGAGTCCGAGAATACACTAGAATGTAATCAATGAATACGATGATGAATGAATCAATATAGGGTCGGAACACACTATGCATCAAGTGCATAAAGGCTGTTGGGGCATTGATCAGCTTAAATGACATCACAAGGAACACGTAATGGCCATACCGAGTCCTGAAAGTAGTCTTCGGGATATCTGGCTCCCTAATCTTCAACTGATGATAACCTGAACGCAAGTCAATCTTGGAAAATACTTTGGCACCCTATAGATGATCAAATAGGTCATCAATACGAGGCAAATAATACATGTTCTTCACTGTGACTTTGTTCAATTGGCAATAATCAATACACATACGCATAGAACTATCCTTTTTCTTCAAAAACAAGACAGGAGCACCCCAAGGTGATACACTGGGCCGAATGAAGCCCTTATCAAGCAACTCCTGTAACTGCTCCTTCAACTCAGGAGGAGTCATACGATATGGAGGAATATAGATGGGTTGGGTGCCCGGCAACAAATCAATACCGAAATCAATATCTCTGTCGGGCGGCATGCCCGGAAGATCAGCTGGGAACATATCTGGATAGTCCCTCATTACTGGAACTGACTTAACTGTAGGGGTATCAATATTGACATCTATCACATAAGCTAGATATGCGTCACACCCCTTCTTAACCATTCGTTGAGCTTTAAGAAATGAAATAACTCGGCTGGGAGTATACTCTAAGGTACCTCTCCACTCTAATCGTGATAAGACTGGCATAGCCAGCATCACGGTCTTAGTGTGACAATCAAGAATAGCATAATGGGGCGACAACCAGTGCATGCCCAAGATAACATCAAAATCTACCATGCTGAGTAAAAATAAGATGGCTCTGGTCTCAAAACCACTAAGAGCAATCAAACACGACCAATACACGCGGTCCACCATAAGAGAATCTCCCATAGGAGTAGACATATAAACAGGGGAACTCAAAGAATATCGGGATACGCCCAAATATGGGGTAAAATAAGAGGACACATATGAATACGTAGATCCTGGGTCAAATAATACCGACGCATCTCTATGACAGACTAGCACAATACCTATAATGACAGATTCGGAAGCAACTACCTCTATACGAGCTAGAAGAGCATAATACCTGACCTAGACTCCCTTTCTAAGGTGACCTCGACCTCCCCGACCTCCACTTCGAGCTGGCTGAGCAGGTGGGGTGGTAGCTGGTGCTGGAATCATGGCTTGAGGACCCGGTAGAGCACGTGGTGGCTGAGAAGTCTATGGCAGTACAACCCTCCTAAGTCTGGGGTAATCCCTTACCATATGGCGGGTATCGCCATACTCAAAACAACCCCTCGGAGGGCGTGGCTGCTGTGAGTGACTCGGGCCAGGTCCACTGGACTGGCCGTTAAAAGTACCCCGAGCAGGAGGCACACTAGATACTGGTGGTGCATAATAAGGATTGTGGGGCCTAGAAGGGGCTAGAACACCACTGGCGGCTGGAAGAGTTGAATGAACGGGGCGACCCACATAATCCCTACCATGGGGGGCTGCTGGGGCATGAGCTCCAGAATAAGAACAAGTCTCTCGAGACCTCTTGGCCTCTCTCTCCTCTCGGTCCCCAGAAAGCATGCTCTCCAATCTCCTAGCAATACTCATAAACTGCTGGTAAGGAATATCCATCTCCAGCTCTCTGACCATACTAATCCTGATACTAGGGTGAAGTCCATCAATAAATCATCGAACCCTCTATCGAACAGTGGCAACCAAGGCCGGTGCATGTCGGGCCAAATCACTGAAGCAGACTACATACTCTCACACAGTCATAGCACCCTGGCGCAGCTGCTCAAACTCCGCGCACCATGAGTCCCTGAGGCTCTGAGGGATATACTCTCTCAAAAACATGTCCGAGAACTAAGTCCATGTAAGTGAAGCTACCTCATTCGGACTACTCAACTCATAAGCACGCCACTACTGATAGGCTGCTCCTCTAAGCTGGAAAGTGGTAAAAGAAACCCCACTCGTCTCCGCTACACCCATAGTACGGAGAATACGATGATACTCCTCCACAAAATCGTGAGCATCATCTGTAGCCAATCCGTTGAAGGTAGGTGGGTGTACCTCTCAAGTCTGAGTTGCTCAGCCTCAGAAGCGATTGTCCTAGTTTCATGCTGAACCAGGGCTACCGGCGGCATAGGAATGAACTCTAGGGCATAATCAACCTGGAACCTCTACTTAGGAGTGTGGGTTGCGGGAGTCTGTGCCCCTCCCCCGGCCTGAGATGTGGCGGTAGCTAACGGAATCAATCTAGCCTGAGCTAAGGTGATGAACATGCTCATGAACTGAGCTAGAGTTTCTTGGAGGGTTGGTGCAGCAATAGGAACCTCCGGTGCCTGGCCTCCAGCAGGAACTGCCGGGGGCTCCTTTGTCGCAGCTCGTGTGGGTGCTCTGGCTGCACCGTGTGGCCATACTCTACCTCGGCCCCGACCTCTGGCGGCTCTAGCAGGGGGCGCGGGTGCCTGGTTGTCAGATCCTCCGGTATGGGTCCTCACCATCTGCGAGAAAGAATAGAATAGAGAATTTTTAGAATTTGATGCCAATAACTTGCACGACAAGGAATCAAAGAAGTATGTTTGTTCCTAACAGTTCCATAGCCCCCCGAAAATAAGTACATACGTCTCCGTACCAATCCGCAAGACTCTAATAAACCGGCTTGTGACTCACGACTCCTACGAACCTAGAGCTCTTAAACCAACTTGTCACGATCCAATTTCTTCCTCCGTGAACCGTCGTGGTGGCACCTAGTCTCTATGACTAGGTAAGCCTAACACTTTTGCAGAAGTGAAACTAAAGCATGAACATTAACTACTAACAGTAACAAATATCTAATAAGCAACTAAATTCCACTCGGCATATACAATTATCACCTCTGAAAATGTATAAAATAATTTTCCAAAATCCGGAATACCGTAAGTCACAAGTTACTAAGAAGCCTTAACCATTCCATACATCATTTTTACAGAAAGAAGGAAAAATGAACATAGGGGGATATAAAATAATGATGAGGCTGGTAAGATTAACCTGGATTTGCACATGAAAAACATGTGTAGGAAATAGCGTGAGTATACCACAACGGTACTCAGTAAGTGTCAAGCCTAACCTCGGTCGAGTAGTAACGAGATCAGGTGCCCTACTAGTATAAATATAATGAAATAAGACAGAATGAAATTTCGATGTAAAATAAATATGGAAATCTAATAGAAATAGAATCAATAAAAGACAACAGCTCATAACAGAGTGATAAAAACATGGGATCTCCCGAGATACCGTCTCGTAGTCCCAAACGTAAATGTGCAGGGGGATCTCCCGGAATACCGTTTTATAGTCCCAAAATAAATATGCAAAATAGGGGGATCTCCCGAAATACCGTTCCGTAGTCCCTAAGTACATATGCAGTACAGGGGGATCTCCCAGAATACCGTTCGGTAGTCCCAAAGTAAATTTGCAGTGCAACCAACCGAAATAACAATTGCAACAAGAAATCCTATAGTTTAGACTAAGTTCAAGTCAAGGAAAGTAGGTAATTTCACTAAAACATGTTGCACAAAGTTCAAATAGACAGTTAAACAAGTAGGCATGCTATTCTAGTCTAAACACGATAGTTACATATGCTAGTGTGTTTCAAATAAGGAGAAAACAAGTTATGACTTAGTGAAAAACGGAGTTTTACAACAAATAGCCCGTGTACGTACTCGTCACCTCACGTACACGACACTCACATATCAAACAGTACCAAATCCTAAGGGGAGTTCCCCCACACAAGGTTAGGCAAGCCACTTACCTCGAACCAAGCTCAAATCAATCTGTCACACTGCTCTTTCCATAAATATCCGAGTCCGAATGGCTCAAATCTAGCCAAAACCAATTACATAACATAAATATAGCTACAAGAAACAAATCTATCTAACGAAATCAAAGCTAAGGCAAGAAATTAGAAAAACGCCCAAAAAAGCCTCCCCGGACCCACGTCTCGGAATCGGGTAAATGTTACAAATTAAGAACACCCATTCGCTCATGAGATCACTCGTACCAATATTATCCAAATTCGATGTCTAAATCCCACTTAAAACTCAGAAATTCATTTGGGGAATATTTCCCACATTCTCACTCAAATTCCTTAATTAAATGTAGAAAACGACCATAGATTAATGAAATACAACAAAAAACAAGTTAGAAATCATTAACCCAAAGATTTCTCTAAAACTCCCACAAGAAATTGCCTTCTTCCGAGCTTAAAAAGCAAATTTGTGAATATGAACCTCAACCCTCGATTCTGCCCCTTTTCTGCCCAGCGATCTTTGCACCTGCAATGCTATGGGTCGCACCTGCGATGCCGCATCTGTGGAAAATCCCTCACAGGTGCGAAAATCACTTAAGAGGACTAGGTCCGCATCTGCGGTAGTGGGGGCCGCACCTGCGCGTGCGGAACACTGTCCACTTCTGCGATCTTCCTCTGCGCTTGCGAATCCTTGGGTGCATCTGCGGCCCTCGCAGATGCGGAAATTCCTCGCACCTCCGACCCCTGGTCAAGCCTCTGAATTCCGAATCTATTCCCGTTCTTCCGCACGTGCGAGCCCGCACCTACAGTCTCCCCTCCGCAAGTGCGAAACACCATAACCAGCAAAAACTCAGCAACTTCCCTAAGTCCAAAATTCATCTGTTAGGCATCCGAAACACACCCGAGGCCCCCGGGACCTCAACCAAACATACTAACCAATCATAAAACACCATACGAACATAGTCGAGCCCTCGAACCACATCAAACAACGGAAAAATCAAGAATCACCCTCCAATTCAAACTTAAAGAAACTTTAAAATTCGACAACCGTCACCGAAACTAACTAAATCACGTCCGATTGACCCCTAATTTTGCACACAAGTCATATTCAACATTACAGACCTACTCCAACTTCTAGAATCGGAATCCGACCACGATATCAAAAATTCCACTACCGGTCCAAAACTCCAAAAATTTGACTTTCGCCATTTCAAGCCTAAATGAGCTACGGACTTCCAAAACACAATCTGGATACGTTCCTAAGCCCTAAATCACCCAACTAAGCTAACAGAATTGACGAAACTCTATTCCATAGTCATCTTCACACTGTTCCGACTACGGTGCCAATCCTAAGGCTTAACCCTCCATTTAGGGACTAAGTGTCCCAAAACACTTTAAAAACCAAAACAAAACCTCCCGGCAAGTCACAATAGCAGAAGAAGATATGGGGGAAGTAGTTAAATAGGGGATCGGGGCTATAAATCTCAAGATGACCGGCCGGGTCGTCACAAAATTCAACTATCGGTCTAACCTAAAAACTCTCAAATTTTTCAAATTGCCAACTTTCAGCAAATTGAGCCAGAATCTTCTAGCAACCTCCGAATACGAATCTGAACATACGTCCAAGTCCAAGATCACCATATGAACATATTGGAACCATCAAATCATCAATCCGAGGTGATCTACTCAAAAGGCCAACTTGGTCAACTCTAGAACCTTAGGCTTCCAAAATGAGATTAAGTGTTCCAAATCACTCTCAAATCTTCCCAAAACCAAACCAATCATACCCGTAAGTCACAAAATATCGAAAGAAACTACGTGAAGTATCAAATAAGGAAATGGGACTATAATACCCGAAATAATCGGTTGGGTTGTTACATGTCTCTATAAGTAGGAGTGATGCATAGTAAGGAGTAAGATAACTATGTTTTCACCGCTTGTAGTTCTGTAATTGAGTGGGTGGTTCTAGAATCTTGAAATAAAATATAGAAGATTTTTCAAAAGTGAAGTGGTAGAGTTAACTAGGAAAATTTGTAATACGTGTTATTTGCCTAATGATTACAATTATAGGGTTTGGACGTGATAAGAAGGATTTTCTTGAGATACAAAGGGAATATCGACGCTTGATTATCATCTCGATATGTAGTACAATCTTAAGGTATGTATGTATTGATGGACCATTGTCACGTCCCAAATTCCACATAGTCGTGATGGCACCTAACCCGACCTGCTAGGTAACCCAAACAACAATTAACACAATTCTAATAGAGATCATAAATAATCAATAAATGAAATAACTAAATTTCCATACAATATCCCAAGGATTGGTAGTACAAGTCATGAGCCACTAAGATTATTGGAGTATACATGAACAAAAGTATAAATCCTAAACTACCAAGAACAAGTGGTAGCCATATCTGGGTGCAGGTAGATATTCAATGCTAGCCTCCGTTATCCACAACAACTTTGCTCCAAGATGTGCACGTATGGTGCAGAAGTATAGTACAACCGACCCTATGTACTCAGTAGGTATCCTGACTAACCTCGGTGAAGTAGTGACAAGTTCTCGGGTCAAGGATACTTACTATATATAACCAGCATAGCTCAATAATATATATATATATATATATATATATATATATATATATACCCAGGAATAGTGTCAAAGTCTAAAATAGGAAATACAGGTACCACCAAATAGTTCACATAGAGAAGATGTGCGCAAGTCTCTTAACAGTTCAACATGTAAGAAGATATACTTTTGATATCAGATAACACGTCAACAATTGCATATAGAGAAGATATGCCCAGATACCACTCCTGTTTAACAACTCGGGATATAGAGAAGATATGCGGCCATCATCATTAAATCATCAAAGCTTCTATATAGAGAAGATATGCGGAAAGTATCAAATAATCCTTCCACAATTGCATATAAAGAAGATATGCATGAATATCAAATAATCCTCCAACAATTTCTTATAGAGAAGATATGCATGAAACATCAAGTAATCCTTCAACAGTTGCATATAGAGAAGATATGCATGAAACATCAAGTCACATCTCACAGATCCACATATGGAGAAGATATGTACCTTGAATCATCTCATCAGGTAAGGCAGCATATAGAGAAGTTATGCAGTAAAAATTGTGTATACATCCAGGGATTTGCAAATAGAGAACAGATGAAAAGTCTAACCAAGGATCCACATTCCATAAACCACATCAACCAGAAACCCGTCGGCTTCTACCTGCATGTACACCATCAAGAGAGAAACATGAGAGGGTGGCCCTAAGGGGATAGATCCTTATCCACACGCTGCACAGAAAATTCACCTGCCAATAATTATAGCAAGCACAGATGATGGTAGGCTATAATCTCGAGTTTTAGTCGCTTATTGCACTCTAATTCACTGCACTTTATTTGTGTTTGAGCTTTAATTGGTAGTGTTTTGGACTGATTGTGTGTTTTATGCCTTGTAGGAGTGATTCCGAGTTATGTAGATATGGTGGAGATAATTCGAGCTCTTTGGAGCTTTGAAGTCTGATAAAAAGTCTAAGAATTAAGCTAGGATCGAATTCGGAGGTCGAAAACTGAGTATGCATAGAGTTAGATCCTAGACAATTATCTTGCACCTATCCTATCAAAACACTATATTCTCCCACTGATAACCTTATTTGCTTATTCCATGTCTCGATAGTCACTAGTCAATAGCTTTAGATTCTTAGTAAATTTTAGTTATTAATCATGTAAATCTCAACTGTAGATTCTCTTAGATAGCAACCAAGCTAGAAACTACGCAAATACTATTTAAATATAATCCATGTGGATACGATATTATACTACATGATATTTTATTAGCGAGTATAATTTAAGTGTGTGTTTTGCGCTCGTCAAATTTTGTCGCCGTTGCCACGAATTGGCAATCAGAAGTGTTTGAAATAGTTTTTGGTGCTAATTCAGGAATTAGGTTTTAGTTTGTTTTTTTCTTTTCTTTTCTTTTCTTTTATTTTTTCTATTTTATTTTCTTTATTAGTTAACTTCTTTTCAAGATTTGTTTTGTAGTGGATTTTATTTTTGGGGATTTACAGGAATATGTATGGATCGATCCTGTGAAAGAATGCTGAAACAAGTTAAGGATCATCATGATCGAGCAATTCACTCCTTGAGATGAGGGACAAGAAAGAAAGAAAAGAGCGGGTCTTGGAGGTATCCTCAGAAGAATTTGGCTTAATGAGCTCCACAAAAAATTCCAAGGAGCGAAAGCGAGGAATGAATTCAAAATTAGGGGTGGAGTTCATAAGTTCTCGGAAAAGAAGAAAATTCAGGGCAGTTTCCTTTATCTCTTGCTTTTAATTATGTGTCATGGGGACATGCCACAACTTAAAGTGTGGGGTGGGGGATATTTGTATGTATGTATGTTTTTATGTATATTAGTTTTCTTTTCGTGTTAGTTTTAGTAGTTAGAGAGAGAAAATATTGAAAAAAACATTAAAATTTTAAAATATTTGATTTTTCCCGACAATGGATATCATCGACATGTGTTTTGAGGGATTAAAGTCGAAAGAAAAAAAGACAAAAAGATTTTCTTTTGTTAGGTAGTGTAATAATTCTCCCTTGGTTTTTCTTTGTGCCGCGGTTCTTTTTCAAGGGTTTTGTATGAACTAGGTGTAGTTAGTTTTATTCTTTTTAGGAGTAGGAACCCTTGTGCTATGATTTGAAATGAAAGCAATATCTCTTGACTTTATTTTGCCTAGAGAATAATAAGTACTTTAATTGTGACGCTTTTGCTCAGTTTTTGACTCTTGTACAAGTACCTTAAGTTGTATGATCTTAACTATGCTTAACTGCTTTGACTAAAGTGTCTTGATAGTCCAATCCTGAGGTAGTTATGTGCCATGTGTGTGTGAGTTTTTGTGGTATTTTGTGCATTGCATTTGATGTCTAGAACTTGCCCCGTGTGTTTACAAAGTAAAATAGTAGTTTTATTCAGTCTTGGAAGTGATATAGGTATTTCTTTGTTGAGCCAGATATATGTTTACCCACCTACTTGTTATGTATCTTAGTTAACTCCTTTGAGCCTATAATCCTGTTTCTTTGGCAACCACATTACAAGCCTTACTCAGCTGTTTGAATTGACCATCTATTGAACCTTGTACCTCTTATGAGCACTTGAATTTGTTATGAACTTTGTAAAAGTTAAAGTGTGGTATGGTTGGTTTAGCTTTTGAGTGGAACTATTGAACTAAGGAGAAAGGTGCACTATTTTGAAAATGTAAGAGCCACTTGAATTGAAAAAGAAAGGAAAAAAATAAGTGTATGTTTATGAAAAATATTCCTTGATAATGGTAAATTGATGTAATTGTTCTTAAAGAAGTAGGTAGTTAATTTGTATTGATGTGAAGGTGGAGTTATGGTTAGACAAAAGTGTGGGGTTTTGAATAGCTAATTATATGTATTAAAGTTCTTAGGGAGGTGTAGTCACTCTTATATCCAAATGTATCCTACCCATCCCGCAGCCTACATTACAACCAATTAAAGTCCTACTTGATCCTTGACTGAATGAGCTCAATTAGTAGGGTAGTACACTACGGGCAAGCCTATAGTACGTCTTTTGTGGCATATGAATGTTACTTGTGAGAATGAGTGAATTCTTTCTATCTTGAGTTCCTGATTGTTCTTACATTTTATTATGTGTGGAACTACTCTTTATTGTTGTGTGAGAGCACTTGATTCTTTAAGGAGAGGTAATGCCGTTGACCTCTGTGTTACAGTAAGTGAGCGGGTTGTGAAAAATGTGTGGTGCTTTTGAGTTAAATCTCGAGGGGAGGATGTTACTGTATTATGCTTAATCTATTTTAAATATTTTTGGTATGATGAGTTATGAGAGTTGTTGAAAATGGTCTTGTCTATATCAAGTGTAGTTTGATTGCTCGAGGATGAGCAATGGTTTAAGAGTGGGGTATTGATGGTAGGCTATAAACTTGTGTTTTAGTCGCTTATTGCACTCTAATTCACTGTATTTTATTTGTGTTTGAGCCTTAATTGGTAATGTTTTGCACTTATTGTGTGTTTCTGAGTTATATAGATGTTGTGGAGTTAATTCGAGCCATTTGGAGCTTTGGAGTCTGAGTAAAAGTCCAAGTATTAAGCTGGGATCGAATTCGGAGGTCGAAACCTAAGAATGCATAGAAAAAAGAAGAAAATAATAACAAAGAGATGAAATAGTGCTTAGAAACTTTGCAATCCAATGTGACTAATGAGACCTGCTAATGGAAAAATCATCGTGCAAGAGACAGAAGCTAAATAAGACAAACACAAAGAATTAAAGGAATGAGATAAGTGTGAGTTAGGCAAGAATCACAAAGAATTGAGCTTTGGAATTAAAATTGCAAAAGCAATAGCATAAGGCAGCAGAAACAATATAGTGGTGCGACGCATTGTGCGTCGTGTGGTGCAACGCGTCAAGAAAAAATAGCAGCAGAATCAATTTTTCAAAGATTTTGGCAATCCCCACTAATGTGACACACGGCACGTCGCCCCATGCAGCGCGCCTGTGCAATTCTTCCAAAGTGAAAATCCTACTTAGGCTAGTAAGGGGTGATTTCGTCTGGGGCCGACCCTACTTGGTATAAATACATGGAAAAATATTATTTTCTGGACTTTTGACATACTTTGGATCTAAAGAGGGTGAGGAGGAGTTGGAAGAACACAAGCACAAGGATTTTATCATTCCTTCCTCACTCAAGACCCGAGTTTGAATCGAATTTATGTTTTCCTATACTTTAATTATATTTGTGATTAATTTCTCCATATCTATAGAGTAGTTCTCTTTAGGGTTTGATGGATTTGGTGTATTGATGATTGTTTGTGAATTATAACTCTAGTTTTATGCATTGAATCATTTTGGATGATTTAATTGTTTCATCTATATTCACTAGTTCATGTAATCGAGAGAGGCATAACTTGTGATATCTTTTCATTATATTGTTGGTTGAGCTCATAGATTTTTCTAAGTAATCGAAAGAGTCTAGTTGAATTATTGATTAAACCTAGTTAGGAGAATAATCGAAAGAGGTTTTCCTAAAGACCAATCCATTACGCATTCTTGCATATCTTCATGTGCTTAATTTGGTTAATCTTATGAGGTTAAAACTTAATCGAGAGAGGAGTTTTTGCTAAACGTTTGAACTAATAAATGAGTGAATTCGAGAGACTCACTTGAACATTAGAAGTGAATTAGCTAGAGTTTGATCCCAAACAATTATCTTGCACCTATCCTATCAAAACCCTATCTTCTCCCACTAATAACCTTATTTGCTTATTCCTTATCTTGATAATCACTAGTCAATATCTTTAGATTCTTAGTAAATTTTAGTTATTAATAATATAAATCTCAACTGTTAATTCTCTTGGATAGCAACCAAGCTAGAAACTATGAGAATACTGTTTAAATACAATCCTTGTGGATACTATATTATACTATACTATATTTGATTAGCAAGCAGAATTTAAGTGTGTGTTTTGCGCTCGTCATAGGACCACTCACGTGCCATAATCATAATGTCGCATGGATATCTCACGTTGAAAATAACTCCTCGTGCACGGACCACTCACATTGTGCAAATCCATTCCATCAAACAGAAGGCATATACAAGAATACATGTATACGAATCACGAATATCAAATTACATACTCATGGATTGAAGAAGATAGCATGCTAAGGTGTATGCATGTGTGAATATACAAGTACAACTCAAATCAGGCGGATACACCATACAACAACAAATAGCATGGTCAACAATAAGTCAACACCTATACATGATCTTTAGCGTGATTCAAGGGGTTCACGTAGTCATACAAACATATAAATCATGATATAAAGAAGCACAATATCCTAATCAAGTCGTAGTATACCCTAAACACTACTCCGGTCGTTAATCATACATAGCACCCGTATATACACTCATCACCTCATATAATACGTCATTTATCACACATTTCAATTAGACAAACAAAGTCATATCCTAAGGGTTATTCCCTTAATACTATTAGGCAAGATACTTACATCATCTAGGGTAGTCTAACGCTCCAAAATCATATTTCCTTGAGAAGTCACCTTGAACCGGCTCAAATCTAGCCAAACATTAACCAAGGAAGTCCACTAATGCAATACGAAATGACCCTAATCCATAAAACCTGAATCTTTGATGAATTTCCAATAAGTCAATCCGGGCTCGTGCGTCCAAAACCCGAACCAATACCAAAATTCGATGACCCATAACTTGCTGAGTCTAAATATATGATTAGATTCAAAAATTGAGTCCATGTCGGTACTCAAATCCTCAAAATACACTCCCTTAAAGTATAGGCAAAAATCCCAAATTTTCCTTCAAAATTCCATGATTAAAGCGTGTAAATCCTTGGGAAATCAATGTGTAATAAAATCTAAGTAGAAATTACTTACCTCGAAAGTAGTAGTGAAAATCTCCTCAAACATTGTCTCTTACCGATCTCCAAAATCCAAAATAATGAAATATGAGCCAACCCTGGGAATATAACATGTTGTCAGGAAATGTCGCATCTGCGACTCAGGTATCCGCTTATGTGAAATAGCATATGCGGTCAAAACCTCACTTCTGCGAGCTACCTCACCTCAGCCCCAATCGCTTAAGCGACAAATGCACTTTAACGCACAAAGACACACTCCTGCAAATGCGCAGATGCACCCAAGACTGTGCATATGCGGACCTCCCATTCTCAAGCCTTCCTCGTAGGTGCGACCAAATCAAGCATTTTTGCGACCTCGCACATGCGCAAAAACCATCGCAGGTGCGCGACACCAGTACCAAACCTGCCAAAACACTCCTAAATTGTTTGAAGCTTATCCGAAACACACCCGAGGCCCCTGGGACCCTGTCAAATCATCCGAAAATGACCAAATACATTATTCAAACTTATCCAAAATCTTGAAACATCATACATAATATCAAAACCATGAATCGAAGAACAAAATCATTCTCTTAACTTTCAAACCATCAAACTTTGCCGAACGTGTTCGAATCATACTTAAACAGTTTGGATTGCAACCAAACTTTGCACACAAGTTCCAATCAACCAAAAAAACCTATACAAGGTCTTAAAACAACAATAGGAATCCGGAAACACCGATGTCAACTTTCAGTCAAACCTATGAACTTTCTAATTCTTCAAATTGACAACTTTCGACAAATAAAACCAAAACCTTCTAGTAACATCCAAATTAAAATTCTACCATATCCCCAAGTCCAAAATCACCATATTAAACCCATCAAATCCCCGCTCACGAGTAAAACCTTTGTGAACTTTTCAAATCTAAGGCTTCCAAATTGAAAATCACTATATCAAAACCATCTCGAACCACATGAAAGTCATAATCAACCATGCATGCAAGTCATAATGCATCATATGATGCTTCTCAAAGTCTCAAATCATAAGATATAATGCTAGAACTCAAAATAACCGGTCGGATCGTTACAACCTTTCAATTGTTCATTAATGCAATAAAACAGATTCTCACAGCTTGTGGATGAGTTTAGACCTGGGAGGATTAATTGATTACATAGAGGTTATAACAATGGTAAGGTCACAGAAAGATGTTTAATTGTGGCTAAATAAGTGGGCTAACTCTTGCGATGAGGTCCGAGGTTGTGTGATATTTGATGAGGTTCTTATAAAGAATTTTCTTTCTATCTAGTGAAATGTATCTACAGAGATAAGAGTAGGATTGTTTGAGGAAGATGATATGGCTGTCACAAGGATGAGTATGCATTCAAAAGATAATTTTGGAATGTGTTATAATTAGTACTACATGAGCTTATAAGAAATTCAGTTGAGTAATAATGACAGGTCACTGTAGTTGAGGAAAACAAGTTATTGTGGGTTCTTGGATGATGTGATTATGGATTTGAATTAAGTGGCAGAGTCTACCATCGATGATCGGATCTTATGGGTATGTGTTCTTGTAGATCCTGGACTAATCTAAGCTTATTGATTAGTTATAACTTGAGAAAGGTGACATCAAGGATGATTTGGGTAACAAATTTGCCGGATGTGATGTACTACACTTTATTGATATATGGAGATCGTTGAATAACTCAGGTTTCATATTATTTGTGGATATAGTGTTTAAGGAGAAAGGATTCACTCGGTTTTCTAAGGACGAGGTTGCTTCATTTAGTGAAATTATGTCCTAATATAGCACAAGTCATTTGGCATGTTTGACTATGCATAGGGGAATAACGCAGAATGTGTGACTCTCGAGAATGGTTCTAGTGGGTTCATGTTCCAAGATATGATACTTAAAGATTTACTGGTTAATTTACTTGGTTAAAAACTTCAGATTGCTATTGGATTATGACATGCACTTGAAGTTATAATATCATCATTGGTTCTATAATGCAGGATTAGAGAGATGAAAGGAACAACTTAAGATTTGTTGGAGGGCTCTTTAGAGCAAACATCTCGGTTTGAGGTACTCTTGGTTTCATTAAGGGGGAATAAAGCGGCTTACGAATATTAGGATGACATTGTTTCATATATGGATCACTTGGTGTACGTTGTGGATAAATACCACACTGTATCGGAAAGGAAAAGTGATGCCTTGAAGGCGGGTCAAGAGTAATCTGAAGAAGTTGGATTAGTATAGCAGAGGCTTGGACCAGCATGGTAATGAAATGATTGATTCTTTAGAATGTTAGGACATTACAAACATTATTGTGGCAGGAATTTTGCATTAGGTAGTTTGTGTGACTTGGTTGACGTGTATATAGACTTAGTTCCAATGGCATGATTATTGTGTAAGTGGGTACCTGAGAGGTTGAGATGGGTTTGACCATGACATTAAGCTTAATATTGCCTACAGGCTTGGAGTGTATGTTACATGATTGTGATTGTCTCATGGGTTGAGCTAATAGTATGTTTCTAGGCAATTGAGTATATATGAGGAGGATTATCTTACTTGTGACTTGAGGTTCATAACCGGATTCTTGTAATTAGATATGGAATCATGATGTATGTGGTTAATCATGTGAGGTTTGGATTTCTTTGCAAATGTGAAGGTTCAATCTTTGGCCGAAAGGATTGGGATCAAAGATAGTGTGGATGATTCGAGTTGCTTAAGGTGTATAACAATATAGATTTCAGTATCATCAAGAAAGAAAATGTGTTGTAGAGGATACTTGCTAATGCGGTCTATGGACAATTCGACTAAGTGCTATGAGAATTTTGTGATAGTTAATCTTTGAGGTTCAAATTTTAGTTGCATGACATGGAAGGATTAATGAAAATGGAAATTTTGAGATGCTTGCAGGTTTGACTTCATAGTTATGTTTGAGTAGGCATATAGAGGACACTAGGATAGGGATTCTTGCACTTAGAGGTATAGAGATCGAATTTCTAGAGGTGGGACTATCTCTTTTGTTGTTGACAACAAAAATGTGTTAATGGTTAGATAGTTGGTCGTATGTGTCTTTGGTGGGTGACTTGAGAAAGGTTTTGCTTGACGAGCATGAGATTTCTAGTATTTAATGTGTTGTGATCTTCCTATGTTTAGTAAGATTATCTATCTTGGAGGTCTTGGTTTGGGGAGTAGGGTTCAAGAGGTTGTTGGTATTATTTTTGGTTGGTTGGGATGATGAGCTAGTTACGTAAGGACTTTAGAGACTCAAAGATTCATATATTTGGTGCATTGGGTTTCACAAGGTTATAGCAGATCATGAGTGACTTATGATGGAGGAACATAAGGGAAAAAGGTGTTAGATATAGTTTCTTGATAATTGGTTTGATAACGAGTTGCATGTATATATTCAACATTGAGACCGGTAGTTAAGAAATTATTTGTGTGCTCATGAGTGAAAGTTAGAATGGGTCTGTATTAGCTTATGGAAGGCTTATTACATACTTTAGATAAATGTGGAATCAACTTGGGTGTCTACTAATAGGACTGTTAAGGATGTGTAATCTACAACGGGTCATAGTTTCTTATACAAAAGAAGGTGTCATATGGATGTGTCACCTGAAAAAGATTATAGTTATATGGGATACTTTCTACCATTGAATTTGATAAAGTGATAGCCCACCTTGTGATTATGGCAGTTAAGATAATGGGCCTGGATGCATGGGTTACGCTAAGTTGAGTTTTCTTAATTATTGCATAACAGACAAATGGAGTAAGTTGTATAGATACATATAGACTTGTTGATAAAGAACATCACAGACACATGGATTCATTGGGTGATAAGTTACTTTTTCATAAATTTGTCATATTTGGTTTATTGCTTATACGGTGCACAAACCATGATGGTTGAGGTTCCATGTAGAATTTAGAGTGACTGGTTGGTCGGGCAGCTTGTACTATATGATATGAAACTAAAGGACCTAGATTTAGCATGATTGGATTTTGATAAGGTATATTTTGAAGATTAATGCTTTTAGGTAGTCTATAATAGGCAATGGTTCTTACCGGATGAGATAAATCTATGAATTGTTGTTATGATAGGTGGTTATGAGTTTCTAGAGGTTTCTTTCATCATAGAAGTGTTGTGAAGGCTTGGAACAAGGATTTATTTGAGATGGGATATGTTTGGTGGTAACAAGTTTAGCAATGAGCTGTTATTACAATCAGAAGATATTTCGATAGGTATATGAGTTATGCGATAAATCATGTGGTTACATATTGGAAGTAAATTTAGGACTTGATATATGTTATTGGGATTAATACAATGAATATTTACAAGAATCGAATCTTGGAGGATGTGTTAATAGATTTATATGGATGGACATAACATGATATCACCCATGAGAATGTGTATTTTGAGTTTATACAGCTATTTGGTGACTTTTGAGAGACTCTTAGCATATTCGAGGTTGAACGTATGTTTAACTAGGGAGAGTGTACCGACTCAACAAGCCATTTTTAGTTCTAGCATCTCATTCCATTTTTTGATACCTCGAGTAGGTTTGTATGATGTTCTATGACTTGCAGGTATGGTTGGATAGAGAGCGATTGGGATACTTGGTTCACAACTAGATGTTTTAAATTAAGAAAAGTTGACCAAAGTCAACATTATGGGTAAACACGCTCAGATTCATGAATTGATGGTTCCAATAAGGTTATTTGATAATTTTGGATTTCTACGTGTTTAGTTCGGGTCTCGGGTGGCCTAGGATTGACTCAACACTTCTAATCGAAAGTTGAAATTCATGAACTTAAGAGAGTTCCATAATTTTGATTGATCTTTGGTTCTTGGTTTGATGTTGATATTTGTCTTTTTAGCTCTTGGACAAGTTCATGGAGGGTATACGAACTTTTCGGGATGGTTTGGTGAGGTTTAGGGGACTCAGATAAGTTTCAGGGTAATTTTGGGTCATTTTGAACAAAGTATGGACAGCTGGTTTTCTAGTGGACATATATGCATTGGGATCACGTGTGTGATTGTCGCGATCACGCGGAGGAATGGGGCCAAAGGAGGTGAAGTGAATTGCGATCATGTAGGAATGGTCCGGGATCACGTAAAAGGTCTTGGCTAATCATCATGGTCGCATGAGGGGTAAACGAGATCGCGTAGAAGGAAATCTAGCCTGAATTATTTATTCATCGCAATCGAGTGTATAGTAGTCACGATTGGGAATAAATATTTGGCGTCACGGGTATTTAATATCCAAATTTCGAGATTGCACTTATTTTCACCATTTTTGAGTTTTGGACTTTTGGAAGAGGCAATTTTGAAGAGAGATTTTACCCAAATCTTAAGGGAAAATGTTTTTAACTTGGTTTTGATTATATATCATGATTCCTCATAGCTCATCACACAAAAATAAAAGATTTAATGAGTAGAAATGGGTTTTCGACATGAAACTTAAGAGAGTATATTTTGAGTTTTTGAACATCGATTTGGACTTGAATTTAAGAACTTAGCACATAAGTGGACTCGTGAGGTTGTGGATAGACGAGACTCGACCTTGGATTCAGGTTCTGACCATGTGGGCTCGAGTTGAATTTTGTTGAATTTTTGAAATTTCTCCAAAGAACGAAGCTTTATTAATTGGGATTGCCTCCTTTAATATTGTTTGATCTTCGTGAATAATATTTGGCTAGGTTTTGGAAAATTGAAATTCAAGAACAAAGGACGGGGCATGATTTGGGTTGAAGACTAGCCTGAAAAGGGTACGTATCTTGCTTAACCTCGAATTGAGGGAGTGTTTTCTAAAATGAACTTATGTGCTATATATTATCACGCCCCGACCTCGAGGAGCGCGACTGGTGCTCAACTGAGATACCCTGGTTGAGCAAGCATGTATAATACCTTCTACCAAACTCACCCATGAATGAAGAGAAGATAAATTTATATCATTAATTAAACAGTAAGAAGTCATGTGAATAACACCAGTTCACTTGTATTACGTCACTAACAAGTCCTCAAAACAGTACACCATACATTCGTTGTTAAAGTGGGACATGTGATACAATTACAACAAGTTTAGTTAAAATAAGTTTAGTTAAATCTTCCCAGAACAAGATACAACTCACACTATGTCTACGAAGCCTCTAATAGAAACGAAAGAGTACTACGGCAATGCCGGCAACAAGGCCCCAACATACCTTAAAACTCTATGTACATGGAACAAGAGACACAGGATCCCGGAATGAAGTGGGCCTCACCAAGTCAGTTGAGGAGGGGATGCGCTGCTATCACTGATCAATACCACCTGCTATGGACCCACCTGAATCCATTAGAGATGTAGCGCCCCTCATAAAAGGGACGTTAGTACATGTCAAATAGTACTAGTATAAAAACCAAACATATGCAAGGACTTGGAATTACAACATGGATATGATAAATAAAAATAAAAGGCTTACTTAGCCATTAAAGCCATAGAAAATTTATTAAGAGCTTTAAATAACAATTACAAATTCATAGGTCGGGGATCATCTACAACTACCTTTATACAAAGCGGCCCTTCCGCCTCACCCTAACATATGCGGGTGGAGGTACAATCACAATACCAGAAAATCTACACAAAACGGCCCTGCCGCCTCACCCCAATGTATGCGGGTGGAGGTGCATTCACCATGCCACAAACTCTACACAAAGCGGCCCCGCCACCTTACCCCGATCTATGTGGGTGGAGGTGTATTTACAATACCACAACTCTACATGAAGAGGCCCTGCCGCCTCACACCAATGTATGCAAGTCGAGGTGTATTCACAATGCCACACTTCGGATTCCCAAAACGATAATAGTTTATACAAGAGAGTTCCCTTTTAAATCAACCATTTGGCACCTTTGGCCTTAGCAAGTGTAAGTTCACAAGGTCTCAACACATGATAAATGAGTGTTTAATCCCATTGAGTTTATACAAGATCTTCTTCCCAAAAAGGGGTATAACATAATTAAGTCAAAAATAGAGAATCATTAACACACGAGGTTTCTAAAACGTTATGACAATCGGGAATCAATTTTACTAGTTTGAATACCTCACATCAATAGCATTTCAAGTTCGACTACACATGATAGAATTTTACAAGGATTCGGGAATTCGGATACTAGAAGAAGATTTTAGCTTTCATACCTCTCTTTGAGCTTTTCTTAAATTACTACAATGTTCTAGAAATCCTAGCAACTTCAATATATTTTGAGACATAACAAAATTAAATACAAATTAGGAAGATATTCATGGTTTCAGCTCATTTGAGCATTTTATCAAATACTATATGCACAAATTTTATTACAAGGTTCTACCACGTGATTTCCTTTACTGCATAACCCAATCTTTACCCATTTGAGCTCAATAAACTTCCCACAAACCTTATTCGTACATGAATGTATAAATAATACTCTCACACCCAAGAATCGCACTCCCCATTTACCCATCTTCTACCCAAAATCGAAATTGGAGAATTGGGGAAAATAATTCTTACCTTTTAGATACCCTAGCGAGTTCCTCTTGATGAAATTCCAAGGCTTGATCCAAGTTGAGTAGTGAAATCCTTGAATCCTCCCCTTTCTCTCTCTAGGATAACTCTCTCCTCTCTTTAAAATATCAGATAACCCCTAAAAAATGACCCCTATGGTTAGATAAAATGAATTGGGGTCGGGTTATTAAATTAAAAAAACGAATCCCCGACACAGATCTGTAGTCGCATATGCAATTGCATAACGCTTCTGCGGTCCACAAAATGGAACGTATAATGTCCTTCAAAAACTGGGCACCCCTACCTCACTATGCGACAATCTGCGGTCCACAAACCAATTCTATGGTCGCATAATGCACCATAGAACTGCCCTCCGGAATACTTTGTGCTGGGTTCTGCGATGGATTTTGCGGCCCGCAAAATGATTATGTGGCCGCATAATGGATAGCATAATGGTCCGAAAATTTGCCCATATTTCTGCCTCACTCTGCGGCAGATCTGCGGTCCACATACCAGTTCTGCGACCATAGAGTGGACCGCAGAAACGCCCTGCACTTCCAACAATTTTTTTCAACTTCGCAACGCATCATTCAACCCAAAAGGTCTGAACTGCGGCGAGCTTGCTCGCCGCGAAGAATCCCTACACTCGTCAACATACAAGTCTACTCTAGCACCACGAAACCCCGTGTTTTAGGTAAAAGTTTATGGGGCCTTACATCCTCCCCCACTTTTAGGGTCAAACTTCACCACTAGCACCTAATGTGACTCAACTGCTATAACACACACCAGCAGTATCAATTTTGACTAACTCCCTAAATTCCCAAAAATTTTGCCAGAGTCTCCGCTGTAATTGGGGCCTATCCACCTGCCAGAGAATCCCAAAACCATTCCGAACAACATATCCATAACACAACGATATAAAACAACAGGGAAACAACACCGGCCACAAAGCCATTTACCATTACATTACCAAGGAGGGGCAACCTCAACATAAGTCGTACAGGGGAAATATAGTTTATAGAAAGTTAGCTTTCAACATCATGGACACAATTACATAGCTATTCAAATAAATTAGGATTCTTCTTCTTCATCTCCTCTTCGGCTTCCCAGGTGGTCTCTTCGACTTGTGGCTTTGCCATAATACTTTCACGAAGGCAATTTCTTTGTTACTCAACTTTCGAACATGCCTATCAAGAATGGAAACTGGAATTTCTTCATACATCAATTCTTCATTAACCTCAATAGTCTCAATCGGAACAATAAGTGACGGATCTCCAACCACCTTCTTCAACATGGATACATGGAAAATCGGGTGCACTAAAGACATATCTGGAGGTAGTTCTAGCCTGTAAGCCACCTGGCCAATCCTCTGAATGATTATGTACGGTCTGATATACCTCAGATTCAATTTCCCTTTCTTACCAAACCATATTACACCCTTCATAGGGGAAACCTTCAAAAATACCCAATCATCTTCTTTGAACTCCAAATCCTTGCAGTGTACATCCTAATAGGACTTTTGATTACTCTGAGTAGTTTTCAACAGTTCTATAATGATCTTAACCTTATCCATAGCTTGATGCATGAGGTCTGGTCCTATCAATTCTGCTTCCCCAATCTCGAACCATCAAATGGGAGATCTACATCTCCTACCATATAAAGCCTCGGACGGTGCCATTTAGATACTAGTATGATAATTGTTGTCGTAGGCAAATTCTATCAGCGGCAAATAATCATCCCAGCTACCTTTAAAGTCAAGAACACAAGCGCGCAACATATCCTCGAGCGTCTGAATAGTTTGCTCTGCCTGCCCGTCAGTCTGTGGGTGAAAGGCTGTACTTAGATTTACCTGAATACCCAAACCTTGCTGAAATTTCTTCCAAATATTAGCCGTGAATTTCGCCTCTCGATCTGAGATAATAGAAACTGGAGTGCCATATAGCCTGACTATTTCCTTGATATACAACTGAGCATATTGTTCCGCTGTGTCGGTAGCCTTAACAAGTAAGAAGTGTGCTGATTTCGTGAGTCGATCCACAATTACCCAAATCGAGTCGAACTTGCGAGGAGTGCGAGGTAGTCCTACGAAAAAGTTCATATTGATCATCTCCTATTTTCATAACGGAATTTCTATGTTCTGTGCCAACTCATCCGGCCTTTGGTGTTCGGCCTTCACTTGCTGGCAATATGGACATCTTGTCATAAAGTCCTCTACATTCCTCTTCATATCATTCCACCAGTAAACTTCCTTAAGAGCATGGTACATATTTGTAGAGCCCAAGTGCATAGAATAGCTAAAAGTGTGAGCCTCGGTCATGATTCTCTCTTGGAGACCATCCACATTTCGAACACATAGTCGTCCTTGGGACCTTAATGTACCATCATCCATGCCAAGAGAAAAGGTCATGGCCTTATGTTTATGAATTCCCTCTTTCAATTTTTCCAACAACGGGTGGTTGTATTACTTTTCCTTGGCTTTCACAACAAGCGATGATTCAGCCCTATTTTGCACAATCACTCCTCCTTCACTAGAATCCGCAAGACGAACTCCCAAACTAGCCAAACGATGAAAGTACTTGTCCAACGGCCTTTGATATGCCTCCAAGTGAGCCAAACTACCCATAGATTTCCGGGTAAGAGCATCTGCTACAACATTAGCCTTCACCAGATGATACAAAATATCGATATCGTAATCCTTGAGTAACTCAAGCCATCTTCCTGGCCTCAGATTCAATTCCTTCTGTTTAAAAATGTACTGAAAGCTCTTATGGTCCTTGAATATATCCACATGGACCCTATATAAAATAATTGACACCAAATCATCAATGCAAAGACCACCGCTGCAAGCTCTAAATCATGTGTTAAATAGTTCTTTTCAAGATTCTTGAGTTGCCTAGAAGCATAAGATATAACCTTGCCATGTTGCATTAATACACACCCAAGTCCGATTCTTGAAGAATCACAATCTGCCACAAACCCATCTGTACCCTCTGGTAGGGTCAACACCAGTGCCGTAGTTAATTTTGATTTCAACTCCTGGTAACTTCTTTCACAAGCATCTAACCATTGCAACTTAACCGCCTTCTACGTCAACTTAGTCAACGGAGAGGCAAGAGTAGAGAACCCCTCTAAAACTTCATGTAATACCCCTCTAGGCCTAAGAAACTGCGAATATCTGTTGGGGTAGTAGGTCTAGGCCAATTCTTCACAGTTGGAGATGGCATGCCTCAAGAATGTAACAGATTCAAGCCAAAATTCACATTTCGAAAACATCGCATACAACTTGTGTTGATATAGAGTCTGTAGAACTGCCCTGAGATGACCGGAATGGTGCTCTCAACTTCGAGAATATACAAGGATATCGTTAATAAACATTATTACGAATGAGTTAAGAAAAGGCTTGATGACTCGATTCATAAGATCCATGAAAGCTGCCGGGGAATTTGTTAGCCCAAAAGACATTACCAGAAATCCAAAGTGCCCATATCGTGTCCTAAAAGTTATTCTCAGAATATCCTACTCCCTGATCTTCACTTGGTGATACCCGGATCTTAAATCGATCTTGGAGAAGTACTTAGCACCCTGCAATTGATCAAACGAGTCATCTATCCTTGGCAGTAGGTATTTATTCTTAATCGTGACCTTGTTGAGTTGCCGATAGTCAATACACATTCTCAGTGACCCATCTTTTTTCCTTACAAAAAGGATGTACGCCCCAAGGCGACACACTCGGCCGGATGAAACCCTTTTATAACAAGTCCTTCAACTTCTCCTTTAGTTCCTTCAATTCTGTCGGTGTCATTTTGTAGGGTGGGTTAGATATGGGCTGCATGTCTAGCATCACATCAACCCCAAAACCAATCTCCCTGTCTGGTGGGATCCTAGGGAGCTCATCTGGAAAGACCTCCAAAAATTCATTCACAACAGGCACAAACTCAAGTGTGGGTGTCTCAGCATCGGTGACCGTAACCCGGACCAAATGGTAGATACACCACTTGTTAATCATCTTCGTGGCCATAAGGTAAGAAATAAACCAACCCTTCTGCACCACATCCTCCCCCTTCTATTCAATCACCGACTCATTTGGAAATTCAAACCTAACTGTTCTCGTTCGACAATCAAGCTTAGCAAAACATGAATAAAGCCAGTCCATCCTCATTATTACATCATAATCAACCATCTCCGATTCAATAAGATCAACCATGGTGTCCTAATCATGCGCCGTGACAACACAATAACTATAAATCTGCACGTCCATAATAGACTCGCCAACCGGAGTAGATACAAAGAACGACTCATAGAGCTATTCCGGTTCTATCCCAAATTTCATGGCAACATAGGTAGTGACATATGACAAAGTGGAACCGGGATCAATAAGAGCATACACATCATGAGATTGGACCGTCAATTTACCTATGGCAACATCTGGAGAAGCCTCTGAATCCTGATGCCTCCGTATAGAATAAAATCTGTTGGGTCCTCCCGAACTCTGTGCACAACCACTAGATCCACCACGCCCTGCGGGTGCTGGAGTGCCTCGAGCTGGAGGAGGTGTTGTGGATGTAGTAGCTGCACAACTAGCTAGCTGCGCTGCACCTCTGCTCATGATCCGGCGGGACAATCAGCAATCCCTCTGTATGTGACCCCTCACACCGCACCCATAGCATATATGTAGGTCCATGAAGCAGACCCCAAAGTGCATCCTCCCAGACTTGGGGCATGGGGGCCTTTGATGCTGCTGGAATCTCCCTCCAGGCCAACCCTGCTGGCGGGGTCCCCTGTTGCCTTGACTTGGCCCAGATGGTGGTGCACTCATCGAAGACTGAGTGAATGACTGAGATGCCCCGATGACCCTCCCCTAAATGCCGACCTACCACCACCAGAAGAACCACCTAAGTTGCCCGCGGTTCGAGCCTTGCTGCTACCCTCACTTTCCTTTCTATTTTTCAGTTTACAATCCTCTGTAGCTTGAGCAAATGCCACTATCTTCCCATAGATCATATCAGAATTCAAGACAACCGTAGCATCCTCATTAATAACCAAAGGGCTAAGGCCCTGCATAAACCAGCGCACTCTAGCCTCCATAGTGGGCAACATGTGAATAGCATACTTGGACAGGCACACGAACACCATATGATACTCCCACACATTCATGTTACCCTGCTTCAAGCTCTCAAACTGAGTGGCACGTGCCGCCTTAGTCTCGGCAGGCAAGAAATGATCCATAAAGGCATCGGTGAACTCACTCCACCATGCCGGAGGACTCCCCTCCTCACGGGACTCCTCCCATATCTCAAACCAAGAATAGGCCACCCCTTTCAGGCGGTAGGAGGCCAACTCCACTCCCTCTGTCTCAGTATCCTGCATAATTCTTTTGCATCTCATAAATGAAGTTCTGGGGTCCTCCTCAGGATCAGTACCTGTGAACACTGGAGGATCCAACTGGAGAAACATGTTCACCCTAGAACTAGCAGAATCCCCTGGCTGACTAGAAGAAGTAGTTACAACATTTGATCTCTGGGCCGGGGAGTCCACTATCTAAGCCAATATCTATATGGCTCCCTTAAGATCCCCATCAGAAATAGCGGGACCAGAAGATAGAGCTGGAGTTGGAACTGGAATATCAGTTGGAGGGACCGTTTCACCCTCAGTAGGTGTAGGAACTAGTGCAGGTTGAGCAAGAATAGTAGATTCAGGAGGTGTAGTAATTGGGGGAATATCCTTACCCCTCGGATGCTCACCCGCATCATCAAATATAGAATCAATTGCCACTCCCAGGGTAATATTGTCTCCTTGAACAGTTCTTGCATTTTTCCTATGCGCCATGTACTGAAAGTTAGAGTAAAGCACGAGTTAGAGGAGGAACAATCTTAAAACCAGCTTTATCGCATGATGGAGAACATCAAAGAAGGGTATTATTCCTAAGTGCCCAAGTAGCCTCGTAATTATAGATGTGGTTGAAAAAATACTGTTAAGAAGAACTCTACTAGACATGGCTCTGAGACATCTTAGGACACTTTAAAACTTTAAGCTGTAATACCAAGTTTGTCATGCCCCGACCTCGGGGAGCACGACCGGCGCTCAACCGAAATACCCCGGCCGAGCAAGATTGTACAATACATTCTACCCAACTCGCCCATGAATGAAGAGAAGATACATTTATATCATTAACTAAATATTAATAGGTCATGTGAATAACACCAGTTCACTTCCTTTACGTCATTAACAATTCCCTAAAGCACTACACTATATATTCGTAGTTAAAGTGGGACAAACAATACAATCACAACAAGTTTAGTTCAATCTTCCCAAAACAGGATACAACACACACTATGTATATGGAGCATCTAATAGAAACAAAAGAGTACTACGACAGTGCCGACAACAAGGCCCTGGCATACCTCAAGACACTATGTACAAAGAACAAGAGATGCAGGACCCCAGAATGAAGTGGGGCTCACCAAGTCAGCTGAGGGGGGTGTGTGCTGCTATCACTGATCAATACCACCTGCTATGGAACTACCTGCATTCATTAAAGATGCAGCGTCCCCAGCAAAAGGGATGTTAGTATATGTCGAATAATACTAGTATGAAAACCAAACATATGCAAGGACTTGGAATTACAACATGGATATGATGAATTGTGGTAAAAATAAAAGGCTTAGTTAGCATTACAGCCATAGAAAATGTATTAAGAGCTTTCAATGACAATTATAAATTCATAGGTCGGGGATCCTCTACAACTACCTTTACACAAAGCGGCCCTGCCACCTCACTCCAACGTATGTGGGTGGAGGTGCAATCACAATACCAGAAACTCTACAAAAAGAGGCCCTACTGCCTCACCCCAATGTATGCGGGTGGAGCTGCATTCACCATGCCACAAACTCTACACAAAGCAACCCCATCACCTCACCCCGATATATGCGAGTGAAGGTGTATTCACAATACCACAACTATAAATGTAGAGGCCCTGCCGCCTCACCCCAATGTATGTGGGTGGACGTGTATTCACAATGCCACACTTCGGATTCCCAAAACGATAAGAGTTTATACAAGAGAGTTCCCCTTTAAATCAACCATTTGGCACCTTTGACCTTAGAAAGTGTAAATTCATAAGGTCTCATCACGTGAGAAATGAGTGTGTAATCCCATTGAGTTTATACAAGATCTTCTTCCCAAAATGTGGTATAACATAATTAAGTCAAGAATAGATAATCATTAACACACGATGTTTCTAACACGTTATGCCAATCGGGAATCAATTTTACTAGTTTGAATGCACTACATCAATAGAGTTTCAAGTTCGACTACACATGATAGAATTTTACAAGGATTCTGGAATTCCGATACTAGAAGAAGATTTTATCCTTCATACCTCGCTTTGAGATTTTCTTAAATTACTACAATGTTCCGAAAATCCTAGAAACTTCAATCTATTTTGAGACATAACAAAATTAAACACAAAATAGGAAGATATTCATGGTTTCAGCTTATTTGAGCATTTTATCAAACACTAGATTGCGCAAATTTGATTACAACATTCTACCACAAGATTTCCTTTACTCCAGAATCCAATATTTACCCATTTGAGCTCTACAATCTTCGCACAAACCTTATTGGTACATGTATGTATAATACTCTCATACCCAAGAACCACGCTCCCCATTTACCCATCTTCTACCCAAATTCAAAATTGGAGAAATGGGGAAGAAATTCTTACCTTTTAGATTCCCTAGCAAGTTCCTTTTGATTAAATTCCAAGGCTTGATCCAAGTTGAGTAGTGAAATCCTTGAATCCTTCCCTTTCTCTTCTATGATAGCTCTCTTCTCTCTCTAAAATATCAGATAACCCCTAAAAAATGACCTCTATGGCTAGATAAAATGAATTGGGGTCAGGTTATTAAATTACAAAAATGAAGCCCCGACACAGATTTTTGGTCGCATATGCGATCGCATAACGCTTCTGCGGTCCGCAAAAATGGACCGCATAATGGCCCCCCAGAACTGGGCACCCCTGCCTCACTCTGCAATCGATATGCTGTCCGCAGACCTATTATGCGGCCGCATAGTGTGTCGTAGAGTGGACCGCAGAAATGCCTTGCACTGTGGACCGAATTGGGGTCTGGAATTTTTTGAGTTGGATCTGTGATGAGTTTTGCGGCACACACAATGGTCCGAAAATTTGCCCAGATTTTTGCCTCAGTATACGGCAGATATATGGTCCACATACCAGTTCTGCAACCGTAGATTGGACCGCAGAAATGCCCTGCACTTCCAAACATTTTCTTCAACTCCCCAACACAATGTTCAACCCAAAAAGTCCGAACCGCGACGTGCAAGCTTTCCGCGAAGAATCCCTACACGCATCAACACATAAGTCTACTTCGGCACGATGAAACCCCCGGTTTTAGGTAATATTTTACTAGGCCTTACACATACTATGTATTTTGGGGTGACATATATGTAAGGTGAAAAGCGTATATGCAGGCACCAAGGTTATATCATGCTCAGGAGTAGGTTTTAGGTTTTGTAATACCTTGTGTTGGTACATGCTATACGTGTGATATGCTTTAATAGTTTGTATAAATACTTGAGCTTTCTTATTCTTGTTAAAGACTATGTCTAGAATTTTCATGCTTTATTTTGACATGATGGCTATTTGTATAATAGATTACATGTTGGAGGCCTTATGGGACCCTGAAGGAAATAGGCCAAACTATTACTATGATGTTTCCCCATCATGGTCCTCCATGCACCCGATACATCATGTATCTAGGTTCTAGAAGTTAGTTGGAAATCCTTTGCCAGTCGCTCCGGTGGAAGCTATTGAAGGTAAGGTTTATGGGTAATTAGCTTATGAGAGGTACCTAATTTTCATCCTATTTAGATAGGTTCGGGAGTTGAGATTGCCTCCGTTAATGTGCTATTGCAAAGTGTGTGAGTCTAGGAGGTCACCTCGAAGACTGAGACTGTTGTGGAAAGAATGTAATCTCAGTTATTTGTATAGCTAGATGGCTGTGGTTAGAAAGGTACTTTCTATGTGTTATGATTCAAATATGTACAGTTCATATTTGTATACTACTTTTGATAATATAACACATGTAAGCTGAGATTAGTGTTATTGATGTATATTGTGATGCTTTGACGAGTTGTGGATGTGTTGTTAGGGTGGTTTTGGTGATTCTCTGGCCGGTGGATAGGTCCAATTACAGGGAAAACTCTATCAAAATTTCTGAAACATTTGGGAGTTAATCAAAATTTGAGAGCTTCAGATGTGTGAAAGAAGAGACGAGTTATGTTGGGTGTGCTGGGTGGACTCTACCTTTCAATGGAGGATGAATGATCCTAAGTGGGGGAGAATGTAAGGTCCCATAAAATTTCTTCAAGGAATTTAAGATTTCGTGGTGCCGAGGTAGGGTAATGGGTTTGAGGATTGTAGAAAACGAGCCACGGTATGGACGTTTTGGGTTAAAAAATACACTGAAGTGTTGATGAGAATTTTTGGCAGAAGAAGGCGATTCTACAGTCAATTTTGCAATCGCAGAACTGTCATTTTTGGAAGCTTTCTTATCCAGCCCTATTTTGATATAAGGCCTTAGGGGTCATTTTAGAAGGAAAGATTTGATATTTTAGAGAGAGGAGAGAGCTATTCTAGAGAGAGAAGGGAGGGCACCAACATCTTCATGATTCTAATTCTTGCTCAAGCTTTGGAGATTCATGGGAGAAATCTACAAGACTTTCATCTAATAGGTAAGGTTCTACTCCCTAGCCCTAAATTTCATGATTTGGACTGAAAGTGGGTAATGAGAAATGTGATTCTTGGGTATGAGAGTTGTTATCTATGCATGCATGTAGCTATAAGGATGGTGGGTAGGTAATTGAGCTAATATGAGTAAACTCTTGGTATTGAATGAATTGTTGAGTGAAGGAAATCTCGTAGAAGAACCTTGTAGTAGAATTTGCACACTTAGTGTTTGATAAAATGCTCAAATGAGCTGAAACCATGAGTATCTTGCTAATTTATGTTCAATTTTGTTACGTCTCAAAATAGATTGGGATTGCTAAGATTTTCGGAACATTATAGTAATTTAAGGAAAGCTCAAAGAAAGGTATGTTGGCTAAACTTCTCTCTTAGAATCGAATTTCATAATGTCCCCGTAAGCTTCAAGTATGGTTGGTTCAAGTTCCTAATTCCCATGTTCCGAGTTGTTCCTAATAAATTCGATCATCCCGAGTAAACAAAGTGTTAAAAGTTATGTGTTCAAAACGTGTTCTGAATGTTCCTATCGCATTATGTTATCCTTCGAAAATGTGTTCAAGAATGATATGTGTATTAAAATGTTATGGCTTTGAAAAGTGTTTCAAATGAAAGTTATGATGTGTTGTGTGAGAAAAACTCGATGTGCTTAAGACTCTTAATTGCTCATATGTGTACCTAAAGTCTTGATTTGAAATGCATTATTGTTGATAATCTATAAAGATACTTGAAAGTGAAAGAAGTGGGTTGAAGATATACAGTATTGCTACCGTGCCAATAATGAAAGTTATACTTGTAGCCAATTGTGCCAATAAAATAAAATGATGTGACAGACGTTATGGAATGAGCCTTGATTCAACTGTTTCAAAATGACTTCAAAAATAGATTTGCCTAAAAGCTTATATACTCGAGTCATGCCCAAATGTGGCTATTTTAACTAATGTTATGCTTTGTAATTATTGCCAATGTGTTTTAAGCTCTTACATATTCATGAGTTGAAATTGTGCATTGCCCTTTTGGGGGAAAAGTATTTCAAGAATAAATGGTGTGTTACTCGTTTATGATTTTAAATTGCACTTTGATTGCCAATCATTTTAGTCAATTTCTTGGACAGAGATCCACTGCGCTTAAAGTCTTCATTACAAATGAACTTAAAGTTGTGATTTTCTGAATATTTTATGTGTTGATGGTTATGATGATGGTCCTTGAAAGTGAAGAAATTGAAGTGTGGAATATGAAATACGGCCATTGTGCCATGAAAGAAGAATCATATGTATGGCCAATAGAGCCAATAAAATGATGATATTATAAGTGGTTGAAAGTACTAATGAATCTATATATGGTGTGAAAGGGTATGAGATAAATGCAATTGTATTTATGTTTCCCTTGTATGAAAATCAAAAATGTTTTTGGGAGTATCGTTAGTCACTGAGGAAGGGTAGGTGGGAACAACGTAACCTTGAAACTACATGTGTCAGTGTAGGAGTGCATTGTGATTATTCCCCTTATTTGGAATGAGATTGATGTGATAAGAATATTCCCCTTAATTAGGATGAGATTATTGCTAGTAAAAGGGTGATGTTAATCCACACGGCATTGTGGTGAGATGACCTAGCCGATCATGTCGAGATCGAATGCCATGACGAAGACATGATGGTGATTGTGATTGTGATTACACCTCTACCCACACATATTGGGGTGAGGCGACAGGGCTGTTTTGTGTAGAAGTTGTTGTGATTGGATGTCTTTGGTGAGACGACTTAGCTGATCGGGCTGAGATCGGACTCTGTGCTAAACGTACGGTGGTATTGTGATTGGATGTCTCTTGTGAGATGGCTTAACCGATCGGGTCGTGATCGGACTCTATGCTAAATTCACGGTGGTATATCGATACTAAAGATCTCCCAACCAAAAATAACACTATCTTCGTATTTTGATTATTATCTTCATAGTATTATCTTCGTATTTTGAAAATTGTATGTTTTAACTTGGCATTTTGATATCATTGATCGTTTCTTGTTGTTTCCATGGTTTTCCTTTATTATTTGGCATTCTATTTTGAAAGATGACTTTTAGCTTTACATACTAGTACTATTCCATATGTACTAACTGTTACAACCCAAATTCGCACACCATAGATCATGCCGTAAGTTAGTCGACGTAAATCCAAGAAGAGATTATCTTTGAGATGATAAGAAGTTAATCCTATTGGTCTTAAACGATACAAGGGTGTATAAGAGTGGTTAACAAGTATTTGAAGTTAAACGAATCAAGGATGTTGTAACCCGTATTTTCGGGTAACACTAGAGGTAATTAATTGTCCCAAGAGGTTTTGTTTTAACGTATTTGAATCATATAATATCCGCATCATAAGTCTTGAAGTCAAGCGAGTTATGAAACAAAAGTCGATAAAAGTTGTCGCAACTTAGGTTTATAATTTTACTTAAACTTTAGGTCAAATGTTACTGCATTGTTTTCCCAATTTGCTTAGAATTATGGGGTTATCTACCTATCAAATTGAAGATCTATGAGTCTAGTTTCCAACGCATTAAACCGTTCGTCGATACGATCTCGGAATAGAGAGATATTCGCATTTTCGCGAGAGTGCGCCAAGCTGCTCTCTATGGGGCCCACAAAGGCGGTTTAAGACATTTGGACATATATAAGATAACTCAACCCCGTTTTAAGTCATTATTTTTCTGTATATTCAGACCTTATAACCCTAAAAACAGTCTCTCAAGGTTCTCTCATGATCCAAGACCCAAACAAAGGGCAAACAACACAAATCAAATGTCGGGAATCCCGTGGCGCTAGTAAGTTTCTTTTCTTCTTGTTGTTGCTGATTTTTGTGTTGTTCCAGCTCGTGTGGGAGGTTTTTTTAAGTGTTTTATGTTCTGTAAATTCACCTTCAAGTTTTTAATATCAACCCTAGGTGATTTCAAGTCTTCTAAAGTAATTCTAGTGCCGAAAAATCCGAATTAATTGCTAGTTTCACTTCCTTGTTCTTGTGGCAGAATTGAAGGGATATTTCATGGAAAATTAAGGTCAAATTGGAGTTATTCTTTCTGTTTAAAGGTAAGGAACCTCTTACTCTATATATATTTAAGATTATCCAAGTTATGGCTAAGTCGTTGACGCTAGAACTTGTGAAATATATATCGAAAGGCTTGGTAGTAATGTTGTTAGTTGGTGGACTGTTTTGGAGGCTCAATATGATATTAATGATGTTGTTTGGGCTGTTTGGTGATTGTATTGACTTGTGGGAAGTCATATAAATAGGGGAGGTGCTGTCCGTTTCATCGTAAAATAGGTTGCGGTCGATACATAATAGTTATGACGCTTAAACGATAATGATAGTGTCATTTCTCTTATTGTAGACTAAGGAGTCGTGACATTTGCATAGCTTGAGGTTGGGAAGTATATACAAGGTATGTGAGGCTATCCCCTTCATTCTTTTGCACGACTCCGATTGTACATAATGTAATGAACGAGCTCCCAAAGATACTCTACTCTTAGAAGCTAGCAGTACTTACATTGCTGCCCTTCTTATGAAACGATTGATATTGATGTTACTTCTCTTATTCTTATATTATCAATGTTGTTGGTAGTTCCTGATTCTTATAAGATTCTTGATGAAGAGTTAATCCTAATAACATGTACGAAGGATACCGACCTTACGTCACTCCGAAAGGTTCAAAATGTGATTCCAATGAGTCCAGCATGCATCATATATATGTATCTATTTTACTCTACCGAGCCGTGCTATAGTCGGCTGGGTATGGCACCTATTGTGCAACCACTGATCAGTTGGGTTTTACCGAGCTCCACGTGGCCGGGTACGATTCTACCGAGCCCTATGATGGCCGGGTATGTTTTACCGAGCCTATTACAGCCGGGTACGATATGATGATGATGATGCCCACAAAGGCGTATGTTTTAAAAGTTTATGTATATATATATATATATATATATATATGTATGTATCATGTATTTCATGTCAGTAGCCCTCAGAGGTACCCAGATGTCACAGGTTGTATATTCCCTATCACTGTTTACATTATTGTTCTTACTTATGCTTTCCTGCCTTACATACTCAGTACTTTATTCGTACTGACGTCCTTTTTATTTGTGGACGCTGCATGTCGTGCTGCAAGTCCTAATAGACGGGTAGACGCAGCTCCCCCATCACACTAGGCTATCCGGTTCAGCGATTATTGGCGAGATCCCTTCTCCGGACTTGCCGTGGTCTTGGTATGCATTTTTGTTATAGACATTATGGGTATGTCGGGGCCCTGTTCCAGCAATTTTATAGCACTTATGTTCTTTTAGAGGCTCATAGACAGGTGTCGACTCATGTATGGTTTGGAATGCCTTGTCGGCTGGTTTTTGTTGTATAGTCTTTCATGGCACCATGGTAGCTCGTACCTTATATATAGTTTCTTGACAGTCTTGTCGTCCCATGTTACGTATGTTCATGATATTATCTTTCATTGTTGGATGTTCATGATCCATGTCTACCATTTATATTGGTCTTGTCGGCCTTTAAAGATAATAAGAAAGATTAGATAAAATGTACGTTGGTGCTCGGCAGGTATGGCCCGAGTGCTAGTCATGACCCTCCAGTTTGGTCGTGACAAACTTGGTATCAGAGCAAGTCTGTCCTAGGGGATGTCTATGAGCCGTGTCTAGTAGAATTTTGATTATGGATGTGTAGCGCACCACATTTATAATCAGGAGGCTACGTGAAATCTAGGGTTGTTACCTTCTTCCTGAATCTAGATCGTGCGTAGAGTTGAGTCGTAAGTGTTCATATATAATATTCACCTTATTTTCATTCAGCGATGCCTTCGACTAGGAAGAAAGCGATTAGTAAACGGCTTGATACAGCTGTGGGAGAGGGTAACATTCAGGTGCCTCCAGCCAGAGCAGGCCAAAGTGAGGCTCAGAGTGAGATGCCGTCTCATACCTCTCCGTCTCCTCCAGAGGATATTAGGAGGCACCCAGTACATCCAGTTCCTCCGTCTAGCACTACAGACCACGATATGCGCAGTGCGGTGCAATTGTTGACTAGCTTGGTAGCTGCTCAGGCTCAGAGGCAGAATACCGGTGCTGCTGATAAACCGATTAGTGCGAGAGTTCTTGATTTTATTAATCTAGACCCTCCAGTGTTTACCGGATCAGACCCCAAGGAGGACCCACAAACATTTATTGATCAGATTCATCGTACATTGCGGGTTATGCATGCTAGTGATACGGAGGCAGTAGAGTTGGCTTCTTATCGGTTACGGGATTTAGCGGTTTTCTGGTATGATAGTTGGGAGAGATCTAGGGGTCCGAACGCTCCTCCAGCCGTGTGGAAGGAATTTTCTGAGGCCTTTCTTCGTCACTACTTGCCAGTTGAGATACGACGAGCTAGAGCTGATAAGTTCTTGAACCTTCGACAGGGTAATATGAGTGTACGAGAGTATAGTATACAGTTTGATTCTTTAGCAAGGTATGCTCCCCATATGGTGGCCGAGATGAGTGATAGGGTGCATCTGTTCGTGAACGGGTTGGGACCACATCTGATAAATGAGTGCACAACAGCCTCCTTGGTAGAGGGCATGGATATTTCCCGTATTCAAGCTTATGCCCAGACCCTAGAGGATCGTAAGCGCCAGCAAAGGGCAGATAGGGAGCAAGATAGGGGCCAGCATAAGAGGGAGAGATTTGCAGGGTATTCTGATGAGTTTAGAGGAAGTATCAGGCCCCAATCTTCGAGGAGTTCGGCGCCACCTGTAGCTAGTGCTCCTCCAAAGTTTCAGAGGCCTCGGTATGATCGATTTACTTATTCTGGTTCAGGTCAGAGTTTGAGGGCATCAGGCTCACAATTTCATAGAGATACTAGTCAGACGAGACCCCCAACACCTCGTTGTGATCAGTGCGGCAAGGCCCACTTTGGACTGTGCCGTCGAGGATCCGATGCGTGCTATTCTTGCGAACAGCGTGGCCATATGATGCGGGATTGTCCTAACAGAGGAGGTGGTGGTATGGCTCAACCGACTGGATCTGTGTCTGGTTCTTCCTCATCAGTTCGACCTCCAGCACAAGGTTTTCAACAGTCGACAGGTCATGGTAGAGGTAGAGGTTCAGTGCCGAGTTCGAGTGGTGCTCAAAATCGAACCTATGCTCTAATAGGTCGACAAGATCTCGAGTCATCTCCGGATGTTGTTACAGGTATATTGTCTGTGTTTTCTTATGATGTATATGCGCTAATTGATCCAGGATCTACCTTATCATATGTTACACCCTTTGTGGCTAATAAGTTTGGCATTGAACCTGAATTGATAAGTAAACCACTTGCGGTATCCACTCCGATAGGAGATTCTGTGATTGCTAGAAGGGTATATAAAGGTTGCACTGTGATGATTTGTAGTCGTCAAACCTCGGCAAATTTATTTGAGTTAGAAATGGTTGATTTCGATGTGATAATGGGAATGGACTGGTTGGCCTCATGCTATGCAAATGTTGACTGTCGTACGAAGATGGTTAGGTTTCAGTTTCCTTGTGAACCCGCCATTGAATGGAAGGGGAACATTGCTACGCCAAAAGGTAGGTTTATTTCCTATCTTAAGGCAAGGAAGATGATCTCAAAAGGTTACATTTATCATCTTGTTTGCGTTAGGGATGCGGAGGCGAAGCCGCCTACTCTACAATCAATCCCCGTGGTCAATGAATTTCCAGATGTTTTCCCAGATGAACTCCCAGGCGTTCCTCCTGAAAGGGAGATTGAGTTTAGTATTGATGCATTGCCTGACACTCAACCGATCTCTATCCCTCCATATAGGATGGCCCCGGCAGAGTTGCGAGAGTTGAAGGCACAGTTGAAGGACTTGCTGGATAAGGGTTTCATTAGGCCTAGCACTTCACCTTGGGGTGCGCCAGTCTTGTTCGTGCGGAAGAAAGATGGGTCGTTAAGGATGTGTATCGATTATCGACAGTTGAATAAGTTTACAATAAAGAACAAGTATCCACTTCCAAGAATTGATGACCTGTTTGACCAACTCCAGGGTGCCAAGTATTTCTCCAAGATTGACTTGCGTTCAGGGTATCATCAGGTGAGGGTTAAGGAGAGGGATATTCCAAAGACGGCCTTCCGGACAAGATATGGGCATTTTGAGTTCTTGGTGATGTCGTTCGGGCTAACAAATGCCCCAGCAGCTTTTATGGATCTCATGAATAGTGTATTCAGGCCCTATCTTGATGTGTTCGTGATCGTATTCATTGATGACATTCTGGTGTATTCTCGTTCGGAGGCGGAACATGCGGGCCACTTGCGGATAGTATTACAGACCCTTCAGGATCATAAGTTATATGCTAAGCTCTCTAAATGTGAATTCTGGCTGAACTCAGTAGCATTCCTTGGCCATGTGATATCTGATGCGGGTATTAGTGTCGTGGTCTTGGTATGCATTTTTGTTATAGACATTATGCGTATGTCGGGGCCCTGTTCCGACAATGTTATAGCACTTATGTTCTTTTAGAGGCTCATAGACAGGTGTCGACTCATGTATGGTTTGGAATGCCTTGTCAGCTGGTTTTTGTTGTATAGTCTTTCATGGCACCATGGTAGCTCAAACCTTATATATAGTTTCTTGACAGTCTTGTCGTCCCATGTTACGTATGTTCATGACATTATCTTTCATTGTTGGATGTTCATGATCCATGTCTACCATTTATATTGATCTTGTCGGCCTTTAAAGATAATAAGAAAGATTAGATAAAATGTACGTTGGTGCTCGGCAAGTATGGCCCGAGTGCTAGTCATGACCCTCCAGTTGGGTCGTGACACTAACGTCCCTTTTGTCGGGGGCGCTGCATCTTCAATGGATGCAGGTGGTTCATCAGAGGGCATCTTTGGATCTCGTAAGCAGTTACTCCCTATTCAACAGTTTTTGGTGAGCCATACTCTATTCCGAGCCTGATGTCATTTGATGTTGTACGTTGTATTATGAGGTATAATCGGGCCCTTGTTGCTGGCACTTCTATACTACTCTTCTATTATACTTAGAAGCTCCGTAAGCAGGTTCTGGGTTGTGTTTGATGTTGGGAATTGAACTAGAAGTGTTGGTATTTGGCAAATATGTTTTTCATTATATCTATAAACTTGTAATATTTTGAAAATTTTAAATGAAGTTGCTAATGGTAATGAAATGGGTGTTGTTTATGAAATCCTTTCAATGTTTAATTAATGGAGTACATCTCCACTCTATTCATAGGCAAGGTCGGGTAGAAAATATCTAGCAGGCTTGCTTGACCAGGTTATCTTGGTTGAGCGTCGGTCGCGCTCCCCGAGGTCGGGGCATGACAGAGACAATACTTAACTGAATATAAAGTCCTGATAAGGGAGAAAAATATAACTTATGAGACTAGGATAATGTACATAAATTTAGGAGTACGAACTTCTCTTTATGTCTCGTTATCCAATGCATGTAGTTACGAGATCATACCAAAATAAAAGAAAGGGTTTAGCCTTAACATACCTTATCACAATATGTCTAATAATCACGTTGAACTTGTCTTGTCGCACCTTAATCTACAACAACGATAATAATGCTATCACTAAGTTACAGAAGGTACGACTATCGCACAATGAACGACAAACTTATTTTATAATAAAACGGGCAACAACTCCCCTCTAATCTTTACTTCCTCCCAATGTGACATAACACCACCAACAACAAGAAAACAACAATAAAAACATGTATATATCATTTTTCAACCTTATATCCGTCACAAAATACCACAAAACAACCCACACACCCCAATCACATCATACACAAAACAACAACTATAGTAGTGTCAAACAACCCAAAAATGTAATGACGAAAGACCATCCAACTACCCTGCCATTATGTGGTCTTTATCCACATCCTTTATCCTCCCAAACTCAATAAAAACAGTTGCAAAAGAGACAACCCAATAGCAACACAAAATAGCCCTCAAAACAGTCCACTACAAGTTGAACAACTCGAACTCACGGCTTCTGATCACCGTCCCGTGAGTTCTTACAATTATAGAACGAATTTATCTACCTTTCCAGAAGAAAAACGTGATGAAAGAGGACACTATACTTACCTTAATTGGTGAATAACTCATATCCTAACCTGGTACTTCAACTCTTAGGCTTTCCTCCAACTAGAACTTGAAAAGAAGAGAAAATCATTTAGGATTTTGTGTTGAATTTTTGGGAGACGTTTGCTGGAGTGTATCTCCTTTTTTTTTTTTGCTCTATAATGAGTGAAATATAGAACGAAATCATCCCTTAAAATTTCCCTTTGGACGACCCCAACTAGCCCTATTTTGGACTTATTTGGTCCTTTCATTTAAGCAAGTAGGTGACACACCTACTTGTCACTTATGCAGTCTGCGCAGTTTTGTGAAAATACAAATAACTCTCTACTCTGATGTCATATCAACAAATGGTTCAATGAGTTAGAAACTAGACTCGTAGATATTCAATTTGGTTGGTGGATCATCATGTAATGTCAAGTATATTGGGAGAAATGCTCGGCTACATTTGACCTAAATTTCAGCACATTATGAATGTAACTTGTGATGACCTTTGCCAAATTTTGTTCCACAACTCGCTTGACTTGAAACTATAACACATAAATATAAAACGACTAAAATAACTCATAATATAACCTCTTTATCATGTTAAGAACGCTAGTCTCACCCCAAAAGTATATGTTATAACATTCCCAACTTGTCGACTTTCGACAAAACTTATTTTCTTCAATTCGTTTAGCTTCTAAGCCTTCCAACCCACTTGGTACTTGTTATTCATGACCTTAAATATTTATAACCTCTAAGGTAACATGATTAACTTACTGTATGAACTTTCAAAGATGATCTCATTTTTGAGCTTACATCAATTGACTTGCGACGTACTCCTACGTACGAAAACATGGGGCATAAAAAATAAATGAGTACGAAAGTCGAATGAGCATAAATAAATACCAAATCATTACAACAAATCCCCAAAAATTGGTAACATTGATTCATGAGCTCTAATATATAAATACAAGTCTGGTGACACAGTATACTGTCTGAAACAATAATTATAATGAAAGAAAGAAAGAGATACGAGGGACTGTAATCAGGAAGCAGCTCTACCTCTGGTCTCAACTGCAATAGCAATAGCTCTCAACACTCAGCTGGTTCGAACACCTGAATCTGCACAATTAAGTGCAAAGTGTAGTATGAGTATAAATAACTCCATGCACTCAATAAATATCAGACTAACCTTGGCGAGGTAGTGGCGATAGTGGTCAATGATACTCACTATCAAACTTGTATAGTTCATGAATATTTATGTACATAGCAATAGTACCAGAATCTAAGCATAAGGTACAGGTGAGGACAACGGTGCACACAGAGAAGATATGCACAAACATCGAAACAAACTAACAGATCAGTATAAAGAGAAGATATGCATTTGATGGAAAATAATATGTCAACATGTGCATATAGAGATGATAATGCATGAATAAACAAGTCAAGTTACACAGGTAAACATATAGAGGACATATATGTTGTGATTAATTTCATCAATTAAGACAATATATATATATATATATATATATATATATATATATATATATATATATAAAAGATATGCATAAAATGCATGTATACATTCCAAAACTAGCATATAGAAAAAATATGCGAAAAAATCATGTATAAATCCAAGGAGCTTGAATATAGAGAAAATACGCAAAGTACTAACACTGATAAGTTTCCATAATTTGCGTGTACGTTATCAAGGAGAAATATGAGAGGATGACCCTAGGGGATAGATCCTTATCCACAAGTTGCACAGACAACTCATGTGTCATAATCATAACAATCGCACGGACAACTCATGTGCCATCAAACCAGTCCATCTCACAGAAAGCATGTACAAGAATACATGCATACAAGAAACCGTATCAAATCACATATTCATGGACAGAGGATAATGGCATGCTAAGGTGTATGCATATGCGAAGTGTACGACTACAACTCAAATTAAGCGGGTACACCATACAATAGTGAACATCATGTTCAAATAGGAAATCAAAAACTACACACGATCTCTAGCATGATTCATAAAGTTCACATAGTCATACAAATGATTAAACATGAATCATAGAAAGCACACAATTCAAACAAGACATAATAGAAACCTTAAGTCTAATTTGGTCAAAATCATTCACAACACCCACATATACGCTTGTCACCTCGCAATGTGTCGCTTCCCACACAGTCCAATTAGGCAAATAAGATCGTATCCCAATATTTATTCCCTCACAACAAGATTAGTCAAGATATCTACCTCAAATGAGAAAAACAATACTCCAAACAATACTCCAAGAATGCCTTACCTCACAAATCGACCTTCGAATGGCTCGAATATAGTTATATACAACTCAATCGCATCAAATAATACTATAAAAATTAACTCCAAACAATAAAGTTCCAATCCTTACTCAATCACCAAAAGGCCAACAAAGTCAACCCAATCCTACATGATCAAATCCAAGTCAAGGGATAGATCCCGCCAACCCATAACCTCACGAGTCCAAATGTATGATTAGATTCCAAAACCAAGTCCAAATCAACCTCAAATCCCCCAAAATATACCCTCTTAAGTTGTAGACAAAATTCCTAAATTTTCCTTCAAAACTCCATGATTAAAGTGTATAAATCCATGGGGACTTAAGACATATAGTCAAATCTATGTGAAAATTACTTACCCACAAAGTAGTGATGAAACCTTCCTCAAAAATCACCTCTTACCAAGATCCAAAATTCAAAATAATGAAAAAGTGAGCTAACCCTCGAAATATATGAAGTATGCTAGTGATTCTGCATCGCCGACACCACTTTTGCGGTCCAAGGCTCGCATTTGCTAGCTTCACTTATGCTACCAGCCCTTCACATTCGCGTCACATCCATCACATCTACGACTCTGCAGGTGCGTCCAACCTTCGCAGGTGTGCTATCCCCCAGGGCTGCCAATCCTCAGAGGCGCGTGCATAATCCTCTCAAGTGTACCTTCGCATATCTGATCCCATCATCACAGAAGCAATTATTTCCCAGGATAATCCAAAATCACAAATGTGACAAGCCAATTTCACCTGCAACTTTGCACCTGTGCCCAAACGTTTGCATGTGCGATGCACCAAAACCACAACTACCAAATGATACCCAAATACTCCAAAATCATTTTGAAATGCACACGAGACTCCTGGGACCCCTTCCAATCATACCAACAAGTCCTAATGCCTTATCCAAACTCTAGAAAAGCCCAAAAAACCACAGCTAACATCAAACCAATAATCGACTATCAAAATCCATCTCTTAACTTTTCAAACCTCTATCTTCGCCAAACATGTCTGATTCACACTTAAACATTTTGGATTACAACCAAACTTTGCACACAAGTCTCAATGCACTAAATGAACCTATCCAAAGACTTGAAACATCAATCGGAACAATATAACATCAAACTCAACTCCCAGCCAAACCTATGATCCAAATTTCCAAATTGCCAACTTCCGGCAAATAGAGTTAAAACATGCTAGGAACCTCCAAATCCAAATCTGAGCATACACCCAAGTCCAAAATCACCATACGAACCTTTTAGAATCATCAAATCCAAATTCCAAGGTCGTTTACTCAATAGTCCAACCTTGGTCAACATAAGTAATTTAAACTTTCAAAATAAGACTAAGTGTCCTAAATCACTCCCAAACCGTCTCGAAGCCAAACCAACCATCCCTGTAAGTTATAAGACAAAAAACACAAATACGAAAAGCATAAAATAGGGTAATGGGGCTCAAATGCACCAAATGACCGGCCGAAGCGCTACAACAACATTAGTTAAGCCTCAGATAGCCCAATATGGTGAGCATATTCCCTCTTAGGTTGAGCCCATAAGGTCATATCAGGTCCCAAAGGGGTTTATTCCAACCCCAATACTCCAGGACACCTTGGTGTGTATTTTTGGCCTTACTGATAGCATGCTTTAGGCCGGAATCGGGATTTTATGATTTCAATAGGTTTGTATGATGATTTTAGACTTGGGTGTAGGTTCAAATTTGGATTTGGATGTTCCTAGAAGATTTTGGCTCTATTTGTCGAAAGTTGACAATTTGAAGAATTGGAGAGTTCATAGCTTTGACCGGGATTTGGCTTCAGTATTGTCGGACTCCTGTTGTTGTTTTGAGACCTTATATATGTTCATTTAGATGATTGGAACTTGTGTGAAATGTTTGGCTATGATCCTAAATGTCTAAGTGTGAATTGGACGTGTTTGGCGAAGTTGGACTTTCGAAAGTTAAGAGAACGATTTTGACCTTCAATTTTTGGTGTGATTTTATTTGTGGTGTTTCAAGCCTTTGGATAAGTTTGAATTAGGTATAAGGACTTGTTGTATTATTGGATGGGGTCCTTGGGGATCGGGTGTCTTTTGGGGTAGTATCGGACTATTTTGCATTGTTGGTTTTTGCTGGTGTCGGGTATGCATCGCATTCGCGAGGTAGGTCTCACATTCGCAAAGAGGAAAGTGGGCTATAGGACTTTGTTCATCGCGTTCGCGTTTGTTGTGTGACGTTCGTGGTGGGTCTTGGCATGAATATCTTCGCGTTCTCGTGGCCTGTGTCGCGTTCGCATAGAGATATTGGGAACTGGGAGATTTATTCTTCATGTATGTGGTGATGTTTCTGCGTTCGTGTAGTGTTTGGAAATTTGGTCTTCGCCTTTGAAGTTTTATGTTCACGAAGAGGAGCAGGAGTGGCTGGTCGTGTGTGATATTCATGATCGCAAGGTCACTGTTGCGATCTCGAAGGTTATTTTGGCAGTGGCTTTGGATTGTTCTTCGCGAGCGCGGAGCTATGGTCGCGTTCACGAAGGGTAGTGCTAGGTAGACCATATAAGATGTCCTTTTGGAATTTTACTCATTCATTCATATTTTGAGCCTAGACTTTGAGATGAGGAGATTTTGAAGAGCAATTACACTACTACATTGAAGGTAAAGAATTTTTACTTGGATTCATTTTATATAATGATTCCTATGGATTATACATCGAAAACATGGAATTTTGAGGGTAAATTTGGAGTTTTTGGCTACACTTTAAGAGTGTGTATTTTGGGTATTTGAGGACCGAATTGGACTCGATTTTGGAAACAAACTACATATTTAACTTGGTAGGTTATGGGTCATCGAGTTTTGGTATTGGTTTCATATTTTGGGCACGCGAGCCCGGGTTGACTTTGGTTCAACATTTAGGAATTCTTCAAATATCGAAGCCTTATTGGCTATGATTTCTTCCTATAACATTGTTTGACTTCCTTGGCTGAAGATTGGCTTGGATATGCATGATTGGAGGGCTAGAGCAATGTTTTAAAGCGATTTGAGGTTGAAGACTAGCCGGATGAGGTAAGTATCTTGCCCAATCTTGTTGTGAGGGAATAAACATTAGGATATGACCTCATTTGTCGAATTGGAATGGGTGAGAAGCGGCGTATATGCGAGATGACAAGCGTATGTGTGGGTGCTACATATGACTCATGACCGGAGTAATCTTTAGGTTGTATCATGCCTTATTTTGGATATTGTGCTTCCTACTATCATGCTTTATACGCTTTTATAACTACATGAACTTCTCGAATCATGCTAGAGATCATGTGCATGTCTTGATTTCCTATTTGAACATGATACTCGTTATCATATGGCGTACTCGCCTAACCTGAGCTGCAATCATACACTTCGCACATGTATACACCTTAGCATGCTATTTTCCTTAGTCCATGAGTATGTGATTTGATATCCATTCTTTATAGACATGTATTCTTGTATATGCTTTCTCTGTGATGGACTGGATTGACGGCACGTGAATGGTCCATGCGAGTTGAGTATTATTGCACGTGAGTTGTCCGTGTGGTTTTTATGGTTATAGCACATGAATTGTCTGTTCGATTATTATGATTATGGCACGTGAGTTACCCGTGCAGTATGTGGATAAGGATCCATCACCATAGGGTCTTCCTCTCATGTTTCTCTCTTGATGACGCACACGCAGATTATGAAAAACTAAATAGCTCCTCGATTTTGTGTATCCATTCTATATGCAAACTCCTTTGATGTACACATGAATTTTTACTGCATATCTTCTCTATATACTAGATTTGGAATGTATACATTAGCTTTAGTAATATCTTCTTTAGATTCTACTTTACTTGATGGAATGCTTCATGGAACATATATTCTCAATATGTCAACTTATGTAACTTGACTTGCTTATTCATGGATATCTTTTCTATATGCAAAGGTCGATGATTTATTGATGGTAGGCACATATCTTCTCTATATGCTGAGTTGTTAAATTATTGATGGGTTATTTGACATCAAGTAGATTTCTTCTCTATATGTTGCTTTAAATAAAGAAATGATACATATCTTTTCTATAAGTCAATCTGTGTAACTTGACTTGTTTAGTCATACGTATCTTCTCTATATGCAACTATTGATAGGTTTTTTGATATTTCATGCATATCTTCTCTATATGCAACTGTTGACGAGTTATTTCATGTTGAATGCATGTCCTCTCTATATGTGAAACTGTTAGTTTTTTTACGATGCTTGTGCATATATTCTCTATATACACTTATGGCCTTACTCGTGCATCATGCTTAGATTTTGGTACTGTTCTTATGCATATGTTAATGTAATTGAGTTGCACAGGTTAAGTAAAGTGAGTATCTTATAACTTAAAAACCTCATATATACTTCACCGAGGTTAGTCAGGATACTGAGAACATAGGGTCAGTTCTACTCACACTATACTTTTGCACCTTACGTGCAGATCTTGGAGCTGAGTTGTTGTGGATGATGATGGCTAGTATTGACGATACACCAACATTCTAGTTATAAGCTACCACTTGTTCACGGTAGTTTAGGATTTGTACTTTTGTTTATTTATATTCAAGTAAATATTGTATTTTCTTTGTATCAACATTGTACATCTGAATCTTAGTGGCTCATGACTTGTACTACGAGTCCTTAGGATAATTGTATGGATTTTCACCTTCTTATTTAATGTTTATTGATGATCTTTCATTCGAGTTATGTTATTTATTGATTGGCTTACCTAGTATGTTGGAATTAGGTTCCATCAAGACTAAGTGGGATTTTAGGTCGTGACAAGTTGGTATCCGAGCTCTAGGTTTGTAGATTCTACGAGTCATGAGCAAGTGTCTAGTTGTGTTTTGCGGATCGGTATGATGACGTCCATACTTATCTTCTAGAGGCTACTAGGCATCTAGGAAACTTCTCTTTCTTTATATCTTAATTGTGCGACTTTATTTTAGCATGAAGTTTCTATCCTGAGTTCTCTCTGGTTTGTTCTTTGTGATGTTAAGCACTCGGTATTAATTGTGCATCGGTTGCTTGTGACGTCATGGATGGGTGCGAAATGTTTTCCTATGTCCCAAGGTAAGCCAGACTGGAGAACTTGAGGCCAGGTTTAGACTGCAGCTTGGGCTCAGCAGATTCAGTTTTGTGAGTATGTGATTTTGGGCTTTTATGTCCGGTATCGTCCCTAGCGAGGGAATTGATGGCTTAGTGAGTTGCAATATGCTATATGATGAGTATTATGTGACTGAACACTACGTGTAGATAGTATGGATGTGACGAGAATGATTTTCTTGAGATGCAGAAGGAAATATAGATTTTTTATTATCGTCTTGATGTACAATACAGTCTTAGATTGTGAGTGTTTTGATGGACCTTTTAGTTGTTCATTTGTGGAATTAAGTGGATGTTCATATCTTGCTAACGAGTGTAGACTCGGGAAGATTAATTTATTGCATAGTGGTTGTGACCATGGTAAGGTCATATAAAGATGTCGGTTTTAGGCTAAGTAGGAGTGTTATCTCATGCGAGAAGGTTTGAGGTAGTGTGATTCTTATGAGGTTTCTATGAAGAATTTTTATAACAATCCGACATATCGTTTTGAGTTATAGCATTCCATTCTAGGATTTAAGATTTCTAGTGGTTTATATGGTCTATTACAACTTGTGTGTATGGTTATTTTTTTATTTTCCAGTCGTTCAGGATTTATTTGATAGAGTTATTCTCAATTTGGAAACTTTAAGTTGGTACAGTAGACCAATATCTGAATTTTGAGAAAACGACCTCGTATTGGTGATTTGATGATTCCAATAGGTTTGTATGGTGATTTCGGACTTGGGCATATGTTCATATTTGAATTTGGATGTTCCTAAAGGGATTTGGCTCTATTTGTCAAAAGTTGGCAATTTGAAGAATTTGAGAGTTTGTAGATTTTACAGAGAATTTACTTTGGCGCTATCGGACTCATATTATGGCTTTGGGACCTTGGATAGGTTCATTTAGGTAATTGAAACTTGCATGCAAAGTTCGATTGTGATCCGAAATGTTTGTGTGTGATTTGGACGTGTTCAGTGAAGTTTAAGGGTTTGAAAGTTAAAAGAATGATTTTCATCTTTGATTATTGGTTTTGATATTATTTGTGGTGTTTTGATCCTTTGGAAAGGTTTGTATATTATATATGGGCTTGTTGGTAAGATTGGACGGGGTCCCGAGGGGCTTAGGTTAGTTTTGAGGTTATTTCAGACCATTTCGGATGATGTTTGCATTGTTGGTGTTCTGATGTCTCTAATGTTCCTCACGATCGTGAAGGTAGAATTGCACTCACGAAGTGTTGGCAGATGGTATGGATGTTCATAAAATACTGCATGCGTTCGCGCATAAGAAGATTTTGGGTGCTGGAGCTTTGTTCATCGTGTTCGCATGGAGATGTCCGCCTTCACGTAGTGTTGGCAGCTTGGTCATCGTGTTCGCTGGCAGCTTGGTCATCGTGTTCACATCTGAGGCATTGCGTTCATATAGAAGGGAAGTTGGCAGGTCGCATTTTGTGCTTCGCGATCGTGGGGACCCTATCGAGATCACAAAGGGTACCCTGGCCAGACTTCTTAAGTTGTGTATTTCGGGATTTTGAGCTCATTTCTTATATTTGGAACCCTAGACTTGAAGAGGTGCGATTTCTCATGGAGATTTGTACAAAAGACTTTGGGGGTAAGTGATTTGTACTCAATTTTTATATTATTCTAGAATCTACATGAATTGTTAATACCAAAACATGGTATTTTGAGATGAAATTTTGGGTTTTGGGTCGTGAAAAGTTGGTATCAGAGCTCTAGGTTCATAGTTTCTACAAGTCATGAGAAAGTGTCTAGTAGAATCTTGCGGATCGGTATGATGACGTCCATACCTATCTTCGAGAATCTACAGGGAATCTTGGAAACACCCCTTCGTTATTTCCTCATCGTGCGACTTTGTTTAGCTTTAAGGCTACATCTCTAGTTTCTTTCTCTTCAATTCATGTGCGATGTTGATTACTCTGACTCGAATGTGCATCGACGGCTTGTGATGTTACGGATGAGTTGCGAAGGGCTATGGATTCTTGATTTTCATTTCGATGTGTTGTCTAGCCTTGGATGTGGATATGTTGGTAGGGCTTTCAATTATTCATTTGTGGGATGAATCGGATTCTTGTATCTGGTGGATGACTACAAACTCTGGAGGAATAATTGATTGCATGTTGTTGTAACCATAGTAGGGTCAGAGAGAGCTGTCGATTAGAGGCTAAGCATGTGGGTTATCTCTAGCGAGAAGGTGTGAGGTTGTGTGATACATATGAGATTTCTATGAAGAATTTTCCTTCTATCCAGTGGGATGTATGTGCTACGGTTAGTGTTTGGATCGCTTGAGGAGGTTTGCATGATTGTCATGAGAATGAGTATGCACTTAGCGGATGATTTGGAAGGCGTGATGACTAGTGTTGAATGAGCCTATGAGGAGATTCAGCTAGATGGCAGTGTAAGATCATGGTAGCTATGAAGGAAGAGTTTGGTGGATTAGCAGATGATGTGTTTGGTAGCTTTGAGCAAGGTGGGGGATTTTACCATCAACGATTAGGTGATATGGACCTATGGTGTTGTAGTTCCTGGACTAGGATGTGCCTGTGGATTAGTTATGACTTGAAATGGATGACTTTGAGAATGTTTCGAGCAAGGGATTTGATGGATGCATGATGTACTATACTTTAGGGGTATATAGAAATCTTAGTATGACTCGAGTTTGTTATTCCTTTATGGATATAGTATGTAGGAGGAAGGAATTTCTCGGTTGCTTCATTCGTGGTATGCATGTGCTAGTGAAGCGCTAGTTGTTCAGCATAATTGGCTATGGATTTAGGGACTTGGCTGGAGTGAGTGACTCTCGAGTATGGTTGTAGTGGGTTCAAGATTCAGATATGGTATCTCAAAGATTTGCTGAATTTTGTTGTGTGGATAAGGATTTGAGATTTGCCTCGGATGGTGCCGAGACTTGCAATATCTCTATATAATTATTGATTCTACGTTGTAGTATTAGAGAGATAAAAGAAACAGTTGCTTATTCACAGATGGTCTTTTTAGCACGAGCATTTTAGAGAGAGATACTTTTAGGATTAACTGTCTGTGTGGCTTAATTGATTTAGATAGATCCAGTTCTGAAGGATTGTCTGTGCGATAATGGGTTATGAAGAACTCATGATTGTCTTGACCACGGCTTGAGGTTGATGTCTTCTACAGGCATGGGAGGTTTGTTGCGTGTTGCGATGTTCTCCAGGTTTGAGTTAAATGGAAGGTTTCTTGTTGATGGATTGTTTATCCTACTCGTGAGTTGGAGTTGATGATGAGGTGCCCATATTTTTATACTGTAGCATGGTAGATGTATTGAGTCACGAAGCACGGGGATTGTATGGACAAGTTGTGGTTCAGTTCAGAAGAAAGGTCAGGAGTTTTAGACAGCATGGGAGATTTCAGATGTTTAAAAAGATGTCAGCACTATCTTGTATCACTTGAGAGAAGTGTGTGTTGAGGAAGGCACATTGTATATTGATTTGCAGACGCTTGACTAGTATTATAGTAATCACCTGGTTATTGACTACTGATGTTCAGGTTCTTGATACGTGGCGCGGAAGATATATAGAATTATTTCTCACGAGGTGATTATGTATGAGTGATGTGTCAGTCATTTGAGTGGGAGAGTTGGAAATCAGGTATGGAGATTCCTTTATTCTTGAGGCTTAGAGACTAGTTGTTCTCAGAGGTAGATTGTTCCTTGTTGCAGACTGTGAAGGTGTGTGAAGTATTGGGACAACTTATTGTAAGTGTTGTGGTTGGGTCACTGTGGATTTTGGAAGGTTATTTACCTATTTTGGGATGATCTAAATTGTTTTAGGGGCTCATTGTCATGCCTAATGAGAATGTGTATTGTACATCGGATCGGGCATGCTTACTCTTATGCAGCTTTTACCATGGGTGTATCATCGAGCAGAATGGATGTTATTCATGCGATGATATGTGTTATGTGATCCTCTCTTATGATATGATGGGTTGTGAGATTAATTGATTATTCACAGACTTATTATGGTCATGTTTAGGCCTTGTGGCAATATTGAGAGAGATAGCTCTTGAGATGCTGGATTGCTTATTGCACCTTAGTCCTGCTTTGTCGATTTGTGGTATATCATGCTATCTATATTCCATGGTTATGGTCATGCACATCACGTGCTTGTTGTTGTTACACTTGTGCTAGATGAGCATGAGTATTATGGCTCAATGGGTATTCCCATATGGATTGATATATTTGGATCGGATTGCACACCACAACGATTTGATGTTGGATAGGGTTTCACGCTGTAATAGAGTTATGATTGGATATGATTCCTTTTGTTATTTTGTGTGCTTTGTTTCTCTCTTGTGGGATGGATTCACTTATGGTTGTATTTGTTGAAATTGTTTGATAGTTCTCTTATTTGGTTCTCTTTCCATTATTGATCACATTCGAGATGTTGCTTTTTGGTGCACGAATTGTGTTGTATGTGATTCTAAATGGCATTTGATGTGGCTTGATAGATGAGTGGCTAGACTGGTTGAGATGAGGTTATTAGACCTGAAATTTGTGTAATCAGATTAGAATAAGGTATGTTTGGAAGAATAATATCTTTAGTTAGCTTAGAATTTGGAAATGGTCCTTGTCGGGCTAGAGAGCTCTACGGCTTGTTGATTTGGTGGGTGGTTAAGAGTTTCAACATCTTTATTTCATCATTAGAAATGTTGTGAAGGCTTGGAACAAGGTTCAATTTGGTATGAGGTATATTACAGGTACCGGGTTTGGTAATAAAAAGCTATTATTATCGTAAGTTATTGCTATGAATACATGAGTTTTGTGGTACATCGTGTGGTTAGATCTTAGCAGTATATTGACGGCTTGATGCAGCCTGTTGAGATTGATATAGTGTAGATACATAAAAGTCAGATCTTGGAGGGAGATTCTGATGTTGTAATTTGGTTCTAATGATTGTAAGCCAAGGTTAAAGAAAGAATAGTCGGTTAGGTTGTGTTAATAGGCTTATATGGATTGAGGTGACGTGAGATCACCCTTGGGGATGTGTATGATAAGTTATACCTTGAATGGTCAGCTTAAGAACGACTCCGGTCACGTTCAAGGACGAACATATATTTAAGTGGGGGAGAATGTAATGACCCAACCGATCATTTTGAGTTCTAGAATTTCATTCTATGAATTGAGAATTCGAGTGGCTTCATATGGTGTATTACTGTAATGACTTGGCTGATCGTTTTGAGTATTATAGCCATGTTCCCCCATTTATTGCTTATTTTGTACTCACTTGTTGTTATGTGACTTGTCGGGGTGGTCGGTTTGGTTCCGGGGATATTTCAGAATGAGTTGGGATACTTAGTCCTAAGGTTGGAAGCCTAAGTTGAAAGAGTTGACCAGATGTTGACTATTGAGAAAATGGCTCCAGAATGGAGTTTTGATTGTTCGGATAGCTCTGTATGGTGATTTTGGACTTAGAAGCATGTTCGGATATTGATTTGGACGTCCATAGATGATTTTGGCTTGAATTAGCGAAAGTTAAAAAATAAAGTTTGGAGAGTTGAGAAGTTTGACTGAGAGTTCACTTTGTGGTTACTGGGTTCAGATTTTGGTTCTGGAAGTTGGAATAGGTTCGTTGAGTCATTTATGACATGTGTGCAAAGTTTGAGGTCAACCGGAGTTGATTTGATAGGTTTCAGCATCGATTGTAGAAGTGGAAATTCATTAGTTTCATTAGGCTTGAATTGGTGTGAGATTCATGTTTATGATATTGTTTGATGTGGTTTGAGGCCTCGACTACGTTTGTATCGTATATTAGGACTTGATTGTATATTTGGTTGAGGTCCCGAGAGCCTCGGGCGGATTTCGCATGGTTATGGGATGGGAATTTGGACATAGGTCGCAGGTGCGAGCTCGCAGAAGCAAGCCAAGGGTCTCATGTGGGGGCCTGAAGGAGTTGGCCAGTTGTCGCAAGTGCGAGGGATCTTTCGCATCTACGAGCCCGCAGATGCGACAAGGCTCCGCAGATGCGAAGATGGGTAGGCGTGGCTGGCTTCGCAGAAGAGGATATTTGGGCGCAGAAGCGCTTTCGCAGATGCGGATATTGGAGTGCAGGTGCGGATTGTTAGGGCTTAAGTGAATTCCACAGGTGCAGAGTTTTCACTGCAAAAGCGGTTCTGCAAATTCGGATTTTTGGCCCGCAGAAGCGAAATTCTTGGGCAGTGAATATAGTCGAAGAGTTCCGAGATTTTATTCATTTTTGGACGTTTCGAGCCCGGATTAAGGCGATTTGTGAAGGGATTTCACTAGATTTCAAGAGGTAAGTCTCTTTTGATCATTTGTATTCATTAATATTAAACACCCATTGAATTTCCCACCTATGTGTTTTCAAGGTGGAATTTTGGGTATTTTGGACTAGGGATTGGAGAGTAAGATTTGGGGATTTGAGTGACGATTTGGTGTCAAAATTTGGTAAATTTGTATGGTTGGACTCGTGATTGAATGGTTGTTCGGATTTTGTAACTTTTGTTGGATTTCGAGACTTGGGCCCGGGGTTAACTTTTTGACTTTTGCTTAAGAACTTAGCTTTATCATATGGAATTGATTCTTATAGGTTCTGTTGATCGTACGCCGATACGCGAGGCAAGGGCTTATTAGAGTAGATATTTGCACGGTTTGAGGTAAGTAACACTTCTAAACTTGATTCTGAGGGTTGAATCCCAGAATTACGTGTTATGTGGTTGGTGTTGAGGTGACGCACATGCTAGGTGACGGGCGTGTGGGCGTGCACCGTGGTAATTGTGACCTAGTCGATTTCGTTGTACTGTGTAGTCATCAAATATTATTGCTATTCATGTGATCTTTATATGTTAGAGTAATTCAGTTGCAATCCACTTTAGAAATCATGTTAAGCTTTATGCATATCTAGTTGAAGCCCACTGGGGTCATTTCTGGTGTTAAATTATTTGCTTAGATGGCAATTTTGTACTCAGTCACATCCATCATTTGCATATCATATCTCAATCTTTGTTACTATTTATTGTTATATCATATATCATTGTTTGGGCTAATTGGTATGAGATTTGTGATCCCGAGAAACTTGAGAGATTGATGAGTGAGTTACGGCCTGAGAGTCGTGTTGTGAGTGAGATTTGTGGATCGGGCTGCACGCCGCAGCAGGACTTATGGATTTATATATATTATTATTATATGGATCGGGTTGCACGCTGTAGTAGGCCTTTTAGGCTTTATTATTATGGGACCGGGCTACACACCGCAGCAGGCCAGATTGGCTTTATATTAGCGCTTGGGCAGGATCCGCCCCTCCGTAGTCTGACATACTAGCAGTGAGTGCAAGTACTATACAATGCTAAGTGACTGAGTGTGATGAGCAAGAATTGAGACAGTCAGATTGATTACTCTGAGAGTGTGAGTATGTGAGGTTTTCATTGTGAAGCATCACATGTGACATGCATATTGACATGTAGATATAGAGATGTAGCATTCCTCATATCGGTCATACTTGGCATATTTTATCTGTATTGAGCTTAAGTGTTAAACCTGAAAGCATGTCTACATTCTTGTACTATGTACCAACAGATTTTGAGTTTCTGTGAGGCATTATTGTCATATTTCCTGTCCTATCTGTATTGTTTAAAAATATGTATTTGAAATGTATTGGTACGGAGAGGTATGTACTTATCTTCGAGAGGTTGCCGAACCATTAGGAAAACTTCACATTCTTGTATTCTTGTCGTTCGAATTTGTTGATTCTGGAAACTAAGCTTATATTATTCTATTCTCTTACAGATGGTGAGGACACGTGCTACCGAATCGGGCAGACAGCCACCAGTACCACCAGCTAGGGCCACGAGAGACCGAGGCCCCAGTAGAGGATGAGGTGCAGCTCGTACAACAGCTAGAGCAGCACCTATAGATCCACTAGTTGCTCCAACTCAAGAGAAGATTCCATACGTGGTTGAGATGGTGGGACCAGCTCAGGCACCAGCTGTGCCCATTGTGATTCCAGGCCTTCAGGAGGCTCTAACCCAGATATTGACTGTTTGTACTAGCCTTGCTCAGGCGGTTTTAGTTCCAGCCGCGCCAGCCATATCTCAAGGCGGGAGAGGTGCTCAGACTCCTGCCGCTCGTACTCCAGAGCAGGTGATGCAGAGATTTCAGACACCGCGAGTACTACCAGCCCAGCCGATTACAGTTTCTCAGGCCTAGGTGGGTCCCGTTATTAGTGATAAGGAGTAGAAGAGACTAGAGAGGTTCGGGAGGCTCAGTCCTCCATCATTCAGTGTGGCTGAGTTAGAGGATGCTTAGGACTTCTTGGATAGGTGCCAACGAATTCTTCGCATGGAGGGTATTCTAGAGGCCAGTGGAGTCTTATTTACTAGTTTTCAGTTGTCGGGGGAAGCCTTTAGATAGTGGGAGGCCTATAAGAGGAGCAGCTCAGTCGATGTTGCACCACTTTCATGGCACGAGTTCTCCATTCTCTTCTTGGAGAAGTTTGTGCCACCAACCCACAGGGAGGAGTTGCGTAGGCAGTTTGAGCAACTACGGCAGGAGGGTATGTCTGTGACCCAGTACGAGATAAGATTTTCAGTGTTGGCTCATCACGCGGTCTGGTTGGTTCCCACATAGAGGGAGAGGATTAGGAGGTTCATTGATGGCCTCAACTATGGACTACACTTATTATGACTCGAGAGAATATACCAGGTGCTAGGTTAGACGAGGTTGTTGATACTGCTCGACGGCTATAGCTGGTACGTAGTCAGTAGCGTGAGGAGAGGGAGGCCAAGAGGCATCGTGGTTCGGGTGGTTTCAACGGTGTTTCTTATGGGGGGCCAGTCCCACCACAGTAGGGGTCGTCCTTACAGGCCCGCTCAGATGACTTGTTTGTTTCATCATGGTGCATCAGCTAGCCATGGTTCATACAGTGCTCATCCGGGCCAGTCATCGCTCAATGCCCTCCCAGCTCAGAGCTCGTCTCGTGCTCCATCAGTTTAGGGTTCATCTGTACTAGGTTCTTCTAGCAGTTATTCTAGTTCTAGGGGTCCGATTCTGTCCCCACAACCATTGATGGATCAGAGCTGCTACGAGTATGGGGAGTTTGGACATGTGAGGAGGTATTGTCCCCGTTTCTTGGGAGGTCCAGTTCAGCAGAGGGGTCATGCTATGACTTCTGCACCAGTTACTTTACCACCCGCTCAGCCAGTTCGGGTGGGGCTTAGGACGCTAGAGGTCGCCCTACAGGGGGAGGCCGGTCAGGTGGCGGTCAGGCTCGATTCTATGCTATCCCTGCCAAGACAGAGGTCGTTGCTTCAGACATAGTGATCACAGGTATCATCTCAGTATGCCACAGGGATGCTTTCATATTATTTGACCGTGTTTCCACTTATTCGTATGTATCATCCTATTTTGCTAGTTATTTGGATATGCCCCGTGAGTACTTCATTTCACCTTTTCATGTATCTACGCCGGTAAGCGATAATAGTTTTGTAGACCGTGTGTATCAGTCGTATGTGGTGACTATTGGGGGGTTGGAGACTAGAGTTGATCTCTTACTACTTAGTATGGTTGATTTCGACATGATTTTGGGAATGGATTGGTTGTCCCCATGTCATGCTATTCTGGATTGTCACACTAAGACCGTGACGTTGGCGATGCCGATATTGTCGAGGATCGAGTGGAGCGGTTCTCTAAATTATATTTCCAACAGGGTGATTTCTTATCTGAAGGCCCAATGGATGGTTGGGAAGGGGTATATGTCATATTTGGCCGTTGTGTAGGATGTTGGTGCTGATACTCCTACTATTGATTTTGTTTCGGTTGTGCAAGACTTTCTGAATATGTTTCCTACAGACATGCTTGGCATACTACTCGATAGGGATATTTATTTTGGTATTGATTTGGTATCGGAAACTCAGCCTATTTCTATTCCTCCATATCGTATGGCACTAGTAGAGTTGAAGGAATTGAAAAAGCAACTCCAGGAGCTTCTTGACAAGGGGTTTATTAGGGCTAGTATGTCACCTGGGCGTGCACTGGTTTTATTTGTTAAGAGGAAGGATTCTACTATGTGGATGTGTATCGACTATAGGCAGTTGAACAAAGTTATAATCAAGAACAAGTATCATTTGCCGCACATTGATGATTTATTTGACCAACTTCAGGGAGCGAAGGTGTTCTCTAAGATTGATTTGAGGTCTGGGTATCACCAGTTGAAGATTCGGGACTCGAATATTCTAAAGATGACATTTAGGACTCTCTATGGTCAGTATGAGTTCCTTGTGATGTCTTTTTGGCTGACCAACACCCCAGCAACATTCATGCTTCTGATGAACAGTGTATTCCAGCTATATCTTGATTGGTTTTTCATAGTATTTATTGATGATATCTTGATGTACTCATGTATCCAGGAGGAGCACGCCCAGCATTTGAGTTTTGGCTTAGTTTGGTGGCATTCTTATGGCACGTGGTGTCCAGTGAGATGATTAAGGTAGATCCAAAGAAGATAGAGGCGGTTCAGAGTTGTCCTAAACCGTCTTCAGCTACTGAAATTCGGAGTTTTCTCGGCTTGGCGGGATATTATCGTTGCTTCATGGAGGGTTTCTCGTCCATTGTAGCACCTTTGACAAGGTTGACCCAGAAGGGTGCTCCATTCAGGGGGTCAGATGAATGTTAGGAGAGCTTTCATAAGCTCAAGACTGCCTTGAGCATAGCTCTAGTTCTAGTTTTACCTTCAGCATCAAGCTCTTAACAGTGTATTGTGATACTTCTCGGATTGGTATTGGGTGTGTCTTGATGCAAGAGGGTAGAGTGATTGCTTATGATTCACACCAGTTGAAGCCCCATGAGAATAACTACCATGTTCATGATTTTGAGTTGGTAGCCATTGTTCATGCATTGAAGATTTTGAGGCATTATCTCTACGGTGTGTCTTGTGAGTTATTTACGGATCATCGGAGTCTCCAGCACTTGTTCAAACAAAAGGATCTAAATTTGAGGCAGCGGTGTGAGAACTTAATGTTTCCCCTATCCCTCGGGAAAAAGGAGGTGTGACAAGCGGAGATGGTTGGAGCTTCTAAAGGACTATGATATTACCATTCTGTATCATCCCACGAAGGCTAATGTGGTGGTCAATGCCTAGAGTAGAAAGACAATGATTATGGGTAGCCTTGCATTTATTCCTATTGGTGAGAGACCGCTTGCATCAGATGTTTAGGCATTGGCCAACCAGTTCATGAGGTTAGATGTTTCGGAGCCCAGTCGGGTTCTAGCTTGTGTGATTTCTCGGTCTTCCTTATATGATCGCATCACAGAGCGTCAGTATGATGACCTCCATTTGCGTGTCCTTAAGGACACAGTTCACCACAGTGATGCCTAGGAGGTTACTATTGGGGATGATGGGGTGTTGCAGATGTAGGGTCAAGTTTGTGTGCCCAAAGTGGATGGGCTACATGAGTTTATACTTGAGGAGGCCCATAGTTCACGGTATTCCATTCATCCAGGTGCCGCAAAGATGTATCAGGACTTGAGGCAGCACTATTGGTGGAGGAGGATGAAGAAGGATACATTGGGGTTTGTAGCTCGATGCCTAAATTGTCAGCAGGTGAAGTACAAACATTAGAGACTGGGCGGATTGCTTTAGAGTCTTGAGATTTCGGAGTGGAAATGGGAGTGTATCACCATGGACTTCATAATTGGGCTCCTACGGACTTTGAGGAAGTTTAATGCTATTTGGGTGATTGTGGATCAGTTGATCAAGTTTCCACTACTTATTCTTTGGAGTAGTTAGCGGAGATCTATATCAACGAGATTGTTCGCCTTCACGGGGTGCCGGTGTCCATCATTACAGATCGGGACACACAATTTTCATTGTAGTTTTGGAGAGCAGTGCAATAAGAGCTAGGCACATAGGTTGAGTTGAGTACAGTATTCCACCCTCAGATGGACAAACAGTCCGAGTGCACTATTTAGATACTAGAGGATATGTTACGCGCTTGTGTCATGGATTTTAGGGATTCTTGGGACTAATTTCTGCTGCTTGCAGAGTTTGCCTACAATAATAGTTACCAATAGAGCATTCAGATAGCTCTGTATGAGGCTTTGCATGGGAGACGGTGTCAGTCTCCAGTGGGTCGATTTGAGTCGGGTGAGGTTAGGCTATTGGGTACTAACTTGGTTCAGGATGCTTTGGACAAGGTTAAGTTGATTCAGGATCGGCTTCGCACAGCGCAGTCTAGACAGAAGAGATACGTCGGTTGGAAGGTTCGTAATGTTGCTTACATGGTGGGAGAGAAGGTACTGCTCAGAGTTTCACCCATGAAGGGTGTTATCAAGTTTGTCAAGAAGGGAAAGTTGAGCCCTCGGTATATTAGGCCTTTTGAGGTGCTTGAGAGGATTGGAGACTTGGCTTACAAGCTTGCATTGCCACCTAGCCTGTCGAGTATTCATCTAGTGTTTCATGTTTTCATGCTCCGGAAGTATTGCGGCGATCTGTCTCATATTTTGGACTTCAACACGGTTCAGTTAGATGGGGATTTGACTTATGATGTGGAGCCGGTGGCCATTTTGGATCGGCAAGTTCGAAATTTGAATTCAAAGAACATAGCTTCTGTGAAGGTGCAGTAGAGAGGTCAGCCAGTCGAGGAGGCTACTCGGGACACTGAGTGGGAGATGTGGAGTAGATATCCACACTTATTTGACACTCCAGGTATGATTCTAGACCCGTTCAACGACGAATGTTTGTTTAAGACGGGGAGAATGTAAAGACCCAGCCGGTCATTTTAAGTATTATAACCTCGTTCCCCCATTATTACTTATTACGTGCTCACTTGTTGTTATGTGACTTGTTGGGGTGGTCGGTTTAGTTCCGGGGATGTTTCGAAATGAGTTGGGACACTTAGTCCCAAGGTTGGAAGCCTAAGTTGAAAGAGTTGACCGGATGTTGACTATTGAGTAAATGGCTCCGGAATGGAGTTTTGATGGTTACGATAGCTCCGTATGGTTATTTTGGACTTAAGAGCGTGTCCCGATATTGATTTGGAGGTCCGTAGATGATTTTTGCTTGAATTGGCGAAAGTTGAAAAAAAATAGAAGTTTGGAAAGTTGAGATGTTTAACCGAGAGTTGACTTTATGGTTATCGGGTTTTGATTTTTGTTCCGGAAGTTGGAATAGGTTTGTTCATTTATGACTTGTGTGCAAAATTTGAGGTCAATCGTAGTTGGTTTGATAGGTTTCGGCATCGATTGTAGAAGTGGAAATTCATTAGTTTCATTAAGCTTGAATTGGGGTGTGATTTGTGTCTTTGATGGTGTTTGATGTGGTTTGAGGCCTAGACTAAGTTTTTATTGTATTTTAGGACTTGTTGGTATATTTGGTTGAGGTCCCGGGGTCCTCGGGTGGATTTCGGATGGTTATCGGATTGGAATTTGGACTTAGGAAGTTGCTGAAGCTGGGGGTTTTCTTGTGTGACCGCACCAACGAGGGGATTGGTCGTAGGAGCAAGCTCACAGAAACGAGCCAGGGGTCGCAGGTGCAGGCATGAAGGAGTTGGCCAGTGGTCACAGGTGGGAGGGATCTTCGGCACCTATGCGCCCGCAGATGTGACAAGGCTCCGCATATATGGAGATGGGTAGGCGTGGCTAGCTTCACAGACGCAGACGTTTGGGCGCAGATGCGAATCTTGGCGTGCATGTGCAGATTGTGAGGGCTTAAATGAATTCCGCAAGGGCGGTGTTTTCACCTCAAAAGCGATTCCGCATATGTGGATTTTTGGCCCGCAGAAACGAAAGGCGTGGGCAGTGTATATAGTCGAAGGGTTCCGAGATTTTATTCATTTATGGACATTTGGAACGCGGACTAAGACGATTTTTGAAGAGGATTTTACTATATTTCAAGAGGTAAGTCACTTTTGATCATTTTTATTCATTAATATTGAATACTCATTGAATTTTCCACCTAGTTTATGTGTTCGTAAGGTGGAAATTTGGGAATTTTGGACTAGGGATTGAAGAGTATGATTTGGGAATTTGAGTGACGATTTGGTGTCAAAATTTGGTAAATTTTGTATGGTTGGACTCGTGGTTGAATGGGAGTTCGGATTTTATAACTTTTGTTAGATTCCGAGATGTGGGCCCAGGGTTGACCTTTTGAGTTGACTTTTTGACTTTTGCTTAAGAACTTAGCTTTATCATATGGAATTAATTCATATAGCTCGGTTGATTGTATCGAGTTGTTTGTGGATAGATTCGAGGCGTTCGGGAGCCGATTCGTGAGGCAATGGCTTATTGGAGTAGAGATTTTCACGGCTTAAGGTAAGTAACACTTCTAAACTTGATTCTTAGGGTATGAATCCCCGAATTACGTGTTATGTGGTTGGTGTTGAGGTGACACACATGCTAGGTGACGGGCGTGTGGGCGTGCACCATGGTAATTATGACCCGGTCGATTCCATGGTACTATGTAGTCATCAAATCTTGATTCGATTCTTGTGATCTCTATGTGTTATAGTAATTGAGCTGCAATCCATGTTAGAAATCATATTAGGCTTTATGCTTATCCGGTTGAGGCCCACTGGGTTCATTTTTATTATTAAATTATTTTCTTAGATGGCAATTTTGTACCCAATCACATCCATCATTTGCATATCTTATCTCAGTCTTTGTTACTGTTTTTTGTTGTATCATTTATCATTGCTTGGGCTGATTGGCATGAGATATGTGAGCCCGAGAGACTAGAGAGTTTGATGACTGGGTTGAGGCCTGAGAGTCGTGTTGTGAGTGAGATTTGTTGATCGGGCAGCACGCTATAGCGGGCCTTATGGATTTATATATATTATTATTATATGGATAGGGATGCACACCATAGCAGGCCTTTTAGGCTTTATTATTATGTGATTGGATTGAAATGCCGCAGCAGGCCAGATTGGCTTTATATTAGCGCTTGGGCAGGGTCCGCCCCTCTGGAGTCTGACATACCACTAGTGAGTGCAGGTACCGTATAATGCTAAGTGACTGAGTGTGATGAGCCAGAATTAAGACAGTCATATTGAGTACTTCGAGAGTGTGAGTACGTGGTGTTTTCATTGTGATGCATCACATGTGACATGCACATTGACATATAGATATAGAGATGTAACAATCCTCATATCAAGCATACTTGGCATATTTTATCTGTATTGAGCATAACTATTAAACCTGAAAGCATGTCTACATTCATGTACTGTGTACCAATAGATTTTGAGTTTCTGTGAGATATTATTGTCATATTTCATGTCCTATATTTATTGTTTAAAAATTTGTATTTGGACTGTATTGGTTGAGCTCGTCGTTGCTTTCAGCCCAAGGTTAGCCTTGTTATTTATTGATTCCATTGGGTCAGTTGTACTCATATTACACTCTGCGCTTCATCTGTTATTTAGAGCTTTATCTATCAGAGATTTTTGAGGTAGTTTTCTTGGCGTCCATAGACCTTGATTCTCCTTCTTTTCAGTTATCTGTATTGTTCTATCTTTCTAAACAATGTTTGGCAGTCAGACTATGTTATCTGTTAGATTCTCATGAACTCAATGACACCCGATTTTTGGGTGATTTTATATTGAGTCGCGGTATTTTCCTATCAGTATTTATGAGATCTTACTCGTGAGATTATTTTACTATGTTTCCAAGTTTAAAGATATGTGGTTTATTGTGATTGTCATCTTTTCTAGTATTGCGATAGGCGCCATCACGACATGTGAGATTTGTGTCATGAGAATTATGACTTGCGTGCATTGATGGTTTTGAATTTTTAGTGGTTCGGGATTATTTGATATAGTGATTATCAATTTGGAAGCTTTAAGTTGGAAGAGTTTACCAAGGTTTGACTTTTGAGCAAACGTCCTTGGATTGGTTATTTGATGATTCCAATAGGTTTCTACAATGATTTTGGACTTAGGTGTATGTTCGGATTTGAATTTGAATGTTCCTAGAAGGTTTTGGCTCTATTTGTCGAATGTTGGCAATTTGAAGAATTGGAGAGTTTGTAGGTTTGACTGGTAGTTGACTTCGGTGTTATCAGATTCCTATTGTGGCTTTGGGGCCTTGTATAGGTTCATTGAGGTTATTGGAACTTGCGTGCAAAGTTTGGTTATGATCCAGAATGTCTAAGTGTGATTCCGACGTGTTCGGCAAAGTTTGAAGGTTTGAAAGTAAAGAGAATAATTTTGATCTTCGATTCTTGGTTTTGATGTTATTTGTGGTGTTTTGAGCCTTTGGATGGGTTTACTATTGTATATGGAATTGTTGGTATGATTGGATGGGGTTCTGAGGGGCTCGGGTGATTTTTGGGGTGGTTTCGAACCATTTCGAATGATGTTTGCATTGCTGGTGTTCTGATGTCTCTGATGTTCTTAGCGATCGTGAAGGCAGAATCACGTTCGCGAAGTGTTGGAAGATGGTATACGCATCTGCGAAAGACTGCACGTGTTCATATAGAGGAGGAGTTTGGGCGTTGGAGCTTTGTTCATCGTGTTTGCATGGAGATGTTCGCTTAGTGTTGGCATCTTGGCCCTCGCATTCGCGATAGAGGCATCGCGTTCGCATTGAAGGGCAGTTGGCAGGTCGCATTTTGTGCTTCGCGACTGCGGGGGGGCTGTGGCGATCATGAAGAGTACGCCTGGGCAAACCTTTTAGGTTGTGTATTTCGAGATTTTGAGCTCATTTCTTATATTTTGAACCCTAGAATTGGAGAGGTGCGATTCCTCATGAAGATTTGCATACAAGACTTTGGGGTAAGTGACTTCTACTCATTTTTTATATTATTTCAAGAATCTAAATGAATTATTAACACCCAAAACATGGAATTTTGAGATTAAATTTGGGGTTTTGCCTACACTTTAAGAGAGTGTATTGTAATATTTAAGTTTGGACTCGGCGGGTCATGGGTCATCGGATTTTGGCATTGGTTCAGTGTTCGGGCACGCAAGCCCGGGGTAGACTTTTGTTGACCTTTGGGGAATTCTTCAAAGGTAGTGGCTTTATTGATTGGTATTACTTCCTATGGCATTGGTTGACTTTCTTGGTCGTTGTTTGGCTAGATTTGAGACCATTGGAGATGATTTCTCAAGGAAATGCGATTTTGGAGCTTTTGACTAGCTCGGATGAGGTAAGTGTCTTGCCTAGCTTTGGTTGAGGGAATATTTCTTACTAATTGATGATGTTTGCTACATGTGGGGTGATGTATATATTAGGTGCTAAGCATATATACATTTTCCCTGGGTAGTCATGCTCAAGGTAGATTCTAGATTACTCTATGCCTCGTTTGGTTATGTGTTCTACTTGATTCTATGTTTTATTCGATTGATTGACTACATGAGTAGAATAAACCATGATAAAGTTAATGTAAGGCTAATGGTACCTTATTTAGAGCATAATGAATTATTCTTGAGATTGTTGCTATACTTACTTTTGATGTAGTTACATGTATGCTATGAACACATATATGTACTTGCTATTTTTGTATTATGCCTTTAATTGAAGTATGACTACTTGAATTTCCTTACCTGTGTTAAACACTGTGAAATGGCTTTTGATGCTTATTTGGGACATGATGATCGTTTGGGCGACGTATTACATGTTGGGTCTATGTTCATACGTACATATAGGCATACATCCTACCTAGGGATCATCCCTTGTCTACATACATACATCCATGCATGGTCATTTCTCGATCCATGTGCATTTTATATCCTTACCTCATATTCATATGCATACACGACCGCATATGGTTCTCAGATATGGACTGAGATTATGGCATGAGGTTCTACCATGCGGATATTGGGATATTGTTATTGATTGGGCACGAGGTCTATGTCGTGCGGTGATGGTGATATGATATTGATTATGGCACGTGAGTTGTCCGTGTGGCTATTATGACTATTGGCACATGAATTGTCCGTGGAGAACGTGAGTTGTTCATGCAGCACGTGAGTTGTCCGTGCGGTTATGGCACGTGAGTTGTTCGTGAGGTTTTGACATGTGAATTATACATTCACGTGCGGATATGGATCCATCCCCCCAGGGTCGCCCTCTCATATTCTTCATTTAATTGCATACACGCATATTTTGAGAAACTGATGGATTTTTGGTTTATTGATGATGTGTGGAGTATAAGGGTGGCATTCTTGATTGATGATGAGTGGAGTATAAGGGTGGCATCCTTGATCATGAAAATGCATTCTTCATGCTTGTCATGCATTTCGTATGCTCTTACACTTATTATCCATGCATATCATCTACATATGCTAGTTAATGCATTTTTACACATGTACGAGACTTGTTAGTGAGTTGTTTGACACTTGGAGAGTGTCAGATTGCTATAAAAAGGGAGTTATCATCATACATTGAGATGTTAGACTCATAAAAATGGTATTTGGGAAATTGATACGTAATTGGATCATTGTTATGTACAGACTTTACAATCATGCATAAATATTCGAGCATACACACTACTTGGTGCATGTCTCTTTGTGTGCGGAGTTGGTGCAAGTTGGATTAGCTTGATTTGTTTAATTGGAAAAGCTTGTTTATTACCCCCACCCCAGTTGTGAACCTTATTATTGATATCCGTTATTCTATGAATGTCTTTTCTAGATACTTCTTTGTATTGTATATGTTATTGAGTTGAACGGATTATTCAAAGTGAGTATCTTTTGCACTTAAAAACCTCGCTGCTACTTCACCGAGGTTAATCAAGATACTTACTGAGTATATGGGGTCGGTTGTACTCATAAATACATTTTTACCTTGCATGCGGATCTTGGATTTGAGTTGTTATAGATGGCGAAGGCTGGCATTGAAGTTGTAGTTGCGTTCCATATTCAAGCTACCATTTGTTCATGGTAGTTTACAACTTCATTTCTATTTATGTAAACTATAAATAGATATTGTATTTATTTCTTTTTCCAGCTTGTAAATCTAAATCATAGTGGCTCATCACTTGTACTACCAGTTCTTGGGATTGTTGCATTGAATTCTTTTGCTATTTTATTCATTATAACTATTAGTTTCTCAGCATAGTAATGACTTATATTTTTTGGCTTACCTAGTGGGTTGGGTTAGGTTCCATCACGACTTGGTGGGATTTTGGGTTGTGAAAGTTTTCCTTCTATTCCGTGGAATGCATGTGCTATAATTTGAGTCAGGTCTCTTGAGGAAGTTGGCATAATCGCCAAGAGGATGAATAAGCATTGGCAGATCATTTAGAGTGTGTTTTGATTAGTTCTATATGAGTTTATGAGGAATTCAGTTGAATAACAGTGTGAGACCATACAGTTAAGAAGGAAGAGTATTGTGGGTTATCAAATGATGTGCTTGTGGCTTCAAGCCAAGTGGAGGAGTCTATCATCGACGATCAGGTAATATGGACATGTGTTGTTGTAGTACCTAGACATGGATATGCTTGTGGATTTGCTATGATTCGATAAGGGAGATATCGAGAATGATTGGGCAAGGGATTTTCTAGATGTATTATGTAATATACTTTATTGGTGTATAAAGGTTTTGGAATGACTTAGATTTGACATTCGTTGTGGAGATGGTGTGCAAGGAGAAAGAATTTACTCAGTTGCTTATGGATGAGGTTGCATCTTAAAGTATTTATGTTCTAATGCAGCACAAGTTGTTCGGTGAGTATTGGCTGTGCATCGGAGATTAGATCAGAGTGGATGACTCTCAAGAATGTTCTAATGGGTTCAAGATTCATATGTGGTATCTAAGGATTCCAAGATCTCCGTGTGACTAAGGTTTTGTGGTTTGCGTTGGATTATGGAAGAGACTTGTAGTATTCTGTATCAATATCGGTTCTGTAATGTAGTGTTGGATAAATGGAAGAAACAACTTCAGATTCATAAAAGGTCTCGTTAGAGTAGGAATTTTGGTTTGAGGTACTATTGGGTGCATGAGAGGGAATAAAGTGGCTTATGTCTTAGGATGATGTGGTTTCATGTTAGGATCACTTAGGATGAGTTTGATTGAGGTCTATAGTCCACTGGGGAAACAGAAGTATTATCTTAAAATCAAGTCAAAAGGAAGCTGAAGAAGTTGGATCAGCTTAGCAGTGGTTTAGATCAACATAGTAACAAAAATGATCGGTTCCTTTGGTATGATATGGCCTTACAAGTTTTATGTGGTAATACTTTTGGATTTTGGAAATATGTGTGTTTTGGTTGATTTAGAGGGATTCAGTTCTGATGTATTGGTCATGTGTAAATGGGTTCTAAAGAGTTTATAATGGTCTTGACCATGACTGGAGGTTGATGCCTTCTATGGGTATGGGAAGTTTGTTGTGTGTTGTGATGTTCTCCGTAATTGAGTTAAGTGGAAATGTTCTGGCCGATGGAGTGTTTATTCTACTTGTGATTCATAATTGAAAATGGAATTCTTGTCTTATCATATTATAGCATGACAGAGGAAGTGAATCGTAAGGCATTGGGATTAAAAGGACAAGGTTGCGGTTTAATTTTTGTAATGACCGGACCAGTTGTTTTGTGTTATTGAGCCTCGTTTCCCCTTTAAAGCTTCCCGTGTGTGTATTTGTAGTTATTTGACCTACGAGGATAGTTGCTTGGATTTCGGGGAGGCTTTGGATTGATTTAGAATAATTGGTTCTTGGTTTGGAAGCTTAGGTTGGAAATGTTTGCCGAGATTTGGCTTTTGTGAAAATGACCTTGGAACGGTGTTTTGATAGTTCCAATAGGTTTGTATGGTGATTTTGAACTTAGGTGTACGGTCGAAATTAAATTTGGAGGTTCATTGGTTCAATTGGCTCGTTTTGCAGAAAGTTGACAATTTGAAGGTTTAGAAATCTCCTAAGTTTGACCATGGTGTGACTTTATGTCTATCGTGTTCGGATTTTGGTTTAGGGAATTGGAATAGGTCTGTTTTATCATCTTGAAATTATGCAAAGTTTGGTGTCATTCCGAGTTGATTTGGTAGAAATCGGACGCTTGGTTGTGATTTCAATGATTCTTGAGTTTCATTGTGAATTCCATGTATTTTGGTATTCGATTAATGGTTTTGGATGTTATTTTGGTGTTTTGAGCTCATGAGCGAGTTTGTATGATATTTTTATACTTGTGTGGATGTTTGTTTTGGAGCCTATGGGGCTCGGAAGAGTTTCAGACGTGTTTCAGAGTGATCCGGATTGTTTAAGATTTTGTTGGTTCTTTATTGATGCTGCATGTCTCTCAAATGCGAGATCATGTTTGCATTTTCGGATATTACAATTACGACGTGGGTATTGCATTTTTGGGGTTGGCTGGGTGCTGGGGGGTTCGCTTTTGCAGACTAATGGATCGCATTTGCGATGGGGCAATTGAGCAGGGATGACCGCAGTTGCGATCAAGGAGTCGCTTTTGCGAAGGGGACTAACTTCACAAATGCAAAGTTTGTGTCACTTTTGCGACATTTCCTGTGCTCGGCAGGCATCGTATTGGCGATCATTTGGTCGCATTTGCAAGGGTTCGCATTTGCGAACCCCGGGTCGTATTTGCGACTTCTGCAACTGAACAAAAGATGAGATTTTAGGACTTAGTCTCATTTTATCACATTTTGAGCCCTAGACTGGGTGGGAGGTGATTTTAGGAGGGATTTTCATACAAAGCTATTTGGTAAGTGATTTTGACTCAATTTTGATATTATAACATGATTATTTATGAATTTTAACATCTAATCCATGAGAATTGAAGAGAAATTTTGGAAATTTTTAACTATGTTTTGAAAAATAAGAAATTGAGATTTGAGAGTCGAATTGAACTAAAATTAGAAAACCAAACATCTATTTGGATTCGTAGGGATATGGGTAGTCGAGATATACCCTTCGACTTGGGTTTTGACCGAGCGAGCCCAGGATTAACCTTTATTGACTTTTTGGGAATTGTGTAAAGATCTTAACTTTATTAATCAAAATTGATTTCTCTTGCATTGTTTGATATTATTAGGTCTTTTTTGATAGATTTGAGTCGTGCGGAGGTGAATTTTAAAGTATGAGCATTTTTTGGAGTATTGATTGGGGCTATTTGAGGTAATTATATTGCCTAACCTTCTGTGGGGGAATTTTCCGTTAGAAAATTATCTAATTTGCACTATTTGTGCTATGTGAAACGACGTATACATGAGGTGACGAGTGTGTACATGGGCGTATGTGTTTTTAATGATCGGATTAGACATTGAGCTATTAATATACCTTGAATTGGGATTGTTTGTTATATGTTACATGCTTTGTTGTGGAATACACCCTGCACTCTTATGTTATTGTTATGATTCTTGTGCACTTTGTTGTTGAGTTGTGGGCTATATCTTGTTGTGACTTTGGTATTGTTATTTTGGTGATATTGTGGCACATGTACATGTGTTGTGCGGGTTGATAGTAGTGTTGTGAATGAGATGTGCAGGCGGCAACATAAGGGAGGCATTTCATTATGATGTGCATGCGGCGAGATAAGGGTTACTATTTATGTGCATGCAGCGAAATAAGGGTGGCATTCCATTGTTTATGTGCATGCGACGACATAAGGTGGCTTGTTAAGAATGTTATGAGATATATCAGGGTGATTCTTGTTATTATTCATGTGTTAGAACCGGGGTTATTATTTCGATCTCACACTTGTTTCTTACATGTTTCCGGCTTGTGTTTTTGTGAAACGTCAGTTGATTTTGATATGATATCACATGCCCTATCCCCATCGTAATTTGTTGGCAAAACGGGTATTTCCACAATGAGTTTTTATTACACTTTTTCTGAGGTTGCTAATATTTTTTCTGTTATGCTTTTCTTATCAGTTTTATGTTGATATCTTGCACATGCTATTTGACTAGTGAGTGTCTTGACGTGAACCTCGTCACTACTCCACCGAGGTTAGTCTTGATACTTACTGGATAGTGACTATGGTGTACTCATACTACGCTTCTGCATATTCTTTGTGCAGATCCAGGTACCTCAAATTGTGCTGGTCATTAGAGAGTTGTTCTAGAGCTATTGGAGACTTCAAGGTATACCTGAGATGCCGCTCGTAGGCCTCGGAATCGCCCTCTTTTATTTACTTTAATATTGTTTATGTATCTCAAACAATGATGTTCTTTTGAGACTTCTTATGTATTCATTAAGAGCTTATGACTCAGTATTACCAGGTTTTGGGATGATGACCGTTGTATCTCTGTTTTGGCTACATTATGGCTTTTCATTGCTTTTATTTACATTTTGAAGTTGTTATATTTTGTCCAATATTGTCATGTGATAAGCTTAACTAGTCTTAGGTACTAGGTTCCATCACGACCCTTACGGTGGGATTTTGGGTCGTGATAGTTTTGAAGGAAAGGTCATGAATTCTAGATAGCATGAGATAATTCAGAAGTTTGAGGGAATGATAGCACTATCTTGTATTGCTTGAGAAGGGTGCACGTTGTAGAAGACGCATTGTTAATTGACTAGCGGATGGTTGACTAGTACCACATAATCGCATGGTTGATCAATGTTGATATCCAGGTTTGCTACTTGATGCGGAAGATTTATGGAAGTAATTCTCAAGATGAAATTGTGCATGCATGATGTGGCAGTCATTTAAGTGGGAGAGTTAGAGGCCAGGTATGGAGATTCTTGTATTCTCGATGTTTGGAGATTTGATTTTCTTTAGGATGACTATCCTTCCGGTTGCGGGCTGTGAAAGTGTGCTCAGGGTTTGACAGCTAATGGTATGTGTCATGGATAGGGTCACTATGGACTTTTGGAAGGCTATTTACCTATTTCTGAATGTTTTGAGTTGGCTTGGGGGCCTATTGGTAGGCCTAGTGAGAATGTGTACATTGGAATGGATTTGCTTACTTGGCACACATTTGTTATGATGTGTCATCAGGTGGAACTCATCTTATTCATGCCATGATCTATTTCATGTATTATTCTTTTAAGATATGATGGGTTGCGAGACAACATGATTATTCACACACATATTGTGGTTCTATTTAGGCCTTGTGGCTATATATGAGCGAGATGGATCTTGGGATGTTGATCTGCTTAATGCACCTTAGGCGTGCTTACCTTCTTCGTATCGCATTAGGCTATCCGTCTCCCTACAGTTATGTTTATGCACTTTACGTGCTTGTTTTTGATACAAACGTGTTTGCTGATTTTGACCATTATGGCTCGATGTGTATTCCATACGTATTGATATGTTTGTATTAGGCTACGTCGCTGCAACGGAGTTTTGATTGGATACAATTCCTTGTGCTTATTCTATGTATCTTGTTTCTCCCTAGTGGGATGGGTTCATGGCATGATGATTTTGTTGTTATATCTATTGAATTTGTTGGATAGTTCTCTTATTTGGTTCTCTATCTGTCATGCCCTATCCTTGGAAAGCGCGATCGGCACTTAACCGAGTGAACCCGGTCAAGCAAGCCTATTAGATACTTTCTAGCCAATTAACCCATGATCAAGAAAAGACGTGATTACATTAATTATACAGTAGGAATCTCATTCATACAATCCTAAATCATTTCATTAGTCATTGCGCCTTTAAGTCTCAAAATACACATTTCTTATAGTTCAAGTGGAACAAGTGATCAAACACAACATAACTTGTTTAGCATTTCCAACACCCATATATACAACCCACATAGTGTCTACGGAGCCTCTAAAGATACAAAAGAGAGGAAAGATAGTGCCAGCAACAAGGCCTCGGCTATACCTCAAAAAGTGACCATAATATAAACAAAAGGTACAATACATGACCCCAGAATGAAATGGGGCTCACCGAGTCCGCGGAGAGGAGGGTGCAGCACTATCTGTGATCCGCATTGTCTGCTATGTAACCACCTACATTCATTTAAAGATGCGGTGCCCCCGGCAAAAAGGAACTTTAGAAAAGTCGAATAACACTAGTACGTATAGCTAAACACCAACTCAATAGAATGAATAATAATACAAGAGGAACAGTCAAGAATTCAATAAGGGCTTCAAATAATAGTAAAACAACAAATTAAGGATCATATACATTTTCAAGACAATTTCCGTATTACTAGGTTGGGTGACCTTTAGTACCGATATTCCACAAATTACCATACCTCAGTACTGTTACACGGAGTCCGATCTCGGCCCGATCGGCTAGGCCGCCTCATCTGAGACATTACCACAATTTCATTATAACTTTCCAGCACAGTACCACCATGTGTGCGGCATGGTATCCGATCACGGCCCGATCGGCTAGGCCATATAATTTGAGACATTACCACAATTTCATCACAATACCACCGTGTTCTTACACGGAGTCCGATCTTGGCCCGATCGGCTAGGCCATCTCTTTTGAGACATTACCAAAATTCCATTCACAATACTACCGTGTTCTTACACGGAGTCCGATCTCGGCCCGATCGGCTAGGCCATCTAATTTGGAGACATTTCCACAATTTCATTCACAATTTCTGGCACATAGGGGTCTTTCATACAATTTGGCAAAACAACCTTTATTTCAATCTTGACATGAAATCTTAACATTCCTAACACATATTCCACATTTTGAACATATTCTCAAATGGCCAGATTACATGATGAAGCATTTAGCATAAACATTGAACAAACATCCTTCAACACAACTACATTAGGAAAATCCAATTCGATAATGATCAAGGACTTACTCAGAAGAAGGGGGGTTTAGCCAACATACCTCAATTGAACTCTAAGATGTTCTGCAACATTAGCAACTTCAATCTATCTAACCAATATAACAAAATTGAACCAAAAATTAGGAAGATGAACATGATTTTAGCTCATTTGAGCATACTATCAAACACTAGGTGTGCATCTATGTTTTAATCCTCTTTGGTGGAAGATGCCATCATATCCCAACCCACTATCTACCATTATTAGCTCACAATCTTCCCGCATACTACAAGGATACATGTATGCAAGGTAAGCACCCACATCCCCATGAATTACCTCACTAATGGCACAATCTAGTTACACTTTGAAATTAAGAGTTTGGGTGATAAAATCTTACCTCTTAGGAAGAAGACCTAGGTTCTTCTCTTGATAATCTTCAAGATTTAAGTGAGAATTGAAGAACAATTTGATGAAGATCACTTCTCCCTCTAGGACCCTCTCTCTCACTCTAAAAATATCAGAAAATATGTTCAAAATGGTCCATGGGGTGTGTTTTAACGAAATAGGGTCGGGTTTAAAACCTCAAAAATGAAGCTCCGGAACAGGTTCTACAATCACATATGCGATCGCATTACCATTATGTGGACCGCATATCGTCCTCGAAAGAGGGTAAAAATCTAGTATTAGCATCTTATGCAACTCAGTTGTCATACCACACACCAGCAGCCCCAAATTTGACTAACTCCCTAAATTCTCAAAAACATTGCCAGAGTTTTGTTTGTAACTAGGCCTATCCACCTGTCAGAGAGCGCCAGAAACACATCTTACAAACATGTATAGAACCCAACGACATAGCATAACTCATAACCACACCAACCTTGGCCTCATGTAAACAACATATAACCAAAAATGAGCATCTTTACATTAACTGAACAAGTGATACGAACTTCTTAGGTGACATGTTCGTAAAAGAAAGGATTACACAACTATTCAAATAAGTGAGGATACTTCTTCTTCATCTCTTCCTCGGCCTCCCACATGGCCTCTTCAACCTGCTAGTTTCGCCTAAACACTTTCACGGAGGCAATTTATTTATTCCTCAACTTTCGGATTTGCCTATCAAGAATGGCAACTGGAATCTCTTCATATGACAATTCTTCATTAACCTCGATGGTCTCAACCAGAACAATGCGTGACGAATCTCCAACAACTTTCTTCAACATAGACACATGGAACACCGAGTGTACTAATGACATCTCAGGTGGTAGCTCAAGTTTGTACACCACCTCACCGATTCTCTGAATGATTTAGTACTGCACGACATACCTCGGACTCAATATCCCCTTTTTACCAAACTGCATAATACCATTCATGGGGTAAACCTTCAAGAATACCCAATCATCTTCTTTGAACTCTAATTCTCTGCGATGAACATCCGAATAGGATTTCTGACGACTCTGAATAGTTTGCAACTGCTCCTTTATGATCTTAAATTTTTCCATAGCCTGATGTACAAGGCCTGGCCCTATCAACCCTGCTTCCCCAATCTCGAACCACCCAATGGGAGATCTACATATCCTACCATATAATGCCTCAAACAATGCCATATAGATACTTTCATGAAAGTTGCTGTTATAAGCAAACTCTATGAGTGGCAAATGATCATCCCAGCTACCCTTGAAATCAAGAACATAAGCAAGCAACATGTCCTCAAGCATATAAATAGTCCGCTCTATTTGCCCGTCAGTCTGTGGATGGAAAGTTGTACTAAGATTCACCTGAGTACCCAAACCTTGCTGAAATTTCCTCCAAAAATTGGTCGTGAACTGAGCCCCTCGATCGGAAATGATAGAAACTGGAGTTCCATGTAGCCTGACTATTTCCTTGATATACAACTGAGCATACTAATCCGTTGTGTCGGTAGATTTAACTGGCAAGAAGTATGTTGATTTCGTGAGTTAGTCCACGATCACCTAAATTGAGTCAAACTTGCGTGGAGTGCATGGTAATCCTACCACAAAATCCATATTAATCATCTCCCACTTCCACATTGAATTTCTATGTTCTGTACCAACACACCATGCCGTTGATGTTCAGCCTTCACTTGCTGACAGTTCGGACACCTTGCCACAAATTCTGCCACATTCCTTTTCATGTCATTTCACCAATAGACTTCCTTGAGGTCGTGTTACATCTTCGTAGAACTTGGATGCACGGAATACCTAGAAGCGTGAGCTTCGGTCATGATTCATTCCCGGAGACCATCTACATTCGGAACACATAGTCGCCCTTGGTACCTTAGTGTACCATCATCCATGCTAAGAGAAAAAGTTGTAGTCTTATGTTTTTGAATCCCCTCCTTCAATTGCACCAAAAATGGATCGTTGTATTGCTTCTCTTTGACTTCCAGAACAAGCGATGATTCTGCCCTATTTTGCACAATTACCCCTCCTTCATTATAGTCCATAAGACAAACTCCCAAACTAGCCAGTCGATAGACTTCCTTGGCCAATGGCCTTCGATATACCTCAAAGTGTGCTAAACTACCCATAGATTTCTGTCTAAGAGCATTCGCCACAACATTTGCTATCCCCGAGTGATATAGAATATTGATATCGTAATCCTTGAGTAACTCAAGCCATCTTCTCTACCTCAGATTCAGCTCCTTTTGTTTGAAAATATATTGAAGACTCTTGTGGTCCGTGAATACATCCACATGGCTCCCATACAAATAGTGACGCCAAATTTTCAATGCAAAAACCACTGCCGCAAGTTCTAAGTCATGTGTTGGATAGTTATTTTCATGATTCCTGAGTTACCTAGAAGCATATGCTATAACTTTGCTGTGTTGCATTAATACACACCCAAGCCCAATTCTTAAAGTATCGCAATATACCACAAATTCATATGTACCCTCTGGCAAGGTCAACACCGGCGTTGATGTCAATTTCGATTTTAACTCCTGGAAGCTCCTTTCACAAGCATCGGGACATTGGAACTTAACTGTTTTCTGAGTCAATTTAGTCAATGGAGAAGCAAGAGTAGAGAACCCCTCCACAAACTTCTTGTAATACCCTGCTAAGCCTAAAAAACTATGAATCTCGGTGGGCGTTATAGGTCTAGGCCAATTCTTTATTGCTGAAATCGTTTGAGGATCAACCTTGATTCCTTCTCTAGAGACAACATGACCTAAGAATGTGACAGATTCGAGCCAAAATTTACACTTTGAAAACTTCACATACAATTGGTGCTAATGAAAAGTCTGCAACACTGCCCTGAGATGATCAACATGGTCCTCCCGACCTCGTAAATACACAAGAATGTCATCAATGAACACTATCAAAAAGGAGTCGAGGAAAGGCTTGAAAACCTGATTCATAAGATCTGTGAAAGACGTTTGGGCATTTGTTAGCCCAAAAGACATTACCAGAAATTCAAAATGCACATACAGGATCCTCAAAGATGTTTTCGGAATATCCTACTCCCTGATCTTCAGTTGGTGATACCCAGATCGTAAATCAATTTTGGAGCAGTATCTAGCACCCTGTAACTGATCAAACAAATCATCTATTCTTGGTAGTGGGTATTTGTTTTTGATTGTGACTTTGTTGAGCTACCGGTAGTCAATACACATCCTCAGTGATCCATCTTTCTTCCTCACAAAAAAAATCGGTGCGCCCCATGGCGACACACTCGGTCGGATTAAACCCTCCTCCAACAAATCCTTCAACTGCTCCTTTAGTTCCTTCAATTCTGTTGGTGCCATTCTGTAGGGCGGAATAGATATAGGTTGCGTGCCTGGTATCACATCAATCCCAAAATCAATCTCCCTGTCTGGCGGAATCCCAGGGAGCTCATCAGGAAAGACCTCTGTAAATTCATTCACAACTGGCACTGACTCGAGTTTAGGTGCCTCAGCAGTGGTGTCCGTAACCCGGACCAAGTGATAGATACACCCCTTGTTAATCATCTTTGTGGACTTAAGGTAAGAAATAAACCTACCTTTTGGCATCACATTATCCCTCTTCCATTCAATAACCGGTTCATTAGGAAATTCAAACCTCACAGTTCTAGTTTGGCAGTCGAGCTTAGCAAAATATGAATAATGCCAATCCATTTCCATAATTACATCAAAATCAACCATCCCCAATTCAATGAGATCGGACACGGTGTCCCTACCGTGCACCATGATAACACAACCCCTATAAATGCATGTGACCACAATAGACTTGCCAATCGGAGTAGATGCAGAGAACGGCTCATGAAGCTGTTTCAGTTCTATCCCAAATTCTGTAGCAACAAAAGGGGTAACATAGGACAAGGTGGAACGGGATCAATAAGAGCATATACATCATGAGTTTGGACGGTCAATATACCTATGATGACCTCTGGAGAAGCCACAGCACTCTGGCGACCATTCATAGCATAGAAATGGATGGGTTCTCCTGAACTCTGCGCACAACCCCTAGATGCATCACGCCATGCTGGTGCCGGCGTGCCTTGTGCTAGATGGGGGTGTTGAAGATGTAGCAGCTGCAAAACTGGATGGCTGTGTTTTACCCCTACCCGCACCCTGGCGGGATGAATGGCACTCCCTCTGAATATGATCCCTCAATCTACACCCGTAACATATAGGTAAGTCCATGTAGCAAATCCCCGGGTGCATCTTCCCACACCTGGGGTATGGGAGCCCCCGCTGCTGCGAAAATCTCCCTCTTGATCAGCCCGGATGGTAGGGCCCCTGCTGCCCTGATTGGGCCTGAAGTGACTCCCCTGCTGCTGACGGTGCCCCACTGGCAATGCACTGGTTGAAGATTGAGCATTAGACTGGGTTGACCCTGATGACCCTCCCGTGAAAGCTGATCTCCCCCCATCAAATGACTCCCCAAAGTTGCCCGCGGACTGAGCCTTGTCGGTACCCTCTCGCTCGCTCTTGTTCTTAAACTTGCGGTCCTCTGGAGCTTGAGCAAATGCTACCATTTTCCCATAGTTCATGTCTAAATTCAAGGAAGTTGTAGCGGCCTCATTGATAACCAAGGGGCTAAGGCCCTGCACAAACCGGCGCACTCTAGCCTCCATAGTAGGCAACATGAGAATGGCATATTTTGAGAGGCGCGCGAACTCCATGTGATACTCTCACACACTCATACTCCCTTGTTTAAGATTCTCAAACTCTGCGGCACGGGCTTCCCTAGTCTCAGCAGGCAAGAAAAGGTCTATAAAGGCATCAGCAAACTCACCCCATCTCGCTGGAGGGCTCCTCTCCTCCCGAGAGTCCTCCCATATCTCAAACCAAGAATAGGCCCTCCCTTTCAGGCGGTAGGCGGCCAACTCCACTCCCTCCGTCTCAGTAGCGCGCATAATCTAGAGAGTCTTATACATATCATCAATGAAGTCCTGTGGGTCCTCCTCGGGATTAGCACCCGTGAACACCGGAGGATCTAACTATAGAAATCTGTTCACCCTAGAACTAGTTGAATCCCCTTGCTGGCTAGAAGATGTAGGTGCAACATTCGATCTTTGGGCCTGAGAAGCCAATATCTAAGTCAGCATCTGAATAGCTCCCCTAAGATCTCCATCAGAAATACCAGAGCCGGAAGCTGAGGCTGGAGGTGGAATCAGAATACAAGGTGGTGGAACCATCGCACCCTCAGTAGGTGTAGGAACTGGTATGGCCTGGGCCGGTGTAGTGGAATCATGAAGTGTAGCAGTCGGGGGATTATCCTCACCCCTCGGGTATTCACCCACATCATCAAATAAAGGGTCAACTGCCACTCCTAAGGCGGCGTTGGCTTCTTGGCCAGTTCTTACTCTTTTCTTAGGTGCCATATACTGAAAGTTAAAAGAATGCACGAGTTAGTAGAGGAACAGTTGCACATTTAGTTTCATCGCAATATCTAGAATATCAAAGAAGGGTATTGTTCCTAAATGTCCGTGTAGCCTCCAACTTATAGATGTGGTCGACAACACACCGATAAGAATGACTCTACCAGACACGGCTCTGAGATATCCTAGGACACTTTAAAACCTTAGGCTCTATTACCAAGTTTGTCATGCCCAATCCTCGGGAAGCGCGACCGGCGCTCAACTGAGTGAACCCGGATGAGAAAGCCTGTTAGATACTTTCTACCCAATTAACCCATGATCAAGAAAAGACATGATTACATTAATTGTATAGTAGGAATCTCATTCATACAATCCTAAATCATTTCACTAGTCATTGCGCCTTTAAGTCTCAAAATACATATTTCTTGTAAGTCAAGTGGAACAAGTGATCAAACACAACATAACTTGTTTAACATTCCCAACACCCATATATACAACCCACATAGTGTCTACGGAGCCTCTAAAGATACAAAAGAGAGTAAAGATGGTGCGGGCAACAAGGCCCCGGCTACACCTCAAAAAGTGAGGGTGCAACACTATCTGTGATCCGCAATATCTGCTATGTAACCACCTGCATGCATTTAAAGATGCAGAGCCCCCAGCAAAAGGGATGTTAGTACCGTCGAATAGCACTAGTATATATAGCTAAACACCAACTCAATAGAATGAATAATAATACAAGAGGAACAGTCAAGATTTCAATAAAGGCTTCAAATAATCATAAAACAACAAATTAAGGATCATATACATTTTCAAGACAATTTTCGTATTACTAGGTTGTGTGACCTTTAGTACCGATATTCCACAATTCACCATACCTCCATACTCTTACACGGATTCCGATCTCGGCCCATTCGGCTAGGCCGCCTCATCTGAGATATTACCATAATTTCATTATAACGTTTCAACACAACACCACCATGTGTACAGCATGGTGTCCGATCGCGTCCCGATCGGCTAGGCCATCTCATTTGAGACATTACCACAATTTCATTCACAATACCACTGTGTTCTTACATGAAGTCCAATCTCGGCCCGATCGGCTAGGCCATCTCATTTGAGACATTACCACAATTCCATTCACAATACAATTGTGTTCTTACACGGAGTCCGATCTCGGCCCGATCGTCTAGGCCATCTCATTTGGAAACATTTCCACAATTTCATTCACAATTTCTGGCACATAAGGGTCTTTCATACAATTTGGCAAAACAACCTTTATTTCAATCTTGACTTGAAGTCTTAACATTCGTAACACATATTCCATATTTTGATCATATTCTCAAATGGAAAGATGACATGATGAAGCATTTAGCATAAACATTGAACAAACATCCTTCAACACAACCACATTAGGAAAAGCCAATTCCATAATGATCAAGGACTTACTCTGATTACATGAACACTATGGGATTTGATTCTAAGCAGAAGGGGGGATTTAGCCAACATACCTCAATTGAGCTTCTTAAAACTCTAAGATGTTCCGCAACATTAGCAACTTCAATCTATCTAACCAATATAAAAAAAATGAACCAAAAATTAGGAAGATGAACATGGTTTTAGCTCATTTGAGCATACTATAAAACACTAGGTGTGCATCAATGTTTTAAGGTTCTTTTGTGGAAGATTCCATCATTTTCCAACCCACTCTCTACCATTATTAGCTCACAATCTTCCCACATACGACAAGGATACATGCATGCAAGGTAAGCTCTCACATCCCCATGAATTACCTCACTATTGGCCCAATCTAGTTACACTTTGAAATTAAAAGTTTGGGTGATAGAATCTTACCTCTTAGGAAGAAGACCTAGGTTCCTCTCTTGATAATCTTCAAGATTTAAGTGAGAATTGAAGAATAATTTGATGGAGATCACTTCTCTCTCTAGGACCCTCTCTCTCACTCTAAAAATATCAGAAAATATTTTCAAAATGGTCTATGGGGTGTGTTTTAACGAAATAGGGTCGGGTTAAAAACCCCAAAAATGAAGATCTGGAACAGGTTCTGTGACCGCATATGCGATTGCATAACCATTATGCAGACCGCATATCGGTCGCATAATTGCTGACAAAAACAACCAAAAAAATATGTCTGTGTCTGCGGCCACTATGCGGCCTGCATAACTGTTCTTCGGTCACATAATGCACGGCAGAACAGTTATGTGGCCGCATAGTCGACCACATAATTGCTCCCAGACTGACCCAAAAATGCCTCACTCTGCTGCCATTATGTGGTCCGCAGAGTGATTCTGCGGTCGCATAATGGACCGCAAAAACGCGTAATTCTACCAAACAATTTCCTTTACTTTCGGATGCATTATTCAACCAAAAAAGTCTGAACGGCGGCGAGCAAAGCTCTTCGCCAAGAATTTGCATAATACTTAACATGTAAAAACTAATTCGGCACCACGAAACATTATTATGGAGCGAGAGCACTCCACGACTTGTTGATTTGATGGGTTCTTATGCATTTCTGCATGTTTCTTTCATCATTAGCAGGGTTGCAAAGGCTTGCAACAAGAATTTATTTGATATGAGGTATACTACCGGTAGCAGATTTGGTAATGAGAAGCTATTGTTGTCGGAAGATATTTCTATGAGTGCATGAGTTATGCGGTATATCACATCGTTATATCTTTGAAGTATATTTATGGCTTGATGTGGCTTGTTGAGATTGATACAGTGTATATATACAAGAATCAGTCTTAGAGGAAGTTCTGGAAGTGGGAATTTAGTTCTAAGGATTGTAAGATAAGGGTGAAGGAAGAATCTTCGGTTAATATTGAGTTGATAGACTTATATGGATTAAGCTGACATAATATCACCCATGGTGATATGTACGATGAGTTTATACTGCGATTTTACAATATTGGAACGACTATTGGCACACTCAAGGACAAACGTATGTTTAAGTGGGAGAGAACATAATGACCCTGGAGGTCGTTGTGAGATTTAGCATCCCGTTCGGTTGTTTGAGACCTTGAGTTACTTCATATTATGCATTACGACTTGCGTGTGTAGTTGGTTTTGATTTTTGAGTGATTCGGGATTGATTTGAAAGAGTGATTCTCAATTTAGAAGCTTAAAGTTGGAAGAGTTGACCAAAGTTAAAGTTTTTAGTAAATGACCTCAGAATCGAGATTTGATGGTTTCAATAGATTTGTATGGTGCTTTTAGACTTTGTCATATGTTCAGATTTGAATTTGAATGTTCCTAGAAGATTTTGGCTTTATTTATTGAAAGTCAACAATTTGAAAAATTGGAGAGTTCATAGATTTGACCGGGAGTTGACTTCTGTCACGCCCCAACCTGGGGAGGCGTGGATGTCACCCGGTGTTGTACTAGCCCGAGCGAACCACTCTGTAACGCATGATCATTCGATGAAAACTAGAACATACATAGGCCGACTTGGGTGAACTGATTCTTTCTGTAACTATCATGGGCCAACATAATCACAACTCGTACTTTGTAACTGTAAGTGGACAAATGTTGTATCAGCGAGCCTACCAAAAACATGAATACACACAGTCTGTCAAGGCCTCTGACATGTTGTACATACTGAACCTATGTCTACAAAGCCTCTAAGGGTATCTTAGATCAAAATATGGTGAGGACAGGACACTGACCTACCCATAAGTATATATATATATATATATATATATATATATATATATATATATATATATACACACACACACACACACACATAGGGCAGTCTAATAACCTCTAGACTCAGTTGTACTCCGAATGAAATGGAGCTTTTCCAATCCTCAGCTGGATTTCAACACCGCCTATGATAAGAGCACATCAAACTGGATACTTGAACCTGCATGCATCAATGTAGTGCCTCGACGATGGGGCATTAGTACAAAGAATTGTACTAAGTATGTAAGTAGATAACATATGAATAACTTAACTGAAACTGAAATAACATGTATATATGATATAATGAAAGAAATTTGGGGGTTCAATGAGATCCGGAAATCATAAATACCCTTTCCTGACCCTTAACATAACTAAGTATTGAATTATCCAACTTACCTTACAAAGGATGTAGACTTAAAAGGGAAGGCTCCGCTGGCCGAGAACATCTAATGTCGTATATACATCTAATTCGTGTCATGATATACCTGAACTTGTTCCCATATGCTATATGTACTGGAAACCATCATATTATGGAACTTCATCTATAACATTATTATATCCATCATATCTTATATCTGAATATTTGCCCCAAACAGATCAAATATATCTAGGGCTATACTAAAACATAAAAGTGGCACTTACGTGTTTCCTAAGAGACCGCCCATAAGGCTCACTCATAAACATGAATAACTAGTGGCTCGTACGCATAACATAGTAGACCATTCGTACGGCTCATAATATTGAGGTCTGGCTATGAGTGCAACTGAGACCGTCCATAACCAACCTTTATTATACACCTACGCGTTCATAGACCGTCCATAGGGCTTCACTGTACACCTACGTGTTCATAGACCGTCTATAGGGATCATGTCTTATACATACTTATTTCATATCACTCCTGCAGACATCATTCAATAATCAATAGATAAACTCTTATTCATAAACATATAAGTTCTTGAGTAACTCATTACAGTAACCAATCTTTATTCCTTAGCCGCTTGTTACGTCATCCTTCGTATTTTATATTATTCAGCTGTAAAGAGCGTGGTAACTATTTCGGAATAGCACTTTTATCCTTATTTTACATCACGACTCGTTTCTTGGGATTACATGGTTCTGTCTACTTATAGCTATGTAATATTCTTAGCTTGTGAGGCTACTCTTTAAGCATATGCATATCCATTCATCAATACGCAACAAGAGTTGCGGGAGTTACGCTCTATTAACTATATTTTTATTTCTAAACTTATCATATTCTGTAGTTTGCATCTCCATAGATAGCGTATATCATCTCTTAACATCACCCTCATATATAATCAACCTTACTTAACTTGTGAGCAACATAATTGTATTCATGGGTCTTTATCATTTTCGTGAACACAAACGTGTAAGTATTGGAAGTTGTGCCATTCTTTAGACCGAAACATTCGTATCATTCTGCAAACTATACATGATGCTACCTTGTTGAACCATTCGTATATAACTATCCCGCATTATATGGACACTATATTGCTTCTGATTCGTTAGACCATTCATACGTAATGTTTAATTAACATCTAGATATGTTGTTACATATAAAAGACAAGGACCTTTCGGAAGGCTCTATTTACTCCTTAAGAATACATAAAACTGCGACAAATACAATCTATTTCAACATTCGTATGACTATACTCTTGACAGGACCTTAATCGTCGGTATAATACATATGCAAAGCCTCGTCCACTTAAATTCCTTATAAGGGCAACATAACTTACAGAATCATACAAAAGAAAGAAAGGAAAACCTTGCATACCTCAAAATATCCCGTTCAATCCTCAAGTTAACTTAACCTGCAATTCATGTGTCTACAAGCAATGAACAATACTTCCATCACAATACGAATGTCATAACTTATCGCATTTGAACGAAATAATTTATTCTACGATAAAATGGACAGAACCTCCCTTATTTATATGACTTCCCACAAGTTACAACAACCACTAACAGCCCAAACAACATCAAAAATACTCACAGTAAATCTTTCAAAACAATTATCCCTACTAATTTCCAACCACAATACAACTTTAAAACGACCCCATAACAGTCCCACAAGTTCAGCAACTCAAAACTTATTTTTCATATTACTTAAACACGTTCCCGACTTGTCTTTTCTTTAAAATCGAGAAACACAACCAAATATATATATAATTAAGCCTATTTTCATATAAAACAGCCGTGAATTCACTTAAAATTAAGTTCACAACCAGCCAACAATGATGCCACAACAAACAGCATACTACTCTTTCGAAACTCGCAAGTTCTAGTCTTTACAATCGAACTATAACTCGTAGAAGCTTAGATAAGGGAAAGAGAATCATAAACTGTCACGACCCAACTGGAGGGTCATGACTAGCACCCGGGCCATACTTGCCGAGCACCAACGTACATTTTATCTAACCTTCCTTATTATCTTTAAGGGCCGACAAGACCAATATAAATGAAAGACATGGATCATGAACATCCAACAATGAAAGATAATGTCATGAACATACGTAACATGGGACGACAAGACTATCAAGAAACTATATATAAGGTACGAGCTACCATGGTGCCATGAAAGACTATACAACAAAAATCAGCCGACAAGGCATTCCAAACCATACATGAGTCGACACCTGTCTATGAGCCTCTAAAAGAACATAAGTGCTACAACATTGCCGGAACAGGGCCCCGACATACCCATAATGTCTATAACAAAAATGCATACCAAGACCACGGCAAGTCCGGAGAAAGGATCTTGCCAATAACGCTGAACCGGATAGCCTACTGTGATGGGGGAGCTGCGTCTACCCGTCTATCAAGACCTGCAGCACGACATGCAGCGTCCACAAATAAAAAGGACGTCAGTACGAATAAAGTACTGAGTATGTAAGGCAGAATAGCATAAGTAAGAACAATAATGTAAACAGTGATAGGGAATATACAACCTGTGACATCTGGGTACCTCTGAGGGCTACTGACATGAAATACATGATACATACATATATATATACATAAACGTTTAAAACATATGCCTTTGTGGGCATCATCATCATCATATCGTACCCGGCCATAATAGGCTCGGTAAAACGTACCCGGCCATCATAGGGCTCGGTAGAATCGTACCCGGCCACGTGGAGCTCGGTAAAACCCAACTGATCAGTGGTTGCACAATAGGTGCCGTACCCGGCCGACTATAGCGCGGCTCGGTAGAGTAAAATAGATACATATATATGATGCATGCTGGACTCATTGGAATCACATTTTGAACCTTTCGGAGTGACATAAGGTTGGTATCCTTCGTACACATTATTAGGATTAACTCTTCATCAAGAATCTTATAAGAATCAGGAACTACCAACAACATTGATAATATAAGAATAAGAGAAGTAACATCAATATCAATCGTTTCGTAAGAAGGGCAGCAATGTAAGTACTGCTAGCTTCTAAGAGTAGAGTATCTTTGGGAGCTCATTCATTACATTATGTACAATCGGAGTCATGCAAAAGAATGAAGGGGATAGCCTCACATACCTTGTATATACTGCCCAACCTCAAGCTATGCAAATGTCACGACTCCTTAGTCTACAATAAAAGAAATGACACTATCATTATCGTTTAAGCATCGTAACTATTATGTATCGACCGCAACCTATTTTACGATGAAACGGACAGCACCTCCCCTATTTATATGACTTCACACAAGTCAATACAATCACCAAACAGCCCAAACAACATCATTAATAATCATATTGAGCCTCCAAAACAGTCCACCAACTAACAACATTACTACCAAGCCTTTCGATATATATTTCACAAGTTCTAGCATCAACGACTTAGCCACAACTTGGATAATCTTAAATATATATAGAGTAAGAGGTTCATTACCTTTAAACAGAAAGAACAACTCCAATTTGACCTTAATTTTCCACGAAATATCCCTTCAATTCTGCCACAAGAACAAGGAAGCGAAACTAGCAATTAATTCGGGTTTTTCGGCACTAGAATTACTTTAGAAGACTTGAAATCACCTAGGGTTGATATTAAAAACTTGAAGGTGTATTTACAGAACATAAAGCACTTAAAACAACCTCCCACACGAGCTGGAACAACACAAAAATCAGCAACAACAAGAAAAACAAGAAACTTACTAGCACCACGGGATTCCCGACATTTGATTTGTGTTGTTTGCCCTTTGTTTGGGTCTTGGATCATGAGAGAACCTTGAGAGAATGTTTTTAGGGTTATAAGGTCTGAATATACTGAAAAATAATGACTTAAAATGGGGTTGAGTTATCTTATATATGTCCAAATGTCTTAAACCGCCTTTGTGGGCCCCATAGAGAGCAGCTTGGCGCACTCTCGCGAAAACGCGAATATCTCTCTATTCCGAGATCGTATCGACGAACGGTTTAATGAGTTGGAAACTAGACTCATAGATCTTCAATTTGATAGGTAGATCACCCCATAATTCCAAGCACATTGGGAGTAAAATGCAGTAACATTTAACCTAAAGTTTAAGTTAAATTATAAACCTAAGTTGCGACAACTTTTATCGACTTTTGTTTCATAACTTGCTTGACTTCAAAACTTATGATACGGATATTATATGATTTAAATACATTAAAACATTACCTCTTGGGATAATTAATCACCTCTAGTGTTACCCGAAAATACGGGTTACAACATCCTTGATTAGCTTAACTTCAAATACTTGTTAACCACTCTTATACACCCTTGTATCGTTTAAGACCAATAGGATTAACTTATTATCATCTCAAAGATAATCTCTTCTTGGATTTACGTCGACTACCTTACGGTGTGATCTATGATATGCGAATTTGGGTTGTAACATCCTCTCCCCCTTAGGAACATTCGTCCTCGAATGTAAGGGTTTATGGGGTGTCTAACTCATCGTGGATTCCGATGGAGATTTCCGGCTGAGTTTCCCTTATAAAATGGACACTAGCCAAACTTGCAAGCAGTTAAACCTAACCTATGGCCATACAAGACTATACAAAGCATTATGGATATGTACATTATCTGCATATCACCATTTTGTATTAAAAAAAAGAGTATTCACAAGCTATTGCTTACCTCATAGAGCCGTTTCACCTTATAATGCGTCCTTCTTTCCCCCGGTATCCTCGTTATTTTCACTCTGGAATAGGTAAGGGTATTTAGACTTCATCTCCTCTTCTGCTTCCCATGTCATTTCTTCTATATTCTTGTTCCTCCATAATACTTTCACGGAAGCTACATCCTTTGTTCTCAGCTTGCGGACTTGTCGATCTAATATAGCCACTGGCAGTTCATCATATGATAGATCCTTTGTAACTTGTACATCTTTGATAGGGATGACCCGAGAAGGGTCTCCAATACATTTCCTCAACATAGATACATGGAATACCGGGTGGACAAATTCCAATTCAGATGGCAATTCTAACTCGTAAGCAACCTGTCCAATTCGTCGAAGAATTTTGTACGGCCCAATATACCGTGGACTCAACTTACCCTTCTTCCCAAAACGCATAACACCCTTCATCGGCGAGATCTTCAGGAAAACCCAATCACCAACCTCAAATTCCAGATCACGACGTCGGACATCGGAATAAGATTTTTGCCTGCTTTGTGCCGTCCTCAGCCGCTCTTGTATCAGTTTCACCTTCTCAATGGCTTGGTAAATCAAATCTGGCCCATATAATTCTGTCTCACCGACTTCGAACCATCCAACTGGTGATCTACATCTCCTCCCGTACAGTGCCTCATACGGGGCCATTTTAATACTGGAATGGTAGCTATTATTGTAGGCAAATTCTATAAGTGCCAGATGGTCATCCCAATTCCCCTTAAAATCTAGAACACATGCTCGTAGCATATCTTCCAGCGTCTGGATGGTACGTTCAGCCTGTCCGTCAGTCTGCGGATGGAATGCAGTGCTGAGATTTACTTGTGTGCCTAAACCCTTCTGAAAAGACCTCCAAAAGTTAGCCGTAAATTGAGCTCCTCGGTCTGATATAATAGATACCGGCACACCATGAAGCCTAACAATCTCCTTGATATACAACTTCGCATAATCTTCAGCCGTGTAAGTTGTCTTAACTGGTAGAAAATGGGCAGATTTTGTAAGTCGATCAACTATCACCCAAATGGAGTCAAACTTATGATAAGAGCGAGGTAATCCAATAATGAAGTCCATATTAATCACCTCCCATTTCCAGGTCGGAATCTCTATATTCTGAATCAATCCACTGGGTTTCTGATGCTCGATCTTTACTTGTTGACAATTAGGACACTGGGCTACAAATTCTGCAATAGACTTCTTCATGTTGTCCCACCAATACTGCTCCTTAACGTCATGATACATCTTTGTCGAGCCAGGATGGATAGAATATCGGGACTGATGAATCTCAATCATAATCTTCTCTCGCAACCCTGCCACACTAGGCACACATAATCGGCCCTGGTATCTCAGTGTCCCATCTCCTCCGATCTTGAAAGCTGTAATCTTACACTGCTGAATTCCCTCTCTCAATCTTACTAAGGTAGGATCTTCATATTGTCGTGCTTTTACCTCGGCTACCAAAGATGATTATGTTGTATTCTGTACAGTAACACCTCCGTCATCAGAGTCCAACAATCTGATTCTCATATTGGCCAGCTGGTGAAGCTCTTTGGTCAACCCTTGTCTACCTGCCTCAATATGTATTAAGCTTCCCATTGACTTACGGCTGAGAGCGTCTGCCACAACATTGGCTTTACCAGGATGGTACAATATCTCGACGTCATAGTCTTTCAGTAATTCAAGCCACCTACGCTGCCTCAAATTCAACTCCTTCTGCTTGAAGATGTATTGTAAACTTTTGTGATCTGTGTAGATGTCAACATGGACGCCGTATAAGTAGTGCCGCCATATCTTCAAAGCATATATTACTGCAGCCAATTCCAAATCATGAGTCGGGTAATTCTTTTCATGCTTCTTCAATTGTCGTGATGCATAAGCAATCACCTTCCCACGTTGCATCAATACGCACCCCAAACCTATACCTGAGGCATCACAATATACCACATAACCTTCTGTTCCTTCTGGGAGAGTGAGCACTGGCGCAGATGTCAATCGATTCTTTAGCTCCTGAAAACTATGTTCACAAGAATCAGACCACTGGAACTTGGTAGCTTTCTGTGTTAACTTAGTCAATGGTGCTGATATAGAGGAAAACCCTTCTACAAACCGCCTATAATATCCTGCTAGCCCCAGGAAGCTGCGGACTTCTGACGGTGTTGTAGGTCTCGGCCAATTCTTCACTGCATCGATCTTCTGAGTGTCGACACTAATACCCTCATCAGATATCACATGGCCAAGGAATGCTACTGAGTTCAGCCAGAATTCACATTTAGAGAGCTTAGCATATAACTTATGATCCTGAAGGGTCTGTAATACTATCCGCAAGTGGCCCGCATGTTCCGCCTCCGAACGAGAATACACCAGAATGTCATCAATGAATACGATCATGAACACATCAAGATAGGGCCTGAATACACTATTCATGAGATCCATAAAAGCTGCTGGGGCATTTGTTAGCCCGAACGACATCACCAAGAACTCAAAGTGCCCATATCTTGTCCGGAAGGCCGTCTTTGGAATATCCTTATCCTTAACCCTTACCTGATGATACCCTGAACGCAAGTCAATCTTGGAGAAATACTTGGCACCCTGGAGTTGGTCAAACAGGTCATCAATCCTTGGAAGTGGATACTTGTTCTTTATTGTAAACTTATTCAACTGTCGATAATCGATACACATCCTTAACGACCCATCTTTCTTCCGCACGAACAAGACTGGTGCACCCCAAGGTAAAGTGCTAGGCCTAATGAAACCCTTATCCAGCAAGTCCTTCAACTGCGCCTTCAACTCTCGCAACTCTGCCGGGGCCATCCTGTATGGAGGGATAGAGATCGGTTGAGTGTCAGGCAACGCATCAATGCTAAACTCAATCTCCCTTTCAGGAGGAAGGCCTGGGAGTTCATCTGGGAAAACATCTGGAAATTCATTGACCACAGGGATGGATTGTAGAGTAGGCGGCTTCGCCTCCACATCCCTAACACGAACAAGATGATAAATGTAACCTTTTGAGATCATCTTCCTTGCCTTAAGATAGGAAATAAACCTACCTTTCGGCATAGCAATGTTCCCCTTCCATTCAATGGTGGGTTCACCCGGAAACTGAAACCTAACCATCTTCGTACGACAGTCAACAGTTGCATAGCATGAGGCCAACCAGTCCATTCCCATTATCACATCGAAATCAACCATTTCTAACTCAAATAAATTTGCCGAGGTTTGACGACTACAAATCATCACAGTGCAACCTTTATATACCCTTCTAGCAATCACAGAATCTCCTAACGGAGTGGATACCGCAAGTGGTTTACTTATCAATTCAGGTTCAATGCCAAACTTATTAGCCACAAAGGGTGTAACATATGATAAGGTAGATCCTGGATCAATTAGCGCATATACATCATAAGAAAACACAGACAATATACCTGTAACAACATCCGGAGACGATTCGAGATCTTGTCGACCTACTAGAGCATAGGTTCGATTTTGAGCACCACTCGAACTCGGCACTGAACCTCTACCTCTACCACGACCTGTCGACTGCTGAAAACCTTGTGCTGGAGGTCGAACTGATGAGGAAGAACCAGACACAGATCCAGTCGGTCGAGCCATACCACCACCTCCTCTGTTAGGACAATCCCGCATCATATGGCCAGGCTGTCCGTAAGAATAGCACGCATCGAAACCTCGACAGCACAGTCCAAAGTGGGCCTTGCCGCACTGATCACAACGAGGTGTTGGGGGTCTCGTCTGACTCGTATCTCTATGAAATTGTGAACCTGATGCCCTCGAACTCTGACCTGAACCAGAATAGGTAAATCGATCATACCGAGGCCTCTGAAACTGTGGAGGAGCACTAGCTACAGGTGGCGCCGAACTCCTCGAAGATTGGGGCCTGATACTGCCTCTGAACTCATCAGAATACCCTACAAATCTCGCCCTCTTATGCTGGCCCCTATCCTGCTCCCTATCTGCCCTTTGCTGGCGCTTACGATCCTCTAGGGTCTGGGCATAAGCCTGAATACGGGAAATATCCATGCCCTCTACCAAGGAGGCTGTTGTGCACTCATTTATCAGATGTGGTCCCAACCCGTTCACGAACAGATGCACCCTATCACTCATTTCGGCCACCATATGGGGAGCATACCTTGCTAAAGAATCAAATTGTATACTATACTCTCGTACACTCATATTACCCTGTCGAAGGTTCAAGAACTTATCAGCTCTTGCTCGTCGTATCTCAACTGGCAAGTAGTGACGAAGAAAGGCCTCAGAAAATTCCTTCCACACGGCTAGAGGAGCGTTCGGACCCCTAGATCTCTCCCAACTATCATACCAGAAAACCGCTAAATCCCGTAACCGATAAGAAGCCAACTCTACTGCCTCCGTATCACTAGCATGCATAACCCGCAATGTACGATGAACCTGATCAATAAATGTTTGTGGGTCCTCCTTGGGATCTGATCCGGTAAACACTGGAGGGTCTAGATTAATAAAATCACGAACTCTCGCACTAACCGGTTTATCAGCAACACCGGTATTCTGCCTCTGAGCCTGAGCAGCTACCAAGCTAGTCAACAACTGCACTGCACTGCGCATATCGTGGTCTGTAGTGCCAGACGGTGGAACTGGATGTACTGGGTGCCTCCTAATATCCTCTGGAGGAGACGGAGAGGTATGAGACGGCATCTCACTCTGAGCCTCACTTTGGCCTGCTCTGGCTGGAGGGACCTGAATGTTACCCTCGCCCACAGCTGTATCAAGCCGTTTACTAATCGCTTGCTTCCTAGTCGAAGGCATCGCTGAAAGAAAACAATGTGAATATTAGATATGAACACTTACAACTCAACTCTACGCACGATCTAGATTTAGGAAGAAGGTAACAACCCTAGATGTCATGTAGCCTCCTGATTATAAATGTGGCGCGCTACACATCCATAATCAAAACTCTACTAGACACGGCTCATAGACAACCCCTAGGACAGACTTGCTCTGATACCAAGTTTGTCACGACCCAACTGGAGGGTCATGACTAGCACCCGGGCCATACTTGCCGAGCACCAACGTACATTTTATCTAACCTTCCTTATTATCTTTAAGGGCCGACAAGACCAATATAAATGAAAGACATGGATCATGAACATCCAACAATGAAAGATAATGTCATGAACATACGTAACATGGGACGACAAGACTGTCAAGAAACTATATATAAGGTACGAGCTACCATGGTGCCATGAAAGACTATACAACAAAAATCAGCCGACAAGGCATTCCAAACCATACATGAGTCGACACCTGTCTATGAGCCTCTAAAAGAACATAAGTGCTACAACATTGCCGGAACAGGGCCCCGACATACCCATAATGTCTATAACAAAAATGCATACCAAGACCACGGCAAGTCCGGAGAAAGGATCTTGCCAATAACGCTGAACCGGATAGCCTACTGTGATGGGGGAGCTGCGTCTACCCGTCTATCAGGACCTGCAGCACGACATGCAGCGTCCACAAATAAAAAGGACGTCAGTACAAATAAAGTACTGAGTATGTAAGGCAGAATAGCATAAGTAAGAACAATAATGTAAACAGTGATAGAGAATATACAACCTGTGACATCTGGGTACCTCTGAGGGCTACTGACATGAAATACATGATACATACATATATATATATACATAAACGTTTAAAACATATGCCTTTGTGGGCATCATCATCATCATATCGTACCCGGCCATAATAGGCTCGGTAAAACGTACCCGGCCATCATAGGGCTCGGTAGAATCGTACCCGGCCACGTGGAGCTCGGTAAAACCCAACTGATCAGTGGTTGCACAATAGGTGCCGTACCCGGCCGACTATAGCGCGGCTCGGTAGAATAAAATAGATACATATATATGATGCATGCTGGACTCATTGGAATCACATTTTGAACCTTTCGGAGTGACATAAGGTTGGTATCCTTCGTACACATTATTAGGATTAACTCTTCATCAAGAATCTTATAAGAATCAGGAACTACCAACAACATTGATAATATAAGAATAAGAGAAGTAACATCAATATCAATCGTTTCGTAAGAAGGGCAGCAATGTAAGTACTGCTAGCTTCTAAGAGTAGAGTATCTTTGGGAGCTCATTCATTACATTATGTACAATCGGAGTCGTGCAAAAGAATGAAGGGGATAGCCTCACATACCTTGTATATACTGCCCAACCTCAAGCTATGCAAATGTCATGACTCCTTAGTCTACAATAAAAGAAATGACACTATCATTATCGTTTAAGCGTCGTAACTATTATGTATCGACCGCAACCTATTTTACGATGAAACGGACAGCACCTCCCCTATTTATATGACTTCACACAAGTCAATACAATCACCAAACAGCCCAAACAACATCATTAATAATCATATTGAGCCTCCAAAACAGTCCACCAACTAACAACATTACTACCAAGCCTTTCGATATATATTTCACAAGTTCTAGCATCAACGACTTAGCCACAACTTGGAAAATCTTAAATATATATAGAGTAAGAGGTTCATTACCTTTAAAAAGAAAGAACAACTCCAATTTGACCTTAATTTTCCACGAAATATCCCTTCAATTCTGCCACAAGAACAAGGAAGCGAAACTAGCAATTAATTCGGGTTTTTCGGCACTAGAATTACTTTAGAAGACTTGAAATTACCTAGGGTTGATATTAAAAACTTGAAAGGTGTATTTACAGAACATAAAGCACTTAAAACAACCTCCCACACGAGCTGGAACAACACAAAAATCAGCAACAACAAGAAAAACAAGAAACTTACTAGCACCACGGGATTCCCGACATTTGATTTGTGTTGTTTGCCCTTTGTTTGGGTCTTGGATCATGAGAGAACCTTGAGAGAATGTTTTTAGGGTTATAAGGTCTGAATATACTGAAAAATAATGACTTAAAACGGGGTTGAGTTATCTTATATATGTCCAAATGTCTTAAACCGCCTTTGTGGGCCCCATAGAGAGCAGCTTGGCGCACTCTCGCGAAAACGCGAATATCTCTCTATTCTGAGATCGTATCGACGAACGGTTTAATGCGTTGGAAACTAGACTCATAGATCTTCAATTTGATAGGTAGATCACCCCATAATTCAAAGCACATTGGGAGTAAAATGCAGTAACATTTTACCTAAAGTTTAAGTTAAATTATAAACCTAAGTTGCGACAACTTTTATCGACTTTTGTTTCATAACTTGCTTGACTTCAAAACTTATGATACGGATATTATATGATTTAAATACATTAAAACATTACCTCTTGGGACAATTAATCACCTCTAGTGTTACCCGAAAATACGGGTTACAACATCCTTGATTAGCTTAACTTCAAATACTTGTTAACCACTCTTATACACCCTTGTATCGTTTAAGACCAATAGGATTAACTTATTATCATCTCAAAGATAATCTCTTCTTGGATTTACGTCGACTACCTTTTCTTGGATTTACGTCGACTACCTTACGGCGTGATCTATGATATGCGAATTTGGGTTGTAACATAAACTTACCTTGGAATAAGTAGAACCCACGAAACCTAGTCCCTCTTCATCCAAAATCAGTCACCCAACACATCTACAAGAAAGAGAAAGGGAAATTAGCAAGTTGTCCGGGTGTTTCGGCACTAGAATCGCTTTGTATCACCCGAAATCACCTAGGATTTGTGTGGGATTTTGGGGGGAGGAGTTGCAGGGGTTTTCTCCTATGTTTTTCTCATAAGATTATGTAAAATAATGTGAGATAATAATCCGATATAAAGGGCCCCTTGGCCGCCTCAATCTGCCCCTTTTTGGGGATTTGTTTTGTCCCTTCATTTAAGCAAGTAGGTGATGCACCTACTTGTCACCTACCCATCTACGCAGCCTCGCAAAAATGCAAATATCTCTCTACTCCAATATCATATTGATGAATGGTGTAATGAATTAGAAATTAGAATTGTAGATATTCAATTTTGTGGGTGGATCACCCCATAACTCCAAGTACATTGAGATAAAAGCTCAGTGACATCAGACCCAAATTTTCAGTAAAATTATGAACACACTTGCGACAACTTTTGTCGACTTTTGTTTGATAACTCGCTTGAATTCAAAAATTAACACACGAATATCATACGACTATAATACCTCATAATATCACACTCTTATCATGTTACACACCCTAGTCTAATCCAAATAGTATGGGTTATAACATTCCCAACTTGCTGACTTTCAACGAAACTTATTTTCTTTGATTTGTTTAGCTTCCAAAACCTTCCGACCCTCCTGGTACTTGCTAATCATGATCTTAAATATTTGTAACCTCTAAGATAATATGATTAACTTACCTTATATACTTTCAAAGATGATCTCATTTCTGAGCTTACATCAATTGACTTACGGCGTACTTTTATGTACGAAAATATGGGGTGTAACAACTTCGGAGTTATCGGACTCCTATTGTGGTTTTGATACCATAGATGGATTCAATTGGATCATTGGAACTTGAGTAAAAAGTTTGATTGTGATCCGGAATGTCTAAGTGTGAAGCGGGCGCATTTGGAGAAGTTGGAATAATTGAAAGTTAAGAGAAGTATTTTTACCTTCGATTCTTAGTTTTGATGTTATTTATAGTGTTTTGAGCCTTTGGATAATTTTGAATTAGGTATATGTACTTGATGATCTGATTGGATGGGGTCTCAGGGGGCTTGGGTGTGTTTCGGGGTAGTTTCCAACCATTTCGGATGAGTTTGCATTACTAGTTCTTATTGGTGTCAGGTATGCATCGCGTTCACGAAGTAGGCCTTGTGTTCGCGGTGAGGAAAGTGGAATAGAGGGCTTTGTTCATTCGCATTATTTGTGTCGCGTTCAAGGTTTTCGCGATCGCGTGGCCTATGTCGCTTTCTGATAGAGAGATTGGGAGTTGGGAGCTTTGTTCTTCATATTCGTGGGGGGGTGTTCGTGTTCGCGTAGTGTTGGGCAATTTGGTCATTGCATTCATGTTTGATGCTTCGTGTTCGCAAAGAGGAGCAGGAGTGGCTGGTCGCTTTTGATCTTCGCGATCGCGAGGTCCCATTCATGATCGCGAAGTGTATTCTGGTAGTGGCTTTAGATTGTGCTTCACAAATGCGGAGTTGTAGTTGTGTTCGCAAAGGGTAGTGATGGGAAAACCATATTGTAAGGCCCCGTAAATTTTACCTAACAACTCGGGACTTCGTGGTGTCGGGGTAAACTTGCGTGTTCATGATTGCAAAGATGTATGGACCTTTTAGATTGAACGGTGTGCTAGGGAGTAAAGGAAAATTTATTCGCACTGGGTAGACACTACCGCGCTGCACGCCGCACCGCCCCATGCAGCGCGCTTGTGGCTATTTCCATAACACGTAGAATAAACATTTTTGGGCACAATTTTCACTGCCGCGCCGCGCCATATGGCGCAGCTATGCTAATTCTAGGTTTTTATAACCCGACCCCCATTTCATTTATCTAGCCTAAGGGTTCGTTTTTGGCGAATATTTTGGTGTTTTAGAGAGAGGGGAGAGCGACTCTAGAGATAGGATAGGGAGGACTAAGTATTTCACTATTCTACCTTGAATCAAACCTTGAAATTTCAGTAAAGAGTTGCTAGGGCTTCAAAGAGGTAAAAATTTCTTTCCCCAATTCTTCAATTTCAAATTTTAACTAGAAATGGGTAATTAGTAAGATAATATTTGGGGAGTTGTCCATCTTGCATGCATGTGTTATCAAAAGGGTGTGAGGAGATTGTTGATAAAAATGGTAGATAGTGGGTTTGGGATGATGAAAACCTCCATAAAAGAAACTTGGAACCTTAATGCACACCTAGTGTTTGATAAAATTATCAAATGAGCAAGAACCATGATCATCTTCCTAATTTTGGTTCAATTTGTTACATTTCTAAAATAGATTGAAGTTGCTAAGATTTTCGGAATATTTTAGAGTGCAAGGAAGCTCAAGTGAGGTATGTTGGCTACTCTTCTTTAAGAATTTAACTCCCCGAACCCCAATTACCCTTGTAAGTTCCAAGATGTTTATTATAAATCAAGTATTCCGAATAAGTTTTGTGATAAAGATATATGTTCAATTCGTGTTTCAAATGTTGTTATCATGTCGTATTATAAATTGAGGATGTGTTCCAAACTATGGATTGTGTATCTACATGTTATAATTCCATGTCGTGATTTATGTGAAAGTTATTATGCCAAATTGTGCAGAGATTGTGATTGGGATTACACCTCCATCCGTATATATTGGGATGAGGTGGCATGGGTGCTTTGTGTAGGTATTAGTATCGTTGATGCATTTCCAACCGCATATATTGGGGTGAGGCGGCATGGCCGCTTTGTGTAGGTTTTTGGTAATGTGGTTATACCTCTACCCGCATACATTGGGGTGAGGCGGTAGGGCCTCTTGAGTAGAGTTGTGGTATTGTGTTTACACCTCCACCTGCATACATTTGGGTGAGGTGGCGGGGCCACTTTGTGTAACGATGGTTACAGAGGATCTCATCTTAAATTCTATAAATGTTATTGACAGCTCTTGATAAGCTTGTTTTGGTTTAAATAGCTATATATGATATTTTATTGTCGCACTGATTCATCATATTCATATTGTACTTCCGAGTTCTTAAATTGGTGTTTGGTTTTCATACTAGTATTATTCGACATGTACTAACGTCCCTTTTGTCGGCGGCGCTGCATCTTTAATGGATGCAGGCGGTTCCACGGCGGAGGATATTGACCAGTGATAGCGGTGCTCATTCTTCCCAGCTAACTTGGTGATCCCCATCTCATTCTGGGGTTATGTATCTTTTGTTTCGTATGTGTTATCGTGTTTTGAGGTATAACCGGAGCCTTGTTCCCGGCACTATCATTGTACTCTTTGGTATATTTAGAGGCTCTGTAGTCTTAGTGTAGGTTGTATATGGGTGTTGGGAATGTTAAACAAGTTGTGTTGTAATTGAATCGCTTGTTCCACTTTGAACCATGAAGGGGTGTGTGTGTTTTGAGACTTATTAAATGAAATAATTAATGGTAATAAATTTGGTATTGTCTACATGATCTCCTTGTTGGTTAATTAACGAAGTTATGTATACTCTTAAAATCATGGGTGAGTTGTGTAGAAAGTATTCAATTGGCTTGCTTGACCGGGTTCACTCGGTTGAGCGCCGGTCGCGCTCCCCGAGTTTGGGGCATGACAAACTTGGTATCAGAGTCTAAGGTTTTAAAGTGTCCTAGGATGTCTCGGAGCCGTATCTAGTAGAGTCCTTCTTATTGGTGTATTGTCGACCACATCTATGATTAGGATGCTACTTTGGCATTTAGGAATAATGCTCTTCTTTCATAATACCCAAAGAGCACATGTCATCCACGGAGTGGCAGTGAATTCTATATTTGATCATGTAGGTGAGCACCTGAGGGGTGAGGATATCCCTCCAGTTACTACACTGCCTGATTCTACTATAATTGATTAGACCGCACAAGTCCCTACACCTACTGAGGGTGCAACGGTCCCTCCAACTGATAATCCAGTTCCACATCCAGCTTCTGGTCCCATTGTTTCTAATAGGGATCTTAGGGGAGCCATATAGATGTTGGCTCAGATAGTGGTCTCCCAGGCCCAGAGATCAAATGTTGCACCCACTCCTTCCAGTCAGCCAGGGGATTCTACTAGTTCCAAGGTGAACAGGTTTCTCCAGTTAGATCCTCCAGTGTTCACAGGTACTGATCCTGAGGAGGACCCCCAGGACTTAATTGATGAGATGCACAAGACTCTCCGAGTTATGCCTTCTACTGAGACAGAGGGGGTGGAGTTGGCCTCCTACCTCCTAAAAGGGGTGGCCAATTCTTGGTTTGAGATGTGGTAGGAGTCCCGTGAGGAGGGGAGCCCTCCGGAAAGGTGGAGTGAATTCACCGATGCCTTTATGGATCATTTCTTGACTTCCTAGACTAAGGCGGCCCGTACCGCTGAGTTTGAGAGTCTGAAGCAGGGTAGCATGAGTGAATACCACATGGAGTTTGTGTGCCTATTCAAGTATGCTATTCACATGTTGCCCACTATGGAAGCCAGGGTACACCGGTTTATGCAGGGGCTTATCCCTTTGGTTATTAATGAGGCCGCTATAGCTGCCTTTAATTCTGATATGATCTATGGGAAGATCGTGGCATTTTCTCAAGCTACAAAAGGCCGTAAACTGAAAAATTGAAGGGAGCGTGAGGGTAGCAGCAAGGCCCGAACCGCCGGCAACTTGCGTAGTTCTTCTGGTGGTGTTAGCTTGGCATTTAGGGGAGGGTCATCAGGGCTATCTCAGTCATTCACTCAATCTTCGATGAGTGCACCACCAAGGGACCCCACCAGTAGGGTCGACCTGGAGGAAGATTCTAGCAGCAGTAGAGGCCCCCATGCCCTAAGTGTGGGAGGATGCACTTTGGGGTCTGCTTCATGGACCTACCTATATGATACGGGTGCGATGTGAGGTGTCACATCTAGAGGGATTGTCGTTCGTCCCGCCGGATCATGGGCAGAGGTGCGGCACAGCCAGCTAGTTCTGTAGCTACCACATCCACAGCACCTCCAGCTGGAGGCACCCCAGGACTCGCAGAGCGTGGTGTAGCTAGGGAAGGTGCACCGAATTCGGGAGGACCCCAACAGATTCTATGCTATGTGGAGGCATCGGTATTCAGAGGCTACTCCATATGTTGTCATAGGTATATTGACTATCCAATCCGATGATGTATATGCTCTTATTGATCCCGGTTCTTCTTTGTCATATATCACTCCTTATGTTGCTATGGAATTTGGGATAGAACCGGAATAGCTTCATGAGTCGTTCTCTATATCTACTCTGGTTGGTGAGTCTATTTTGGCTGCGTGGGTTTATAGGGATTGTGTTGTAACATTGCGTGGTTGGGACACCATGGATGATCTCATTGAATTGGTGATGGTCGATTTTGATGTAATAATGGGGATGGACTGGATTTATTCATGTTTTGCCAAACTTGATTGCCGAAACAGGACCGTTAGGTTCGAATTTCCTAATGAGCCAGTTATTGAGTGGAAGGGGGATGATGTGGTACTGAATGGTAGGTTTATTTCATACCTTAAGACCACGAGGATGATCAACAAGGGATGTATTTATCATTTGGTCTGGGTTACGTACATCAACGCTGAGGCACCTACACTTGAGTCTGTGCCTGTTGTGAATGAATTTCCGGGAGTCTTTCCGGATGAACTCCCTGGGATTCCACCAGACAGGGAGATTGATTTTGTGATTGATGTGATGCCAGACACTCAACCTATATATATTCCGCCCAACAGAATTTAAGGAGCTAAAGGAACAATTGATAGATTTGTTAGAGAAGGGTTTCGTCCGGCCGAGTGTGTCACCTTGGGGCGCACCAGTCCTTTTTGTAAGCAATAAAGACGGGTCACTGAGAATGTGTATTGACTATCGGCAGCTTAATAAGGTCACGATCAAGAATAAGTACCCACTGCCAAGGATAGATGACTTGTTTGATCAATTGCAAGGTGCCAGGTACTTCTCCAAAATTGATTTAAGATCCGGGTATCACCAATTGAAGATCAGGGAGCAAGATATTCTGAAAACAGCTTTTAGGAACCGGTATGGGAATTTTGAATTTCTGGTGATGACTTTTGGTCTAACAAATGCCCCGGCAGCTTTCATGGATCTTATGAACCGAGTCTTCAAGATTTTCCTTGACTCCTTTGTGATAGTGTTCATTGACGATATTGTTGTATATTCACGAAGTCGAGAAGACCATGTCAACCATCTCAGGACAGTTATACAGATTTTATATCAACACAAGCATGCAAAGTTTTTGAAATGTGAATTTCGGTTGAGCACTTCGTTCCTAACTTTCCAGTCTTTTTCTGAAGTTCCTTCTAGATCATGCTGGAAAAACTCACCGACGTCGTCAAGTGGATGGAATATGTCACATTCTTGGGTCATGTCATCTCTAGCGAGGGAATTATAGTTGATCCTCGGAAGATTTCAGTTGTGAAGAATTGGCCTAAGTCCACATTTCCAACTGAGATTTGCAGTTTCCTAGTCTTAGCGGTGTATTATAAAAAGTTTGTGGAGGAGTTCTCTACCCTTGCCTCTCCGTTGACTAAATTGACGCAGAAAGCGAGTAAGTTTCAATGGTTTGATGCTTGTGAAAGGAGTTTCCAGGAGCTGAAATCAAGATTGACTTTGGAGCCGGTGTGGACCCTACTAGAGGGTACATATGGGTTTGTGGTGTTTTGTGATGCTTCAAGGATCGGGCTTAGGTGTGTATTAATGCAACATGGCAAGGTTATAGCTCATGCTTCTAGGCAACTCAAGAATCATGAAAAGAACTATCTAACACATGACTTAGAACTTGCAGCGGTGGTATTTGCATTGAAGATTTGGCGTCATTACCTTTATGGGGTCCATCTGGATATATTCACGGACAATAAGAGCCTTCAATATATTTTCAAACAGAAGAAGTTGAATCTAAGGTAGAGAAGATGGCTTGAGTTACTCAAAGATTATGACATCGATATCCTGTATCACACGGGAAAGACCAATATTGTGGCGGATTCTCTTAGCCGGAAATCTATGAGTAGTTTGGCTTACTTGGAGGCATATCAAAGGTCGTTGGCCAAGGAGGTTCATCAGTTGGCTAGTTTGGGAGTTCGTCTTGCGGACTCTAGTGAAAGGAGGGGTAATTGTGCAAAATAGGGCTGAATCATCTCTTGTTGTGGAAGTCAAAGAGAAGCAATATAATGATCCATTGTTGGTACAATTGAAGGAGGGGATTCATAAACATAAGACCATAGCTTTTTCTCTCGGCATGGATGATGGTACACTAAGGTACCAAGGGCGGTTATGTGTTCCAAATGTAGATAGTCTCCAGGAAAGAATAATGGCCAAGACTCACACTTCTAGGTATTCCGTGCACCCGGGCTCTACAAAGATGTATCATGATTTCAAGGAAGTCTATTGGTGGAATGACATAAAGAGGAATGTGGAAGACTTTATGGCGAGGTGTCCGAATTGTCAGCAAGTGAAGGCCGAACACAACGGCCTGGTGGGTTGGCGCAGAATATAGAAATTCCGATGCGGAAATGGGAAATGATTAATATGGAGTTTGTGGTAGGACTAGTGCGCACTCCGTGCAAGTTTGACTCAATTTGGGTGATTGTGGATCGACTCACGAAATCAGCACACTTCTTGCCAATTAAATCTACCGACACAATGGAAGAGTATGCTTAGTTGTATATCAAGGAAATAGTCAGGTTGCATGGCACTCTAGTTCTATCATTTCTGACCAAGGGGCACAGTTCATAGCTAACATTTGGAAGAAATTTCAGCAAGGTTTGGGTATTCAGGTAAATCTTAGTACAGCCTTTCATCCACAGACCGACAGAAAGGCAGAGCGTACTATTCAGACGCCTAAGGATATGTTGCGTGCTTGTGTTATTAAATTCAAGGGTAGATGGAATGATCATTTACCATTTATAGAATTTTCCTACAACAACATTTATCATTCAAATATCATATGGCACCATTCGAGGCGTTATATGGTAGGAGATATAGATCTCTCATTGGGTGGTTCGAGATTAGGGAAGTTGAATTGATAGGACCAAACCTCGTGCATCAGGCTATGGAGAAGGTCAAAATCATTAAGGAGCGATTGAGAATTACTCAGAGTCATCAAAAGTCCTATTCGGATGTTCATCGCAGAGATTTGGAGTTCAAAGAAGATGATTGGGTATTTTTGAAGGTTTCCCCAATGAAGGGTATAATGTTGTTTGGAAATAAAGGGAAATTGAGCCCAAGATTTGTCGGACTATACATAATCATTCAGAAGGTTGGTCAGGTGGCGTACAATCTTGAGCTACCACCTGAGAAGTCATTAGTGCACCCGGTATTTCATGTGTCTATGTTGAAGAAGGTAGTCGGAGATCCGTCGCTTATTGTGCCAATTGAAACTATTGAGGTTAATGAAGAACTGGCCTATGAAGAAATTCCAGTTGTCATTCTTGATAGGCAAGTTTGAAAACTGAGAAATAAAGAAATTGCCTCCGTGAAGGTGTTATGGCAAAACTAATAGGTTGAAGAGGCTACTTGGGAGGCCGGTGAAGAGATCAAGAAGATGTATCCTTATTTGTTTGAATAGCTATGTAATCCTTCTATGAAATTGTCGCCTATAAATTTTGTATCACTTGTACAGTTGATGTTAAAGGTGTTCCTTTATGGTTATATGTTGCTTATAAGGACATGGTTAGCATTGTTTTGTGTTATGTTACGTCATTAGATTATGTATATGTTGTTAAGATGTGTTTCTGGGGTCCTATGGCAGGTGGATAGGCCCAGTTAAAAGGGAAACTCTGGCAAAACTTTTGAAAATTTAGGGAGTTAGTCAAAATTTAGGGCTGCTGGCGTGTGATATGGCAGTTGAGTCACATCGGATGCTAATAGTGGACATTAGCCCTCATTCGAGGATGAATGATCTTAAGTGAGGGGAGGATGTAAGGCCCCGTAAATTGTACCTAAAAACACGGGACTTCGTGGTGTCGGGGTAGACTTATGTGGTCATGATTGTACAGATGTATGGACATTTTGGGTTGAACGGTGCGTTGGGGAGCAAAGGAAAAATTATTCGCGCTGGGTAGACACTACCGCGCCACACGCAGCACCACCCCATGCGGCGCTCTTGTGGCAATTTCCAGAACTCTTCAAAAAAATGCTTCTGGGCACATTTTTCACTGCCGCGTCGTGCCATGCGGCGCAGCTGTGCTAATTCTTGGTTTTTATTACTTGACCTCCATTTCATTTATCTAGACTAAGGGTTCGTTTTTGGGTAATTTTCTGGTGTTTTAGAGAGAGGGGAGAGCGACTTTAGAGAGATGATACGGAGGACTACGGATTTCACTACTCTACCTTGAATCAAACCTTTAAAATTCATCAAAGGGTTGCTAGGGCTTCAAAGAGGTAAGAATTTCTTTCCCCAAATCTTCAATTTCAAAATTTAACTAGAAATGGGTAATTAGTAAGATAATATTTGGGCATGGAGTTGTCCATCTTGCACGCATGTGCTATCAAAGAGGTGTAAGGAGATTGTTGAGCTAAAAATGGTAGATAATGTGTTTGGGATGATGGAATCTACCATAAAAGGACCTTGGAACCTTAATGCACACCTAGTGTTTGATAAAATGCTCAAATAAGCTAGAATCATGATCATCTTCCTAATTTTGGTTCAATTTGTTACATTTCTAACAAAGATTGAAGTTGCTAAGATTTTCGAAATATTTTAGAGTGTAAGAAAGCTCAAGTGAGGTATGTTGGCTAAACTCTCCTTTAAGAATTGAACCCCCCATTACCCTTGTAAGTTCCAAGATGTTTATTATAAATCGAGTATTCCGAATAAGTTTTCTGACAAAGATATATGTTTAATTCGTGTTTCAAATGCTCTTATCATGTTGTATTGTAAATTGAGGAATTATTCCAAATTATGGATTGTGTATCTACATGTTATAACTCAAAGTCGTGATTTATGTGAAAGTTATTATGCAAAATTGTGTAGATATTGTGATTGGGATTACACCTCCACCCACATACATTGGGGTGAGGCGGTATCTCCGCTTTGTGTAGATATTGGTATCGTTGATGCATTTTCACCCACATATATTGGGGTGAGGCGGCATGGCCGCTTTGTGTAGGTTTTTGTTACTGTGGTTATACCTCCACCATTATACATTGGGGTGAGGGGTCAGGGCCGCTTGAGTAGAGTTGTCGTATTGTGTTTACACCTCCACCTGTATACATTGGGGTGAGGCGGCGGGTCCACTTTGTGTAAAGATGGTTATAGAGGATCTCATCTTAAATTCTATAAATGTTATTAACAGCTCTTGATAAGCTTGCTTTGTCTTAAACAGCTAACTATGATATTTTATTGTCGCCTTGATTCATCATATTCATATTGTACTTTTGAGTTCTTAAATTGGTGTTTGGTTTTCATACTAGTACTATTCGACATGTACTAACATCCCTTTTGTTGGGGGCGCTGCATATTTAATGGATGCATGTGGTTCCACAGCAGAAGATATTGACCAGTGATAGGGGTGCTCATTCTTCCCAGCTGACTTGGTGAGCCCCATCTCATCCCGGGGTTGTGTATGTTTTGTTTTGTATGTCTTATCGTGTTTTGAGGTATAGCCGGAGCCTTGTTGTCGGCACTATCATTGTACTCTTTGGTGTCTTTAGAGGCTCCGTAGACTTAGTGTGAGTTGTATATGGGTGTTGGAATGTTAAACAAGTTGTATTGTGATTGAATCACTTATTCTACTTTGAACCATGAAGGGGGGTGTGTGTGTGTGTGTCTTGAGACTTATTAAATGAAGTAACTAATGGTAATGAATTTCGTATTGTCTACATGATCTCCTTGTTGGTTAATTAACGAAGTTATGTATACTCTTAAAATCATGGGTGAGTTCGGTAGAAAGTATTCAATTGGCTTGCTTGACCGGGTTCACTCGGTTGAGTGTCGGTCGCGCTCCCTGAGTTTGGGGTGTGACACATATAATGTCATTTCGCGACTTTTACCCATTCTTTCATATTTTGAGCCTAGACATCGAGAGAGGGAGATTTGGAAGAGCAATTTCACTACTAAATTGGAGGTAATAAATTTTTACTTAGATTTGTTTTTATGTATTGATTCTCGTGGATTTCTTCACCTAAAACATGGAATTTTGAAGGAAAATTTGGTGTTTTTGTCTACACTTTAAGAGAGTGTATTTTGGGGATTTGGGCTCGGGTTTCGAAACTAACTATATATTTGGACTTGGCAAGTTATGAGTCATTGAGATTTGGTATTGGTTTCAAATTTCAAGCATGCGGGCTCGGGTTGATTTTTGTTAACCTTTTGGGAATTCCTTAAAAACTAAAAGATTTATTGATTGGTATTACTTCTTATACTATTGCTTGACTTCCTTGGTTGATGATTGGCTCGCATTTGCGTGATTGGAGGGCTAGAGCGAGGTTTTAATATGATTTGAGGTTGAAGACTAGCTGGATAATGTAAGTATCTTGCCTAATCTTGTTGTGAGGAAATAAACCTTAGGATATGACTTTATTTGTCTAATTGGAATGGGTGAGAACCAACGTATATGTAAGGTGACGAGCGTATATGTGGGTGCTATGTATGAAACATGAACGGACTAGTCTTATGGTTGTATCATGCCTTGTTTTGGATAGTGTCCTTCCTGCTAGCATGCTTTATATGTTTTTATTACTACGTGAACTTCGCAAATCATGCTAGAGATCATTTATAGGTCTTGATTTCTTGTTTGAACATGATACTTCTTATTGTATGGCGTACTCGTCTATTCTCAATTGTAGTCATACACTTTTGCAATGCATACACCTTAGGATGCTATTTTTCTCGGTCCATGAGTATCTGATTTGATATCTATTATTTTTATACATGTATTCTCGTATTTACTTTCTGTGTGATGGACTGGATTGATGGCACATAAGTGGTCCATGCGGGTTAAGTTATTATAGAATGTGAGTTGTTTGTGTGGTTGTTATGGTTATTGCACATGAGTTGTCCATGCGGTTGTTATGATTATGGCACGTGAGTTGTCCATCTGATTGTCTGGATAAGGATCCAACCCCCTATGGTCATCCTCTCATATTTCTCTCTTGATGACGTACATGTAGATTATGGAAAAATGATCTGTGGTTAGATTTTACGTATCTTCTCTATATGCAAATTCCTTGGATGTATACATGAATATTTAGTGCATATATTCTATATATTCTAGTTCTGGAACATATACATGCCTTTTATGCATAGCTTCCCTATATGCTGCTTTACTTGATGGAATGATTCACGGTACATATACTCTCTATATGTCAACTTATGTAACTTAACTTGCTTATTCATGCATATCTACTCTATATGCAGCGGTCGATGTTTATTGATGCAAGGCGCATATCTTCTCTAAATGCTAAGTTGTTAAACTATTGATGGGTTATTTGATATCAAGTGCATATCTTCTCTATATGCCAATCTATGTAACTTGACTTGTTTAGTCATGCGTATCTTCTCTATATGCAACTGTTGATAGGTTACTTGATATTTCATGTATATCTTCACTATATGAAACTATTGATGAGTTATTTTATGTCGAATGCATATCTTCTCTATATGCAAAATTGTTAGTTTGTTTACGACGCTTGTGCATATCTTCTATATGTGCACCGATGGCCTTACTTGTACTTCATGTTTAGATTTCAGTACTATTTTTGTGTATATGTTTATGTTATCGAGCATCACAGGTTAAGTAAAGTGAGTATCTTATGACTTAAAAACCTCGTCACTACTTTACCGAGATTAGTCAGGATACTTACTGAGTACATGATGTCGGTTGTACTCATACTATACTTCTGCACCTTGAGTGCAGATCCTAGAGTTGAGTTGTTGTGGATGATGAATGCTTGCATTGAAGATGCATCTCCGTTCCAAATATAAGCTATCACTTATTCATGGTAGTTTAGGATTTGTACTTCTATTTATGTATATTCAAACAAATGTTGTATTTTCTCATACCAGCATTGTAAATCTAAATCTTAGTAGCTCATGACTTGTACTGCCAGCCCTTGGGATAGTTGTATGGATTTTCACCTTCTTATTTTATGTTTATTAATGATCCGTCATTCGAGTTTTGTTATTTATTATTTGGCTTACCTAGCATGTTGGGGTTAGGTGCCATCACGACTAGGTAGAATTTTGGGTCATGACTGGTGCCTCATCTACAGGCAGGGTCCTTTTGTTAGAGTTCATTCTGTTAGGCCAGTCCAGTTAGCACTTCAGGTTTCTAGTGGTATTCTAGTTGGACATAGTGCTTATGGTCTTCATTCTGAGCAGCCATCATTTAGTGCGTCTCCTACACCCATATGTGCACCTCCGATACGGAGTTTCTACAATGGTGATTCGAATGGTCTGGGTCAGTCTCAGACCTAGAAACTATGCCGGGTGAAGGGTTGTTTTGCGATTAGGGCTTTGGATGTCCCTAAGACATCTTTTTGGACTCGTTATAGCCATTATTAGTTCTTGGTGATGTCATTCAGTTTAACTAATGCTCTAGCAACATTCATGGATCTGATGAACCGAGTGTTCAAGCCTTATCTGGGCTCCTTTGTGATTGTATTCATTGATGATATTTTGGTTTACTCTCATAGTGGAGAGGAGCATAAGCAGCACTCGTGGATTTTACTTCAAACTTTGAAGGATCGTCAGCTTTATGCCAAGTTTTTGAAGTGAGTTCAAGTTAGACTTAGTTGCATTCTTGGGCCATGTTGTGTCTAGTGATGGTATCAAGGTTGATCTTAAGAAGATTGAGGGGGGCCATAATTATTCTAGACATACTTTAGCTATAGAGATCCGAACTTTCTTGGGTTTAGCAGGCTACTATCGTCACTTTGTTGAGGGATTTTCGTCTGTTGCAGCTCCATTGACCAATTTGACTCAGAAGTGTGTGCCTTTCAGATGGTCTGATGAGTGTGAGGAGAGCTACCGAAAGCTGAAGGTTTCTTTGACAACGGCTCCAGTGTTGGTGTTGCCCACAGGTTTGGGGCCTTATAATGTGTGTTGTGATGCTTATTGCATTAGGCTTGGCACAATATTGATATAGGATGATAGGGTGACTGACTACCCATCTCCACAGTTGAAAACTCATGAGACGAACTATCTTTTTCATCACTTGAAGTTGACATCTATCGTGCACGCGCTCAAGATTTGGAGGCATTACTTGTACAGTATGTCATGTGAGGTCTACATTAATCATCGGAGTCTCTAGAAATGTTCAAGCATAGGGATTTTGATTTTGAAGTAGTGGAAGTAGTTGGAGTTGTTGAAAGACTATGATATCACTATCTTGTATCATCCAGGTAAGGCAAATGTGGTAGTTGATACCTTGAGTAGAAAGGCAGAGAGGTTGGCTATAGCAAAGTGGAAGTGGGAGTGCATTACTATGGACTTTCTTGTAGGGTTACCATGGACTTTGAAGAAGTTTGATGCTATTTGGGTCATTGTGGATTTGTTGATCAAGTCCGCGCATTTTATTCCAGTGATGACTACTTATGCTTTGGAGAGATTGGCTCAGATCTACATCAGAGAGATAGGACGCTTGCATGGTGTGTCCATTTCTATCATTTTGGACCATGGTACCCATTCACATTGCACTTTCGGAGATCCATGAAGCTAGAATTGGGCAAGCAGGTGGATCTCAGCACTGCATTTCACCCATGGACGGATGGCCAGTCTGAGCAAACTATTCATAGCCTTGAGAATATGTTGGGAGATAATGTTATTAATTTTGGAGGCCATTGAGACTAGTTCCTTCTATTGGCGGAGTTTGCCCACAACAACAGCTATTAGTCCATCATTCGAATAGGTATAGGGCTTTGTATGGTAGGCGGTTCCATTCTCCTATTATTTGGTTTGAGCCTAGTGAGGCTATGATGTTGGGTACAGATTTGGTTCATGATGCCATAGATAAGGTGAAGTTGATTCACGATCATCTTCGGACAGTGTAGAGTAGGCAGAAGATTTATGCAGATAAAAAGGTCCATGATGTGGCTTATATGGAGGGCAAGAAGCTACTTTTGATAGTTTTGCTGATGAATGGTGTGATGAGATTTGGGAAGAACGGCAAGTTGAGTCCGAGGTTTATTGGCCCATTTAAGATACTAGAGAGAGTTGGTGAGGTGGCGTACAGGCTTGCTTTGCTATGCAATCTATCAAGAGATTCATTTGGTATTTCACATTTTGATGCTTCGAAAGTATCATGAAGATTAGTCGAATGTATTGAACTTCAGCACATGGTAGCTCGATGAGAATCGGGCTTCTGAAGAAGAGCTGGTAGCTATTATAGATCGGCGGGTTTGAAAGTTGAGATCTAAGGGTATTTCTTCTATGAAAGTGCTCTAGAAAGGCCTGCTGACTCAGGAGGCTACTTGGGAGTCCAACCCCAATATGAGGAGCAGAAATTCGTAAGGTACATTTATATGTCCATTCCAGGAGAAACGTTTCTTTTAGAGGGGGAGAATGTAAAGACCCGATAGGTCATTTTGAGTTCTAACTTTCCCTTTTGTGATTTGAGGCCTTGAATTGCTTCATTTGATTTTTTATGACTTGTGTGCAAGGTTAGTTTTGATTTCCAAAAAATCTAGATGTGTTTTGATAAAGAAACCATGATTCTTAAACTTTAAAGTTGTTGGAGCTGAGCACAGTCAATATTATGGGTAAACGGCCTCAAATTGGTATTTTGAAAATTCTGGCAGGTTCGTATGATGATTTTTGACTTGTACGTATATTTAGTGTGGGTCCCCGATGACCGGAGATAGTTTCGGCGCTTATAGTTGAAAGTTGAAAATTTGAGTTATGAACATGTGAATTCTTGAATTTTGATGTTAGTTTGATGTTTTGAGATTACGAGCGAGTTCGTATAAGGTTTATATACTTATTTGGGTGCTTGGATCGGGGCTCGGATGAGTTACGGATTGGTTTAGAGCAGTTTCCAAGATTTTTCCTCGTGCTACAGATTGCACCTATGACAGTCAGAAGCATAGATGCGAGGTCGCTTCTGCAAAAGCTTGGGTCACATCTACGTGACTTGGGGAGCTCAAGAATTTCCACTTCTATAGAGCCTTGAGCACAGTTGTGAGACTGCATCTGTGGATAATGGCTCACACTTGCGAGGAGCTCAGCTAAGGGGGAGGTCACATCTTTGATGCTTTGACCGCATATGTGATGGTCGCTTATGCAGAGCCTTATCGCTTCTGTGACATTGCACCGACACTTGTCCGCATTTGTAGACTAATTAGTCGCTTCTGCTATGTTGCTTTTGGAGTGTATTTTTTGCATCTACGACATCTACAGCTAGGAAAAGTGATAAGGGTTTTGAATTTTAGCTCATTTTCGTTGATTTTTGAGATCTAGACTGCGCATACATGCAACCTTTGAAGAGATTTTCATCCTAACTTCTAAGGTTAATAATTTTAATCTAGTTTTAATCTATTTCCATGATTCTTCATAGACTTTCATCCCTAATTATGGATTTTAAAGAGTAGAAATGGGGTTTTTAGCTAGTAACATAAGATTGTGTATTTTAGAGATTTAGACCTCAATTTAAGGACGAATCTCGAAGTAGATCACATATTTGGACTCGGGGATGAATGGTTAATCAGGATTTGATCTTGATTTCAGATTTTGGTCAAGTGGTATGGGTTGACATTTTCCAAATATGTTAAAGATCAAACCTTTTTAGGATTAGGAGGTTTTCTACAGCTTGTTTTGACTTATTTGAGTACTATTTGACTAGATTCGAGTTATTTGGAGGATTATTCTAAAGGAAAAGTAGTATCGGATTGTCGATTTGTTTCAGAAAGAGGTGAGTGTCTTGGTTAACCTTAACTTGAGGGAATTAGGATGTAATTGAGTCTATTTTCTATGTGTTTATGTGTTGGGGCCGGTGTATATGCAAGGTGACAAGTGTATATGCGTTGTCATGGGAACTAGTTTATTTCATGCCTTTACTTGTTCATGCCTTTACTTGTTATATGCCTTTACTTGTGTCATGCCTTTACTTGTTGCTAGTTGTTACTTGTTTCATGCCTTTACTTGTTACATACCTTTACTTGTTTCATGCCTCATTCTCCTATGCTATGTTAGATTGTGTGACTACTTGATTGTTCACTTGTTAATGGCATGTTTGAGTCCTAGTTGAGATATATGTGTGAGGCTAGCTCTTGGATATTGGGTTGCCTATCGTACCATGTTCGTGTTCATTCTTCCTTAATAATGTTATTTTGCGAGTTTTGCCATGCGTTGTTTATTGGGTATTTCCATATGAATTATTATTATAGGACTGGTTGCTCGCTGCAGGAATATAGCAATGAGGATCGGGTTGCCACCCAACATATATGTTATAAATTCTAGTGTTAGCTTGTGATATTGTCCTCCTTTATGGGTTTGTCTATGTTGTTTATAGATATCGTTTCATCCCCGTTGATTTGAGTTGTTGAGAAAGGTTTTGGTTGTTTAATTCGAGAAACGTGATTATTACTGCTTTTATTTGAATAATTTTACTTTTTCGCCTTTATTCTTGTTATTGTTATTGTTATGTCTCTTGTTATTTCTATTGATTATTAATTGTACAGGTTTATATGGTAAGTGTTTTTCATAGCCTCATCACTACCTCATGAATGTTAGGCTCGATTCTTACGGAGTACATTGGGTCGGTTGTACTCATACTAAACTCCTGCACTTCTTGTACAGACTCAGGTGTGGGTCCTAGTGGCGTTTAAAGGGGTGCATAGCTTGGACTTTAGGGAGACTCGAGGTAGTGCAGGACACCCGTTCGCAGACTCTGGAGTCACCTTCACTCTCTTTACTACTGTTTGTTATATCAGACTGTGTTGTTCTTCATTTCAAACTTTGTATTTAGTACTCTTTAGGAGCTTATGTAATCAGTGACACTAGTCTTGGGAGGTCACTAGATTGTTGTATTGGTTTAAAATAGTTATGTAATTTCTACGTCTTGCCTTTATTTATGATACTATGTTGTTTAAGGTTAGTTTTATGTAACTTATTATTGTTAGGTGTTGGCTTGCCTAGCAAGTTGTGTTAGGCGCCATCATAACCCCTTAGTTAGGATTTTGGGCCGTGACACTTTGTGTGCGAGCAGTCTAGGTCTAGGAGAAGACACACACTATGTCACTCACGTTGTGTGAGAGGGTGCAAGGCCACTGGGCTATAAAAGGCAGCATTGGTGGAAAAGAGACAAAGGGGGATCTTGGACTAGGATTTTTCTCTCTCTATCCCCATTCATCCACGGCATCATTTCACTCAATTAAGGTAATACTTTGGAGTGTCTTGAGTTAATTACTACTCCTAAATACATGTATTAACATAATATAACATTGGAACCTATAGATTTCTTCCCAAATCATCAAGGTTGTCAAGAACACCCCAAGATTTGATTTTCAAGATTTGATTCACTCATTGTAATTCCACCACTACTCATTTATGACATGTATTTTTGCAGGTTAAGAGTATTTATGAAGTTTGTTTATGAAGTTTGTTTATGATTGGGAGTTGGAGAATTAATGAACACTAATAATAGCCATAAATGGTAATTTAGCCCTTTCCCAGACCATACGCATAACGAGAACTTAGTAATTCGGATTGCCTTTTTATTGGTGGTTATTGAAATACTGAAAAAGATAATGAATAATTAATGGGCATTGTGTAATACAAGTTATATAGTTCACATTATGTTAATGAGTTATTTAGCTGTCACAACCCAAAATCTCACAAAAGTTGTGATAGCACCTAACACTGCTTACTAGGCAAGCCAAAAACCAACAAGCAGAAATAAACTTAAATAGCAGTATTAGATAGTATCAAATGCGGAATAATATAAATAACTAAAGTCAAAATAGTGATAAAACTAACAACCATCCCAAAATCTGGTGTCATCGAGTACATAAGCTCTATCGAATGAGTAAATACATGATCTAAGTCAAATACAATATTGTTCGAAAGACTAAACAGTGATAATCACGAAACAAGGAAAGAGACTTCAGGGCCAACAATCAGAAACAGTAGTGCTACCTCGAAATCTCCCAAATAGTCTAGATCTGGCTCTAACACTACCGCGATTAACAAAACCTGGATCTACGTATGATGTGTATAGTGTAGTATAAGTACAACCGACCCCATGTACTCAATAAGTAGCAAGCCTAACCTAGGGCGGAAAGTAGTGACGAGCTTGGAAAAGTCCAATACTCATTTCCAATAACCAGCAAAGACAATAATAGCATAAGGATAACAAAGGAAGAGCAGCTCAATAATATCAAGTTCATATCTATCACTTTAAGAGGAAAATCAGCATGCTTTCCAAATATATCAGTCAAGGCATCAAGTTTAAAGATAATAGATATCAAATAGCATGAGAAAAGTACAACTATATGCCTGCATAACAAGTATAATGCTAAAACCAACAACATCATAGTGTAATTATCAAGTAAACATAAGTCTCAGCACATACAAAGTGCATGGAACAATTACCCCTCAACATACACTTAGCACGCTCACGGTGCTTGGATCAATGCCCCTGAATCATCATAGACTCTCACACTCAGCAACGTCAGTGAGCCTGTTATATACCCCTTATTAAGCACATATCAAGTGCCTGCACTCACAGGGTTATACCTGACTTCGGAGGGGTGGATCCTAGCCCAAACACTGATCGAATAAGAGTCAACGTTCAATATCACAAATCCCAATATGGGCCCTAACGAAGCGTTCCTCGCAATCAACCTCACACTCAACAATCAAAGACACTTAGCCCAGGACGGGGCATGGACGCAAACATCTCCTCACAATTAACACCAACACGGCCCTATGTCCCAAGATTAGTCATCAATCAACTCAAGTCTCAATATGCTCAAATCTCGTTGTACCATACTCAAGAATATCACACGGAATATGTGAACATGCCATAACTCAGCTTTAACTTGTGTCATGCAAATAAGGACACTAACAACAAGAGAGATAACATATAAAGAATTCACAAACAGTGAGATATAATACACAAATATAATATCATGACTGAATATATGACTAAAGTTAAGGCAAACAGCTCAATTTAGCAAAAACAACTCTATCATGTCTCAAACAGATAAGTACAAATCCTAGACATGGTTTATAGCATGAATAATAGTTCACGTAGTCATACATGTGGAGAAAATACGGTATCAAAGAGGCATGATAACAAAACGAAGAACATAATAGACAAAAGTCCACCCGGATCATAATCTTAACCATGGTGCACGCAAATACGCTTGGCATCTCGCATGTGCGTCACCCCAACACATAACTAATATCATAGCCAATGGGGAAATTACCCTCAAACTAATAATAAGCAATATATTTACCTCAAACGAGCCAAAATGAAGCCAAACCCTCGATTATAATATTCTTCCCAGTGATATCACATCTGCGACCAATTCTAAGGCTTCTACGGCATCGCTTACGTGACAAAACACTGGCTTTTGTGAGTTTCACTAAATCCTGACCACTCACATATGCGACCAAACATCCATTTCTGTGGATCCGCTCCTGCGGACAAAACTTCGAACCTGTGCAAGCACATTTGTGCACAGACCTCTGCATCTGCGGACTCCCCTGCACATGCCTAGTTCCGCTTATAAGGACTCCTCCAACACCTGTGACCTTGCACCTGCGGTCAAAGTTTCGCAGGTACGGCACACCAGAAATAGACATGCCATCCAACATCCAAATGGTTCATAATCTATTTGAAACATACCCTAGCCTATCGAGACCCCATCTAACAATAACAATAAGTCCCAAAACACGATATGGACCTGCTCGAGGTCTCAAATCACACAAAGTAGCATCAAAATCACAAATTGCACCTCAATTCAAACTTAATAAACTAATTAAACTTACAACTTCTGAACTCATGTTGAACCATACCTAACTAACTCGGAATGACCCCAAATTTTGTGCACAAGTCATAAATCACCACACAAGCCTATTCCAAGGCTCAGAATCCCAAATGGACCTCGAAAACCATAATTAAAGCCAAAACATCCTAGGAACCTCCAAATCCAAATCTGGACATACGCTTAATTACAAAATTACCATCCGGACCTAGCAGAACCATTAAAATTTTATTCGACATCGTTTACTCAAAAGTCAAACCTTAGTTAACTTTTATAACTTAAGCTTCCAACAATAGAACTAAGTGTCCCAATTACTCCAAAACCTTCCCGAAACCAAACCAACCATCCCCTCAAGTCATAAAATATCAAATACACATATAGGGAACATCAAATAGTGTAACGGGGCTTAAATACACAACACGACCGGTCGAATTGTTACATTCTCCCCCTCTAAACAAATGTTTGTTCTCGAACGAGTCTAGAATGATACCTAGAATGTCAAATAGATGAGGATATCTTCTCTTCATATCATGCTCGGTCTCCCAAGTCACCTCCTCGACTAGTTGACCTCTCCACTGGACCTTCATTGTTGCAACATCCTTAGACCTCAGATTTCGAACCTGCCTATCAAAAATGGCCACCGGCTCTTCTTCATAAGCCAGATTGCATTAAACTGAAATTCAATATATGTGATTGATCCTCATATTACTTTTGAACCATGAAAACATGGAACACGGGGTGAACTCCCTACAAGTTGGGTGGCAAAGCAAGTATGTGGGCTACCTCACCAACTCTCTCCAACACCTCGAATGGACCAATATACCGAGGGCCCAACTTGAAAATCTTCAAAAATCTCATCTCGCCCATCGTAGGCAAAAATCAGAGAAGAACCTTCTAACCCTCCATGAAAGCTACATCCTGAACCTTCCTATAGACATACAACTTTTGTCTGGACTGTGTAATACAAAGCTGCTCCTAAATCTATTTCAACTTCTCCAAATATCACAAACCAATTTTGTGCACAGTAACCTATCCTCGCCGGGCTCGAACCAATCAACCTTAAAACAACATTGCCTCTCATATAATGCCTTATATGGAGCCATCTGGATGCTTGATTGATAGTTGTTATTATATGTAAACTCCACTAATGGAAGAAACTAATCACACTGTCCTCCGAAGTCTATGACACAGGCTCTCAGTGTATCCTCCAAAATTTGAATGGTTTGCTCGAAATGCCTATCCGTCTGAGGGTGAAATGTAATGCTTAACTCAACTTGCTTGCCCAAATCATGTTGAACGGATCTCCAGAAATGCGACATGAACTGAGTGTTGTTGCACCCTATTTTGCACTAGTCAAAATAAAATACAACTAATGGTTCTTCTGAAGTTGATAAAAAGAGAGTTGCCGCCTAATATTTTAAGGTATATTAGGGTACTTATAGATTTGTGAGATTATTATCCTAATAGTCTGATAATTGGTGAGATCTGGGTAAGGGTTCTAATTATTCTAAGGGGAAGGTATTAGGCACCCCTCAAAATCTACCTAAGGTAGCTCCTTAGGCTTAGGTTAGGTTCGGGAAAAGAAATGTCTATATCCTGTTTAATCCTATGTTTTAAAGTCTATAAATAATATTCTAAGTCTAATCTAAAAATTCACTATTTTGATAAAGGAAGATGTATATACTTTTGAAAAGAACGATGTTATTTGTTTTTAAATTTATAATTAAGAAATCGACCATATTGAAACTATATCTCAAGTTGAGGTGAGTATACATTATTTGCAAATTAATTTTCAATGGGAACCTTGTATTTAAAACTCGATGACGTTCATCATTTTATAAGCTTGGTTGAGTTTGGCTTTAATTTTTTGAAGACGGCTTCTTAAATTATTTCCGCAATCTCATTTTCCAAAGAGATTTTGTTTTCGCTTTTGATTCTACCAAAGTCTAAAACTTATTGAAAATCATTAGTGATAACAAGATAAGGCCTTTAATTTATTTGAAAGATAGGTTTGGAAATTAATTAGTGATCAAACATTAAAAGATCTAAGGTGAGCAGAATTTCTAATTTGATTTACCTATGAGCATTGGCTTGCCTAAGTCCCTAAAAGAACAATCCAAATATCAACACATTCAATATGATTAGTTTTTCTAAAGTATGTATACACACAGAAGCGGTAAAGAACAACAAGTATAATTAAAGGAAGGAGAAATGTGAACTGGACTCTCGATATGGGCCAGCTGATAGCCAGGCCCAGCACAAGCAGTGAACTCAGCTAGAACGAAATGACCCAAATCTGGAAATTGGACTTGAGCTCCAAATGGGTTCATCAGGCCCAATTTGAATTCATGCGTACAAAAGAAAAGAGAATAATTAGTATATCTATGTGGGGAAGAAATAACATAATGATAAGCACAAAAGCTAAAGAATACAGTAGAGTCATTCCTCATTTGTGTTAATCCTATGAGAATTAATAAGAGTTAATGACTAAAGGCTTGGTGTAAATCCTCATTTATGGATATAATCCCTCATTTGAACCCTTGACACTTCAGAGCTCACGAGTGCTTCACGTACTCCGAGTAGTGCTTGTGTCAAGGAGGGGTGTCATAACCACAAAATAAGTTTTCACATCCAAATACCCTTAGCCACCCACTATTAATCTTCCTTAGAGGCTTAAACATAAATAAAGGGCTCAACATAGCAATTTCATATTACCAAGATACAAACAGTAGGTGTAAGAGTCATGGTAAACCCCTTTTTTAAGGTTCAGACACATACAAATCTACCAACTTTAAGCAAATAGGATATTGTAGTTTATAACAATACAGAGAACAGTCCAAGGCACAACATTGACTTAGAAAATCCACATCATAGTATAAGATACTATAGCAGGCATGGAGTCACTATGGGGATATAGTCAAATAAGGTTATAGGGCACAGGTAGTCAACTGCACATAGATATGCCTCTTCACTTATCTCTTTAGGCTCAGAAGTGTTAACAAGTAGTTTAAATTATCAGCATCATACAGAGATGAGCACATGTGTTTGTTTTATTGGTTCCACTGTAAGTCTAATGTATCAGAATTCTACTAAGTAGATTCAAATCATAAAAAAGGTTCACAGTGGCTTCTAAAACCCTCTACATAATTAAGAGAAGGCATACTTCTCATTAATATCTTATCGTTTTAACAGTTAGGCTAACATGTCAAAGTATACTAACACATGGATATGCAAACGGGTTCACTAGCAAAACGTAGTGCATGAATATGTATACAGGTTATTATAATATCATGGCTCAACCTAGCAGGACATCAGCAATCTTAAGATGGCATTCTTATAGGGGTCAATCACATTCAGACATGAGAGCACGCCTTCTAACATACTAACAGAGTTCATTATATGGTCTCTTTTGTTTCCAACTATCATAAGAAGCACACAAATATCACCTTATCATAGTAGTATGAACAGGATGCTAACTAGAGCCTAAACAAATCAACTTGAGAACATGAGCAATGACACAATTATGCTCCTAGGACTAAGGCAAAACAACATAGCATCACAAATGTCGAGATGGCTTAGTGTTGGGAAGTTAACAATGTTCTTAAGAGGAGTTCAAAGGTCTGATTTTATTCCATGATAGCATGCATAGAACCAATTACTTGACTAACAGATCACATACAAGATTGTTAGCATAGGATTTAATTCAATTAATCATGAAGCCTTAACATTCTCTAAGAGTAACAGGTATACATTGATCACTCAATATGCAAAATAGGCAGGTTATCAACTACAAATATATCAGCCAAGGTCATTAAAGTGGACAGGTTAAGTATAAGACATAAAATATAGGGAGAGTCGTTTGCTAGACCAGGACATAGCAACACAGTGTCACAAGAAAGTTGGTCAAGTTTATCTCATCACTGGAGATGCAAAATACTAAGAACAATCCAAGAAACATGATTCAGTTAGTGTAGCTCACATGGTTATGCTTATATAAGTGTTGTTTAACTAACAGAGGTGAGTTATGCACAAAATCTGCACAAAAGTTAACTTAGCTTAATCATAGAGGCTTAGTAAAGTTAATCAAAAGATTTCCAATTCAGCAGTGAAACTAGCATACAAAGACAGGGTGGGGAAAATATGGATTCACAACACTAATATCTATCCTAAACAATAGAGAATTAACAAAGTAATCATCAAGGACACAGAACCATGCGATTAATTCAAAGTAAAAAAGGGGAGTCTGTATATACTGACCTTCTGCAGGGCAGCAAACCACGTGAATGTTGGTCCTTAGCCATTTGAAAGCATAAACTCACAACAGTCTAACTCATAGCAACATAACTCACCCAGAAATGAAAGACGAAATCAATAAATTGGAGAAGAACACTACTAAAACCTAGATTTAGCAGAAAAAAAATTTGAACTTTTGATTTCTCAGTGTATATATGAGTGGTGTTGGTGAATATTGATATCAATCGATATCTATTAACTTATGTTAGGTGAGAGCATTTGAGGCCGTATTTATAGTGGCCTTCAATGCATTAGGGTTCCGGCAGATTCAAATTATATATTGGATGATGACAAGTGTGGATGATGATAGCAAGGCGGGTGAAATCAGAGAAAAACAGGGGGAAAATCATCAAAGAACTTTACCTTGGCACAAGAGTGGACGAATCGACCGTTGAAAGTGAAGACCCATCGGGAAAAGCTCTAATTTCCAGAGGTCACTGTGTTTGACCTATGGACATGAATAATAATGATAATAATCGGACATGCATGCTCCAATTTGAAATATGATGGAAGGACATATGAATTTCAGTTGCGTACTTTTAGGTCTAGGGTTTGATTTGCAGTTTTCGAATTACAGTGATAAAAATGGAAATGAATCGGATGGATTCGCGGATATAGGGACAGGATGGATGGTTTATGATTGAATCTTGTGACTTCAAGGTTCTGGTGATTGACGGGTGTGTGGACGAGAGAAAGGAGAGGGAATTGGGAAATAAGGGCGTCGGGTAGGGTTGGAAGGGGTTAGGTTAGTTTAATGTGGATAGATGAAGGGGAGTTGCTGGATCATTGCTGAATCATTGTGATCAACGGTTGGAGATAAAATGGCTTATTGTGAAAAAATGATGACCGTTGGATTTCTTTGATCCGACAGCGGAGTTAAATCGCTGAGACGTATTAAAATAAGTGGAAAAATTTGGTTTAAACATGGACCATTAATTATTTGGATCAATGGTTCAGATGAGATGTGTTTCTTATGTGAGTGTGGATGAGAGGTGACATGGCGCGATGTCATTGGCTCAGAGGAAATGGCATGGACTACCAACATGGGATAAAGAAGGTGGGTATGTACCGGCTCAGGGGTGTTTGGGCTCATGTATTTGGGCCAAAATAGCTGGAATAGAATTTAACACATGGCCACATTGAGTTTAATTAATTAATTACAGTTGTAGCCTTTTGAGCTTTTAACCCTTTTAAAAATTAACTTAATTATTTTAATTAAATATAATAAAATATAATCACCAAATATATTATTAATTATTGTAATTAATTATTACTATAGTATTTTATTTATTGAATTATGAAACTAATTTTGGTTAATTAGAGCAATAAAGGCAATATAATTAAAAATTAAAAATTGATTCATTAAATTAATTTTAAAACTTATTTATTAAAATATGAAGGTTATTTTAATAGTTTCAAATAGTAATATTAATATAATTTATGAATATTTACCAAATTTCTATTAATTCAACATTGTTAATTATTATTACCTATTATATTTTAAGAAAAATAGGTATTATTGATTAGAAAATATTATACCACATTTATTTCTACTTAATAAGCATAAATAATGTAATTTTAAAAGGAAGAGTCAAAATTGATCGTCAACAGCTGCCCCTCTTTGACCTAAAATGATGAAAGAGTTTGCGGGCAAAGAAATTAATTTAAAGACCAATTTTGTCCCGACTCTAGGCATGTATTGCAAAGATGGTCATGAGTTGTGAGATTAGGGCCGAATTCTGGCTTTGAATCACAAACATACCTCGGGCTTAACGAGGATTAGGCCTCATGTAGTTCTGGAATGATAATTTGGAGAGGGTGGCGCTTGTAGAAATTGCCCCAGTATCGTGTTATGACGATACTGCAAGACGAAAGGATTTTGAAACCCGAATGACTTCTGAATTGTAGCTTGATTATGAGATTTGAAAGACTTGACGATTTTGGAGTCCTACTGATCGGATTGAGTTGGAGTTTGGATCCTTGGCTCGCTTATGAGTTTGTTGTCCCTCATATCAGTGTAACTTGGTTTGTTGCTTAGAAGAAGTTTCACGCTGTATTGTTTGAACCTGCAAAAAGAAAATACATGCATACCCATATATCATAATGCATATACATTAAGATATGATGTAAACATGCAGGAATGATGATGTTTGGCTGCAGTGTAGCCGTTGTTTGGGATCGTGGGGCGATGGGATGCTTGAATCTGAAGTCTACGAGCTCTGGAGCATTATTTGGGATGTCGGAGATGGACCTTTGAATCTGACTTGATTGTTAGCCGAGTTATGTACCGTTCCGCAACTGTCGAAGAATTTGAATCTCCACGTGATGGGAGTATCTCTACGTGATGGGAGTAGTTGACTTTGAATTTAAATTCTCAGCACGATTGGAGTATCTCCACGCTATGGGAGTAGTTGACTTTGAATTTAAAAACTCTGTACAATGGGAGTATTTGACTTTGAATGTAAACAACTGCATGTAAGCTGCATAAATAAAAGCATTCAAGATAAACAAAACAAGTAGATGAGCAAGCCCAAGAGATATTCTACGCTACAGAACTAATTTGTGGTCGTCAATCTGCAGAATATAGGGTGAAATTTAACGGTCTATCCTTCGATTGGTGTTGTTGGCAACGCGTTTTGCAACTATCTACTTGGAATCTCCGATGTGGCGGAGTGACGGTGCGATCTGTACAAAGCGCTCTGATTGGAGGAGTGACGATGCGATTTGTACAAAGTGATCCTGTCACGACCCAAAAATCTAATTGTCGTGATGGCGCCTATCGTGGAACTTGGCAAGCCGACTCATTTGCAAACAAACCGGTATTTCCATTTCAAAGATAATTTCAATACTATTTAACATAAAACCATCATTTAAGGAGTTCAAATCAAAGAAATACAGAAGTGCGGAATGAAAAGCCCGACATTAGGGTGTCACTAGTCATGAGCATCTACTACAATCTGTCTAACAATATCAAGGCTAACTCAGCCTGGAAAGTAGCTAAATACAACTAGAGGAAGATAATAGGGAGAAGAGCAGGAGATGCGATCGCCAAACAGCTACCTTGCTATCTCCAAGAAATATTTGCAACCAGAACACTCAATAACCGCTACCATGTCCAGCTACACCTGAATCTGCACACAAGGTGCATGGAGTAACGTGAGTACGCCAACTCAGTAAGTAACAACAATAAATAAAGACTGAGCAGTAGTGACGAGCAATAAAGCATATAACGTTCATATCATGAAATCTCAGTAAAGTACAACATGCTTTAAAAATCAGTGTTGGAATCAAATCATCTTGTTTAAACCCGGTTCCAGTAAAAATCATTTAAAGATATATTTCCAACAGTTTTTCAAGCAAAGGCTCAATGCAAAGATGAGCAAAAATGATGAAATCATAAGCAGCCCCTCGGGCAAAACATCACTCATATATAGCCCCTCGGGCAAACCTCACAGTCACTCGTGCCACTCGGGCATACCTCACAATCACTCATGCCTCTCAGTCACTCAGCACTCGATCTTCTCCCCAACCATAAAAGACACATCACGGACCTTCCTATCCGCATAGCTCTTCTGCCTAGACTGCGCCGTGCAAAATCACTTCTGAATCATTTTCACCTTATCTAATGTGTCCTGAACCAAGTCTGTACCTAAGAGCCTAGCCTCACCCGGCTCAAACCATCCAACTAGAGATCTATACCTCCTCCCATATAAAGCCTCGTACGGAGCCATCTGAATTCTCGACTGATAACTGTTGTTATATGCAAACTCCGCGAGTTGCAGAAATTGGTCCCATGAACCCCCAAAGTCAATGACACAAGCACGCAACATGTCCTCCAATATCTAAATAGTGCGCTCGGACTGCCCGTCTGTCTGAGGGTGAAAAGATGGGCTCAACTCAACCTGAGTACCCAACTCTCGTTGCACGGCCCTCCAAAACTGCGATGTGAACTGAGTACCCCTATCTGAAATGATAGAAACTGGGACACCATGCAGGCGAACGATCTCTTGGATGTAAATCTCAGCCAACCACTCTGAAGAATAAGTAGTACAAACAGGAATGAAGTGCGCGGACTTGGTCAGCCGATCCACAATAACCCAAATAGCATCGAACTTCCTCGAAGTCTATGGGAGCCCAACTACAAAGTCTATAGTGATCCGAACCCACTTCCACTATGGGATCTGTAATCTCTGAAGCAAGACACCCGGTCTCTAATGCTCATACTTAACCTGCTGACAGTTTAGGCACCGAGCCACAAACCCAATTATATCTTTCTTCATCCGCCTCCACTAATAGTGCTGCCTCAAATCCTGGTACATCTTCGCAACATCCAGATGGATGGAATACCGCGAGCTGTGGGCCTCCTCAAGAATCAACTCTCGAAGCCCATCTATATTAGGCACACATATCCGGCCCTGCATTCTTAGCACGCCGTCATCACCAATAGTCACATCCCTAGCATCACCTCTCCGAACCCTGTCCTGAAGAAAGAGCAAGTAGGGGTCATCATACTGACACTCCCTGATACGGTCATAAAGAGAAGACCTGGAAACCACACAAGCTAATACCCGACTAGGCTCCGAAATATCCAATTTGACAAGCTGGCCCGCTAAGGCCTGAACATCCAATGCCAAAGGTCTTTCTGCTGCTGGAAGATATGCTAAACTCCCCAAACTCTCTGCCCGGCGACTCAAAGCACCGGCCACCACATTGGCCTTTCCCGGATGGTATAAAATAGTGATATCATAGTCCTTAAAAAGCTCCAACCATCTCTGCTAACGCAAATTAAGATCCTTCTACTTTAACAAATACTGCAGACTCCGGTGATCAGTATAGATCTCACAATGAACCCCATACAAATAATGACGCCAAATCTTTAAGGCGTGAACAATGGCTGCTAACTCAAGATCATGGACAGGATAGTTCTTCTCATGGGTGTTCAACTGACGCGAGGCATAGGCAATCACCCTATCCTCCTACATCAAAACACAACCAATGTCTATCCTCGAGGCATCACAATCCACTGTGTAAGAACCTGAAGCTGATGGCAGAACTAACACTGGAGCTATGGTCAAAGCAGTCTTGAGCTTCTGAAAGCTCTCCTCACACTCATCCGACCACTTGAATGGAGCACCCTTTTGGGTCAATTTGGTCAAGGGCGATGCAATAGATGAAAATCCCTCCACAAAGCGACGATAATAACCTGCCAAACCCAGAAAGCCCCTAATCTCTGTGGCTGAGGACGGTCTGGGCTAACTCTGCACCGCCTCTATTTTCTTCGGATCCACCTGAATACCCTCACTGGACACCACGTGCCCCAAGAATGCTACTGAACTAAGCCAAAACTCACATTTGGAGAACTTTACATAAAGCTTATCCTCCCACAATCTCTGTAATACAATCCTCAGATGTTGAGCGTGCTCCTCCCGGCTACGAGAGTACAGCAGGATGTCGTCAATAAATACAACAACGAATGAGTCCAAATAGGGCTGGAATACACTGTTCATCAAATGCATGAACACTGCTGGGGCATTGGTCAGCCCAAAAGACATCACCAAGAACTCATAATGGCCATATCGGGTCCTGAAAGCTATTTTAAGAATATCTGGATCCCGAATCTTCAGCTGGTGATAACCGAACCGCAAATCAATCTTGGAGAACACCCTCGCTCCCTGAAGCTAGTCGAATAAATCATCAATACGAGGCAAAGGATACTTGTTCTTGACTGTGACCTTGTTCAACTGCCTGTAATCAATACACATTCTCATGGAATCATCCTTCTTCTTTACAAATAGAACCGGTGCACCCCAAGGTGACACACTAGGCTGAATAAACCCCTTACCAAAGAGTTCCTGAAGCTGTTCTTTCAATTCCTTCAACTCCATCGGTGCCACACGATACGGTGGAATAGAAATGGGTTGAGTGCTCGGCACCAAATCAATACCAAAGTCAATATCCCTGTTAGGCGGCATGTCCAGCAGGTCTACAGGAAACACATCTGGAAAATCACTTACCACCAGAACAGAATCAATAGAAGGAGTCTCTGCACTAACATCCCTCACAAAAGCCAAATAAGATAGGAAACCCTTCTCAACCATGCGCTGAGACTTCAAATATGAAATCACCCTACTTGGTACATAATCTACAGAACCGCTCCACTCAACCCTCGAAATTCTCTGCGTAGACAACATCACCGTCTTAGCGTGACAATCTAGAACAGCATGACATGGAGATAACCAATCCATACCCAATATCACATCAAAATCAACCATACTGAGCAACAATAGATCTACTCGGGTCTCCAGACCCCCAATAGTCACCACACATGACTGATATACACGGTCCACAATAATAGTATCGCCCACAGGAGTAGATACATGAACAGAAGAAACTAGAGACTCACGGTGCATATCCAGAAAATAGGCGAAATATGAGGAAACATATAAATAGGTGGAACCAGGGTCAAATAATACCGAGACATCTCTATGACAAACTGAGACAATACTTGTAATCATAGCATCTGAAGCAATAGCATCTGGTCTGGCAGAGAGGGCATAGAAATGAGCCTGGCCACCCCCTGATCTGCCTCCCCCTCTAGGGCTACCTCGAGCTGACTATGCAGGTGGTGAGGTAACTGGTGTTGTAGTCGGAGGCTGACTCCTCTGCTGAGATAGACCTCCATGACGATGAGGACACTACCTCCACATATGACCAAGCTCCCCACACTCAAAACAACTCCCTGGTGCTGGCGGCAAAAACTGAAGGGAACCCCTAGCACCGGGATGACTGGTAGAAGAACCTGGCATGGAAAGGCCCTGAACAGGTGGAGCACCGGACGAACTCTGAACTGGAAGGGCACTAAGTGATAAGTGGCCCTAATGAGAACTGTGAGAACCATGGCCAGATAATGCACCCCTATGAAATGGCCGAGCTGACTGAGCCTGTCAGAAATGACGACCTCTACCGTGATGGAACGGACCCCCAAAAGGAGCACCACTGAATCCACCCTGACCACGAGGCCTCTTGGCCTCCCTTTCAACCCTCTCATTACTGCGAAACATCTCAATCTACCGAGAAATGTCGACAACCTCATTAAAGGTAGCACCTAAAACCCTCTCTCCGGTCATAAGCAACTGTAGCTGATAAGTGAGACAATCAATAAACCTCATGATCCTTTCCCTGTCCATGGGAACCAAGCAGATCGCATGACGGGCCAACTTATAGAACCGCATATCATATTGTGTCACAGACATATCACCCTGGCGAAGCCGCTCAAACTGTCTGCGAAACTCCTCCCTGTGGGATCGAGGCACGAACTTCTCCAAAAAGACCACGGAGAACTGCTGCCAAGTAAGGGGTGCTGCGCCAACAGGCCTACGCCTCTTGTAAGTCTCTCACCATATGAGTGCAGCCCCAGAAAACTGAAAGGTAGTGAATGAGACCCCACAAGTCTCCAGAATACCAGTAGTACGGAGTATCCTCTGACACCTGTCCAAAAAGTCCTGAGCATTCTCTCTCTCTGTGCCACTGAAAGGTGGTGGCTGAAGTCTCCTAAACCTCTCCAACCTACGCTGATCATCCTCGGGCACAGCAAGAACCACATAATCCTGAGCAACAGCAACCGACTAGGTTGGTGGTGCCTCCGGTGTCTGAAGTCCCTGAATAACTTGCTCGGGTGTGCAAGCAACGGGAGTCTGAGTGCCTCCCCTAGCCTGAGAAGTGGTTGCGTCCGTCAAAATAGAGACCACCTGAGCAAGGCCAGTACACGCTGTTAGAATCTGAGCTAGGGCCTCCTAAAGGCCTGGAATCACAATAGGCACAGGTGGTGCCTGAGCTGGTGCATCAATAACTGGAACTTGGTCCTGATCTGGGACAACCGGTGGATCTGCAGGTACTTCCCCAGCTGCTGTACGGGCTGCACCTCTGCCCCTACCATGGCCTCTACCACGACCTCTCGCGGCCCTGGCTGGTGGTACTAGTGGCTAGCCCTCCTGACCGGTAGCACGAGTCCTCATCATCTATGAGAGAATGAAACAACACATGTTTAGTTACTAGAATCAACAAATTCGCATGACAAGAATTCAAGAATGTGAAGTTTCCTAAAGGTTCTGCAGCCTCCTGAAGATAAGTACAGACGTCTCTGTACCGATCCGCAAGACTCTACTAAACCCGCTCATGACTCGTGAGACCTATGTAACATAGGCTTTGATACCAAACTATCACGACCCAAAAATCTAATCTGTCGTGATGGCGCCTATCGTGGAACTAGGCAAGCCGACTCATTTCCAAACAAACCGGTATTTCCATTTCAAAGATAATTTCAATACTATTTAACATAAAACCATCATTTAAGGAGTTCAAATCAAAGAAAAACAAAAGTGCGGAAAAAAAAAGCCCAACATCGGGGTGTCACTAGTCATGAGTATCTACTACAATCTATCTAACAATATCAAGGCTAACTCAGCCTAGAAAGTAGCTAAATACAACTAGAGGAAGATAATAGGGAGAAGAGTAGGGGCTGCGATCGCCAAACAGCTACCTTGTTATCTCCAAGAAAAATCTACAACCAGAACACTCAATAACTGCTACCGTGTCCAGCTACACCTGAATCTGCACACAAGGTGCAGGAAGTAATGTGAGTACGCCAACTTAGTAAGTAACAACAATAAATAAAGACTGAGCAGTAGTGACGAGCAATAAAGCATATAACGTTCATATCATGAAATCTCAGTAAAGTACAACATGCTTTAAAAATCAGTGTTTGAATCAAATCATCTCATTTAAACCCGGTTCCAGTAAAAATCATTTAAAGATATTTTTCCAACATTTTTCAAACAAAGGCTCAATGCAAAGGTGAGCAAAAATGATGAAATCATAAATAGGCCCTGGGGCAAAACATCACTCATATACAGCCCCTCGGGCAAACCTCACAGTCACTCGTGCCACTCGGGCATACCTCACAATCACTCTTGCCACTCGGGCATACCTCACAATAACTCATGCCTCCTAGTCACTCAGCACTCGACACTCGGCACTCGCACTCAGTAGGTACCTGCGCTCACTGGGGTGTGTACAGAGTCCAGAAGGGCTCCTTCAGCTCAAGCGCTATAATCTGCACGGACAACTCACGTGCTATAATAAATAAGTATGTTGCAGGCGGGCAGCCCCGATCCACACTCATCCTCACAAATCAGGCCCTCGGCCTCACTCAGTCATAAACCTCTCAAGCCACTCGGGCATTTGGCCAAAAACATTTATATGCATAATAATTAGAGTCATAAAACTGAGTTATGCGGTAAACAAGTATAAACATGACTGAGTATAGATTTTCAATCGAAAACAATGAGAGGATAGTAAGAAACAGCCCCTAAGGGTCCGAACAGCACTGGCGCAAGGCCCAAACATGGCATTCAACCCAATTTACAGAAACTCTTTCTAAAACATATGAGTATCATATAGATTCAACAAAATATGCAACTTTACAGTTGCTATGGGATGGACCAAGTCACCAATTCCCAATGGTGCACGTCCACACGCTCATCACCTAGCATGTGCGTCACCTCAAAGTAGTAAAATGATACAAAATCTGGGGTTTCATACCCTCAGGACTAGATTTACAATCGTTACTTACCTCAAACCGGTCAAATCCCTAACCCGCAATGCTCTTGCCTCTGGACTCGGCCTCCAAATGCTCTGAATCTATTCACAATCAGTACAATTCCATCAATACGTGCTAATGGAATGAATTCCACAAGAAAAACTATAAAATTAGACCAAAACCCGAAATTGGCTCAAACCACGTCTCAAAATCTGACAAAATTTACATAACTAGAAATCTCATTCACTCACGATTCTAACCATACCAAATTCATCAAAATTCGACATTGTTTGGTCCTTCAAATCCTTAAATTTCTCTCCAAATATTCTAAGCCCTAACCCCTCATTTTTACTAATTACCATGATTAAACAACGAAAAATCACCATATATACAAGTATTAGGGCTGAAGTAACTTACCTCAATGAAATCCCCTTGATTCCCTCTTCAAATCTCTCCCAAAAGCTCCAAAAACCGAATAGAAAAGGTGGAAATGAACCAAATTCACGAAGGGTTCTATTTATGGTTTCTGCCCAGGTTTTTCGCACCAGCGGCCATTTTCTCGCACCCGCGCGACCGCACCTGCGGTCTAAGGAGCAGCACCTGTGCAACTCACTTAATCATCTAGCTTTCGCACCTGCGGACACCTTCCTCGCACCTGCGGACTCGCATCTGCAGTCCCAGGTGCGCATCTGCGAAACCAGCCCAAACTTCTCATTTCCGCATCTGCGCTCAAGGCCTCGCACCTGCGGGCTCGCAGATGCGACCAATTCTTTGCACCTGCGTTCCCAGCCTTGGCCCAGTGTCGCCCGCACCTGCGCACTCTCCACGCGCACCAGCGGCCTCGCACCTGCGACCCTTTCTTCTGCAGGTGCGAAAATAGCAGAAGCAGCAGCTCCAGCTACAAAGTCCAACTTCGACAAATTCGCCAACCACTCAGAATCACCCCAAGGCCCTCGGGACCTCAACAAAAAATAACAACAAGTTATATATAAGCATACAAACTTAGTCGAACCTTCAAATCACTCAAAATAACATCCAAACACCAAATTACCCTCAGATTCAAGCCTAAGAACTTCTAAATTTCCAAATTCGGCAACCGATGCCGAAACCAACCAAACAACGTCCGAATGACCTCAAAATTTGCACATACGTCACAAATGACACTACGAACCTACTCCAACTTCCAGAATTCCATTCCAACCCCGATATCAAATTTTTCACTGTGGATCGAAATCGCCAAATTTCCAATTTCGCCAATTCAAGCCTAATTCTACCACGGACCTCTAAATCACATTCCGGACGCACTCCTAAGTCCAAAATCACCTAACAGAGCTAACGGAACCATCAAAATTCAAATCTAAGATAGTTTACACATAGGTCAACATCTGATTGACTTTTTCCAACTTAAGTTTCTACTTAAGAGACTAAGTATCTTAATTCACTATGAAACCACTCCGGTCCCGAACCAACTAACCCGATATAACATAATATAGCTGAATAACACAAAAAGAAGTAGAAATAGGGAAAATGGGTTTATAACTCTCGAAACGACCGGCCGGGTCATTACAGATCCACTTGGTGAAGCGGTCGGTTTGATAAATACAGGGCTTCGATTGGCGGGGTCAGCGGCTTGATAAGTACAAGATGCTCCGATTGGAAAAAGAAGCGATCGGCTATACACAGTGCTTTGATTGGTAGGGCTGGCGACTTGATATTTATAGGATGCTTTGATTGGCAGTGCGGGCGATTTGATATGTACAAGATTCCCTAGTTGGAAGAGCAAGTGATTTGATATATACAGGGCGCTTCGATTGCGTCAAAGACTTAGCTCTGGTAGCGGTTCCATCATTGATCCCATTACGCTCTGGTATCCTTTGATTCCTGTCAATCCTATGCTCAAAGAAATTTCTTAGTGGAGGCGTTGATTTGTGTTGATCTTAGACATGGCCTTTCCCCGAATTTGGTGGGCTATACCACGAAGTTCGATAGGTGGAAGAGTTGTATTTCTAAAATCTATTGAAAAATTATTTATGTTTATGGCAACAACGTTGTTCCGGATTATGACATGTTTAGAAGTTCCTTCTGATGCAAGTATCATTTATGGATGGCTCTGTCTTGTTGATGACGATTTTCAAGATATTCCCCTGATAACGTAGCTTCTTTCCATCGCGATCATGTCCTAATCTAAGAAAAATCATTATAAAGGCCTCCTAGGGTTATGACCAAACCTTTTTAGGTTGCTACGTATCCAAACGGAATCAGGTCTGAACGTAGTTCGAGGATAATAAAATGAGGGGATGAAATGAAATAAAATAACCGATCTGACTCAAGCAGCCTACGTATCCAATTGGAATTAGGTAAAAACATAGTACAATAGATGTAAAGTCGTAAGAAATTAGAAATTATATGGCCAAGTTTGGCTTAGACTGCCTATGTATCCAAATGGAATTAGGCTGAAACGTAGTTAGATTACAAGAGATGACTGAATCCGATGTGGATTGCCTACATATTCCTATCAAAGGAAATCAAGTCATGGCGTAGTTTCGAATACATACAAAATGACGTTTGGATTTCTATTAAAAGAGTGGGACCGGACCCTACGTGGGTTGCCTACGTATCCCACTGTGGGAAGTCAGGCCAGGCATGGTTTTGTTACAAAATAATCCCTAACTCTATTGTCTTCAAATGTAGTATCTCTTGACTGCATCTGAATTGATAGGCTTCGTGCTGACTTTGCCATCCATTTCTGCTAGGATTAGTGCCCCTCCTGACAATACTCGATAAACCACATAAGGACCTTGCTAATTTGGCACGAACTACCCCTTGGCCTCTTCTTGATGAGGGAATATCTTTTTTAAAACTAGTTGCCCCAGTGTGAACTGCCAAGGTTTCACTTTTCTATTGAACACATTGGCCATCCTATTTTGATACAGTTGACCATGAAACACTACACCCATTCTTTTTTCATCAATGAGCATGAGTTGTTCTTCCCCGACACGTATCCATTCTGTATCATTTAACTTGGCTTCCTAGATAACTCTAAAAGATGGTATCTCGACCTTTGCGGGTATCACAGCTTATATAACATATGCCAACATGTATCGCATTGCCCCAGTAGAAGTCCTCATTGTAGTGCGGTAACCGAGTAGGGAAAATGATAGCTTCTCATGACATTGCTTATGATTGTCCACTATCTTCCACAAGATCCTCTTGATGTTCTTGTTGGCTGCTTCAACTGCTCCATTCATTTGTGGCTTGTAGGCGGTGGAATTACGGTGGACGATTTTTGAACTTCTCGCAAATCTCCCTCATGAGATCACTATTGAGATTGGTTGCGCTGTCAGTTATGATTGACTCTGGAATCCCAAATCGATAGACTATGTTGTTACGGACAAAATATGCCACCACCTTCTTTGTGATGGCTTTGTATATAAAAGCTCCAACCCACTTGGTAAAGTAGTCGATGGCTAACAAGATCAAACGATGCTCGTTCGATGCGGCGGGTTCTATAGGTCCAATCACATCCATGCCCCAAGTGGAAAATGGCCAAGGAGAACCCATTACATTTAACTCATTCACGAAACCCGGATGAAAACAAATGTGAATATGACACTGGTGACATTTCTGCACGTAGCGGATGCTATCACTTTCCATGGTGATCCAAAAATATCCAGCCCTAAGAATATTCTTGGCTAGAGTGAAACCATTCATGTGAGGCCCGCATGTTCCTACATGTATTTCTTCCAATTATCTTGTTGCCTTAGCAGCATCTACACACCTTAACATACCCAAGTCCGGGGTCCTCCTATACATGACTTCCCCATTAAGGAAAAAGTGATTCGCTAGTCTCCTCAATGCTCGCGTCTGATTGTTAAAGGCACCCTATGGATATTCTCTTACTTTGAGAAACCTTTTAATGTCACGGTACCAAGGCTTGCCATCTGGCTCTTCGTCTACATAGAAACAATATGCATGTTGATCTCGAACGTCTATCTCGATGGGGTTGATGTAATTTTTGTCCGGTTATTCAATCATGGATGACAAGTTTGTGAGAGCGTTGGCGAACTCATTTTGGATTCTGGAAACATGTTTGAACTCGATCTTGGTGAACTTCTTGCACAACTCCTTTACACAATGCAAGTATGGAAGGATCTTGATATTCTTGGTGGTCCATTCACCTTGAACTTGGTGGTTCAGCAGATTGGAATCTCCTATGACCAAAAGTTCCTTGATATTCATGTCTATTACCAACCTAATCCCTAGAATGCATGCCTCATACTCTGCAATATTATTTGTGCAAGGGAACCTTATCTTAGCTGAAGCCGGATAATGCTATCCCGATTCAGAAATTAGGACTACCCCAATACCTACTCCTTTGAAATTTTTCGCTCCATCGAAAATCATTCTCCACCCTGGATATGACTCAAAACTTTCCTCCCCAGTGAACAACACTTTTTCATCTGGAAAATATGTGGTAAGTGGCGCATAATCTTTGTCCATCGGGTTTTCCCCAAGATGATCGGCTAATGCTTATCCTTTGATGGCTTTTTGTGTCACATACACGATGTTGAACTCACATTAGAAGAATCTACCATTTAGCTAACTTTCCTGTAGGCATCGGCGTCTGGAAGATGTAATTAGTGGGTCGAGTCAGGAAATCAGATATGTGGTATATGCTGATAGGTAATGTCTTATCATTTAAGCAATCCAGGTCAAAGCATAACAGGTCCGTTCTAACAAGATGTATCTGGCTTCGTATGGTGTGAACTTCTTGATCAAGTAATAGATAGCTTATTCCTTCTTTTCAGTCTCATCGTGTTGTCCCAACACGCATCCAAATGCATTATCCAAGACAGACAAATATAATAGTAGCGGCTTCCCAGGTTCATGAGGAACTAACATTGGTGGACTCAAAAAATATTCCTTGATCATGTCGAAAGCTTTCTGACATTCCTATGTCTGCTTCGTAGCGGCATCTTTCTTCAAAAACTTGAAAATTGACTCACAGATTTTTGTTGACTGAGCTATGAACCTGCTGATGTAGTTCAATCTTCCGAGGAAACTCATCAAGTTTTTCTTGATTTTGGGTGGAGGCAAGTCTTGAATGGCCTTGATCCTTGAGGGGTCTAGCTCTGTTCCTTTTCTACTGACGATGAAACCTAACTGTTTTCTTGTGGGAACTCTGAATGCACACTTCGCAGGATTCAACTTCAAAGTGTACCTTCGCAACCGCTCAAAGAACTTATTTAAGTCACTCAAATGATCCGCACTCTTTCGAGACTTGATGATGACTTCATCCACATACTTCAATCTTCTTGTGGATCATGTCATAAAATAGGGGCATCACGGCCCTTATGTAGGTAGAACTAGCATTCTTGAGACTGAACGGCATGGCCCTGTAGCAATAAACCCTTATGGTGTGGTGAATATTGTCTTTTCTACGTCTTCTTCGTGCATCAGAATCTGGTGATATCCAGCGAAAGAATCCACGAACAGTTGTAACTCATGTTTCGCACAGTTGTCGATAAGGACATGGATATTTGGTAGAGGAAAGTCATCCTTAGGACTGGCTTTTTTGAGATCTCAGTAGTCCACATATATCCTGATCTTCCCATCCTACTTCGGTACCAGTACAATGTTTTCCAACCATGTAAGTTAATTGGTGACCCTCACCACATTCTCTTCTATCTACTTGGTGACTTCTCCTGATCCTTAGACTCAAATTTGGCTTTAATTTTCTGGGTGTCTGTTTGATTGGTGGTGTGGCGGGATTAGTGGGTAATGGATATGAGATGATGTCAATACTTAGTTCGGGCATGTCATCACATGACCAAGTGAATACATCAATGTATTGTCGGAGGAGTTCTAAGAATTCTTCCTTCTGTCCTGCCTTCAGATGGATATTGATTCGAGTCTCTTTCACATCTACTTCACTTCCTAAATCAACCACTTCCATCTCTTCGAGATTGGGTTTCTTCTGGCTTTCCAGCTGCTCGATCTCTTGCGGGAGGTTCTCGGGCATCATACTCTCATCGTACTCTTTATAATCTGGATCATTTTTCTCAAGCATTTTGTTACATGTCACAATCGTGGAACACTGGTTTTTATTGATTTGATTACTGAAAAGAAAGTTTTGAGTATAAATAAAGATAAAGATAAATTTGCTATGATTCACAGGAAAATAATTCTCTTTATTCATCAAAAGGAATATCTCAGCGTTCAAAAGAGTCAATTTAACAAACTCGTACAGGCATTGAGAGGCCTCAATTGACCATGCATTTTTTTAAAATACTACAATTCTACAATACTAAGACTCCCAGCGAACCAGAGATGGATTGGCTATCCAGTTCTGCAAGGTCTATCTGAGTTCGTCATCCCTAATGGTCAGTGTCTTGATATCAGTTTCGCTACAATATTCCTCGATCATGGCCACAAACAATCTTCCCAGCCCATCGATGATATCATCTTCTGGTGGTGAGCTCTAACCACGGGCCCGAAACACGCTATGGTATGAAAACATTCTTCCTAGGGTTACCGTTACAGTTTCTTCCAGTCGTAGGTTGATACCCCAAGTCGGTGGTACCTTTCTGCCTTTTAGGTTGAATTGGCTCTGTTATCCCATCTGGCCGGGCTCCCAACCCAGCCCATGTTCGGTGTCCATACATCATCATTTCTCGCATATTCATCTTTGACCCATACAGTGACTGCATACTGTGATTATGTTCATTCTTCTCCATTTATGTTACTTGTAGGATCTGGACTACATGGAAGGTGACCCCATCTAATCCTTCTATGAAAGGAACCGCATGCTCCAAGTAAGCTGATCGGCTCCACTCTTCATGTATCACAATCTCCTGGCGATCCCACTCGAATTTCATACACTAATGGAGAGTGGAAGCAACTGCCCCTGCCATGTGTATCCAGGGCCTTCCTAGTAGTATATTGTATGAAGACGAAATGTCCATTACTTGAAAGAATATCGGGAACTCGATTGGTCCAATTTGCAAGTCTATGTAGATCTTTCCGATGACATCCTTATGCGATCAATCAAAATCCCTTACTCGCACATAGCTCTCTTTCACTTACCTAAAATGAATGCCCAATTCTTGTAGAGTGGAGAATGGTCAAATGTTTACTCCATGTCCCCCATCAACCAGTGCTCGAGATACGACTTTGTCTCCACACTTAACTGTGATGTGCAGATCCTTGTTGTGATCCATCCCCTCACTAGTGGCATTGCTCGACACACTTACCCGCTTAGCACTTTTAACAGAGCATCTTTGTGACTGTCGAAGCTCCTCAACAAATCCATAATTGATATGTGGGCAGGGGTATTCCTCAAATGTTCTTCTATGGAGTATTCTTTAACTAGCATCCTCCTCCAAAACTATGTTGCCTCCGTATCGATTATGTTTATCCTATGATTCTGCTCCCTATTTGGATTCCCTCGGTTCACCTCTTCTAAAGCGTAACACCTTCCTGACCTAGTCATCCCGTAAGCAAATGCGGTGTCTATCATTTTGCCTTTTGCCTTTGATGGATAAGTCCATGGAACTGTTTTATATTCTCAACTCCCCTCATCTCTAACGGTGGTGGTGGGCCATTATTGGTATGTTTGAACCATCACGGGAGGTTTTCTCTATACAGTGATCATTAGAGTTACCCGAGAGGGTGTTCCTGCAGCTTTAGCATTCCCAATGGTAACGATAGTCCCTTTCAAGTCATAATTCTCATCCAATGTGATCATGTTGGCTCCTTGGTTTCTGTGGTTTGGTAGTGGGTTGTGGATTACATTTGCTGGAGATGGGGTGCTTTGGATAGCTCCACTCTTAATCAATAGTTTGATCTTATTCTTTAATCTATAACAATCCTCGGTGTCATGCCCAGGAACACCTGAATGATAGGCACAGTGCTTGCTTGCATCAAAATATTTGGAAGGTTGGTTGGGTATTCTTCCTTCCACCGGGTATATTAGTCCGGCTCTTCTTAACATTATAAATAATTTGCATAAAGGCACAGCAATTGTGGTGAAGTTACTGGGATTCCTTTCTTTAAAGCTTGGACGTGTCCTGGGTGCATAGGAAGGACTGTTTTGGTGGGTAGTGGGTTGAACTGGAGCATATGGTCGTGGTGGGTTTGGATGTACATTGGCTGGGGGTAGGTTGTAGTGGGGTTGAGCATTGTAGTTTGGTTGGGCATTATAAACTGGGGTATAAGTGGGTTGATGTGGAGGATGAGTGTTTGTGGGGTAGGAATTGGTTCGACGAGGAGGACTTGACTGATAGTAGGGGACGATCGTTGTTACTTCCTCTTTCTTTTTCTTCCCGATACCGATGGAACCATATTGTATAGCCTTGCTAGCAGCTTGTAATGTGGCCATTGACTGTATCTTTCCTAACTTGATACCCTCTTCCAAGAAATCTCCCATTTGACCAGCTCGGGGAATTTCTGACCCATCATACCCATCATCTTTTCGAAATAGATCCCTTCTTAAACACGGCTAAAATACTTAGTCAACCCATTGATATCAAATGGTGGTTGAGCCCTAGTTGCTTCTGATCTCTAGTGGCGAGCATATTCTTGAAATGATTCAGAGGGATTCTGTAGATTCACCAAAGAAAATTTGTCCGGGGTGATCTCAGTGTTAAATCTAAAGTGATTCATATTCTTCATACATGTCCTGCCACTCCCTCCAATTCATAGGGTTTTGTATGGTATACCAATTAAGCGCTTCTCAAGTCAGACTCCTTATAAACAGCTTCATTCTTAACTTTTCATTTTTCCGTACTCAGACCAATTTATCACAGTATGCCCTCAAATGAGCACAGGGGTTACCTGTTCCATCAAAAATATCAAACTTTGGAGGCTTGTACCCTGTATGCATGTCTATATTGGGATGCATGCATAGGTCCTCATAATCTAAGCTCTCGCTCCCTCGAGCAACTTGAAGGTTCTTCATCTGTTTCCCCAATACTCGTAGTTATTCTGACACTGCCTCTTCTTCCTTGCAGTTTTCTTCTCTCTCCATTTTGGAATATTGGTCTATATCATAGGGCACTCTGACTGTGACGGGCACAGTAAAGGTGGGCTCAGAAGTATCATATACAGGTGGAACATACCGCTAATGTGTGGCGGTGTGTTCCGCAGGTATATACTGTGTATGGTTATTGGTAAAAGTGACATTGTCACGAGGAGGGGTGTGAACCAGATTGGTGGTGGCTAGTAGATTTTGTGGTGCTTGGACATAGTTTGGAACATATGGTGTGTTTATGGTAGGGTTTGGTGTATTTGAGGGTTATTGGCGGTACAACTTGAGTTGTGGGGTTTGTGGCGATAGTAGTTGGGGTATTAGTTGTTTGTTGGTTGATGAAGGGAAATGGTCAGGGATTGAATCTTGGGAAGGGAAGCAAGGTGGTTGCAGAAGCGTCGTCACGGCCAGGTGTGCCAGCTCCCAGATTTATTGTACCTCTTCTCTCAATGACTCCATCTCTTGTTCCATTCGGGTAACATGTTCGTCATTTCGGGTACCGTACTTTTCCCTCGATCCCCCTAGGTTGTCGGGTACCACTAGAGCGTTTCCAGTTGGGTCGTCTGTTGCAGTCATCCTCCCTTTGGACCTCAGATTCTATGGTGGCTCGGCCAGTTTTAGGTATCAACACAAATCAACCTCTGTTTCGGGGATAAATAAAACAAGAAAATATAGAAAAGTAGAAGTCAGTTTCAGGGATTACATAAATATAAGCACTTCACATATTCATACAAGCATGTTTCCTAAGATACATAAGGACATCTCTTTGTCGGAGGTATGTCTATATCGGGAGTGTTTGACAAACAATTAGATTCAGACACATTCGGATTCGGAGCAAACTTTAATTTGCATTGATAGGATTTGCTGGTTACAAGCGGGGTTACAAAGCTTCATCACTGATGCAAATATGGGGACAATTGTTAATGTCTACAACATGATTCTCAAAGTTTTACAAAATATTGCATGGGCTTATAGGTTCACCCTTAGGGAATGAAAGGTACAAGAAAGAAAACAACCAGCAACTTAATAATCATCCCCGGAGTCTCCTCCCAAGATTTCTTCTCCTGGTTCTTCCTCGGGGTCCTCTTGAGAATCCTCCTCATCCCCATCATTGTTGTACTCTGGTTTTTCCTTTGGATCCTTTTCTAATTTTGCCTCAAACTCGATCTGTATATTTTCAATCCCCTGGTTATCGTCATCCAACGGTGGAAGCATGTGGTTGACCGATCCCGGAACTACTTGTCAATGCATGGCAGTGGTGACGAGATAGTGGGGCAGGATCTCATGGTATATCTGTAGAGTTGCTGTTGAATCCTTCAATCTGGTTAGTCCCTCTCTGCTGGTCCTGGCCAACTCATCTTTTTCGTTGATCCATACAAAGTATCCAAGCGTGCACTAGGGATTTTGTCCCATTCTTATTGTGACCAATTCGTTCCATTCATCTTGGTGCCTCCTTACCCTCAGGATCGGAATTCTGCCTGTTGTAATCATCCTCATAAAAAGTTGTCCTTGACCAGAGAGGCATGTCTTGATTCAGACCAAATTGCCTCAGAACCCTCAGAGGTGCCTACGGTAGAATTCCTTCTAGACCTACCAACTCAATGAAGTACTTCCCCGGGCTTCTCAAGATTGCTCTGCAACTTAACTAGGAAAGTTTCCAATTGATGAATTCTCCACTCATATGGGTCAAAAGTTCCTGTCACTCCTCCTGGCCATATGGTGTAAACCCAGTCCCTCATCCTTTCATTATGGATGTGAATCATGTTACTGATGCCAACAAAGTAGTCAATGGTTGTCTCCCTCTTAAAGAAATGTTCTGTAGCCCATATTTGTAGTAGCAAATTGCAACCTCTGAAGAAATCATATCCTCTTGAGCATGCTGACAATGCTCGAAATGTCTCTACCAGTATCATAGGAATGAGGATGACTTGCAAATTTCTCCAGAAGGTTGCCAAAACCATGGGGGGCAAAGTAGATATTGATTCGTCCCTTTCTTTATGGGAAAACCATAAATCCCAATAGTGCTAGAGAAAAGGTTAAGGGGCAGAGGCTCTCCCATGCTTCTTGATCGCAATGGAATTCTTCAAGATGCCACTTATAGCTCATCCGGTATCCAAATCTGTCGAATAGCTGGTCCATACTCACCCATCCATATTCGACATTTCTCAAGTTTCTGTTACTTGTCAGACCCATCGCATGGAGGAACCTGTGGTCCGGCATGACGACTGGCACTATTAGTTTCTGCTCGGCGAATGATAACTCCGTAAAGTTGGTAATCTCCTCCAGTATTGGCGTCAACTCACAATCAACAAATTTGAAGACCGCCATAACTGGATCGCAAAACTCTATCAGTAGCCTAGTAAGTACTTTGTCGGCTTGGATGTTCATCAGGGCGGTTAGTGCTCCTAGGTGAGTTCTAATCTCGTTCTCTTGCTCTCGTAGAATGTTCCTCCATCATTGCTTTAATTTATGAGGTGCACCCATGAACATGTTAATCTCAGGGGCGTTGCGGTTGATTTTCATCTAAAGAGGGGAAAGGCTTGGTAAGTATTTGCTCCGGATCTTTAGTGTCTTATCTGGATTGGTTCGTCGTTCCACAAAACTTATGTCGTTGGGTACATAACCCGTTGACATTGAGGTGGATTTCCTATTTGTGAGTTGAAATCAAGGATTGACCCACCTAAGGTATATGCAGCATGACCTATGCTTGATAAGAGTAGAGTGTTTCTTAATTTTGGAGTTTGACTGAATAACTGTGAGACGTTATGTTAGTTGGCCTAACAAAGTCATTCTTTGAAACTAGAGAGTTTTGAAAGAAGGTTCTGAGGGATGCAAAAGATAACCCTTGCGTGTCATTTGTGTGTGATTGTGTACAGCCGAGACTCGATAGGAAAGATGTGATGACAGTGTAAAAAGTAGTAATAGATAATTATGGTAAAACAGTGATATAAGTAAATAGGTAAGCATATTGTAAAGTGTAAGCAAGTAGAATAAAGTGAATAAACATGCATTTGCAGGTTAAGCATAATTAAAGCAGAACATAACAAAACATCCTCAAAGTTCAAGTCTAGCCTAAATCTGCTAAGGTAAGAACCTAAGTGTGAAAATCCTCAGCAGAGTCGCCATGTTGTTGCACCCTATTTTACACTAGTCAAAATAAAATACAACTAATAGTTCTTTTGAAGTTGATAAAAAGAGAGTCTCCACCTAATATTTTAAGGTATATTAGGGTACCTATAGATTTGTCAGACTATTATCCTAATGGTCTGCTAACTATTGAGATTTGGGTAAGGTAGCTCCTTATGCTAGGTTCGAAGAAAGTAATGTCTATATTCTGCTTAATCATACATTTTAAAGCCTGTGAAAAATATTCTAAGTCATATCTAAAAACTCACTATTTTGAGAAAGGAAGACATATATACTTTTGAAAAGAAAGATGTCATCTATTTTTGAGTTTATAATTAGGAAATCATCTTTTGAAATATATGTGTATACTTATTAAGTTGAAGACCAGACATGCTTTTATTTTTGAGAAAGATCTTGTAAAAAAATTTTGTTTTGAAAGAAGTTGAGTATGTACTTTTAAAGAAAAGGGTGTTACTTATTTGTAACTTAGTAGAGTAAGAGACCATTTTGAACATATACCTCAAGTTGAAGTGAGTATACCTTATTTGCAAATCAATTTTCTGCAGGGACCTTGTATTTAAAACTCGTTGAGGTTCATCATTTTGAAAGATTGGTTGAGTTTGGCTTTAAATTCTTGAAGACGGCTTCTTAAATTATTTTCGCAATCTGATTTTCCAAACAGAGCTTGTTTTTGCTTTTGAATCTGCCAAAGTGTTACAACCCAAATTCGCGTACCTTAGATCACGTCGTAAGTTAATCGACGAAAATCCAAGAAGAAATTATCTTTGAGATGATAAGAATTTAATCCTATTGGTCTTAAATGATACAATGGTATATGAGAGTGGTTAACAAGTATTTGAAGTTAAACTAATCAAGGATGTTGTAACCCGTATTTTCGGGTAACACTAGAGGTGATTAATTATCCCAAGAGGTAATGTTTTAATGTATCTAAATCATATAATATCCGTATTATAAGTCTTAAAGTCAAGCGAGTTATGAAACAAAAGTCGATAAAAGTTGTCGCAACTTACGTTTATAATTTTACTTAAACTTTAGGTCAAATGTTACTACATTTTTCTCCCAATGTACTTGGAATTATGGGGTGATCTACCTATCAAATTGAAGATCTATGAGTCTAGTTTCCAACACATTAAACCGTTCATCGATACGATCTCGAAATAGATAGATATTTGCGTTTTCGTGAAAGTGCGCCAAGCAGCTCTATATGGGGCCCACATAAGCGGTTTAAGACATATGGATATATATATGATACCTCAACCCCGTTTTAAGTCATTATATTTCATTATATTCAGACCTTAGAACCCTAAAAACAGTCTCTCAAGGTTCTCTCATGATCCAAGACCCAAACAAAGGGCAAACAACACAAATCAAATGTCGGGAATCCCGTGGCGCTAGTAAGTTTTTTGTTCTTCTTGTTGTTGCTGATTTTTGTGTTGTTCCAGCTCGTGTGGGAGGTTGTTTTAAGTGTTTTATGTTCTGTAAATACACCTTCAATTTTTTTATATCAACCCTAGGTGATTTCAAGTCTTCTAAAGTAATTCTAGTGCCGAAAAACCCGAATTAATTGCTAGTTTCGCTTCCTTGTTCTTGTGGCGGAATTGGAGGGATATTTCGTGGAAAATTAAGGTCAAATTGGAGTTGTTCTTTCTTTTTAAAGGTAAGGAACCTCTTACTCTATATATATTTAAGATTATCCAAGTTGCGGCTAAGTCGTTGAAGCTAGAACTTGTGAAATATATATCGAAAGGCTTGGTAGTAATGTTGTTGGTTGGTGGACTGTTTTGGAGGCTCAATATGATTATTAATGATGTTGTTTGGGCTGTTTGGTGATTGTATTGACTTGTGGGAAGTCATATAAATAGGGGAGGTGCTGTCCGTTTCATCGTAAAATAGGTTGCGGTCGATACATAATAGTTACGATGCTTAAACGATAATGATAGTGTCATTTCTCTTATTATAGACTAAGGAGTCGTGACATTTGCATAGCTTGAGGTTGGGCAGTATATACAAGGTATGTGAGGCTATCCCCTTCATTCTTTTGCACGACTCCGATTGTACATAATGTATTGAACGAGCTCCCAAAGATACTCTACTCTTAGAAGCTAGCAGTACTTACATTGCTGCCCTTCTTATGAATCGATTGATATTGATATTACTTCTCTTATTCTTATATTATCAATGTTGTTGGTAGTTCCTGATTCTTATAATATTCTTGATGAAGAGTTAATCCTAATAATGTGTACGAAGCATACCGACCTTATGTCACTCCGAAAGGTTCAAAATGTGATTCCAATGAGTCCAGCATGCATCATATATATGTATCTATTTTACTCTACCAAGCCGCGCTATTGTCGGCCGGGTACGGCACCTATTGTGCAACCACTGATCAGTTGGGTTTTATCGAGCTCCACGTGGCCGGGTACGATTCTACCGAGCCCTATGATGGCCGGGTACGTTTTACCGAGCCTATTACGGCCGGGTACGATATGATGATGGTGATGCCCACAAAGATATATGTTTTAAAAGTTTATGTATATATATATGTATGTATCATGTATTTCATGTCAGTAACCCTCAGAGGTACCCAGATCTCACAGGTTGTATATTCTCTATCCCTGTTTACATTACTGTTCTTACCTATGCTTTCCTATCTTAAATACTCAGTACTTTATTCGTACTAATGTCCTTTTTATCTGTGGACGCTGCATGTCGTGCTGCAGGTCCTGATAGACAGGTAGACGCAGCTCCCCCACCACAGTAGGCTGTCCAGTTCAGCGGTTATTGGCGAGATCCCTTCTCCGGACTTGCCGTGGTCTTGGTATGCATTTTTGTTATAGACATTATGGGTATGTCGGGGCCCTGTTCTGGCAATGTTGTAGCACTTATGTTCCGTTAGAGGCTCATAGACAGGTGTCGACTTATGTATGGTTTGGAATGCCTTGTCGGCTAATTTTTGTTGTATAGTCTTTCATGGCAGCATGGTAGCTCGTACCTTATATATAGTTTCTTGACAGTCTTGTCGTCCCATGTTATGTATGTTCATGACATTATCTTTCATTGTTGGATGTTCATGATCCATTTCTACTATTTATATTGATCTTGTCGGCCCTTAAAGATAATAAGGAAGGTTAGATAAATTGTACGTTGGTGCTCGGCAAGTATGGCCCGGGTGCTTGTCATGACCCTCCAGTTGGGTCGTGACAAACTTGGTATCAGAGCAAGTCTGTCCTAGGGGTTGTCTATGAGCCGTGTCTAGTAGAGTTTTGATTATGGATGTGTAGCGCGCCACATTTATAATCAGGAGGCTACATGACATCTAGGATTCTTACCTTCTTCCTAAATCTAGATCGTGCGTAGAGTTGAGTCGTAAGTGTTCATATCTAATATTCACCTTGTTTTCTTTCAGCGATGCCTTCGACTAGGAAGCAAGCGATTAGTAAACGGCTTGATACAGCTGTGGGAGAGGGTAACATTCAGGTGCCTCCAGCCAGAGCAAGGCAAAGTGAGGCTCAGAGTGAGATGTCGTCTCATACCTCTCCGTCTCCTCCAGAGGTTATTAGGAGGCACCCAGTACATCCAGTTCCTCCGTCTGGCACTAGAAACCACGATTTGCACAGTGCGGTGCAGTTGTTGACTAGCTTGGTAGCTGCTCAGGATCAGAGGCAGAATACTGGTGCTGCTGATAAACCGGTTAGTGCGAGAGTTTTTGATTTTATTAATCTAGACCCTCCAGTGTTTACCGGATCGGATCCCAAGGAGGACCCACAAACATTTATTGATCAGGTTCATCGTACATTGCGGGTTATGCATGTTAGTGATACGGAGGCAGTAGAGTTGGCTTCTTATCGGTTACGGGATTTAGCGGTTTTCTGGTATGATAGTTGGGAGAGATCTAGGGGTCCGAACGCTCCTCCAGCCGTGTGGAAGGAATTTTCTGAGGCCTTTCTTCGTCACTACTTGCCAGTTGAGATACGACGAGCTAGAGCTGATAAGTTCTTGAACCTTCGACAGGGTAATATGAGTGTACGAGAGTATAGTATACAGTTTGATTCTTTAGCAAGGTATGCTCCCCATATGGTGTCAGAGATGAGTGATAGGGTGCATCTGTTCGTGAACGGGTTGGGACCACATCTGATAAATGAGTGCACAACAGCCTCCTTGGTAGAGGGCATGGATATTTCCCGTATTCAGGCTTATGCCCAGACCCTAGAGGATCGTAAGCGCCAGCAAAGGGCAGATAGGGAGCAGGATAGGGGCCAGCATAAGAGGGCGAGATTTGCAGGGTATTCTGATGAGTTCAGAGGCAGTATCAGGCCCCAATCTTCGAGGAGTTCGGCGCCACCTGTAGCTAGTGCTCCTCCACAGTTTCAGAGGCCTCGGTATGATCGATTTACCTATTCTGGTTCAGGTCAGAGTTCGAGGGCATCAGGCTCACAATTTCATAGAGATACTAGTCAAACGAGACCCCCAACACCTCATTATGATCAGTGCGGCAAGGCCCACTTTGGACTGTGTCGTCGAGGTTCCGATGCGTGCTATTCTTGGGACAGCCTGGCCATATGATGTGAGATTGTCCTAACAGAGGAGGTGGTGGTATGGCTCAGCCGACTGGATCTGTGTCTGGTTCTTCCTCATCAGTTCGACCTCCAGTACAAGGTTTTCAACAGTCGATAGGTCGTGGTAGAGGTAGAGGTTCAGTGCCGAGTTCGAGTGGTGCTCAAAATTGAACATATGCTCTAGTAGGTCGACAAGATCTTGAGTCATCTCCGGATGTTGTTACAGGTATATTGTCTGTGTTTTCTTATGATGTATATGCGCTAATTGATCCAGGATCTACCTTATCATATGTTACACCCTTTGTGGCTAATAAGTTTGGCATTGAACCTGAATTGATAAGTAAACCACTTGTGGTATCCACTCCAATAGGAGATTCTGTGATTGCTAGAAGGGTATATAAAGGTTGCACTGTGATGATTTGTAGTCGTCAAACCTCGGCAAATTTATTTGAGTTAGAAATGGTTGATTTCGATGTGATAATGGGAATGGACTGGTTGGCCTCATGCTATGCAAATGTTGACTGTCGTACGAAGATGGTTAGGTTTCAGTTTCCTGGTGAACCCGCCATTGAATGGAAGGGGAACATTGCTACGCCGAAAGGTAGGTTTATTTCCTATCTTAAGTCAAGGAAGATGATCTCAAAAGGTTACATTTATCATCTTGTTCGCGTTAGGGATGCGGAGGCGAAGCTGCCTACTCTACAATTAATCCCCGTGGTTAATGAATTTCCAGATGTTTTCCCAGATGAACTCCCAGGCCTTCCTCCTGAAAGGGAGATTGAGTTTAGCATTGATACGTTGCCTGACACTCAACCGATCTCTATCCCTCCATACAGGATGGCCCCGGCAGAGTTGCGAGAGTTGAAGGTGTAGTTGAAGGACTTGCTGGATAAGGGTTTCATTAGGCCTAGCACTTCACCTTGGGGTGCGCCAGTCTTGTTCGTGCGGAAGAAATATGGGTCGTTAAGGATGTGTATCGATTATCGACAGTTGAATAAGTTTACAATAAAGAACGAGTATCCACTTCCAAGGATTGATGACCTATTTGACCAACTCCAGGGTGCCAAGTATTTCTCCAAGATTGACTTGCGTTCAGGGTATCATCAGGTGAGGGTTAAGGAGAAGGATATTCCAAAGACGGCCTTCCGGACAAGATATGGGCATTTTGAGTTCTTGGTGATGTCGTTCGGGCTAACAAATGCCCCAGCAGCTTTTATGGATCTCATGAATAGTGTATTCAGGCCCTATCTTGATGTGTTCGTGATCGTATTCATTGATGACATTCTGGTGTATTCTCGTTCGGAGGCGGAACATGCGGGCCACTTGCGGATAGTATTACAGACCCTTCAGGATCATAAGTTATATGCTAAGCTCTCTAAATGTGAATTCTGGCTGAACTCAGTAGCATTCCTTGGCCATGTGATATCTGATGAGGGTATTAGTGTCGACACTCAGAAGATCGATGCAGTGAAGAATTGGCCGAGACCTACAACACCGTCAGAAGTCCGCAGCTTCCTGGGGCTAGCAGGATATTATAGGCGGTTTGTAGAAGGGTTTTCCTCTATATCAGCACCATTGACTAAGTTAACACAGAAAGCTACCAAGTTCCAGTGGTCTGATGCTTGTGAACATAGTTTTCAGGAGCTAAAGAATCGATTGACATCCGCGCCAGTGCTCACTCTCCCAGAAGGAACAGAAGGTTATGTGGTATATTGTGATGCCTCAGGTATAGGTTTGGGGTGCGTATTGATGCAACGTGGGAAGGTGATTGCTTATGCATCAAGACAATTGAAGAAGCATGAAAAGAATTACCCGACTCATGATTTGGAATTGGCTGCAGTAATATATGCTTTGAAGATATGGCGGCACTACTTATACGGCGTCCATGTTGACATCTACACAGATCACAAGAGTTTACAATACATCTTCAAGCAGAAGGAGTTGAATTTGAGGCAGCGTAGGTGGCTTGAATTACTGAAAGACTATGACGTCGAGATATTGTACCATCCCGGTAAAGCCAATGTTGTGGCAGACGCTCTCAGCCGTAAGTCAATGGGAAGCTTAATACATATTGAGGCAGGTAGACAAGGGTTGACCAAAGAGCTTCACCAGCTGGCCAATATGAGAATCAGATTGTTGGACTCTGATGACGGAGGTGTTACTGTACAGAATACAGCAGAATCATCTTTGGTAGCCGAGGTAAAAGCACGGCAATATGAAGATCCTACCTTAGTAAGATTGAGAGAGGGAATTCAGCAGTGTAAGATTACAGCTTTCAAGATCGGAGGAGATGGGACACTGAGATACCAGGGCCGATTATGTGTGCCTAGTGTGGCAGGGTTGCGAGAGAAGATTATGATTGAGATTCATCAGTCCCGATATTCTATCCATCCTGGCTCGACAAAGATGTATCATGACGTTAAGGAGCAGTATTGGTGGGATAACATGAAGAAGTCTATTGCAGAATTTGTAGCCCAGTGTCCTAATTGTCAACAAGTAAAGATCGAGCATCAGAAACCTAGTGGATTGATTCAGAATATAGAGATTCCGACCTGGAAATGGGAGGTGATTAATATGGACTTCATTATTGGATTACCTCGCTCTTATCATAAGTTTGACTCCATCTGGGTGATAGTTGATCGACTTACAAAATCTGCCCATTTTCTGCCAGTTAAGACAACTTACACGGCTGAAGATTATGCGAAGTTGTATATCAAGGAGATTGTTAGGCTTCATGGTGTGCCGGTATCTATTATATCAGACCGAGGAGCTCAATTTACGGCTAACTTTTGGAGGTCTTTTCAGAAGGGTTTAGGCACACAAGTAAATCTCAGCACTACATTCCATCCGCAGACTGACGGACAGGCTGAACGTACCATTCAGACGCTTGAAGATATGCTACGAGCATGTGTTCTAGATTTCAAGGGGAATTGGGATGGCCATCTGGCACTTATAGAATTTGCCTACAATAATAGCTACCATTCCAATATTAAAATGGCCCCGTATGAGGCACTGTACGGGAGGAGATGTAGATCACCAGTTGGATGGTTCGAAGTCGGTGAGACAGAATTATATGGGCCAGATTTGACTCACCAAGCCATTGAGAAGGTGAAAGTGATACAAGATCGACTGAGGACGGCACAAAGCAGGCAAAAGTCTTATTCCGATGTCCGACGTCGTGATCTGGAATTTGAGGTTGGTGATTGGGTTTTCCTGAAGATCTCGCCGATGAAGGGTGTTATGCATTTTGGGAAGAAGGGTAAGTTGAGTCCGCGGTATATTGGGCCGTACAAAATTCTTCGACGAATTGGAAGGTTGCTTACGAGTTAGAATTGCCATCTGAATTGGAATTTGTCCACCCGGTATTCCATGTATCTATGTTGAGGAAATGTATTGGAGACCCTTCTCGGGTCGTCCCTATCAAAGACGTACAAGTTACAAAGGATCTATCATATGATGAAGTGCCAGTGGCTATATTAGATCGACAAGTCCGCAAGCTGAGAACAAAGGATGTAGCTTCCGTCAAAGTATTATGGAGGAACAAGAATATAGAAGAAATGAAATGGGAAGCAAAAGAGGAGATGAAGTCTAAATACCCTTACCTATTCCAGAGTGAAGATAACGAGAATGCTGGGGGAAAGAAGGACGCATTATAAGGTGAAACGGCTCTATGAGGTAAGCAATAGCTTGTGAATACTCTTTTTTTAATACAAAATGGTGATATGCAGATAATGTACATATCCATAATGCTTTGTATAGTCTTGTAAGGCCATAGGTTGGGTTTAACTGCTTGCAAGTTTGGCTAGTGTCCATTTTATAGGGGAAACTCAGCCGAAAATCTCTGTCGGAATCCACGATGAGTTAGACACCCCATAAACCCTTACATTCGAGGACGAATGTTCCTAAGGGGGAGAGGGTGTTACAACCCAAATTCGCGTACCTTAGATCACGTTGTAAGTTAGTCGACGTAAGTCCAAGAAGAGATTATCTTTGAGATGATAAGAAGTTAATCCTATTGGTCTTAAATGATACAAGGGTGTATAAGAGTGGTTAACAAGTATTTGAAGTTAAACTAATCAAGGATGTTGTAACCCGTATTTTCGGGTAACACTAGAGGTGATTAATTGTCCCAACAGGTAATGTTTTAATGTATTTAAATCATATAATATCCGTATCATAAGTCTTGAAGTCAAGCGAGTTATGAAACAAAAGTCGATAAAAGTTGTCGCAACTTACGTTTATAATTTTACTTAAACTTTAGGTCAAATGTTATTACATATTTCTCCCAATATACTTGGAATTATAGGGTGATATACCTATAAAATTGAAGATCTATGAGTCTAGTTTCCAACACATTAAACCGTTCATCGATACGATCTCGGAATAGATAGATATTTGCGTTTTCGTGAGAGTGCGCCAAGCAGCTCTCTATGGGGTCCACATAGGCGGTTTAAGACATATGGATATATATATGATACCTCAACCCCATTTTAAGTCATTATATTTCAGTATATTCAGACCTTAGAACCCTAAAAACAGTATCTCAAGGTTCTCTCATGATCCAAGACCCAAACAAAGGGCAAACAACACAAATCAAATATCGGGAATCCCATGGCGCTAGTAAGTTTCTTGTTCTTCTTGTTGTTGCTGATTTTTGTGTTGTTCCAGCTCGTGTGGAAGGTTGTTTTAAGTGTTTTATGTTCTGTAAATACACCTTCAGTTTTTTAATATCAACCCTAGGTGATTTCAAGTCTTCTAAAGTAATTCTAGTGCCGAAAAACCCGAATTAATTGCTAGTTTCGCTTCCTTGTTCTTGTGGCAGAATTGGAGGGATATTTCGTGGAACATTAAGGTCAAATTGGAGTTGTTCTTTCTGTTTAAAGGTAAGTAACCTCTTACTCTATATATATTTAAGATTATCCAAGTTGTGGCTAAGTCGTTGAAGCTAGAACTTGTGAAATATATATCGAAAGGCTTGGTAGTAATGTTGTTGGTTGGTGGACTGTTTTGGAGGATCAATATGATTATTAATGATGTTGTTTGGACTGTTTGGTGATTGTATTGACTTGTGGGAAGTCATATAAATAGGGGAGGTGCTGTCCGTTTTATCGTAAAATAGGTTGCGGTTGATACATAATAGTTACGACGCTTAAACGATAATGATAGTGTCATTTCTCTTATTGTAGACTAAGGAGTCGTGACATTTGCATAGCTTGAGGTTGGGCAGTATATACAAGGTATGTGAGGCTATCCCCTTCATTCTTTTGCACGACTCCGATTGTACATAATGTATTGAACGAGCTCCCAAAGATACTCTACTCTTAGAAGCTAGCAGTACTTACATTGTTGCCCTTCTTATGAAACGATTGATATTGATGTTACTTCTCTTATTCTTATATTATTAATGTTGTTGGTAGTTCCTGATTCTTATAAGATTCTTGATGAAGAGTTAATCCTAATAATGTGTACGAAGGATACCGACCTTATGTCACTCCGAAAGGTTCAAAATGTGATTCCAATGAGTCCAGCATGCATCATATATATGTATCTATTTTACTCTATCGAGCCGCGCTATAGTCGGCCGGGTACGGCACCTATTGTGCAACCACTGATCAGTTGGGTTTTACCGAGCTTCACGTGGCCGGGTACGATTCTACCGAGCCCTATGATGGCCGGGTACGTTTTACCGAGCCTATTACGGCCGGGTACGATATGATGATGGTGATGCCCACAAAGATGTATGTTTTAAAAGTTTATGTATATATATGTATGTATCATGTATTTCATGTCAGTAGCCCTCAGAGGTACCCAGATGTCACAGGTTGTATATTCTCTATCCCTGTTTACACTACTGTTCTTACCTATGCTTTCCTATGTTAGATACTCAGTACTTTATTCGTACTGACGTCCTTTTTATTTGTGGATGCTGCATGTCGTGCTGCAGGTCCTGATAGACAGGTAGACGCAGCTCCCCCACCACAGTAGGCTGTCCAGTTCAGCGGTTATTGGCGAGATCCCTTCTCCGGACTTGCCGTGGTCTTGGTATGCATTTTTGTTATAAATATTATGGGTATGTCGGGGCCCTGTTCTGGCAATGTTGTAGCACTTATGTTCCGTTAGAGGCTCATAGACAGGTGTCGACTTATGTATGGTTTGGAATGCCTTGTCGGCTAATTTTTGTTGTATAGTCTTTCATGGCAGCATGGTAGCTCGTACCTTATATATAGTTTCTTGACAGTCTTGTCGTCCCATGTTATGTATGTTCATGACATTATCTTTCATTGTTGGATGTTCATGATCCATGTCTACTATTTATATTGATCTTGTCGGCCCTTAAAGATAATAAGGAAGGTTAGATAAAATGTACGTTGGTGCTCGGCAAGTATGGCCCGGGTGCTAGTCATGACCCTCCAGTTGGGTCGTGACAAACTTGGTATCAGAGCAAGTCTGTCCTAGGGGATGTCTATGAGCCGTGTCTAGTAGAGTTTTGATTATGGATGTGTAGCGCGCCACATTTATAATCAGGAGGCTACGTGACATCTAGGGTTGTTACCTTCTTCCTGAATCTAGATCGTGCGTAGAGTTGAGTAGTAAGTGTTCATATCTAATATTCACCTTGTTTTCTTTCAGCGATGCCTTCGACTAGGAAGCAAGCAATTAGTAAACGGCTTGATACAGCTGTCTCGATATGGGCCATCTAATAGCCAGGCCCAGCACAAGCACCAAACCCAGCAGGAACGAAATGACCCAAATCTAGAAATTGGACTTGAGCTCCAACTGGGCTCAGCAGGCCCAATTTGGATTCATGCGTACAAAAGAAAATAGAATAATTAGTATATATCCATGTGGCGCAGAAATAACATCATCATAAGCACAAAAGCTGAAGAATACAATAGAGTCATTCCTCATTTGTGTTAATCCTATGAGGATTAATAAGATTTAATAACTAAAGGCTTGGTGTAAATCCTCATTTATGGATATAATTCCCCTTTTGAACCCTTGACACTTCAGATTTCACGAGGTTCTCATGGAACCCGAGCAGTGATTGCATCAAGGACGATTGCCATAACCACAAAACAAGTTTTCACATCCAAATACCCTTAGCCACCCACTATTAATCTTCCTCAAAGGCTTAAACACAAATAAAGGGATCAACATAGCAATTTTATATTACCAAGATACAAACAGTAGGTGTAAGAGTCATGGTAAACCCCTTTTTTAAGGTTCAAACACATAGAAATCTAACAACTTTAAGAAAATAGGATATTGTAGTTTATCAGAATACAAAGAACAGCCCAAGGCACAATATTGACTTAGAAAATCCACATCATAGTATAGGATACTACATGAGGCATGTAGTCACTGTGGGAATATAGTCAAACAAGGTTATAGAGCACAAGTAGTCAAATGCACATAGATATGCCTCTTCACTTATCTCCTTAGGATCAAGAGTGTTAACAAGCAGTTTAAATTATCAGCATCATATAGAGATGAGCACAGGTGTTTGTTTTATTGGTTCCACTATAAGTCTAATGTCTCAGAATTCTTCTAAGTTTATTTAGATCATAAAAAAGTTCACAAAGAGTTCTAAAAGCCTCAACATAGTTAAGAGCATGCACACTTCTCATTAATATCTTATCCTTTTAACATTTAGGCTAACAAGTCACAATATACTAACACCTGGATATGCAAACATGTTCACTAGCAAAACTTAGTGCATGAATGTGTATAGGTTATTACAATATCATGGCTCAACCTAATAGAAAAAATCATTTAAACAAGGACAGGTCATTAAGGACAGTCTTTTATAGAGGATCACTCACTGAACTTAAACCAACACAGCATCACCGAAAGATCATGACTATTACAGGTTAACACACAGATGCAGGTTGTAAACTTCTTCAAGCTAATCTCATAAGATACTCTATGGGCACGGCAGTACTGACATAACAGGTGTGAACTCGGGTATAGAAATTGAGAAGAGTCATTTGATTAACATGCCAGCATGGAGTTTCATGTAGCAAGACTCAAACAATCATGAGATGGCATTCATTACAGGGGTCAATCACATTCAGACATGAGAGCAGACCTTGTAACGTACTAACAGAGTTCATTATATGGTCTCTTTTGTTTCCAACTATCGTAGGAAGCTCACAGAAATTCTTTGTCATAGTAGTATGAATATAGTGCTAACTAGAGCCTAAACAAATCAACGTGAGGACATGATCAATGACACAATCATGTTCCTAGGACTAAGGCAAAATAGCATAGCATCACAAATGTCGAGATAGCTTAGTGTTGGGAAGTTAACAGTGTTCTCAAGAGGAGTTTAAAGGTCTAATTTTATTCCATGAGAGCATGCACAAAATCTATTACTTGACTAACAGATCACATACAATATTGTTAGCATACGATTTAATTTAATTAATCATGAAGCCTTAACAGGGTCTAAGAGTAACAACTATACATGGATCACTAAATATACAGAACATGCAAGTTATCAACTACAAATTTAACAGCCAAGGTCATTAAAGTGGACAGGTTAAGTATAAGACATAAAATACAGGGAGAGCCCTTTACTAGACCAGGACATGGCAACACAGTGTCACAAGCAAGGTGGTCGAGTTAATCTCATCACTAGAGATACAAAATACTAAGAAGAATCCAAGAAATATTATTCAGTTAACTTAGTTAACATTGTTATGCTTATATAATTATTGTTTAACTAATAGAGGTGAGTTGTGCACAAAATCAGCACAAAAGTTAACTTAGCTTAATCATTGAGGCTTAGTAAAGTTAATCATAAGAATATCACCTAGTACAAAGTTACTTTACTAATCAAATCATGAAATATAGGACTCATTAGCCCACATTTAATAACAGTTTTAATACAACATAACTTAATCAAAAGATTTCCAATTCAGTAGTGAAAATAGCATGCAAAGACATGGTAGGCAAATATGGATTCACATCACTAATATCTATCATAAACAACAGAGAATTAACAAAGTAATCATCAAGGACACAGAATCACACGATTAATTCAAAGTAAAGAGGAGGGTCAGTATGTACTGACCTTCAACAGGGCAGCAAACCAAGTGAATGTTAATCCTTAGCCATTTGAAACCATAAACTAACAATAGTCCAACTCATAGCAATTGAACTCACCCAGAAATGAAAGACAAAATTAAGAAATTAGAGAAGAACACTACTGAAACATAGATTTAGCAGAAGAAAACTTGAACTTTTGATTTCTCACTATATATGTGAGTGGTGTTTATGCATTTTTATATCTATCGATATCTTTTAGCATCTTTTGGGTGAGATAATTAAGGCCATATTTATAGTGGCCTTCAATGCCTTAGGGTTCCGGTAGATTCAAAAGTGGAAGATGACGAAGGGTGGATGATGATAGCAAGTTGTAACGACCCGGCCGGTCTTTTTGTATATTGTAGCCATGTTCCCCTATTTATTGACTCTTATATGTTCATTTGTGGTTATGTAACATAACGGAATATTTGGATTGGTTTCGGAGAAATTTCGGAGTGAATGGGGACGCTTAGTCCCAAGGTTAGAAGCTTAGGTTAAAAGAGTTTATCGGAGTTTGACTTTTGTGTGTACAACTCTAGAATGGAGTTTTGATTGTTCCAATAGCTTCGTATGGTAATTTTGGACTTAGGCGTATGCCCGGATATTAGTTTGGAGGTCCGTAAGTTGATTTGATAATTTTTGGAGAAAGTTAGAAGGTTGAGAGGTTTGACCGAGAGTTGACTTTGTTGATATCAAGTTCGAATCTTTGTTCTGAAAGTTGGAATAGGTTTGTCGTTTCATTTGGGACTAGTATACAAAAGAGATCATTTGGAGTTAATTTAATATGGTTCGGCATAAGTTGTAAAAGTTAGAAGTTCATTAGTTTCATTAGGCTTCAATTGGGGTACCATTCGTGGTTTTGGTATTGTTTGATATGATTTAAGGCTACGAGTAAGTTCGAATTGTGTTTCAAGACTTGTTGGTGTGTTTGAATGGGGTCTCGGGGTCCCCGAGTGTGATACGGATTGAGTTCGCATCATATTTAGACTTGAAGAATTGCTGAAAGAATTGCAGGTTCTGGTGTTTTCGCACCTGCGAAGGGCCTGGCCACAGATACGGGAGGCGCAGGTGAGGCTTCTATTCCGTAGGTGGGGGAATGTCTTGGCCAGGGGAGTTTCGCAGATGCGCTTCTGCGGGGAAAGGTCCGCAGAAGTGGAGTGTGGCTGATAGAGCTAAGGTCGCAGATGCAGAAGCGATCCACAGGTGCGGATGCGCAGAAGGAGGAATTCGGCCGCAAAAGCGATAGGCCAGAATTTAAGTGGAGTTCGCATGTGCGTGGTTTTGATCGCAAAAGCAGTCTCGCAGAAGCGTGGGAAGGGCTTGTTAAAAAAATGACTTGGCGTGCTTGAGGTTAGTATATAACCTAAACTTAGTTGAGACACTAGTTGCCTGAGTTCTTTGTGATAGCTACGTGTTATGGGTATGCATATATGTGGGGATTGAGCCCATGTGAGAGCATCGGGGTATTCATCCATGCTCAGAGTCGTACCTTGTTGTGAGCTATTTGATCCATGTTTTGAGATTGCATAGAGGCTAATCTCCTGATTGAACATGATATTTGCTATTTTCGTGATGAAATTACCAATTTGAGCTATGATATCACACTCTGCACATGTACTTTAGTAGAATAATATAAATAACTTAAGTCAAAATAGCGATACAACTGACAACCATCCCAAACTTTGGTATCACCGAGTACATGAGCTCTATAGAATGAGTAAATACATGTCTAAGTCAAATAAAATATTGTTCAAAAAACTAAATAGTGATAATCATGAAATAAAGAAAGAGACTTCAAGGCCTATGATCGAAAATAGCAGTCCTAACTCGAGATCTCCCAAATAGTCTGGATCTAGCTCTAGCAGCTACCGCGATCAACAATACTCGGATCTGCGCATGAAATATAGAGTGTAGTACTAGTACAACCAATCTCATATATTCAACAATTAGCAAACCTAACCTTGGGCTGAAAGTAGTGACAAGCTTGGCAAAGTCCAATACGTATTTCCAACAACGACAATAATAGCATAACGGTAACAAAGGAATAGCAACTCAATAATATAAGTTCATCTCTATAACTTTAAGAGGAAAATCAGGATTCTTTCCAAATATATTAGTCAAGGCATCAACTTTAAAGACAACATATATCAAATAGCATGAGGAAAGTACAACTCTATACATGCATGATAAGTATTCATGCTAAAACCAATAGCATCACAATGTAATCATCGAGTAAACACAATTCTCTGCACATACAAAGTGCCTCACACAATTACCCCTCAATCATACTCTCAGCACTCTCGCAGTGTTTGGCTCAAAGCCCCAAAATCAACACACACTCTCACACTCAGCACTGTATGGTTGCCTAACATAAGCCCCTCACTAAGCACATATCAAGTGCCTCCACTCATAGGGTTTATACCTGAATCCGGAGGGGCAGATCCTAACCCAAGCACTGATCGAATCAGAATCAACGATCAATATCACAAAGCCCAATATGGGGCCTGATGCAGTGTCCCCTTACAATAAACATGACACTCAACAATAAGATCCACTCAGTCTAATATCATAGAGGCAAATGTCTCCTCACAATCAATATCAACATGGCCATATGGTCCAAGATCAGTAATCAATATGCCCAAGTCTCAATATACTCATATCTCATTGTACCATACTCAAGAATACTGCACGGAATATGTCAACATGCCATAACTCAGCTCAAACTCGTGTCATGCAAATAAGGATACTAACAACATGTTACATAACATATAAAGTATGCGCAGAGACTGAGATATAATATGCAAATATGATATCACAACTGAAAATATGACTATAGTTAAGGCAAATAGCTCAACATATCAAAAACAGCTCTATAATGTATCGAAAAGATAAGTACAAAGCCTAGACATGGCTTCTAACATGAATAATAGCTCACATTGTCATACATGTAGAAATAACATGGTATTAAAGAGGCATGATAGAAAATCAAGACACATAATAACCTAAAGTCTACCCGGATCATGATTGAACTACGGTGCACGCATATACGCTCATCACCTCACACGTGTGTCCACCCAATACATAAAAGATATCATAGCCAATGGGGAAATTACACTCAAACCAAGCTTAAGAAAGATACGTACCTCAAACGAACCAAGTTAATACTCCAAAAATACATTCTCTCGCGGATCGACCTTCGAACACTCGAATCCAATCCAAGTGGGTGAAAATAGCCACAAATATTACCCTAATCTGAGATCCCAAATCTAAAACTATGACAAAGAGAAGCCAAACTATCGATTATAATATTCTGTTTAGTGATTTCACGACTGCGACCACTTATGCCGCTTCTGCGACCAAAGACTCGCTTTTGCGAATTCCACTAAAATTCGAACCACTTGTAACTGCGGCCGAACATCCGCTTCTGTAGATCCAATCCTACAGATAAAAATTTGCACCTGCTCAAGCGCATCTGCGCACAGACCTCCGCATATGCGGACTCCCCTGCCCAGCCCAGGCCTAGTTCCTCTTCTGTGAACTCCTATTAACGATCCGGTTGATCGTTTTGTATATTTTAGCCATGTTCTCCAATCAAAACATAGATTAATTTACAAATAAACTATTTTAATCATGTTAAAATACAAAAAATTGAGGTTAGATACTGACCCCATAAAAAAAGAGAAGAACGCCGCGAAAATTATCTCAAACAGAGCTCTAGAATACAAGATATGCTCCAAATACCAAATGAACGCAATCTGATTTTTTTTTAATACATAGAGATTACGCTTCTGCGCCCAAAAAGCCGCACTTGCGGTCTGCCAGCTATCATTTTCGCATTTGTGGACCATTTTTTGCACTTGCGGGGTCGCAGATGCGGACCTCACTTCGCATCTGCAAAGCACCAGCACCAGTTATCTTCTCCGATAATAAAATGGCATAACTCCTTCATATAATGTCCAAATTCGATGATTCTTTTTGCTATAGCTCCATAATTATGATACGAATCTACTGCATCAATATAAAAAGAATTTAGATCTCATTTTCTTAATATGGTACAATGTATGCTTGAAGAAACGACGTTGAAACATCAAATACGAGCGCAGCACAACCATAAATCTATCTGAAACTCACCCAAGCCCCTCGGGACCTCGTCCGAACATACCAATAAGTCTCAAAGCATAACACGGGCCTGCTCAACGCCTCAAATCCCACATAAAAACTTCAAACCATGAATCGCACCTCAAATCAAGTTTAGTGAACTATTTCAAATTTTTAAATTCCAAACTTACGCCGCATACGTCTAAACAACTCGGAATCACCTCAAATTTTGCACATAAGTTCCAACTGACATAACGAATCTATTCTAACTCCCAAAATAACAATCTGAACCCTACGACATCGAAGTCAACTCCCGTTCAAACCTATAAATTTTTTAAACCTTCAAATTGTCAACCTTCGCCATTTAGGGCCAAAACCTTCTAAAACATCCAAATGCAAATCCAGACATACGTCCAATTTCAAAATCACCATCTGAAACTAACAGAACCATCAAAACTCCGATCCGATGTCACATACACAAAAGTCAAACTTGGTCAACTCTTCCAACTTAAAGTTTTCAAATTGAGAATCATTCTTCTAAATCAATCCCGAATCACTCGAAAATCAAAACCGTCCATACGCGCAAGTCATAACGCCTCATATGAAGATACTCAAGACATCAAACTACCAAACTGAATGAAAATGCTCAAAACGACTGGTCGGGTCGTTACAGTCTAACTCCATATTCGTGGTGGCAAGTGTATTTTTATTCTTTTGAATATAAGGGCCTTGTCGTTTTTTCATATGTTAGAGGTTTCATAAATATTGTGGGTCTAGTTTATATCTTTTGTCATTTTATTAATGTCTCACATGACATGTACGAAGGACTAAGTTTTTGAAAATTCGATGTATGGTATATCTCATATTCAGACCACTGGTACCATGTCTTATGAAATGTAAATGTTCATGCAATATTCTCACGCCTGTTTTATGTTATCAAGTCACGCCTGGTAAGCTTAAGGCATCAAGTGTCGGTCACATTCCTCTAGATTTGAGGCGTGAGAGTAAAAAGCTTACCTTTTATTTATTTTTTGGGGACCATTATGCAAACAATATTCTCAACTTGTTCACTATATTCTTTCTCATACTTTGGAGGAAAATAAATAAGGATTCTCAGCTTGTTCATCATTTCTCCACATACTTTGGAGAAAACTAAATAAGATTCTCAGTTGTATCACTCTTTCCTCTATTCAATTCAAGATATTTTACATCTAATCATGACCTACGATCTTGTCTTTAGTGTATCATTCATCTTCGATGTCCTTTAAATATTCATCATTCTGGTTTCTACCGATTTGTTTTTTTCTAATACACCACTAGTTTCTTTAAATGAGTGGCTTTTTTAGATGTAAGATTTTTGTTGGTATAATTTACAATGGAATAAACTCTTGATACATATTTGAGAAACATCGAAATTATATATATTCACATAAGATTACTTCGATCGCAAGTCAAGTCTCTCGTATGATAATATATAAGGATTAAAAGATAGCTTTTCACTTAAGAAGGAAAAATCGTTGCTCATTTAAATAAGAATAACATGATCGATCAACGACCAATAGAATGTTGATGTACGAGTAAGGACATATGTCGAGGAATTGTGCATCTCATCCAAGTGTAATTCTGCAAGAAAGATGTTCACAAACATCAATGCTTTAACTTTTTCACTTTACGAGCAATCAGCACTTGATGATGTTATAAATGCATTGTCTTCACGAATTCAACCCGTTCCTTATTAAAATTACAAAGCTAATCATATTTGTCACGATTCAAAATTTGAATTGGATGATGGCATCTAAGGTGCCAACTAGGCGAACCAACACTTATAACAACCATAATAAGTCAATATAAATAAAGTCTAGCTATCACTTTATAAATTAAATACGAAAATAGGTCCAATACAAAACAAAACGTATCCAAAATAACCTCTCAAAACTAGTGTCACGACGTCATGAGCATTTATTTTTATTTTTTGGAAAATTAAAAATTGTATTTACCAAAATTGTGGAATATTTACATCTCAAAGAAATTTAAAAAAAATAAATAAATAAAGGGCAGCAGACTAGATATAATTGCCCCAGTCACTTGTGCATCTAACATTCCTAGCGCCTCACCATCTCAGCCAATAAAACTAGACGGGATAAGATATCAGTTTATGAACATATATACATGTTTAGTTTAAGGAAAAGACTGGCTCTAAAATAAACTTCCTGAATGATCACTCTCATATAGCTGATTTTGTCCTCCTTTGGTTCTAAAAAAATCCTGTAATTTCTCTCTTGCCACAGATAGTATACTGTTGCAGCCAAAGCAATTGTATATAATTCAGCCCCTGCAATTCTATCATGAGCATTTATACAGAATACAACACGGTCTCGAAACACTGATATTCTCTCGAAAGAGAAAATAATAAATAAGATAAGGGGGACTCCATAAGCTGCAAATCCAAGCACAACAGCTTATCATGAAGTCTCCAAATCAGTCTCCAAATCATGCTCAAAGATAGGCATCGGAACTCTGCTAACGCTAGGTTCGGTATCTGCACAAAATATGCAAAAGTATAGCATGAGTAAAAAAGACAATGCGTACTCGGTAAGTATCAAGTCTAAATCTAACAAAATAGTGGCAAGGTCTTGACAAAAAATGATACTCACTTTCATAACTTGAGTAGTTCATAATCATATACAACACAGAAAAATAACCAAGAAATAACGGAGATAAATAATAACGTGCACAGTCAAGTAGAAGATAATAAGCATGCTCTTCAGATAATACGATCAAAAGTACAAATAAATACACGGAATCCGTATGTAGAGATGATATACATCAAGTAGCATTTATACGAATGCTTCTACATGAGTCTAAAATATCTATGCATGATAAAGATTCAAACTTTATATCAATCGACTCCAAATGTCCAATAAACATGTGCACACATGGTCCAATATAGCATGGGCAATCGTATGGAGTTGGAGGAATGAATCTAACTTCATGTGTCATATCAAATGTCAGTATCTTAGTAATCAGTCATCAAAATGCACAAAATAAACCATTGAGCCATAATCATAACAACCGCACGGAATGTCCCATCTTAAGGCATTATCCGCTCAACAACATGGAATGTCCCATTGTGTCATATCCTCATCCTCAATATATATAGGAGAACCATATGTTGGGATGTATACATATGTAAAAGAGATAAGTATATATGAGTACCTAATTTTTGACTATGTGTGAATATTTTTTACTCACACTCTTACTTTCCCCATGTACTTCTCTCACATAATCCCTCCACCAACACACACGGACACTCACAAATAAAGGGAGATTCGTCTCTATCCCAAACACATACAACAAAAAGTCAAAAAGAGGAGGAGAAAAATTAAAAAGGGGAGGAGAAAAGTCAAAAAGGGAAGGAGAAAAATCAAAAAAGAGGGGAGAGAAAATAGAGGGGACGTTCTCTTCACATAGGAGAGAGGAGGAATCTGATAAATAATTAGCACCTAAGAGCTAAAGTAGGAGAAAATAACAAATAAAGACCACCAAAAGTTCAGCTAAGGCTAGATCTAAAAACAGCCCCAAACTTTGCCCCAAAACATACCTGAAACCAAGCTCTAAAACCAGCTTCATCTCCACCTCATTAAGCTCCAAAAAACGCTGCCCTCAACCACCCCAAACCAGTCCCTCTTTTCAGTCCAGAAAATGCGCCCTTTTACCCCTGAAACGAAGCTAAAAAATGCAACTGAAATGTTCCCAAAACTCAGTAGAAAAATACCCTAAAAATCAGCAAGAAAACAGCCTATTTTTTCAGCAAAAGTCAGCTGCGGAAATAGCCAAGAAAAAGCTCAAAAAACGGGCAGTAATTTTCAGCCATTAAAAGAGCCAAAAAATGCAGCAGCTGCTGCTTATCTTTTCCTGGAAAAAATGACCTCCCTCAGCCCGAAAACTAGTTGAGAGCTCAGCTAAAAATCAGCTCTTTTTCACCCCAAAACTGACCCCGAAACAGCCAATAAAACACGCTCAAACTGGCCTTTAAAACACCACTTTTAATCGAGTCGAGGTTCTGGTGCGGTCTCCTGTCGCGGGTCTTGTTCGGGTTCTTTATCCGAATGTAACTTCGGGGTTTTATATATTTTTGATGATGATGGAGCTTCATGTTTGGATCTATTGAAGGGGCTTATTTGCTGAACATAAAGGTTCATTCTTACCATTTTTTATTGAAGTTCTTTAGTCGTTCTATTAATTTGTTTATTGTTCATAAATCCTTGTCTATGTGTTTTGCTTGTCTTCTGTTGATGCCATGATTATAAGATCTCTTTGAATGTCTCATTATGAATAAATTCTATTTAGAATATTGGGGAAGGCAGTAGCTGCGTGGATATTGGCCATATGATTTTGGGATATATTAAATAACAAATAATGGGTCATGTGTTTGTTTGACAGCAATTAATAGATTGTGGATTTAAGCTAATGGTAACATTAATGGGCCATAGGAATTTTAATTAATTTTTATCCTTAGTTTGTTCTATTCCATGTTATTAACTAGTATTTAATATTATGCATATAGTAAATTATTTGCTTGTGCTTTTAGCCTATCCCTCATGTTAGTGTTTAAATGGGGCTACGACAAACATGTTTGGCCAAATGAATTTATTTTGCTGGACTATTTTTCATAATAAATCAATATAAAATATAGTAATTTTTCTGAGAGTAATAACGTATTAATAGTCATTTATCATGATTGCGGATTCGCTTGCATAACGCTGTTAAGACAAAATTAATAAATTTCGTCTCGATCACGCATTCGCTTGCGTAGTGTGGTTACGACATCTTATTTTATTCAAAACATCTTTTAATAATTCTAATAATCAAGCATTAAAAGCGGATATGTAAAATATGGAAATCCATTAAAACATTATTTGTTAAAAAACAATATAAGCCAAATATAGTCAATAAAATGACTGTGTTAGAACCACGGGACTCGGGTAATGCCTTACACCTTCTTCCCGGTCAACAGAATTCCTTACCCGAATTTTGTTTTTGCGGACTAATAATGATAGAGTCAAACTGTCACGCCCCAAAACCGAGGAACCCGACCGGCGCTCAACCGAGTGAATCTGACCGAGCAAGCCTGTTAGATTTTATTCTACCCAAATAAATTCATTAATAAAGAGGAGATGTACTCCATTAATCAATCACTGAAAAGATTTTATTAACAACTTCCTTTTCATTCCCATTAGCAGCTTCATTCATAATTTTCAAAACATTACAAGTTTATAGAATTAATAAAAAATTATAATTTCCAAGTACCAACATTTCTAGTTCAATTCCCAACATCAATGATAACCCACAACCTGTCTACAGAGCCTCTAAGTACAATAGAAGAGTAATATGGAAATGTCGGCAACAAGGCCCCGGCTATAACTCAAAACACAGTACATGAGAAATAAAAGATACATGACCCAGAAATGAAGTGGGGTTCACCAAATCAGCTGAAAAAAGTGTACTGCTATCACTGATCAATGCTGATTGCTGAAGAACCACCTGCATCCATTAAAGATGCAGCGCCCCCGGCAAAAGGGACGTTAGTACTGTTGAATAGCACTAGTATGTATAGCTAAAAATCCTATTTCAAAGTAGAATGCCCATATAAGAAAAGGCAACACATAGAAACATCAAGTCACAATCAACAATATCCAAACGTCCAGTTAAGACATAATAATTTTCAAAATACGAACTTCATATATAAATTTAGGTGGGAGATCATTAGCACCGATATACCACCGTCTTTGTTAGCACGGATTCTGATCACGCCCGATCGGCTAGGCCATCTCCCCACGAACAATGTGGTTTGACATGTGATGCGAAAGAAAGTTGTTACCAAGAGTAGTACCACCATATGCGCAATATGGCGTCTGATCTCCACCCGATCAGCTAGGCCGCCTTCCCACATATGCCGTGTGGGTTAGCTTTTCCAATCCACAAAGGTTCCAGTTTCATCCCAATTAAGGGGAATAATATCATAATTTTCAAAAGTTCTAATTTCATCCCAAATAAGGGAAATAATCCCAATCCACCCCTACACCGGCACATGTAGTTTCAGGTGTGGGCCTTATGACCCACCCTTCCTCGGTATTGCTAATGATACTCCCAAAAATAGTTTTGATTTGATTTGCAAACAGAAATATCATAAATACAATTGTACTCACCTCAACATCTTTCACATTGTATGAATTCTCATTAGTATTTCTAGTCATTCGCAACGACAATATTTCCTTGGCTCATTAGGCCATTTACAAGATTCTTTATTCCTGGCACGATGGCCGTATTTCATATTCTACACTTTCACCTCTTTCAATTTCAATATTCACCATCAAGTATCAACATATAGGATATTTCAGAAATCATATACTTCAAATCCATTTGAAATGGAAACTTCAAACACAAATGGTTTCTTCCCAAAGAATGAGGCATACCAACCAACAATAGAAACACACATGAAAAATTATAAACAGTTAATACACCATTTACTCTTGCAATACTCTTCCCCAGAAATGACAATGTACAATTTCAACACATGAGTATATAGAAATCGAATCACACTGGATATATTTATAAATCAAAGCTTTAGTTAAAGCAGCTATTAATGGGCATGAATTTAGTACAAAAGCTTTTAGACAATTCTATCTTCGAAGTCATTTTTTTAAAACATTTGAGTCGAGACTCATTTCATAACCTTTCTCACATCATTTCATTTCATTGGTACCATTGGCCACAAGTATAACTTTCACTCATGCACAGTGGCCACACTCTATATCCCCAATTAACTTATTTCACTTCCAACCATCTTTATAGATTATCAACAATAAGACATTTTCAAATTAAGACTTTAGGTACATATAAGAGCAATCAAGAGTCTTAAGAATATTGAGATTTTCTCACACAATTTGGCATACTATCTTTCATTGAAACACGACTCAAAGCCATAACCCTTTAATACGTAACCCATACTTTAAAACTTACGGAAATAATATGGAATTCAATTCCAAGAGAGAAAGTTTAGCCATCATACCTCAATCGAGCTTCCTTAACTCTAGAATGATCCGGAATTCTTAGCAATCCCGATCTATTTTGAGACATAACAAAATTGAACCATAATTAGGAAACTATTCATGGTCTCAGCTCATTTGAGCATTTTATCAGACACTAGGTGTGCAAATTTAACCACAAGGTTCTTCTACAAGATTTCCTTCACTCCACAACCCAATCCTTACTTATTTCAGCTCAACAATCTTCCCACAATTTTTATTGGTATATGCATGTATAAATAATAATCCCATACCCATGAATCACACTCCTAATCAACCATCATCTACCCAAATTCGAGATTGAAAACTAGGGTATGGAACCTTACCTCTTAGATGAAGAACTTGAGGGATTTCTTGTTGGATTTCAAGGCTTGGACAAGATCTTGATGAACAAAGCACTTGCACTTCTTCCTCTCTCTAGAACCCTCTCACTTCTCTCTAAAAATATCATATTTTTGCTCCAAAATGAGCTTCAAGGCTTATTTATCGAAGTTGGGTCGGGTTATAACAATAGAAGAATGGATACTCCAAATATTCCGGACCAGGCTACAGACCTGGCCTCGCCAGGCTAAAGCCTGGTCTTAGCGCGCGACAGGCCTGGCCTCGCCAGGCTAAAGCCCGGTCTTCCACCAGCCCCGCGAGCTACAGGCTAGCCTTTGGGTATTTGATCATAACTTCTTGTAGGAATGTGCGAATGACGAACGGTTTGAAGCGTTAGAAACTAGACTCAAAGGGCTTTAATTTGATAGGTTTATCACCGCATAAGTCATTATAGTTTGGTAGCAGAATACGTTTGAAATAGGATCTTGTGCGAATTGAGACATCTTTTTCACTTAATATATCCCACTTGTTCCACACGAATTCTTTCCATTCACAAAACTCCTTAGTATGTTTCAACACACCTTAAACATATACTTTTCATTTCGAAACAATGTGGTTCTATCCCATGGGTCTCCTTTAACACTCTAACACGTTATTCCCAAATACCGTTGGCGTACTTTAAAATATTAAATCGTTAGAAAAAATTTCCGGGGCCTTACATTCTCCCCCGCTTAGGATCATTCGTCCTCGAATGAGGAGTAGTGTCCGTCCCAAACACTTAACATAATTTATCTCTTTTCTCACATACCTCAAGTCCCCAAATTTACTAACTCTCAAATTATTTTTCAAAAATTTTGGCAGAGTCTCCCCTGTATTTGGGCCTAACCACCTGCCAGAGTAACACCAAAACCACCCTAACATCACTTCCATAACTCGACAAAGCATAGCAATATATATCAACAACATTAATCTCAATATTACATACATCATACTCTTAGTTTGGCCTATTTCCTTCAAGATTTCATAAGACCTAATGTGACTCCACATACTTTACCTTCCTTAACAATTCACCCAATATATTCATAGAGAAAATCTTTAGAATAGCCTGTTCACTTTCTTGAACTCTAAATCCGTAGCCAAACACCCAAACTAAACCTTTGGAGACCTCCAATAATCACTCTAAGATGTGCTAGCTTGAATATTACCATAAAACTTCCTATCCATTACATTTGATCACTGGGTGATGATGCTTTTTTGACATGTTTGAGCCTTCAACCCCCACTGGTTTCTATAATTATGAACAACGAGGTTCAAGATTGGTAAAAATAATTAAAAATCCATCAAGGTACTGAGCACGGCATTTCAGGAGGTTATATCCTAAGAAACATGAAGGTTACTACCAATAGTGCTGACATTGTTAATCATTGTGATGACATCATTGATTCGACACATGAGGCATAGAGTTGCCTAGAGGCATAAATGATCATCTTGCCATATTTCATCATTAGTGGAACCTCTATATCAGATTTCTCTTTCATATGACCTCATAGGAATTAAGTTCTACAAAATATTCCTTGATACAGTTACAATCTTATTAGTACTTGCAACTTGTCTTTTTTCCAAATTTCCCAACAAAAGACATTACTAGGTCAGTTTTCTTATGGGACCATCTGTTTCAAATGAATAACATCTACTAGCTTGTGCGCATACCCTAATAACATCAACCTGCATGGCATCGCCTCAATATGTGAAGTAACATCATTCTCATACCTTTCTTAGCCACCCTCTTTACTGCGAAATACTTCCCAAAACACATATCAACACCCTTCATATATATATTTACTTCAACAAAACATTGGCCCGAACATGGCCTTTTCTAAAACTTGAGATCCTCCTAAATTCTTCAACGATGCCTTCTTGCTCTCCTTATAAGTGTAGGACTTAGTCCACCTGATTCCATCCTCGATGAGTAACTCACCTTATTCCCAGTATTGTAGTCACCAATAGTGTTTCCTGGTGTTGCAGCGTAAGAGCTATCATGTTAAACATGTTTGGTTCGTAATAAGTGTTCATCCTCTCTTAATCTATTTCGAACATTTTTCCTTTGGTCTAGACAATATGTTGGTACTATATTTCCTTTGTGACTAGAGCATTCACTCCCATCCCATTTTGCCCTTAATTCATAGTTGACAACCTTATTGTGCCACACACGTGTTTGCCTCCCATGAACTCGTAGTATCATTGTGCCTAGTTTGTTGAGTTTATCACACTACCACTTCATCACCAGTAGTCTCACTTTCTAATGTAATATGTAGACATGAACTCCCTCTATATATTTTAGTTGATATTCAGTGTTACTCAAGTTGACCGCATTACAGTTGATCCTGTATATCTTCTATTAACACTTGTGCTCTAGGCGAGTCCATCATTCTGATATGAACTATTTTGCGATAACCATCTTGTTCATTCTTTTCCAATTCTTCTCGCCTCATTCTTCCTAGTTAGTGAATAACCATGCGTTCTTCCATATGTTACGTGGCCTTTTCCCTTAGTTGGGAACTCATCATGCTCGCCTCTCGACACTTGTTGGGTTATCGGAAAGTATGTTCATCCATGTATCACTTAACACTTCCTTTCTTGTAAGATTCTTAAGAGACTCTCCATCAAGTCCTGATGCACTCTTGGGTTATTATAACATCACATTATCTCTCCCACTCGTTCTGTCTTTCTTAAAGCCTTGGAACTTTAGCTAAATTACAAATCCGTGATTAACTCATTCTAAGAACTCGCAAGCCTTTCACAATTGATATGTAGTACTTCCTTGGGTTCCATTGTCCCTGACTCTCTAACAAGTATAAAACCCTTTTGCAAACCTTACTCTTAGTTTCTAGTATCGTTGACCTTGTCATGTCTATTGCCACATACGAAGAACTTACATTTCCTAACCTTCCACATTATTTTCATACTAGTGGTTTATCATTTGCATACCCTCCCAGAGAATCACGTTACCCCTTACCACTTTTCTATACTACATATGTCTTAAACAAAATATCCAAACATCATAGCTACATGGCCCTACGCTCGTTTATTCGAACTTAAGTAGCCTCACCATGGCCCTTCCCTCCCCACTTGGGGTGAATGATTCATATTTTGACACAAGTCTTGAATTTAGCAATTTGAGGGAGACATATTTCACATCTCTAGTCCTCCTGTATATGATTGACTATTAGGAATATTTAAGTCCCCATGGTATTAACCTCATAAGTTCTCTACTCTTATTCAGCCACATAGGCTTGGGATCCAAATCCCTCGTGTCAATATCCTTTTTGGAGTGTAACACCACATCACACATTCCTGGGATTTTTATAATATTCATAGTGCTAGGGTCTTCTTATTGTGGGTTCAATTGACTCTTCTTTCATAACTTCTTGTCTCTCGTGAAAGACCTAAACATTTATCATTACTCTCCAGGCCATGCCTTTCATATATCACGTGCCTATGTAATATGTTTACATCTTAGAATCATATACATGGTTCCCACACTATCCACATGTACTAGTTAAGCTTAGGTCTCATTTATCACGTCAATGCCCCTTTGGAGGTAGGTAATCACTTCTAGCACTCTACTCATATAAACTATGCTCATGGTATTATATACTTGTCTTATAAGGCCATACCATTCATTCAATATGATACAGGTGCCATCTGTTTAATATTCAGGCCTTTACCCATTCATCATGTCACATGACAACATTACTTCAAATAAACCAAAAGAGCATTTAAACTTACCTTGAACCTCAACGCACAAGTTGGAGGAAGAACAGTTTTACAACTAGTTTCATCGCACGATTTAGAATATCAAAGAAGGGTATTATTCCTAAATGTCCAAGTAGCCTCCAACTTATAGATGTGGTCGACAATACACCGATAAGAAGGACTTTACTAGACACAGCTCCGAGACATCCTAGGACACTTTAAAACCTTAGGCTCTGATACCAATTTTTTCACGCCCCAAAATCGAAGAGCGCGACTAGCGCTCAACCGAGTGAACCCGACCGAGCAAGCCTTTAGATTTCATTCTACCCAAATTCATCCATTAATAAAGAGGAGATGTACTTCATTAATCAATCACTGAAAAGATTTTATTAACAACCTCCTTTTCATTCCCATTAGCAGCTTCATTCATAATTTCCAAAACATTACAAGTTTATAGAATTAATAAAAAAATCATAATTTCCAAGTACCAACATTTCTAGTTCAATTCCCAACATCAACCACAACCCACAACCTGTCTACGAAGCATCTAAGTACAATAGAAGAGTAATATGGAAATATCGGCAACAAGGCCTCGGCTATACCTCAAAACACAGTACATGAGAAACAAAAGATACATGACCCCGAAATGAAGTGGGGCTCACCAAATCAGCTGAAAAAAGTGTACTGCTATCACTGATCAATGCTGCCTGCTGAAGAACCACCTGCATCCATTAAAGATGCAGCGCCCCCGGCAAAAGGGACGTTAGTACTGTCGAATAGCACTAGTATGTATAGCTAAAAATCCTCTTTCAAAATAGAATGCCCATATAAGAAAAGGAAACACATAGAAACATCGAGTCACAATCAACAATATCCAAACGTCCAGTTAAAACATAATAATTTTCAAAATACGAACATCATATATAAATTTGGTTGGGAGATCATTACCACCGTCTTTGTTAGCACGGAGTCCGATCATGCTCGATCGGCTAGGCCATCTCCCCACGAACAATGTGGTTTGACATGTGATGCGAAAGAAAATAGTTACCAAGAGTAGTACCACCATATGCACAATATGGCATCTGATATCCACCCGATCAGCTAGGCCGCCTTCCCACATATGCCGTGTGGGTTAGCTTTTCCAATCCACAAAGGTTCCAGTTTCATACCAATTAAGGGGAATAATATCACAATTTCCAAAGGTTCCAATTTCATCCCAAATAAGGGGAATAATCTCAATCCACCCCTACACCGGCACGTGTAGTTTCAGGTGTGGGCCTTATGACCCACCCTTCCTTGGTATTGCTAATGATGCTCCCAAAAATAGTTTTGATTTGATTTGCAAATAGAAATATCATAAATACAATTGTACTCACCTCAACATCTTTCACATTGTATGAATTCTCATTAGTATTTTCAGTCATTCGCAACGACAATATTTCCTTGGCTCATTAGGCCATTCACAAGATTCTTTATTCCTGGCACGATAGTCGTATTTCATATTACACACTTTCACCTCTTTCAATTTCAATATTCACCATCAAGTATCAACATATAGGATATTTCAGAAATCATATACTTCATATCCATTTGAAATGGAAACTTCAAACACAAATGGTTTCTTCCCAAAAAATGAGGCATACCAACCAACAATAGAAACACACATGAAAAAATCATAAACAGTCAATACACCATTTACTCTTGCAATACTCTTCCCCAAAAATGACAATGTACAATTTCAACACATGAGTACATAGAACTCGAATCACACCGGATATATTTATAAGTCAAAACATTAGTTAAAGCAGCCATTAATGGGCATGAATTTAGTACAAAAGCTTTTAGACAATTCTATCTTCGAAGTCATTTTTTTAAAACATTTTAGTCGAGACTCATTTCATAACCTTTCTCACATCATTTCATTTCATTGGCACCATTGGCCACAAGTATAACTTTCACTCTTGCACAGTGGCCACACTCTATATCCCCAATTAACTTATTTCACTTCCAACCATCTTTATAGATTATCAACAATAAGACATTTCCAAATCAAGACTTTAGGTACATATAAGAGCAATTAAGAGTCTTAAGAATATTGAGATTTTCTCATACAATTTGGCATACTATCTTTCATTGAAACACGACTCAAAGCCCATAACCCTTTAATATGTAACCCATACTTTGAAACTTATGGAAACATTATGGAATTCAATTCCAAGAGAGATAGTTTAGCCATCATACCTCAATCGAGCTTCCTTAACTCTAGAATGATCCGAAATTCTTAGCAATCCCGATCTATTTTGAGACATAACAAAATTGAACCATACTTAGAAAAATATTCATGGTCTCAGCTCATTTGAGCATTTTATCAGAGACTAGGTGTGCAAATTTAATCACAAGGTTCTTCTACAAGATTTTCTTCACTCCACAATCCAATCCTTACTTATTTCAGCTCAACAATCTTCGCACAATTCTTATTGGTATATGCATGTATAAATAATAATCTCATGCCCATGAATTACACTCCTAATCAACCATCATTTACACAAATTCGAGATTGAAAACCAGGGTATGGAACCTTACCTCTTAGATGAAGAACTTAAGGGATTTCTTGTTGGATTTCAAGGCTTGGACAAGATCTTGATGAACAAAGCACTTGAGCTTCTTCCTCTCTCTAGAACCCTCTCACTTCTCTCTAAAAATATCAGATTTTTGCTCCAAAATGAGCTTCATGGCTTATTTATCGAAGTTGGGTCGGGTTATAACAATAGAAGAATGGATACTCCAAATATTCCGGACCAGGCTACAGACCCGGCCTCGCCAGGCTAAAGCCTGGTCTTAGCACGCGACGGGCCTGGCCTCGCCACGCTAAAGCCTGGTATTACCCCTGGCCTCGCCAGGATAAAGCCTGGCTTTTGGCTGGCCTCGCCAGGATAAAGCCTGGTCTTACACCAGCCCCGCGAGCTACAGGCTAGTCTTTGGGTATTTGATCATAACTTCTTGTAGGAATGTACGAATGACGAACGGTTTAAAGCGTTAGAAACTAGACTCAAAGAGCTTTAATTTGATAGGTAGATCACCGCATAAGTCGTTATAGTTTGGTAGCATAATACGTTTGAAGTAGGATCTTGTGCGAATTGAGACATCCTTTCCACTTAATGTATTCTACTTGTTCCACACGAATTCTTTCCATTCACAAAACTCCTTAGTATGTTTCAACACACCTTAAACATATACTTTTCATTTCAAAACAATGTAGTTCTATCCCATGGGTCTCCTTTAATACTCTAACACGTTATTCCCAAATACCGTTGGCGTACTTTAAAATATTAAATCGTTAGAAAAAATTTCCGGGGCCTTACACAAACCTTCCTTTGACTAGGGATTCAAATAAAAGGTGACTTGGAATACCAAAACTTAATTCCAAGTGGCGACTCTGAATTACAAAATAATCCCTATTTCAAAATTGTCCCTTTAATTGGAAAAATTCTTTAACCCACAATCCATATCATATATCTTTTGTGGGGGTACAAAAAAGGTGTGACAGCTCTAGCGATTCTGCTGGGGACTCTCAATAATTCGATCTTGTACATTGACTTTATTTGGCTTTATTAATTTTTGTATATACTGTGATTTATTTGGGCCTAATGTGCTATTTTCTGCTTTTTACATCTTTGATATTGTTGAATTGTACATATAAATTGTCTTCTCTCGCACCCCTCTGAGTCTTCTTGAATTTAAATTGGGCATTTGCTTGACATAGCCCACTTTCTTTAAGATAGCTGAGGTGCTTGTCACTCGGTGAAGGATTTTAGTCACACATATTTTAAGCGGGAAGCACCACCAGCTAAGCCGGAAAGCAATGCTACCGATACGCTGACCCTCATCGGCTCGAGTTGTCCGCTCGAGTAAGCCAGTCTAGATACCTTCTCCACCAGGATTTACACATAGAAGAACAAACCTCATGCCGGATCCCTAGTAGGTACGTTTGTTTGCATCATGTGCATTTGACTTTCGGGACTCAACACAGGGGTTGGGTCCGTCTAGGATACGTGTACCCAATTTAAAAGACCATCCTGATACATTTAATGTGTTACTTGTACACTTATTTGTTTCGGCTTGCATGTTAACCATCTTCTAGAATAGGGAAAGAAAATCAAGAAAAATCAAGAGTGAGGAAAGAGAAACTTAACCGGTTCTGAAAAATCCAGGTATTTGAAAAATCCTGAAACTCTGTCGAAATTTTAAAAAAAAAAAAAAAAAGAAGAGTCATTTCAAAAATAAGCCAAATATTTGCAAAAAGAAAAACAAAAAAAAATCATGTTTTCTATTATGTCAACATCGACCGAACTACGCGGGTCTGATTCTCACCGGATATGAGATACGTAGGCAAACATCATCGGTTGCGGCCCCCAATTTTCAAAACTCCAAAAAGATATTTTCCTTTAATTCCCTCTTTAGAAGTTTTTCTTTGAGATGTCAAATCCAAAATTCTAAAAATATTTTCTTTATTTTAAAAATAAAAAAAAAGTCTTTCTCCCAAAATTCAAAAAAAATAAATAAATCAAAATCCAAAAAAATATTTTCTTTCTTTTGAAATTTAAAAAAATAATAATTCAAAATCCAAAAATATTGTCTTTCTAGTTAAAGGTGGTTGGTTTGTTGGTTTGCAATAGTTAATTACGAAAACAATCCAGGATCACTCTATCATCTTCTCAACCAAGGGAATAAGCACTGCTATTGTTGATCCAACTAAGGTCGCGAAAAGGTAAGTAGACAGTTTGGTGGTGAAAAAGAGAGGCAAACATTGGTTAACTTTTACCAGGTTTGAGCAATACGACATGCTTTGTGTGAGACGATCTATGATGATAAGGAGATAAGAGAATTTTTCCAAGTCTTTTAGCAAATCTGTTGCTATGAAATTTCTCATGCCGTCAGTCCTGAAACCTCATAGCCAATATTGGGAATGATTTGATCAAAAAGTCGAAATTTGAATGCTGATTCCAAAGTAATCAAAATTAGTGAATGCCACAGTAATGCTGATGTGAAAGTCCTGGCTAAGATGTCGCTTAGTAACTAAAAATTTACTCCTCTTTCAGCCGGGGAGGAGTCGTGGTAGCTTATTTTGTCATCTTTTCTTCTTCTTTTTATGTTATCGGACCCTTCTATCTTTTATTCAATAAAAAGCAGTCAGTCATTGTGTATCCATTTTGTGCATAGTTCTCTTCACGCTAGTTCTAGTGACATGACATGCATGCGGAATTTTTGGTCAGATCTTAGAAAACTGATTTAGTCTTGATTTGGATAAGTGAGAAAGAGACACTTTTGAAGATGAATAAAGACATGAAACATTTGGAAAATAAGTATAAGCCAAGTATACGTGGAACCAAAGCAGTCATACCCATGGAGGTTAAGGATCTCTACCTATGAATTGTTGTGAAGGTCGGGCTTAAGGATGATAAGATGGGTTGAAGTCTGTTTAGCACTAAAAGATAGAAAGTGTTTTTCAAAAGAAGGTGCAATACAGATAATTTGAAATGAATCAATCAGTCTCGAAATGCACACTTCCATATCAAGAAAGAAAGGTCACCCAAATTGACAAGGGTCATTTTTTACGAGAAAATTATTGCTCATACAACTTTATGCTGGACAAGACCCAGAAGATAACATGTTTATCAATGTCATGATTGTGAAGAGATACTATGTTTGGCATTCTTGAGACTAGGAGGCCCTTTTTCTGCTACCCAAATACTTTATACCATTTATTTTATAATCTTTGACCCCTCCTCTCTTGGAATCAAGTCTAGAGTCAAAAGTCCAAAAAAAAAAAAAAAATAGTCTAAGTTCCATGCCCCTAGAACATAAGAGCTGGGGCATTTTGCAACCAAAAAAAAAAGAAAGAAAGATGAAAAAAGAAATAGTTAGATCAGATGTTTGAACTACGTTTGACCTAATTCCTTAAAAGGGGGATACGTAGGCAGCCTTACACGGTTCGGTCCAACCAAATAAGAATTCCAAAAAAAAATTCAGTATCTAAAACTGGGGCATGAGTTTGTTTTAGTTATTTTTTGAAAGAATCGATTCCAAGAGTTGTAAGTGTAAAACCCATCATATTGAGTCTACTTTAAGCCTTTATGTCATCCTTTCTTTCTAACCATATCCAAAAGCCTTCCAAACAAGACCTTTTGATCAGTTTTGAAAATGCCAAGAGAAATCCGCAATAAGCAATGGTTGTCATATGGAGGACATGGTCATCGTTCTCACTCAAGGAATCAAGAAAAGAAAAAAAATAAATAAAAAAAAATGAGAGAGTCTTACTAGTAAAAACCCCTACAGGCACTGTAAGACGACGGTAAGTAGAGATAAATAAATAAGAGAGTCTTACTAGTAAAAACCCTCACAGGCACTGTAAGACGACTGTAAATAGAGATAAATGAATGAGAGAGACTTGTTGATGAAAATCCCTCGGGGAACCACTAGTCGAAAGTAAGTCATGAAACTGATGCAAAGAATTAATACAAACAAGCACGACTTCAAGGCCCGAAGGAATAACGAAAGGAATGATTAGATCAATTTGATAGATCATGTTGTTGAGTCCAAAATGCATGTCATGATCATTATGGCTAGTTACCTCATTCAAAAAAAAGATTTTTCCTTTATATATATATATATATATATATATATATATATATATAAACATTCCTTCTTTTCTTCCTGATGAAGGGATCTCTTGTAAATATTGTTTCTTCGCATCATTATATCATTTGCTTCGAGTCAGTCCTTATCAAAACAAGTAAGAAAGGATTTCAAAATCTGCTACCAGCTTTTAAGTTGCACAAAGCAAATTCTAGCCAGAACATTCAAGATAACATTATCGGAGAAGTAACATGCACATACAGTTATTATAGTCGACGGGTCTTGAAGATTCGTGTAGTACAAAGGTTCCCCCGAAAGATATTTCTGTCTGCCTACTTGTCAAAAACAAGCAAAGAAAAGACCACAAGATTGATTACCGGTTCCCTGTAGTACTGAATAGAGACTATAAAGTGTGCACATCATGCAAAAGATGCATACCCAGTTTCGATTCTCTCTCACAAACAAATTGCAAAAAAAAAAAACAAGAAGCCATTCAAGATATCAGAAAATGTCACCTAAGTAAAGATATTCAGTTGGGATAAGGCTGATTGAGCCATAAACACAATCAGGGTTGATATAGAAAGTAAATGTCGCTTGAAAGTAACAACAAAGTCTCCCAGCAGTGCAAACAACTACCAATATAGTCGGTCTTCCAGAAGCGAATGGGCACAAAGCCAAGCTGCCAAAGGCATCAAGGCCACAAACCAACCACCACTTTTAAAACTCATAATTTTTTCTTTGTTTGAAGCAGGAACAAAGCAGCGCATAATGCCAATTCTCAAAGGACGAACGTCACAAAAGGTAAGTTCCTCAAAATCTCTATTTTCTTTTATTTTCAGCATGCGTCCCTACTATTCATACCTCTCATTTTCGTAGCTTAAAAACTTGTCGCTTAGGGGATCCAGTTTATAGTTCAGGGTAGAAATACTCTTCGCTCAGGATGTTTTACGTAGCTTAACCCAGGTAGAACCATTTTGCCTGGGGGGATCCAGCTCATAGTTTCGGGTAGAAGTACTCTACGCTCAGGATGTTTTACGTAGATTAACCCAGGTAGAACCTTTTCGCCTAGGGGGATCCAGCTCATAGTTCCGGGTAGAAGTACTCTTCGCTCAGGATGTTTTATGTAGCTTAACCCAGGTAGAACCTTTTTGCCTAGGGGGATCCAGCTCATAGTTTCGTGTAAAAGTACTCTTCGCTCAGATTTACGTAGCTTAACCCAGGTAGAACCTTTTCGCCTAGGGGGAATCCAGCTCATATTTTCGGGTAGAAGTACTCTTCGCTCAGGGTGTTTTACGTAGCTTAACTCAGGTAGAATTGTTTCGCCTAGGGGGATCCAGCTTATAGTTCCGGGTAGAAGTACTCTTCGCTCAGGGTGTTTTATGTAGCTTAACTCAGGTAGAACCATTTTGCCTAGGGAGATCCAGCTCATAGTTCCGGTTAGAAGTACTTTTTGCTCAGGATGTTTTATGTAGCTTAACCAAGATAGAACCTTTTCGCCTAGGGGGATCCAACTCATAGTTTCGGGTAGAAGTACTCTTTGCTCAGGATGTTTTACGTAGCTTAACCCAGGTAGAACAGTTTCACCTAGGGGGATCCAGCTCATAGTTCCGGGTAGAAGTACTCTTCGCTCAGGATGTTTTACGTAGCTTAACCCCAGGTAGAACCATTTCGCCTAGGGGGATCCAGCTCATAGTTCCAAGTAGAAGTACTCTTCGCTCAAGTTGTATTACGTAGCTTAACCCTAGTAGATTTGTTTCGCCTAGGGGGATCCAGCTCATAGTTCTGGGTAGAAGTACTCTTCGTTCAGGATGTTTTACATAGCTTAACCCAGGTAGAACTATTTCGCCTAGGGGGATCCAGCTCATAGTTCTGGGTAGAAGTACTCTATGCCCAGGTTGTTTTACGTAGCTTAACTCCGGTAAAACTATTTCTCCTAGGGGGATCCAGCTCATAGTTCCGGGTAGAAGTACTCTTCGCGCAAGCTATTTTACGTAGCTTAACCCAGGTAGAACCTTTTCGTCTTGGGGAATCAAGCTCATAGTTCCGGGTAGAAGTACTTTTCGCCCAAGGTGTTTTACGTAGCTTAATCCAGGTAGAACCTTTTCGCCTAGGGGGATCCAGCTCATAGCTCCGGGGAAAAGTACTCTTCGCTCAGGCTTGTTTTACGTAGCTTAACCTAGGTAGAACCCTTTCGCCTAGAGGGATCCAACACTTTATCCATAATACATGGTGTCAACCCCTAGTTATATTTTCTTTCTATAATACAGGGTGCCAACCCCTGGTTATATTTTCTTTCCGTAATACAGGGTACCAACCCTTGGTTACACGTACCTTATGTAATACAGGGCACCAACCCCTGGTTACATTTCCTTTCAGTAATACAGGGTACCAACCCTTGGTTACATTTTTCCTTTCAGTAATACAGGGTACCAAGCTCTGGTTACCTCTCCTCTTCAATAATACAGGGTACCAACCCATGGTTATATTTTATTTTCAGTAATACAGGTCGCCAAACCCTGGTTACATTTCATTTCAGTAATACAGGGTACCTGTCACGCCCCAACCTCGGGGAGCATGACCGGCGCTCAACCGAGTGAACTCGGTTGAGTAAGCCTATTAAACCTTTCCGACCCGACTCATTCAAAATCCAAAAAGGGAACGCATCACCATTTGTAAAACAGGGGAGAGATCAGTTATATAAATATATAAACGTTGCTAGTTCATTTTTCCTTATATACATTATGCCATTGTTGAGTTTCCAAAATATAACTCGATCCAGCGACCACCCCAACATACATACATGACCAACATAAACGTCTATGGAGCCTCTAGTGATACAAAAGACAATCATGACTATGCCGGCAACAAGGCTCCGGCTATATCTTACAATATGAAAACTTATACAAAAGAAGGACTACATGACCCTTGGGAGAAATGGGGCTCACCAAGAATGATGTGAGGAGAGAAAAAGAGCACCACTATCTGTGATCGGCACTATATGCGATGGAACCACCTACATCCATTCAAAGATGTAGCGCCCCCGGCAAAAGGGACATTAGTATTGTCGAATAGTACTAGTATGTAAGGCAAACACCAATCTTAGTAGAATGAACAGTGAAACAAAGAGAAGGCAGTCAAAATAATCAATAAGTACTTCACAGAAATACAAAGAAACACCAAGTAAGGATGACATAGTTTCCAATTCAATCTTTCCATCTTTTTAGGTTAATAATCTTTAGTGCTAAAGCCACAACTCACAATGCCACTCTGTTTTTACATGGAGTCCGGTCTCAGCCCGACCGGCTAAGCCATCTCAAGTGAGACATATCCATATCCATAATGTAAATCAATAATTCCAACACAAATGCCACCATGTGTACAGCATGGCGTCCGATCTCGGCCCGATCAGCTAAGCTATCTCACTTGAGACATAACCTCTTTCAATTGTTCACCCAATTCACATTTCTTTCCCATCTTTCCTTACATGGCACAAACAGTCTCATTTATTAAGTAGTTCTTGGCACTTGGGAACATTTTACAATTCAAGTCTTTCCCTTTTATTCGTTCAAATAACATCATCATTCATGTTGACAAGTACCATCACATAAGGCATTGCATACATAAGGGAAGGAGCTTGGAAAATCATAATTACGTTCTCAAATAGCATGATGACATGATAAACATCTAAAACAATTAGGGAACATGAATCTTTCAACCCAACACACTAAGGCAAACAATTCTAGTATGATCGAGTTGGAACTTACACCAATTATTCGGACACCAGGAGTTCGATTCTAGGAAGAAGAGAGATAGCCATACATACCTCAATCGAGCTTCTTTGACTCTACAATTATGCGAAACTCTTAGCAACCTCAATCTATTTTAGCAATATATAAAGTGAACCCAAAATTAAGAAAACGTTCATGGTTTTAGTTCACATTTTATTTTTCCCACACTCTTTATCACATACATGTAAGATGAACCACCCTCATACCCATGAAGTATCACACTAATACCCCATTATAGTTATTTTTGAAATTGATAGCTGGGGTGATGAAGTCTTACCTTTTGGATGAAGAATTTGGTGCTCTACATGAATATTTCCAAGCTTTGAGTGATGGTTGAAGATTAATTGATGAAAATTAGGCCCTCCCTCTAGAACCCTCTCTCTCACACACTAGAAATATCAGAAATGATCTTCAAAATAGACTAAAAGGGTGTTTTAACGAAATGGGGATCGGGTTTTAAATTAAGAAAATGGGTTCCCCGACACAGGTCTGCGGTTGCATATGTGACCGCATAATGGTTATGTGCTCCACAGAGTGACCGCAGAAATGTCCCTCAGGGGCCTGAACTTTCGGCCCAGGTATGCAATCAGTATGCAGTCCGCATACTTGTTCTGTGGTCACATAATGCACTGCAGAACTCCTTCCGCAAAAACCCAAGAGGGATTATGCGACTGATATGCGGTTCGCATAGTGGTTATGCGGTCGCATAATCGACCGCAAAGCTAACCTCATAGTGGCCAACTTACTGCTTCACTCTGCGGCCATTATGCGGTCCGCAGAGTGATTATGCGGCCGCATAATGGGCCGCAGAAATGTGTTCTTCTATGAAACATTTCCCTCTCAGTCTGTAGGGTACTATTCAATCCAAAAATTCTGAATCGCGGCAAGCAAGCTCGCCGCAAAGAATTTCTACTAAAATAACGCAGGAATCTATCTCGGCGCCACGAAACCCCAAGTTTTTGTTTTAAATTTTTTTACGGGTCCTTACAGTACCAATACCTAATTACATTCTTTTTCCGTAATACAGGGTACCAACCCCTAGTTACCTTTCCTCACCAGTATCAAGGTACACCAATCCCTAGTTGTGTTTTTCGACATAGGGTCTCCACTCCTTAGTTAATTTTTATTTTTTTAGACATAGGGTCTCCACTCCTTAGTCTCCTTACCAGTATCATGGTACACTCTTACCCATCGCATTTGCCCAATGTTAGGTACACCAATCCTTAGTTGAGGCACTATTTAGACAATCAGGGTACACCATTCCCAAAGAATCATGTTTTCCCAGGGTAAACCAATCCCGACCTTTTATTGCTTTCAATAATGAAGTAGTATAGAGTTTTGTTACAAATAACTCATGAAATTTTTCTAGTAAAAAAGTAGGTAGAAAAATTTCGTTCGTTTATTTGTTTTGGTGTCTGAGCAAGTTTTACCTCGAGGCACAGTTCGAGATGACCAATAGAAGAAGTCTCAATCCAAAATAAAGGAAAGAAAACAAAAAAAAAAGTGAATCCAGATTGCAGAAGCGGATGAAAAGAGAGCACCACTATCTGCGATCGGCACTATCTGCGATGGAACCACCTACATCCATTCAAAGATGTAGCGCACCCGGCAAAAGGGACATTAGTATTGTCGAATAGTACTAGTATGCAAGGCAAACACCAATCTTAGTAGAATGAACAGTGAAACAAAAAGAAGGCAGTTATAATAATCAATAAGTACTTCACAGAAATACAAAAAAACACCAAGTAAGGATCACATAGTTTCCAATTCAATCTTTCCATCTTTTTAGGTTAATAATCTTTAGTGCCAAAGCCACAACTCACAATGCCACTGTGTTTTTACACGGAGTTTGGTCTCGGCCCGACCGGCTAAGCCATCTCAAGTGAGACATATCCATATCCATAATGTAAATCAATAATTCCAACACAAATACCACCATGTGTACAGCATGGCGTCCGATCTCGGCCCGATCGGCTAAGCCATCTCACTTGAGACATAACCTCTTTCAATTGTTCACCCAATTTATATTTCTTTCCCATCTTTCGTTACATGGCACAAACAGTCTCATTTATTAAGTAGTTCTTGGCACTTGGGAACATTTTACAATTCAAGTCTTTCCCTTTTATTCGTTCAAATAACATCATCATTCATGTCGACAAGTACCATCACATAAGTCATTGCATGCATAAGGGAAGGAGCTTGGAAAATCATAATTACGTTCTCAAATAGCATGATGACATGATAAACATCTAAAACAATTAGGGAACATGAATCTTTCAACCCAACACACTAAGGCAAACAATTCTAGTATGATCGAGTTGGAACTTACACCAATTATTCGGACACCAGGAGTTCGATTCTAGGAAGAAGAGAGTTAGCCATACATACCTCAATCGAGCTTCTTTGACTCTACAATTATGCGGAACTCTTAGCAACCTCAATCTATTTTAGCAATATACAAATTGAACCCAAAATTAGGAAAATGTTCATGGTTTTAGTTCACATTTTATTTTTCCCACACTCTTTATCACATGCATGTAAGATGAACCACCCTCATACCCATGAAGTATCACACTAATACCCCATTATAGTTATTTTTGAAATTGAGAGCTGGGGTGATGAAGTCTTACCTTTTGGATGAAGAATTTGGTGCTCTACATGAATATTTCCAAGCTTTGAGTGATGGTTGAAGATTAATTGATGAAAATTAGGCCCTCCCTCTAGAACCCTCTCTCTCACACACTAGAAATATCATAAATGATCTTCAAAATAGACTAAAAGGGTGTTTTAACGGAATGGGGATCGGGTTTTAAATTAAGAAAATGGGTTCCCCGACACAGGTCTGCGGTTGCATATGTGACCGCATAATGGTTATGTGCTCCACAGAGTGACCGCAGAAATGTCCCTCAGGGGCCTGAACTTTCGGCCCAGGTATGCAATCAGTATGCAGTACGCATACCCTTTCTGCGGTCGCATAATGCACCGCAGAACTCCTTCCACAAAAATCCAAGAGGGATTATACGACTGATATGCAGTCCGCATAGTGGTTATGCGGTCGCATAATCGACCACAAAGCTGACCTCATATTGGCTAACTTACTGCTTCACTCTGCGGCCATTATGCAGTCCGCAGAGTGATTATGCGGCCGCATAATGGGCCGCAGAAATGCGTTCTTCTATGAAACATTTCCCTCTCAGTCCATAGGGTACTGTTCAATCCAAAAATTCTGAATCGCGGCAAGCAAGCTCGCCGCGAAGAATTTCTACTAAAATAACGCAGGAATCTATCTCAGCACCACGAAACCCCGAGTTTTTGTTTTAAATTTTTTTACGGGTCCTTACAGTACCAATCCCTAATTACATTCTTTTCCCGTAATATAGGGTACCAACCCCTAGTTACTTTTCCTCACCAGTATCAAGGTACACCAATCCCTAGTTGTGTTTTCCGACATAGGGTCTCCATTCCTTAGTTGATTTTTAATTTTTTAGACATAGGGTCTCCACTCCTTAGTCTCCTTACCAGTATCATGGTACACTATTACCCATTGCATTTGCCAAACGTAAGTTACACCAATCCTTAGTTGAGGCACCATTTAGACAATCAGGGTACACCATTCCCAAAGAATCATATTTTTCCAGGGTAAACCAATCCCGACCTTTTATTGCTTTCAATAATGAAGTAGTATAGAGTTTTGTTACAAATAACTCATGAAAGTTTCCTAGTAAAAACTGGGACAGAAAAATTTCGTTCGTTTATTTGTTTTGGTGTCTTAGCAAGTTTTACCTCGAGGCACGAGTTCCAGATGACCAATAGAAGAAGTCTCAATCCAAAATAAAGGAAAGAAAACAAAAAAAAAGTGAATCCAGATTGCAGAAGCGGATGAAAAGAGAGCACCACTATCTGCGATTGGCACTATCTGCGATGGAACCACCTACATTCATTCAAAGATGTAGCGCCTCCGGCAAAAGGGACATTAGTACTGTCGAATAGTACTAGTATGTAAGGCAAACACCAATCTAAGTAGAATGAACAGTGAAACAAAGAGAAGGCAGTCATAATAATCAATAAGTACTTCACAGAAATACAAAGAAACACCAAGTAAGGATCACATAATTTCCAATTCAATCTTTCCATCTTTTTAGGTTAATAATCTTTAGTGCCAAAGCCACAACTCACAATGCCACTGTGTTTTTACATGGAGTCTGGTCTCGGCCCGACCGGCTAAGCCATCTCAAGTGAGACATATCCATATCCATAATGTAATTAAATAATTCCAACACAAATGCCACCATGTGTACAACATGGCGTTCTATCTCGGCCCGATCAGCTAAGCCATCTCACTTGAGACATAACCTCTTTCAATTGTTCACCCAATTCATATTTCTTTCCCATCTTTCGTTATATAGCACAAACAGTCTCATTTATTAAGTAGTTCTTGGCACTTGGGAACATTTTACAACTCAAGTTTTTCCCTTTTATTCGTTCAAATAACATCATCATTCATGTCGACAAGTGCCATCACATAAGTCATTTCATACATAAGGGAAGGAGCTTGGAAAATCATAATTACGTTCTCAAATAGCATGATGACATGGTAAACATCTAAAACAATTAGGGAACATGAATCTTTCAATCCAACACACTAAGGCAAACAATTCTAGTATGATCGAGTTGGAACTTACACCAATTATTCGGACACCAGGAATTCGATTCTAGGAAGAAGAGAGTTAGCCATACATACCTCAATCGAGCTTCTTTGACTCTACAATTATGCGAAACTCTTAGCAACCTTAATCTATTTTAGCAATATACAAATTAAACCCAAAATTAGGAAAACGTTCATGGTTTTAGTTCGCATTTTATTTTTTCCACACTCTCTATCACATGCATGTAAGATGAACCACCCTCATACCCATGAAGTATCACACTAATACCCCATTATAGTTATTTTTGAAATTGAGAGCTGGGGTGATGAAGTCTTACCTTTTGGATGAAGAATTTGGTGCTCTACATGAATATTTCCAAGCTTTGAGTGATGGTTGAAGATTAATTGATGAAAATTAGGCCCTCCCTCTAGAACCCTCTCTATCTCACACTAGAAATATCAGAAATGATCTTCAAAATAGACTAAAAGGGTGTTTTAACGGAATGGGGATCGGGTTTTAAATTAAGAAAATGGGTGCCCCGACACAGGTCTGCGGTTGCATATGTGACCGCATAATGGTTATGTGCTCCGCAGAGTGACCGCAGAAATGTCCCTCAGGGGCCTGAACTTTCAGCCCAGGTATGCAATCAGTATGCAGTCCGTATACTTATTCTGCGGTCGCATAATGCACCGCAGAACTCCTTCCGCAAAAACTCAAGAGGGATTATGCGACTGATATGCAGTCCGCATAGTAGGTATGCGGTCGCATAATCGACCGCAAAGCTGACCTCATATTGGCCAACTTACTGCTTCACTCTGCGGCCATTATGCGGTCCGCAGAGTGATTATGCGGTCGCATAATGGGCCGTAAAAATGTGTTCTTCTACGAAACATTTCCCTCTCAGTCCATAGGGTACTGTTCAATCCAAAAATTCTGAATCACGGCAAGCAAGCTCGCCGTGAAGAATTTCTACTAAAATAACGCAGGAATCTATCTCAGCACCACGAAACCCCGAGTTTTTGTTTTAAATTTTTTTACGGGTCCTTACAGTACCAATCCCTAATTACATTCTTTTCCCATAATATAGGGTACCAACCCCTAGTTTCTTTTCCTCACCAGTATCAAGGTACACCAATCCCTAGTTGTGTTTTCCGACATAGGGTCTCCATTCCTTAGTTGATTTTTATTTTTTTAGACATAGGGTCTCGACTCCTTAGTCTCCTTACCAGTATCATGGTACACTATTACCCATCGTATTTGCCCAACGTAAGGTACACCAATCTTTGGTTGAGGCACCATTTAGACAATCAGGGTACACCATTCCCAAAGAATCATGTTTTCCCAGGGTAAACCAATCCCGACCTTTTATTGCTTTCAATAATGAAGTAGTATAAAGTTTTGTTACAAATAACTCATGAAAGTTTCCTAGTAAAAACTGGGACCAAAAAATTTCGTTCGTTTATTTGTTTTGGTGTCTTAGCAAGTTTTACCTTGAGGCACGAGTTCCAGATGACCAATAGAAGAAGTCTCAATCCAAAATAAAGGAAAGAAAACAAAAAAAAAGTGAATCCAGATTGCAGAAGCGGATGAAAAGATGTGAACTGCTTAAGATTTGACTGAAGTCACGAGCATTGCATTTTCCGGGTTCATCAGAAAAAGCCGTAGAACAATGAATTGGCACCTGCAGTGAGCAAGTATCATGGTTCAGATCAGAGTCTACGTGAAGAACCAGTCAAGACTCAAAATAAAGTTTTAGAAAACTTATAGATATGAATCTTGTAACTCATAGCTGATAGGCTTATTTTGTCTCTTTTAATTTTGATGTAATAACACGACTACAGACCGTAGCCTCGATGGAACCTCACTCAACTCTCCATCTCAGTATTCCATCCTTTTCCTTGAATTACACGCGACCTGATTCCGTTATAAGTCGGGATATGTAGGCCGTCTAAAATCAGGACTCGGTTGTACTCTTTTCTCTCTTCCCTTTTGAATAATGGTATGGCCAACAATAGGTCGTATCGCTCACCTTGTATTTGCTTGAAAACTCTTCATGTTTTCAAGCAAAGAGGGGCATGCTGTGAACACCTAATTTTTGACTCTGCGTGAATATATTTCCACTCACACTCTCACTTTTCCCATATACTTCCCTCACATAATCTCTCCACCAATACACACGGACACTCACAAAAAAAAGGAGATCCATCTCTACCCCAAACACATACAATAAAAAGTCAAAAAGGGGAGTTAGAAAATCAAAAAGGGGAGGAGAAAAGTCATAAAGGGGAGGAGAAAAATCAAAAAAGAGGGGAGAGAAAACAGAGGGGACGTTCTCTTCGCAAAGGAGAGAGGATGAATCTAATAAATAATTAGCACCTAAGAACTAAAGCAGGAGAAAAAAAATAAAGACCACCAAAATTCCAGCTAAGGCTAGATCTAAAAACAGCCTCAAACTTTGCACCAAAACACACCTGAAACCAAACTCTAAAACCAGCTTCAACTCCATTTCATTAACCTCCAAAAAATGCTGCCCTCAACCACCCCAAACCAGTCCCTCTTTTCAGTCAAGAAAATGCACCCTTTTACCCCTGAAACGAAGCTAAAAAATGCAGATGAAATGTACCCAAAACTCAGCTGAAAAATGCCATAAAAGTCAGCAAGAAAATAATTTTTCCAGCAAAAATCAGCTGCGGAAATAGCCAAGAAAAAACTCAAAAACCAGGCAGCAATTTTCAGTCATTAACAGAGCCAAATAATGCAGCAGCTGCTGCTTATCTTTTCCTGAAAAAAGCGACCTCCCTCAGCCCGAAAACCGGTTGAGAGCTCAGCTAAAAATCAACTATTTTTCACCCCAAAACTGACCCCGAAATAGCCAATAAAACACGCTCAAACCGGCCTTTAAAACAGCATTTTTAATCGAGTCGAGGTTCCGGTGCGGTCTCCTGTTTCGGGTCTTCTTCGGGTTCTTTATCCGGATGTAGCTTTGGGGTTTCATGTATTTTTTATGATGATGGAGCTTCATGTTTGGATCTATTGAAGAGGCTTATTTGCTGAACGTAAAGGTTCATTCTTACCATTTTTTATTGAAGTTCTTTAGTCGTTCTATTAATTTATTTATTGTTCATGAATCCTTGTCTATGTGTTTTGCTTGTCTTCTGTTGATGCCATGAGTATAGGATCTCTTTGAATGTCTCATTGTGAATAAATTCTTTTTAGAATATTGGGGAAGGCAGTAGCTGCGTGGATATTGGTCATATAATTTTGGGGTGTATCAAATAACAAATAATGGGCCATGTGTTTGTTTGGCAGCAATTAATAGATTGTGGGTTTAAGCTAATGGTAACATTAATGGGCCATAGGAATTTTAATTAATTTTTATCCTTAGTTTATTCTATTCCATGTTATTAAATAGTATTTAATATTATGCATATAGTAAATTATTTGCTTGTGCTTTTAGCCTATCCCTCATGTTAGTGTTTAAATGGGGCTACGAGAAAATGTTTGGCCAAATGAATTTATTTTGCTGGCCCATTTTTCATAATAAATCAATATAAAATATAGTAATTTTTCTGAGAGTAATAACGTATTAATAGTCCTTTATCATGATTGCGGATTCGCTTGCGTAACGCTGTTATGACAAAATTAATAAATTTCATCTTGATCACGCATTCGCTTGCGTAGTGTGGTTACGACATCTTATTTTATTCAAAACTTCTTTTGATAATTCTAATAATCAAGCATTAAAAGCGGATATGTAAAATATGAAAATTCATTAAAACACTGTTTGTTCAAAAATAATATAAGCCAAATATAGTCAATAAAGCGACTGTACTAGAACCACGGGACTCGAGAAATGCCTTACACCTTCTCCCCGATCAACAGAATTTCTTACCCGGACTTTGTTTGCGCAGACTAATAATGATAGAGTCAAACCTTCCTTTGACTAGGGATTCAAATAAAAGGTGACTTGGAACACCAAAAAGTAATTCCAAGTGGCTACTCTGAATAACAAAATAATCCCTATTTCAAAATTGTCACTTTAATTGAAAAAACTCTTTAATCCACAATTCATATCATATATCTTTTGTGGGGGTAGAAAAGAGGTATAACAGTATATATGAAGCATATAGACAAGAGAGATAAACCTGCACGGATGTATGCATGTTTATAATGTCTAACTACGGCTACAACATGTAATCCAACATATAAATAGTGCATTATGTCCAAATAAAACATAAAAAACCTAGATGATCTCTAGCATAAATAAGAATGCTCAAGTAGTCAAACAAACAAGTAAAGTATGTTACAAGTAGAATAATATGTTTCAACACAAGGCATAAAGAAGCCTAAAATCTATCCCAAGCATGAAACTACCTTGGTATACACATATGTGATCGTCACCTCGTGTATACATCACCCACAAACACGTAACTTGTAGCACATAAGTCTATTTTAGGAAAAATTCCTTCAAGTCAAAGTTAGCCAGGATACTTCTTCAAAATAAGCTTAAACCTACAAGAACGCATTTTTCTTTCTCTATGGCCTCTAAATGTCAATGATCTAGTCAAATAATACTCAACAAGACCAAATAATGCTATAAGAATCAATCCCACATGAAAAAAAAATAATCTTTTGTCACGGCCCAAAACCTAACCCGTCATGATGGCGCCTATCATGGTACTAGGCAAGCCGACCTTTCCAAAATACTTTCAAAATTTAACAGAAGTGAATTAAGATATTTAAAATAACCGGGGTTTCTCATAAATACGGGTAAAACCCAAATAAAATATATGTGCGGAAAAATAGCCCGACATCGGGGTGTCACTAAGTCATGAGCGTCTAAATATTTAAAACTATTATAGCCAATGTCTAAATATCAGTACAAAACGGAAAGAAATGTGGAAGGAATAGAAAGGTCATGCAGACGCTGGTAGCTGCCTTGCAGTCTCCGAAACTCAAACAGGCCTGGACTCAACAATCTCAGTGCTCAGGCACACCTGGATCTGCACATGTAGTGCAGAGTGTAGTATGAGTACAACCAACTCAGTAAGTAACAGAAATAAATAAGGAACTGAAGATAGTGACGAGCTACGCAGGTATAGTTCACTTTCAGTAATTCCAGCAAATAATAGACATGCTTTCAAATCTTGCAGTTTAAGTCAAATCAGTTTTACACAGTTCAAGTTCATGAAATCCGGATATAAAATCTTTCAGAATATTGCACAACAATGACAGATAGCAACTAAATACAACAACAAATGAAAAACAAGTACAGCCTCTTAGGGAAACAGTCACTCAACTCATCACAACAGCTCAACCACTCGACTCCCAGCCCTTAGCATTCACACTCAATGGGTACCCGCGCTCACTGGGGGTGTTCAGACTCATGAGGGGCTACTACAGCCCAAGCGCTATAATCTGCACAGACAACTCACGTGCTACACGGACAACTCATGTGCTATAATATCATATCTGAATCCGCACGGACAACTCACGTGTTGTACGTACAACTCACGTGCCATAGTATAAACATCAGAATTCGCACAGACAACTCACGTGCTATAATAAAATATCTCACAATCAGGCCCTCGGCCTTGCTCAGTCATAAATCTCTCCAGTCTCTCGGGCTCTCAGAAATCATGAAATCAGCCCAAACAACAATAATATGATGCATCAATAATGAACAATAGAGACTAAGTTAAAACAACAAGTAAACTGTGACTGAGTGCAAACAACACTTAAGCAAATAGTGCAACATGTACACGACCTCTGTGGGTTCCAACAATACCAACATATAGCCTAAACATGGTTTCTAGTCAAATTTCTATAACACATAGAGAGCACATAGCTAACAACAAGTTATTCAACTTTATAGTCTCACGGGACGGATCAAATCACAATCCCCTCGGTGCATGCTCACACGCCCGTGACCTAGCATGTGCGTCACCTCCAAAGTAGTCACATGATACCAAATTTTGGGGTTTCATACCCTCAGGACCAGATTTAAAATTGTTACTTACCTCAATCCGAGCAAATTACTACTCTGCAATGCCCTTGCCTCTCGAATCGGCCTCCGAGCATTCCGAATCTAACCACAAGAAGTACAATACCATTAATATATGCTAAAGGAATCAATTTCACAAGAAAACTACTAAATTAGATTCCAAACCCGAAATCGACTCAAATCCGAACCCCGATCCCACGTATCGAAATCCGACAAAAGTCACAAAACCCTAAAGCTCATTCACTCCCGAGTCTAACCATACAAAATTCATCAAAATCCGACATCATTTAGTCCTTCAAATTCTCAAATTACTCTCTCCAAAATCCCAAGCCCTAACCCCTTATTTCACTTCAAATATCCTACTAATTAGGTGAGAAATCAACGGGAAAACACCATAGCTAATGATAATAGAGCTCAAGCAACTTACCTCAGTGAATAACCTTGAATCACATTCAAAATTCCCCTCAAAAGCTCCAAAGTCCGAGTTAAAAGTGGTGGAAATGAGCAAAAATCACGAAGTCCTCAATTTATACATTCAGCCTAGCGAAGCCACACCTGCGGTCCTTTTTCCACTTCTGTGACACCGCACCTACAGAATTTACATCGCAGGTGCGGAACTCACTTAAGATCCCAGGTTCTGCATCTGCAGCCAATCTCTCGCGCATGCGCTTGCGCACCTGCGCATAACTCTCTGCATCTGTGAAGCCAGTCATTTTCCTCCCTTTCGCATCTGCGCCCCAGGTCTCGCACCTGCGGGCTCGCAGATGCGACTGCTTTCTCGCACTTGCGCCTTCTGCCCAGCTCCTCCAATATCGCATTTGCGATCACCCGCTCGCTTCTGCGAGCTCGCACCTGCGATGAGTCATCCGCAGGTGCGATTATGACAGCTGAGTTTAACTTCAGCAATACCTCCAATTTCCAAACTTGTTCCGTTAATCACCCGGAATCACCCCGAAGCCCTCGGGATCTCAACCAAATATACCAACATATCCCACAACATCATACGAACTTAGACAAATCATCAAATCACTCAAAACAACATCAAAACACCAAATTACACTCGGATTCAAGCCTAAGAACTTCTAAACTTCCGAATTCCACAAACGATGCCGAATCCTACCAAACCACGTCCGAATGACCTAAAATTTTACACACAAGTCAAAAATAATACCACAAACCTATTCCAACTTTTGAAATTCCATTCCGACCCCGATATCAAAATTTTCACTACCGACCAAAATCGCCAAAATTCTAACTTTCGTCAATTCAAGCTTAATTCTACCACGGGCCTCCAAATCTCATTCCGAACGCACACCCAAGTCCAAAATCACCTAACGGAGCTAACGGAACCATAAAAATTAAATTTCGAGATCGTTTACACATAAGTCAATGTCCAATTGACTTTTTCCAACTTAAGCTTCTACTTTAGAGACTAAGTGTCTCAATCCACTCCGAAACCACTCCAGTGTCGAACCAACTAACCCGGTATAACACAATATAGCTGAAGGACTCAAAAAGAAGCAGAAATGGGGTAAACGGGGCTATAACTCTCGAAACGACCAGTCGGGTCGTTACATCCTCCCCCACTTAAACATATGTTCGTCCTCGAACGTGCCAGGAGTTGTTTCCAGGCCATCAAATCACTATTCCATCTTACCATGCACGTACCTGGGGGTGATCTCACATCACCCTATTCTATATAGGCCTGACCACACAACATAACTGAAAATCATTAATTTAACCTTAGCCCAAAAACCTTGGAGCCAAATTTCTAACATCCAGAATTCTTTTCAAGACCCAAATCTCACATCCACACACTGTATAAGACTGAACGAGTTGCATCGAGCCATAACTATAACCACGAATATAATCCACTAATATTTTACACAACGCGCATGCTCGTGGCACCATTCCTGATCACAGTAACTACTTCAAACCAACCAAGTACTAGTATTAGACCTCATATCAAACCAAACATCACCCCAAAACATCGTACACTACCGATAATAAAAGAAACACGCAGAATCTCGTAATCTCTTATTAGATCAGCACGCCATGGAGCTCTCTCTCCCCAACCAAAACCATAATCCCTTTCTTAGCCGACTTTCAATGCCACGTTCCCAAATATACTGTAATCAAACCTGACAGTACCTATTCTGGGTCCAATGACCTTATATTATTAAACACAACTATCCTACAGACATGCCATACCAATATATCTCAGAGCCACAAACCGTGACATTCGTTCGCCAATACGCAATAACTCAAATGTATTCAGTCATGGAAAATGACTCAAATGAGAGAACTGCCCTGCCAGATTAACAAGTACCGCCACAAAGAAATGCTAAAAATTCATCACACACCGAAGAACCATCACACAATTCTAACGCAAGGTTCATACCTTAACATAACTCTATTGTAATGTGTGCCCCCATCCAAATGCTGGTCTATATTATCTACCTCAAGCCACCCTGCTCAAAATCAATAACTACGAAAAGGCAAATGACAAAAATGCCACTCAAAACCTGAAAGAACATAACCAATACGCAATCGAGCATGCAATACCCAAATACTCATCTCGCTCAAATTCTTCCATAAGGTCCCCAATAGATCTGCACCATGTGTGCATATAACCAATGAAACACAACTTCTCGTAGCATAGAAGAGTAACTCACATATCATTTCAGACCACGAATAAGTTCAACATCAACCGAATGGCACATCACTCAACAATAGCAGTAGGGAGCCAACCAGTCAGACTCGGTGTAGAATACACATCCTAATTGGGCCTACCAATAGACCCCAAATTAACTCTGGTCACCCACAAATAGATAAATAATCCTCTGAAAGCCAACAATGACTGAATCATAACACATACTATCATCTGGCTAGCTTCGTCCATGACTTCACAGTCCACAACCATGAAACAATCTGCTCCTGACGACTCCCAGTCTCCAAATCCATAGAACACACGAATCACCATATCTGATCCCAACTCCACTACCGAATGTCTAATACATCTTTCATTCCCACGAGAAATGCTTATATAATTCTCTCGTGCCATATAGTAAAATTTGAATATCAGCAGCTGATCAACCAGAAGAGTGTCGCAATACCAATGAAGTATCGATGAATCAAAACACACTGCCCCCTTCTGAAATGTATACTCTCATCAGGTCATACCGATTAATAATATCATTTACCTAGTCATCTGAAACCGTCTATGCTGCCTACGAATTTATGTCCTTCCCTTCAAAACTGAACTGTGACCTTGCACCTGCAAATCTCAATCCCACACAATACACGGCGTCCACCATTCCATCCTGTGAAGAGTACAAGAATCTCATAATCTCTCTGAGTCACAAGCAGAACACATTCCCGATCAATCAGAAACCTTCCATTTGGTCTCCTCCCAGAGAAAATCCTAATACGCAACATATTCCTCACGTCGGCAGGAAAAATACTCCTCGAGTCGTGGTAACAAAAAACCATTGAGAACCCTCCGAGACCCATTTGGACACAACCAAGCTATTAGAACCAAATCTCTCTAACTCAACCCAGCCACGCAGGTCGCCAAATCCAAGAGTATTGCCACAAAGTACCTGCAGAAAACCCCCACATCATAAGCACCCAAAAGAACCGATCATATCTATTACCGTGCTGCCCTATTTCTCTGAGTCCCTTCCGAATTTGTCTTCAGATTGATACTTCTCCTTGCTAAATCGCCACGATCTTTAGCCACAACTCACCCCACAAACCTTAGCATAGAACCACAACGCCATACGACCCTTAAGCAGTTGTATTCTTCTTCAGCACCTTCATAAATACCCCAACTGTAACACTCACTCTGAAAATACCTTATGTGAATTTAAAATTGTTCTTCTTACCTTCCTTATACTAAAGTATAGAATCCATGGTCATACAGAATTTCTGTAAGCCCAGGCACCATCAAAGGCAAATCTCAGATTTTATGCGTGCACAAGTCCGGAGAAATTCTCAATTACTATATATAAAACTTGAACCCATTAGAACCTTCTAGAGAGTCCTCCACTCTGCTCAAGTCTAAATTGCACCACCCGAATGGGCCGAAAGACACGTGCTCCCTTAGCTTGACCACGCTTAAAAAAGTAACCCTACCTTAACGTCACCAATCAAATTCATACTTCATGCGTACTACATCCAACAATAACAACTTGATCATCCCATGATTTTCATATACTCATAAAATGCAATATAACCTACATTCAGGAATTTACTTACCCGAATCATCCTCAATCTCCACCTCTGTAAGTCATAATTAAACCACAAGTATGCCTCAGACCAAAACTAAAATTTAACACATAACCATAAAATTAAATTGTCCATAGCAGGCTCCCCCACGTAGCCTTAAGCTGCCATTATATAAAATCAGAACCCGCAAGGATTTCCCTTTCTCAATTACCAAGATCTCGCACCGTTAACCCGGCAGACTTTTCAAAGTCTTTTGTTAAGATTTTCATGAACATTCTGAATCACCAGCCACAGTCATACACTCGACCTCTTACTGGGTAGCAAGTAATATTCCTCGCAGAAGCTTCATCAACATCATGCCACCGCTAACTTCTCACAGGAGATAACCCACACGTGGAATTCCTTACTGACATCTTCCAATGACACTGCACTGGGTGCAACAACTACGTAATCAGTAAATTCTCCTGAGCTCATGCTCGTCCACCATTTGTATAAGTCTGCACTTTCCCTATTGACATTAACTGAAAGTTCAATAATACCTTACGAACTCAAGTCATATTGCGCCTGAAATGATAATCAGATCTTCACATCCCTCTTCATTTCAAACAAACCCATTTCTACCATATTCAGTCTTTCTCCGTATAGTAACCATCACTCCAAATAAAGTCTATAGGCCAAATCACCTTTTATCAGGATTCCAAACCGTTTTACATTTTCTCAAGACACGCGACTACCCTACCACATAATCCATATGCTAATTTGGTACTCTTATTTCGGTTAAATCATCTCCTTTAAGCAACTTCTCAACTTCTACTTCTCCTACTTGACCTGCTAGTACTTTAACTACCGCAAAACTCTTCCCGTCATGTCTTCCCTCATACTTTGCTGCCCAACTATTGCATCAAATCAAAATGCATCTATGTCGCACCTGAACCAATAAAATGTTACCGACTCTAAGCCTCTTCGAAGATCATCTTTCTCGAGCCATCAACATTAGAAATGCCCATTCGCAACCACAATTACTACACAATCACTTACTCTTCTTGAGTCCAAACTCATTGATAAGACATGAGAATTTAAGTTGCCCCATAATTTAACAACGTGAAAGATCCTCCAATACACTCACAACTCAAGACTATACGTCAAATCAAGACAAAAATAAAGTACCCAATAGCAAACTCTTGAGTCATAAGCAAACTTTATTCGTCACATTCAACCCATCTGAACACATCCCGCAATCACATCATACTTACCATATAGCCATTCACTCGCTCATCGAGCCACAAATCCTACTCGTGGGGATATTACCGGATATAAGGGTCCATATGTACAAGTTCTCACAACCGAAACTACCGAGCCTAAGCTGCGGTCTAACCCCTGCCTCATGTCCTCCAGACTGGCCCATCAACAAAACACAGACTCGAACCTCGTTTATAAAATCACAAGCCGGCGATGCACAACTAATACTAAGCGCTCATATACGCATACGAAATGCGTTGAAGGAATTCAAAGAGTTGTGTTTCAAGCTGAATCAATTCTGCACGATAAAATGCAAGAAAGTGAAATTTTCCTAAGGGTTCGGCAGCCTCTCGAAGATAAGTACAAACGTCTCCGTACCGATCTGCAAGACTCTACTAAACCTGCTCATGACTCATGAGACCTATGTAACCTAGGGCTCTAATACCAACTTATCACGACCCAAAACCTAACACGTCGTGATGGCGCCTATCGTGGTACTAGGCAAGCCGACCTTTCCAAAATACTTTCAAAATTTAACAGAAGTGAATTAAGACATTTAAAATAACTGGAGTTTCTCATAAATACGGGGTAAAACCCAAATAAAATATAAGTGCATAAAAATAGCCTAACATCGGGGTGTCACTAAGTCATGAGCGTCTAAATATTTAAAACTATTACAACCAATGTCTAAATAACAATACAAAATAAAAAGAAATGTGGAAGGAGTAACAAGGTCCTGCAGACGCTGGTAGCTACCTTGCAGTCTCTGAAACTCAAACAGGCCTGGACTCGACAATCTACGTGCTCAGGCACACCTGGATCTACACATATAGTGCAGGGTATAGTATGAGTACAACCAACTCAGCAAGTAATAGAAATAAATAAGGAACTGAAGATAGTGACGAGCTACGCAGTTATAGTTCACTTTTAGTAATTCCAGCAAATAATAGATATACTTTCAAATCCTGTAGTTTAAGTCAAATCAGTTTTATACAGTTCAAGTTCATGAAATCCGAATATAAAATCTTTCAGAATATTGCACAACAATGACAGATAGCAACTAAGTGTAACAACAAATGAAAAGTAAGTACAGCCTCTCAGGGCAACACTCACTCAACTCATCAGAACAGCTCAACCACTCGGCTCTCAGCCCTCAGCACTCACACTCAATGGGTACCCGCGCTCACTGAGGGAGTTCAGACTCATGAGGGGCTCCTACAGCCCAAGCGCTATAATCTGCACGGACAACTCATGTGCTGCACGGACAACTCACGTGCTATAATATCATATCTGAATCTGCACGGACAACTCGCATGTTGCACGGACAACTCACGTGCCATAGTATAAACATAAGGATCCGCACGGATAACTCACGTGCTGCACGGACAACTCACGTACTATAATAAAATATCTCACAATCATGCCCTCAACCTTGCTCAGTCATAAATCTCTTCAGTCTCTCGGGTTCTCAGAAATTATGAAATCAACCCAAACAACAATAATATGATGCATCAATAATGAACAATAGAGACTCGGATAAAATAACAAGTAAACTGTGACTGAGTGCAAACAACAATTAAGCAGATAGTGCAACATGTACACGACCTCTGTGGGTCCCAACAATACCAACATATAGCCTAAACATGGTTTCTAGTCAAATTTCTACAACACATAAAGAGCACATAGCTAACAACAAGTTATTTAACTTTACAGTCTCACGGGACGGATCAAGTCATAATCCCCTCGGTGCACGCCCACACGCCCGTCACCTAGCGTGTGCGTCACCTCCAAAGTAGTCACATGATACAAATTCTGGGGTTTCATACCCTCAGGACCAAATTTAAAATTATTACTTACCTCAATCCGAGCAAATTACTACTCTGCAATGCCCTTGCCTCTCGAATCGGCCTTCGAGCGTTCTGAATCTAGCCACAAGCAGTACAATACCATTAATATATGCTAAAGGAATCAATTCCACAAGAAAACTACTAAATTAAACTCCAAACCCAAAATCGACTCTAATCCGAACCCCGGGCCCACATCTCGAAATCCGACAAAAGTCACAAAATACGAAAGCCCATTCACTCCCGAGTCTAACCATACAAAATTCATCAAAATCCGACATCATTTGGTCCTTCAAATCCTCAAATTACTCTCTCCAAAATCTCAAGTCCTAACCCCTTATTTCACTTCAAAAATCCTACTAATTAGGTGAAAAATCAACGGAAAAATACCATAGCTAATGATAATAGATCTCAAGCAACTTACCTCAGTGAATAACCTTGAATCCCCTTCAAAAGTCCCCTCAAAAGCTCCAAAGTCCGAGTTAAAAATGGTGAAAATGAGCAAAAATCACGAAGTCCTCAATTTATACATTCAGCCCAGCGAAGCCACACCCGCGGTCCTTTTTCCGCTTCTGCGACACCGCACCTGCGGAATTTCCATCGCAGGTACGGAACTCACTTAAGATCCCAGGTTCCGCATCTGCGGCCAATCTCTCGCGCCTGTGCCTGCGCACCTGTGCATAACTCTCCGCATCTACGAAGCCAGTCATTTTCCTCCCTTCCGCATTTGCACCCCAGGTCTCGTACCTGCGGGCTCACAGATGCGACAGCCTTCTCGCACCTGTGCCTTCTGACCAGCTCCTTCAATCTCGCATCTGCGATCACCTGCTCGCTTCTGCGGGCTCGCACCTGCGATGAGACATTTGCAGGTGCGATTATGACAACTGAGTTCAACTTCAGCAATATCTCCAATTTCCAAACTTGTTCCGTTAATCGCCCGGAATTACCCCGAGGTCCTCGGGACCTCAACCAAATATACCAACATATCCCACAACATCATACGAACTTAGACAAATCATCAAATCACTCAAAACAATATCAAAACACCAAATTACGCTCGGATTCAAGCTTAAGGACTTCTAAACTTCTGAATTCCACAAACGATGCCAAATCCTACCAGACCACGTCCGAATGACCTCAAATTTTACACACAAGTCAAAAATAACACCACGAACCTATTCCAACTCCCGGAATTCCATTCCGACCCAGATATCAAAATTTTCACTACCGACCAAAATTGCCAAAATTCTAACTTTCGCCAATTCAAGCCTAATTCTACCACGTGCTTCCAAATCTCATTCCGAACGCGCTCCCAAGCCCAAAATCACCTAACAGAGCTAATGGGACCATCAAAATTAAATTTCGAGATCGTTTACACATAAGTCAATGTCCGATTTACTTTTTTCAACTTAAGCTTCTACTTTAGAGACTAAGTGTCTCAATCCACTCCGAAACCACTCCGGTGCCGAACCAACTAACCTGGTATAACACAATATAGCTGAAGGACTCAAAAAGAAGCAAAAATGGGAGAAACGGGGCTATAACTCTCGAAACGACCAGCCGGATCGTTACATCTTTATCAAAATCTTAAAATCCAACAAAAAATTAACCTGGGCTCACCTAGTTAAAACCAAAGACCAAGATCAAATCTTTGAGAACCATATTCTCCCGAGTTCAAATATGTAATTTATTTCCAAATTTGAGTCTATTTTGATATTCAAAACCACAAAATTTACTTTCTTAAGTTTTGGTTCAAAGTCCCTTTTTCCCCATTTGAAATCCTCGATTCTAAGGCAAAATCAAAGATAAATTCATGTAATAATCATAGATTCGAGTTAAAAATACTCACCCTAATTAAGCAGATGAAAATTCCCTCAAAATTGTCTAAATTCGTGCTCTCTATAGCTAGCTCCCAAAATTATAAAATGAATCCTAAGTATGAAATGAGGCTATTTATACTAAGCGCTAAAAAATGATTAAAATTGCGGAAAATAGCTAAAGTGGCTATTGGTACAATTATTGCTGATTTTGCTAACTTTTACCATGAAAACCTTCTCCTATAACACCTGAAACTCACCCAAGCCACTTGAGTCCCTTCCAATCCATTCTCAAAAGTCCAAATATCCTATACGAACTTGTCCAAGGGCTAAAAACACATAAGAAAATATCACAACTCAAAATCAAACATTCAAATCACACTTATGAACTCTTAAGTTTTTAACTTTCATACAATGGTAGTGAATCGGTTCATAATTTAAATATACACCTAAGTCCAAAATTATTATACGAACCTATTGGAATCGTCAACTAAGCTCCTTTACTCAAAATGTTGACTTTGATCAACTCTTAACTTAAGGCTTCAAGTTGACCTAAACCACCTATAATTGCAAGTCTTAAATCACCAAATAAACATACAAGAAATCTCAAATAAAAAAATAAATCCTAGAACTCAAAATGACTAATTGGGCCGTCACTATATTATTGAGCGACTAGCTAGGTGGAAATGCCAAAACACATCAAGCTAATCATTCCTGATTTGTTTCTATGGACTGGAAAAGTGAATGAGGGAGCCTTTATATCTGAATCACTAAGGCATTTTTATTCCGTTGATTTTATTAGTTGAGCAATTTTATTATTCGCGCTGATTTTTGATTAGTTAGATTCTTCTAATCATTCTGTCCCTAAATTGACAGATAAGGAATTTTCGCCTTCTTACAGTTTATGGTAAAATTAGATCTTTGCTCCCATATCATAAAGAAAAATCTATTTTATTAAATGAGAGCTTAACTCAATAAAATTTAATCTCGACATTCAGTCAAACAACTTGATACGTATCTTCATTTCCAAAACAAAAACAAACAAAAAAAAAACATCTAAGAGCATGTTAGAGATAAATTTTGTACTTAAATAAATTCTTAATCGTTCTTAGTGCCGTCCATTTTCCTTTTTTTTTTCTTCTTTTTAAAATTAGATCTCCCTAAAAACCCTACGAGCTAGTAGAGTAGAGAGAGAATGATGTAAAGAAAGTTGGAGGGTATTGGAGTATCAATAGGAATTTTGTGACTTAAACGTTCTAAAAAAATTTAAAAATATATTTATTTCTTAAGTTATTTGATGAGTTTTTATACAACTTCACTGTTAAGGTCTTTTATTAGTTCGAAAAGTATGCAACATATTGTTGTTTGACTATCAATTGCGTAAGCTTTAACATTACTTCTATACATTTCCCGTGGCAAGGTTATAGCACAATTGATCTCCCAACCTCCACTAGCCTTTAATACAAACGACGCAATCCCTATTTATTAATAAAACTCCAGAAAAAACTGATATGAAATTATGAGGACATCTATGAGGTGAGGAATTAGAAACAGAAATGGATTAGAAACCGATTTGATGATATATATCATCAATTAAATTTTGATAGATGATTTTAACATAAGGTGATAAGTTTTTTTAAAAGATTAGGTGGAAAAAACTTAATGCATTTGTCACGACCATTAATTTCCTTTAGAATCTTGAGCTTCTGAATATTAGTCATACTTGACTATATGCATGAATGACACAATCAATATATGTACAGACACCTCCTCTCTCTCTAGTTTCTTTAAGTAAAAGGAAATCTCGTAAGGAAAATGACAATAAAAGATTAGAGAAAACAATAAGAAGACTATGAAGTTGGTATTAGTATTGGGTTGGAACGGAAAATACTTATATGTACCTGGTGTTCAAATCCAAACCGATAATTTAATGTAATAGTTAAAAATTAAAATAAAACTATTATCACTTAATTATGATTAATTAACAAAATTTATTTACATAATACATATACTACATTAATGATTTAATGTAAACATCGGATCCGAGTAATATTATTTTTGGGAGGAGGAAGGTAGGGAAGGGGCCATTTCTTCTTGATTTTCCCTAAAATTGACAGCTTATTGTTACGTATTAATCAAATATGGAACTCTAACATTACAAGTTCAACAAATATATTAAGCTGCAGTAAATAGTATTCAAAGCTTGAAAAATAAGTTGGGGCGATATTTTAATGTTAAATAATGCTAATAAGTCACCATAACTTTTGCGGCGAAACAAAGAGTATTTTCATAAAAGTTTTTCATGAATTTAAAACCATTATAACACGCCCGGTTTTTCAAATCTCTTCTTCTTTTTTTTCCTTTAATTTTTCTTTGAAATCATGAGAATATTTTCTTTGTTTTTCTCTTTTTGTAGCAAGTGAAAATATTTACTTGTAAAGTGTATACTGACATAACTAAAATACCAACAAAAAGAAAAGAAAAGACGTAGTCTTTCCCAAGGGTAAGATACCGAATATTTATAACGCGTTCAAGATCGAAACAGTATTAATTTCTTCGTCCTTGTTCAAAAAGGGTGGCGTAGTGCTCTCATTCATTTCATTAACTATACAAAGCCCATCATACGTAACTCAAGAATTTATTATGGATAGCTATTGAAATTAATAAGGATGTGGTTGGATTTGTTAGAAAATTTAGTTTGGGCTTTAAAGGCACGATGGCTTTTTCTTAGGCCGTTTTCTTATGTTTGTATTTATACATATTATATGTATGTATGTATGTATAATGTATGTATAGGTTCATCACACACAAACACACAGTAATAATGGCTATATACACCTTTCACACACCGACTCTCTTAAGCAATGAATGAAAGACCTCTTCCAACCTCTTTTCTTTTTCCCTGCACTAATTAGTTGTAATTGCAATATTTACTCCAATTTTCCTTTTTCTGCAAACCTTCTTGGGATTTTTCCAACCATTAATACATTTTCTGCCCCTCTATTTACAACTATATTGTACTGTTCCTCCTTCAATTCAATTAAATTCCTATTTATTAACTCTCTCTCTCTCTCTCTCTCTCTCTCTCTCTCTCTCTCTCCCCCCTTCAACTTCACTGTAATTTAATTAACCTTTAAAGCAATCCCATCTCTTCCCTCTATAGCTCCCTCTTATATAAAGTCCAATATAATCATCATCAACAACCACAGTTTCTTCTTCTTCATCATCATCTTAGTTGTGCTGCTGCTGGTTCCACTCACACCTCCACCTTTCTTACAATAACAAGAACCTCTTAAGGTATAGTACTACTACTACTACAAAATCTGGTCAAAAATGATAACACAAAGGAAAAGTATTAATCATATGTTCATTTTCTCATGCTAAATTATTTTTGTTATTTGATTTCAGGATTCAAATAACAAGCAAGACCATGAGTAGGAGGAATGGAAATGGTCCAAAACTTGAGTTGAAGTTGAATTTATCTCCACCAAGGCAGCAGCAGCAGCAGCAGCAGCAGCAGTACATTAACCAACATCCAATAAGGCTGGAGTCACCAAACAGGTCATTGACAGCATCACCAACATCTCCACCAAGCTCATGTGTGTCGTCCGACGATTCGTCGAGCGGCCAACGCTATGCCAACAGCCCAGAAACAGCAACATCTATGGTTCTTGTGGGCTGTCCAAGGTGCCTTATGTATGTCATGCTAGCTGAAGCTGATCCAAGATGCCCCAAATGCAAAAGCACTTGTTTGCTTGATGTTATCTATGAGACCAACACTGCTACTAATACTACTAGGAGGAAGATCACTTAAAATTTATTACTGCTCCCTAGGTTTCAAGAATCCCATCAACAACCACAAAAAAACATCCCATATTCCCCTGTTATTTTAGTTTCTATAAATAGCACTACTTGAGCTCCATTTTTGACTTGATGAAAAAAGTAGAAATGGGAATTTGGAGCTTAAATAGTGCTATTTCTTTGGTTCTTGCGTTAATGTTCAAAAAAATTGAAGGTTTCGGTTATGTTTGTTATTACTCCCTTTTTAATAGGAAAAGGGGTGATCTAGAAAAAGTAGTGCTAGTTGTGGGGTTACTGGGTTTAAGGTATGTTCCATCTTTTGCAGAAGACTGTAAATGGCCCAACTAAAAGTGCCCACATTTTCTCAAGGGAAAAAAAAAATATTTGGTAAATTTTTTCATTTATTTTCAGTGCCTTTCTAATCCATCTTACTGTAGAATCAGAGCATGACTCATTAGCAATGTCAGTTAATCTTAGTCAGTCAACTAAACTTTTAAAGAAAAAAGGTCAGTTAACCAGCAATTTGAGAACTTTTTTCTCCTTTTCAACAGAGGTTTTGCTACTGCTCTTTGGCAAAACAGAATAGATTCCACCCTTTTGATCAACTTCTATTGCCCAAAATAAAATCTTGAACTACCATTGAATCTTTGATGAAAGTCCGAAGGCACTAATTTTGCAACTATTAAAAGAAAAATTAATAACTATAGCTCTAATGGAATTCCCCTTGAGGTAATAACGATGGCCTCTTATTTTATTGGAGTATACAATTATCGAAAAGACAGTACACGATGAAATTGAGAGTTCAAATCTTGACCATGAACAGAGGTTCAAGTAACGTGAAGTGACACTAGCAATGGTGTAGTAACATGATGTATATATTAAGGGGTAGTTTAGTAGGGTGCGTAAGAATAGTACCGAATAGGGTGTATTAGTAATGTTAGAATTAGTGATGTTGGGATTAGTTATATTAGGATTATTTCTTATTGACTGTTTTGTTCGGTGTATTAAAGGTTTTGAAAGGACTGTTCTATCTTTATTTTTATTTTTTCTACTTCAAACACGAGTCACGATTTTATTGTCACTGTGCGCAAAAAGAAGTTGTCGAAGGGGGACTAGGCCTTACCTTCATATACATTTTGGAGCTTGTACTAGCATGACTCAAGATTTGTAAACATAACAGTTCCCTAGCTATGAACAAACTCGTTGAACCTAAAATAAAGTGGCAATAAGCTGGGAGTTCAAGGTGGATCGAACGTGAGCATGCTTGGTCTCCTCTTCTTGACTCGAAATGAAAGCATTTGCCATCTATATGTGTTCAAAAGTCCTTTAATCTGACTAGGTAAAGAGCAAAAATTTGTACATATGTACTGGTTTTCCTGATTGTGGCTGAGAGAGGCCATTCTATCTGCGACTTGGTTGGCCTCTCTAAAACAATGATTAGTGAAGATATCTTGTCTATTAATGAGTTTCTTAATATCTTGGACTGCTTCTTTGATTCTCCACGGAATGGTCCAGCTGCCAGAGATGCAATTTTGTAGTAACATTGAATTAATTTCACCAATGATTAAGTTGAACCTTTTTTCTATACACCACTTGATCCCAAACAAGAAAGCACATGCCTCAGCCCAACTGCTTGTACATTGCCCCAGCGAAATGGAGTAGGCCATTATAAATTTGCACAGACTGTCCCTCACTAAACCTCCTCCTCCACATTCACCATTTCTGCATGAACCATCACTGTTAAGTTTCACGAACAAGATAGGTGGTTTAATCTATTTCACCACATAGGTATTAGTTTCCATTAGAGGTAGTTCCCAAACTCTGCGCAGGTTCTCCCATGTGTAGTTGAGATCCAATTTCCTGAATTGAGCTTTGACAATTTGTATAATATTGAAGTTGATCAGTAAGATAGATCCTGCAACTGTTGGCCTCTCCATTTCATATTTAGAACTGCATCTTGACCTCCATAACTCCCATATTACTATAGGCGGAAGTATCCTGCAAATATAGGCAGCCACAGAGTTAGCAGTATTATGATTCCAGTAATTTACAAGCAAGTTTCTAAGTGGTACTCCCCTATATACAATGCCAACCTTGTCAGCATAGTAGTCCTATATGAGCTGCGCATATCGCCCACTGGTGAACAAATGTTGAACAGACTCTTCTGCAGGTTGCATATTTAAACTTGTACAACAACAACACTTAGAAATAATATTAGTGCCAAACTTTTTAATTCTATCATCAGTGGGAATTATGTCATGGACAGTTCTCCACGTAATGCAGGCCATTTTAAAAGGCACATTTTTGTGCCAGATCATGCTATCAAATTGGGAGATATGTTTCCTCTGTCTTAGTGTCTTCCAGGCAGAGGCTATGGAGAACTTTCCATCTTGAATTTCATTCCAGATTGGGGTGTCATTTTCATCAGGATGAAGATTGATTTGAAGAGCTGAAATCTGGTCTTTCATATTATCAGGAGGCTGGATATTTAAAGTGGACCAATCCCAGAGACCCTCATTTAGAACTTCATTGACCTTAATATTATCCTATACAATAGCTCCTCCCATTCTATTGTGTAGAGGACCAAGCTTGGACCAGTTGTCAAACCAAAAACTGATATTCCCTTTTTTCAATTGTCATTGGATGCAGGGCTCCAGTTTACTTTTCAACTTACATATGGCCTTCCAACTATGCGATTGCCCATTCCTCCACTGAAGGTTGACTGGATGCTCATTGCCAAAGTATTTGGCTTTCATGAATTGAGACCATAGGGAATTACTGGTTCTCAGGTTCCACCATTGTTTAGCCGTGAAAGCCTGATTAATATCTTCAAGCCTTCTGAAATTAGCTTCCCCCTCTTCATAAGGGAAACACAAGTTAGACCAGGAGACCCAGTGGTATCTTTCCCCCTCTTCTTGGTCAGACCAGAAAAATCTGGCTATAAACATCTCAATCACATCTAGTGACCCTTTAGGTGGATGAATAGCTGCCAGCGTGTGAGTATTGATGGCTAGGAGAACATGTCTAATGAGGACAGCCATGCCCCCACTAGATAAAAATTTTAGATGCCAACCTATAACTCTGTTGATGGTTTTGGTAATCATATCCACAAAGATACAGATCTTCTTTCTCCCATAATAGATAGGGCAGCCTAGATACCTCATGGGGAGTTTATCAAACCTCATACCAAGAATCATTTCCACTCTTCTAATAATGCTCTGAGGGGTATTCTCAGCCATAGAGTAGCAGCTTTTGTTCTTGTTTATCAATTGGTCAGAAACAGTTTCATATGTATTCAGGATATTTAGAATAAGTTGGAGGGAGTGCTTTTCACCACTAGTGAAGAGGATAGTATCATCAGCAAAGGCCAGATGGTTGACTTGAGGGCCTTGTCTCTTCATGTAGAAACCATGGAATCTCCTATTGTTTTGGAGAGCATTAAGCATCTGAGACAACAATTCAACACTGAGGACAAAAAGGGGAGGAGAAAGGGGATCACCTTGTCTAAGACCTCTGCTGGATTTAAAGAAGCCATGCTTGCTACCATTGACTATCAGGGAGTACCAGTTATTAAAAATGAACCTATATATAAGATTAATCCATTCCTAAGCAAAACCCAGATGTCTTAACATGAAACATAGATATGGCCAGGAGACTCTATCATATGCTTTAGTCATGTCAAGTTTAATAACAACATTGCCACCTCTCATAGGTTTCCTAATATCAGAAACAATTTTCTGAGCCAGAAGAATGTTTTCTGTGATGGCTCTACCTTTCACAAAGTCACTTTGGTTAGTAGAGATGATTTTAGGCAAGAGGGAGCTAAGTCTAGCATTGATAACCTTGGCAGTGATTTTTCCGATAACATTACATAGGCTAATTGGTCTAATATCTGAGAAGCTTTAGGGAGAATCAACTTTTGGGAGCATCATCAGGCAAGTATGAGAGAAAAACCTAGGTAAGACATGCCCATGGAAAAAAGCCACTACTGCTCTATGAACATCATTACCAACCACAGACCAAGCAGTTTGATAGAATCTTCCACTAAGGCCATCCGGACCTGGTGCACTATCAGGATCAATAGAGAAGATATTGTCTTTGACTTCTTGAGTAGATGGAGTGGACATCAGGAAGTTGTTATCATCATCATTGATGACCTTTTTAATAATATTCAAGGCTTGAAGATCTTCAGTGGTGTTATTAACGCTAAAAAGATCATGAAAGAACCTTACTCCAGCATCAGCTATCTCAGTAGTACCCTCCACCTAATTACCATTAAAATCTTTGATCTTCATGATGGATAACTTTTTCTTTCTATCACAAATGGCACCATGAAAGAAGGCAGTGTTTTCATCACCTTCAGATAACCACCTTACTCTGGCTTTTTGTCTAAGCACACTATCTTGCAATTTCAGGAATCTGGTGAATTCTGCCTTAGCTTTGGATAATTTGAGCATGTTGCCTTGGTTGTTGTCATTAAGGTAGACTTCTTCCAGTATTCTAATCTCCATTTCAAGTTTTTTTGGTTCTTCATAAATATCCCCAAATGCAGTTCTAGATCAAGAGCTTAATGCATTGTATACTCTCTTGATTTTTTTATGCAAATTGTACAGAGGATTGCCATTGTCTTCTCCAAGCCATGCATGTTGAATCACATTGAGGTACTCATCGTGATCCACCTAGAAATTCAGAAACTTAAAATACCTAACATGCTCAGAAGGAATAGAACCACAAGCAATCAATAGTGGAGAGCGATCAGAACAGGATCTAGACATGTGCGTGACTGAGGTCCCACCAAATAGATCAAACCATTCAGCATTGTAAACCAATATGTCCAATCTTTTCCATATAGTGTTTGGGGGGTCTCTATTGTCAGTCCATGTGAAACCAGATCCTACATAACCCCCATCATGTATCTCACAATCAGAAAGATAAGAGATGAAGTCAAGACTTTCCTCAACTCTAAAATCTCTGCCCCCTAGTTTCTCTGCAACATTGGAAATAATATTAAAGTCCCCCATAAATCCCCATGGACCATTGATAGTACCGGCAGTTTCTCTAAGATCATCCCACATGAGGTTTCTTAGTTGCTTATCACATTTGGCATAGACTACAGTCATGAAGAAGGATAAAGGCCTATGTGTATGTTTGATATCCTTGGTTGTTGTATGATCCAATAGTAGAGAAGAAACATGTTCCACTCCTTCTCGAATCTCGCAACCTTCTTGGAGACAAATTATTGAAAAAAGTGATATTTTGTTGAACCTGATTAGTAGTATCCTTCCTGCCTTCAATTAACAAGCTCTTTCTTGCAGTTTGAGTTAGTTCATTATCTGATTTGGAGCTAGGTTGTTCCTCTGTTAAGCCTTCCATGATAGTGTCATTTTCCTGATCTTTGTAGGTTGTGTCATCTCTTGTGGAGCTTGATAACTGTATGGGCTCGTTATATGTATGAGCCTCTGTTCTATCCTTTTCTGCTTCCTTATGCACTCTCTCTTTTTAAAAAATTCCATCATAGCTATCAATCAAATTGGGGTCCAATCCATAAAGAGGGGTATTTAGTTGACCCAAGCCATCACCTATCTCCTTATTTTGATCCAAAACAGTAGGTTCTGGGATTATAGAAACTTCAATAGGAATGAAGTCTTTAGCACTGAATCTCTTCCTGTTGCTGCTCAATTTTTGCATCTCTTCCTTTGTCACATGAACTTGGCTGAAATCCATGGCTTGGCATTCATCATCTTTCTCCTCTGGATATCTAGTTTTTTCCCTTGTTTAATTTTCCTTTGGCCTCCCTTACCCTTCTGGATTTGGGGTTTCTTCTTGATCTTGGTGTTTCTTTCCTTGTCGAGTCTGGTAAGCTTCTGAGGCAATTGTGTGGAGATGATAGTTACCTCAAACAATGACTCGGGGGTTGTCAACAGCTACGACATTCATGGCTTCATTTCCTTTCATAGTATTGTGTGTTACCACCACAATGTTTTGCCTTTCTTTGGCTTTGTAACCTTGTTGAACCCTTCCTTGTTTAGAATGTTTGGCAGTATTGTCATTACCTCCTATGCCAATCTCGGTGCCCTTTGTTCTTAGATTCGCATTTCCCTTTCCTTTCTTGCTCTCAACTGTTTTCCATCCTTCTTCATCAACAGCTTCTTTCATGAGATCTTCAGGCACCATTTGATGGTTAGGGACTGCGTTTGCAATTTTGGAGGTTGACATATTAATGTTTCCTCTATTCATCTGATTGTCTTCACCTCTTTTGCTGGTATCTTGATGGTTGATTTCCTGCGTGATCGTGTTGGAGACAGCAATATTCCCGAGTTTGTTTTCCTTTCTCCCAACTTCTTTTTTCAGTTCTGGATGCAAAATTCTACATGTAGCATCAGAATGCCCTCTCATTTTGCAATGAGTGCAGAAGGCAGGTATGCTTTCATATTCAATCTTTTACACCACAATTCTTTACTGCCTTCGCTGTTGATAATTTCCAGGAGCACCTCTTGGACAATAGGTTTTGCTAAGTTAATCTCCACCCTAACTTTGGTTGTGGTGGGTCTTGTTTTGGACATAGTTGCCTTGTCCATGATTAGTGGAATTTTCACAGGTCCAAGAATGCGGCATAAAGCATCTCATTCATAATAGTGCCATGGAAGGCTAGGAAGAGTAATCCAGACATGAGTGAATGACGACTCGACATCAGGTTTGAATGAAGTTGACCATTTTTGTATAACCATTGTGTTATCTCTGCCAAAGGACATGTAATTTCTCGAAATAACCTCGGAGTGATCCTCTTTGTTATCAAAGTCGATAAAGACGTGGTGCATATCATAAGCCCCAATCTTGACATTGCCTTTTCCAGGGATAGTTTTAGCAAATTCACTGCATATGAGTTCTATAGAGGGCCTAATACGAGTGAACTTACCAAAAATCGTCCATTTGCATGTCTGAGCAAGAAGAACATTCTCCTCTTTAGTAAAGGTAACCACTGATTTTCCTTCAAACAGACCAAATGGTCTGTAAGGGAGAGTAATAGAGCCTCGTCTGTTGCTTTTATCTGCATTCCTCAACACACCTTTATAGGAGGTTTGGGATGAGGGATCAGTACCAAAATTTCTTATATGAGAGACAACTTCATTACTAGCAGCAGTAATTCTGGAACCTTGAATGATATTCCCTTCTAGATTTAGGGGATGGAAGTTCCTTTGTTGTGGGATTTTGAAATTATTGGTGGAATTTGGCTGAGGTATAGCTGCTTGGATTGGGTATGAAGGGTCGGGGGGACGGTAGGTCCACCGATTGGAGCATGTGGATCTTGCCGGAAAATTGATCGAGAGAGGGGGGAGACAGAAAGAGCCGTTCGTGAATGAAATTGCAACAACAACTACTTCAGATCTTCACTGGTCTCTTTCCCTTGTGTTCTATCTTTATACATGCTTATCCATGTATTAAAAACTATGATATTGCTAATGTGACGGTTTGCTATGTATAAGAATAATACTAAATAGCATACATAACTAATATAAGTATTAGTTATACATAAGTTGAAAAATATTATCAAATAAGGGATTAATAATATCAAAGCTAACACATATATTATTTTCTCTAATACATCGATCCCTAAGAGGATTTTATTAAATAGTTGATGGTAATCTGGAAGTAGTTCAACGTCAATATTATTATAAATCCAAATAATCAATGTGATGACACTATACGATGTACATGCATGTAATGTTTTAATTAGGTCAAAGAAAAAGGGTAATTCTGGTAATTGGAAATGGATTGAGGTTGGGTAGTTCGAGCATTGGAAAACAAGAGGGAAGGGGATACTATATTTCATCTTTGATTGCGAGAACAATTAAAAATCAAATAAATGCAAACAGTAATTGAGACGGTTGAGAATAATAGCCATTACGTCATATGATAAATACAAAATTAAATGTTTGTGTTCATCTTCTACTACCATCTTCAATTAAACATTCTTTTTATTTTTAATTATTGTTATAAAAAATAATATATGCTTTTTCGTTTTTCTTTTTAAACTTTTTTCTCACTAAATGACCTATTTAATTGACTTTCTCAATTTGGACATCTCTCCTTCCTTGCATGTTCCCTTATTCAATTCTGTTTTAACTCTTTTCGCCTTTTTCCCACCCCTTCTTTAACTCATACACATGCAAAGCCCCGTTTCCCTTCCCTAAGATTTCAGTCCTTTCTTCTTGCAATAATTAATCTTATTTCAAATATGTCATGGTACGGGATAATTTGAACTACAAGATCAAATAATATTATATAGTTTATACCGTAAAGTTGATTTTCGACGGAATGAAATAATTTTAAAATCGTAATTTCAATTGATCCCACCTCCATAAAATCTTTATTTCACTAGTTTTACAGGACATGTGTCCCTCGAATGTCACTTCTTTATTGGATCTCACCGATTTTATTCTTCTATTGAATAGACTGAAAGTCACTACAAAATACACATCTCAAATTGGTTGCGAGGGAATTATTGTACTTTTTTAGTTTTTCAATATTTAAATTTTATTAGTGAATTCATGGACAATATCAAACTCTGAAAATTGACCAAAGTAACCATTGATAAACCAAAAGCTACAAATTTTGAGCAGTTAAGTACTAACAAGATAATTTACATCTCAATTTGAGATAAAATGAGATAATTTACGAGCATGGAGAAAAATACCTATTATCGCACATAATAGTGTGGTCTAGTGGTGAATCACGTAGGATAACCCATGAAAGATTAAGGTTCAAATCACCCGACAATCAGTGGAATAATCAAAGTACGCGCAATTCAAACATCACTGTCCTAAAAAATGCACCTAATAAGTTTAAGCAACTTGATATGTATGAGAGGATCTCAAATATTTTTAGATATTTTTAAATAAAATTCTATATAAATCTTAAAACTATATATAAAAAATTATATATTTATATGTCAGTTTGGTTCGGATTTTTTACTCAATACCAAACCAAATCAAACCAAACCTAGTCGGATTTTTTAATCAGTTTGATTTGACTTTTCAGTTTGGTACGGTTTTTCGGTTCAGTTTGTACACCCGACTATTGAATGCAAAAGTAATATATGTGCATAAGTGTGTAGACAGAAAGAGGGAATCAAAGTCATCCGAAGGAAACCTAGTAAAAAGCATATGCTTCATCTGCTTCTTATTACTTTAGTACAATTTTAGACATTAAAAATTGAGAAAAATATGGTACATTAGTGCATCTATTTTTTTATTAAACGAGTCTTGAGAGCCAGCCGCACACGACTCAAGTCTAACCCTTCTATTCTTCTCCACTTAAATATCAAGTTTTTGTCAGCAATAAAGTTTGAAACGGTGACGTGAGTCTAATGCATACACCACGTGTGTGCTATTACCACTAGACCAAAGCCCCTGGAGGCACTAGAGCATCTTCAGAACATCTCTTTTGTCTTGCCAGATAAAAGTGTTGCACTATGTGCTTAAACTATTTTAATTTACTCGGAATTGGCTACATCAGTACTTCCATTTTCAACTAGTCAAACTCAAACCTCCTAAAAAGATGTTGGCAAGTTTAGAAGATAACCCAAGAAAACAGCAAATTAAAAGAGCAAAGGCGAAATCACAGTAGAAAGAATTAATTTGACCTCAAAATATAGCCAAAACTACAACCACTCCATCCTCACCATCACTTTTAATTGAACAAAAACAAAGCCAGAGCTGGTGTCAGATAATATGACGCACAGCATTTAGCTAGTCAATAAAAAAACAAAACCTAGACATAATTTTAGAAGGCAAATTTCATGCCTCTAACTAAGGATAGAGTTGAGAACATATACTTGCAGCGACATCATGAATGCAGGCATACCATACCCCAATTTAGAATCAAACAAAGTGCATTAATACTGTCAACAATCTCTGAAATGAATATTGAGAAGCATGAACTTAGAATGATGCAGTACTTAAAACAGAAAACACCAACATGGCAGGCAATGACACTCTGCAATCAGTTCATCTACTCTTCAATCTGCCTCTACATTAGATAAATAAAGAAAATTGAAATTGCAAATTTCAGCAAGTTGTTGACTTGTTCGCACAAGCAAGCTTGTGACCGTGAGCTGGTAGTAGTGAACAACGTACAACAAGCAACTGTATGCATACGTATATCAATTAATAGAAAAACTAAACATGCAACGACGTACGGTACAAGGTTCCCATAAATTGAAAAACAGGTGATCTCATCATCGTTGGCACACAACATAGTCTTATTCCGAACTTCCCCACCAGTTTTTTTATGATAGAGTTTAACCACCTTGTTTTATCCCAAAAGGACATCTTGCTGTATCTGATAAAAAAGAGTTTGCTCTCAAAAGTAATTGTTCTTAGCTAGGTTAAAAACACCATACACTTGTATCCTGGCCAACAGGGCTTGCAGCTTAGGAATACACTAACCTATTTTGAGTCAAAAAAACAGCCTCAGACATTCCACCTTAGCATACTATACTTTTCAATAGATACTATGTCAATTCTTTTTTGAGAAGGAATACTTTTCAATGGATACTATGTCAATTCTACCAACGGATCCAACATTATATCAAGCTAAAATTCTTTGTGCTTTTCTTTTATTCATAAATATGATTTCAACAAGATTGACATATAGCTATCGCAAAGCAAGTGATCAACTAGTATATTTCTTTTATAAGTTGCCACACATCGACCAATTCACCAAGTACCTATTGCCTCCTACCAACACAGCTACATGTACTACATAACAAAGCAACTAGCATTTATACCACCTCCAACGGTCTTATACTTCCAAATTCTTGCTACTCCTAATTCTTAATTATCCCAGCCACGACTAAAGAACTTCAGTAGTCCCTAAGATGTTAATAACAAGTTTAATTCCAGATTATGGTCATTTAGCATTTTGCCACACTTAGCCAACATAAACCAATAAACAATGATTTTTCTTTTCTTGGAGGACATTTTAGCTGACTATGGTATAGGAAGTAGAGCACGCAGAGCCAACTAAGTAACTAGAAAAAGCTTACAGGCGAGTCTCAAGTTTTATTCTTCCAATTCAAAGCGGTTGGTAACTTTGGTTGCAAGAAAATACCATTCTCATTTGAACATAATACTTCCAATCACCAGTGATTTGTTTATCTGCAAAATTATGGCAAATGCATGACTTCATACCTCTCATTATCTCATTGTGAATCTGAGATACTCACATACAAACCAGTAGATTGCAACCAAACAAATTTAAGTCTGAAGTCACTGAGAAGTGAGAACTTCTCCAAAACATGATTTCAAAAGATTTCACAAGACAACAACAAAAATGTCTTGAACACTGTTCTAGCAGTCTGTAGCAGTTTGGGATAGGTAGTGATTACATGAGTTAGATGAAGGTTGTTAAAGGCAAGAAGGGTAGAAACACCACAAACTATGTTGAAGCTTTAAGCTCAAAGCATAATTAAAGCGTAATTAAAGTGTAATGAAGAAGGGCAAATGACTTTCTTGTACTAAAATCAAGAAGGGCAAATGACTTTCATTAAAGTGTAATGAAGAAGGGCAAATGACCGTTGTTTCAGTTAATGCGACACATTTTCCTTTTTAGTCCGTTCCAAAAGAATGACACTTGCAAATTTGGAAGCAATTAACTTTACACTTCCCATTTTACCTATAATGAGAAGCTTTTATAACCACACAAATGTTACGGTATGTTTAAGGCCACAAGTTTAAAAAGTTCTATAACCATAGAAATGTTATGACATATTTTAGACCACCAGTTTCAAAAGTCTTCCTTTATTTCTTAAAATTCGTGTCAATTCAATCTCGGTCACATAAACTGGAACGGAGGAATATATACGAAGTAAATAACATGTCAAACAAATTTTTGCAATGACTAAGAGAAAAAACCGAACCAAACCAACAAAACCGCAAAAACCGAACCAAAACCGAAAGCATTGCTGAAAGATTAATATTATAAAACCGACTTAGCTGGTTTAGATTCCTTTTAAGCAAAAACCGAGTCAACCGAACCACGAACACCCCCAGAGACAATGATGAAACAAGGCAAGCAGGCTTCTACATAAACTAGAATAATTTTATTTAATTAATTATGTCTTTAACACCCACCCACCCCCACCCCCACCCCCACCCAAGTCTAATTATAGGTCAAGCATGTAAAAAATTAACTTGATAATGGATGGCGATGCCATAGTGAGACTTAAACCGCGGACTTCTATTTGCTCTGATATCATGTTCAATTATGTGACTATCAAATCTAAAAGCTAAAACTTTAAAAAAGACACTTTTATTTACTTAATTATGTTTCATATATTTCCCCGCAAGTATAGATTTAAATCTTTTTCATTGGCCAAACACGGAAAAATATTTTTTGACGAAGGATGGCTTCCAAACTTGAACACACTATTAGTATTTAAGCGACTTTACATCAATATGTTTAAAGGCTTCCTATAATTGGTAAACAATGTGCAAAACACTCGTTCCCGGCAAAATTCTTAGGAGAAAATAAGGGAATTCTCCACAATACGCATTATTGGCTTCCCTCTATAAATAAGACATAAATCCGCCAATATATGGAATACACTATAGAGTTATAGAACTTGAGGAGAAAACTAGCCTATAGGAAAAGTGTTAAGTAGGCCATGTAAATACGGAAGAAGTATTGTATGTATATCTCATTGGTAAGAATAACTTGTATACATTGATAAGTGCAAGTACAAAAAGATCCAAGCTTAAGACAATCGTCACCATGCATTATCTCAATTTCTTCTCCTTTTTTATCATATCCCTCAAATGATACCGGCATATTTGTGAGAAATTACTAGTTGTGTATTTACCAATATGTTCAAGTGAACAAAATATCATCGTGCATTTTCCAACAACTATTGTCTATTTGTGGCTTTGTCTCTTTTCGTCAATTGCATTAAATAACACTGCATATTGACTCGCAATCCTTGTGCAAACCTAACCCAAGAAGCCCCGCCAACATAGGTGTCCCCATGTGCCACCACGTACCACCAGCCACACAACCAGACGTGCTTTCTGGTGCCACGTTGTATCAGGACCCACAATCGTGAGAACGACAATAGCCACCTTGAGACCACAGTCCAACAATACTGAAAGCAACCACATATCCTGATTCCCATAACCTATTCTGACAGCTAAAATTGTAAATTTTGGCGTTCTAGATTTGTAAGCGAGGAGTTTAACATTTCAAGTTAAATTTTCAAGCCTTATAGTTTGAAATCGACGGAGGCCAGAGACTCCAACCAAGGTGTTCTTTGATTTACCCAGCAAAATTCCACTGGTTTTTCGGCAACTCAATACCTTTGGTCAATTATCTTGACTTTTCCACAATTCCACCCACACTACATTGGTATTCCAGCATACTAAAGATATTTTATCTTATAACCATCTCCGGTGATTGTGCTTTTTAAAAGAAAAAAAAATTTGGGAACCTTCTTTTTCCAGCAAACAAATTTTTTTGAAGAATTTCTTCCCACAAACAAAAATAGTTTGATCTTCTCAGCGTGCTCAATTTCACCTTAGGTAACTATCTCATATTTTGTGGCCATTTCAATTGTGCCAAATATATCTCAAAATTTTGGTCACAGAAAAAACGGGACTTAGAGATTGAGGGATTGCATGTTCTTTTATTTCATTATCTTGAGTTCCTAAAATAAGGTACTTGAGAAATCAACCTCATAATTAGTTTCCGCAGTTCAAGCAAATAATTTTATTACCCATTGATAAATGGACCTTGGACCTAACTCAACCCCAAAAGTTAGCTTATGAGGTGAGGATTGCCCAAGACCATATAAGAAGACCATGGACCTCAAATCCCACCGATGTGGGACAACTCAACACCCCTCCCCCCCCCCAGACCAGGCCTGCAAACTGGAGAGTGGACAACATAAAATGGAGCCCAACATCGGTAACAATAAACGGGATGGGCCTGGCTCTGATACCATGATAAATGGACTTTGGGCCTAACTCAACCCCAAAAGCTAGCTTATGAGGTAAGGATTGCCCAAGACCATATAAGGAGATCATGGACCTCAAATCCCACCAATGTGGGACAACTCAACACCTATGAATCTAGATACTTTATTTTAGACCTCGTATCATTGATAAATGAGCTTTAGATCATATTTTAATAATATGTTTCTCTTCTCCATTAAAATGTTTCTCAAACCCTTCCTACCGCCAAATAGGTAATATAGATCCCAAACGCCTACTGAAATATGTCGAGTTACCTATACACCCTCTTTGAATTATATTCTTGGCTGTACTTTTAATTTCGTATTCATTAGTTTCTTAATGACTTAATTGCTTAATAACCTTTTTCAATACATGTGCTTGCATGAAGGACTACCCTTATTAATACTTGTACTTTCATGAAGGACCACAATATGAGAAGGAGAATTCATATTGAACATGAGTTACATGAATTTTACTATATTAACTTTTCGAGACCACCCATAGCTTGTCATTTGACCAACTCATTTGATTACATCCCGTTTTATCTAAACTTCGAGAAAGTGGTATCTTGTTTGTCATTGTTTTGATAAGATAACTAATTTTATTAAGGATTAGGGAAAATTCCATATACAAGTCATACATCCCAAAAAAAAAGAGCGTACACCAAAATATGATTCTCCACAAAAGAGGCACAATCCTATCCTCTACACATATAGGGGTCTTATGAGTACACCAAAAAGAAACTAGAAACAAACGACTTTGCAATTTTACAAAATCTTGTTCCACCCTTCAAATGCCCTCCTATTTCTGAGAGGGAAAAAAAATTGAGATGGAAAAATATATATAAAAATGCCCTCCTATTTCTTTCTTTCCAAATAACTCACATGAGTGCTAAGGGGGTAACACACCAAGCTCTTGGACTTCTCTTCCCCCTGCTATGAGCCCAACTATGTAACGCTTTTTTCACTATGCCCGGCATCACCCATTGCACCCTAAACAAACTAACGACCACCTTTCACAAATGATTAGCCATTTTACAACGCAATAAGAGATAATTTACATCTTCGCCCGAGCTTTTGCACATGAAACACAAACTGACGTAGGTGATCCTCCTTTCTCAGATTTTTCGCTGTCAAAATCACTCCCTTTGCTACCAACAATGCAAAGAAACATGCCTTTCTCGGCGCTCTAGAAATCCAAATAGAGCATCAGGGAAAATATGTTCCTCTCACCCTAATAACCTCTTATAATAAGATTTAAGAGTGAATAATCCATCTCTATTTTCTCGCCATTTTCATACATCAATATAATGTTCAGTGTATCAACCCGTACAATACCTCAACATAGTTGTGAAATTCCTACTCCCAATCATGTAGGTTCCTCATGAAGCTCAAATATTAAAAAACAACCCCCCCGTGATATCTTCAAATTTGATGGATTGTCATCTCTCTTTGGCATAATACTCTGTATATGTTGGGGAAGGCTTCCCTCAACTCGTTCTCCCCGCACCATTTATGCGCCCAAAAACTAATCTTGCTTCCATCCCCAACATGGAAAAACATGTCCACTAAAGTCTTCTCACTCTTTCATGATACTCCTCCATAAACCACATCCATACGGTACTGATGTTTCTAGTCCTCCATCCTCCTTCCGTGATATCATATTTTTTCGTTACCACCCCCCTCCAGATGCATTCTCCTCCACCCCAAATTCTATATCCATTTCCCTAGCAAAGTTTTGTTGAAGACCTTGAGATCTTTTACTCGAAGTCCTCCCCATTCCTTTGGAGAAGTCAAAACTCTCCAATTTACTAAATGATACTTTCTTGTTCCTCCCGTTGTGTTCCATAAAAAGTTTAGCTGAAGTCTTTCCAACCTTTTATTTAATTTACCAGGAGCCTGCAATAGTGACATAAAATATGTAGGTATGCTAGAAAGAGTGTTTTTTTATCCATACTTCCATCCCTCCTTTCGACAAATACCTCTTTCCGATCCAATAAGCCGCTTCTTACTCTCTATCACCGGATTTCACACTACAAGATCTTTGCTCAAAGCACCCAACGATAGCCCCAGGTAGGTAGTAGGTAAAGTACCCACCTTACAATTCAACATTTGTGCAATCTCTTCAATATTCTCCACTTCTCCAACCGATGTGATCTCACATTTTCTGAGATTGATTAGCCCTAACATAACCTGGAACCATATAAGCATTTGTCTCAAGTGAACTAGTTAGGACACCTCTGCATCACAAAAAAAATGGCATCGGCAAATAAGAGATATGTAATTATCACATTACTATGCCTTCTAAACGAAGCATCAAATCGTTCAATAGTCCTTCAATGACCGACCTATCCATCATTTTGCTCGATGTTTCCATCACCAAAATGAACAACACATGGGATAGTGAATTCACTATTTCAAACCCCTCGAACTCCCGGAAAACCACATGGACTCCCATTCACCAAAATACAGAATCTGGCAGTAGAAACACAAAACTTGATCCATCTCCTCCATTTATCCCCAAAGCCCATTTTCAACATAATGAAATCCATAAAATCGCAATTCACATAATCATAAGTTTTCTCAAGGTCCAGTTTACATAAAGTTCCCAACTTACATAGCCTCCGAAACTCGGGAATAATGGGCTCATCTCTCAGTCCTTCTCCACTTAAATACAAAGCTTAGTTTGCACGACCCAGGGCTCGAACCTGTGACAAGTCACGAGTCCCTCAACTTTTGCCACTTGAAGTAAGCCCTAAGGGATTAAATGAATATAATAATTTGAGAAATTTATTTATCTAATAAAAGGTCATAGAAGAGAATCAAAGTTTGTACCACGAAGCTTAAACCTAGAACCGCTCACCAGGCACAAGAAGCTAAAGGACATCTCATCAAAACTGGAGTTTTGAGGAGTTATTTCCTATCTAATTTCATCCACTTAGGTCAAAAGAGCACTATTGACTACCTAATTTCGAGCTTAAGAGAACTTATCATTGAAGCACTTCAAGGACTCACAAATTCTAATTCCTTGAACATTTCTCAATTGGTGTGTCACCATTACGCAGAGGCCATAAACTTTTATGTAATTCCTTAAACATATAAATGTTAGTTCTGAGATTTCTCTGAGAAATATAAAATCAAGGAAAGAGTTCTAGGATTGAGACAAATAAAGCAGGTAATTGAATATGGAGGAAAGAGAAAACATTGAAGTTGTTGTCAACTTATTTGTCTCTATTCCAGATAACTCATGGCCAGCATTGTTCAAGCCAAAAAGCTTTAAGAAGCGCTCCAAGTCTATTGGGGCTTTAAAAGGGTAGTTAAAGTATGGGCTTTAATTAAAAAAGACATAATGAAGAAACAAAATAAAAATATATCTATAATGCAAGATAAAAGTAACAAATTCATTGATAATGTTTTTATTTAACAATTAAAATATCTCATTGTTGATTATATTTATTATTTAGTACCGTTCGTCTCAAGATAGCATGCATGGGAAATAAAGCGCATGCTTTAGTTCCTTGCCTACACTAAGTAGCTTAAGTGAGGCAAAGCGCACTCCCTGAGCTTTTTTAGGCTTCAGGGCTTAAGCGCGTCTTAAATGAGCCTTTGACAACACTGTTCATGGCTACATATTCTTGAGAGATTATTAGCCGAAGGGTGTGGTCTAGTGGTCAATGAAGTGGATAAGAACTATGAGCTCTTAGGTTCAAATCTCAGCGGAGGCAAAAGCATACTAAGTGATTTCTTCCCATCTGCCTAAGCCTTGGTGGGCAGAGTTACCTGATACTTGTGTTGTTGGAAGGTAGTACGTATCCGATAGAATAGTGGAGGTGCGTGCAAGCAAGCCTGAACAACATCTTCATTCAAAGAAAAAAACAAAGTCTAGTGCCTGGAAATACTAATCTCACTTTATTTGGACTCATGTTGAAAGGACAGCATTTGTCTGATGCCAAAGCTCTCTCTTTCTCATTTGTCCTTTTTCCTCACCCTCATCTTTGGTCCTTGCAACTCAGATCTAATATAAGTGCTCTACTATTGTCCTAAAAGCCAGTGCGTGTTTTGCATTTCAAATAGGGGAATTACTTGCTTGTGATTGTGTTCTTTACAGAACCTATTTTCTTGATTCAAATGCAGGAAATTTGAGTTATACAGTAATCAATAACAATCTATTACTCCATTGGAAACAAAAAATCCATAACAAAAGTTACCATTAATACAACAACAATAACACCCCAGTATAATCTCACTAGTGGGGTCTGGGGAGGGTAGTGTGTACGCATACCTTACCCCTACACTGGGGTAGAGAGGCTGTTTCCGATAGATTCTCAGCTCCCTCCCTCCAAGAGAACTCCCCACCTTGCTCTTGGGGTGACTCGAACTCACAACCTCTTGGTTGGAAGTGGAGGGTGCTTACCACTAGAGCAACCCACTATTGTCTAAAAGTTACCATTAATACAAAAGAAGCATTATCATAAGTTATGAAATTGGGTGCGACAGGTCTGCTTGAAAAAAGAATCGGAATGTGGTACAGTAAGTTTCCCGGGAAAAAGAAAACAACAATCCCTAATAGTTCCAGCTCTAAGTTTTGCTTTCAAAAGCCACGAAAGAAAGGGTGTCAGAGCTAACTTTGTCACTTTTTGGAACAACACACTATTACTTCAGAAACTAACAATTGTCCTCAGGCTTATCAGAAAAAATAAACACCAGTTCTCATGCCTTCTCTATCAGAGTTAGATGCAGTGAAGGAGGGACAAAAACAGACCAAATTTCTACTATATTATATTAGGTTAAAACAATTATAACAGTAATAAAAGGTACCTGCTGAAGGGTCAGTAAAAGCCTTCTAACCAATTTCTGCATAGCATCACAAGGAAAAGCATGAACTATGATCCATCGATCGGTCAAAGGATTTCTTTTTTCAATTCTGCCCAACCACTACTGCTTCTTACAAATTTGTCCACTATACCAAACTCTTTATTCTGCGCCAACCTCCTAGAATAGTTCTCAGTTGAAATGAGGCCCTTCTTAAGTCTCCTATAGTAAATGATTTCCCAAGGCCACAAGCGAGAACAACCAAAATAAGTTTCCACAGGTAACTCATTTTCTCTCTTCTCTTGGTTCTCTAGCGCATAGTGTTTGAGAACCCGGTATACTTCCTCCGAGGATAGACTTGTCAAAGTAGCGGCATGAAGCCTCTCAGCAACTGGTGAACCAGAATTTGGATTTTGTGCCCATGTCTGCTCTTCCACCACATCATTATTTTGAAGCTCCCTTGTCTCTGCCAAACTCTTTGGAGATGCACTCCATGTTGTAAGATCACACGTGTCAGATCCTGTGGTATTTGAATTTTTCCATTGACAAGAATCTTTGCCTATATCTATTGCATCCCTCCTCTGACAACAATCATGCTCAACATCCTCTTCCAGTTCAGTAACTGCAGCGTCACCTTGATTTTCCACTTGAACAATGATGGTTTCAAGCTTAGAATCATCCATTCTAGCAGCACTATTTTCCAGTGGTTCCCCTTCAAATAAAACTCCATTAGACTGAGAGTCACCAGCATCCACGAAAGTGGCCTTCTGATATTTCTGCACCTTTTCCGGAGACAGAGATGATGTAGGAGAGCTTGACCTCGACTTCATATTAGACTTGTAACTTTTACCTCTGGTACGAAGGGTTGATGAACCAGAATGTGAACTGGAAAATGGAGAATCTTTAATGGAGGATACTAATTTTGACCTAGATGGTGAGGGAGACTGAGACAAAGACCTCATTGACCTAGAAGAGGACCGTGACTGAGATGAAGTATGATTCGAATGATTTGAAGGTGATATTGACACCCTGGCTTTTTTTGGAAGAAACTTCTCAATACTCCCCTGTTCCTTCCAACATCGCTTGTTTTCTCTGTGGTTGTTTCTTCCACCTCTGTGAGTCGTCCTTGCTGAAGGAGAAGGTTCACTCCTCAATCTATGGCCATTTCTGGATTCAATAGCCTCCCTGGTACCTTTGGTCATCCTCAATGATATTGAGTCACGACCAGCTCGAAGTCTTCTTGAAGTCCTGGATTCAAGCCTCTTGATCCCCTGGGGACACTTCTGCATTTTGTGACCTGCTTCACCACAGTTGTAGCAAGCATTTTGAGTCTTAGGATCAATTTGCTCTACTCCTGCTTTCTCTTCAGGCTTCCTCAAAGAGAGTGAACCATCCCCATGTGTCAAAACATTTTGCTCCTTCCGCTCATCAGCCTCATTAGGTTCATATCTATCAAACTCCAATCCATCCTCAAGGACATTTTCATTCATTTGGTTATCATTTTTTGAGAGGTTTCCCTCAACACCTCCACCTTGATCCGGAAAATCATCCACGAAGGGATGATGTTCCTTGTAATCTTTTTTATTCTCATGGCATGCCTCATCCGTAATTTCAGCAGGAAGCCTTTCGCCACCATTCCCTTGCCTAAAACTTTCTTTATAACCTTGTTCCCCATTTGAACCAACCCCACGATTAACATGGTCAACATAATCTTCCCTAGCAGAGTGCGTCCTTCCTACTGCTTCAAAAGATTTAACATCTCGTGTATATTTCTGCAAGAACCGAGGCTGCTTATTAGACCATGAAAGACTTATTGGCTCTCCACATATAAACTTCCCTCGAAGTGTTTTTAGAGCTTTCTCAGCATTTCTAGGATAGTCATAAACTACAAATCCAAATTTGTCTTTCACGCGAACATTACACCGTCCGAATCTCCGGAAAGCACGCTCAAGTTCATCTCTACGAATGCGAGATGATAGGTTACCAAGGTGCAGAGACATCTGTAGCATAAGACATAATGTTACTAAACATTTAACCAGAGCTCATCTGTTCATACAGATAGATATTGCACATGTGATTCATAACTTTTTCTCTTGGATAGTAAGCAGCCAAAAAACATTGTCTGTCAAAATATTGACTCATGAACTGCCATGTGAACTACATACCAAAAAGTAAATTGAAGAATATGCAAATTTTCCCAAACATATTGGAGTTTGTATTCTAGATCCTCGACAACTTACATCCAGCTCACAGCACTCAAGAAGCAGACTATATCTTAATAAAGCATAAAATTTAAATAAACAAATAAATAACTGCAAATACATCTTTGTTTTGTCTCATTTCTTCTTCCTAACAGAAATTAAATGGCACAGCCAATAAATACACACACACACACACATATATATATATATATATATATATATATATATATATATATATATATGTATGTATATATATATATATATGTATGTACGTGTATATATACTTGATGAGCTAATTGAACACCACATCGATTGTAATGCACACATTGAGCTATCATTGAGCTACTAATGAAATCCTATTTCTTCCTTGACACCAGATAGCCAAAGACCATATCAAATCAAGTAAATACTTCGAATATTTCCATTTCTTTCCGTAAACTCTTTTCCCTGTACCCAACTAGCAAAAAACGGCTATCCACTATTTTCACTATAGTATTAACTTGGAATAGTGTTTTAAGACAAAATTTTATGGATTACCACCAACAATTGAAAAAAAGAATAATACAAAACAAAAGATAAAATAAACAAAATTGGAAAAAGCACAACAATGTTTTCAATCTCAAAGTAACCAAGTTACAAAAGCGAAGCATTTACTGACTTACAACAAGCACAGATGAACCACAAGGACAATCACAATGACAATTAAGCATTCATTTCTCTCACAAAACAAAGAACATGTGTACATGTACATATATGCTGATTGAGCCATCATTTCTCTCTCAAAACAACGAAGACATATACACAAATATGTTATACATCAATCCCAAGCTAGTTGGACTTGGCTATAAAGGGCGGCCCGGTGCACTAAGCTTATGCGCGGGGTCCGGGGAAGGGCCGGACCACAAGGGTCTATTGTACGCAGCCTTACCCAGCATTTCTGCAATAAGTTGTTTCCACGGCTTGAACCTGTGACTTCCTGGTCACATGACAGCAACTTTACCAGTTACGTTAAGGCTCTCCTTCAAACTTTACCAGTTGGAGTTGGCTATATGAATCCTAAATACCACTCCACTTGGACCCGTGTCATTCTGAGTACAAAACGATTTGTCTTTTAAGAGAAACTATTTTATATACACTTTATACAACTACTACTACAACTACTACTACTACACCTCAATCCCAATTTGTTTTGTTCTACTCAACAATTTGTCTCTGAAAACAAATTAGGGTTTATCTGGCACGGGTGTTTTCTACCTTTTCTTTTTCGACTGATATATTCAAACACATGCACATGTATAAAATAGTAGAGTTGGTGTAAACAGTATCATTAAGATTCATAATAGGCCTAACTTTCTCCTATTAAAAACACAATGTTCATGCTATAAAATCATTTTCTTCGTAAATTCTAAGAATATTAATCATGAATACTGCCCAAATGGGTATCTTTCTTTTCCATGAAATGTCAATAACACGCTAAAAGAAACTATTATGGGTGCAAAAGAGAGAAGAGAAGGGCAATGGAAAGCTCTAGCAAATTCAAGAAACGTATTATCAAAGAGAGCATACATACACTAATAGGCAAGCAAAGAAAATGGGTTTCTATATATGGGACTACCTTGAAATGGCCTCCTCTGCGATTGGGCTCTTTTGCCTCTGTTTGGTTTTGGATCTTTTGATTTGGGAAGAAAGAACAAGGGGTGAGATATTAGAGCTCATTTGTAATTACCTGAATGACTTTAACTTATCCACACTAATCTATATCTATATATTATTATTAAAAGACACAATTTTTAAAGTTAGTTTTAGTATTTTAATATTTTTAAAATATTTACTTGAGTTATTATACAATTTTAGTCTTTTATTTTAATTTTTAAACATAAAATTGAAAACACAAAAATAGTTTCACTTTTAATATTTAGTTTTATTTTAGTAATCTTTTCTAATTAAGTAAGAGTGATCTTATATTTTTGTAAGTACTTTAAATTATTTTTAGGAGAAGGTTTGGATTTTTAGTTAATGAATTTTCAGTTTTCTAAGAGTTGAATAATCCGAAATTGGGCCAATTCGGAGCTCATTTTTGGATTATTAGTAGCCCAGCAAGACAAAGGCTTATTCTTCCCATTCTCTCTTAGCCCAAACCCGTTTTTAACGCAATTGACCCATCCCACTTTTGTTCTAATCTTACCCATTGATTTGATTTAATCCAACATCCCAAACTTTCCCTTTACCTCACATAAAACATCATTTTTTTCATTCTCAAAACCCTAAAGAGACCCCTAAGAGCTGCAACCCACCCTAACACCTCTGCCCGCCGCGCTATTCGCCGGAAAATCACCACGTGTTTTGGTCCCCCATCACTCCTCTCTCTTCCCTCCACGTCGTGTGACATATAACAAACCCGAATATTCCCCATTCTTTCTTCTCACTCGATCTCACGTGATATATCTCTCTATAACAAATGAAGGATGGATGGGAGCTAAGGGATTAATAAGCATTTAATCCTCTTCATCCATTTGTCCTAAGTTAGTTGATTTCAGAGAGATTTTTCTCCTTTTGGGGGGATTTTCGAATTTATTGGGGAAGAAGAATAGAAGGTTCTAGGCTCAAGTATTTAAGGGGTGAATCTCAGTTTTACATAGGGATTTTTTGACAGAATTTTCGGAGAAGAAATTAGGGAAAAGAACTAGGGTTCTTGTTTTGGGGTTTGGATCTTCCCTCGTACGATTTTTCGTGCTAGTTCTTTCAAAAATTAATTAGTTCTTTCAGCTCTTACTTCAAATCCGAAAATACAAAATATACAAAGGCGACTCTGAAAATCCTTTGAAACACAATCTTTTGTCACTTTCAATTTGAAAACCCTTTTGAGCTTCAAAAACTACTATTTTTTTATTTAAATAGGGTTAAGGGTAAAAAGGGGTGTGACAGCTTTGGCGACTCTGTTGGGAAGTTGCAGGTTCAAGCTAATACTATGATCTTGTTGGCTTTTTAGGATACTCAATTGAGGCATTTCTCTGTGTTTTGTTTTTATTATTATTATGTTTTTATATTTTGTTATTATTTGCTAGTTGTTTATGTGTACAGTTTTTTCTTTATGTGTTATTGCTTTATAACTATCATCATTTGCATAATCGTGAGTCATCCTATATGCTAAATGTTGCATCTTTGAGGGTAGAAAAGTCATTTGGCGGACTGATGTTTGGGAAAGAAGGTTGAAAAATGAAGTAAGAGAGAATATTGAGGGTTTTATCACTTTTAGTTTTCTTGCTCCGTTTTCTAAAAAGGAAAAACAACAACAACAAAAAAAAAAAAAATTACACTTTCTTATCATTTTCAAAAAAGGCAAAAATAGTTTTTCCAATTTAGTTTTTTTTTTTTCAAAGCTTTCTCCCATATCCAATCCTCTCAAACTACGCATACCTGATTCTCGTCTTTCGGGGCGAAATACATAGGCAACCCACATAGAGTCCGGTCTTCCTAGTGAGTCTCAAGTTCTTGGCTTCAGGGGTCGTAGCCAAATCTTACGTGTTTAGCCACATTTGGCCACATCGTCCGTCTTTGCAAAATAGGGATATTTTTGCAAAAATGGCTTGTTAACTCATGTCTTAGAGTCCAAAGTCCACAACAAGGTGTCCTCTTAGGTTAAGGTCCATTCTTGTTAAATTTGCATGCTCAGCCATTTCTGGCCACATAGGTCGTTTCTGCAAAAGGATCATTTTTGCAAAGTAATTATGGGGATTATGATTCCTTGAAGTTCAAGGCCATATAGGCCTTCGTGAGGTGTTCCATGTCTTAGAGGTAACCTTTATTGAGTTTGTACTTCTAGCCACCTTTTGGCTATATAGGCCAGTTTGCAAAAAATAGCCTCAATCGTGTCTTGCATGTGTCCAATATGAGGTGTTATGGCTCACGTAGTATCTTGAGTCACTAACTCTGTTTGTTCTTATCCTTCTCATTCAGGTTTGGATCCACTCACCAGAGCTTGAGCATGACAGACGTCCTAGGGCCATCCCAGCTAGGACTGTTGCCTTCAGGAGTTGTTTGAGGAGGCTCTTTATATTTTTGAGTCTGTTTTCATGTTTTATTTTACTTTCTTGCCTTGTCCAGTAGTATTGAGTCTTTTAAGTGGTGTCAGAGTCTGTCATAGTCTAGCTGAGTCTGTCGAGTCTTTTGTCATCGTACTTCCCATTTGTATTTGAAAACCAAAAAAAAAGTTATAAATAAAAAATCCAAAAAGATTTTTGCTTTTTAGTTTATTTTGTCCATCACTTTTCCAGAACTACGCTTGGTCTGATTCATGTGGAACATGATATGTAGGCAACTTACATCGGGTTCAATCGAATCATTTTTAAAACTAAAAGAAAAAGAAAAAGGGATGAAGTTGTGGGATGTGAGAAATGAGAGGAAAGAAAAGAATGGTAAGTAAAAAGAAAAAGAGAGGAAAGAAAATGATGTAAGCCAAGAAGTGCTAGAAAAGAAAGAAAAAAGAGGTCGGGATGATGACATATGGCTTTGCGACCCTCAAAGTCATTCTAGAACTGTTAATTTTTACTAGGTGCATTGCACGTAATGTGATATTATTATCTGATAAATGCCCTAACGCTAACATGTTGGTTTTGGTTTGCTCCTTTCCGTTATCTTTATTATTATAAAACAGGAAGGTGGTTAGTTTGTGGCACTCTGGCAAGTCATCCATACAACACTAGGTCAAAGCGCAAGGCAGTCATGGCTAACAAAGAATTGAACACATGTGTTGTTGACCCATCAAGCGAGATTGTAGAATCGAAGCCTGAGTTGAAAGAGGAGGTCCAAAGGTTGAAACAGTAGATGACAAAGATGTATCAGGCTTGGATCATGGGGCATCCTCCACCCTCATTCCCCACTAACTACACAGAAAACCATGCCACTGTCCCATCACTATCACAATCCTAGATTCCCACTACCGTTGATCATTTCCCTCAACATGCACCAGGATTTACCCCTTACCACAACTACCATCGCACCTTTTCCTAACCTTTTCATGCTCCACCGGCCAAAACAAACCCATATCATACCCCAACATCTACTCCTATTTTTGTATCCCCTCCATAAGCTACCATCCATCGATCATCTAGTGAACTCGCGTTCAAAGTTCCTGATGCCTAATACTATGCTCTAGAACTAACTTTCAAGGTCCCGGATCCCTATTGTTATACCCCTCACTTTGAGCCTCCCGCTGAAATCGAAAAGCCCGCTAAGAATGTGGAGCAAGATGAGATATTCAAGAAGATGAAGAGTTTATAGCAATCTTTAAGGAACATGCAAGGGATATGAAGCCAAGTAAGTGTGTCTTACAATGACTTGTGCTTGTTCCCTGATGTCCAACTGCCCGCCGGGTTCAAGATACCAAAGTTTGATCTGTATGACGGACATGGAGACCTTGTGGCCCATTTGAGAGGTTATTGCAGTAAGATGAGAGGCACTGGTGGGAAGGACAAGCTGTTGATGGCCTATTTCAGTCAGAGTTTGAGTGGAGCAGCCCTGGAATGGTACACCCGCCAAGATGCTAGCAGGTGGTATACATGGGACGATATGGCTCAGGTATTTTTCCAGCACTTTCAGTATAATATAGACATTGTCCCGGATCATCTATCCCTGACCAAGATAAAAAAGAAGCCTAATGAAAACTTTAAAGAATATAGGTTCAGATGGAGAGAACAAGCTGCCCGGGTCAATCCTTCGATGGAAGAAGACGAGATGGTCGAGAACTTTTTTCAAGCCCTAGAGCCTACTTACTTTGGCCATTTGATCTCAACCATGGGTAAGTCTTTTAACGATGTGGTAAAAATGGGAGAAATAGTGGAAGAGGGACTCAAGTCAAGCAAGATCATGAGCTACTCCGCTATAAAAGCAACCCCGCACGCAATCCAAAACGACATAGGAAGTTTGTTAGGCAAGAAGAAGACGGATGATGTTGCTATGGTTGTCTCTGGACCATAGCGTGGGGGTCTACCTCAACAGTACACTCAGCCTCGGCCCCAACCTCGAGCCTACACCCAAGCTCCATATAATCCATCTCAACATTATTTCCCACCACAAGACCCCCAATACTCAGTTAGACCACCCCAATACCATGTTCACCACGCACAACCCTATGCTCAACCCCTCTTTACCTGCAATGGTGTGCAACAGCCCCACAAAACTCTTATCCACACCCACAACCCTACTGAAACCCTACTGGTCCGAACTTTCGACCTGGGCCTGAGTATAAAAGAGAAAGGCAGCAACGGAAAGAGACCTTCACCCCTTTGGGAGAGTCCTATTCCAGTTTGTATCAAAGGTTGAGGCAATTAGACGTGTTGAGGCCGATTGAGGCAAAGATACCACATTCACCCCCAAAGAACCTTGATTATTCTCTAAGGTGCACATATTGTTCTGATGCCCCGGGGCACAACATAGAGAAGTGTTGGCATTTGAAAAGAGCAATCCAAGAGCTTATTGATACAAATCAAATTGTAGTACAGAGCCAGATGCGCCAAACATCAACCAAAATCCTTTTCCAACCCATGCAGAGACCCACATGATTGAATAGTTAGTAAGGATGGGGAGTCTAGGAATTCTATCAAGCATATCTGGCACGTCTTTAAGTCTTCTGTCAAGTCGGGGGTTGCAAAACTTTCAATATCATCAGTCCATAAATAGTGATTGAAGGTGGTGACGAGCTGATCAAGAGCTCCCAAAGTCTATTTGTTGAGGTTGATATGGTTGAAATTAGGGAAGGTTCTAGCAACACAGATGTGCAGCCCGTTGGGCCGAATATGAAGCTTAGCATTTGAGAAGTTACTCATTTCCCCGTCTGGGAGGAGTTTTGGTAGTTCGCTTTATTTTCCTTTATGTTATCTGAGTTATTCCAGGGTTGTAACCCATATTTTTACATTTGCTTATTTTGATGTTCAAACCCTTCTATCTTTTTATTTTCGATGAAATGCATTTTTAGTTTTCCTTTATTCCTAATGTTTAATTCTATTTTTCTTTTGTACAGTTCTTTTTATGTTGGTTATAATGACATGACATGCATGAGAAATTTTCAGTCATATCTTAAAAGCCAGTCTAACCTTAAAATAATGATCCAAGAAGTTGAATGTGATGAAGAAGAAGCATTTGAGAAAATAGAGGTTGAGATCCCGTCCCTCTGAATTGCTGTAGAAGTTGAAATTGATTATGATGAGTGGCTGAGAAAAAGATTGGCAGCAAAATATGATGGTCAACTTTATCAACAGAAAATGGCTAGAGCGTACAACAAAAAGATGCGTCGCAGGAAGTTGAATCGGGCAAACTAGTCTTGAAGCGCACCCGTCCACATCAAGCTGAAGCTAAATCCAAGTTCGCCTCCAACTGGCAGGGGCCATTCATTGTGACAAGAGTGTTGCCTAATGGTGATTTGTATTTAACAGACATAGAAGGCAAAGTGTGGATATGGCTATCAATTCTGATACAGTCAAGAGATATTATGTATAATTTATTTGCTTATCTTCAATTGCATTTTTTGTATTTGGCATGTTCAAAGTTGGAATGACGAAGGTATTTTATTCTGTTACCCAAATACTTTTATCCTTTGTTACCCCTTTTAGCCTTATTTATTTTCTTTCATACCCCTCTTTTGGAATCAGAAGTAGCATTGGAAAATAGAAAAAAAAAAAGAAAAAAAAGAAAAAGAAAAAAAAGAAAAAGAAAAAATGAAGAAAATAAGAAGAAAAAAAAAAGAAAAAAAAGAAAAGGAAAAGAAAGGAACAAAACAAAATGAATTGTAGTTGGAACTATGTTCGACCTGATTTCTTTTAAGGATACGTAGGAAGCCTTACTCTAAGGTTCGGTCCCATCAAAATAAAAATCCAAAATTCCCGAGATTCAAAGTAACTGGGCAGAAGTTTTAGTTTTGCAAAAGATCTGATTCCAAAAGTTATAATTTTGAACCCTTATATCTTAAGTTGTTTTGAGCCTTCATGCCACCCTTTCTTTCTAACCTTGTCCAAACACCTACATTATGGTCCAAAGAAAGATCTTCCAATCAATCTTTGAGGATGCCAAGTCAAGCGAGATGGAGGTATGATTTTCTTACATCATGGATAACACTTCGTTCATGGGCACAAGGAAAAATGGATAAAATGAGAGAGTTTTATTAGTGAAAACCCTCACGGGTACCGTAAGGCGATGGTGAGTCGAGAGAAAAATTAAAATGAGAGATTCTTATTGGTGAAAACCCTCGTGGGCATCGTAAGGCAGCAGTGAGTTGATAGATGAACAAACGAGAGAGGCTTGATGGTGAAAACCCTTCGGAGCACTACAAGTCGAATGCGGATCATGGAATTTACAGAGAAGTTAGATCATGAAGGGCCGGTTTTGAAAGTATGAAGACATGACACGAACTAAAAGTGTGATTGGTTGGACGGATTAGGCTGATCAATTCGTAATGCATGTCATGATCATTGGAGCCAGCTGCTTCACTCAGATAAGTCTCTTTTCCACTCTTCTTCAAATAGTCATCTTTGTTCGAATTTTTCCTTTTTATTCCTAATTCTCAAAGTCACTTTGCTTTGTTCTTTTGGTTCTATTTTTCTAAGTCCCTTGCAAGTTGGTCTTTGTTAAACAAGCAAGAAATGATTTCAAAGCCTACTACCAGCTTTTTAATTGCACAAAGCGAAGTTCGGCCAAGCACATCACAAGTGACATGATTCAGAAGGAGCAATGTGGTGATAACTAAGGTTCAAGTAATCAAGAGTTTCTTGAATTTTGAGAAAATACAAAGGCTCGATAATTGTCATAATGGAAACACAATGCAACAAGTGAATGTAGGAGATTCGGGTCATTAAGAGGTTTTTGTGGTCGAGGTTCAATCAGAAGGTTAAACAATTCCTTGTTAGCCCAAAGCAGCCAATCAGAATGAAGCATGACAGTAGCAGAAGCGGACATCTTCAACAACGATGCCACAAACTAACCATTGTGTTTTCAAACTAACAAGATTTTCTTTGTTACAGGGGAAAGAAATTTTGTTCGTTCCGCATAGATCCTCCATAAGGAAAGCATGTTTCAAGTAAGTTTATTTTCGACTTTTTAGGACCCTCTTGGATAATGGGATTTAGTTTTAGGTTTTCAGGACCCTCCTGGATATTGAGATTTAGTTTTAGATTTTCAGGACTCTCTTCGATAATAGGATTTAATTTTAAAGTTTTCAGAACCCTCCTAGATAATGAGATTTATTTTCAAGTTTTCAGGACTCTCCTAGATAATGAGATTTAGTTTCAAGTTTTCAGGACCCTCTTGGATAATGGAATTTAATTTTCAAGTTTTCAGGACCCTCCTGGATAATGGGATTTAGTTTTAAGTTTTCAGGACCCTCCTGGATAATAGGATTTAATTTTCAAGTTTTCAGGACCCTCATGGATAATGGGATTTAGTTTTAAGTTTTGAGGACCCTCCTCGATAATGGGATTTAGTTTTATGTTTTCAGGACCCTTCTGGATAATGGGATTTAGTTTTAAGTTTTCAGGACCCTCCTGGATAATGGAATTTAGTTTTAGGTTTTCAGGACCCTCCAGGATAATAGGATTTAGTTTTAAGTTTTCAGGACCCTCATGGAGAATGGGATTTAGTTTTATGTTTTCACGACCCTCCTAGACAATGGGATTTAATTTTCATGTTTTCAGGACCCTCATGGATAATGAAATTTAGTTTTAAGATTTGAGAACCCTCCTGGATAATAGGATTTAATTTTTAAGTTTTCAGGACCCTCATGGATAATGAGATTTATTTTCAAGTTTTTAAGACCCCCCTGGATAATGGGATTTAGTTTTAAGTTTTGAGGACCCTCTTGGATATTGTGATTTAATTTTCAAGTTTTCAGGACCCTCCTGGATAATGAGATTTAGTTTTAAGTTTTCAGGACCCTCCTGGATAATGAGATTTAGTTTTAAGTTTTCAGCACCCTCCTGGATAATGGGATTCAACTAACACTCACAAATGCTTTCGGTACAAACTGGGGCATAAACTTTTCCTTGTTTTGTCTGTTTCGCTATGATTGCAGGCACCCACCTGGATAACGAGGGTTAACATTTTAGAATGTCAGGCACCCACCTGGAGAATAAGGAAATTCATTTCAATGTTGATTGCAAGTCACTAGTAGGCGTCCACCTAGAGAATTAGGCAATTCATTTCAAGGTTGATTTCCAGTCAGTAGCAGGCACCCACCTGGAAAACGAGGGTATTTGCTTCAAAAATTGGTTTCAAGCTCAAGTCTACTTCAAGTTCAAATTCAGATTCATTTCAAGTCCAAACAGCAGGAGCCCTCCTGAAGAATAGGGTCAATTCAATCTAGAAGTAGCACAAGCTCCCCATAGGAATGCAAGTCAACAGTTTGAGATGCACAAGATTGAAGAAGATTCAACAGTGGATAGGATTTTGTAGTTTTTCTAGTAGTTTTGTCTTATTTGATTTTATTTTTGATGTAATGAAAGGAACCGCGGACCGGAACCTCGACGGCACTTCACTCGACTCTCCACCTCGGTATATTCTATTACTCTTCCTACTTCTAAACTATACGTGACATGATTCCTATATAGCCAATGATATGTAGGCATCTCAGATACCAAGGCTCGGTCACAATCTTTTTATCCATCTTTATTTTCTTTTGAATAAGTGTCGGGTCAAAAACCAATTATGTTACTTACCTAGTTCTTTGCTCGAAAACACTTCGTGTTTTCAAGCAAAGAGGGGCAGTTGTAAGCACGTAATTTTTGACCCGCATAATTTTTAAAGTTAGTTTTAGTATTTTAATATTTTTAAAATATTTACTTGAGTTATTATACAATTTTAGTCTTATATTTTAATTTTTAAACATAAAATTGAAAACACAAAAAATAGTTTCACTTTTAATATTTAGTTTTATTTTAGTAGTCTTTTCTAATTAACTAAGAGTGATCTTATATTTTTATAAGTACTTTAAATTATTTTTAGGAGAGGGTTTGGGTTTTTAGTTAATGAATTTTCAGTTTTCTAAGAGTTGAATAACCCGAAATTGGGCCAATTCAGAGCTTATATTCAAATTTTTAGTATCCCAGCAAGACAAAGGCACATTCTTCCCAATCTCTCTTAGCCCAAATCAATTTTTAACGCAATTGACTCATCCCACTTTTGTTCTAATCTTAGCCATTGATTTGATTTAATCTAACAGCCCAAACTTCCCCTTTACCTCACATAAAACAACACTTTTTCCATTCTCTAAACCCTAAAGAGACCCCTAACAGCCGCAACCCACCCAAACGCCTCTGCCCGCTGTGCTATTCGCCGGAAAAACCACCACGTGTTCTGGTCCCCCATCACTCCTCCATCTTCCCTCCACATGGTCTGACATATAACAAACCCGAATATTCCCCATTCTTTCTTCTCACTCGATCTCACGTGATATATCTCTCTATAACAAATGAAGGATGGATGGGAGCCGTGGGATTAATAAGCATTTAATCCTCTTCATCCATCTGTCCTAAGTTAGTTGATTTCAGAGAGAAATAGAGAAACAAAAAATTATATTCACACATGTTGCAAGAATGTATCAAATTGGCTGTAGTTTTTGATAAAAACTCTTACAAAACTTCAAACCCCAACTTCTTTCTTCTTTGCTTCTCCCCATGATATTGTTGGGATATATAATATTAATCATGGATTTTGGTTTGGATATAGAGCTTATAAGTTTTCATGTGTAAACCCTGCAGGTGGATTTTGTATCCGTCACATGAAATAAGTTAAGAGAAAGTCTAAAGGAAATAATCAATGAATTAAATTGTCAGTAATTTAATTTATTTGATTAGTATTTGAATCTTAACATGGAGAGTTAAATAAGGTTTAATGGAAGAATTTCGAAATTGAATCGAGGAGTTCAGTTACGAATTTTTAGTGAAATAATTCGTAATTTATTATGGTAGTATTAATTCAGATATTTCGAATTAATTCCATAATAGGAAGCCTCGTTAATTAAATATTGCGTGTCACGACCTGAAATTCCCACCTTCGGACTGATATGACGCCTAACATTTTACTTGCTAGGCAAGCCAACATTAGAATAATATTAACTAATTTTTAAACAATTTTTAAATTATTAATAATCAAAGAAACAAATGCGGAAGCAAAGTTTGAAATATAATGAATAATCCATAAAAACAACGGTGTCTTAATACCATCCCAGAATTGGTGTCACAAGTCCACGAGCTTCTAGAATAATACAAATAAAGGTCTGAATAAAATAAAGTTGTCTGAAAATAAACACACAGCTAAAGTAAAATAGACGGGGACTTCAGAACTGCAGACGCCATGCAACTATACCTCAAGTCTCCTCCGAATAGCTGAAATACGAGCAAGTCTATGGTACGCCGCTGGGACCAACTCTAAAATCTGCACAAGAAGTGCAGAGTGTAGTATCAGTACAACCGATCCCATGTACTGGTAAGTATTGAGGCTAACCTCGACGAAGTAGTGACGAGGCTAAGGTGGGTCACTTACATTACCTGTACGCAATATTAGTAACAACAACAATAATAGAAATAAATCAGGTAACTCACTTATAATAATTTAAGCCAACGCAACAGTCATAATCAATTATCATTTTTATCAATTCTGTTGCAGCGTGCAACCCGCTCTCACAATATATTTACATTCAATTCTGTTGCAGCGTGCAACCCGCTCTCACAATATATTCACATTCGGTTCTGTTGCGGCGTGCAACCCGCTCATCCATTATATTCATTTTAATCAAGTCTGTTGTGGCGTGCAACCTGATCCCCCAATATATATATATGTATGTCGACTTTTAAATAAGTTTGTTGCGGCGTGCAACCTGATCCTCCAATATGGACTTTTAATAAGTCTGTTGCGGCATGCAACCCGATCCTCCAATATGGACTTTTAATAAGTCTGTTGCGGCGTGCAACCCGATCCTCCAATATATTCATTATAATCAATCCTGTTGCGGCGTGCAACCCGCTCCTCCAACATATTCATTTATCAATTCTTATAGAAGAGATTTTTCCAATAAATGTAACAATTAATATAAAATTATAAGACAACAAGAATACAATAATTATGATTTAATTATAAAACAGAAAATGACAAATAGCAAATTATTATGAAAATCAGGGAGAAAATAGGCAGTTTAATATTTAATATGCTAAATGTCAAATAACAATTAAAACACATAATTCAAATAGCATGTAACAATTAATGCAGGAATTCAAGAATTTATATTTGACAAAGAATAGGAGAGAAATAATTATTATAATAATTAATTTATGATTTAAAATAATTTATAATTTTTCAAGTAAGCAGGCAAACAATTAATTTGACGACGTATAGACACTCGTCACCTCGCCTATACGTCGTTCACATGCAATTTACATAACAAATAATTTAAGGGTTCTATTCTCTCAAGTCAAGGTTAACCACGACACTTACCTCGCTTTGCAAATTCCAATCAATTATTCAACCATAGCTTTTCCTTTTAAATTTATCTCCGAAAGCTTCAAATCTATTCACAAACAATTTGATATATTCAATACGAATAATAGGAATTAATTCCATATGAATTTATTAATTTTTCAAATAAAAATCCAAAATTTATTAAAATATTCAGCAGTGGGACCCACGTCTCAAATCTCGAAAAAACTTATGAAATCCGAACACCCATTCCGATGTCAAATGGACCTTCAAATCTTAAATTTTCGTTTTTGAAAGATTTTTGAAAAATCTGATTTTTCTTCCATAAATTCACGGATTCATGATATAAACGAGTATGGAATCATGAAATATAATCAATATAGGATAAGGAACACTTACCCCAATGTTTTCCTGTGAAAATCGCCCAAAAATCGTCTTGCCCGAGCTCAAAAATGGGAAGGAGTTGAAAATGGGTCGAAACCCCATTTCTAGAACTTAAGTTCTATTTCTGGGATTTTTACCCTTCGCGTTCGCGAAGGTACTCTCGCGAACGCGAAGCACAACTTTGTGCTGTCCAACTTTTACTCTTCGCGAACGCGAAGCTTGCCTGGCTTGGCCTTCGCGAACGCGAAGGCAATTGACTTGGCCAGTCTCTTTCCTTTCGCGAATGCGAGGCTTCGATCGCGAATGTCACGACCCAATTTTACCTATAGGTCGTGATGGCGCCGGACAACGCTGTCAGACAAGCCAACAATAAATACTAAATAAATTCTTATTTTAATATTTTTGAAGTCGTAGTTGTTCCCCTCAATTAAATAGCAGAAGATGACATTTACCAAATACGTACTACTATCTTTAAAAATTTCCAATATAATGCAACCCATAATCATCCCAAAATCCGATGTCACAAGTGCATGAGCATTTACTAGGGAATTAAAATAAAATACAGCATCTGTCTAGAATACAAATTAGACAGGAAAATATAATAACTCTGAAGGAGACTCTGTTAGTTGCGGATCGTAATATAGAATGCAGCTCTCCTATGTCCCCACAATTATTAACCACACCTCTGCGCCCACAAGGCCGCTATACATATATGTACTTGCACAATAAAATGTGCAGCAAGTGCAGTATGAGTACGAAAATAACGTGTACCCAGTAAGTATCAAGCCTAATCTCGAAGAGGTAAAGACGAGATGACCGACTATGACACTCACTATGGGTCAATAATATTAAATAATCATGAAAATAGAAATATTTATATCAACGTGATTCACAGAGTTAACAATAATTTTATTGAATCAGCAGAAGTAATTAAATTCCTTCAATTCCAATAATTCTCAATATATTAATTAAATTCCTTCAATTCAAATAATTTCTAATCTATTAATTAAATCCCTCAATTTCAATAAAAATTCCAACTTATCAAATAGCTTTACAAGCTACAATTCAATTTCAATAAATTTCCAATTTATCAAATAGCTTTACAAGATGTAATAAACTGTCCAAGCATAATGTAATTATTATTATTATTATTATTAAGCACGATTTCTGCCGAGGTCGTACGGCCCGATCCAGAGTTTCGTGTACACTGCCGAGGGATATGCGGCACGATCCATAGATGCATCTATCTTGCCGAGGCGTTCGGCCCGCTCCATAAGAAAGGAGGACATTTTCTTATGTGCCTCCGGAAGGAGAGTATATTTATTATAAGACAAATTCGGGAGGAAGAACAATTTCTTTTAACAATTAATTAATTTAAACAGAAAATCAAGCATATAAGGTTTCCATCCTTTAATATCTTTATCTGAAAATTCACAATATATTCATATATATATCAATTAAAATTAATTAAACATATATATATATATATATATATATATATATATATATATATATATCAAATAATATTAATTAAACAAAGAATACAATTTACACAAGTAATTCATGCTTTGAGTCCTAAACTACCCGGACTTTAGCATTAATAGTAGCTACGCACGGACTCTCGTCACCTCGTGCGTACGTAGCCCCCGCAATTAGCAACAATTATTCAATTTAATCCCTATGGGAAAATTTTTTCCTCACAAGATTAGACAAGAGACTTACCTCGTTTTGCTCCAACTTAATCCACTATAAGGCCTTTTCCACGATTATCCAACTCTGTATGGCTCGAATCTAGCGAAAATAATTTGATACAATCACTAAAAATTATAAGAATCAATTCTATAAGAAAATACTACATTTTTAATAACAATCCCGAAATTAATTAAAAATTCGTCTGTGGGGCCCATATCTCGAAATCCGGCGAAAGTTATGAAATCCGACAACTCATTCAATTACTAGTCCAACCATACCAGTTTCACTCAAATCCGACTCCGAATCAATACCGAAATCTCAAAAAATTTATTTCTATGAGATTTCTAAAAAATTTCAAATCTCAATCTCAAAACACTAATTAAATGGTGAAAACAATGATATATTTAAGTTTATAGACCAAATCCAAGTTAGAATCACTTACCCCAATGTCTTTTCCTTGAAAATCTATCAAAAATCGCCTCTGCTCAAGCTCTAATTTGTTAAAAATGGCGAATGGGACGAATGCCCTCTTTTATAATTCTGCCCAGGCAGCCTCGATCCTCGACCTCGATCCTCGGCCTCTATCCTCGATCCTCGGCCTCCATCCTCGGCCTCGATCCATAACCTCGATTCACAACCTCGATCTGCAGCCTTGATCCGCAACCTCGATTCACAACCTCGATCCACAGCCTCGATCCTTGGCCTCAATCCTCAGCCTCGATCTTGTGAGCTCGATTTTGGGCCTCGATCTTGGGCCTCGATTTAGGGCCAGAATTTCCAGCAGAAAGGAAAAATTGCAGCAGTTGTTTTAAGTCCAACTTTTGATCCGTTAACCATCCGGAACTCACCCGAGGCCCTCGGGACCTCAGCCAAATATACCAACAAGTCCTAAAATATCATACGAACTTATTTTAAACCTCAAATCACATAAAACGACGCTAAAACCACGAATTATGCTCCCATGCAAGTTTAATGAAACTTAAAATTTCCAACTTCTACATTCGATATCGAAACCTATCAAATCAACTCTGATTGACCTCAAATTTTACACACAAGTCATAAATGACATAACGGAGCTATAAAAATTTTCAGAACTGGATTCCGACTCTGGTATCAAAAAGTCAACTCCTTGGTCAAACTTCCAAGCTTAAATTCTTGTTTTTAGCCATTTCAAGCCTAATTTAATTACGAACTTTCAAATAAAATTTCGAACACGCTCCTAAGTCCAAAATCACCATACAGAGCTGTTGGAATCATCAAAATTCTATTCCGGGGTCGTTTTCACATAATTAGACATCCGGTCACTATTTGAATTTAAACATTTTAATTTTTTATCAAAATTTCATATCTCGGGCCAGGGACCTCGGAATTTGATTCCGGGCATACTCCCAAGTCCCAAAGCACGATACGGACCTACCAAAACTGTTAAAATACTGATCCGAGTCTGTTTGCTTATAATGTTGACCAAAGTCAAACTTGGCCTTTTAAAACCAACTTAAGGAACCAAGTATTCCTATTTCAACCCAAGCACTTCCAAATCCCGAACCAACCATCCCACAAGTCATAAATCATTTAAAGCATACACGAGAAGTTTTATTTAGGGTAACGGGGTTCTAAAAATCAAAATGACTGATTGGATCGTTACAGCGAACGCGAAGCTTCCCATACCAAGCCTTCGCAAACACGTTCTCTTTATCGCGAACATGAAGCACAAAATGTGCCAGCCCCAATTTTCTCTTCGCGAACGTAAGACTCCCCTCACGAACGCAAAGAAGGAAACCAGAAGTAGGTTTCTACAGTTCTCTCAAGTCCAAAAATGATCCGTAAACCACTTGAAACCAACCCGAGCCCTCGGGGCTCCAAACCAAACATGCACCCAAGTCCTAAAACATCATACGAACTTGCTCGCGCGATCAAATCACCAAAATAATACCTAGAACTACGAACCAGACACCAAATCAAAGGAAGTTTTCAAGAAAACTTTAAAACTTATATTTTTACAACCGGACGTCCGAATCACGTCAAATCAACTCCGATTCTCACCAAATTTGGCAGACAAGTCATAAATATTATAGTGGACCTACACCGGGCTCCGAAATTAAAATACGGATCCGAGGTCAATAAATTCAATATCAGTAATTTCTTAAAAATCATTAAGCTTTCAAGCTTTTAATGTTTCATCAAAATTCCATATCTCGGGTTAGGGACCTCGGAATTCGATTCCGGACATACGCCCAAGTCCCAAATCATGATACGGACCTACCAGAATTGTCAAAATACAGGTCCAGATCCGTTTGCTAAAACTGTTGACTAAAGTCAACTCAATTGAGTTTTAAAGCTCTATTTCATATTTTAATTTATTTTTCACATGAAAACTTTCCAGAAAATTTTACGGACTGTGCACGTAAGTCGAGGAATAATAAATGGTGCCTTTCGAGGTCTTAGAATACAGAATTACTTATTAAATTTAAAGATGATATTTTGGGTCATCACACTGCGGTCCCTGATGTGCCCGAATAATTAGGAATTAAATGAAATTCTATTTCTTGGTGGAAAAAGAAGACCCAACAGGTTTAGAAAAAGGTTTTAAACCCTAAAACTTGTGGCTATATAAAGGGGTCTTATTCCATAAGTAGGCTTTGGGTTTTACTACACGGTTTTCCTACGAGAAATTCGCCCACACGAATTTCGCTAATTCCGGGCATTATTCGGGTCGCATAGTAGAATACTGTGGAACTGGAGAACGGGCTTGTGGATGATTTCGCTCTTACTTGAAAGCTCTTTTCGCGATCACGGTCACGCTTCAAGAGATAACTATCAATTTTATGTTTGATTAAAATCTATGATTATGTGTCTATATTATATGCAAGTGATCCTGGCTATTTGCTTCCGTTGTTTATACCTGTTTTCCATCAATTGATATCAGCGCTATTAATTGTGATGTTTACTTGACTTAAATTAATAGTATACTCTCCATTTGAGTTGAGTTTGTTTTAATTTATTGGAGTGAATAATCTAGCATTATATGTATATGTTGCATGAGTAGTTCTTTTCCCATCAAAATTTGCTATTCAAGGTGCATGAATATATGTGTGTAGTACATTTGAAATTTTCATATTAAATGGTTATATACAATTGACTAAAAATAATAGTTTGCTCTCCATCTAAGTTGATTTTGTTTCTTTTTGGATTGTATAATTCTTGCATTATATAATATACTTTGCATGAATGACTCTTTTCCCATCAAAATTTGCTATTCGAGATGCATGTATGTATATATATTGAATGCAATCTGAATTTTACTATTCAGTATTAATTAACTTATTATGATCTATTTAATGTTGTATATCTCAACTCCACAATGACTTCATGTAGTTTGTCGTATCACTTGTCAAAAATTTTATTTGGTCGTGATAAGACATTAATTTGATGGATGCCATGTATGTACCATTTTCTATAAGGAATTTAATTCCGGTTTTTGAGCAAAATAAGAGATGGATATTTAATTTATTTTAGAATAACTCTTGTGTTATTGAGCTTCATAAATATTCTATATCTTTTGGTACATGGATGCATAACCTTGTTATTGTTAATGTCGATCTCCTGAACTGAACAATATTAGTCTACCTTATAAGAAAAAATGTTCTTCAAAATTGAGTGAAACTTATCTGTGCACTTGCGTCTTAAGTCATAATTATCTGGATAGGATTTCAGTTGGTCAATGATGAACCTTAAATTTCATTGAAAGTATAGGCACTACTAACTTATGGACCCTATTTAGAAGGAAATATGATTAAGAGACATTTCTGCTCCAAAGGAAAGAGAGTTGATGATAAGTTAGAACTAATCTATATTTGATTGTACTGTCTAATGAATATATAAACAAGAGGTGATATTGAGTATTTTTATGATATTCATAAATGATTACTCAGACTATGAATATATTTATTTGATGCACCGTAAGTCTGAATGCTTTAAATAATTTCAGAATTTTAAGGCTTGATACGGAGAAGCACCATGAAAATATATTAAATTACTACGATCTAATCATAGGTGACTAGGACTTCTCTACAAAGTTCATTAGTTACTTATCAAAATAGAATATTATATCTCAATTGTCTACACCGGATACTCCATAATAGAGTGGTGTAGTAGAGAGAAGAAATAGGACTCTTATGGAGATGTTTAGATTAATGGTGAGTTATTTCGATATATTTCTTTTTCGTTATGGATATGCCTTAGAAACTGCAATTACATTCTGATTTTAGTTGTTTCTAAGTCAGTATCTTGGACCCCATAGAACTGTGGACTTAACGTAAGTCCGGTTTTCGGCAAGTTTGGATATGGAATTGTCCAATATATATACTGAAATGGAAAACGGATAAGATAAAATCAAGGATGAATATTTGCGTGTTTATTGGATATCCAAGGGAACGAAAGGAGGTTTATTTTATTTTCTTAAAAAAAAGAAGGTAATTGTTAGCACAAATACCAGTTCTTTATAATAGGATTATTTAGTAAACTATGTTCCTAGATGTAAACTAATTTTACAGGAACTAAGCAAAGGAATAATTTGTAAATCATCTAAAATTCAGGTGCTCAAGAACACATAACTTTATATGTCGGAATTGACATTCCATTGCATTTAAGTATTGGGAGAAACGCTAATAGACAAAATTTACTACCTTCAAGTAGTGGGACTAATATTGAGCAGAGAACACTACAGGAAGAAGTCATTAATATTTCAATACTGCAAGGTAATGAAGATGATATCAGTAGTACTTCGTCGTAGTGGGAGACTAGTAAGGAAAATCATAGTTTAGTATGTACTCTTGGGAGAGTTTCATAACAAAGATCCCTGAAGAGCTTAATACCAAACTAGTTAGTTATGACAAAGCACTACTAGACAAAGATTGCATTTGAAAATAACTTGGCAAGTTCCTTTTAGCAAAAGCTTATTGGCAGAGACTTTTAATAGTCTTGCAAAAGGATAGCTGTGAAAGTTATAGATGCATGGTTATGAGTCTAAGTGGGAGATTGTTAGGGCATATACTATTAACCATGCATTTAGATATAGTATATTCTAATAATTGTTATGGTTAAAAGTCTAAGTGGGAGATTGTTGGGATATATACTATTAACCATGGATTTTGGTTTGGATATAGTATTTATTATGGAACAATTGTTTATTCAATTTTAATAAAGTTTTAAATAGATTATATATTCGTTTGTGTCCTTTACTGTCACGACCCAAAATTTTCCACCGATGGGACCGTGATGGCGCCTAACATTTCACTTGCCAGGCAAGCCAACGTTAGAGAATCATTAAACCAATTCCCTATTTCCATTCAGTAAATAATAATAATTAACTAAAATAAAATATAATAATTGCGGAATATCATAAAACTGTATTAATTACTACCACCGGGATCTGGAGTCACAATTCACGAGCATTCTAGAATTTACTACAAGTAATAGTATGAAAGAAATACAACTGTCTGAATGAAAGAAAACAGTAGGACATAAAAAGATAGACGGTGACTTCAAGGTCTGTGAACGCCGACAGATCTACCGTGAGTCTCCGGACAGCGGACCAATAGCAAATCTCGATCAACCTGAGTCGGTATCAAAATCTGCACAGAAAGTGCAGAGTGCAGTATCAGTACAACCGACCCCATGTACTGGTAAGTGTCGAGCATAACCTCGACGAAGTAGTGACAAGCTAAGGCAAGGCACCTACAATCAACATGTACAATTTAATAGTGTATACGCAAATAACAGGAATGAAGAACTAAACAGGAAATGTCGGGAGGGGAGACATAGTGATGGGAATACAGATAAAGAACTATAACAGAATGATCACCGGAGCCGTCAATATACCATGAATCAACAGGAATAGTGAATACAGTAAAGAAAAATGCACGGCATCACCCTTCGTGCTTTTACTCTCAATCTCACCATAAAATTAATAGAAATGGCACGGCATCACCCTTCGTGCTTTTACTCTCATATCATGGCACGACATTACCCTTCGTGCATTAACACTCACAATATGGCACGACATCACCCTTCGTGCACTAACACTCACAATATGGCACGAGCATCACCCTTCGTGCATTAACACTCACAATATGGAACGGCATCACCCTTCGTACATTAACACTCACAATATGGCACAGCATCACCCTTCGTGCATTAACACTCTCCCTTATCATAATGCAATGCATAAATAACAATAGGGAGATAGAATAACAAGTACAAATTTATTTCAACATCTGGTTCCATAATATCAATCTCAACTTTGAAATAAAAACTCAATTATCACCAGAAAATTTCGTAAACATGATAAGAACGATAATTTGAACAGCACTAGTATAACACGTAACAATTTGGCATAAGAATAAGACAATATAAGAAAAATAGAGAAACATGGAAAACAAGTAAATTGGCAGCGCATAAGTACTCGTCACCTCACATATACGCCGCTCACATGAATTTCACTTAGCAAATAATCTAAGGTCCCTACTTCCCTCAAGTCAGGGTTAGACACAACACTTACCTCGCTCTGAAGGCCACTTAATTCTCAATCACAGCTTTTTCTTTGGAATTCACCTCCAAACCACTCGTATCTATTCAAAAATGACTCAATAATATCAAATATTGCTAAAGGAATCAATTATATTGCATAAATTAAATTTCTCAATTTTTTCTCCAAAAAGTCGAAAAATTGACTTCGGGCCCGCTTGGTCAAAACCCGAGGTTCGGACCAAAATCTTTTCACCCATTCACCCCCGAGCCCGAATATATAATTGGTTGTGGAATCTGACCTCAAATCGAGGTCTAAATTCCCAAATTCCCGAAATCCCTAGTTTCTACCCTAACCCCTAATTCTACCATGAAAACTCTAGATGTTTTGGTTAAAAATTCAAGAAATGTAATGGGTAATTGAAAGAAAATGGTTTAGAATCACTTACCAACACTTTGGGGAAGAAAATGACTCTTGGAAATCGCCTCTACCCGTTTGATTCTTGAAAATGCTGAAGAAATGGCTCAAACCCGTGTTTGGAGTCTCTTTTAAGCCACTGGACAGGCCTTCATCGCGTTCGCGAGAGGCCTGTCGCGATCGCGATGCACAGCGGCCTAAGGCCTTCGCGTAAGGCAACTCCCCCTAGCCTTCGCGTTCGCGACCCAGTGGACGCGTTCGCGTAGAAGAACATGACCAACCCTCCCCCAGGTCCCCAAGTCCTCCGCGTTCGCGATGGTCAGGTCGTGTTCGTGAAGGGTAAATCCCCCATCAGTTCGCGTTCACGATCAGGCCTTCGCGTTCGTGAAGAAGAAGTCTCAGCCTCACCAGTTTACTCTTCGCGTTCGCGAGAGGACCTTCGCGAACGCGAAGAAGGATATGCCAGACACCAGAATCTGAAGAAACCAAATTTTTCCAAGTCCAAAACATCTTGTGGCCTATCCGAAACTCCACCGAGCCCTCGGGGATCCAAACCAAACATGCACACAAGTCTAAAGACATCATACGGACTTACTCGCGCGATCAAATCGCCAAATAAACACATATAATTCTAAATTTTGCACCAATTCAAATGAAATTCTCAAGAACACTTTAAAACTTCTAATTTCTCAACTGGACGTCCGAATCACGTCAAATCAACTCCATTTCTCACCAAATTTCACAAACATATCTTAAATATCATAATGAACTTGTACCGGGCACCGAAACCAAAATAGGGACCCGATACTAACAATGCAAAATATCAATCAATTCTTAAAAACAAATAATTTCCAAATTTTTAATTTTCATCAAAAATTCATAACTCAAGCTAGAGACCTCCAAATTCGATTCCGGGCATACGCCCAGGTCCCATAACTCGATACGGACCTACCGGAACTGTCAAAGCACAGATCCGGGCCCGTTTACCAAAAATATTGACCAAAGTCAACTAAAATCAACTTTTAAGGCAAATATTCTTATTTTCATTAGTTTTCAACATAAAAGCTTTTCGGAAACCTGCCCGGACTATGCACGCAAATTGAGGAGGGTAAAAATGACATTTTAAAGGCTTAAAAGCGCAGATTCGATTTCTAAAACATAAGATGACCTTTTGGGTCATAATATTCTCTACCTCTAAAACAACTGTTCGTCCTCGAACGGACATAGAAAAATACCTGGGCATGTGAAAAGGTGGGGATATCTACTTCACATATCGGACTCGGACTCCCAAGTAGCTGCCTCAATAGGCTGACCTCTCCATTGTACTCGAACTGAATGGTAACTCTTTGACCTCAACTGACGAACATGTCGGTCTAGAATGGCCACCGGCTCCTCCTCGTAAGTCAAATCCTTGTCCAACTGGACAGAGCTGAAATCTAACATGTGGGACGGGTCACCATGATATTTCCGGAGCATAGACACATGGAATACCGAATGAACTGAGGATAACCCTGGAGGCAACGCAAGTCTATAAGCTATCTCCCCCACTCTCTCGAGGATCTCAAATGGCCTGATATACCTAGGGCTCAACTTGCCCTTCTTCCCAAGTCTCATAACACCCTTCATGGGCGATACCCGAAGCAATATTCTTTCTCCAACCATGAGTGCAATATCACGAACTTTATGGTCGGCATAACTCTTTTGCCTGGACTGAGCTGTACGAAGTCGATCCTATATAATCTTGACCTTGTCCAAGGCCTCCTGAACTAAATCTGTACCCAATAACCGAGCCTCCCCTGGCTCGAACTACCCAACTAGCGACCTAAACCGTCTACCATATAATGCCTCATAGGGAGCCAACTGAATGCTAGACTAGTAGCTGTTATTGTAGGCAAACTCCGTTAACGGCAAAAACTGATCCCAAGAACCTCCAAAGTCAATAACACAGGTGCAGAGCATATCCTCTAAGATCTGAATAGTATGCTTGGACTGCCCGTCCATCTGAGGATGAAATGTTGTGCTCAACCCAACCCGCGTACCCAACTCACGCTAAACTGCCCTCCAAAAGTGCGAGGTAAACTGCGTACCTCGATCAGAAATGATAGACATGGGCACACCGTGAAGACGGACGATCTCACGAATATAAATCTCTGCCAACCGCTCTGAGGAATAGGTAACTGCCACAGGAATAAAATTCGCTGACTTAGTCAGCCTGTCCACAATGACCCAAACTGCATCGAACTTCCTCTGAGTCCGTGAGAGTCCAACAACAAAGTCCATAGTGATACGCTCCCACTTCCACTCAAGAATATCTAACCTCTGAAGTAAACCACCAGGTCTCTGATACTCACACTTTACCTGCTGGCAATTTAGGCACCGAGCTACATAGGCAACTATGTCCTTTTTCATTCACCTCCACTAATAATGCTGCCTCAAGTCCTGATACATCTTGGCGGCGCCCGGATGAATAGAATACCGAGAACTGTGGGACTCCTCAAGGATCAACTCACGAAGTCTATCCACATTAGGCACACAAATACGACCTTGCATCTTCAAAACTCTGTCATCTCCAACAGTAACCTGCTTGGCACCACTGTGCCGCACTGTGTCTCTAAGGACAAGTAAATGAGGATCGTCATCCTGCCGATCTCTGATGCGCTCAAATAAAGAAGACTGATCAACTGTACAAGCTAGAATACGGCTGGGCTCAGAAATATCTAACCTCACGAACTGGTTGGCCAAGGCCTGAACATCCAATGCAAGCGCTCTCTCACCAACTGAAATATATGCAAGGCTACCCATAGTGACTGACTTTCTACTCAAAGCATCGGCCACCACATTGGCCTTCTCGAGATGATACAATATGGTGATATCATAGTTGTGAGCACCTAATTTTTGCCATAATATAAAATTACTCCTAAAAAATCCAAAAAATAGCTTTAAATTATTTTTCTATATTTTTACTTAGTTTGCTTTTTACGTATTCATATTTGATGCATTTTTAAGTTGCATTTTAAATCCTAAAGAAAATACAAAAATATTTTTAATTTTTACATTTTTTAGATTTTAAATGCATAATCAATTGCATTTGTAAAACACTAAAATACCAAAAAATACATTAGTAACTCTACATGCATTTTTAGGCTAGTTAATTAATTAGGTCATTAGTCAATTAATGAGTGAAATATATAAATAGTTTAGCCACACAAATTAGTTTTAATTAAAATTTGAGTCCATAGTGGCTAATTTTGCAAAACGTCTAATAAAGAAAGATGAGAAGGAAAGAAAGGGTTGTTGGTGCACATCTTTTAGAATGGGGCCAAGCAAATTCGGTGGCCCAGTTTCTCCACAAGCTTGCCCTAAATTCCCCCTTAATTACCCAATTCTTTTCTCATTTTTGGGGAGAAGAGGACAGCACAGGGAATGGACATACCCTCCCCTTTTCTTCACAACAGAGACATAGATGAATGGATCCCCAATTGGAAAAACCCTAGGATCCGCCGCCTCCTTTCCTCTATTTATCTGAAGAAAGAGACGAACTTCCCCTCCCCTTTCAACAAAACAGTCGCTGCCCTTCTCTTTCACTCTCTCTCACCTGCAGACTCCTCTCATAGAATCAGTCCTTCTTCACACACGCGCTCAAAGCACATTGCTAGCGTATGAAATCGACTTTGAAGTTCAGAAGCATTTATGAGATTTTGAATAAAAAGCTCACAGAACCGAGGGAGATTAGAGTTAAAAGCGATTTTTTGAAATTGCTCTTCTATTGCTATGTGTTATTCCACCTTTTTGGATTTTAAAGAGATGTCAGATTCAAATCGACGTTCGATTTCCGCTGCCGTTGCTATTGCCGGTTCGTTGTTGTTTCTGTTGTTGGAACTCATCGTCTATTGCAGACCCTAGCTTGTTGCATTCGGTTTATTTTCACCTGTATCTAGGTATGTTCATATTCTTTATTGCACTATATCGGATCATGAATGAAATTTTCTTTGTTTGTTTCTGCCCGATTCTATAAAACCAGTAGGCTTAATTATTGAATTTAACTTTGAACTTCTCTCTTTGTTTATCTCTGGTTCTAGTAGCATAATTCAAAATATTCGAGTATGATTTTGTTTAGTCGATGAACCTAACATCTGCCTGCTAAGGATTATTCACATAAAAGTGATGATTCGTGGTTTGAGCTACTATTGAGAATGACAGAGACGTGAATTTGACCACCAGTTGGTCAGAGTCATTTCTGAAGAAATCAATGTAGTATTTTAATTGCAGAATTATACAGTTTATTGGTTTTGTATCCTCTCATGTAATTAACAGATTCATATTTCAATGGCTAATTCATCTATGCACTCGAGTTGTTTAAGTATTTCCAGCGTTTCATTAAGAACATGATGAGTATATGATTAACTAAAAGTTGACGTTTGTGATTTTATTCAGATGTCGTTGGGATGGACTTTGTTTTTTTTTCTTTTTAAAATATTAATGGTTAAAATGAGTTCTTGTATTCCTGTAAGTTCTTATAGCTATCTATGAAAGTGTGTTTGGTTTATGCATATTATCTCTTTGTGGGAGTTGAATTTGTTAATGAATCAGTAGTTAAACATGCACATGTCATTCACCACGACTCCCATAATTCTCATGCCTCACAATAATTTTGAACTTAAGGAAATAAATGATTAAGCTATGAACATTCGTAGCTTTGCTTTAGGCGCGGTTAATAAATCATCACGGCTATGAATACGGTTCCCGTGGCATAGTCGTGATACATAATCCCCAATTCGAGTGTGTGTTTCACGTGACTCGACCATAACTTCAAATAATAATAAAAATTAACATGTTGTAAATCGCAGGTGCGTTTCACGTGGTGCGATTCACAATATGTACAAAAAACAAACGAGTGCGCGATATCACGGCTCGTTCCAGAAATAAATTCCATAAATATTAAAAGCGATATAAAAGCGGTAATGCACAAAAGTTTCTAAAACATGTAATAAATCAGATAATTAGGCCAATTATTAACAGTTGAGCGACCATGCTAAAACCACGGAACTCGAGAGTGCCTCACACCTTCTCCCGGGTTAACAAAATTTCTTACCCGGTTTTCTGTGTTCGCGGACCATAAATAGAGTCATATTTCATCGATTTGGAATTTTAAAATAAACCGGTGACTTGGGACACCATAAATTATCCCAAGTGGCGACTCTGAAATAAATAAATAATCCTATTTCGATTAATGTCACTTTAATTGGAAAAACTCCCTATCCCCTCGGAAAAAGGAGGTGTGACAGCTCTGGCGACTCTGCTGGGGACCGAACCCAGAATCTCTGGTTCAGGGTTCAGAATTCGAGCTTAGAATAACTGTTATACTTGGTTTTTGTCTATTATCTGATTTTTATGTGTTTGAGCCTAATGTGCTAAATGCCGCTTTTTACCGCTTTGATATTGTTTGAACTGTATATAAACTGCTACGAAACCCTCCTTCTCTCTGAGTCTTCTAAATCTTCTGGTGAGCGTGCGCTTCACGTTGCTTCTTTTATATTAGAGTCATATCCTAATTTTAGAATGAGGTTCGGACAAGTTGCAAAGCCGATGAAGTTTCTGTATTCCCGGTACGCTGCCCTCCCGGCTCGAGTTTTCCGCTCGGGTAAGCCAGGTCTAGAACAATACACCCAGGATTTAAAACTTAGAATAACACAGCCTCATGCCGGATCCCTAGTAGGTACGTTTGCTTGCATCACGTGCATTTGACTTAGGGGACTCAACACAGGGGTTGGGTCCGTCTAGGATAAGTGCACCCGAAAATCAAAAGACCATCCTGATGCATTCTTTACGTGCTACTTGTGCATTAATTTGCTTGGCTTGTATGTTGACCGGCTTCTAGAGTAAGGAAAGAAAATTAAGAAAAAAATAAAAAGAAAAACCAAGAGTGAGGTAGGATAGAAAAATGCCCGGTTTTGATAATCCGGATATTCAAAAATCCCGTTACTCTGCCAAAGTTTCAAAAAAAAAATTATTTCAAAACAAATAATATCTTTCTGTGCATCTAGATGGACCGAACTACGCGGGTTTGATTCTCACCGGATGTGAGATACGTAGGCAACCGTCATCGGGTCCGGCCCCGTTTTTGCAAAAATAACCAGAAAATATGAAAATGCGTCATTTTGTCATAAATAAATTTAGAGGATGTCACTTTCGGTCCAAATAGCCAGAAACGTCCTGACGAGACGCAGGAAGTTTGTTTTACCAGAATAGCCATCTATGGCTCTTTTCCTAATTTTGGCCACTTAGCAAGCACAACTTTAAAATCTTCATTTCTGAAGGGCTGAAGGGCCGTATTTACAAAGGTGGCCTTGAGTTGTTTGAGTTTTATTTTGCACAAATAATCTTTCTTTTGGGGTCAAAAATAAAAAAAAATAAAAAAAAATTAAAAATCACTTGTTTTTAACCAGTCGCCTTAAATAAAAATGTGCAGGATGAGCACTGTTGAAAATATACCTTTTCGAGTCGTAGACGAGATTCCACAAGGACTCCATATGTGGTAGAATGACCTGGGGGAGGTCAGCAAGCGTTCTGTGACAAAGGCTTTAGGTGGGGTCACTGGTCTTCTGGAAATTAAACCAAGGGTTGATATAATCGAAGCTTTGATACCGTTTTGGGACCCGGCACACAATGTTTTCCACTTCTCTGATTTCGAGTTGACCCCTACACTAGAGGAGATAGCAGGTTATGCTGGTTTCGAAGGGAAGTTAAGGTATCAATATCCAGTAGCACCAAGAACTGTAGCCCCTCATAAGTTTTTGGACCTCCTCAGTATTAGCCGGCAGGTTAAAGATGAAATTTAGCCGGAGTATTCTGCACATTCCGTTTCTTATACAGCCGGTATGGGGACCCCCACGGATTTGAGGCTTCGGACACTGATTTGAATCATCAGGGAAATAAAGACAAATGGGAAGCACGCAGGGGTTTGGCCTTTGTGGTGGTATTTTTAGGCACTCTGATATGCCCAAGGAGTGACAGACATATAGAATTGGGGCTCACAGGAGTGGCCGACTTTATGGTCAAAAAGGCCAATGGCACTATCATACCGATGATTCTTGTAGAAATTTACCGAGCTTTAACCGCTTGTCGAGCCGGGACAAAGTTTTTCGAGGGTTGCAACTTGCTTTTACAAATGTGGTTAGTATAACATCTTTGTCATCGCCCAGGTTACATGAACTACGGTCTGACCGGACTCAATTGCATCGAAGAATATGAAAACCGAGTAAACGGTCATGAGTTGCTAGAAGGTACTGAGGCATGGTTCGCATATTTGGGTTCTTTAAACTCAAATCAAATTGAGTGGACTTTCGACTGGCTCCCAGTCGATGAAGTTATTTACATGTCCGCCGGAGCGTGCTTACTTTTATTAATGGGTCTTCGGAGTATTCAGCCATATACCCCACATCGGGTCCTACGCCAACTGGGCAGATACCAAACAGTCCCCTATGACGAAGATTTGAGTCCACAAGTTATTGAACTATGCCCAAAAGCCACATTTCCAGAAGAAAGGGTTCATCAGATTTGGCACCAATGTAGGTTCTTGGAACCACAGACTCAAGTACGAGATTTGTCCATGGGTGAAGTAGGATCCAACTACACCATATGGTATGGTAAAAGAAGTCGGGTTGATCAAGAGCCAGAACAGCCCGCCAAAAGGCTCCATGTCCAATAATTCACCGATGGAGCACGAGAGCAATGGGTTTGGTTAGCTAAAGAAAAGGAATACCGGACTACTATAAACAAACTAGAAGAACAAATTGAAAAAATCAAATTTGATAGTAGTTTGCAGGCAGCTGAAGATGAAGGGGAAAAGAAGAGGTTGGCTAGGGAAAATGAAGCCCTTCGAGCCCAAATCCAGAGAATGAAAATAGCCTCCGAGACACCGGTAAGAAGTGAGAGAGATGAGAAAATTATAACCAACCTAAGGCAGAAAGTGCATGATTATGGTTTTGACTTGACAAAGGCCGAAAAGGACTTATTACATGCTCAAGCAAAGTTGTCCAAAAGTGCAGAAAAACATGCTAGATTAGCCCACCAGTTGAAGCAGAAATATGACAAAGAAGTAGCAATTTTACAGAAAAAGCTGGTTGCCCTGGAAAATGAAATGGTCAAGCAAATAAAGAATTTCAAGACAGAAAGAGAGCATTGCTATGCATTGATTTACCAACTACAAGAAATCCTGCAACAGTTACAAGACCAAAACAACACAGATATACAAGTGTTAGAGGCTCGGGCCTAGCAGATTGGACGTTTGCTTCAAGAAAAGGGTGTCATCAGAATGAGGATTAAAGAGATAGCTGATTATGTTGTAATAAAATGCCATGAATGTGAAGACATGGCCAAGTCTATGTTTTTTGCTTCTGTAATGACATTCGTTCGACAGGTGATGGTTGACCTAGACCACCTTCAAGAAGATATTGCCCATAGGCCTGTGCGGAGACCAGCTGATGTCCCGCAAGCCCCCGGAGTACCAGTGGAGGCTCTTATGTACTTTTGATTTTTTTTTTAGTTAGTTTTTGAGTCTGTATTTTACTTTCCTCGAGTTTTGTTCATCCTTATCAAGGTTGCTTATTGCTTTATTTCGAGTATGTAGATTTTTCTTTTGTAGTCATCACTACTTCTAAGTCCTTGTAATAGAAAATCCAATAGATGTCTTTTATTAATGAAATATTAAAAAAAAAATCATTTCGCATTTATTTCCTTGAACTACGTAATGATCTGATTCATGTGGCGTCATGATACGTAGGCAATCCCCATAGGATTCGATCATAGTCTTAAAAGAAAATAAAGAAAAGAAAACAAAAAAAAAAGAGGAAAATAAAAAAAAGGAGGGAAGAAAGAAAAGAGGGGCCAAACAAAAGAAAAAAAGAATGAGAATTAAAAGAGCGAAATACAGCAAAAGGAGAGAGGAAAAATCAGGATTCAAAATTTGGGAAAAGAGCCGGGATGAAGCACATAAGCCGTCGCAAAGCATTTAGAAACGTTTAACTGCTCAGGTGCATTGCATCCCCAATATGTGATTCGCTATCTGTTAAATGTTTCAAAACTGACCAAGTTATTGTGTGTGCATAGCTAGACAGGTTCTGTTTAGGTTGTTAGTTTGTTGGCATCCTGGCAAGTCACCCCTATAATACCAGATCAAAGTGCAAGGCAGTCATGACTAGCAAAGAGTCGGACACGGGTGTTGTTGACCCACCGAGGGAGATTGTAGAATCAGAGTCTGAATTGAAAGAGGAGGTCCACAGGTTGAAGCATCAAATGGCTGAAATGTATCAAGCCTGGATCAGGGGGCATCCTCCACCTTCATTTCCCGCTAACTACACAAAAAATCCCGTTTTTAACCCACCACTAGCACAAGCCCAGAATCCCACTACTGTTGATCTTTCCCCTCAGCATGCACCGGGTTTTACCCCTTTCCACCACTACCCCGGCACCTCGTCCCAAACTTTCCATGCTCCACCAGCCAAAACAACCGCATACCCAGCTCCAACATCTACTCCTATTTTCGTAGCCCCTCCGCGAGCTACCCTCCACTGATCTTCTAGTGAACCCGCATTCCAAGCTCCAGATACCCAATATTATGCTCCGGAACCAACTTTCAAAGTCACGGATCCTTATTCCTACACCCCTCACTTTGAACCTCCTGTTGAAACTGAGAAACCATCCCGGAACGTGGAGCAGGATGAGATATTCAGGAAAGTGAAGAGTCTAGAGCAATCTTTGAAGAACATGCAAGGGATAGGAAGCCAAGTAAGTGTGGCTTACAAGGATTTATGCCTATTCCCTGATGTCCAACTGCCCGCTGGGTTCAAGATGCCCAAGTTTGACCTGTACGATGGACATGGAGATCACGTGGCCTATTTGAGAGGCTTTTGCAGCAAGATGAGAGGCGCTGGTGGGAAAGATGAATTATTAATGGCATATTTCAGTCAGAGTTTGAGTGGGGCGGCTTTAGAATGGTACACCCGCCAAGACGCTAGCAGGTGGTACACATGGGACGACTTGGCTCAGGCCTTTGCTCGGCACTTTCAGTACAATATAGACATTGTCCCGGATCGCCTATCTTTGACCAAGGTAGAGAAGAAGCCCAGTGAGAACTTTAGGGAATATGGTTTCAGATGGAGAGAACAAGCTGCACGGGTCAATCCTCCAATGGAAGAAGATGAGATGGTCGAGTACTTTCTTCAAGCCTTAGAACCTACTTACTTTGGCCATTAGATCTAGGCCATAGGAAAGTCCTTCAACGATGTGGTAAAGATGGGAGGAATGGCGGAAGAGGGACTCAAGTCAAGTAAGATCTATTCCTCCATAAAAGCAACCACACAGGCAATTCAAAGTGGCACCGGAAGCCTATTAGGCAAAAAGAAGAAAGATGATGTCGCTATGTTTGTCACTGGATCAGGGCGTGGCCCAAGGGGTTTGCCTCACCAGTACACCCAACCTCGCCCCCAACCTCAAGCCTACACCCAAGCTCCATATAATCCATCCCAACATTATTTTCCACCTCAAGACCCTCAATATTCAGTCAGACCACCCCCAATACCATGTTCACCATGCACAGTCATATGCGCAACCCCCTCCTTACCCGCAATGGCGTGCTCCAACTCCACAAAATCCTTACCCACCCCCACAACCATATCAAAACACTACTGATCCAAGCTTTCGATCAAGGTCGGATTATAGAAAAGAGAGGCAGCAGCGGAAAGAAACCTTTACCCCCCTTGGAGAGTCATATACCAGTTTGTTTCAAAGGTTGAGGCAGTTGGACGTTTTAAGGACGATTGAGCCAAAGACACCAAATCCACCTCCAAGGAACCTTGATTATTCCCTCAGATGTGCATATTGTTCTGATGCCCAGGGCACGACACAGAGAAGTGTTGGCATTTAAAGAGGGGGATCCAAGAGCTTATTGATACAAATCAAATTGTGGTCCAGAACCCGGAGGCACCAAACATCAACCAAAATCCTTTGCCGGCCCATGTAGAGACACATATGATTGAGATAGTTCATAAGGATGGGGAGCCCAAGAATTCTTCCAAGTCTATCATGATGATCCGGGCTAGCAAAAGTAATCCAGTTAAAGCTCCAGATTCTGCAAAAGCAATGCCCTTGACAGTTGAAGGGGTGTCGGAGAAGCTAAGCACGCTCAACGTGAAGCCATCTGTATTGGTTGTGAAAGGGCCTCCGATTGATGTTGAAGCAAACCAGGAAAAGCAAAAAGTGATCGTACCAGGGGTCTCGGGCAAGCCTGTCATAATCGTGGAAGGGCTCGTATTACCCCCATTATTATTAAGCCAGTGACCCAATTACCAATGGTTGACACAAAAGCCGTCTCGTGGAATTACAAACAGGTGATAGTAGCATGTAAAAGGAAAGAAGTAGAGGAAGAAGCCAATGAAATCGGAGGACTGACTCGTTCTGGGAGATGTTTTACCCCAGAAGAACTGAGGAAAGCCAATCCATTCAAGGATGGCCACATCCTAGTAAAGAAGCCGATCACCGAAGAAGAGGCTAAAGTGTTCCTGAAAAAGATGAAAATGCAAGACTATTCCATTGTAGAGCAGCTAAGGAAAACACTAGCTCAGATCTCTCTTTTGTCTTTGCTGATACATTCAGATGAACACCGCAAAGCCCTAATGAAGATTTTAAATGAGGCCCATGTTCCTGATAAGATCACGGTAAACCACTTGGAAAAGATTGCTAATAAGATTTTCGAAACAAACAGGATCACTTTCTCAGATGATGAACTTCCTATAGAGGGTACGGAGCACAACCGAGCTCTTTATCTCACAGTAAAGTGCAAGGATTCTGCTGTCTCAAGGGTATTGGTTGATAACGGTTCTAGTGTAAATATCTGCCCTCTGTCCACTTTGCAAAAGTTGAAGATCGGCACTGAAAGGATCCACATGAACAATGTATGTGTTCGAGGCTTTGATGGAGGAGGGAAAGATTTTGTCGGTGATATAATGCTCGAATTGTCAATAGGGTCAGTTGAGTTCACTATGGAGTTCCAAGTGCTAGATGTGGCTGTCTCCTACAACTTGTTGTTGGGCAGGCCATGAATACATGCTGCCAAGGCAATCCCGTCTTCTCTACATCAAATGGTAAAGTTCGAATGGGACATGCAGGAAATAGTTGTGCACGGTGATGAGAACGTATTTGCTTACAATGACACAATTGTTCCATTTATTGAAGTTGAAGATGATAAAGGGCCTTGGGTGTACCAAACATTTGAAACAGTGTCTGTCGAGAAGATTCCTGAAGGAGAATGCATTCCAGGTCCAAATCTACCCTCCGCGTCCGTCATTGTAGCAAATGAAATGTTGAAGAATGGTTTCGTGCCGGGCAAAGGCTTGGGTTCGTCTCTGCAGGGTATTGCACATCCGGTGTGTCAGCGTGAAAGTTTCGGTACATTTGGTTTGGGATTCACACTCACAGGGAAGGACATGAAAAAGGCTAAAAATTTGAAAAGAAAGGCATGGTCACTTCCTAAGCCTGTTCCACATATCTCCAAGTCTTTTGTCAAGCCAGGGGTCGCAAAACGCCCAATATCAGCGGTCCCAAACCTGTGGTCGACTTTGATGAAGAGCTGATCAAGAGGTTCCAGAGTTTGTTTGATGAGGTTAACATGGTGGAAATCGGGGAAGGTTCCAGTAATGCCGATGTGCAGCTCGTTGGGCAAAGTGTGAGGCTTAGCAATTGGAAAGCTACTCCTCTCCCCACCCGGAAGGAGTTTTGGTAGTTTGCTTTGTTTTCCTTTCTGTTATCTGGGTTATTCCAGGGTTGTAATCCAGATTTTTTATTTTTTGCTTGTTTTGATGTACAAACCCTTCTATCCTTTAGTTTCAATGAAATACAATTTCCTGTTTTCCATTATTCCTGATAGCGTTTCATTTTTGTTTTGTTTCTTTTTTCTGTACAATTCTTTTTATGCTGGTTTCAATGACATGACATGCATGAGGAATTTTTAGCCAAATCTTAAAAGCTAATCTAATTCCGAAACAACAATCCAAGAAGTAGAGTGTGATGATGAAACAGAATATGATGAAGAAGCAGCATTTCAGGAAATCAGTAGAGAACTAAATCACTTTGAAGAAAAACCCAAGCCTAATTTGAATGAAACAGAAGTAATCAATTTAGGAGATCAAGATAATATCAGGGAAACCAAGATAAGTGTGCATCTGGAACCACAAATCAAGGAAGAAATAATCAAAGCAATGTTTGAATATAAAGATGTTTTTGCATGGTCGTATGACGACATGCCGGGTTTGAGCACTGATTTGGTAGTTCATAAATTGCCAACTGATCCGGCATTCCCTCCAGTCAAGCAAAAGTTAAGGAAGTTCAAGACTGACATGAGTGTGAAGATCAAAGAAGAAATCACAAAGCAGCTTGACGCAAAGGTCATTCGAGTCACTCGATATCCCACTTGGTTAGCTAATGCCGTGCCAGTACCAAAGAAGGATGGTAAGACCAGGGTCTGTGTCGATTATCGTGATCTCAATAAGGCAAGTCCAAAAGATAACTTTCCATTGCCGAACATCCATATTCTGATCGACAATTGTGCCAAGCATGAGATTGGGTCTTTTGTGGATTGCTACGCAGGATATCACCAGATCCTGATGGATGAGGAAGATGCAGAAAAGACAGCATTCATCATACCATGGGGGACATACTGCTACCGGGTAATGTAATTTGGTTTGAAGAATACTGGGGCAACTTATATGAGGGCAATGACTACCATATTTCATGACATGATACACAAGGAAATTTAGGTTTATGTAGATGATGTGATCATAAAGTCAAAGAAGCAGTCCGACCATGTTGGAGACTTGAGAAAGTTCTTCCAAAGGCTCCACAGGTACAACCTCAAGCTCAATCCGGCAAAATGTGCATTTGGTGTCCCGTCCGGGAAACTGTTGGGACTCATAGTCAGTCAACGCGGTATTGAGTTGGACCCATCAAATATCAAAGCCATCCAAGAATTAACACCGCCAAAGAACAAAACCGAGGTAATGAGCCTTCTCGGAAGGTTAAACTACATCAGTAGGTTTATTGCTCAACTCACGACAACTTGTGAGCCTATCTTTAAGTTGCTGAAGAAGAATGCTGCGGTTAAGTGGACTGATGAGTGTCAGGAAGCATTTGATAAGATCAAGAGTTACCTGTCAAACCCACCTGTGCTGGTCCCGCCAGAACCTGGGAGACCTTTAATTCTCTATTTGATGGTATTGGATAATTCTTTCGGTTGTGTGTTGGGTCAACACGACATCACGGGCAAGAAAGAGTGAACCATTTATTATCTCAGCAAGAAGTTCACTCCTTATGAAGTTAAGTATACTCTTCTTGAAAGGACATGTTGCGCCCTGACTTGGGTGGCACAAAAGTTGAAGCATTATTTGTCATCCTACACTACTTACCTCATTTCTCGCATGGATCCTCTAAAGTATATCTTTCAGAAGCCTATGCCCACAGGAAGATTGGCAAAGTGGCAGATTTTACTCACAGAGTTTGACATCATCTATGTGACTCGGACCGCGATGAAAGCCCAAGCCCTGGCCAATCACTTGGCCGAGAATCTGGTGGATGAAGAATATGAGCCACTGAAGACTTATTTTCCTGATGAAGAAGTGATGTATGTTGACGAGATTGATCATGATGAAAAGCCAGGTTGGAAACTCTTCTTTGATAGAGCTGCTAATATGAAAGGTGTCGGAATAGGGCTGTACTCATTTCTGAAACAAGGCATCACTACCCCGTAACAGCTCAACTTTGATTTTATTGCACTAACAACATGGCTGAATATGAGGCATGCATTCTAGGTTTGAGTCTAGCTATAGACATGGGAGTTCAAGAAATATTGGTTTTGGGAGATTCAAATTTGTTGGTTCACCAGATTCAGGGAGAATGGGAGACTCGGGATTTGAAGCTCATACCGTATCGACAATGTTTGCATGATCTTTGTCAACGATTTAGGTCGGTAGAATTCAGGCATATTCCCAGGATTCATAATGAGATTGCCGACGCCTTGGCTACTCTGGCGTCAATGTTACACCATCCGGATAAGACTTATGTCGACCCTCTACATATCCAAATCCGTGATCAGCATGCCTATTGCAATGTGGTTGAGGAGGAACCTGATGGTGAGTCTTGGTTCCATGATGTCAAGGAATACATCAAATCGGGGGTATATCCGGTACATGCCACTTGTGATCAAAAGAGAACCATTCGACGTCTGGCTAGTGGATTTTTCTTAAGTGGGGGAATATTGTACAAGAGAACTCCAGATCTAGGATTACTAAGGTGCCTAGATGCTAAACAAGCTTCGACTATCATGGCCGAAGTGCATTCCGGAGTTTGCGGGCCGCATATGAGTGGGTATGTCTTGGCAAAGAAGATTCTTCGAGCAGGTTATTATTGGCTCACCATGGAACGGGATTGCATCAGCTTCGTTTACAAATGTCATCAATGCCAGGTGCATGGTGATTTGATTCATTCCCCGCCATCTGAGTTGCACACAATGTCTGCACCTTGGCCCTTCGTTGTTTGGGGCATGGATGTCATTGGACCAATTGAGCCGGCAGTGTCAAACAGGCATAGGTTTATTCTGGTGGCCATTGATTACTTTACCAAGTGGGTCGAAGCTGTAACTTTCAAGTCCGTGACCAAGAAGGCGGTGGTAGATTTTGTTCATTCAAACATCATTTGCCAGTTCGGAATTCCCAAGGTAATCATCACAGATAATGCTGCTAACCTCAACAGTCATTTGATGAAAGAGGTATGCCAACAGTTCAAGATTATGCATCGAAACTCCACTCCGTATCGTCCTAAGGCAAACAGAGCTGTTGAGGCTGCTAACAAGAACATAAAGAAGATACTTTGTAAGATGGTGCAAGGTTCCAGGCAATGGCATGAAAAGTTACCTTTTGCTTTACTGGGTTATCGCACTACTGTTCGCACTTCAATAGGTGCAACTCCCTATTTGCTGGTATATGGAACTGAGGCAGTTATACCTACAGAAGTTGAGATTCCATCCTTGTGGATTGTTGCCGAAGCTGAAATTGATGATGATGAGTGGGTCAAGACCCGGCTAGAGCAATTGAGTTTGATTGATGAAAAATGATTGGCAGCAGTATGTCACGGTCAATTATATCAGAAAAGAATGGCAAGAGCATACAACAAGAAGGTGCGTCCCCGGAAATTTGAGGTGGGTCAGCTGGTGTTGAAACGCATCCTTCCACATCAGGCTGAAGCTAAAGGCAAGTTCGCCCCAAACTGGCAGGGCCCCTTCATTGTGACAAAGGTGTTGCCCAATGGTGCTTTGTATTTAACAGACATAGAAGGTAAATGTGTGGATATGGCTATCAATTCTGATGCAGTCAAGAGATATTATGTATGATTTCTTTGCTTATCTTCAATCGCATTTTGTACTAGGCATGTTCAAAGTTGGAATGACGAAGGCATTTTATTCTGCTATCCCAAACACTTTTATCATTTGTTACCCCTTTTTTGAGCCTTATTTATTTTCTTTCATACCCCTCTTTTGAAATCAGAAGTAGAGTTAGAAATATAAAAGAAAAGAAAAAAAAAGAAAAAGGGAAAGATAAAAGCAAAAGAAAAAAAAAGAGAAGGAAAAGAGAAAAGCAAAAGAAAGAAAAGAGAAAAGAAAGGAGAAAAAGAAAAAGAAAAGCAAAAACAAAACAACTTTTACTAGTTTGAACTACGTTCAACCTGATTCTTTTAAGGATACGTAGGCAGCCTTACACGGTTCGGTCCCATCAAAATAAAAATCCAAAATTCCCCAGATTCGAAGAAACTGGGGCAGAAGTTTTAGTTTTGTAAAAAAATCTGATTCCAAAAGTTGTAATTTTGAACCCCCTTCATCTTTAATTATTTTGAGCCTGCATGCCACCCTTTCTTTCTAACCCTATCCAAAACCTATACTACAGTCCAAAGAAAGACCTTCTGATCAACTTTGAGGATGTCAAGTCAAGTGAGATGGAGATATTATTTACATCATGGGTAGCACCTTTGTTCATGGGCACAAAGAAAAGTGAATAAATGAGAGAGTCTTATTGGTGAAAACTCTCACGGGCACCATAGGGCGATGGTGAGTCAAGAGAAAATTCAAATGAGAGAGTCTTATTGGTGAAAACCCTCACGGGCACCATAGGGGGATGGTGAGTCGAGAGAAAGTTTAAATGAGAGAGTCTTATTGGTGAAAACCCTTATGGGCACTGTAAGGCGACAATGAGTTGAGAGAGGAGCAAATGAGAGAGGTTTGCTGGTGAAAACCCCTCGGGGCATTACAAGCCGAATGAGGTTCATGACTTTACAGAGAAATTGAATTATGGGAAAACCCAGTTTTGAAGTATGAAGACATGGCATGAACTGAAATGTGATTAGTTGGATGGATTAGGCTGATCAGTCCGAAATGCATGTCATGATCATTGGAGCCAGTTGCTTCATTCAGATAAGTCTCTTTTCCATTTTTCTCCAAATAGTCATCTCCGTTTTTTTCTTTTTTTATTCCTAATTCTCGAAGTCACTTCACTTCGTTTCTTTTGGGTCTATTTTTCTAAGTCTTTGTCAAATTAGTCTTTTGTTAAGCAAGCAAAGGACTTCAAAGCTCATTACCAGCTTTGTATTTTCACCAAGCAAAATTCGGCCAGGCACATCACAAGGGACAAGATTTAGAATGAGCAATGCAGTGGTAACTGAAGTTCGGGTGGTCAAGTGATTCGTGATTTTGTAGGAAATGCAAAAGTTCAACAGTTGTCAGAATGAAAGTGCCATACGACGAGTTGAGTGTAAGGGATTCAAGTCATTCAGAGGTTTTGTGGTCGAGGTCCGATTGAAAGGTCAAACAATTCTTTGTAGCCCGAAGCATCTAATCAGAATGAAGCGGGATAGTGGCAGAAGCAGACACTTTCAGCAAGGATGCCACAAACTAACCGCCACATTTTCAAACTGACAAAATTTTCTTTGTTTTAAGCAGGGGCAAGAAATCTTTTTCGCTTTGCTAGGAAATCCTCATGAGGAAAGCATGTTCTAGATAAGTTCAACCTTAAGTTTTCAGGACCCTCCTAGATAATAGGATCTAGTTTTAAGTTTTCAGGACCCTCCTGGATAATGGGATGCAAGTAACAATCAATGAATGTTCTTGGTACAAACTGGGGCAGAAAATTTTCTCTGTTTTGTCTGTGTTGTTGTGATAGCAGGCGCCCACCTGGAGAACGAGGGAATTTATTTCAAGTTTTAAGTCATCAGGCGCTCACCTGGAGAACGAGGGAATTTATTTCGGTTTTAAGTCAAAATCAGGCGCCCACCTGGAGAACGAGGGAATTTATTTTAGCTTTAAGTCATCAGGCGCCCACCTGGAGAATGAGGGAATTTATTTCAAGTTTTAAGTCATCAGGCGCCCACCTGGAGAGCGAGGGAATTCATTTCAGTTTTAAGTCGTCAGGCGCCCACCTGGAGAACGAGGGAATTCATTTCAGTTTTAAGTCATCAGGCGCCCACCTGGAGAACGAGGGAATTCATTTCAGTTTTAAGTCATCAGGCGCCCACCTGGAGAACGAGAGAATTCATTTTAGCTTTAAGTCAAAATCAGGCGCCCACCTGGAGAACGAGGGAATTCATTTCAGTTTTAAGTCATCAGGCGCCCACCTGAAGAACGAGGGAATTCATTTTAGCTTTAAGTCATCAGGCGCCCACTGGAGAACGAGGGAATTTATTTCAAGTTTTAAGTCATCAGGCGCCCACCTGGAGAACGAGGGAATTCATTTCAGTTTTAAGTCGTCAGGCGCCCACCTGGAGAACGAGGGAATTCATTTCAGTTTTAAGTCATCAGGCGCCCACCTGGAGAACGAGGGAATTCATTTCAGTTTTAAGTCATCAGGCGCCCACCTGGAGAACGAGGGAATTCATTTTAGCTTTAAGTCAAAATCAGGTGCCCACCTGGAGAACGAGGGAATTTATTTTAGCTTTAAGTCATCAGGCGCCCACCTGGAGAACGAGGGAATTTATTTCAAGTTTTAAGTCATCAGGCACCCACCTGGAGAACGAGGAAATTCATTTTAGTTTTAAGTCGTCAGGCGCCCACCTGGAGAACGAGGGAATTCATTTCAGTTTTAAGTTATCAGGCGCCCACCTGGAGAACGAGGGAATTCATTTCAGTTTTAAGTCATCAGGCGCCCACCTGGAGAACGAGGGAATTCATTTTAGCTTTAAGTCAAAATCAGGCACCCACCTGGAGAACGAGGGAATTCATTTCAGTTTTAAGTCATCAGGTGCCCACCTGGAGAACGAGGGAATTCGTTTCAAATTTCAAGTCAGTTGCAGGCGCCCACCTGAAGAACGAGGGAAGTCATTTCAAAATTCAATTCAAGTTAGAAGTAGCAGAAGCTCGCCTCAAGAATGCGAGCTGACAGTCCGAGATGACCAAAGGAAGAAGTCTCAATCCGGAATAAAAGAAAAAAAAAGAGAAGTGAATCCAAAAGGCAGAAGCCGATGAAAGATGTGAACTGCTCAAGACATGGCTGAAGTCACAAGCTTTGCATGTCCCGTCTTGATCCAAAAAGCTGAAGAAGAAAGAACTAGCACCTGCAACTAGCAAGCATCAAGGTTCAAATCAAAAGTCCGCATGAAGAACCATTCAAGACTCAAGATCAAGCTTCAGAAGACTCATAGATAGGAATCTTGTAACTCGTAGCTGATAGGCTTAGTTAGTTTCTTTTTCATTTTGACTTTGGTGTAATAGGGAGCTCAGCAAGAAAGAGCAGCAGCTGCAGCAGTGAAATCACAGCTTCTCGGTAGTCCCAGCTACCTAAACTTCCAGAACTACACTGACCTGATTCCTTTATAGCCAAGGATATGTAGGCAACCTCCGTAGCAAGGTTCGGTCAAACTTTTCAAAAACACTTCCCATGGAGTATCCAAACGAGCAAAAATTGCTCGTAATTGCTCACTTTATCTTTGCCCGAAAACTCTTCATGTTTCCGAGCAAAGAGGGGCAGCTGTGAGCACCTAATTTTTGCCCTAATATAAAATTACTCCTAAAAAATCCAAAAAATAGCTTTAAATTATTTTTCTATATTTTTACTTAGTGTGCTTTGTACGTATTCATATTTGATGCATTTTTAAGTTGCATTTTAAATCCTAAAGAAAATACAAAAATATTTTTAATTTTTATATTTTTTAGATTTTAAATGCATAATCAATTGCATTTGTAAAACACTAAAATACCAAAAAATATATTAGTAACTCTACATGCATTTTTAGGCTAGTTAATTAATTAGGTCATTAGTCAATTAATGAGTGAAATATATAAATAGTTTAGTCACACAAATTAGTTTTAATTAAAATTTGAGTCCATAGTGGCTAATTTTGCAAAACGTCTAATAAAGAAAGATGAGAAGGAAAGAAAGGGTTGTTGGTGCACATCTTTTAGAATGGGGCCAAGCAAATTCGGTGGCCCAGTTTCTCCATAAGCTTGCCCTAAATTCCCCCTTAATTACCTAATTCTTTTCTCATTTTTGGGGAGAAGAGGACAACAGAGGGAACGGACAAACCCTCCCCTTCTCTTCACAACAGAGACATAGATGAATGGATCCCCCATTGGAAAAATCCTAGGATCCGCCGCCTCATTTCCTCCATTTATCTGAAGAAAGAGACGAACTTCCCCTCCCCTTTCAACAAAACAGTCGCTGCCCTTCTCCTTCACTCTCTCTCACCTGCAAACTCCTCTCATAGAATCAGTCCTTCTTCACTCACGCGCTCAAAGCACATTGCTAGCGTATGAAATCGACTTTGAAGTTCAGAAGCATTTATGAGATTTTGAATAAAAAGCTCACAGAACCGAGGGAGATTAGAGTTAAAAGCGATTTTCTGAAATTGCTCTTCTATTGCTATGTGTTATTCCATATTTTTGAGTTTTAAAGAGAAGTCTGATTCAAATCGACGTTCGATTTCCGTTGCCGTTGCTATTGCCGGTTCGTTGTTGTTTCTGTTGTTGGAACTCATCGTCTATTGCAGACCCTAGCTTGTTGCATTTGGTTTATTTTCACATGTATCTAGGCATGTTCATATTCTTTATTGCACTATATCGGATCATGAATGAAATTTTCTTTGTTTGTTTCTGCCCGATTCTATAAAACCAGTAGGCTCAATTATTGAATTTAACTTTGAACTTCTCTCTTTATTTATCTCTGGTTCTAGTAGCATAATTCAAAATATTCGAGTATGATTTTGTTTTGTCGATGAACCTAACTCTTGCCTGCTAAGGTTTATTCACATAAAAGTGATGATTCATGGTTTGAGCTACTATTGAGAACGACAGAGACGTGAATTTGACCACCAGTTGGTCAGAGTCATTTCTGAAGAAATCAATGTAGTATTTTAATTGCAGAATTATACAGTTTATTGGTTTCGTAGCCTCTCATGTAATTAACAGATTCATATTTCAATGGCTAATTCATCTATGCACTCGAGTTGTTTAAGTATTTCCAGCGTTTCAGTAAGAACATGATGAGTATATGATTAACTGAAAGTTGACGTTTGTGATTTTGTTCAGATGTCGTTGGGATGGACTTTGTTTTTTTTTTCTTTTTCAAATATTAATGGTTAAAATGAGTTCTTGTATTCCTGTAAGTTCTTATAGCTATCTATGAAAGTGTGTTTGGTTTATGCATATTATCTCTTTATGGGAGTTGAATTTGTTAATGAATCAGTAGTTAAACATGCACATGTCATTCACCACGACTCCCATAATTCTCATGCATCACAATAACTTTGAACTTAAGGAAATAAATAATTAAGCTATGAACATTCGTAGCTTTGCTTTAGGCGCGGTTAATAAATCATCACGGCTATGAGTACGGTTCCTGTGGCATAGTCGTGATACATAATCCATAATTCGAGTGTGCGTTTCACGTGACTCGACCATAACTTCAAATAATAATAAAAATTAACATGTTGTAAATCGCATGTGCGTTTCACGTGATGCGATTCGCAATATGTACAAAAAACAAACGAGTGCGCGACATCACGGCTCGTTCCAGAAATAAATTCCATAAATATTAAAAGCAATATAAAAGCGGTAATGCACAAAAGTTTCTAAAACATGTAATAAATCAGATAATTAGGCCAATTATTAACAGTTGAGCGACCGTGCTAAAACCACAGAACTCGGGAGTGCCTCACACCTTCTCCTGGGTTAACAGAATTTCTTACCCGGTCTTCTGTGTTCGCGAACCATAAATAGAGTCAAATTTTATCGATTTCGGATTATAAAATAAACCGGTGACTTGGGACACCATAAATTATCCCAAGTGGCGACTCTGAAATAAATAAATAATCCCATTTGGATTAATGTCACTTTAATTAGAAAAACTCCCTATCTCCTCGGAAAAAGGAGGTGTGACAATAGTCTTTTAATAGCTCCAACCACCTTCTCTACCTCAAATTGAGTTCCTTCTGCTTGAACAAATACTGCAAGCTCCGATGATCAGTGAATACTTCACATGACACGCCGTAAAGATAGTGCCTCCAAATCTCTAGCGCGTGAACGATGGCTGCCAGCTCTAGATCATGAATAAGGTAATTCTTCTCGTGAACCTTCAGTTGCCATGAAGCATATGCAATAACCTTGCCACCCTGCATCAATACCACACCTAGACCAATACGAGATGCATCACAATATACTGTATAAGATCCTGAACCTGTGGGTAACACCAATACCGGTGCCGTAGTCAAAGCTGTCTTGAGCTTCTGAAAGCTCGCTTCATACTCGTCTGACCACCTGAACGGGGCACTCTTCTGGGTCAATCTGGTCAACGGGGCTGCTATGGATGAAAACCCCTACACAAATCAACGGTAATAGCCCGCCAAACCCAGGAAACTACCAATCTCTGTAGCTGATGTGGGTCTAGGCCAATTCTGGATTGCCTCAATCTTCTTAGGATCCATCTGAATACCCTCTGCTGATATAACGTGACCCAAGAAAGCAACTGAACTCAACCAAAACTCGCATTTTGAGAACTTAGCATATAACTGGCTGTCTTTCAGAGTCTGAAGAACGATCCGAAGGTGATGCTCATGCTCCTCTCGACTGTGGGAGTAGATCAAGATATCATCAATAAACATAACCACAAAGGAATCCAGGTAGGGTTTGAACACCCGATTCATCAAATCCATGAACACTGCCGGGGCATTTGTCAGCCCAAATAACATCACTAGAAACTCATAATGCCCATACGGAGTCTGAAAAGCTATCTTAGGAACATCTGATGCCCTAATCCTCAACTGATGGTAGCCAGATCTCAAATCAATCTTTGAAAACACCTTGGCATCCTGAAGCTGATCAAATAAATCATCAATCCTCGACAATGGATACTTGTTCTTGACAGTGACTTTGTTCAACTGCCGATAGTCTATACACATCCTCATCGATCCATCTTTCTTCGTTACAAACAATACAGGTGCACCTCAGGGTGAGACACTAGGTCTAATGAAGCTCTTATCAAGCAAATCTTGTAACTGCTCCTTCAATTCTTTCAAATCTGTCGGGGCTATGCGGTATGGCAGAATGGAAATAGGCTGAGTGCCCGGAGCCAAATCAATACAAAAATTAATATCCCTATCGGGTGGCATCCCCGTCAGGTCTGCAGGAAACACCTATGGAAACTCACGAACAACCAGCACTGAATCCATGGAAGGAACATCCGCACTAGAATTGCGGACATAAGCCAAATAAGCTAGACACCCCTTCTCGACCATATGCCGAGCCTTCACATAAGAGATAACCCTGTTGGTAGAATGGCCAAGATTCCCTCTCTACTCTAATCAAGGCAACCCCTGCAAGGCTAAGGTCACCATCTTGGCGTGACAATCTAATATAGCATGATAAGGTGACAGCCAATCCATCCCAGTATGACATCAAAATCAACTATGTCGAGAAGTAAAAGATCTACACGAGTCTCAAGACTCCCAATGATGACCACACACGAACGATAAACACGATTTACCACAATAGCATCTCCCACTGGTGTGGACACATACACAGGAGCACTCAAAGAATCATGGGGCACAACCAAATAGGAAGCAAAATAGGATGACACATAGGAGTAAGAAGATCCCGGATCAAATAGAACTGAAGCATCTCTACTGCAAACTGAAACAGTACCTGTGATAACAGCGTCAGATGACTCAGCCTCAGGCCTGGATGAGAAAGAATAACACCAGCGTTGGGCCCCACCACCCTGAACTACATCCCTGGGACGGACTCTAGCTAGCTGGTCTCCATCTCTAACGGCCTGACCTCCACCTCTAACTGTCTGGCCCCTACCTCTGGCTGCCTGACCCCTGCCGCTACCTGGCTGAGCAGGTGGTGCAGCAACTGGTGCCGGAACCATGGCACGGGAACTCTGATGCTGTGAGCTGCCCATTGCCCGAGGGCAAAATCTGGCAATGTGCCTCGGATCACCACAAGTATAACATAACCTCGGCTGTTGTAACTGCTGTCCCTGAAACTAACCCTATCGACCTGAATAACCACCCTGATAACTCTGGAGTGGAGGTGCGCTAATAGGAGCTGGTGGTGTACTGTAGGCTAGCTGGTCGGAATAATGCACCTGAGGGCCACGAGCACCTGAGGCACCGTGGGATGCCAGGAGCGTTGAATGAAACGGCCTGGGAGGATGGCCTCTACCAAAAGTACTCCTGCCTTTAGATAAAGCACCGCCGAACTCACCGGAAAGACGAGGCCTCTTGTCAGACCCCTGACCTCCCAGAGTAAGAACCATCTCGACTCGTCTGGCGACATTAGCAGCCGCCTAAAAAGAAACCTCACTCCAAGTCTCTTTAGCCATCTGCAATCTGATAGGCTGAGCAAGTCCATAAATAAACCTCCTCACCCTCTCTCTCTCGGTGGGAAGCAGAAGAATAGCATGACGGTCCAAATCCACAAAACGGGTCTCATACTGAGTAACCATCATACCGCCCTGCTGGAGACGCTCAAACTGACGGCGATGCTCCTCTCTTAATGTGATAGGCGGAAACTTCTCTTTGAAGAGCTGAGAGAACTAGTCCCAAGTAAGAGCAGGCGACCCAGCTGGTCTGGTTAACAAGTAATCTCTCCACCATTTCTTGGCGGAACCAGTCATCTGAAATGCAGCAAAATCGACCCCATTGGTCTCCACTATACCCATGTTCCATAGAACCTCGTGACAGCTGTCAAGATACTCCTGGGGGTCCTCTGAAGGAGCATCACTGAAGTGAACAGGAAAGAGCTTGGTAAACCTGTCCCATCTCCATAAAGCCTCAGAAGACATAACTGGCCCATCTCCGACCTGTGCCGCAATAACCGGCTAAACTAACCCGATTGGCTAAGCTGTTGGAGCCTGATACTGGAGAGCTATCTGCTCTGGAGCGGGAGTGGTAGGAGTCTGGGCTCCTCCAGCCTGAGAGACTACTGGTGCCATGGGAAATGTGCCAGTCTGGGCCACACTCTCCATAAGGCCCACCAAACGGACCAAAGCGTCCTGAAGTACTGGGGTAGCAACGAACCCCTCTAGAACCTGAGCTGGTCCAACAGGAACAGTATGGGCTGGAACCTCCTCGTCAATCTCTATCTGAGGCTCCACTGTTGGGGCTGCTGCTCGGGCCCTAGGCTGAGCCCTGCCCTGCCTCGGCCTCTGGCATGGCCTCGACCTCGACCTCTTCCCCGCGTAGGAGCTATCACTGGAGGCTCTGGTTGCTGCTCAGCTGAGGAAGCGGTACGTGTTCTCGCCATCTGCGAGAGAATAAGAGTAGAAGAGTTCAATCAGTATTGAGAAAGCAAAATCGCACGACAAGGAAGAATATAAGTGAAACTTGTTCCTAAACTTCATAGCCTCTCGAAGATAAGCACAAACGTCTCCGTACCGATCCTTCAGACTCTACTAATCTTGCTCGTGAATTGTGAGACCTATGTAACCTAATGCTCTGATACCAACTGTCACGACCCAAAATTTCCCACCGACGGGATCGTGATGGCACCTAACGTTTCACTTGTCAGGCAAGCCAACGTTAGAGAATCATTAAACCAATTTCTTATTTCCATTCAGTAAATAACAATAATTAACTAAAATAAAATATAATAAGTGTGGAATATCATAAAACTGTATTAATTACTACCACCCGGATCTGGAGTAACAATTCACGAGCATTCTAGAATTTACTACAAGTAATAGTCTGAAAGAAATATAACTGTCTGAATGAAAGAAAACACTAGGACATAAAAAGATAGACGGGGACTTCAAGGACCAATAGCAAATCTCGATCAACCTGAGCCGGTATCAAAATCTGCACAGAAAGTGCAGAGTGCAGCATCAGTACAACCGACTCCATGTACTGGTAAGTGTCGAGTCTAACCTCGACGAAGTAATGACGAGGCTAAGGCAAGGCACCTACAATCAACATGTACAATTTAACAGTGTATAAGCAAATAACAAGAATGAAGAACTAAACAGGAAATGTCGGGAAGGGAGACATACTAAGGGAAATACAGATAAAAAAACTATAACAAAATGATCACCGGAGCAGTCAATATACCATGAATCAACAGGAATAATGAATACAGTAAAAAAAAAATGCACGGCATCACCCTTCGTGCTTTTACTCACAATCTCACCATAAAATTAATAGAAACAGCATTACATTACCCTTTATGCTTTTACTCTCATATCATGGCACAACATCACCCTTCGTGTATTAACACTCACAATATGGCACGACATCACCCTTCGTGCATTAACACTCACAATATGGACGGGCATCACCCTTCGTGCATTAACACTCACAATATGGCACGACATCACCCTTCGTGCATTAACACTCTCCCTTATTATAATACAATGCATAAATAACAATAGGGAGATAGAATAACAAGTACAAACTTTATTTCAACATCTGGTTCCATAATATCAATCTCAACTTTGAAATAAAAACTCAATTATCACCAGAAAATTTCGTAAACATGATAAGAACGATAATTTGAACAGCACTAGTATAACACGTAACAATTTGGCATAAGAATAAGACAATATAAGAAAAATAGAGAAACATGGAAAACAAGTAAATTGGCAGCGCATAAGTACTCGTCACCTCACATATACGCCGCTCACATGAATTTCACTTAGCAAATAATCTAAGGTCCCTACTTCCCTCAAGTCAGGGTTAGACACAACACTTAGCTTGCTCTGAAGGCCACTTAATTCTCAATCACAGCTTTTTCTTTGGAATTCACCTCCAAATCACTCGTATCTATTCAAAAATGACTCAATAATATCAAATATTGCTAAAGGAATCAATTATATTGCATAAATTAAATTTCTCAATTTTTTCTCCAAAAAGTCAAAAAATCGACTTCGGGCCCGCTTGGTCAAAACCCGAGGTTCGGACCAAAATCTTTTCACCCATTCACCCCCGAACCCGAATATATAATTGGTTGTGGAATCCGACCTCAAATCGAGGTCTAAATTCCCAAATTCCCGAAATCCCTAGTTTCTACCCTAACCCCTAATTCTACCATGAAAACTCTAGATGTTTTGGTTAAAAATTCAAGAAATGTAATGGGTAATTGAAAGAAAATGGTTTAGAATCACTTACCAACACTTTGGGGAAGAAAATGACTCTTGAAAATTGCCTCTACCCGTTTGATTCTTGAAAATGTTGAAGAAATAGCTCAAACCCGTGTTTGGAGTCTCTTTTAAGCCACTGGACAGGCCTTCATCGCGTTCGCGAGAGGCCTGTCGCGATCGCGATGCACAGCGGCCTAAGGCCTTCGCGTAAGGCAACTCCCCCTAGCCTTCGCGTTCGCGACCCAGTGGACGCGTTCGCGTAGAAGAACATGACCAACCCTCCCCCAGGTCCCCAAGTGCTTCGCGTTCGCGATGGTCAGGTCGTGTTCGCGAAGGGTAAATCCCCCATCACTTCGCGTTTGCGACCAGGCCTTCGCGTTCGCGAAGAAGAAGTTTCAGCCTCACCAGTTTACTCTTAGCGTTTGCGAGAGGACCTTCGCGAACGCGAAGAAGAATATGCCAGATACCAGAATCTGCAGAAACCAGATTTTTTCCAAGTCCAAAACATCCCGTGGCCTATACGAAACTCACCCGAGCCCTCGGGGATCCAAACCAAACATGCACACAAGTCTAAAAATATCATACGAACTTGCTCGCATGATCAAATCATCAAAATAACACCTAGAACTCTAAATTTAGTACCAATTCAAATGAAATTATCAAGAACACTTTAAAACTTCTAATTTCTCAACTGGACATCTCAATCACGTCAAATCAACTCCATTTCTCACCAAATTTCACAGACATGTCTTAAATATCATAATGAACCTGTACCGGGCTCCGAAATTAAAATACGGACCCGATACTAATAATGCCAAATATCAATCAATTCTTAAAAATAAATAATTTCCAAACTTTTAATTTTTATCAAAAATTCATAACTCAAGTTAGGGACCTCCAAATTCGATTCCGGGCATACGCCCAGGTCCTATAATTCGATACAGACCTATCGGGACCGTCAAAGTACGGATCCGGGCCCGTTTATAAAAAATAATGATCGAAATCAACTAAAATTAACTTTTAAGGCAAAAATTCTTATTTTCATTAGTTTTCAACATAAAAGTTTTTCAAAAATCTGCCCGAACTGCGCACGCAAATCGAGGAGGATAAAAATGAGATTTTTAAAGCTTAAGAGCGCAGATTCGAGTTCTAAACATTAAGATGACCTTTTGGGTCATCACATTTACTTATATAGTCGATGATTTAGTGTATAGAGTTTAGCTTATACACGGAAGATTAAATCATCGGTTCTTATAAGTATAAAGATCATATTCACAATCTAATGATAGAATTGGATAAACCATCAGGAATGATTGTAGCACAAGATTAAATATAATTTATCTTGATTATGGGAATGGTTTAATTCCGACTTCTTGTGCTAGTACATTTTATATGTATTGAACGGACCAAGTAGAGATAAGTATTTTATACTGACTTAATAAAATAAACTCTCTAGCCATTAAATGTACTTGTACTCTTAATTTTGATATAATTAGCTGTGTATATTATTATTATTTTAATTTATTAAAAGGCGAGATCCTTTCGTGGGTCAATATGCCTGGTAAATTGGATAATAATAATGTACATTGGCGAAGTAATAGTCAGTTGATGGAATCCATGTCTCCGTCTAGAGATTGATGATACACCTTTATGAAAGCTTATAAGTTTTTATGTGTAAACCCTACAGGTGGATTTTGTATCCGTCACATGAAATAAGTTAAGCGAAAGTCTAAAGGAAATAATCAATGAATTAAATTGTCAGTAATTTAATTTATTTGATTAGTATCTGAATCTTAACATGGAGAGTTAAATAAGGTTTAATGGAAGAATTTCGAAATTGAACTGAGGAGTGTAGTTATGAATTTTTAGTAGAATAATTCGTAATTTATTATGGTAGTATTAATTCGGATATTTTGAATTAAGTCTATAATAGGAAGCCTCGTTAATTAAATATTGCGGTCCCTGTTGTGCCCGAATAATTAGGAATTAAATGGAATTCTATTTCTTTGTGAAAAAGGAAGACCCAACAGGTTTAGAAAAATATTTTAAACCCTAAAACATGTGGCTATATAAAGGGGTCTTATTCCATAAGGAGGCTATAGGTTTTACTACACGGTTTTCCTAGGAGAAATTCGCCCACACAAATTTTGCTAATTCCGGGCATTATTCGGGTCGCACAGTAGAAGACTGTGGAACTGGAGGACGGGCTTGTGAACGATTCGCTCTTACTTGAAAGCTCTTTTTGCGATCATAGTCACGCTTCAAGAGATAAGTATCAATTTTATATTTGATTAAAATCTACGATTATGTGTTGTTTATATTACATGCAAGTGATCATGGCTATTTGCTTTGCTGTTTATACCTGTTTTCCATCAAATATAATCTCTGATTTCTTTTGTTATGTCCATTTAACTAACACTTGGTGACTTGAAGAGTGAAGGAAGAGTGGGTCGTGCAATATTTTAAACTCGCTACAAATTATTACGGTATGGTGCTGATTCAAGAGGAGGTCGAGATAGTAAGATTTTTTATGATTCCTTGAAATCACAAATAGCCTTGGATTGTTAATGTCTTGGTTCCCTCACTTCATTCCGTCATTCATAATTGTATCGTCTAAACTATTTCTGCTAATACACACCGCACAAAGTTTGAATTTGGTGAATGCATATGATGTTTCTGTTTAAATAGAGGTGTTTAGTGATGAAGAATCCTTTCAAATTCTGCAATTAAAAGTTATGCAGCATGTATAAATTTGTAACTGAATATTTACTCTAAAAGGTGAGAATTAAATTTGTAACTGATAAATAGTATTGCTAGCCAAAGAGAGATGTCTTCTCAATTCACTATATATATATATATATATATATATATATATATATATATATATATATATATATATATATATATATATATATATATATGGGGATTGAAAACTAGAATGCAAAGGAACAACGTTCTGGCAAGGAATTCCCCGCTTTGCTTAATAAGTGACTCAAACCTACAACTTTAAGATCAGAGGTTAAGAATACTTATCACTTGAGCAATTTTCTAGTCACAAGGGCGTGAATGACGCTTAGCGAGTAATTACCTTTGCCAGGCGATCAAGTACCAAATACACAAAAAATTTGCATAGTTTTTTCTATAACAGGAGCATTCCAATAATCCCTATAATCAACCAATCAACAATTCAACCATGTAGAATATTCAGAACTATCAACAATAAAACAAGATAATGACTCAAACTATCCCAAAATATCCAAGTATCAAAATCTCACCTCCGACAGACTAGTCATGGAGCATCTAATATAGATTCGAATACAAGAGTTTAGGGACGCAACACGAAAACCAAGGCATAAAGTAAATATAGTCAAAATTCGCTACTACAAGTATACTCTCTCCGTTTCAATTTATGTGAATTTATTTGATTAGGCACAGAGTTTAAAAAAAATAAAGATTTTTGAAATTTGTGATCTTAAACAAATCAAAAGGGGATCCAGAGTATTTGTGTGGTTATGAAAATTTTTCATTAATGATAGAATTGGAAGTTTAAACTTAATTATTTCCAAATTTAAAAAGAGGTTATTCTTTATGGAACAGACTAAAAAGAAAAAATATGTTCATATATACCGGAACGGAGAGAGTATATGATTAGCTTACCTCGAGTGGATACAACAACCGCCTCGAACAACATTAACGTGATCTCTCTATGGTACTAATGGTCATATGCCATGAAATAACAAGGGTGAGCCTAGGACCAGTAAGATTACTTTGGGGTCATACCACTTGGAGCAAGTCTTTAAAATAGCATATATACTTTCGGGTCTGTTTGGTATGAGGTATAAGTAGATATAGTGCTCGTATAAAATCTTAATACTATCTTAATATTTTGTTTGGTTAGCAAACCTCGTATAAGTTATTTCGGGATTAAAATTAGTATCGGGATAACTTATACCTTGTAAGAGGTGAGGTAATTAGTGCCGGGATAACTTATACATTCTTCTTAGAAATTATGCAATTATCATTTTTAATACAACATACCAAACAGTGGATAAAAATAATATCAGGATAATTAATCTCAACATAACTAATCCCAGCATAAGCCGTATTCAAACCAAACGACCCCTTAGAGTATAACATACATAATCTCAACCAATCATAGTATATACTATGGGTGTTAAGGGGTCGGGATGGGCTAGAGAAAAAGGGAACCAACCGGTTTCGGTACCGGTCCAGTTACCGATTACAATTTACCTGATTTGCCGATTCCGGATTTAGCCGGTGCTAAATTGAACCAGAACGGTTTCGGGCCTCATGGGTCGGGTCGGTCCGATTTTATTTATTTATTTATTTGTATTTTGTATAACAATCATAATTTATATTAAGATGTAAAACACCAAAAACTAACGTATAAAAAGAATGTTTGAATAAATTTCAAAGGCTTTAAAAGCCTTATATTTGAAAATTTCATTACGAATTTAAGATAATACAATAAACATGAAAAAAATATAACTTATTATTTGCAAGTTCTTTTTTTAATTTAAACTTGCATAATAATACTTCAAATTAACCTGTCTAATAAACTAACACATTAAACTTAAATAAGTCTAATAAATTCAAAATAACACAAATTGTCTCTAATCAACTTAAACACGAATTTTGGAGGACGCTCAAGACAATCCTTGATATGCCTCCTTAAACAACCTGTGCCCTCCCACTTTTGACGAACATTAAAGACTCGACCATATTTCTTGCACTCTATTTTGGGAACTTCTTCATTTTCTCTACTACCTCAAAGTGTTCCCAACATGTGAGCGCACTCTAGAAGCACATGGCATGATTTAACTTGAATTGAGAATTTGGGTTTGAGAATTGAGAGATGAGTGAAGAAATGAAGAGGGGGGGGGGGAGGGAGGGGTCTATTTATAGTTTTTCAATTGACTAAATTAGTAAATAATAAAAGTGTTATTTCTGGAAAAAAAATGCCCAAAAGGGGCTATTCTTGCAAATTAGCTGTTGGACAACGGTCAAAATGGCAGCTGACCGTTGCCAACAGTTAAGAGTATTTAAATATAAAAAAAAATTGATTTAGCTGTTGAAGCGATCCGGGCCGGTTCGGTTAACCGATTCAAGATTGACAAGACCTTACCAGGTTGGACCGGTCCGGTTACCCGATAGTGAAATTTTCCCCGGCATAGACTGGTTCACGTCCAAACCCAGCCCTGCCCGGTCCCTTACTACTGGTCCGGTCCTGTCCGATCTAAAATCGGTTAGGGCCGATCCGGAACCGAGCCAACCCGACCTGTTTGACAAGTTTAGTATATACAACAAATCATAAATAAGCAGATAAATCACTCTCCAACTCCCTCACGCTAGGCTCTCGTCGATAGGACAGCTAAACCAACTCATGTACACTAGGCTCTCGTGGATAGAATGTCCATTAGACCAACTAATGCACACTAGGCTCTCATGGATCCACTAGACCACTCATACACACTAGGCCATGATGGATATAAAATGTAATAGACCAACTCATACATACTAGGCCATCATGGATATGGGATCCAATCATCCAATAGACCATCCAACAAGATATCGTTATCCTCTTAGCATAACCAAGCAAACAGTTGTTTCAAGCATTTTTATGACTTGTCTTATAGAAGAACAAGAAAAAGAGATGCATGGATCTTGCTTATAAATAATTGAACTAACAACAAGTTAAATTTGGGTAGTTTTGGACAGACTCGTTGATTTCGTATACTTCAGACTGGTTTAGATTACTTATATAGTGCAACAATTTACACAGAAATATCATGGTAAATATTGTAAGTGTGCACAAGATGTTCGTTTCATTATGTTTGATAGCGTGACAACTCACAAGGTGATTTATGATAGTTGTACCGGATGCTTGGGTTGAAATGATTATAGTTTTTCAATCCGCAAATAAGACACAACCAAGCACATAAGACAAATATGCCCCTCGCACTAATGATGCCTGATGTATTAGACAAGGTCTGAAAATGTCCTTCACCTATTGAGCCCTAAATATCTTTCATGTCATCTTTTGATTCAAATATACATCTGAACAATTAAAGTTATTCAAATATGTCCCTTGCACTAACGATGTCTGATCTATTAGACAAGGTTTGAAATGTCCTCTGTTCACATATAAAGGCCTACATATACTTACTGCCATCTTCTAATTCAAACATACATGATACATTTGAACAATTAAAGTTATTCAAATATGTCCCTCGCACTAACGGTGAAAGCCACGTGAGTGTTTATTTTTGAAGATTTTTAGTTGCTTAGGGGTGTTTTTGGACTATTTTAATTATTCATGGATATGCTTTAAATTATTAAATATGTTGCTGAATATATACATTTAATCTTTCCAATAAAGATGCATGCGGATATGTATAGCTTAGATATCTCTTTTGACGAGAAAACAAAAAGAACAAAATTAAAATTATTCATATGAAGCTTATAAAATAAAGATTAATTTTATTTAAAGATTGAAAAAAAACTATGTTTGATAATTCATTTGTCGTGTAAGCAAATAATTAGTACTGAAAATACTCATTTGTGAGAGATAAAATTTTCCTAATAAACAAGGGAAAAGCGGTAAATTTAATTAGCATGCAACAAAATTTAACATGTGATAACTTGGAGTGTGCTTAGCTCTTTCTTCTAAACGGGGAATTTGTAGTCGTACCCTATATTTGTGCTACCTTTTAATTTGTACCCTATTTTCTAAAATTATTGATTTGGTAGTCAGTTGACAAAACATCTGTAATAATATGACAATTACACCCCTGACAAAAGATTAAAAAAACGATCTCCTCCTCTCCTCTCAGCAGCTTTATCAAAAAATCAGAAACTTGGACAGATTCATCTTCAGAATCACACTTGCATGAAATTGTTTCACCTTGAAGCTAAAACTTTATGCTAATATAGCATAAAGTTATTTCATGTTAAAGCTAAAACTTCATGCTAATATAACATGAAGTTGTTTCACATTAAAACTAAAACTTTATGCTAATGCATGCTAGTTGTGTTGGTGTACTAAAAGTCATGGTATTATTATTATTCATATACCCAACTATACTTTGCTTATGCAAGTCCTCTTTACAAGGCTGTTCTTTCTTCGAAGGATGTGGTTTGATATAATCCAATTCATTCCTTATTGGGGAAATTCGAAGCTACAACTAGTTTTGCTGCAGCATCTGATGTTTATGTATTTATTTTATTTTTATGAAAGTGCCTTTTTTGGTGTGGTAAAAGAAACAGACTCTTTTGGTCATCATTTGTCTCGCGAAGGAAGACACTTAATTTAGATTTGTTCATTTGCTAAAACTTCAATCTACACATACTAAAATTATTTAGTTCATTTGCTAAAATTTCAAACTAAACATACTTAAGTTTTTTAGTTCATTTGCTAAAACTTCACACTAAACATGCTTAAGTTATTTAGTTCATTTGTTAAAACTTTAGACTAAACATGCTTAAGTTATTTAGTTCATTTGCTAAAATTTCAGACTAAACATGCTTAAATTTTTTAGTCCATTTGCTAAAATTTCATCCTAAACATGCTTAAATTTTTTAGTCCATTTGCTAAAACTTCAGCCTAAATATGCTTAAATCTTTGTCTTGTAGTATGTAATTTTCTAATGAGTTTTTGCTAATGCATACCGAAGTTATTTAGTTCATTTGCTAAAATTTCAGACAAAACATGCTGAAGTTTTTTAATTCATTTGTTAAAATTTCAGACTAAACATGCTTAAGTTTTTGTCTTGCGGCATGTAATTTTCTAAAGAGTTTTTGCAAATGCATGCTGAAGTTATTTAGTTTATTTACTAAAATTTCATACCAAAACATGCTGAAATTTTGTAACGCAGTCTATAATTTTATCCTGAGTTTTATCCGAAACTTCAGTCTAAACAAGCTAAAAAATTTTAGTTTATTTGCTAAAACTTCAGCCTAAACATGCTTAAATTTTTGTCCTGCAGTTTGTCAATAGTCTTTTATTAAAGAAGGGCAAAATCATCTTTTTAAAATGCTTTTAACAAAAAAATGGGTACGGATACAAACGAAAAAACAAAACGGGTATAAGTTAAAAAGGGACGACCAAATAGGGCGCCCCATACAATTTTTACCTTCTAAACTATTCTTTTCAATTTTAGTGTTTTTATTTGTTGCTTCATTTATTAATTTATTCTTTATTAGATTATAATTATTGGAGTTTGGTGAAATTAATCCTAAGATCATACAACTAAAAGATTTTTTCATTCCTATACACTATTTGAAACCTTATTACAAAAAATGTCCATGTTTTGGTATTTACCCGACCTACACAAGTTCTGTTTACAAAATATATACATTTCACCTTAAAAGACCCCCAATCCATTATTAGTGCTTTCAATCAAGAGATTTAGTTATACTATTTTCCTTTTTTATTTCTCCTCTTCTATTTCTTCTCTCCAGAATATTGGTATGGGATCCCTCTGCGGCTGCTTTGAACCCTTGGGATCCATGAACATATTTGTCTACTCAATAAACTATTCAAAGCTGTTTTCTTGTTATAAATTAATATTAGAAAGTTGTATCAAACAAATAAGTGGAACAGAAGTACTCCCTGCCCCATTCTTTTCGATTAATAAAAGTTGATTTTTGATCAAATAATAATACGTAAATTATTGCGTCTTAATTTCAGAATAAGAATCTGTGATTTCGTATCCTTTGAAATGTTTTGTTTTCGAAAAGTGAATTACTTTATATTTGCTTTTGGTCTAAAACCAGTAAAAATAACTTTCAGTTGACTAGAAATTTTAAGATGAGGAGCAACAGTTTTATGCTTTGCGCGTACGTACTAGAACTTCGACGGAAGCATGCACCTGGAAATTACTAATCGTGCTTTCAGTTTATTTTTCTCTTTTTCAAACAATATTTTAGTTTAACTCAAATTTATTTTTCTAATATCAATGTGAACCTTTTTCATACAACTAATTATATATTATATAACTTATCTATAACTTTCATACATTATTTCTACCCAGTTATATACAACTACAATATCATACCACTTAAATATAATTTTTATACAAATTTTATACAATATGTCTTTTGTATATTTTGTATCTGATTTATACATAGTAAAAACAAATTTCATATAACTAATTATATATTATACAACTTATCTACAACTTTCATACATTATTTCTACCCAATTATATACAACTACAATATCATACCACGTAAATACAATTTTTATACAAATTTTATACAATATGTCTTTTGTATATTTTGTATCTGATTTATACATAGTATAAACAAATTTCATACAACTAATTATATATTATACAACTTATCTACAACTTATCTACAATTTTCATACATTATTTCTACTCAATTATATATAACTACAATATCATACAACTTAAATACAATTTTTATACAATATTGTTCAACTTTCATACAATAGTTAAATAAAAAAATATATATAAACAACAGAATACAATTTTTCTTCAATTTTACTGTCATGTCTTCTTCTTCTTCTTCTTCTTCTTCTTTTTCGAGTTTCAATCTGAAATTCAGCCAAAATTAAGTCTAATCTTCACCAAAACACCATCAAAATTGAGATATAAACTCCAAACCATATTCCCAATTGTTTGCAACAACACTCAATCCAAACAAATAATGGTTTTTGAAAACCCAAATTCGAATTCAAAGCTTCGAAGCTTTTTAATGGCTGTCAATGGTGGAATTGCTGCTCTCTTTTCCTTTGCTTTACATTACTAGAATTAGGGACTGAGAGATAGAGAGAGACGTAGAGAGAATTCCCAATTGTTTGCAACAACACCCAATTCAAACAAATAATATTTTTTGAAAACCCAAATTCGAATTCAAAGCTTCAAACCTTTTTAATAGTTATCAATGGTGGAATTGCTGCTCTCTTTTCCTTTGTTCTACATTAATGGAATTAGGGATTGAGAGATAAAGAGAGGCGTAGAGAGAGAGAGAGCGCATGAGAGAGAGAGAGAGACGGAGAGATAGAGCGCATGAGGGATAGAGAATAAGGATGAGAAATAATTGATTCCTAATATAAAAGAATACTCATTTAATTCCTAAAGTATATATAATTGATAAATTTATATATACGATGTAATTAAATTTAAACTTGAGTAGAGAAGGTAATAAAGTTTTCAATAGTGTATAGATATATAAAAATTCCTACAACTAATGCGTTTACTTGTTATACATGATTTTATGGCCGGTCCGTGACCCCGCATGATTTTTTCTTCCTTTTCTTTGTAAGCTTTGTATTTTCTTTTTTCAAAATTTTCAACGAAGTTATCCCCATATTTTATACTTTTTATATTGGCGAAATACGGCCCGTTAAGTTGTCCTAAACGTTCGTACAAGTTAACCATCCCTTTTATCATTTTAAGATTTCAAGTGGCTATCAAGTAAATACCCGGCATGATCAGCCCACCTGGCTGGTGACACAGTCTAAACCGCACGTTGCCTGCCCATCAAGTAATTTTTTTGTTTTTGTTTTTTAGAATTAATTTGTAGTGACCCCCAAAATTCAGACATCTTCTCCCAACCATCACATAACCAGTTAGCCATTATCGCCGCCTTGGCAACCACCGTGGCTGTCAAACCCACGTTAGCAAAATAAAATTTTCCAGCAGATTAAAGCAAATTGTTAAACTCAAAACTCATGAAATATCAACAGAATTACTTCATCCATCCATTTTAGAAACAATTGAAACCTGGTTGCTTGAGTCAAGTAATCAACTGGACACCAATTCAAGAAAAATTTACCCAAAAAGTTAGAATACTCCAGAAAGAATAATACTTTAAAACCCAAGTTCTGAATCAATGAAATAAGAGACAGAAGACGAAAAGATAGAGAGATAGAGGTTGCCAGAGCTGCCGAGCTTCGTCAATATTGACGTGGATGAGCTCTCAAATGTAGCACAAGGAGATGAAGAGAGATAAAAGAGGTTTCCCCAAAGGACCTTTTCCGACGAGATCCTTGGTGGATTTTAGAGTTACATTTTGAAAAGAGATGATTTTTGGGACGAGGGGTAATTGGGGTCTTTATTTGGTTATTTGTAGAAGAAGAAAAAATTGGGATGAAAGGGGGAAGTGAGAAAGGGAATGAACAAGAATATGGGGTGGGGTTGGGGTTGGGGAGATGGGGTAGAAGGAAGAAGATGAATGGGAGGGGGCGGTGGTCTCACGTTTGGTTCATAGTTTTTTTTTTTTTTTTTGCTTTAAATATTTTTTTTGTTAATTACATTTGTCAAATTTTTATTACAATTTATAACTGTCATTTTCTAATTGGTTAATCTGACAAATGAGTGTAACTCAATAATATGATTTGTTGGACTTGGGTGTACATGAGTTTATTTTTTAGGGATTATAAGTGTCAAAATGATAAAAGAGTCAGTTTAGGGGCTTGTGTGATCGTCGAGTCGAGGATAACTTAAAAAGGCCGTGTATATTTTCGCCTTTTATATTCTTTTATCTTTTTGGAAATCTTGATTCCTCCTTAACTAGTTATCTTTTCATAATTACGTATATTGACGGTATAAGATAATGGTAAAGTGTTATTTACTTAATTTTACAATTATTATATTATATTTATTACGTACTACAACTTAACAATTAACATGATGATGTTAACTTTTTAAAAAAATAAAAAAATATTGGGAGATCTTTTGGGTTTCATTTTCCTACCCACTACCAGTCATATATCACCTATTTATCCCCCTTTCCTTTTCTTTTAACCCCCTGTACCCTTCTCTTCCTTTTGGCCTTTCCTGCGCCTCTCCATTAGATTCTCCCTCAGATTCTATCAGTCTATAAAGTTCTCTTGTCGATCAAATCGATATTTGTACAAACTCAAAATAATCATTAATCACTGCCATGGCGCTTGGCTCAGCAGGATCCAGTGTTGTGGGTGAGCCGCCGATTTTGTGAAACCCCCATCCTTCCCTTTCTTTTTATATTTTCTTGTTTATGCCCTTCTTGATTTTCCCTTCAAATCTTTTTCTATGCGTGTGTTATATTTGATGTGTTCTTTGGCTTGTGGATATTTAATGTCTCAGTTTTTGTTTTATTAGGACTGTTCGTTCAGTTATTATCTGGGTTTTTTCTCATTTATATGTTGAAGAACTGCCTGATCAATTGATTTGGATTAGCTAGGGAGTAGACCTGATTGTTGGTCTTTTTGGGTTTTACTGTTATTTAAAATTTGCTGCAGTTTGTAAATTTTACATTAATTTTATATCATCATAAAAAACATTAATTTTATCATCAAGATGGTTTTTTTTTCTTCCTTTTGGAGCTTCATATATATATATATATATATATATATATATATATATATTGTGTGTGTGTGTGTGTGTATAATTCACGGTAGAGCCAAAAAATGTGAACTATACAAGTTCCCAATAACATGAATTAGTTGATTAAATATTAACATGAATAATGAAGTAAAGGCTATGGTGTATAGAGAAGACGTGTACGTATGTATGTATCTGATATGGGTGCGGTCGTGCGGATCTAGAGGTTCAGATCCTTCATGATCTAAACTTTAAGATTCGGGGGTACGAATCCAGGTACGGGTGCGATGATTCAGCTAAAAATAATCCAAATATCTAAAAATAGAGTTATATAAATATGCCTAAGTTATGAAACTTCTCAATACTATGAGAAATAACTTTGTACATTTATCTTTTATTTACAAATAAATATTGATTGTTGTAACTTTTGATTGGAACTCTTATTCTTACAGAAATAAAACTCTTGAAGAATTAGCAAATGTGTCAAGCTTTCACTACATTGATTTGCTTATAGTGGAGAATAAAGGGTACAATATTTTTTTAACATATCAACTCCAATTTAAAATCTCATTTAAGAACTCTATTACTCCTGTACTTCCCCGATTTCCCTCGCCGAATGCTCGTCTTCCCATGTCCCTCTCTGAAGCTCTCTGCTTCTCTCAAAAACTACATGATCCATTCAAGGCCTTCCCCAACGGCAGCATACACATGCAAATATACCCTAGCTTTTGTTTTGATCACGGAAATCAAATTGTATCTTGTGTCGAATTTCTCGGTGGCTTTTGGTCAAAGTACCCAAAATCGATTAACTAGATCCGATACTGATCCCACACCCACACTAGCGTCGGTGTCGTGCCGACACGGGTGAAGAACCGAAAGTGAAGAGTTCGAGCAACTTAATTTGGCGTGCATGATGGGATTGATTACTTTGTATCATTACCAGGGTTTGTGTTCAGCAATTGTTCTTGGTTTGCATTTCTTGCTGCCTTGTATCCTAATCTCCTATTTGTTGACATATCTTGGTTGTAGTTGTTGGAATTTCTGGTCAACATGCTGCAACTTTCCAAAGTGCTGATTGATTGCTCTTTGGGAGATATGGCACAATCAGTTCCTTTCTGCCTTTTTCTTTTTATCATGGAACTGTGTGTTAGACCTATGCACAATATAACCTGATTGTGATTTGTGCTTCATATATGGACCTTCAATAATTGTCCTCATAAAAAAAATATGGACCCTCAATAATTGCACAAAACACTTTGAAATTTTGCTGCTTCTTGATGGGGGCTCACTGTATGTTATGAAAACAACTACTAGGCATCAATCCCAAGCTAGTTGCAATCTCGTGGAATTAGTTGACGCGCGCATAAGCTGGCCCATACACCACGGTTATTAAAAAAATGAATCCTCACTATCCGTGTCGCTCCATTTAGATCCATCCCAAAGAAATATTCAATAACTTAGATTCTAAAAAGCTAGAAGTTTGCCACACTTTACTGGCAAATAAATCTATATTAAGATCAATATATTCCTAGCAAATGGGAGCTAAAAAAAGCCACTGACTGTTTGATGTGCTAGCAAATTTTTTTTAGATATCATTTCATATGGGAATGGGTTCTTACCTTATTTTTATTATCTGAAGTGTTTGACTGGACCCTTTTAAGCGTAGCAGTAAAATGCCTAACAATTAATTTGCAGATTCATTTGGACAACTTGAGCAAGTTTAAGTTGATGTTAGAGAATAAGTTGAGACTAGATTAGGCTACTAACCACTCCGAATAGAACATGGCCATAGGGGTGCATTATTTCAAACCCCCCCCCCCCCCCCCCCCCCAAAAAAAAAAAAATTCAGATTCGACTTTTGAGCCTTTCAACAAATTTATTGGTAATCTATGATCAACTTTCTTCGGTGGTACCCTTCCCTTTCCACTCGGTCTTTCTTCGTTGTGTGAATAAGATCTTAGTCTGAATGGGCATTCTGGGCAGATTGCAATAAGTCGCTAGTCGAAGGTTTAGATGGTGATACCATCACCTTAGACATGATCTTTTCTTATTCACTTGTGTTGGTGGCAGAGAGGTCAGCCCTGTGTTCTGGCTCTAGTATTTATGAATTATGGGCAAACGACGGGAACTGAACCCGCGCATGGTTGCCCGATCCTTATGTACTAACGGGAAAAGTACAACCTGTAAATCCTTTGGATAAAATATCATGATTTTCATAGATGAGAGGAGAATGTTGATGAGAGCCTATCAATAAAGTTTCAGTGCATTTTACTTCCCATACCGAATAGCATATTCATGTTGGAGTTAATTGTGAGCAGCATATGTACTCCCCCCCCTCCCTTGGCTTTACCTCTAGTTAGTGCCTCAACAAAGAGACATAATACATTAACTTCATTTTTGGCTTCCAGCACAAGCTTTGTGCGGAAGATTTATTAATATACCGATACATGTTACCCCCTCCAAAAAAAGGAAAAAAGAAAAAGAAAGAGACATAATGCATTTTGGAGTTCTTTTTGGGGGTAAATGTAATGCCTTTTGGATCTCTCTGTCCTTTGACTATTTTCTGTCTTTTCGCGGGTAAGTAAAGATACTGTTAACCTATCAAATGAAGAACCTTTATCCTGCCATTTTACCAGAGCTCTACTATATTCAAAATGATTTTCTTTTGCAGAAATTGTAAGATTGTGGTGGAGAAGTAATGGGTATGTCGAATTAGAATGCACTATACTTGCATGTGAACCTCTTTAAGTCATTGGAACTGATAACATGAGTTGACGAGCTATGTCCCTTCTTACAGATCTCGAAGTTTACTGGAATTTAGATTCATTATTTGGCATCATATGATAGGAACCGGAGGAAACTCTAAACCACAAACACTGTCTTTGTTATTGTTCTGCCATTTAGACTGTGTACATCTAGTTTGAAGTGTGAAGCGTTTTCGCAATTCTGAACTGTTTTTCTTTGTGAAGATTTCACCAACCAAAATTTCAATTTCCTTGCAGTGCCTCGCAATTTTAGATTATTGGAGGAACTTGAACGCGGGGAAAAAGGTATTGGAGATGGGACAGTGAGCTATGGGATGGATGATGGAGATGACATTTATATGCGTTCTTGGACTGGCACCATCATTGGTCCTCACAATGTAAGCTTTCTTTTCTCCTTTTCACTTCCTACCATCTCTTCCTTTGGATATAAAAGACATGAAATGCTAATCCTATAACTTGTTTCTACTTATTGGGTTGCTCTAGTGGTGAGCACCCTCCACTTCCAACCAAGAGGTTGTGAGTTCGAGTCACCTCAAGAGCAAGGTGGGGAGTTCTTGGAGGGAGGGAGCCAAAGGTCTATCAGAAACAGCCTCTCTACCCCAGGGTAGGGGTAAGGTTTGCGTACACACTACCCTCCCCAGATCCCACTAGTGGGATTATACTGGGTTGTTGTTGTTGTTGTTATTGGATCATTGGTTAATCTGTCCCTAGATCAAGAATGCCACTTAGTTATGTTTCAAGGAGAATGTATGAGACATGAACTGCAACTTTTTTATTTAAAATTTTATATATTCCCCTTAGTTTCTATTCAAGGAGAATGTAAAAAAGACATTTATGATGAACTTTTTTGGGTCTATAATTTTGTTTGTTCACTGGTCCCTCTATATGCATTTCCGTAGCTCCTATGTCTTTCACAGTTTAAAACTAACTTCTTTTCCAGTCTGTACACGAAGGTCGCATTTATCAGTTGAAGCTATTCTGCGACAAGGATTATCCAGAGAAGCCGCCAAGTGTCCGATTCCACTCCCGAATTAACATGACATGTGTCAACCATGAAACAGGAGTGGTAAGCAACCCATTATTATGCTGGAATCTTAGCTTGCGTTGTCAAGCAAAATATTATGTGACAATTTGCATCGTCAGAATTGTTGCTCCTATGCTAGAAAGATGATTAAAGTATTTCGAACTTTTGTTCACCGTGGTTGAATTCAACACTTGCAAAATATATTTTTAATGGCATTGCAATGTAGAATGGTACTTGTAAATCAAAAGTGGAGCACCGCCCTAAAAGGATTTGTATCCTACAGGAGGTACTAATCAAATGCTTTATTCTCTGGAGTAAAAAAATTGTTTCTTTTAATGCAGACAAAATGTGACATGTCTAGAGGTGCGCTTGCAAATTCTGCGATAATATTTGTTACTTGATGCTTTGTATACTGACCTAATATATTATGCTCTGTTCATGTTTATAGTGGCATACCTGTCTTTTTAAATTAGTAAATTGATAAACTAGTTGATGATCTGCTACATTGTATAATTTATACAGGTGGAACCAAAAAAGTTTGCTTTACTAGCAAATTGGCAGAGAGAATACACTATGGAAGATATACTAACTCAACTGAAAAAGGAGATGGCCTCTCCCCACAATCGTAAACTAGTTCAGCCACCCGAAGGCACCTATTTCTAGCATTAAGGACAATAACATAAGGTCTGTCAACTATGTGTGAAATTGTACTGCTGCGTTGTCACTTCGGGAATTAAAATGTAAAGGGGAATGCCTGAAGAGGCGTCTCCTCTCGATCCCCTCTGCTTTTGTTTATTAAACTTGGTCTATGCTTGCCGTTTGATTAATGGATTTGGTTCTTGTGCTATCTTAAGCAACTCTTACCTCCAATGTCATCTTCTGCTTTCCTGTTTATAAACTTTGATCATTGGTAATCATTTTTATCTTTATTGTTCTCTTCCTTGTATCTTTTTGCTATGACATGTTTTCACAAGAAAGAAACGTACCGTTGAGGTTTTACGTTCTTTTCCTATGTCAATGTTGCCTTTTGGCATATGTTGTTTATGCGTTGTTACAATGGACACTCAATTCAGCCTTGATGCTTGTGACTTCAATTCGGGAATTGAGATCTAATTGATACTTAAATGCATATCCAATTTCAGAAGATGGGTGCCTGATAATTTGTTTGAGGGAAAAGATCGCTGTTCTGGATCACTGGACATGTATAAGGATCATTTGGTTTAAAATAAGTTATGCAAGGAATAGTTATTAATTCAAGAAATTCCAAGTGTCTTATAGCCTGTTTGGCCAAGCTTTTTTTTTGGGCTAAAAGTGTTTTTTTTTTTTGGTCGAAAGTGCTTTTGGCCAAAAATTGAGGTGTTTGGCCAAACTTTTAGATGAAAAAAGTGCTTTTGAGGAGAACCAGAAGTAGTTTTAGAGAAGCAGAAAAAAATAGCTTTCTCTCAAAAACACTTTTCTGAGAAGCACTTTTGAGAAAAATATACTTAAAAGCAGTTTTCAAAAGTTTGGCCAAACACTAATTACTGCTTAAAAGTATTTTTCAAATTAATTAGCTAAACACAAACTGATTTTTCTCACCAAAAATACTTTTTTGAAATGTATTTTTGAGAAAAACACTTCTCAAAATAGCTGATTTTAGAAGCTGGCCAGGCTGCTATTATATGGTTGGAACAGAGAATTTCCTGCATTTTTTCATTCTTGTTCAAGGAGAATAGAAAATCAGCATTTAGTATCTTAAAAAGGTGAGAAAATTCTTCTTAAAAAATGGAACCAAATGAATGGATAGCCCTTCAACTAGTTCGTACAGTAGCCGTTCAACTTGGAAAATGGAGCCAATTAGAAAAAAGTTTTTTTACAAAATCAGAAAATGGGATTACTTGAGTTGAAAAGTAGGTGGAAGTTTTTTGATGGGAGAGCTTCCAATTATAAGTCTAGTTATATATTGGTATGGGACCCCAAGGGATATGAATTTTGAAGAAGGCTTTTATATCAAGCTAAGTTGGAAAAAGCGTTTAGGAAAACTTCTGTTCTTTTTATAATTTGTGATCATTGATACTGTTTTTGTTTATAGGTTAAAGTTAGACAATAAATGTACAGTGAATGCATCGAAATAGTCCTGAGTATTTAGAAACCATCCTTGTCAACCATTAGTGCACCAATTATGTGAAGCAAAAAGAGTATTTGTCTGATTCTTCATTTTTTCATTGCGAGTTGAGTTAGCGACATTTTTTATATATCCATCTACTTTCCTTTATTGTTTAATCCTATCCTCCATTATAGTTTTTGGCTATTTATTATACCCTTACCATTGGGCAAAGTTTAAAATTTATCCCTTATTTAACAAAATTGACACGTGGTACACTTTGAATAAAAGACCCAACCTACCACTCAAAAAAACCATACCCGACCCAAATGAGATATATATATATATATATATGACCCTTTTCCATTTTTTATTCAATTTTCTAGTCCTCCTCCTTCCACCATTGCAGATTTTTGCAGTGGAGAAAAGAGGGGGGTTGTCAAGGAGGGTGGTCGGGTATGGTTTTTATTTTTATTTTTATAAGTGATGGTTGGGTCTTTCATTCAAAGTGTGCCACATATAAGTTCCGTCAAATGCGGGGCAATTTTAGAACTTTGACCAACGGCAAGGGTATAATTACCCAAAAATTATAACGGAGGATAAAATTAAACAATAAATAAAAGTAAAAGATATATCAGACCCTTTTCTGTTTTTAAAATTAACTGGACTGTAGCATGGGTCATGGCCCCAGATTCACGACCAAGTCTAGTTTTGTACCCAAAAATAAGAAAAATGACGAGTAGTTGATAATCAAGTAAAAGAGGTTTACCAGGCAATTGACTAGTAAGTGAACGGGTTTCTACTGATACATGCCTCTGTTTTTCGTATGTTTTATCTGAGCAAACTGGACAACTGTGTAGCTGCATCAAAATTCATTCTGCTTGAACTAATGCAGCGTCATAAGGTGACAAAGTATTTGACAATATCATTGTTTACCCGAAAAATTTGATAGAGTTAAATTTGTGTATGGTTCTAAGGATATGTGATATAATTTGATACAAATCGTATAGAGAAATAAAAATACGTGTATTCTTGACTATGAGAATGAGAATAGTGAGAAGAAGAACGAATAAGATAAAGTAAAATAAACACAAGGGGATATCTTTCAATATGAGAAAAAATCTTTTGTTCCAATGTCCCTCTGCTTACAATCCATTCCCCCCTTTATAGTAGAGTGATCCTACTTTATATACAACAATAAAAAATACGTAATGGAGAGCCCATGATGTATTGTCTTTTCCCTACTTCCCGCCAGGACTCTCTCCCTTAGTGCGGTTGTAACGGCCTTGTCTGTGAGCTTCGATGCTGACTCGAACTCGATATCGGGTCAAGCCATTGGCATTGACTCGAGCTCGATCCTGACTCGGAGTCTTGATATTCGGGGTAGGTGTTGGTCGGTCTGTGCATCTCCAACAACCTTTTGCCTCGTGGTTTGATTTGGTCATGGACCCGATAATGATACCGAACTGATCCTTGATCGGACTTGGAGCTCGAATCCTGAAGTCCCTTTCTTCGGACCTCGACTTGACCTTACGTAGATACCTTTCGATCAAAGTATTGTCGTCTCGATCAGTCCGTACGACTGACTCAATCGGTTCTAACCGTACACAGATAGTCCCCTTGTTTCTCGGAAAAGGATGTGGCGAGAAACGATATAATTTCTCAACAGCTCGATCAGATATATACTGACGTTTACATCGATCTCGACCATGACGTATGTGATAGCTATCCCATCGGTTCGGTTTTACCAAGGCATTTAATGTGTCAGATGGTGGTCGACCACCTCTGATATTGAACCGTCATTACTTCAATCTATAAATAGCCTTTCCTTCCATCATTCATACTTTACGTCTTCAATCTTTCAATTTTTCTAAGTTCCTTTTCGTCTCTTCTGAGTTTTCTGCCTGTAAATTTGTGAGTTTTAGTGCAAACTCTTTCTTAAAACACCAAATACCTTCGTTCTTTGTTCACGAAATTTTAAATGGCAAAAATGTCTAAAACTGTTCCGCAAAAAGAGATCGCTTCTTCATCTCGACCTACTGGTGGCGAGGATGTGGAAGAGCCCCGCCCTGAGGAATTCATTCCGATAGGGTGTTCGACTGTAGGCGATTTTAAAATTGAAAATCCTTCTCCGATACTGGGTCGGTGTGAGCCGATGTCGAGGTATCAATGTTCAATTACCGAAAAAGTTCTCGATAAAGTCATACAAGAATGCAACTGGGATAATAAACTCGTAGTAATCCCATCGCCTGATGAATCAATTACTACCCACGTCGAAGGATTCTTAAGTGTTTACACTTATCCTTTCATATTGGGACCTTTAGACCCTGTCATCGTTGCCTTTTGTAAGAGGTACGATATGACCCTCGACCAAATTCACCCTTCCTTTTGGAGGATAGTGATTATTCTTCGATTTTTATCGAGCAAGGTCGAGGGGCGTATCTTCACCCTCGATCATCTTATGCGCCTTTACAGTCCCCGACTTTATCGAGGAGGGTTGATCAAGCTTGCTCACCGAACAACCAAAGCGCCATTCTCGAGCATAGACGAGACCCGGGATCGGGGTTGGATGGGACGTTTTGTTCAAATCAAAACCTCAGACCTGATCCCTGCCGATGACTTGCCATTTCCCGAGAAATGGAATATGAGCCGTGAATGAACGTTTCTCTTTGCCCGTTTTGATTTTGTGATTGCCTTTTATTTTGTTGATCCATTTTTCTTTCCTTATCACAACCGTAGCTTGAATGCCGGAACCGATCCCAGATCTTAGACAATGGGCCGAAAGTCTGGTGTTGCATAGACCGTACTCCGAGCGTGCTTGGGTCGAATTATCAAAGAATCGATGGGAGGCCCGCAGTCATGGTAAATCTTTTTATCGATTTGTCTCTTCATCAGTTTGTATGGTAAATCTCCCTCTTCCCTTTTGTAGGACTTGGGAAAGATGTAGTCATGAGGCCCCCATCTGGTGGCGAAGAAGTTCCTGTCCTGAAGCAGGTAAAAGAAAGGAAGAGAAAAGACGTATCGGGCTCCCCGAGCTCGGAGAAGAAGAAACCGGCTAAGAGATCACGAAAGTCGAAGGGGGGCTCTGGTGTTATGACTTCGGAAGTGGCCCGCCATTTAAGGGACGAGCCCGAAGAAGGAGAGGAGAATTTAGCTTGCGTACGGGCTAATATTGTGATTCAACAATCTTCCAATTTGGTGGAAGCAAATCAGGGAACCTTGGCCATAATCCCAGAACAAGAAGAAGCCGAGATTATCCCTTCTCGAACTAAGATGATTGAAAGGGACACCGAGGGTGGATCTTCTCGGGTAGTAGAAGATATTTCAAGGGATGAGTTTGGGATAGTAGACATTGGCGGATCCCCTCAGATTTCGAATGCCATGATTCGAGAGGCCGTCATGTTGGAGGATCTGTCCTATGAGGGTATTCAGGAGTCGGTCGATATCCATGGTTTTCTGGAGGGGCTCGAGTCAGGTGCCTCAGAGGAGGTTACCGGTTTTGGTGGAATGCCAGTACCCAAAAAAACGTCGTGGTCGGGTTCTGCCTTCATCGATTCATAAACTGGTGGACCTATTTCCGGCACCGAGCATCGATCCCGACCGAAGGCGGAAGATAGTGCTCTCCGTACCTGTGGATACCCGAATTTTTTCTTCCCCTATGGGATTGCCAGCTACCTACGGTCCTTGGTGACCGAAGAAGATCAATCAGTGATGAATGCGGTGGGCCCCGCCTGTCTCTTCAACGAGGCCCAACATGCTTTGAATCGGGTAACTCTGATGGCGTTTTCGTTGCTTCTTTTACACATAGAGTTGTAGGTAATTCTAATGTTTATTTTTTTGTTTGCAGGCTTCGGTGTTGCATCACGAGGCCTTTCTTCGAATCCGGGAGGAGCATGATGCCGAGGTTCAGAGCCTCACTGAGAAGAGTGACTCGTACAAGCTCTTTAGTGAAAAACTTTGAGCAAATTTGACAGCGGCTCGGGAAGAGCATGAGGAGATGGCGGAGCAGGTATTTCGAATGTTCCGTGATAGTGAAGATGAAAAAGAGATAACCACTAATCATCCGATTCTGCAGGTTCGGCAGAGGATCGAGCGGATTAGACGGTTTAACTCACAGGTCGATGCGCTACTTGCCGAGGCAGGAGAATTTAAAAAGTATATGGATATCCTTGCCTCGAAAAAGGAAGCCGTCGAAGTTCAGTTGGAGCTGTCTGATGCCCAACTTCGATCTGCGAAAAAAAAAATGATTTGGGGCTGATCGAAAAGATGAAAGAGCTTCAGCATCGGTTGGATTTGGCCACTTCAGATAAAGCAGATTTGGCCAAAGAACTTGAAGTGGCCAGATCTGAGGTGATCGAGGCCAATAAAAGAGCCGATGTCAAAGTGGCTCAGTTCAGGATCGATGTCGAGGTTAACCAAGCCAAAGTTAAAAGCATGGTCGAACATGCAAAATGGCAAGCTCGGAGAGAGTCTCTCGAGGAGGTCAGAGCTCAGGCTTCGATATTGGGGCCGAGGTTGAAGTTGCCAGGGCGGAGGAGAACAAAGCTCAGAGGTTGGCCTTTCCTGAGGAGGACTCCGATGACTCGGGGGAGTCTGAAGATGAGGACGATGCCGAGAATACGGCCTCCGATGAAGATTGAGTCATTTAGGGCCTTATGTCGTTTGTTGCGTTCTTTTGATACCGCTTTTGATTTTTTTATAAAGAACTTCCTTTTGGCAGAGTAGTCGCCTCTGTACAAAAAATTTGTAAATATAAATCTTTCTTCCTTTTGAAGTAAAATAGCCTTTCAAACTAAATAGATAGTTTGAATTTTAATCTCTGTTGCCTTCGGGCCTTGTGGGTAGTCCCCTTTGCTTTATCGGGCTCGAACATCCTTCAGCTTAAATAGTCAAGTGTTCGTTTGAATTCGAAGAAATGAGTAGTTTTGCTCGAAATTATGTAGCCCGTAGGCGTAATGGTCGAGTGAGTGCTTGCTCGAACTGGAAATAAAAGTAGCTCGTAGGCTTAGTAGTCGAGTGAATAATTTGAACTCGATGTAATATAGCCCGTAGGCATAATAGTCGAGTGAGTGCTTGCTCGAACTCGAAATAAAAGTAGCCAGTAGGCTTAGTAGTCGAGTGGATGATTCGAACTCGAAATAATGTAGCCCGTAGGCGTAATGGTCAAAGTAGCCCGTAGGCTTAATGGTCGAGTGAGTGCTTGCTCGAACTCGAAATAAAAGTAGCCTGTAGGCTTAGCAGTCGAGTGAATGATTCGAACTCGATGCAATGTAGCCTGTAGGCGTAATAGTCGAGTGAGTGCTTGCTCGAACTCGAAATAAAAGTAGCCCGTAGTCTTAGTAGTCAAGTGAATGATTCGAACTCGAAATAATGTAGCCCCTAGGCGTAATGGTCAAAGTAGCCCGTAGGCTTAATGGTCGAGTGAGTGCTTGCTCGAACTCGAAATAAAAGTAGCCCGTAGGCTTAGCAGTCGAGTGAATGATTCGAACTCGATGCAATGTAGCCCGTAGGCGTAATAGTCGAAGTAGCCCGTACGCTTAATGGTCGAGTGAGTGCTTGCTCGAACTCGAAATAAAAGTAGCCCGTAGGCTTAACAGTCGAGTGAATGATTCGAACTCGAAATAATGTAGCCCGTATGCGTAATAGTCGAGTGAGTGCTTGCTCGAACTCGAAATAAAAGTAGCCCGTAGGCTTAGTAGTCGAGTGAATGATTCAAACTCGAAATAATGTAGCCCGTAGGCATAATGGTCGAGTGAGCGCTTGATCGAACTTGATCCTGTTTGCATAATAAATCTTGAACATAGAATATCGGTAAAGAAGAGGGCTTTCTTTGCAAGTCATTATACATGTGTTCATGTTTTGCGTCAGGGATCGGGCCAACTACATAAGCATGGTTCGTTTTGACCATTTGGCTCTTACAACGTTTCCTGTTGAGACACTGTTTGTCATGAAATAACGAAGTAACTTCCTTTGCACCGAACTTGATAATCATCACAGATGCGTTCATTGATAAAGCCCCCCCAGTATACGAGGTTTATTTTAAAGAGGCCTCGGATTCTCAGCAGTAGTATCGTTTCCGCTATATGGCTGGTATCGATCTCTGGTCGACTTTTGCTTGGTAGTTCTTTTCGTAACGGACCTAGAAATCAACTGGTCATCTTCGACTCTTATTTTGGATTGATATCGATTATGCACATCGGTCCAAGTAATAGCTAGGTACTCGATCGAATTTTGCTTCAGCCGCCGTGAAGCCATCGAGCTCCGCTCGTTTAGACCATGAGTGAAAGCTTAAACAACCCAATCGCCTGTGACTGGTGACAGATCCATTCATTCCATTTGAAAACGAGATACGAACTCCCTTAGCATCTCGTTATCCTTTTGTATTACCTTGAACACGTCCGACTTTCTGGTTTCAGCCTTTATGGCTCCGGCATGTGCTTTTACGAAATAATCTGCAAGCATAGCAAATGAATCAATAGAGTTAGATGGTAAATTATGATACCATACCATTGCCCCCTTTGACAGGGTTTCACCGAATGTTTTCAATAATACAGATTTGATCTCATCATCTTCTAAATCATTGCCCTTGATGGCACACGTGTAAGAAGTGACGTGCTCGTTGGGGTCGGTCGTTCCGTTATATTTGGGTATTTCGGGCATACAGAATTTTTTGGGAAAAGGCTTTTGAATGAATTTTTTCGAATCTAGCCTTTTTATCATTGGTGGAGCTCCCAGGATCTGATCGACCTTGGAATTATATGTTTCTACTTTTTTATCGTTGGCTTCGACTCGTTTTGTAAGTTCCTCGAGCAATTTAGTAATTTTGAGAGTAGTCCCCGATTCTTGATCATTTGACTTCACTATGGCTGGTTCCGTTCTATGAGTGATTTCTCGAAGCGGATTGGGCTCCTGCCTGCTTTGTACCTGAGTTTGGCTCTGCAACTGAGCTATCGCTATTTACTAGGCTTGTAACATCTCAAAGATCATCCGTAAGCTGACTCCGATCTCCTCCACATTATGGGTGTCTCTAGCTACGGATCGAGTACCGCTCTGAATGCTTTTTTCCGGTTCGGAACGTTGGTTCGCCTCAAGAGCCACTTGTGAATTGACATCTAGCGGTACTTCGCCTTCCGGTGCTGGGTGTCAAGTTGTTGGTTTCATCTTGAAGGCCGACTTTGTGGTCGATAGGTAAAGCCATCAATCGAGGGTTTGCCATTGTTGATTTGAAGTTATATACTGGTGTGTATTGCAGATTTGTATCAAACAACCACTGTTACCCTTAGCCCCACGGTGGGCGCCAAACTGTTTACTCAAATAATTGGATAGAGTTAAATTTGTGTATGGTTCTAAGTTGGTCATAGACCCGATAATGATACCAAACTGATCCTTGATCGGACTTGGAGCTCGAATCCTGAAGCCCCTTTCTTCGGACCTCGACCTAACCTTACGTAGATACCTTTCAATCGAAGTATTTCCGTATCGATCAGTCCGTACGACTGACTCAATCGGTTCTGACCGTACAAAATCATCAAATTGACAAACACTGGTGAGCCCCACACTTCAAATGCTTCATCCCCATCCACACTAAGAGACAAATTAAATGTTTCGATCGATTTAAAAGAAGGTTTAATGAATGATGGGTTATTAATTAATTAATTAATTAATAGGGAAATGATTATAGGACTCTAGGATGATCAAGAATGAAATCCTAAATTTGTAACTCTCTGTTTTAATAATCTGAAAGTTGGAGGGCCAAGTTGTCATTTGCTACAGAGAAAATATTCACACACACACACAAAAAAGTTGACAAAGAAGGTAACTAATATTAAGGGTTTCAATATAGAGAAGGATAGCAGCAGCAGTAGTAGTAGTATATACATAATACAAATATCGTATGCAGATGATAACTTCATATTCTCTGAGACCAAGGAAAGCTGTGTAATTTCTAAAAGCTATATATGCTGATGGATTTTGAAGCTGTATCAAAGTTAGAAGTGTCGCCAATACAGTTAGTAGTTCCTGGGATACAGAACTGGAGACTTCATAACCACATGCTTAGGACTTCCATAAATATGGAAAGGGTAGGGAATCATTTTTTTGTTCAAGGGATAACTATTATATTAAGTTAAACCAGAGTAATACATGGAGCATTTGAAAACATAGAAACTAACCTGAGGGAGCGACCTAGTGAGGGGTCGTTACAAAAGAGGGATCTGGGGTAATTACTACTACTATTAATATCCATACGTCTTGAAATACGAAAAGGTTGTCTAAGAGGATTTTCTGAATAGGTTGAGTGCTGAAGAACTGTTGGTGCAACCCTTCTGACAAAAAGTGTGCCTAAGCGATCATCGTCCAAAGCTGTTTGTATAAAAGACAGGGGTTGTGCAAAAACTATGACGCCTGCATTGTTATTCATATGGCAGCCATACTTTGCTTGCAAATCAGCTACTTGGTTTTGCTCCATGTATGTGTAAAGTATGACAGGATCATCCAGCTGCTTGAGCAAAAACCTATAATCATGTATAAGATTAGTATATAGAGGGTGCGAGGTCTGTAATATATTCATTACTATTTGTGCGTCTAGGTTCACTTCGAGAGGTTTGTATTCATGATTATAAGCCAATTGCAATCCATGATATAGCGTACGTAGTTCAGTTTCAACACTCCCATGAGAGATGTGGTGTCTTAAAAAGCCGATGTACCAGTTACCCATGGAGTCACGTATGACACCGCCAATCTGCCCTGGCCGGGTATCTAAGTGGGTTGAACCATCACTGTTAAGTTTGAAAGGAGTAGTGCTGGGGGTGGGGGAAGGGGATTGGAGTTGTATGAGTCTACGTTTATGTGAGGATAATGGTAAAACATCAATATGGTAAAATTCGGCCGCCATGTTGAGGATATGAGAGGAAGAAAGTGGTTTTGTAGGCGAGCGAAAAACTATGGCATTTCTAGCTAACCAAATATGCCATAGACAAAATGGTATGAGAATGGAATTTGGGATATGCAGGGAATTAGGAACATCAGTGTGTAAGATAAGTTGTTGTAGCCATTGTATAAGGGAGTCGTCAAGTCCCTAGAGTACCGCAAGTTTCGGGAGCATTTGTAAGTCTAACCAAATTTGAGTGTTTGCTGGACATTCTAGGAGGATGTGTCTAATAGTTTCTGGACTAGTGTGGCATCGAGCACAAACATCAGTGTTTAGTATGCCAAGGCGATTATAATGTGCAGCAGTGGGTAGGCGATGATGTCCGCAGTGCCAGAGGAAATGTTTAATTTTGGGAGGTAGCTGAAGTTTCCAGATTCATATGAAGGAGTATCTAGAGGGGGACGGAGGTAAATGGTGGTAGAGCAATTTGGTGGTGAAGAGCCCATGCTTCGTGAGAGCCCAAGCATAGGAGTCAGGGGGAATTGTATAGAAAGGGATATGTATACTAGGAATATTATGGAGTAGTGGAGTTGGTAATTCAAAGGAGAGGGATGTAAAATCCCACTGACCATGGGACAGATAGGTAAAAACCGTATTGGTATATGTATTACGAGGAAGGGGCCCAATTAAGGAGTTGTGAATGGGCGTATTGGAGGGTATCCAAGAGTATGTCTATCACGACCCGAAATTTCCCACCGACGGGATCATGACGGCGCCTAACATTTCACTTGCTAGGCAAGCCAACGTTAGAGAATCATAAAACCAATTCCTTATTCCCATTCAGTAATTAACAATAATTAACTAAGATGAAATATAATAAGTGCGAAGTATCATAAAACTGTATTAATTACTACCACCCGGATCTGGAGTCACAATTCACGAGCATTCTAAAATTTACTACAAGTAATAGTCTGAAAGAAATACAACTGTCTGAATGAAAGAAACAGTAGAACAGAAAAGATAGACGGGAACTTCAAGGTCTGTGAACGCCGACAGATCTACCTTGAGTCTCCGGACAACGGACTAATAGCAAAATCTCGATCAACCCGAGCCGGTATCAAAATCTGCACACAAAGTGCAGAGTATAGTATTAGTACAACCGACCCAATGTACTGGTAAGTGTCGAGCCTAACCTCGATAAAGTAGTGACGAGGCTAAGGCAAGGCACCTACAAATCAACCTGTACAATTTAACAGTGTATATACAAATAACAGAAATGAAGAACTAAACAAGAAATGTCAAGAGGGGAACATACTGAGGGGAATACAAGATAAAGAACTATAACAGAATGATCACCGGAGCAGTAAATATACCATGAATCAACCGGAATAGTGAATACAGTAAGGAAAAATACACGGCATCACCCTTCGTGCTTTTACTCTCAATCTCACCATAAAATTAATAGAAACAGCACGACATCACCCTTCGTGCATTAACTCTTATATCATGGCACGGTATCACCCTTCATGCATTAACACTCACAATATGGCACGACATCACCCTTCGTGCATTAACACTCACAATATGGAACGACATCACCCTTCGTGCATTAACACTCACAATATTGCATGGCATCACCCTTCGTGCATTAACACTCACAATATAGAACGGCTTCACCCTTCGTGCATTAACACTCATAATATGGCACGACATCACCCTTCGTACATTAACACTCTCCCTTACCATAATGCAATACATAAATAACAACAAGGAGATAGAATAACAAGTACAAACCTTACTTCAGCATTTGGTTCCATAATATCAGTCTCAACTTTGAAATAAAAACTCAATTATCACCAGAAAATCCGTAAACATGATAAGAACGATAAATTGAACAACACTAGTATAACACGTAGCAATTAGGTATAGGAATGAGACAATATAAGAAAAAAATAGAGAAATATAGAAAAGCAAGTAAATTGGTGGCGCATAAGTACTCGTCACCTCACATATAAGCCGCTCACATGAATTTCACTTAGCAAGTATTCTAAGGTTTCTAATTCCCTCAAGTTAGGGTTACACGCAACACTTACCTCGCTCCGAAGGCCACTTAATTCTCAATCACAGCTTTTCCTTTGGAATTCACCTCCAAACCACTCGTATCTATTAAAAAATGACTCAATAATATCAAATATTGCTAAAGGAATCAATTATATTGCATAAATTAAATTTTCCAAATTTTCTCCAAAAAGTCGAAAAATCGACCCCGGACCCGCTTGGTCAAAACCCAGGTTTGGACTAAAATCCATCTACCCATTCATCCCCGAGCCCGAATATATAATTGGTTTTGGAATCCGACCTCAAATTGAGGTCTAAATCCCCAAATTTCCGAAATCCCTAGTTTCTACCCTAACCCCTAATTCTACCATGAAAACTCTAGATTTTAGGTTGAAAATTCAAGAAATGTAATGGGTAATTGAAAGAAAATGGTTTAGAATCACTTACCAACACTTTGGGGAAGAAATGACTCTTGAAAAATCGCCTCACACAATTTGGTTTTTGAGAAAAATGAATTTTTGGCTAAATCCCATGTTTGGATTATGTTAAGTGCTGGGCGACAGTGTTCATCACGTTCGCGAGAGCACTGTTGCGTTCGCGAAGAGTATAGGCTGCCAAGCCTTCGCGTTCGCGAGACAGTCTCGCGTTCGCGTAGGCTACCCTTCCCTGGTCTTCGCATTCGCGAGACAGTGTTCGCGTTCGCGATGAAGAAAAGGCTGACTCCCCCTCCCCAGTGCCTAACACTACGCATTCGCGATGGGCTTGTCGCGTTCATGAAGGGCTTGCCGCGTTCGCGAAGGGTAACGCCCCCATCGCTTCGCGTTCGCGACCAAGCCTTCACGTTCGCGAAGAAGAAATCCTTGCCTCATCAGTTTACTCTTCGCGTTCGCGAGAGGACCTTCGCGAACACGAAGAAGGACATGCCAGAACCTAGACTCTCCAGAAAAAACCAGATATCCAAAGTCCAAAACATGTCGTGGCCTATCCGAATTCACCCGAGCCCTCGGGGCTCCAAACCAAACATGCACACAAGTCTAAAATATCATACGGACCTGCTCGCGCGATCAAATCGCCAAAATAACACCTAGAACTCTAAATTTAGCACCAAATCAAATAAAATTCTCAAGAACACTTTAAAGCTACTATTTTATCAACCGAAGGTCTGAATCACGTCAAATCAACTCCGTTTCTCACCAAATTTCACAGACAAGTCTTAAATATCATAATGAACCTGTACCGGGCTTCGAAACCAAAATACGGACTCGGTACTAACAATGCCTAACATTAATCAATTCTTAAAAATAAATAATTTCTAGACTTTTAATTTTTATCAAAAATTCATAACTTGAGCTAGGGACCTCCGAATTCGATTCCGGACATACGCCCAGGTCCTATAATTTGATACGGACCCACAGGGACCGTAAAAACATGGATGCAGGCCCGTTTACCAAAATAATTGACCGAAGTCAACTAAAATTAACTTTTAAGGCATAAATTCTTATTTTCATCAATTTTCAACATAAAAGTTTTTCGGAAACTTGCCCGGACTATGCACGCAAATCGAGGAGGGTAAAAATGAGATTTTAAAGGCTTAAGAGCGTAGATTCGAGTTCTAAAATATAAGATGACCTTTTGGGTCATCACATTCTCCACCTCTAAAATAACCGTTCGTCCTCAAACGGACATAGAAAAGTACATGGGCTGGTGAAAAGGTGGGGATATTTACTCTGCATATCGGACTCGGACTTCCAAGTAGCTGCCTCAATAGGCTGACCTTCCCACTGCACTCGAACTGAAGGGTAACTCTTTGATCTCAACTGGCGAACTTGCCGGGCTAGAATTGCCACCGGCTCCTCCTCGTAAGTCAAATCCTTATCCAACTGGACAGAGCTGAAATCTAACACATGGAACGGATCACCGTGATACTTTAGAAGCATGGACACATGGAATACCGGATGAACAGCTACTAAACTAGGTGGCAACGCAAGCCTGTAAGCCACCTCTCCCACTCTCTCCAGAATCTCAAAAGGTCCGATATACCTAGGACTCAACTTTCCCTTCTTTCCGAATCTCATTACACCCTTCATGGGTGATACCCGAAGTAACACTCTCTATTCGACCATGAATGCAACATCACGAACTCTACGGTCGGCATAACTCTTCTGCCTGGACTGAGCTGTGCGAAGTCGATCCTGAATAATATTAACCTTATCCAAGGCATCCTGTACTAAGTCTGTGCCCAACAACCAAACCTCTCCCGGCTCGAACCACCCAACTGGCGATCGACACCGCCTACTATATAATGCCTCATAGGGAGCCATCTGAATGCTCGACTGGTAGCTGTTATTGTAGGCGAACTCTGCAAGGGGCAAGAACTGATCCCATGATCCTCCGAAGTCTATAACATAAGCGCGGAGCATATCCTCCAAGATCTGAATAGTACACTCGAACTGCTCGTCCGTCTGAGGATGAAATGCTGTGCTCAACTCAACCCACGTAATCAACTCATGCTGAACTGCCCTCCAAAAGTACGCGGTAAACTTCGTACCTCGATCAGAAATGATAGATACGGGCACACCGTGAAGATGAACAATCTCACAAATGTAAATCTCTGTCAACCGCTCCGAGGAATAGGTAATTGCCACAGGAATGAAATGCACTGACTTAGTCAGCCTGTACACAATGACCCAAACTGCATCGAACTTCCTCTGAGTTCGTGGGAGTCCAACAACAAAATCCATAGTGATACGCTCCCACTTATACTCAGGAATATCTAACCTCTGAAGTAAACCACCAGGTCTCTGATGCTCACACTTTACCTGCTGGAAATTTAGGCACCGAGCTACATATGCAACTATGTCCTTCTTCATTCGCCTCCACCAATAATGCTGCCTCAAGTCCTGATACATCTTGGCGGCGCCTAAATGAATAGAATACCGGGAACTGTGGGACTCCTCAAGTATCAACTTACGAAGACCATCCACATTAGGCACACAAATACCACCTTACATCCTCAAAACTCCGTCATCTCCAACAGTAACCTGCTTGGCACCACCGTGCTGCACTATGTCTCTAAGGACAAGTAAATGAGGAACGTCATCCTGTCGATCTCTGATGCACTCAAACAAAGAAGACCGAGCAACTGTACAAGATAGAACACGGCTAGGATGAGAAATATCCAATCTCACGAACTGGTTGGCCAAGGCCTGAACATCCAAGGCAAGCAGTCTCTCACCAACTGGAATATATGCAAGGCTACCCATATTGACTGACTTTCTACTCAAAGCATCGGCCACCACATTGGCCTTCTCGGGATGATACAATATGGTAATATCATAATCTTTCAATAGCTCCAACCACCTTCTCTGCCTCAAATTGAGTTCATACTGCTTGAACAAATACTGCAAGCTCCAATGATTAGTGAATACCTCACATGGCACGCCGTAAAGATAGTGCCTCCAAATCTTCAGTGCGTGAACAATGGCTGCCAGTTCTAGATCATGAACATGGTAATTCTCCTCGTGAACCTTCAGCTACCGCGAAGCATATGCAATAACCTTGCCACCCTGCATTAATACCGCACCCATACCAATACGAGATGCATCACAATATACTGTATAAGATCCTAAACTTGTGGATAACACCAATACCGGTGCCGTAGTCAAAACTGTCTTGAGCTTCTGAAAGCTCGCTTTACACTCGTCTGACCACCTGAACGGGATACACTTCTGGGTCAATCTGGTCAACGGGGTTGCTATGGATGAAAACCCCTCCACAAATCGACGGTAATAGCCCGCCAAACCCAGGAAACTACGGATCGCTGTAGCTGATGTGGGTCTAGGCCAGTTCTGAACTGCCTCAATCTTCTTAGGATCCACCTGAATACCCTCTACTGATACAACGTGACCCAAGAAAGCAACTGAACTCAACCAAAACTCGCATTTTGAGAACTTAGCATATAACTGGCTGTCTTTCAGAGTCTGAAGAACGATCCGAAAGTGCTGCTCATGCTCCTCACGGCTGTGAGAGTAGATCAAGATATCATCAATAAACATAACCAGAAAGGAATCCAAGTAGGCTTGAACACCCGGTTCATCAAATCCATGAATGCTGCTGGGGTATTTGTCAGCCCAAATGACATCACTAGAAACTCGAAATGCCCGTACCGAGTCCGAAAAGCTGTCTTAGGGACATCAGATGCCCTAATCCTCAACTGATGGTAGCCAAATCTCAAATCAATCTTCAAAAATACCTGGGCACCCTGAAACTGATCAAATAAATCATCAATCCTCGGCAATGGGTACTTGTTTTTGATAGTGACTTTGTTCAACTGCCGATAATCTATACACATCCTCATCGATCCATATTTCTTTTTCACAACCAACACAGGTGCACCCCAGGGTGAAACACTAGGTCTAATGAAGCCCTTATCAAGCAAATCTTGCAACTGCTCCTTCAATTCTTTCAACTCTGGCGCGACCATGCGGTATGGCGGAATGGAAATGGGCTGAGTGCCCGGAGCCAAATCAATATCCTTGTCGGGTGGCATCCCGGCAGGTCTACAGGAAACACCTCTGAAAACTGATGAACAACCGGCACTGAATCCATGGAAGGAACCTCCGCACTAGAATTGCGGACATAAGCCCAATAAGCTAGACACCCCTTCTCGACCATATGCCGAGCCTTCACATAAGAGATAACCCTGCTGATAGAATGGCCCAGATTCCCTCTTCACTCTAATCGAGGAAACCCCTGCAAGGCTAAGGTCATCGTCTTGGTGTGACAATCTAATATAGCATGATAAGGTAACAGCCAATCCATACCCAGTATGACATCAAAATCAACCATGTCGAGAAGTAGAAGATCTACACTAGTCTCAAGACTCCCAATGGTAACCGCACACGAACGATAAACACGATCTACAACAATAGCTTCTCCCACTGGTGTGGACACATACACAAGAGCACTCAAAGAATCACGGGGAACAACCAAATAGGAAGCAAAATAAGATGACACATAGGTGTAAGTAGATCCAGGATCAAATAGAACTAAAGCATCTCTACTGTAAACTGAAACAATACCTATGATAACAACGTCAGATGACTCAGCCTCAGGCCTATCTAGGAAAGCATAACACCGGGGCTGGGCCCCACCACCCTGAACTACGTCCTTAGGACTACCTCTAACTGGCTGGTCTCCACCTCTAGCGACCTGACCTCCACCTCTAACAGTCTAGCCTCTACCTCTGGCTTCCTGACACCTGCCTCTGGCTGGCTGAGCAGGTGGCATAGCAACTGGTGCCGGAACCATGGCACGAGAACTCTGATGCTGTGAACTGCCCGTTGCTCGAGGGCAAACTCTAGCAATGTGCCTCGAATCACCACAAGTATAACATAACCTCGGCTGTTGTGACTATTGACCCTGAAATTGACCATGTCGACCTGAATAACCACCCTGATAACTCTGGAGTGGAGGTGCACTAATAGGAGCTGGTGGTGCACTATAGGCTAGCTGGTCGGAATAATGCATCTGAGGGCCACGACCACCTGAGGCACCGTGGGATGCCTGGAGCACTGAATGAAACGGCCTGGGAGGATGGCCTCTACCAAAAGTACTCCTGCCTCTAGATGAGGCACCGCTGAACTCACCGGAATGTCGAGGTCTCTTGTCAGACCCCTGACCTCCTTGAGTAAGAACCATTTCGACTCGTCTGGCGACATTAGTAACCGCTTGAAAAGAAATCTCACTCCCAGTCTCCTTAGCCATCTGCAATCTGATAAGCTGATCAAGTCTATCAATAAACCTCCTCACCCTATCTCTCTTGGTGGGAAGTAGAAGAATAGCATGATGGGCTAAATCTACAAAACGGGTCTCATACTGAGTAACAGTCATACTGCCCTGCTGGAGATGCTCAAACTGACGACGATGCTACTCTCACAATGTGATAGGCAGAAACTTCTCTATGAAGAGCTGAGAGAACTGGTCCCAAGTAAGAGCAGGAGACCCAGCTGGTCTGGTCAATAAGTAATCTCTCCACCACTTCTTGGCGGAACCAGTCATCTAAAATGCAGCAAAATCGACCCCATTGGTCTCCACTATACCCATGTTTCGTAGAACCTCGTGACAGTTGTCAAGATACTCCTGGGGGGTCCTCTGAAGGAGTACCACTAAAGTGAATAGGAAAGAGCTTGGTAAACCATTCCAATCTCTATAAAGCCTCAGAAGACATAGCTGCCCCATCTCCGACCTGTGCCGCAATAACCGTCTGAACTAATCCGACTGGATGAGCTATTGGAGCCTGATATTGGGGAGCTATCTCCTCCGGAGCGGGAGTGGTGGGAGTCTGGGCTCCTCCTCCAGCCCGAGAGACTGCTAGTGCCATGGGAAATATGCCAGTCTGGGCCACACTCTCCATAAGGCCCACCAAATGGACCAAAGCGTCCTGAAGTACTGGGGTAGCAATGAACCCCTCCGGAACCTGAGTTGGTCCGGCAGGAACAGTCTAGGCTGGAACCTTTTCGTCAAGCTCTATCTGAGGCTCCACTGCTGGGGCTGTTGCTCGGGCTCTAGGCTGAGCCCTGCCCTTGCCTCGGCCTCTGGCACGGCCTCGGCCTCGACCTCTACCCTGCATAGGAGCTGCCACTGGAGGCTCTGGCTGTTGCTCAGCTGAGGAAGCGGTACGTGTTCTCGCCATCTGTGAGAGAATAAGAGTAGAAGAGTTCAATCAGCATTGAGAAAGCAAAATTGCACGACAGAGAAGAATAGAAGTGAAACTTGTTCCTAAACTTCATAGCCTCTGCAAGATAAGCACAGACGTTTCCGTACCGATCCTCCAGACTCTACTAAGCTTGCTCGTGAATCGTGAGACCTAGGCAACCTAGTCCTCTAATACCAACTGTCACAACCCGAAATTTCCCACCGATAAAACCGTGATGGCGCCTAATATTTCACTTGTTAGGCAAGCCAACGTTAGAGAATCATTAAACAAATTCCTTATTCCCATTCAGTAATTAACAATAATTAACTAAGATAAAATATAATAAGTACGGAATATCATAAAATTGTATTAATTACTACCACCAGGATCTGGAGTCACAATTCACGAGCATTCTAGAATTTACTACAAGTAATAGTCTGAAAGAAATACAATTATCTGAATGAAAGAAATAGTAGAACAGAAAAGATAGACGGGAACTTCAAGGTGTGTGAATGCTGACAGATCTATCTTGAGTCTCCAAATAGTGGACCAATAGCAAAATCTCGATCAACCCAAGCCGGTATCAAAATCTGCACAGAAAGTACAGAGTCCAGTATCAGTACAACCGACCCCATGTACTGGTAAGTGTCGAGCCTAACCTCGACGAAGTAGTAAGACTAAGGCAAGGCACCTACAAATCAACTTGTACAATTTAACAGTGTATATACAAATAACAGAAATGAATAACTAAACAGGAAATGTCGGGAGGGGAACATATTGAGGGGAATACAAGATAAAGAACTACAACAGAATGATCACCAGAGCAGTCAATATACCATGAATCAACAGGAATAGTGAATACAGTAAGGAAAAATGCAAGGCATCACCCTTCGTACTTTTACTCTCAATCTCACTATAAAATTAATAGAAACGGCATGGCATCACCCTTCGTGCATTAACTCTCATATCATGGCACGACATTATCCTTCGTGCATTAATACTCATAATATGGCACGACATCACCCTTCGTGCATTAACACTCACAATATTGCATGACATCACCCTTCGTGCATTAACACTCACAATATGGCACGACATCACCCTTTGTGCATTAACACTCTCCCTTACCATAATGCAATGCATAAATAACAACATGGAGATAGAATAACAAGTACAAACCTTACTTCAATATTTGGTTCCATAATATCAATCTCAACTTTGAAATAAAAACTCAATTATCACCAGAATATCCGTAAACATGATAAGAACAATAAATTGAACAACACTAGTATAACATGTAGCAATTAGGCATAGGAATGAGACAATATAAGAAAAAACAAAGAAATATAGAAAAACAGGTAAATTGGCGGCGCATAAGTACTCGTCACCTCACATATAAGCCGCTCACATGAATTTCAATTAGCAAGTAATCTAAGGTTCCTAATTCCCTCAAGTCAGGGTTAGACACAACACTTACCTCGTTCTGAAGGCCACTTAATTCTCAATCACAACTTTTTCTTTGGAATTCACCTCCAAACCACTCGTATCTATTCAAAAATGACTCAATAATATCAAATATTGCTAAAGGAATCAATTATATTGCATAAATTAAATTTTCCAAATTTTCCTCCAAAAAGTCAAAAAATCGACCTCGGGCACACTTGGTCAAAACCTGAGGTTCGGACAAAAATTCATTTACCCATTCATCCCTGAGGCCGAATATATAATTGGTTTTGGAATCCGACCTCAAATTGAGGTCTAAATCCCCAAATTCCCGAAATTTCTAGTTTCTATCCTAACCCCTAATTTTACCATGAAAACTCTAGATTTTAGATTGAAAATTCAAGAAATGTAATGGATAGTTGAAAGAAAATGGTTTAGAATTACTTACCAACACTTTGGGGAAGAAATGACTCTTGAAAAATCGCCTCACACCGTTTGGTGTTTGAGAAAAATAATTTTTTTGCTAAATCTCGTGTTTGGATTCTGTTAAGTGCTGGGCGATAGTGTTCATCGCGTTCGCGAGAGCACTGTCGCATTCGCGAGATAGTGCTCGCGTTCGCGTAGGCTACCCTTCCCTGGTCTTCGCGTTCGCGAGACAGTGTTCGCGTTCGTGATGAAGAAAAGGCTGACTCCCCCTCCCCAGTGCCTAACACTATGCGTTCGCGATGGGCTTGTCGCGTTCGCGAAGGGTAACGCCCCCATCGCTTCGCATTCGCGACCAAGCCTTTACGTTCATGAAGAAGAAATCCTTGCCTCATCAGTTTATTCTTCGCGTTCGCGAGAGGACCTTCGCGTTCGCGAGAGGACCTTCGCGAACGCGAAGAAGGACATGCCAGAACCCAGACTCTGCAGAAAAAATTAGATTTCCAAAGTCCAAAATATCCCGTGGCCTATCCGAAACTCACCCGAGCCCTCAGGGCTCCAAACCAAACATGCACACAAGTCTAAAAACATCATACGGACCTGCTCGCGCTATACAATCGCCAAAATAACACCTAGCACTCTAAATTTAGCATCAAATCAAATAAAATTCTCAAGAACACTTTAAAGTTACTATTTTCTCAAACGAAGGTCCGAATCACGTCAAATCAACTCCGTTTCTCACCAAATTTCACAGATAAGTCTTAAATATCATAATGAACCTATACCGGGATCTGGAACTAAAATACGGACTCGATACTAACAATGCCAAACATCAGTCAATTCTTAAAACAAATAATTTCCAGACTTTTAATTTTCATCAAAAATTCATAACTTGAGCTAGGGATCTCTGAATTCGATTCCGGGCATATGCCCAGGTCCCATAATTCAATACAAACCTATTGGGACCATCAAAACATAGATTCAGGCCCGTTTACCAAAAATATTGACCGAAGTTAACTAAAATCAACTTTTAAGGCATAAATTCTTATTTTAATCAATTTTCAACATAAAAACTTTCCGAAAACCTGCCCGAACTGCGCACACAAATCGAATAGGGTAAAAATGAGATTTTTAAGGCTTAAGAGCGTAGATTCGAGTTCTAAAATATAAGATGACCTTTTGGGTCATCACAATATCCAAAAGTTAATAAGAGTGCCATTATCGAGGATCCATTGTATTCCTTGTTGACACAGGTGCCATCCAGTTATAAGGTTCACTCAAATGAAAGAGCCATCAGTGGTTCTATCACGTCTTTGGTAGAAATATTTATGTAGCAGTGTGGCAGCCCCTAATGAAGTTGGTTATTTGAGTAATCGCCAAGCTTGACTGCCGAGTAAGGTGTGGTTTTTTAGTTGGAGTTGTTGGATGCTCAGGCCCCATGTTGCTTCGGGGTAGCGACTGTGCTCTATTTTAGGAGATGAATTTTTTTTCTTATTGGGAGTTGTCCCCCACAAAAAGTTGTGCTGGTACCTTTCAAGGTGATGAATGATATACTAAGGGATTTTGATATATTGCATTACGTGGTTTGGCAAGCTGTTAAGGGTGGAGTTAATAAGAGTAGTGCGACCGGCCATGCTAAGGAAGTTTGTTTTTCAGCCGGCAAGCTTTATTTTAAAGTTGTCAAGAAGAAATTGAAAATCTAGTTTTGGGGGTCGGGATGTGAAGATGGGAAAGCCAAGATATTTTTCAAAGGAATTTCTTTCAGAGATGGGGATAGAGGTAAGAATAAAATTCTTATCTTGAGGGGGGCAATTTTTAGAGAAAAATATTTTTGATTTTTGAACATTTGATCTTTTGGCCTGATACTAGGGTTGAAATCATTAAGGGTATCAATGATGATATGACAACTAGTGGCTGAAGTAGTGGATGTAAGAATAATATTGTCCGCAAAAAATAGATGAGAGAGTGGTGGTCCATGACGAGATAAACGAATATGGCGCCATAGTTGATAATCAACTGCCATATCAATTTTTCTTGTAAGTAATTCCATACATAGTATAAATAAGTATGGTGATAACGGATCGCCCTGGCGAATTTCACGGGATGGAGTGAAGAAAAGAGCGCGAGAACCATTTATAAGAACTGATAGGGAAGTAGTGGTGACGCAGGACATGATAAGTTTGATGAGTGGTGGAGGAATTTGAAAGTATTGGAGGGCTTGTCAAACAAAAGACCATTCTATAAGGTCAAATGCCTTTTCAAGGTCCAGTTATAGAAGCATGTAACTAGTCTTACCCGATTTATGTTTAAAATGTGAAATAATTTCTTGAACTATAATGGCATTATCCGAAACTCTACGGTTTTATTGGAAACTGGATTGAGTAGGGCTAATAATTTTCCTCATGAGAGGTTTAATACGATGTACAGTGACTTTTGTTATGATTTTATAGACAGTAGAGCAGAGTCCAATTGGTCTGAATTGGGAGATCATTGAGGCATGGCGCACTTTAGGAATTAGGCAAAGATATATTTTGTTTATATTGGCTGGAATTTCGAATTCTGTAAAGATTTGCTTACAGAAAGCAGTCACTTTAGGGCCTACATCAGGCCAATAATGTTGATAAAAGAAAGGATGTAGGCCATCTGGACCAGGTGCTTTAAAAGGCTTAAACGACTTAACTGCTGAGAGATTTCTAAGTCAGTTACATGTCTTAAGTGGTTAGAGGTATCAGTTGGCGAGATAGGAGAGGAGTACAACATCGCTCCTGGTAATGGGGATTTGGTAGATTCGGTGGTATAAAGAATATTTAAATAGGTGAGAATGGTATTGTGTATTTGAGTATCTTCAAAGCACCAATTACCAACTTGATCTTTTAAGGCGGTAATACGGTCGTCTGACGATGTTGTAAAGTAGAGAGGTGGAAATTTTTGTATTTACGTCCCCTTCATTTAACCACTGAACACGTGATTTAAGTTTTCAAAATTCTTCTTCTAAGCGGAGGACCTCATTATATTCTTTTAGAGGGTATCTTTTAAGTCTTGTAAAAAGAAACTAGTGGAAAAATTCGGGGATGATTGTATGCCTTCTAATCGAGCTAGTAAACGTCTTTTCTTATGGAATAAATTTCCAAAAGATTGCTTGTTCCAATTTTGAATATTATGCTGGAATTGTTCGATATCATCTAGTAAGGAGGGAGAGGGATGCCAACTATCATGGAGTATGTGTATAAAATCAGGATGAGATGTCCAGATAGTTTCAAATCGAAATATGTTTGATTTAGCAATTCTAGGTGGTTGAAGTATAAGCAATAGTGGTGTGTGGTCTGAGTGTGTTCGTGGCAAGTGTCGCACAGTAGATTCAAGAAATAAATTTATCCAGTCGTAATTTGCAAAGAGACATCTAATCTTTAAAGAATATGGAAAGCATAACGCCTTTTATTTGTCCAAGTATATTTACTATCCTTGAAACCAAGATCAACCAAATTACAGTAATTTATACAATCTGTAAATTGATTAGAGCGTGAATTATTTATAGAGCGCCCACCAAATTTCTCAATTGAGTGCAGGATTTCGTTGAAGTCGCCCCCAATAATCCAGGGACCCTTATAATGATCACAAAGATACATAAGAGTTTTCCATAATAATTGTCTGTTATTATAATAAGGACTAGCATAAATAGCAGAAAAAACCACTTTTGTGTAGAAGGGATTACCTGTATCATGACGTGTATCTCCTGTCATAGTTATATTTTCAACATTCAGCAGATGGTCGTGCCATAGCAGGACAATACCACCCACTTGACCATTAGCCGGAACCTCATAAAGGTTAGTAAACCCAAAGTCATCACGTAGAATGGCATGATTTTGCATGTAAGTTTCAAACTAAACTATTAAAGCCGGTGCATGATAATCTAGTAGCGAACGGAATTGGCGATGGAAGTCATTATTATTAGCACCACGATAATTCCAAAGTATAAAATTCATATTGGGAGTGGTGGGAGACATAGTGTCAGGTGAGTCAGGGGGAACTGAGTGGGTGTCCCTGGGAACTAGAGCAAGCTGGGTGTCCAACTGTGGAGGGGTCGCTTGCTGCAGAGTTGGTATTAGTACTATGGCATACTTTCCTATTTCTGGGTTTTGTGTCGGCCGAATGATGAGAGAGCATGTTATGAGATTGGGTGGACATTTGAGACGTATTTTTTTTGTTGCATATTGCTCCTTTAATACAAAGCTACGAAGGTTGTCTAAGGTTGCATGGGCGGTTCGTGTCTCCCTCATTTCTAGTAGAGTGGCAGCTAGGTCCTGTTGTAGAGCTGATGTACCTAGTTCTATGGGTAATGGTTGGGATGGAATGATCAGGCTGGGAGAGTAAAGGAGAGTGCTCGGGGGACTGGGCGGTGTCGTCATGAGATCCATCGGGAATGCTAGTATATGTTGGTTGTTCCAGGGTGTGAATATCAGGCCGAGTAGGGGCGGGGGTGGTAAAAAAGGATTTTCAGAATACGGAGTAAGGTGTGTGGAGGTGGGGCATTCATCGACCAATGGGACTGGCCAAATGCATCCATGCCGAGTCTCATTCCTTCTGATACAACTTGTGCTAGGTATGAGGAGTCCTGAAGAACTACTATGATCTCCTGATTGTTGATATTTAATTAGGCGAAACAGGAGGGCTTGACCTGTGAGATCCTGTTCTAGCCAAGACCGAGGGGGGAAATCCGAGATGTTCTGGGTCACATATAGTGTCGGGTACGGTGGTGGGGGATATGGTGGTTGGGTTTGATCCATGACTGTCGAGAGGTATTGGATGGAGTATTTAAGTAGTTGTAGTTTTAGTACTAGAGTCTGAGATAGTTGAAGATGTTGTTGTATTTAAAGGCGTCGGGTACGTTGCATGGGGAGTATGTGGACTTAAGGTTGAAGTAATATGGGTGGAGGTGTGTTTGTAACAGGCTGAAGTAACTGTTTTTACAAAATAAGAAAGAACCTTTTGATAAAATGGGTTATTGTCTTATAGCATAGTAAGGAGGAGGGAGGGGGTTTCGGATATTGAGGGTGACTTAACTTGCTCGTTTAAATTTCATTTCATGCATGATGTAAAAAAAATTGTTGGATATCATAGACTTTTTACACCTTTAACAAGGACGGAAAAAAAAACACACACACACAAAGACCTCATCTTTTGTATAACGTATGTTAGATATCAAAAATCAAAAGCCACATTTTCCCTAAACAGAAATTTCTTGTGAAAATAGTTACTTAAAGTAACTAGAAGTCATACCTGCTGTTGGTTGGGTAAGTTCACCTGGTTTTGCTCTATCCAAATGTCCATTACATTTTTCCCTTTTTCATGATTGCCAACAAGTAACATAAACACAAACTACTACTATTGTGATATTGACTGGGGAAGTTCAACATTTTCAGCTAACATAATTACCATTTGCCCCCTCCCCCCCCCCCCCCCCTCTTTTTTTTGGGTTAAAAAAGAGAGTCAAAGATATCATATTATGCCATGTGGTAGCATAACAAGAATTCACTTGGCAATTTTAGGGCAAAAAAATAGCTATTCATAAGATTAAACCAAGTGTCAAGACACTACAAAGCCACTTGATAAATTTTGCAATTATTCATGAACAAATTTTGAAAAGCAAAAGAAATAACCAAGATAAAATTATAAAGCCAATAAATAGTATACGGAAGTATTAATGTGAATAATAGAAGGCTTCTCTTTAGACTTTTGAACTCTTTTTATGCTTTTAATGAATTTAAAGTTATTATTTAATGAAAAGTAAGAGTATTTTAATTATAAGTAAAATACTAAATGGAAAAACTAATCAAATATAGCAGTAGAAAAAAAATATAGAAAATAGGAAATAAATATATTGTTAGGATATTTATTATTTAATATATATAATAAACAGAGAAGTAAAGACATCATATTAAACTAAGTGGCAACATAATAAAAGTCACTTGAAAATTTTAGGACGAAAAAATAGTTATTCATAAGATTAAGCCAAGTGCCAAGATACTACAAAGCCACTTTTACAACATCTTCTAAATAAAAAATCTATCATTCTCATAATTACTATCTGATCCAAACTATGCCAGTAGATTTTAGCATTCTCACAAACGGTGACAATTGGTACAAATAATAAACAAATGAAATTGTGCAACATAGCAAGTTTTCTTGGTCGGCCAAAATGTTCCTAAGGGATATATATCTGTCTATTTTTATATTGTCGCATCAATATTTATCAGTTGACGGGTTTATATAATAATCTTATCTACTATTTCATGAAAAAAACAAAAAGATGATAAATATTTTTAAATATTTTAAATGCAAACTTTATCCTGATTTTTTTTTTCAATTTCTTCCAGTACTTAAATAATAAAATTATAATTCAAGAAAAAATAATATAATTTGGATAGACTTCAATGAATGGATATTCAGTGCATTTACATGTTCATAAAATAATATCATTTACATGCTTCTTGTGTGTATCACATTTTTCAAGTAATATTTTCTTATAAAAAAATTATATTTAATACTCTCTACAATGCACGGGTATGAATACTAGTATTACATAATACAAAGAGGGACTTATATATGATATTTAGTTCCTTTATGATCCGCTTCGAAAAGCTTCATAACAAAAGAGGGAGGGACCTGATTATGTATATTCATTTCAAAAAAGGGGGAAGGGAGTGAACTTTAGTAACCATTTGTTAACTTCAGAAAACTACTTAATGGAAACCGACATTGTTTGTTTCCTATAGTTAACAGAGCCACAATTAGGTAAATCCTTTGCTTTATCAAATCTACATCATGCCAGCATATGCCGTTGAGCCTAGAAAAGCACTGGTACTTCATCCATAAAAGCAACCCAGAAAATTTGTTAGAAAATTTGTTACATATACTTATGCAATGCAGTTAAACAGTGAAAATGGCAAAAAAAAAAAAACTTAGAAAGAACAATGCCTAAAAACGAAACGCCAAAAAGGACCAAAAAACTTCTTTAAATGTGTTAAAAACTCAAAACAGTTATGCAGTGTTACATTACAGTTGCCTTTTGCCTACGTCTGAGATTTACAACATTCTAAGCAACACCAGCTGCATCAAGTTAGGCTAAATCAAACAGTTGGTAATCTACACATATAAGAGAACATGATAACTAACTGAGAATAGTATTTAAACCATGGTTAATCATCAGTTCATGCTTTCCGAAGATATAATAGGATTCATATGAGATAGATGGGGATAAGCAAGAGGGACTACCTCTTGGTCTTCTTGTGAGGTACAACAGCATAGCTAATGGATTTTGGCACCAAATAACAGAAGGCGTTCAACCAGAGAGTAAACCAATTGCAAATTTTATCCCTTGTTTCCAGCTTGTTAGAAGCTATTCAGTAGATCAGGTCCCTCTGAGTTAAAATTGAGGTGACATTTCTTCCCTCTTTCCTATTCTCTGCCTATCAAGCACAGAGCTGGCATGTACATATAGAGTTGGTCAAGTCCAATCTTAGCAAGTAGTTGAAGGCCATAGAATAGAAAGAAGACCACTTACTTGCGAGGTTCTTTAGCCTATCCTTTTGCTCTCTCTCTTCTTCCCTTGAGGCTTTGCAGCAGACCCATGCAGCTGAGCAGATTCAATGTGATACGAACCTCCGAACCTCTTATACATCAAAATACAAGCCTTGAGAATAAATCACAATGAAAAATAGAGGCAAAGTAACCAGAAAAAGAGTTTGCATCAGTAGTTGGAGAAGAACCAAAGGAGTTTAGGGCAGAGCAACAGTAGAAAGAAGAGGGAAAAACAAACAAGAAATACTAAGTAAAGAAGACGTGATTAAGTCAATTTACAAGCTCCCGTTGCATCATTCTATGCAAGATTAATATTTATTGATAGTCACAATGTACTAGCCAAACATTTAATGTTATGGCATGGGACTCAATGAAATTCACCTATTTTCTCCATGCATTTTTCATCAGTCAACCGTATTATCTCTGAATCAAGTTAATTTCGAACATATCCCACCCAGATGATCTTTTCTGAGACAAATCATTTGGACCTACTGCAACAGAGTGATATAATATCGGTCGATTAACCTGGTGTAGAGAATACTGCATATAACTAGCAAGAAACTTTCCCAGATAGGGTCAAGTCTTGTTTCTCTTCTACTAATTTGAAAAACCTAATGATCTGCTATTTCTGTTTTTTCCTCTGCAAAGTTACCTTTTCAACGGTTCAAGGCGGACCCTCGGCAAAAACAGTGCCACAGAGAGAGAAGAAATAAGCCTGTGAACAGAAGAAAAAACAAAGAAAATGAACAAAACATAATACAAACAATAAAATTAAAGAACAGATTTCAATGGTAATTTTTTTTGGAAAACCAGAGTTTGTTAAAGCTTTTCACTGGATTTGTTGTTGTAGAGTTTTTTAAAGCTCACAGCTCATATCAATCATATTTAGCACAATAGCAATTTTTGTGCGAGCTCAAAAGAATCACAATTATGAATTTTAAACAGACAAAGCTGCATATCCTGGATAGGTTATGCTCTAATTTTCAGCAGCTACTAGCTGAATTTTCTAAACCTTTTCCTCTTCCCCCACACTTTTCACTCGGTATTAATTCTTAAGACTTTTGAGCATGAGCACATCTATATTGAAGGCAGCAGGTGCAGGCGCGGGCCCATCAATAGCCTCTAGCTCGAGGTGTGAATGCAGTTAAAAAAAATCATATATATTTATCCGAAGTCCTAACCCATTGTCACAAAAAAGTACGTAATAATTCACTTAATCCAGGACCCAACTTTGCCGGTGCATTAGCATGGAAAGTTCATTAATCAGATTCTCTTTTTGATAGTAAGTATTCACTTTTGTGGAAAAGTTGGAAAACTTGTCTTGACTAATTCTCACATAGTACCGTTGGAAAATAATATGCAAGGTTTGATGATAATACGTGCATGATCTGATGAATCTAGAAGGTTCCCTATTATACAAAACAGCATCATTTTGTTTATATAAAACAGCATCATAACTCAAGACCTGTTTGTGAGTAAAGGAATCGAACATCTTCTGTTCAATTCATTTTTTTGATAACCATCTTCTGTTCAATTCATTAAAACACATTGTACACAATTGATGCCATTAAGAAACCAAGTAGGAGATAGCATCAACCAAATTATCAAGACTACCTGTTAAGTAAATGATGATTCAGGACATTCATTCTAGAGAATTATGCCGTGAGGAATGAGGGAAAATTAAAGTCTATATATTTTGAAGTCTATATATTTTGAATGACAGAATTGTTCATAAGGGAAAAACTGAATGAAGTTTTTTTCAATGAACTACATGGATTATGCAAATTTCAACTAGTATACAGATGTAGACAAACTATTGAAGCCAATGAGATTCTAAGGCCTCGTTGATATAAAAGATCTAGCAGGTGATTCAGATTTGCAGTTGATTTCTGAATACTTGAACATGCTGATTTCATCAGGTGATGTTTTAAGACTAAACTGTTTGAATGATAATGCTTCACAACTGAGCCTTTGAATCCCGGAGAAGTGGGTTAAAACGAGGATTTAGAAAGGTTTAACCAATCAGATTAAAAAGAACAAGTTGCTAATAGGAAGAGGGATGTCCAACCTTATGGTCATCTTTTCTTTAAACACTATGCTTCTATCAACAACAGACACTTACTATTTGCTATACTCCAAGCTTGGTTTGACTTGGAAGTACACTCCAACACTGAAACGATGTTCATGACATTCAGTCTCTTATTTGGTGTAGCAAAGTCAATCTGTATAGCAGTCCCATCAAGATGTAAGAAGCTAGATAACACCAGCTCTTCATAGAACAGCTTGTACAAACTATTCACGTATAAAAGCTATGCACAAAGCCACGAACATTCAGAATCAGACCCTACAAAAGTTGCAAAAGACTATAATAATAGAAATATGGAAGAAAAAATTGCTAGTGTTATGCCTAATTCACAAACAGGCCTAGAGAACACCACCAGGCTTTATGGACTCTCGATCACTTCAGATTCTAACTATAGCATCAAAAAATGTTTAAAGATCCACCATCAAATGGGGACAATTCTTGATTGCAACCATTTGACTGCATAATCTTGAACTCTAGAGTCAAGACATAAAAGGATAAGCAAAATATGGTCTGCTTCCAGTGACATGGTCAACTTTGTTTTCTTTCTAATGACCTCACCCGAACAGCCTTTGAGTTTTTCTTATACCTAACTCGTTCGTTGTAGGAGTATGGGGTTCAACACAAAGAAATGTGACAAGCTTATGCCTGTTATTTGCATGGCTTTTCTTGCATTGAACAGTGCATAGCTTATATTAAGCTAGTACAGCCAATCAGATCATCCCACTTAAAAAATGATGGAATATGGTTATTCACAATATGCTAAGATCTTTTTAACTAGTGGTTGACTGCTCGCTAACCAATCCTTCTTTCTATCCGGTTTTTTTGATCTTTGGTATCAGTGGAGCAAAGGAAGGGGAGTTAGCGAGTGCAAACTTCTTTTCTTAGGACTTAGAACGAGGTTTCAGTTTGGTCAATAGAACTCGATTCCAACGCTTCTTTTTTGTTCTTGTTGGGTTTAGCCAATGTAATATGAAAGATTATTTTTCTATTCCATATTTGATGCAACTATATGTTGAATCTTATCTTAGAATAGGTTCAAACTGTTTAAACAATACGTGCTTATAGGGACACTTTTTGTTTATTTCCAATGCTTGTGTTTATTCACCATAGTTGAGTTTGAAACCTTTAATAAGCTGCTTTTCTTTTGGCTTTTTTAATATGGTGAACTAGGTTATGTTGGCCCATCACCACCTGGACTTTAGCTCTACCAATTCTTCTTTATTTAGCAAAGCTCATCCAAATTCCCATCAAGATTATAGGAGGTGAAATAGGATTACCCTCCATGGCATCACGCAACCATACATGAAGCTGGAGTTGGGTGGATTTCTTTCCATTACTGGAAGACCTTTTCAGCCATCTAAGGTTAAGAAGATGTGAAAGCACGTCTAGCTCTATAACAACAGGGAGTAGGAACTCTCTTGTTCATCTTTTGAAGATACGAAAAGCATTAATTTATGAATTGTCAAATTGCAGTATTCTTCTCAATTTTTTTTTTTTTTACTTCTCAAAAGAATTGCAGTATTTCAAAATCATTATTAGCCAAATTTTTGTGTAATATGTAGTTGGGAGTTCCCTACCGGTGATATTGTTTTCTACATTTAATGATATAGAAATATCAGTTGATCTTCTTTTCATCCTTCTGATAGAAAAAGAACTTTATTCAGAGGCATTTCAAAAATTAAACAATGTGGATGGCAGGAAATGGTCACATATCGTTGCAGCTACCAAAGTGAGTTGAGTACAGCTCAAACATGGAATAGGAGAAAGGGGAGACGTGAGTACCTCTGATTTACTTGAGCAGTTTCTTCACCTTCTGCAATAAGTTTATCAGAGGTTTCACACACCTAGTTTCAGTCCTCAGAGATTGATTAACCTTTTGATCTATTTGTCTCTTCTCCCCACTTTTGGGACTATACTGGGTTTGTTGTTGTCCCTTCAGGTAACTTATTAACCCAGCTATTAGTCCTGTAGGTAACAGAAAGAGCTGTGTTCAAATTAGAAAGATCGTCCAAGGAAAAAAAAACCTTGGCAGAGACTGAAGCTAACAAATGAAGAATATGCTAGATTATTAGAATTTTCAACCAAAGCTTTTCAGGATCAAGGAACTTTGGTCACTTTAGGAGAAAGAATGCATCAAAATAGCTACTTAATTAAAACAGCTTGGTACTTCCGACAAACACAAGAAAAAATTTTCTTGGGAAGAATTGGAATGGACAGCCCACGTCAAGAAACTGAGAAAGGAAAATAAAACATTCACAATCAAATGCTTACTTCAACATAGCTTGGTGATTAGCTGTAAAAACCAAGTCAAAGTTAACACCGGGTCAACATATATTTCAGACTAAGTTGAAAGAAGAAGGTAATAATAATAAAAGAAAGAAAGAATATAAGAATAACGACAACATCCACGGAGAAAAAGATGAATAAAGATCGAAGTTTATACTCTGCATAACAGTGAAATGCTACTAAAGATTGGTAAATACCTCATTACTTTGCCACCTCAGTAATATATTCAAATTGAACTATCATGACTTGCATTTAGAACTTCATTTAAGCACTATTGATCTGTTGCAGCTGTGGTTGCCTGATGGGTTAGCCAGTCAATAATCACCAATAGTCCTTACATGAGCACATTCCATGAGAGAAGTGGTGGAAGCGGTTAATGTCACGAATAACTATTTCTCGGTTTGTTACTATTGACGCCAGCTTCATAAATTGATGGCAATCTCCACAGATGCACAGATTTTTAAAGATCCTGACAGTACTATTTCTATTGCTGCTCATGAGAGCAAAAGCTAGAGCTAGCCTTTCACTATGATGTGAAAGGTTTTCTATCTTTTCTTTGTCAGAGACATTATGAAGTGCATAGTTTGTGTTTGGAATATATCCTGCAGCAGAAATTTTTGAAGCCAGCTCCTCTAACTTTTTATGGATATCATTTAACCTAGGATGCAAAGCATCCTGAGATAAGAAGACATGAACTTGATTATCAATCTTAACCCAGCTACAACCAGGTTCCTTTTTGATACCCTGCCTGGACATTAATGCTCTAACCTTTGAAACATCAGCCCACCTCCCTTTTGTAGCATATATATTGGACAACAATATATAGCTTGACTCTGCTGTTGGATCAATTTCGAAAAGTATGTTTGCAGCCTTCTCAGCCAATTCCACATTTCCATGAGCTTTACAGACTCCAAGAACAGTCTCCCATATCAAGGCATTAGGAGCAAGCTCCATACCCTCAATGAAGTGTTCCATATCATCAAATTTGCCTCCACGGCCAAGGATATCAACCATACAAGCATAGTGCTCAATCGAAGGAGTGATACCAAACACAACTTTCATTGAGTCAAAATGCCTTCTTCCTTCTTTGACCAGGCCCAGATGGCTGCAGGCAGAAAGGACACCAATAAAGGTAATCCGATCAGGCAGAGTACCTTCACTTAACATGGTTCTAAATGCTTCCAATGCTTTGTCATCTAGCCCGTGTTGGGAGTAGGCAAATATAATTGTGTTCCACAACACTGTATCACAGGATCCCACGCTCTTAAATAGAGACTCAGCATTGTTGATACACCCACATTTTGCGTACATGTCAATTAATGCACTAGCCACATACATATCATTGAACTGCCCAGACTTTATTACCAGGGAATGCAACTGCTGCCCATTGTCTAGGCTCGCTATACCAGAGCAACCTCTCAGACAGCTAGCAAGAGTGAACTCATTGGGTTTAATAGCTTCCCTTAGCATCTGATTGAAGCATCGAAAAGCCTTTTCTCCTTGATCAGACTGCACATAACCTGTAATGACAACTGTCCAAGTGAAGATGTCTTTTTCACTCAATCTGTAAAAGATCACTTCTGCATCATCTAAATGCCCACACTTGGCATACATATCAATCAGAGCAGTTCCTACATATTTATTACCACCAAGGTTAGCTTTAACTACATGGGCATGCACTTGTTTCCCGAGAGTGGCATCTAAGAGGCTTGCACAAGATCTCAAATTGCTGATGAACGTGTACATATTTGGCCTCAAACCTTCCACAAGCAAGTTCCTGAAGATTCTTGGTCCTTCATAAGAAGTTTCATTATCGTGGAACCCAGACAAAAGGTTATTCCACGAAATTATATCCCTATTACTCGTAGAAGAAAATACACGATGCCCATCAAAAGCTGACCCAAATTTCATGTACATTGCAATCAATGCATTACTGACACACTCTTCTGAGTCAAAACCAAATTTGTAAACACAAGCATGGATACTTTTGCAACAAATTAAGTCCACTGAATCAGCCGCAGCACTAATAAGACTAGCCAGTGTAAACTGATTAGGTCTCAAACCTGAATGTCTCATCAAGCAAAATAGCTGAACAGCTTCCCTCTTCTGTCCTTGCTGATCAAGTCCACTGATCATTGCAGTCCATGCCACAGTGTCAGGATTTTTAGTCCTCAAAAACACTTTCAGGGCATCATCTTGCAGACCGCATTTGTTATACATATCTACAAGACTGCAGCTTGTAAAATCATCAAGTTCACACCCAATTTTGACCAATAACGAATGGATAACTCGGCCAGCTCTCAGATTTGGTGTACTGGCACACCCCTTCAAAATAGTAGACAGAGTATAATTATTAAACCTCATCTCTGAATCTGACATCTTCGAGAACAATCTCAAAGCCTCCTCACCTTGACCAGCCTGCACATACCCGTTAAGTAAAGCATTCCACGACACCGAATTCTGCTCGGGCATGGAAAAGAACACATTAACAGCAGATTCCAATTCACAACATTTAGCATACAAATCAACAAGAGCAGAACCAACATAAATATCCGAAAAGCCAGCAACTTTAACAACCTCGGCATGTAGTTGTTTGCCAAACTCCAAATCTAAACACATCGAACAACCCTTTAAAACCGTCGCCAAAGTGAACTCATTAAGCCTAACACCTTCTCCCCTCATATCACGAAATAAGCAAATACCTTTACTGCCATACCCTTGAGCTATAAACCCTGCTATCAGTGCTGTCCAAGAGACAACATCTCTCTCTGGAATTAAATCAAACACATTGCCCGCCATAGCTAAATCACCACATTTCGAATAAAAATTAATCAAGGAAACCCACAAATGCGAATCGGGCTCTATGCAACTCCTAATGATTTCACCATGTAAAGCTTTACCTTCCTTCAAACATAACTTAGTGGCATAATCTTTGAGCATTTCAGAGTACCATTTAACCCCCTTTTTCTTGTTCAGAATCAAAAATCTCTCCTTGGCACCATATTTCAACTCTTTACTCAACCTTTTAGACCCAAAAGAATATTGAAGTTTTGGGTTTTCAACTGATGGGGAGTTGGGTTCAATTGTTTGTAGAGCAGCGCATGAGAAACAGTTAAAGTGAACAGAGGGAAAGAGGGAAATATTACCCAATTGAGGTTTATTGGGGCATAACATCAAACAGGTTTTAGGCACTGGATAAAGGCTCGAAAAGATGCCTCGAAATATTGGTGGCGGATTACGCATGTGTGCCGATAGAAAATCGCGTTCCATGAAAAATAAGAAGCAACAACTTCAATGAGGAGCTAGCACTGGCGGGATGAAACTCTGCATAGCAAAACTCTGCTCGCCGTAGAGAAGGTCCGAAGGATAAAAAGTTGTGTTTGATTTTTCCCTCTTCGACAAGTACGTACTTTTTTTCCTGGTAAAAGAAATGAACTTATTGAGTAAGTTTTATGCACATTAGGGCATTAAACCTTGATTGGGATAATAACACTCTTGGTCCTTAATTATAATTAGCATATCTTAGTTTTGGTCCTTGTAATATATGACTAAGCATAGTTAATTTTCAATTTATTACTATATAATGTAACTAGTATTAGCACCCGCGCGGATGCGCAGACACTAATCATGTCAAATATTTAATTTATTTGAATTATATGTAAATAATCTTAAAATTTCAACTTTCTCGGTAAATATAGATAATCATTGAATATTAATAAAAAATACTACATGAAAAAGTTTAATAATTTCTTCTATTTTTTGTTTTTATACCATTCTCGCCGATGTCATTGGATCCTAAAAATAGTCATGAAGCAAAATAATAACTCATATTTACGGAAAAACAATCAAATGTTGAGACTATAAATGACTCTTTGGATACACCTTGACTCTTTTACTACTACTTGAACTCTTATTTGGTGTGTTGATATCTCTTAAAAATTATTTCTTTTTTAAAATTTCAGTTTCTAAAACTTTATTTTTCAATAATAATTATTTTTATAATAATGTAAGTGAAAATATTATCCTTAATTCAAAACTCATTTTAGATGGCTATCTAAAAAATTTAAAAATTCTTTAGCCAGTGAATTTTGTTTTTCCAGTATGACTCCATTTTGATATTTGACATTAACCATGTTAAATATCTGAGTTATTTGAATTATATGTAAATAACCTTAATTATAATTAGCATATCTTAGTTTTAGTCCTTGTAATATATGACTAAGCATAATTAATTTTCAATTTATTACTATATAATGTAATAAGATATATAATTTGTGAAAATACACAAGCAAAAGACCAATAGTGCATATCTTAATTAATTAAATGTTAAATATGCTTAGTCAAATATTATGATATCCAACAACTAGAGTTTGTCAATACTTTAAGGACTAAAAGTGATATTTTTCCTTCTTTATCTTTTTAAAAAGTATTTATATATTTACAGCTATGTAAAAACTTTCTTACCAAGAATGTTGAAAAAACCAAACATAATAATGCCGTGATGCAAAATATTTACTCCATCTAGTATAATGCATTTTCGGGAGGAGTTGATAGTTGGGCACTAGATCCCTTAGGATCTCGAGAATATGTGACGCTTGGTTGGAATTTTGGTGAACCAACTGGTCGCTTCTCAAGTCGAAATACCAGGTCTTTTTTTAAATGCGTAGGTTACCCTTTCGAAATATTCTATAGGTAAATTTTTCTACTCCTTCAATCTTTACTTTACGGCACGCTGACTCCTCTTTCATCATAGGCGTGGAATTAGACCAAAGAGAATCTCTATAGGAACTAATCCTTATATTTCACATAAGTGTTTTATTACTTATCTATGACTAATTATTATGTATCATCTCTTCAATTATCATCTAACTATAATAATTTTTAGTGTAATTTGGTGCATGCACGGATGCCAGCTAACCTTTTTTGGGGGGATACATTTATTTTGTAAAAGTCCAACTTGTTGATGGTACGCTAGAAATACGGCTTTTTCGCTACATTTCACCTTATAATTAGTATACTTTAATCCTGTTAGTGCAAAAAATTGAGGATTACATGCTTATGTCACGACCCAAAAATCCATCAAAGATCGTGATCAGAAGCGGATCTGCCTAACAAATGGTGGTACCGGTGACCCCATGCTAATCCCATAAAATTTAATTTATTATATAGATAATTCACTTAATAACTTGCTGGCCCCATGGTAAAAAATAGGTCAAAGGTGCACTAGTGGGCCTTTTCTTAGTTTTTTTGCGGTCAACTGGTCAAGAGTCTCAATTTTTATACTCAGTTATTTTTCTCCTCTCTTTTATTTGTTTTGCACGGTGGTAGCAGTGTATTATTTCTTTTTAGTTTTTTAATCCCAAATATCCAATATCCCTCCCCCCCCCCCCCCCCAAATCCCACCCATGCCAAAACCCAAAAGTCAATTCTCTCTCTCTCTCTCTCTCTCTCTCTCTCTCTCTCTCTCTCTCTCTCTCTCTTAATCTTGTTCTAAACTCTAAACCCCAAATCAGCATATCCTCTGTCTTCTCTCGATTCACATCGCTATAATCTTGCAATTCCAGAATGGTATCTTAGAATCTCTATTACCAGTGATTCTTCAATCCTTATTTGCTCTCTTTCTCAAGGATCTTCCAAGTTTTTTGTACTCCTTAAGCAGGTATATTTTTTACTTCTTATTTTATTGTTAATCTCAGTTATTTGGTTAATTGTTTATATAATTTTTGGAATCCTATTAACCATTATAATACTTTATTTTGTGTCATTTGGCAGATTACATTGTGAAACTTGCTTCCAAAGTCCGGAACTTGGGCAGAGTCGCAGAGACATTCAGTTGATCAAGATAAATTATTACATATTTTGCGGACGAATTGATATATTTTCATTTTATTTTATTGTAAGTTGGAAGGGATGTGATTCCCCTACTATATTATGAATTTGCAAGTGTTCGTGATTCGTGATTCTCTTATATTTGAATGTGAAAGGGGTATGAATGCGTGATTTCCTTTAAATAATGAATTCTAAAGGGGTGTGATTCCCCTTTTCATGATTTTTTTGTTATGATTAAGATTGATTTGAATTTATAAAATGGATATGGTCTAAGATTGAATAAATGCGAGTATATGATTTTGTAGGAACAACTTTTTTGAACATCAAAATGGATAGATACTTGATCAAGTTAAACAATGGCCAACCAAATTCTTGTTCGTGTGAAAGTATTTTATGCTATTATTGATTTCTAACTTCTAGAGCTCAATTATCGCTTTGATGTAGTGACTAGTGACTTACTCCTTGGTATGGCTAGTTTGAATCCGGATGATTTATTTACTAATTTTGACAAAGATAGAATAATGAAGTTGGCCGAGTATTATCCAAGTGAGTTTGGTGATAGGGAGCTTCGGGATCTCAGTTACCAGCTTGATAGTTTCATTGTCTATGCTCGAAAGTGTGATAACGTATTTCTCAATTTGAAAGGAATTAAGGATCTTGCTATAGTGATGGCCAAAACAAAATTGAATCAAACTTCGTGTCTTGTTTATTTACTTATGAAGTTGGCATTGATTTTACTTGTTGCTACAACAAGCGTGGAAAGAGTATTCTCCTCAATGAAGCTCATAAAGAACGATCTACGTAATAACATTGGTGATGAATTTTTGAATGGTTGTTTAGTTTGCAATATAGAGCGTAAGGTATTTGCAACTGTAAGTAATGATGCTATTATAGATTGCTTTCAAGATATGAAAGCTCGTCGAATACAAATGTAAATTGATGATGTATTTGTGAGATAATGTAATTGGATAATTTTTGCTAGCCAAGCTGTTGTTTTTGTAAAACTTTATATCATGAAAGTAAATGTTTGTCTTTGAAGTAATGGTGGACCCATCTTCTCGAATTCCTAGATTCGCCTCTGATCGTGATGGTGTCTATCCTGCTTGCTAAGTAAGCCAACAATAATAGAATCTAATTTTAAGTCATTAACAGTGATATGATAAGGATAATAATACGGAATAAGTCTCAAAACCAATATCATAAATACAAATATCTAATATTGGATCTAAAATGGGACCACAACTGTCGAACAATACCCAAACTCGGTGCCACAATGTCACAAGCATCTAACAAGAGTAAACAGTCTAAACCGAATAAGAGCATATGTCTAAAAGAAAATAAATAGACAGAAATGGCTAAGTAGGAAAAGGGACTCCATGTGCTGCGAGTCGGATCAGGTAAAATAGCTCACCACGAAGTCCCCAAATAAATCTCCTACTCTGCTGGAGGAATACCACTAATACCAGCCTCAGAACCGGCACAAAAATATGCAGAAGCATATTATGAGTACAAAAATAACAGTACTCAGTATCTATCCTCAAAGAAGTAGTGGCAAAGGGTCAACTCTAACACTCATTAGCAATCCAAATAATCAGATGAAAGCATAAATAAGATACGAAATAAGGCATGGCATTATCAAATGAGTATGAAAGCTCAAGACACAGTTTATACAAAGTTAAAGCATGCTTTACATATAAAGGAGATCAAATAAAATATCAACACCTCAATCCTCACATAAAAACTTGATACATGAGTCAAGATACCTAAATATGTATGCTCGGGATCAATTCTTACTCACAACACATATTCATGTGGCTGACACATACCACATGTCCAAATTAAGCACCAAACCTGAGTGCCTATGCTCACAGGGCCCAAAGTGACATGGGTAATTACCTGACTCCGGCTGCATTATTTCATAATCAATGATCAATTATGAATAATCAATATCCGCTCATAATATCCGTAGTGCCAAAATTCTCAACTTTCCACAATAATCAACTCTCCAATCATGCATATGTGTATGAAATAATTTAATAAAAAAGCACTGAATATAACAATAAAGATGCGGATAAAATATCGCCCCCAGAACTTGGGGGAAGAAGACAACGATTCTTGACCTAGAGCTTTGGCGATAGGCGATTTTGCGAAGACTGGGAAAAAAACTCATGAGCTCTCTTATGGCCTCGCCGGCCGACGACCAACCTATTTTACCGGCTGATCAGCCCCCTAACAACCCTACACCATCTTCAAACAATACCCCTATCATTCTCTGACCCTTAGATTACATACATATTCTCAAACTTAGTGCATTAAATACGATCATGCACGTAAAACCTAATATGATCATTGTTGCCCCTATCCCCATAAAACCTGTTACTTTTCTACATGGGCAGCCATTAATCAAATGGACAGAAGCAGAAGTTACTCACACGAACATCATTGAAGGATTGTAATATGCTGTCATTGGCAAATTTTTGTATGGGTGGCCAGAATTGCAGGAGCTGCGTAGGTTGATTCCTGCTCAATATGGGATAAACGGTGAGTGCAATGTGGATTTTCTTAGAGATAGGCATGTGTTGATCAGGCTTACATTATTGGAATATTATGTTAATCTTACTTCAAAGAGTGCTTACTATGTGAAAGTCAAAGATGAATACCAATATCAGATGAGACCTCAAATCTGTGATGCTAAATTCAAAGTTGGTGAGGAAACACCTATAGCAATGACTTGGATTTCATTCCCTAATCTATTACCAACTTATTTTGTAAATGAGTTTTTGTTCTCATTAACCTCAGTAGTTGGTAAAGCATTGCATCTTGATATGGCCACAATCAACAAGACTAGGCCTAATTGTGCTAGAGTCAAAGTAAAAGTGGATTTTCTATCTGATTTGCCTAAAAAGGTAAGGATGGACATAGAGAATAAGACAACTTAGAAATGAATGGGTGAAGGTGCAGTATGACTATATTCCCAAATATTGAAAGAAATGCAGGCTTCAAGGTCACAATGAAGAGGAATGTAGAAGACTATATCCAGAGCTTATACCAACTGTGGAAACTCAATCGGAGGCACAAGTTCAAAGTGATGCTACTGATAAGAAGCAGGTGCAACTAAATAATATCAAGCCACCAATTAGAATGCTAACTAGTGGAAAAGTAGTTGGTTATCCTAATGGTAAGCGGACGGAGGTCAAGGACAACAGGCCAAAGAAGGATCATGCTGGGAAGGAAGACAAGAAGAAGAGCAATGAGGGTACTGTAAAAAGACTGAGAATGTGGAGCAGAAAACCAAGGCTCCAATTCAAACAAAAAACAAATTTGCATTACCGGAGGAAGGAGAAATTGATGAAGCCATAAAGATAAAGAAGGAGGCAGTGCAGAAGGTACTGAACAATGGTGAAGCTGAGGCAAGTAAGGGAAACAAGTCAAATCCTATTGCTATTGGGACTTCTAGTCCAAAGAAAGGTGGGAGTACAAGTGCTGCCAAATTAAAGAATCCTAATCCTACTTTTTCTGGGATTGAAGAAGCTAACAAAAAGAAGTCGACCATTTAATGGGTACACAGAAGGTTTGGTACAAACAAAGAAGAATTAGGGCAACTCAATGTAACAATTAATCATTCATGCCATGAAATTCCCTCACAAATATTTGAAGAGTCCACCAAAGTGAATGCAACTGATAAGGAAGCAACATCTGGATATCCATTGTGGAGTGATAGAGTTGAGATTATGGAGAAAAAAAAAATGAAGAAAACAATACATGAATGCATGCACAAACTGGAGGAGTGCAGGAAAAAACAGTTGACCTAATTCCTCCTGCTACAGTAAACCCTAGTGCCCAAAAATCTAGGGTTGAGGTTTCTGAAGAATTGAATAAGAAGCATGGTACTATACTAGTTAAAGAAGCTCAAATATCTCATAAACAAGCTGATATTGTTGAAGGATCAACATTTGGAGCTTCAGCTAGGAACAAATCTAATGTAACAGTATTCCCTAGGGATGCTGCTCAGGTTGTAGATGATGCCGGAGGTGCTCCGGTGGAAATTTTGAGTGGTGCTCAAGTTGAGAAGGCTAGTACTAAGGTATTAGAGGATACAGTGAAGTCAACTCATCAAACAGCTGAAGGCAAGGAGATGGAAATAATTGAACAGTGTTTGCTGCAAGTGCTACAGTAAACCCTACATTAGGATCAGTTTATGATATTCAATTTAGGGTGATGCAAGAGGCATTTGGTACTATGGAGAAGAATGCATTGGTGTTGAAGGAGGCTACAAGACAGTCACATGATCAAATTGACCTAGCAACATGAGCTTATGCTTCTGAAGCTAGGCAGTCAAATGCAAACAACAAGGCAATCCAAATCGCAGGGTTGGCAGTGGATGATCCTGGGATTCTAGATGGGAAAACATTCAGTGTTACTAGCGGCGTATTGGCAAAATGTATGCTTATCAATCATAGGGGCCAAAAGGAGTTTGGAATAATAGCTAAGAGGCATGAGTCAAATCTTATGGCACTCCAGGTGGTTGACAATGATAAATGTGAACAAGAGGAACTAGGTGAGGATATTGAGGAAGAATCTACTGCCGCCAACTTTCAACAAGCAGCTAGGGATGGTGACATCTCACCTAGGAGTGTTGATAAAAATAAATCTGCTAGAAAACAATCAAAGAAACACAAAGAGAAGACCGTCCCTATGAGGGTACAATCAAAGAGGAGTGGGCTCTCAACTTCCAAGTGATCTTATGAATAATGCATTAGTATGGAATGTGAGGTCTGCGAACACACAAAAATCTTTCCAAAGGTTAATTAACCTACATAGGAAGTGCAATTTCTATATCATTGGTTTGATGGAACCTTGGCAAGATATCAATAAGCTGGAGGAATATAGAAGAAAGCTAGGGATTCATTCTGCCTTTGCAGACATGAATGGTAAGATCTGGACTTTTGTAGATGAGGAAATAGACGTAGAAATCATGATGGATATGGAGCAACAAATGACTTTAAGGTAGTGTCATAGAAGTTTGAGTTAGGAGATAATTGTTACATTAGTGTATGCTAAATGTGATGCTATAGAGAGGATTGAATTGTGGGATTCTATGTATCATTTAGCCTCAGATATGGAATCACCATGGCTTGTAGGGGGTTATTTCAATATTATCTTATCTGAAGAAGAGAAGTATGGTAGACGTCTAGTATACCCAAGTGAAGTAGAAGACTTTGCGTACTGTGTTGATACATGTGCATTGTATGATTTGGGCTTCAAATAGAGTCTATATACATGGTGGAATGGGAGGTATGATGATGATTGCATTTTCAAGAGGCCTGACAGATTCTTGGCTAATCAACAATTTCAGGATCTACTCTCAGCACTGGAAGTTGAGCATTTGATTAAATATGGTTCTAATCATGCCCTTATCTTGTTATCTTGTAACACTAACAGTGTCCAGGTTAAGAAACCTTTCAAGTTTCTAAATTTTTGGAAAAAAACATGAGACTTTCCTGAATGTGGTGAAGGAGAATTGGTTAACTCATAGTGTGGGGAATCCATTTATTATGTTTCAAAACAAGCTAAAGAATGTAAAGAAAGCACTGGCAGGTTGGAGCAAAGAGACTTTTGGATACATATTTAAACAAATTGCAGCACTAGAGGATGTCATTAAGGTGCATGAGGTGGAGTTTGAACTAAATCCAACAACTCAAAATAAAGCTAAGCTGCATAAGGTTGAGGCTGATCTTACAAGGTTATATCACTTAGAAGAAGAATTTTGGAGGCAAAAGGATAGTATGCAGTGGTTCAAGTATGGGGATAGAAACACAAATTTAATTCATGCTCATGTCAAAGGCAAAAGAAAAAGGTTGCAGGTATCCAAAATATTGGATAACAATGGTAATTGGATTGAAACACGGGCTGAAATGGCTAGGAAGGCAGTGGACCTTTTTCAAGCTCAATTCACAAAAGAAAGAATTCCAACAAACTTTGATATAATACAAAATATTCCTAGAATGATTTTTGATGATCAAAATGAGAGGCTGTGGGAAGAACCAACAATGGTGGAGGTCAAGGCAACAATGTTTGGATTGAATGGTAACAATGCTAGTGGTCCAGATGGATTCACTAGACATTTTTATCAGGCTTGCTAGGAGGTTATTGGTGAAGATCTGCTTAATATGGTCATGGCATTCTTTTGCGGTGCAGAACTTCAAAAGTTCATCACTCATACAAATATTATGTTGTTACCTAAGAAGAAGAATGTGGCTACATTTTTAGACACGAGGCCAATTAGCTTGAGCAACTTCTCCAACAAGATTATATCCAGAGTGATCCATGAAAGGTTAGTTGAGTTACTGTCTACTCTAATCTCTCCTAACCAGGAAGGTTTTGTCAAGGGAAGAAGTATAGTGAAAAATATTCTGCTAACACAGGAGATCATAACAGACATAAGAAAGAGAGGCAAGCCATAAAATGTGGTTATCAAACTTGATATGGCAAAGGCTTATGATAGAGTCTCATGGTTATTCTTGACAAAGGTTTTGAGGCAGATGGAGTTTGGAGAGGTATTTGTAGATATGATATTTAGGTTGGTGTCTAATAACTGATATTCAGTTCTTTTGAATGGGCAGGCTAATGGCTTTTTTAAATCTTCAAGGGGTGTTAAACAAGGGGATCATCTTTCACCTACATTGTTCATACTAGCAGCTGAAGTGCTTTGGAGAGCCTTAGATGATTTGTTTGACAATCCTGACTTCATAGGATTTGGAATGCCAAAGTGGAGTCACAACATCAACTATCTGTCTTATGCTGATGATACGATTATCTTCAGTTTTTCACATTATAGGGCAATATAGCTTATAATGAATGTTTTGGAAGAATATGAGCCAATCTCAAGTTAGAAGATCAACACGGAAAAATATTCTTTTTATATGCATGAAAGTTCTCATGCCGATGAAGTGAACACTGTCCATCTCATTATTGAATTTCAAAGACATCTTTTCCCATTTACATACTTGGGATGTCCAATATTTTACAATAGCAGGCAAAAGGATTTCTACAAGAATATTATATTTAAAGTTCAGAAGAGGCTATCATCTTGGAAGGGCAAGCTATTATCAAATGGTGGAAGGGTTGTATTGATATCACATGTGTTAGAAAGTATGCCAATACACCTCTTGTCAGCATTAAATTCACATGCAAATGTCATTTACCACTCACATAAGATGTTTGCTAGGTTTTATTGGAGCAATTCTGGGAATGGTAGGGGAAGACATTGGGCTTCATGGGATACTTTGTGTCTGCCTAAAAAGGAAAGAGGCCTTGTCTTTAGGTCACTTTATGATGTGCCCAAGGCATTGTTTTCCAAGCTCTGGTGGAATTACAGAACTAAGAACGCAATGTGGACTACATTTATGAGAAACAAATACTGTAAGAAGATTAATGAAGCGTGGTACCATGGAAGGTGTCTCTCATGTGTGGAAGAAAATGCTTCAAATGAGGGAGGTATGGTGGCAATTGAAGAGTGGCAACTCTTTCTTCTGGTATGACAATTGGACTGGACTTGGAGACTTTTACCATGCTTCAGGGATAAATCATTGGTGTGATGAAATCATTAGGTACGCAGATGAAGTTATGGAGAATGGGGCATGGAATGAAGTGTTGTTGATGGAGCTTTTGACTGATGATATAGATGACCATATACTGCAGAACATCATACCACATGCAGACTCTATTGTGAAGGATAAACCATGGTGGAAATTGGAATCAAAAGGCCACTTCAAAGTGAAATCTGCATGGAAATACACAAGGAGAAGAAGGGAAGAAAATAAGATATACAAATTCATTTGGGTAAAAGGCTTACCATTCAAAGTTAGTTTCTTTAAGTGGAGGTTGAGAAAGCAAAGTTTCCACTAGATGACTGGTTCTTAAGGCTGGGATACTTTAGAACTTCAAGGTGTTGGTGCTGTAGGAATCCTAATGAGGAAACACTGCCTCATGTCTTTTTGAAGTCTCCAGTTGCTAGATATGTTTGGGACTACTTTGGTGCACCTGCAGGGATTAAAACAGTAGGGAAACAGTTAGTACAAGTCATAAATGAATGGTGGAGTAGGCCAGTTAACATAAGTTTGAAGGCAATGTATCATGCTATGCCAAGTCTAATTGTGTGGCACTTATGGAAGAGGAGGAATTCAAGGATGCATGGGAGGAATGTGTCTATTAACAGAGTGATCTTTCAGATTTAAACCTCAATATAGATGCTCCTAAAGGTGAGAAGGCCAAACTTCAAGGGAGTTGCTGCAAATTGGCGAGATCTACATGATAAGATACTACAACATATTCCTAAACTGAGGTATACTAAGGTGTAGTGGCAACCACCTCTTGTGGGCTGGATCAAATGTAATACTGATGGGGTGTGTAGAGGAGACAATGTAGGAGCTTCATATGTATTTTGCATAAGGGATGGAATATGTGATCTTAAATATGTCCAGGCAGATTCAATTGAGAATGTAACAAACAACATAGCTGAAGCACAAGCCATTCTTGAAGCTCTCAGGTACATAATCCATCTGCAGTTTCCTCAATGCCTTACTGAAACAGATTCTATGTTGATGAAGAGAATGCTGGAGTAAGTTTGGGAACCACCCTGGACCATAGCCAATCAGGTGGAGTAAATTAAAACACTATTGGCTAGGGGTATGTTTTAGGTTGTTCATGTATTGAGGGAAGGCAACAAGTTAGTAGATCATCTAGCGAACTTGACTCTAGAACAACATGACATTGTTGAAGTACATTCATTTGAGGAACTAGACACACAAGGGAGGAAGGTTCTGAATAATGACAAGCTACATATACCCTACATTATGGTAAGAACTGCCAAGCCAAATTCTAAGTGATGATGCAAATCAATGACATAAAGTGGATGAGGAGCCTCTTTGTAATAATATGGATGATGAGGAAATATGATAAAGGAGATGTGAAGGTGTTAGGGAAGGAGATCACACTGCACTTTCTACTCGAATCCATAGAGAGGAGAGTAGGAAGATTTTATCTACTAACATTGTTTCTTATTTTGCAGGTACTGTTGAGGGTGCTTGGTTCTATGTTTTGGCCAAGCCTATTAGGGTGATATTAGTATATTCGATGCTCATTCCTTATAGGTGTAATCACTACGTAGACCAATCCAAATTCTCATCAAACAAGACATGGAGAAGACTTCATATGAGTCAACAAAACTGGAACTTCCTAGAATTCCAGTTTGGTAGTGATGGGAAGTTCTGTATCATAAGATGTAATCGCTTGTGCATCTACTACTTCATAGAGGTCTTACAAGACATTTCTAGCAAGTCTCATGATAACACAAGTAATACTGACAACCCCAAGAAGACTGCACTGCCCAGGCTATGAACCATGGGATTTTGCATCCTATTGCAGGTCAGATGATCGTCATATGGAAGAACTACCATGAATCTTGGGTATCTCTAATACAAGAGGAGTGTTTTTATACCGGGTATACAATCAGAGAAGGCTGGCACAAGTAAATATTTCTGGGGTAAAGTTACAACAACATTAATAGTGCTTTGTTTTGGACAATAATGTTGAACCTCAGTGCGTATAATGCGACTACAAAATTGGCTTTGACATGGTTAGAGCTCAGTGTTAGATATTGTTTTGAGCTGCAGGCTGATTCAATTGAGAATGCAACAAACAACATAGCTGAAGCACATGCCATTCTTGAAGCTCTCAGGTACATAATCCATCTGCAGTTTCCTCCATGCCTTACTGAAACAGACTCTATGTTGATGAAGAGAATGCTGGAGTAAGTTTGGGAACCACCCTGGACCATAGCCAATCAGGTGGAGTAAATTAAAACACTACTGGCTAGGGGTATGTTTTAGGTTGTTGATGTATTGAGGGAAGGCAACAAGTTAGTAGATCATCTAGCTAACTTGACTCTAGAACAACATGACATTGTTGAAGTACATTCATTTGAGGAACTAGACACATAAGGGAGGAAGGTTCTGAATAATGACAAGCTACATATACCCTACATTATGGTAAGAACTGCCAAGCCAAATTCTAAGTGATGATGCAAATTAATGACATAAAGTGGACAGGGAGCCTCTTTATAATAAGGTGGATGATGAGGAAATATGATGAAGGAGATGGGAAGGTGTTAGGGGAAGGAGATCACACTGCACTTTCTACTCGAATCCATAGAGAGAAGAGTAGGAAGATTTTATCTACTAACGTTGTTTCTTGTTTTAAAGGTACTGTTGAGGGTGCTTGGTTCTATGTTTTGGCCAAGCCTATTAAGGTGGTATTAGTATCTTCGATTCTAATTCCCTATAGGTGTAATATCTACGTAGACAAGCCTAAATTCTCATCAAACAAGACATGGAGAAGACTTCATATGAGTCAACAAAACTGGAACTTCCTAGAATTCCAGTTTGGTAGTGATGGGAAGTTCTGTATCATAAGATGTAATCGCTTGTGCATCTACTATTTCATGGAGGTCTTACAAGACATTTCTAGCAGGTCTCATGATAACACAAGTAATACTGACACCCGCAAGAAGATTGCATTGCCCAGGCTATGGACCATGGGATTTTGCATCCTGTTGCAGGTCAGATGATTGTCATATGGAAGAACTACCGGGCATCTCTAATACAAGATGAGTTTTGTTATACCGGGTAAACAATTAGAGAAGGCTAGCACAAGTACAAATTGCTGGGGCAAAGTTACAACACCATTAGTAGTGCTTTGTTTTGGACAATAATGTTGAACCTCAGTGCATATAATGCGACTAAAAAATGGCTTTGACATGGTTAAAGCTCAATGTTAGATATTGTTTTGAGCTGCCATATACGGAGGAGTGCAAAGATTCAAGCCCAGAATCACATGTGAAGAAGTGCAATGTTTGCTATACATGCTTAGATAATCATGGTCTCATATGCTCATGTCTAGATTTGGCTTCTCAAGGGATATGCTTCATAGTACTTCTTGTACTATCAAAGTTGAGTGTAATACTCAACTTTGATAATAGGATTTATGTACTTTCATACTTTATTTACTTATATTTTGTAAGACCTCCTAACACCTTGTATTTTATTTTGTTTTGATTATTATTAATAGAAACAACACTAAGCAACTAGCTTAGTGGTATATTAGATTAAAAAACAGATGCGGATAAAAGCTCATATGGATAAAAGATGGCTATGGCTAATCATCTAATTCAATTTATCATAACAATTCAATGTGCAATTTCAGCATTCATGATTCAAATCATAATATTTAGCCTGAGTGAATTAAGCCATTTAACCACCAAATCATGAGTCAAATAAGAAATTATATGACTACGGATTTATCATAAAGTTTATTATGGCAAAATAATTTTTTATGTCCAATTCAACAAGTCATAACCTTAAGCATGGTTCTAAATCATAATTATGAGTCATCACGTAGTCATAAAATCAATTGAACATGGACAATAAATTCATATAGTCCAAATGAGGCATAATCATAAGCCAAACTCTACCAGATATGGTCATAACCTAGCTATATATATACGCTTGTCACCTCGCATATATGTGGCTCCTAAATCAAGTAGCAAGTAGAAAATAGATTACTTGTGAGGGGATTCCCTCTTACAAGGATAGACAAGATACTTACCTCCATCTGGTAACAACTTCAACTTTCTAAAATAGATTTTCCGCTCAAATCAAACTCCAAACGACTCGAATCTAGTCAAATACAACTCAATAATGTCAAACAAAGCTATAGGAACTAATCTCAAACAATAAAGTTTCAATCTTTAATCAAATCTCAACAAAGCCAACAAAGCCAACCAGGGCCCACATGGTCAAAATTCTATTCAAGGGGTAGATCCTGACTATTCATAACCCTACAAGTCCAAATATGTAATTAGATTCTAAAATGGAGTCCAAATCAACCCTCAAATCTCATAAATAAAAACCCTAATTTCTAATTCAATTTTTAATGATTTAAGTGTATCAATTCATGGAAAAACAAGATATATATTCAAATCCAAGTAAAAATTACTCACCCACAAAGTAGTAGTAAAATCCCTTGAAAATTCGCCTCTTCTCAAAGTCTAGAGTTTAAAATATGAAAAGATGGGTAAAATCCCGAAATTTCAAACTTAATTAATCTGCTCAGCCCTGCCCTTCGTGAGCGCAGCCCAAGACTCGCGTTCACGAAGAAGAAATTTGCCTCTCCCAAAAATCCTCCTTCGCGAATGTGATAGGAGTCACGCGGACCCGAAAGCTTACAGTCGCACCTCTTTGCGAACGCGACAAGCACCTATGTGAACGCGTAGGGCAAAGCCTTCAAACCAAGTCCTTCTTCGTGAACTCGGCTCCCCTTCCGCAAACACGAAGCAAAACAACCTCAATATTCGCAAACGTAACACCCCAATGTGAACATGAAGTACAATGATCCCCTTAGTCCAACTCCTTCATCACGAGTGCGAGACACCCCTCGCGAACGTGATGAACACTAGACACCAGCAGAAATCAGCCATCACAAACTTGCTCCAGGTGGTCCGAAACTCAGCCGATCCCTTGGGACCCCGTCCAACCATACCAACAAGTACATATACCTAATCTAAACTTATTCGAGGGCTCAAAACACCACCAATTACATCAAAATCAAGACTCTAAGATAAAAAGTATTCTCTTAATTTTCAAACATTCCAACTTCGCTAAACATGTCTGAATTATATCTACACAATCCAGATTTCAATCAAAATTCACACACAAGTTCCATTCAGCCAAACAATTCTATTCAAAGTAATGGAGCACCAATCAGAATCCAATAATATCAAAGTCAACTATCAGTCAAACCTACAAACTATCCAATTCTTTAAATTACCAAATTTCGGCAAATAGAGACAAAACCTTCTAGGAACCTCCAAATTCAAATCTGAATATACAACCAATTGCAAAATCACCATACAAATATATTAGATTCATCAAATCGCTAATCCGAGGCCGTTTACTCAAAAGTCAAACTGTTATACCCTGTGCGTCCTAAGGTGACGTAATAAAAATGAGACTTGTTAATCATGATTTAAATGAGTTTAAAGTCATAATATGACTATATATGATGTTTGTATAAAAAATATAAAGTTTGGAAAAAATCGGATTTAAGTTGCGGAAAAACCGACAAGGATTTGCCTTGTAACAGAGCTTTTTGAGAAATACATTTCGTGTACTATATAAGGTCTTTTGGGATATATTATATACCAAATAGAAGTTTTTGGAATGTAGTTTTCAACGCTCTTAACCGTTCATTCATACGACAGCCGGATAAGAAGATATAAGTGTCGGAAGATGGGCCAATTAGAGGGTGCCAAGCTAGCACCTCTTTGACTTTTCAAAAGTTGATATATTGGTCTTAACTCGTCTCTCTCTTCATTTTTACATAGAACCCGACCAGATAACACCATAAAACCTATCCTTGAGCTCTATAATAGTATTTCAAAGAATACTAACATCCCGGGTACGAAATCGAGAAGCGATAACATCAGAACGATCCCTACGGCGTAAGTATCATTAGACCGCCTCCCTTTTCTCTTTGTAGTTCGAGTTTTGAAAGGTAATTCATAGTTAATAAACATCTAATTTCTGTATTTAAGTGTTTAAATATCAAGTAAGGTTGATAGATTGGTTTCCTAATATTTAGAACTTATAGGACGGTGATCGGAAGCCGTGAGTTCGATTTATTTCACTTTTAGTGGACTGTTTTGTAGTCCACTCGTGTTGGCCTATTATACTGCTTATTTATGGAGTTTGGAAGGATGAAGGGCATGGAGAAACACCACATGTGGTAGGGTAGTAGGCTGGTCTCTCGTCGTTGCAATTTCAGGCTAATTGATAACTTATTGATTGGGTGTGTTATAGTATATTTGGGGGTTTTGTTGTATTGAAGGTCCTGAATTGTAGTTGGGTTATTTTGGAGCTGCTGATTGTATTGTGTTTGTATCTCGCCTATAGTAGGCTTGAGGGAGCAGTGAAATCAGGGAAAATGCTGCCCGTTTTATTTTAGAATCAAGTTATCATTTGAGATATGTGATATACCACCGCCATATAAGTTGTACACGTATTTCTTTGTTATAGGGTTGGCACGCTAGTTGTCATAAGCTTGTTGTTGAGTTGCATTGATGACTCGATATATGTTAAGGCTATCCCTCTTTCCTTTTGGCATGATCCATATGATACAAACGAAATGTACAAACGCAGAACTTTCATTAATGACTCTATTCATAGAAGTACTAGGGGTGCCTACGTTCTTGATTCCCCATGTGTCCTATTTTTATATCTTCTGTTCATGGGTATAAGAAAAATACGTACGTTGATAAAGTTTATCCAAAGGCATATTTATCTTATGACATTCCGATAAATATTATTGACTTACTTCATTATGCATTACATTCATTTATACATGTACATTGACCCATGACCAGATGGCGTTATATACGCATATATTATATGTATATGGGATATAGAAAAAGGTTATGGCGTTATGTACTGATGAGCGGTGATTTTACCATTTATTTTAGTCTCTTTTATTTAGATTTTGTGTCCTTTAATTATCATATGAGGTTGTTTATGGTGTGTATTGCTTAAATTTTCAGGTAAATGATGCCATGAAGAGAGTTAAATTCAATTGAAGTGGAATTGAGCAAAAAAGAGTTGAAACAATGCAAAATCCTTCAGATATCTTGCATCTGTGGAAGGCACATCGCTTATGTGATCTCGCATCTACGAGAAAGGACCCGCATATGCGGAAGAAGTCCTGGCTGGCAGAAAGCGCTTCTGCGATCGACTCACCGCATCTGCGGTAGCACTTCTACGCTTAATATTCACATCTGTGATCACGCATCTGCATGTGCAAGCCCGCTTCTGCGGAGCCAGTGTTTCCCATTAAATTTCGCTTCTGCGGTAGGCTATACGCATCTGCGGCGCCTCAGCTACAGGGATCCTTCCGCAGGTGCGGTCAACAGGCTTCAACTATGGATAGTCTCGACATTTCACATTTTCTCAATTCCAAACCCACAAATACAAGACCTAACTTATTGGAAACATATCTTTGGCTTATTGTTCAGTCTCTTGACTAGAGAGGATAAGTTTTGGATCTAGGGTTCTTGCACACACACTTGAGTCTTGAAGATTTGAAGCTTTTGGTTGAGAATTTCTTACCCATTTATGTTTATGTTTTCATTTTCTAGCTTTGTATTTTATATTTAAGTGTGTAGTATTTTTTCCAACAGTTGAATCTTGTTTATGGGAATATTCATATTTAAAGTGTGGATTAAATATCTTGTTGTGCTTATGTATTGAACGATTTTTATTTATTATGAAGTGAGTTATTGTTTCTTTAATTATTCTTGTTCTTTAATGTTTCCAAAGGGATTACCTAATCCTAGGACTCACCCATTTTTTCTTCGAATTGATTTTGGGAAAGATAATTTGGGGTTGGGAAGATTAATTAACAAGAACTTGAGGCTTTAACTCTTACTTTATAGATTCTACCTAGGGATAGGATTGAACTACTTGTAGCCATAATCGGGTGTTCTTAATCTCTTAATTATTTTAGGGATAAATCAATTAGGAAGTTTTTTTAGTCTTTGGAAGAAGCTAATATTGAATTATTACCCGAGGCTAATTAACATAAACTCGCTCATATTTGTAAAATCGTTAAATACATTGGATCGTTACTTGAGTGTAATTCCCTATGCATCCATGCTTGTATCCATTGATCATTTTATTTGCTTTCTAAGTTAGTTTACATTTTCACAATTAGTTATAAATATTTTCTCAAAATATTTCTAAGTGTTTGGCTTAGCATAATAAGTGATAATTCTCTTACACGCCTAATCGCCTACATATTGTTATCGGTGGGATTCGCCCCCGACTCATAGTTGGGTAAATTATATTGCATGCGACCGTGTCCATTTACTTTTTAGTATGGATTTGGACGTCATCAAAATTGGCGCTGTTGCCGGGGAACAATTTGGCATATTTAGGTTGTTTGAGAAGTAAGCGTAAGTGCTTTGGTCCAAACTTGTGAATATTTATGTAATTATTTTTCTTATTTGTTTTCTTAGTTTTCGAAAAATGGCATCATATAATGAAAATCGGTCGGATGGTACTTGTTCATACTTTGATGACCTTTGTCCTTATTGTGGAGTACCACACTCTTGGAAAAATTATTTAAATTCTCCCGGGGACGGATTGTGTGCACAATCTCAAACCCATGAGTGGAGTCTTTGTGATAAGTGTGGTCGTCAAAATGGCCATTGAGATAATTGTGCTTATTTGTCCTTCCCTTCCCCAAACCCCCGCTATGATGATTCTACTTTTTATGATGACAAGTATAGGGATATGGAAGTGGAAGAAGTAGAGCATGGTCAAAATGGAGAGTTCAAGCTCATGGTGGAATGCCTACTTGAAGGAGGAAACAAAGAGCAAAGTGCCTTGGAGGAGCTTTTGAAAAATAGTCTCCAAAATGACTTGGCGCTTGAAAGGTTGAACTCACAAATTGAAGAAATGCTTGAAGCTTTGGAGGTCCAAAAAGCCTTGTAATTGAATGATAGCCAAGAACCTTCCTTAGATGTGGAGGCCGAAAATCTTCCCTTGGCACTTGATCAAAACCAAGAAGAACTCTTAAATGCTCAAAATGAGAGGATGATGCTCATGTTGGAGGCCATTCTTGAAAAATGAGGAGAAGCAAAACTTGGTACTTGAGGACTTGAAACAAGTCTTGACTCAAAATGATGAGAATATCCGCACTTTGGAAGATCGAATGAAAATATTGGTTGAGGCTCACGATGCCCACCAACTTGAGAGTGTGGAAAGAGGTCAAGAAGAGTCCGACTTCGAGGAATAAAGTGAACTTTATTTTGAGGAATCAAGAATTGAACGTCCGCCAACCGACCCCATGCTCGTTAGTGATGCCAAGAAAAATATGGAATAGAGTCAACCGATAAATTTAAAAATATGGTTGAAGTTGACTCTAGTTCGGGGGAAAAAGAGGATGTCAAAATCTGGAAAGAATTGCAATTTGAAGGCTTGAGGTCGCATTCCAAGTATTTTTCAACTTTGGAATTGCATGGTGATATGGGAATTGAGCCGTGCGAATCCATATGGAAGTGCAAAGAAGAAAAACAAGAACCATACATTTTGCAATTTGCATATTCAAGAAGGCAAAATGACATTTCTCACAAAAAAAGTCAAGAAATGCAAAATGAAGAAATTAATGTGTGGCTTGATCATCTACTTACCAACCCCCGTTGCTCGTAGTCATAAGCTTGAGTCCAATTTAGGTGCCCAATTCATTTCATCCAAGTGGCGAAAAAAATGGTAAAGTTGATTCGCTTCATGCCACGACGTTAAATGTTGCGCTTGGTGGGAGGCAACCCATCATTTTTAAAATTTTTATTCATTTTTGAAATTTTCCTTTTTAGGCTAGCTTAATATGTCATTGTTGACTAATTTGCAAAGTTTCAGATTTTTGGAGTTGAATTAAGGAGTTTGAGGTGTTGGAACAAGGCAAAACAGTGGTTGCTTAAAATAATCCAGCTGAACTCTGATAAAACCGCACTTGCGGATAAAATCTCGCAGGCGCGCTTTCGCAGATGTGAAGTCACTGGACACAGATGCGCCTTTTGCGCAGGTGCGTGAGAATTAACACAGAAGCGGCTTCGTGAAAGCGCTTTTTTCACCGGAGGTGCGTAAATCGGGCAGGTTTAATGGACCAATCCCTTATTTCATCAGGTAATACTCTAACTCTTTTTCCCCTAAACTCAAACTCCTTCATCTCTCACATAAATGCTACTCAAATTCTCCATTGCTCTCGATTTCTACTACTCTCACACAAGAAAATAAGGCACTTATCAACGACCTCTTTCTCTACTGCTCTTTTTTTTTTTAACTTTTCAATTTTCTTTTTCTTCTTCGTCACAGTCATTCCACAGTCCCATTTTTCCCATTCTTGTTTAGGGTTGATATTAGGGTGAGGAAATTGGTTGAGAGTGTGCATATGTGTGCTGTTGTTGTTGAAAATTGGGGGAAATATGAGCACCCAATTTGTTTAAAGAAGCATAACTTCTCGTTGCATGTCATGTGTTCGACAAATTGTCCGAAAGAAAACTTTTTGCTAAGTACCATAAAATCAGGTTTAATAGAGTCATAGGTTCATGTAGTGCACTAATTTAGAATTCTTGAGTATAAATTATGTGCTAAAATCATGCTCAGAAGTGAAAAGAGTCAAAATATTTTGGGCTTTTGAACCCTCTAATGAACACCACCGATACGAGAGAAGTGCCGCAGATGCGGCCTCGCACCTGCATTGAAACTTCTGTAGGTGTGATTTCTGGTCAGCTGGCCAAGTCCACATTTGCGAAAGAAATGCCGCATAAACGAGCCCGCACCTGCGATGGATTTTCCGCAGGTGCGCAAACTGGGCAGACTTAGCAAATTCCAATAGCTTTGCAACTGGAGCTTCCGGGGTCCATTCGACTTGATTCTTTGGCCTAATTGCATTATTTTGAATTTTTTAACATGATTCTAATGCCCGACTAACTTTGTTTTTATTTTTGAAGTACTTTAAATTTAAAATTGACCAGAACATGAATGACAATACTCCGCTTGATCACGAAATTAAAGAAGTGGCTGAGGACTTGAACTATGATGCTAACAGATTCATGTCTTCCCAGTGCCAAGCCCGGTATTATGATGAGCTCCTCACGAAGAAGCTCAAACTTGAGAAGGGAATTGCCGATGACAAAGTGGCCGAGCTCCTTTCGGATTTCCATGGCCGGCTAGTTTCAAGCGGCTAGACCTGCTTCCTCCCCACTCCATGCAAAGTCAATGAGGAATGGGTTAGGGAATTTTATGCTAATTTAAGGCATACACATTCCCAAAACCATGAAATCACTATAAGGGGGAAGATTGTGAGATTTAGACTTGAAGATATAAATGATGTCTATGGGCTCCCAAATCATCCGCTCGAGCCAATGCAAGAAAGAGATACATGCGACAATAGTGATTGTCTAGTCGCAAAGCTATGTCCTCCAGGTCATAGAGTAACTTGGGGTACAAAGGAAAAAAGCATCAAATATGGTGATTTCACAGCCGAAGCAAAAATGTGGTTGTATATCATTGCGAGCAGACTGTCTCCTTGTGGGAACATGTCTGATGTCCCTTATACCAGGGCCTTGATAGTTGCTTGCATCCTTGATGTCATTCCTGTGAATGTCGGTCACTATATTATTCGGGAGCTGAATGAGTATGTGCTTCAAGGTGGCACATCATTGATATTTCCATCATTGATTACAGAGTTGTGCTAGCGTGTACAAGTTAACAAATGGGATGGAGATCATTTGATACCGACAGACAAGCCTTTTCACCCATTAAGAGTGACAGGAGCAGGCAGTGTGCTAAAGAGAAAGAAGAGGAGAGTGGAGATTACTGTAGGTGAGGGGTCCTCATCACAATCTACTCAGTTCGAGGGACCATTTGGGATGCTAAATTCCCAGATTTCCTCCATTCGTGACCTTGTGTCACAACTCCCTAGTGGGCCATCACACTCCCAACCTATGCCCGAATATTATACTAGGGAAGAAATGAAGACCTACATGGAGGTCCAGAAAAAGCAGGCAGTATCTCACGAGAAGTTGGCAGCTTCTGTTGGCAGGCTTGAGGCAGCCTATGGCAACATGGCCAAGGCACATGTAAATCTTCAGGCGGAATTCAAAAAGTAGAAAGAGAGAAATAAGAAGAAAGGCAAGTTTATGATACAGATGTGGAGAGGCATCAAAGCCGTCTTCAAATGTGGGCAGTCGAACAGGAAGATACTAGCCGAGGACAAAGATGATAGTGAAGAGTATTCATTCCTGTCGAGTGCTGCTACTGATGATACTGAAGCTACAGATGATGATGAGGCCGAGAGCTCTACATGGCAGTGATTAGCCTTTTCCAGCATTTTGCTAGTCTGATGCAGACCTCAGGGGACCCTCAAACTACTCTTATTTTATTTTGATATTGTGCAGTGAGGACACTGCAGTGTTTTTAGTTGGGGGTGGCTTTAGGGAGTATACTTTATTTGTACACTGATGTTTAACTTGTGCCTTTGCCGGGCTTATGCTTTTGTATGGATATTGTGTGCCCTTGCCGGGCTTGTTTTACTATTGATTATCATGTGCTCTTGCCAAACGTAGTTCGTGGTTGATGATATATTTGCAGACTAGTCGCATTTTGTTATTCGATTTTATTTTTCTTTCTTTATTTATTTTCTTCAGTAGTTTTTAGTTTATGTTATTTTTGTTCATCTACTATTAGTTGCTTTTGTTATTTTATTTTCTTTAGTAGTTTTTAGTTATTTTATTTTTATTCTGTTAGTGTTAATTTTATTTCTTTAGTAGTTTTTAGTTTATATTATTTTTATCACTTTAGTAGTATTTTCTTGGGTTTTATTTATGCTACGGTTCTTTCCCGAGGAATATTTTTGTGTTGAACCAGGTGACTTTTTCCTATGATGGATGGCGTGACGACTTTCTTAAGGGAATTAGTCTCGTTTTTTTCATGTGGAGACTTTTAGATTGTTTGATACTAATAAAATTAGCTTCTTTGTATGTGAAGTGTGAATTAAGAATACCCCTCCAAATTTTGGTTTTAAATTGAAAAAGTAAGTTGCATGAGGAAGAATAATTTTTGTGATAACTTTTTGGCTCTTTCAGTGACTCTTTTGCCCACTAGTTGGCATGATATTGCTCTAAATGCTCTTATTAAGAAGTGAAGTTGATCCGTCTTGATTAGTTCATGTGCATGTGTGTTAGTTTTTGTTAAAAATAATTCTTGTGTTTACTTCTATCATCTAGAACTTGCCCGGTTGGTCTTTCAATGCTAATGTTAATTATGTTTGATTGGAGGGATGACCTTAGGCATTCTTTGTGATCTTTGAAAAGGCCTCTTTTGCCTTTCAAGCCTACCATTGCATAAATATTATCACTACTTTACCCCATTTGAGCCTTTAACCTTTTCTTTGGCTAGCTCATTACAAACCTTTTACCTTTTGTGAAATAATTCCCTCTTTTGAACCCGTCCCTCCTTGAATGTTGAGAATGAGGCTAAAAGCCTAAGTTGGGGGCGTTTGTGTCAATTTAGAAATTGGTAAGGTTGTACATTGTGTATAGAAACATATACCTCAAAGTTGTTTATATGAAGATACTCATATATATATATATATTCTTGAGAAAATTAGAGAGGTACTTTAAGGTGGTTCTATATTGGTAACTAGATGTCAATAAGGGCTATGTGGTTTAAAAACGAAGCAAAGTGAAAAACGAAAGACAAATGTGAGTAATGTTCAAGGAGGGTGTAGTCACTTGTGTCCCAAATGCTTATCCTACCCTTTCCTAAACCTACATTACAAGCTTAAAAAGTCCATATGGGATCTCCAACCGAATATTCTTGAATGAGCGGCGAATTAAAATAAGGGCAAGCTTATGGCATGACATTTTGTAACACTTGAAATTCTTTGTTGAGATGAGTGTCTTTGTGCATTTGTCCCTTGTGTTATTGTAAATACGGTGATTTTGGGACTTTCTTTCTTGTTAGGGCACATGGATTAGGATGGATTGGTGATATTGATGTATCCCGAAATGAGTAAATTGAGCATATGTAGTTGACTAGTGCTTTTGATCACTTCTTGAGGCTTTTTGTTCTCACTTGATTATTTTGAAACTCCTTTGCATTTCTTGAAGTTGTTTCTAAATGAGGGAGTTATTGGGTTGAGATTCACATGCTTGGGCCTAATTATTAGTACCAACCAAATCCATAAGTATGGTGCTTAACTGGAGAATGTGATTTGTGAATGATAGCAATGCTACTTGTGCTTTAAATGGGACAACCTCATTGAATTGTTGGTTTTGATTTGCTTGAAAACAAGCAAAAGCTTTAAATTGGGGTGTTGATGAGTGGTGATTTTACCATTTATTTTAGTCTCTTTTTCTTTAGATTTTGAATCCTTTAATTATCATATGAGGTTGTTTATGGCGTGTATTGCTAAATTTATAGGTAAATGATGCCATGAAGAGAGTTAAATTCAATTGAAGTGGAATTGAGCAGAAAAGAGTTGAAACAATGCAAAATCCTTCAGATATCTCGCATCTGCGGACGACACATCACCTATGTGATCTCGCATCTATGAGAAAGGACCCGCATCTGCGGAAGAAGTCCTGGATGGCAGAAAGCGCTTCTGCGATCGACTCACCGCATCTGCGGTAGCACTTCTGCGCTTAATATTCGCATCTGCGATCGCGCATCTGTGCGTGCAAGCCCGCTTCCGCGGAGCCAATATTTCCCATCAAATTTTGCTTCTGCGCTTAGTATTCGCATATGCGATCGCACATCTGCGCGTGCAAGCCTGCTTCCGTGGAGCCAGTGTTTCCCATCAAATTTCTCTTCTGCAGTAGGCTATCCACATCTGTGGAGCCGCACCTGCGAGGATCCTTCCGCAGGGGCGGTCAACAGGCTTCAACTATCGACAGTCTGGGCATTTCACATTTTCTCAACTTCAAACCCACAAATACACGACCTAGCTTACTGGAAACATATCTTTGGCTTAATTTTCAGCCTCTTGACTAGAGAGGACAAGTTTTGGAGCAAGGGTTCTTGCACACACACTTGAGTCTTGAAGATTTGAAGCTTTTGGTTGAGAATTTCTTACCCATTTATGTTTAGGTTTTCATTTCCTTGCTTTGTATTGTATATTTAAGTGTGTAGTATTTTTTCCAACACTTGAATCTTGTTTATGGGAATATTCATATTTAAAGTGTGGATTAAATATATTATTGTGCTTATGTATTGAACGATTTTTATTTATTATGAAGTGAGTTATTGTTTATTTAATTATTCTTGTTCTTTAATGTTTCCAAAAGGATTAGCTAACCCTAGGACTCGCCGATTTACTTTGAATTGATAATTGATAACTGATAATTGTTTGGCTTAGCATAATAAGTGATAATTCTCTTACACGCCTAATCGCCTACATATTGTTCTCTGTGGGATTCGACCCCGACTCATAGTTGGGTAAATGATATTGCATGTGATCGTGTCCATTTACTTTTTAGTAGTGGATTTGGACGTCATCATATACACACCACCACTTAATCAGCTGGTATACATTGATGAATTCGCCCACATAGGCCGAGATGATATGATGGGATGCCCTCAGAGGCTTGATGATGTTTTGTACACATATACTTATGTATGATATGACATATATATGCATATGCATGAAATTATAAATGTTTCATGATTCATAGAGCTATTCAGACTTACAGGTTGAGTTCTTTACTCCATGTTTCTTTCACGTCTTTATATACTGCTTTCATGCCTTACATACTCAGTACTTTATTTGTACTGATATCCCTTTTGCCTGGGGATGCTGCGTTTCATTCCCGCAGGTCCCAATAGACAGGTTGAGAGTCCTCCTAGTAGGCTATCACCTGTGCGGAAGATGTTGGTGCATTTCACTTGCTCCGGAGGTGCCTATTTGGTCAGTATGATTTAGACATGTATTCATTGGTATGGCGGGGATCTATCCCGACCTTTATGACGTTTATGTACTCTTAGAGGCTTGTAGACATATGTCATGTATATGGAAACTTGTATGGCCTTCTTGGCCTATGTTTTGAATATACAAATGATCATGTCTGCCTTAAAGGCCCGTATGTCATATGTATAAGTTTCTATATTATGTTGGGTCGACCTATGTCTACTATTCCCTTATGTTTATTCCTGTTAACTTATGATGGCTCTTCTGGCCCACTTACCCATGACGGTATTATAAGAAAGATATGTTATGTTGGTACTCGGTTGTGTAAGGCACTGGGTGCCCGTCACAGCCCTACGGTTTGGGTCATGACAAAAGTGGTATCAGAGTAGTTCTGTCCTAGAGAGTCTATAAGCTGTGTCTAATAGAGTCTTATTTATGGGTGTGTTGTGCACCACACTTATAAGCCGTAGGCTATAGGGAATTTAGGACTGTCACTCTTTCTTCTAACTCTGGATCGTGTGGTAGAGCTCAGTTGTAAGAAATTCAAACTTCTTAATTCTATTTTATTCGTTATACAATGACATCTACATCCAGGAAAATAGTTGGTAAGAGATTGAATGTAGCTGTGGAAGAGTTGAGTCAGAGGAACACGATTTTGCATCATACTTATGATGAGTAAATGTAAGGTCTTCTGCAGATCATTATGTACTAAGACGTGTAAGCTTCTTGATAAGGAATCCTAAGGCATGAATATCTATCCACCCATATGGTAAAAAGCAACGAAAGAAGAGAAAAGGTAGATACAAGTTTCAATAAGTAAAAGAAGCAATGCGAAGAAGGATATGAGGTACCCAATTAGTGAAGATTACCAATATTTACAATTCAGGCAGAGACATATAAGCATTCTGAGTTATTTTTAACAATAACAAAGATATATTCACTTGACAATGCCCATTTCAGTTATGCCCCGTGGGAGCTAATAGATATAATTTAAGAGAAGGATGGGATATCAACATCTAACTGGGGTTGGAGTAACCCAAAATTGTGGATGAATTATTATCATTAGCTCACATTTCTGAGGGATATTGCAAACGTGGTAATGGTTCTCCTTGTGAGACACCCAGACGGTGCACTCTAGAATAGTACAATCAGATATGAATACTAGAATGTTCAGAAATTTCAGAAGATTGGCATTTGAATCCTAGAAGGGATAACTATTTATCTTTGTATGACTCCCATCCCTAGTAAAGAGACTGTTAGGCGACCCGAAGAGCCAGTGAGGTGAATCAAGGGGGGCTAAAAGTGAGAATGTTTTGAAGAAGTTTTCATAATAAGGTGATAGACAGAAATATTAGCAGGAGAATAAGAAGAAAGTAAATAAAATATTATGAGTAAGATGTGATAAATGGATGATAACGTTAAATCAAAATATGACAGGACTACATATTTTATAGTCAAGTGAAGGAAAAGAAAAGAAGTTACAGGCCTTGAGACAATAAAAGAGTATAAGCCATAAAGTCATGCCCCCATTTCAAGAAATGAGTTGGTGACTCGTACGTGATTACTAGAAGGAAAAGTTAGACCCCCGGAGTAATAGAAATTAGTATGGGCTAGTGAATAAGATAAACTGAACATGAATTCGGGACCGAAGGATTTGATAATAGTTTACATTGTGAGAATTTCAGAGATCGCGTTCCGGCAATAATTGAATGGACAACAAAAGAATAACCTTTAAAGGTTATTCAGGAAGACGCTTCCCTAAAGCAAGAACTGTGAGCAGAGTTAAGCTTAAGGGACTAAGTGTGGCAGTTACACTAGGTGTCACCTTCGTGCGTAAGAAATTTAGTTATCCATGCTACAGAAAGGTTACCGCAAGGCAAGTAAAAGTCCGTGGAAATGTGAAAAGATGCCAAAGATGAAGAGGTAAAACATTTATAGGTAAATCTTCATAGCATTAAATGTTAGTACAGGGGGAAGATGGTGTGATATGGTATTAAGTCGGAGTTATGTGGTTCAGGTAGCTATGGAATAATAAAGGAAGAATGTGGTAGAAAGGCAAAAGGAATGAGATTGCATTAATTCAGATCCTACGGATATGATACGACTCCAGAACATTATGTAAGCATGACGACGGTGAGAGGCAGTAATGGTTCCATCACTAGATGTTATTGATAAATAAGTGCAAATGAACACTTGATACATAAGGAGCCAGTATGCGGGGTAAGTTAATATAAAGGATATAACCCAAGAGAGATTACGCATAATATAGATATGAGAATGGATTAATGAGTAGTTGATTCAGGAAGAGCCTAGTCATGGCTAAACAAAAGGATACAGACAAATTAGCAGGTTGTGCGAGATAAACATAGTGAAACCCAATATAGGGAATTCAGTCTCGCAAATATGATGACATCATAATCCTTGAGAAATATTCAGATAGGAGTTGGGGGTTGTTAAAGGTACTGTATAAGTGTTACCAAAATAAAAAATGGTGCCACTGAGAAGACAGTCAAAAATTTCAGTTGAGAATCAACCTTACGAGTACAAGGGCGCGAAGGTAAGTAATAAAGGATAATTATAGGCGAGTAAGAACATCAAAAAATCTTTTGGGTATACGAGGTAATAAGCTTGCAGCTTTACAGGAGTTAAAAGGTCCCCCTAAGTCTACAAAGAAAGACTAGCTGAGGAAATAAGGAAGAAGGCTTCAACTTAAGCATAATGACATAAAGAAAAAAATGGTCTTGTAACAACAGTCTCACAATAACATTATATGCGCTCCATAAGAAAGTGACACCTATCGTGGCTAATGAATGGGGAAAAAAATAATTCAAAAGATGATATTTGAGATCATATGAGTTACAGAAAATTCCAGTATTTGTGGGCAATGAGATAAGCCATGTATTCATGAAACAAGTGGCAGAACGACCATGAAAAGTAATTGCTTATGTTTAAAGACAACTAAGAAAGCACGAGAATAATTACCCGACCCACGATTTAGAGTTAGCCGCGATGATTCATGCACTAAAGATGTGGAGGAACTATTTGTATGGCATTCATGTTGATATCTATACGGATCATAAGAGCCTTCAATATATCTTCAAGCATAAAGAATTGAATTTATTCCAAAGGAGATGGTAGGAGCTACTGAAAGACTATGACGTTGATATTTTATACTATCCGGGGAAGGCGAATGTAGTAGCCGATGCCCTCAGCCGTAGATCTATGGGTAGCATGTAATATTTATAGCTAGAGAAGAGTGGGATAGCCCATGAGATTCATCAACTAGCTAGTCTCGGAGTTTGATTACTGGACTCAGGTGATACTGAAGTTACTATTCAGGACACGACAACATCCTCTTTAGTAACTGAAGTGAAGGAACGCCAGTATGAGGATCCTATGCTATCACATTATAGAGATACATCCCCTCAAAAGGAGAATACACCATTTGAGATTACAGGAGATGGAGTCCTCATATATCGAGGTTGATTATGTGTTCCTAATGTGGCAGGGTTGCGCCAGCAGGTTATGGGAGAAGCTCATTATTCTTGTTATTCTATTAATCTAGGAGCGACGAAGATGTATCATGATATAAGGGGAATATACTGGTGGGACGGAATAAAGAAGGATATAGCAAAGTTTGTTGCTCAGTGCCCTAATTGACAGCAGGTTAAGATTGAACATCAGAAACCTGGTGGATTATTGCAGGCTATAGAGATTCCGACTTGGAAATGGGAAGTGATTAATATGGATTTCATCAGAGGCTTACCTCGTACCCAGCGTAAGTTCGATTCTATATGGGTTATTATTGATAGACTTAAAAAATCAACCCATTTTCTGCCTGTCAGGACTACTTATTCAGCAGAGGATTATGCAAGGCTCCCTAAATCTATTATCTCATATAGAGGTGCTTAGTTTACAGCTAATCTCTGGAGGTCCTTCCAAAAAGTATTGGGGACTCAGGTAAGTCTTAGTACAATATTTCATCCCCAGACAGACGGTCATGCTGAGTGTACTATTCAGACACTGGAGTATATGCTATGGGCTTGTGTGATGGACTTCAGGGGTAGCTGGGATGATCATCGTCCACTTATTGAGTTCGCATATAATAATAGTTATCATTCCAATATTTAGATGGCTCCATACGAAGATCTGTATGGACGAAAATGCAGGTCTCCTATCGGATAGTTCGAGATTGGGGAAACTAAGTTAGTAGGACCAGAGTTGATACAACAGGCAGTTGAGAAGATTAAGCTTATAAGGGAAATACTATTAGCTGCTCAGAGTCGTTAGAAGTCCTATGCAGATAATCGACGATGAGACTTGGAGTTTCAGGTAGACGACTGGGTATTCCTAAAAGTATCACTGATGAAAGGCGTTATGAGATTCGGTAAAAAGAAAAGCTTAGCCTTCAGTACATTGGACCTTATAAGATTATATGTAGAGTAGGCCAAGTAGCATATGAGTTAGACTTGCCTTCCAACTTGGAGTCTGTACATCCAGTCTTTCATGTATCCATGCTCCGTAAGTGTATTGGAGGTCCCTCTAAATTCATTCCAGTTGATGATGTTCAGGTTATAGAGCAGCTATCACAGGAGGAAGCTCCCATTTCTATACTAGATAGACAAGTTCGGAGATTGAGAACTAAAGATATAACTTCGGTTAACGTATTATGGAGAAACAATAATGTGGAAGAGATGACTTGGGAAGTTGAAGAAGAAATGAAGACTAGGTATCCTCACTTATTTCCGCTTCTGTAGGATGATCAGACTGAGACATCACAACCTTGAGGTTCGTATATGATACTTGATTCTTATGTTAGTTATTGTTATTGGTCGTGTGAGACCATTGGTGTTATTGATGATTGTGGCCCTGTGTGGCTTTGTATGGTTGGGTTTTCTGTGTGACAGGTTTGTAGTAGTACCATTATAGAGGAGACTCTACCAAAATTTCTATAAATTTCTGGGAGCTTAACATTCGAGGACGAATATTTCTAGGGGGGGAGGGGGGGGAGATTGTTACACCTTGTGTGTCCCAAGGTGACGTAATGAATATGAGACTTGTTAATCACGATTTAAATGTGTTTAAAGTCATAATATGACTATATATGATGTTTGGATAGAAAATATAAAGTTTGGGAAAAATCGGATTTAAGTTGCGAAAAAATCGATTAAGGATTTACCTTGTAACAAAGATTTTTGAGAAATAAATTTCGTGTGCTATATGATGTCTTTTGGGACATATTATATACCAAAATAAAGGTCTTTTAATTTAGTTTCCACGATCTTAACCGTTCATTCATACGACATCCGCATAAAAAGATATAAGCGTTGGAAAATGGGCCAATTAGAGGGTGCCAAGCTAGCACCTCTTTGACTTTTTAAAAGTTGATATATAGGTCTTAACTCATCTCTCTCTTCATTTTTACATAGAACCCGACCAGAGAACACCATAAAACCTATCCATGAGCTCTCTAATAGTGTTTCAAAGAATACTAACATCTCGGGTACAAAATCGAGAAGCGATAACATCAGAACAATCCCTACGACGTAAGTATCATTAGACCGCCTCTCTTTTTTGTTTGTAGTTCGAGTTTTGTAAGTTACTTTATAGTTAAGAAACATATAATTTCTGTATTTAAGTGTTTAAATATCAAGGAAGGTTGTTAAATTGGTTTCCTAATATTTTGAACTCATGGGACGGTGATCGGAAGCCGTGAGTTCGATTTATTTCACTTTTAGTGGACTGTTTTGTAGTCCACTCGTGTTGGCCTATTGTGCTACTAATTTATGGAGTTTGGAAGGATGAAGGGCATAGAGAAATGCCATATGTGGTAGGGTAGTAGGCTGGTCGCTTGTCGTGGCAATTTCAGGCTAATTGATAACTTATTGATTGGGTGTGTTATGGTATATTTGGGGGGTTTTGTTGTATTGAAGGTCCCGAATTGTAGTTGGGTTGTTTTTGGGCTGCTGATTGTATTGTGTTTGTATCTCACCTATAGTAGGCTTGAGGGAGCAGTGAAATCAGGGGAAATGCTGCCCGTTTTATTTTAGAATCGAGTTATCATTTGAGATACGTGATATGCCACCGCCATCTAAGTTGTACACGTATTTCTTTGTTATAGGGTTGGCACTCTAGTTGTCATAAGCTTGTTGTTGAGTTGCATTAACGACTTGAGGTATGTTAAGGATATCCCTTATTTCCTTTTGGTATGATCCATATGATACAAACAAAATGTGCAAACACGAAACTTTCATAAATGACTCTATTCATAGAAGTACTAGTGGTGCCTACGTTCTTGATTCCCCATGTGTCCTATTATTATATCTTTGTTCATGGGTATCAGAAAAATACATAAGTTGCTAAAGTTTATCCGAAGGCATATTTATCTTATGATATTCAGAGAAATCTTACTGACTTACTTCATTATGCATTGCATTCATTTATACATGTACATTGACCCATGACCAGATGTCGTTATATACGCGTATATTATATGTATATGGGATATGGCAAAAAGTTATGGCGTTATATATGTACCACCACCTGATCAGCTGGTATACATTGATGAATTCACCCACAGAGGCCGAGATGATATGATGGGATACCCTCAGAGGCTTGATTATGTTATGTACGCATATAACTATGTATGATATGACATTTATACGCATATGCATGACATTATAAATATTTCATGATTCACAAAGCTATTCAGACTTACATATTGAGTTCTTTACTCCATGTTTCTTTTATGTCTTTATATACTACTTTCATGCCTTACATACTCAGTACTTTATTTGTACTGACATACCTTTTGCCTGGGGACGCTGCGTTTCATGCCCGTAGGTCCCGATAGATAGGTTGAGAGTCCTCCTAGTAGGCTATCACCTCAGCGGAAGATGTTTGTGCACTCCACTTGCTCCAGAGTTGCCTATTTGGTCAGTATAATTTGGACATGTTTTCATTGGTATGGCGGGGCTCTGTCCCGACCTTTATGCCGTTTATGTACTCTTAGAGTCTTGTAGACAGATGTCATATATATGGATACTTATATGGCCTTATCGGCCTATGTTTTGAGTATACAAATGATCATGTCGGCCTTATAAGCATGTATGTCACATGTATAAGTTTCTATGTTATGTTGGGTCGTCCTATGTCTAGTATTCCCTTATGTTTTATTTCCGTTATCTCATGATGGCCCTTCTGGCTCACTTACCCATGACAGTATGATAAGAAAGATATGTTATGTTGGTACTCAGTTGTGTAAGGCACCGGGTGCCCGTCGCGGCCCTACGGTTTGGGTCGTGACACAAACATTGATCAACTCTAGCAACTTAAGCTTTTAAATGAGACTAAGTATTCCAAATTACTCTCAACCTTCCCAAAACTAAACCAGCCATCCCCCTATATCATAAAACACCAAACAAATATAATGGAAGCATCAAATAAGGGAATGGGGTTCAAATACACAAAAAAACCAACTGACTCATTACATTCCACCCTCAAACATGAAGTGTCAAAAAGATGAGGATATCTTCTCCGCATATCATGCTCGGTCTCTCAAGTTGCTTCCTCGATCGTTGCCCTCTCCACGGAACCTTCATGTCATGACCCAACTACCATCAGAGCTGTGATGGCGCTTAACACTACTTGCTAGGCAAGCCAACAATCACACAATAACAACAAATTTGATAAAACAAGGTTTAATAAACTCAACAATAGAAATATCATGAAATAACTGAGAAAGCAACAATAATAATACTACAACCATCCCAATGATCTGGTGTCAACGAGCATATGAGCACTACTAAATATCAAATACAAGGCCAAATATTCAATACAACTGTCTAGATAATAGAGAAGTAATAACAGAATAAATGAAAGAGAACTTTAAGGTTTGTGACCGACATAGAAGCTACCTCGTAGTCTCCTAAAAGCTGGTATCAACACATCTCTAGCAGTCACCACGTCCAGAAGTATCTGAATCTCCACACGAAGTGCAGAGTGTATATACTCAATAAGTAACAAAAATAAACTTGGACTGAAAGCAGTGACAAGGTCAGAAGAAACAATTAGAAACCTATCACGACCCCAAAATCTACCTAGTCGTGATAGCACCTAACCCAAACCTGCTTGGTAAGCCAAGTAATAGTGAACCCATTTCTAATGAAGATAATAAGAGATCAATAAGTGAAATAACTGAATTACCATACAATAACCCAAGGATTGGTAGAACAAGTCATTTGCCACTAAGACTTAGATTTACAAGGCTGGTATGAAATAAGCTCAACATCTATTGTATATATATAAAACAGAATTCGAATCTAAACTACCAAGGACAAGTGGTAGCTTAATCCGGAAGGCATGTGTATCTTCAATGCCAGCTCCATCATCCACAGAATCACAACTCCAAGATGTGCATGCAAGGTGCAGAAGTGTAGTATGAGTACATCTGACCCCAAATAATCAACAAGTATCATGATTAACCTCGATGAGGTAATAGAAGCAAGAATTATAAATGATACTCTCCAATCACCTGTACAGTTCATAATTTCCAATAAGTACAGAACTATAATATGAACGAATCATGAAAATTACTGATAAGACCACCTTAGTGCACATAATTTCCTTAACAGACTTTGTTCGTCGTGGTACAGATCATTTGGATTGAACAGAGCGTTGGGGAGTTGAAGAAAATTTTTGGCCTAGCAGGGCATTTCTGTGGATCGCAGATCTGCCACAGAATGAAGCAGAAACTTGAGCTAATTTTAGGACTAGTATGTGGCCGCATAATTGTTTTGCGAGCCACATATTCATCGCAATGTCCGGCATAAGAAATTTCGAAAGGAGGTTCTGTGGTCCTTTCTGCTACCACAGAATTGGTTTGTGGATCACAGACCTGTTACAGAGTGAGGCAGAAATGCCCAATTCTGGAGGACCATTGTGCGGTCCATTTTGCGGACCACAGAAGTGTTATGCGGTGGCATATGCGACCGCAGAATCGCATCAGGGCTTCATTTTTTCTAATTTTGTGACCCGACCCTATTTCGATATATAGTCGTTGAAGACCATTTATAAGGTAAAACCCTAATATTTTGAGAGTGGGGAAGTGCTCTAGAGTAAAAGGGGGTTCGTAAACTAGTTGTCTACCAATCCTTGCTCAAGTCTTGAATAATTCACAAGAAGAAGTCACAAGGTCTTCATCCAAGAGGTAAAGTTCCATACCCTAGTCTTCAATTTCGAGTTTGGGGTAGAAAATGGATAATGGGGAGTGTAATTCTTAGGTGTGGGGGTGTTATCTATGCATGCATGTACTAACAAAGTTTTAGGAAGGTTTTTGAGCTAAAAGGGTAGATATTGGGTTGGGGATGAAGGAATCCACCATAGGAGGACCTTGAAACCTTAATGCACACCTAGTGTTTGATAAAATGCTCAAACAAGCTGGAACTATGAACTCCTTCCTAATTCGTGTTCAATTTTGCTATATCTCTAAATATATCGAAGTGGCTAAGATTTCCAGAATATTGTAGTAATTTAAGGGAAGCTCAAGGCGAGGTATGTTGGCTAACTCCTCTTTTAGAATTGAACCCCACAATGTCCTTGTAAGTCCCGAGTTGCTCATTATAAATTGATTATTCCGAATAAGCCTTGTGTCAAAAGATATACGTGTTCACTATGTATTTCAAATGTTCTTTGTTGCATTGTGTTACCATTTGAGAATGTGTTCAAAGTAAGGGTTGCATATCTAAATGTTATAACTTCAAGTCGTGATTCAAATGAAAGCTATTATGTTGAATTGTGTATGAAATCTCAATGTGCTTAAGATTCTTACTTGCTCACATGTGTACTTAAAGTCTTGAATAGAAATGCTTTGTTATCGATAATCCGTGATGATGTTGAAAGTGAAAGAGGTAAGCATGAAATGTGAAACACGACTAACGTGCCAAGTATGATATTACGTTTGGAGCCACTAGTGCCAATGAAACTAAGAAACATGTAAAGGAAGTTGAAATGAGTTGTAAACCATTTTAATAATGAACACTTTAGGAGTATCGTTAGTCACCGAGGAAAGGTAGGTTGAAATAGCCTAACCTCGAAACTACACATGCGGTGTAGGAGTAGATTGTAATTATTCCCCTTTATTAGATGAGATGATTGCTAGAAAAGGGTGACGTCATTCCACACGACATTGTGGTGAGATGGCCTAGCCGACCGGGTCTTGATCGGACGCCATGCCGCACACATAGTGGTGATTATGCATGAAATTGTGATTGAGATAATGATTAAAACTGTAATAGTGATTGTGAATACGATTGGTGTCTCTGGGTGAGACGACCTAGCTGATCGGGCCATAATCGGGCTCTGTGCTAAAATCACGGTGGTATATCGGTGCTAATATCTCCCAACCTAAAATAATGGAAATTTACTTGAAAAATTATCTTGCTCCTAACTTTATGTTTTAGTATTGGTTGATGCTTCTATTGATTCTATGACTGTTCTTCCTGTATTGTTACCTGTTCTAATGAGAGGGTGTTTAGTCATACATACTAGTACTATTCCATATGTACTAACGTCCCTTTTGCCGGGGGCGCTGCATCTTTAATGGATGCAGGTGGTTCCGCAGTAGGAGGTATTGATCATTAATAGCAGCACACCCTCTTCCCAGCAGATTTGGTGAGCCCTACTTCATTTCAGTATCTTCCATCTTTTGTTCCAGTGTATTGTATTTGAGGTATAGTCGGGGTCTTGTTGCCGATATTATCATAGAATTCTTTTATATCCATTAGAATCTCCGTAGACACAGTGTAGGTTGTATATATATGGGCGTTGGGAAAGTCAAACTAGTCTTGGTGTATCAAAATCACTTGTTTCACTTCAATTATGAAAGTGTATGTATTTTGAGACTTTAAAATGAAGCAACTAATGGTAATGGAATTAATGTTGTTCATGAATCCTCTTGGTGTTAATTAATGAAATTTATATTCTCTTTATTTATGACTAAGTCGGGTAGAAGGCAATCTAGCAGGCTTGATCGGCCGGGTTATATCGGTTGAGCGCCGGTCGTGCTCCCCGAAGTCGGGGGTTGACAATATGAAAATAAATCAGGTAAACAACCAAGGAATATTGCAAGTAAAGAAGAAATGCAATAATCAAATATCAATCCTTTGCGGTGCGCAATCCGATCAAAAATAGAAATCACATCACGACTCTCAGGCCCACATCAAAATCTCAATAACCAAACCAAACCAAACCATTAACCAGCTCTCCGAGAGCTCACATCAACCATAAACTTGTCTGTTTCTCACAATCCGCGTGTACACCATCAAGAAGGCACATGAAAGGGTGACCCTGGGGGAATGGATCAATATCCACACGCACAGAGGCGGACCTAGGATTTAAGTACAACCGTGGCACACTGTCTTTAAATATGTCAATTACTTGCGACAAATTTTGGCGTGCAACTCTTTAAGAATTTAACGTATTATGATGACTTATCACAAAGTAAAATTCTTAGTCCCCGTTTACCGGAATCGATAGATATTACTACTTTGTTGAAGTGATTGTTGAAGGAAGAGAGAAGGGTTTGTAATTTTTTATTTGCATAGATAGGAGTTTGGAGTTTTTTATTTTTGAGGGAGGGACTTGAAAAGAATAACATCAATTAATTAAGTTGATTATTATATACAAGTATTAAATGATAATTGAATTCAGAAAAGATGAAATTAAAATAAAATAGTTGACTACTAAGTAAAACAATCAATGAATCAGTAAAGGAAAGGAAAACCTAAAATGCAGAAGTTGGGTTTTGATCCCAAGACGACAAACACAGGTAAGTGGCTACAACACTACACTCAACCATCTCTGCCATGGGCCTTTTGTGATTTTGGGGGCACCAACAAAATATTTAAGGGGTCCTATTGATGTATACACGTATATACACAAAACATATATACAGTGATTTGTAGAGTCCAACAGGTTTCTGGTGACCCCCATACCCCTAACGTAGGTCCGCCCCTGCACACGTAGCATGACCAATTCAACGTGCTATCAGCCTGACAAGTCACATGCTCAATATCATAATCCGCTCGGCGTTGTCACATGCTCAATATCATAATCCGCCTGACGTGGTCACATGCACAATATCACAATCCACCCGGCGTGGTCACATGCTCAATATCACGGATTCGCTCGGCATGGTCACAAGCTATAACACAATCCGCCTGACGTGGTCACAGTCATAACAACACAATTCGCACGGCATGGTCACGGGTATAACAATACAATCCGCTCGGCCTGGTCACATGCATAACTAAACAATCCGCCCAACGTGGTCAAAGGCATAACAACCCAATCCGACAGGCGTGGTCATAGGCATAACAACACAATCCGTCCGGCGTGGTCACAACCATATAGTCCAATCCTATCACACAGAAGCAAATATATAAGAATACATGTATAGATCAATGAATATCAGATTTCATACTCCTGGACTGGTATAAATGACATGCTAAGGTATATGCATGTGCAAAGTATGCTATCGTAGCTCAAATCGGCAATTTCATAATGGAAATAACAATAATCAAGTCCGATCAGGGGTGTAGCCTCTATGTAACCTCAAACATGGATCAAATAGTTCACAACATGGTTACAAATATGAGAAAACATCATAACATAAAGCTTAACAATCGAATAAAGGCATTTCATAGCTTAAGCACTACCCCGAGCATGGATAAATACCCCGATGCTCGCATATGAACTCAAACCCCACACATATGTGCACCCATAACATGTAGCTATCACAAATAACTTAGGCAACTAGTGCCTCAACTAAGTTTAGGTAAGATACTTACCTCAAGAAAGCAAAATCAACACTCTAAGAAGATCTTTCCGTGTGAAACAACCTTCGGACGACTTGAATCTAGCCAAAATAACTTAATAACATAAATAAAAGTCATAGGAAACAATTCAGAATAATAAAGCTTCGATCTTTAACTAAAATCAAGAAGTCAACCCCAGGATCACACCCTAGAACTCAATAAAACTCACAAATTTCTAAAACCAATTCCGATACGAGTCCAACCATAACAATTTCATCCAATTCCGACCTCAAATCGGCCTTCAAATAATCAATTTATGAGTTAGATTTTTTTTTTATATACTAAAATCCCAAATTTCTTCGATTCAATTCATCAATCAATCACTAAATTCAAGGTTGGAATCATGAAATTCAAACAAATCTAAGTATAAAAATACTTACCCCAATCCATGTAGTGAAAATTCTCTCCAAAATTGTCCAAAACCGAGCTCCAAAACCTTGTGAAAAAAGTAACTAAATTTCGAAATAAGTAAAAATGTAGCAGCTCTCCCAGCCTGAATCAGATCCTATATGATCCCGAAACTCACGTTTGATAAGCCCAGCATGGTCTTTGTGATATTACACCCACGATAGCCTTTGAATCACCCAATTTGGCCTTAAAATGAGGGAGCTATGATGTTTTAAAGTTTTAAAGAAAATCTGAACAGGGACATAAATGGCATTTTTCGTAATTATTTATACCAGAAAAAAAACCCAGCAATAAGAAAATCTTCTTTTTAGCACCCAAAAATCATTCAGAACCTCCAGGATACAAACCATATATGCATTTCAATCACAAAACACGCGACTAACCTGCTTGCGCACTCAAAACATTTAAAAGAGGTCATCTTGACCCGATATTGACCATGGTCAAACTCCAAATCCTTAACTTAATTAGTTTCTCAACCGATGATCCAAAATACACCCGAGCCAATCGGGACCCCATCCAATCATGCCAACAAGTACAAATACATTATCTGAATGTCATGACCCAAAATCCTAACCCATCATGAGGCGCCTAACACACCGGCTAGGCAAGCCGAAACTTAACAATAAAGAGCCAAAATAACAGAAATTATAGAAATAACATAAGTCTGAAACCTCAATGTAACAAAATATTGCCAATACAAGATAAATCCCCCAGAAAATGGTAAATACGGAGTCATGAGCTCTACAATAGAATACAAGTCTCGAAACTAAGTAATATTAATACTATTTGAACTGAAGCAATAGTACATAATAAAGACAAGTCAAAACTGCGGCCAAGGATGCAGCTATACCTCGCCTCTCGAAGATAGGTCCAACAGATAGATCTACTGCTGATAGCTGGTCCCTACACCTGGATCTGCACAATTAAGTGCAGAGTGTAGTATGAGTACAGCCGACCCAATGTACTCAATAAGAATCGTAACTAACCTCGGCGAGGTAAAAAAAGCACAAATTATATACTAGCTATAACCTGTAGTGTTTCATCATTTTTAACAAGTTCAGAACAATAATGAAATCAAGTCATAAAGCACAGGAAGAAGCATCTGTGTGTGTATGTTTACATTTACTCAAATACTCTACTCAGTCCATGTTCAACATATATAGATAATATGCAGTTAAATCAGGTAAATAAATCACGAAAATTGCAAGTAAAGATGAAATGCAGAATCCAAACAAACACTGGCCAAATTTCCTCAATCATTCCATATCCGTACCAAACCACTGATCCGTGTTCCTCAATATCCGCGTGTACACCATCAAGAGAGAAACATGAGAGGGTGACCATAGGGGGATGGATCCATATCCACACGCAAGCACGGCCAATTCAACGCGCTACCAACTCGGCGTGGTCACATGCTCAATATTATAATCTGCCCAGGGTGGCCACAAGCATAATAGTACAATCCGCCCGTCATGGTCATAGGCATAATATCACAATCCACCCGGCGTAGTCACATACATAACAACACAATCCACTCGGCATGGTCACAGGCATAACAACACAATCTGCCCGGCGTGGTCACATGCATCCAGTCCAAATTATATCACACAGAAGCAAATATACAAGAATACATGTATATGATGAATGGATAACATATCTCATGCTCCTGGACTGGTATATGTGATATGCTAAAGTGTAGGCATGTGGATAATGTGCAATCATAGCTCAAACTGGCTATTTCATCATAAAGATAACAATTATCAAGTTCATTCAGCGATTTAGCCTATAAGTAACCTCAAACATGGCTCAAATAGTTCACAACAATTCTACAAATATGAGAAAAATCATAGCTTAAAGCTTAACCGTCAATTTTAGGCATATCATAGCCTAAGCATAACCTGAGAATGGAAAAATATGCTGGTGTTAGCACATGGGCTTAAAGCCCCACATATATGCGCACCCATAGCACGTAACTATCACAAGTAATACAGGCAACTAGTGCCTCAACCAAGTTTAGATAAGATACTTACCTCAAGCAAGCCAAATTACTCCTCTAACAAACTCTTCCCGCGCGCATCAACCTCCGGAAGGCTCAAATCTAGCCAAAATAACGTAATACTATCAATAAAATCTATAGGAAGTGATTCCAAGATAAAGCTAAGATATTTAACTCAAGTAAAAAAGCCAACCCAAAAAGTCAATCCCGGGCCCGCACCTTGGAACCCGACAAAATCAACAATTTCAATGAGTCCAACCATACCAAAATCATCCAATTTCGACCTCAAATCGACCTTCAAACCTCTATTTTTCATTTTGAAAAGTTTTCCACAAAATCCCCCATTTCTTCACTCTAATTCACTAATTAAATGCTAAAACAAAGGTGGAATCATGGAATAATAACAAATCCGAGTAAAAAACACTTACCCCGATCCAAGACGTGAAAATCACCTCCAAAATCACCCAAAATCGAGCTCTACAACAAAATATATGAAATAATAACTCTAACCCTCGATTTGGGTTTTTAAATTTGCTGCCCAGATGTTCCTCTTCGCGATCGCGGAAAGTCCTTCACGATCGCAAAAAACAAAATTCACTGCCCTAAAAAATTGTTCTATGCGAACGCGAAGACAAAGTTGCGAATGCGATCCTCAGCAACCTACACCTATGCAACAAACACACGCGATTGCGAAGAACAAACACGGGCAACTTCCACGCCTCACCTTCCTTATTTGCGAACACATCCCATCTCCCGTGTTCGCGATGCACAAATAACCAAAGCTCCGCGATCGCATCCTCAAACTTTCGAACGTGTTGAAAAAATTCCCACCTATTGGAATTGAACCTTCACGATTGCATCCCTCTTCTCGCGATCACGAAAGAGGAAACCAGATGCCCAGAAATCAGCAACTCCTCCAAGTCCAAAATGAGTAGGAACTTGATCTGAAACACACCCGAGGCCTCCCAGATCCCATACAAACAAACCAACAGGTCTTAAAACATGATACAAGAATCCTCAAATCACATCAAACAACACCGAAATCACGAATCACACCCCAATTCAAACCTAATGAACTAATGAACTTCCAACTTCTAAAACTAATGCCGAATCATACCAAATCAACTCCGATTGATCTCAAATTTTGTACATAAGTCATAAATGACACAACAAAACTACGCCAACTCCCAGAAACAAAATCCGAGCTCGGTATTAGCAAATTCAACTCTCGGTCAAACTTCTCAACTTTCCAAACCTTCAACATTCCAACTTTCGCCAATTCAAGCCAAAACGACCTACAGACCTCCAAATTTAAATCCGGACATACGACTAAGTCTAAAATCACCATACAAAGCTATCAAAACTTCATTTTGGAGTCGTTTACACAAAATTTAACATCCAGTCAACTTTTCAACTTAAGCTTCCAAGCTTGAGACTAAGTGTCCCAATTCATTACGAAACATCCCCGGAACCAAACCAACCACCCCAGAAAGTCACGTAACCACAAGTGAACATATAATAAGAAATAAATAGGGTAACTGGGTTACAATACACAAGATGACCGGCTAAGTCATCACATTCCCCCCCCCCTCTTAAATAAACATTCGTCCTCGAACGGGTCTAGAATCATAGTTAGAGTCTCAAATGGGTATGGATATCTACTCCGCATCTCCCGCTCGGTCTCCCAAGTAGCCTCCTCGATTGGCTGGCCTCTCCACTGAACTTTCATTGAAGATATATTCATTGATCTCAACTTTCAAACACGTCGATCAAAAATGGCCACCGGTTTCACATCTTTAGTCAAGTCTCCATCTAGCTGTACCGTGCTAAAGTCCAACACATGGGACGTGTCACCATAATACTTCTGGAGTATAGAAACATGAAACACTGGGTGAACGCCCGATATACTAGGTGGAAGTGCAAGCTTGTAAGCCACCTCTCCAATCCTCTAAAGCACCTCAAAAGGTCCAATATACCGTGGGCTCGACTTGCCGTTCTTCCCGAACCTCATCACACCCTTCATGGGTGAAACCCTGAGCAAAACCTTCTCACCCACCATATATGCAACATCAAAAACCTTCCTATCAGCATAACTCTTTTGCCTAGACTATACTGTTCGAAGTCGATCCTGAATTAACTTGACTTTCTCCAAGGCATCCCGAACCAAATCAGTACCCAATAACCTAGCCTCTCCCAGATCAAACCAACCAACTAGAGAATGACACCACCTCCCATATAAGGCCTCATAAGGAGCCATCTGAATTCTTGATTATTAGCTGTTGTTGTAGGCAAACTCAGCAAGCGGTAGAAACTGATCCCAAGAACCCCCGAAATCCATAACACAAGCACGTAGCATATCCTCCAAGATCTAAAAGATGCGCTCGGACTGTCCGTCCGTCTGGAGGTGGAATGCTGTACTCAACTCAACCCGTGTGCCCAACTCTCACTGCACTGCTCTTCAAAATTGCGATGTGAATTGCATGCCCTGATTAGAAATAATGGACACCGACACACCATGAAGACAAACAATCTCACAGATATAGATCTCAGCCAGCCGCTATGAAGAATAGGTAGTCACAACCAGAATAAAATGTGCGGACTTAGTCAACTGGTCCATAATCACCATAACTGCATCAAATTTCTTCAAAGTCCGTGGGATCCCAACAACGAAGTCCATCGTAACACGCTCCTATTTCCACTCAAGAATCTCAAGTCTCTGAAGCAAACCGCCCGGCCTCTAATGCTCGCACTTCGCTTGCTGATAGTTCAGGCACCGAGCCACATACTCTACTATATCTTTCTTCATTTTTCTCCACCAATAGTGCTTCCTCAAGTCCATATACATCTTTGCGGCCCTTGAATGAATGGAATACCACGAACTGTGGGCCTCCTCAAGAATCAACTCACGCAACCCATCCACATTGGGCACACAAATCTGACCCTGCATCCGCAACACCCCATCATCTCCAATAGAAACCTCCTTGGCATCACCGTGTTGCACCATGTCCTTAAGAACAAGCTAGTGGAGGTCGTCATACTGACAGTCTCTGATGCACTCATACAAAACAAACCGGGAAACTATGCAAGCTAGAACCCGACAAGGCTCCGATACATCTAACCTCACAAACTGATTGGCCAAGGCCTGAATATATGATGCTAGTGGTCTCTCACCAACTGGAATATATGAAAGGCTACCCATACTCACAGCCTTTCTACTAAAGGCATCAGCCACCATGATGGCCTTCTCGGAATGAAACAAAATGGTGATATCATAGTCTTTTAAGAGCTCCAACCATCTTCGCTGCCTCAAATTTAGATCCTTATTCTTAAACAATTGTTGTAGACTAAATACCTTATAAGACACGCCATAGAGATAATGCCTCCAAATCTTCAATGCATGAACAATGGCTGCCAACTCTAAATTATGAACGAGGTAGTTATTCTCAAGGGGCTTCAACTTGCGTGAGACATAAGCAATCACCCTACCCTCCTACATCAAGACACTCGCAATACCAATCTGAGAGGCATCACAATAAACCGTATATGAACCGATGCTGAAGGCAAAACTAGAACTGGAGTTGTGGTCAAGGCTGTTTTGAGCTTCTAAAAGCTCTCCTCGCACTCATCAGACCACCTGAATGGGGTACCCTTCTGGGTTAATCTAGTCAAAGGTGCAACAATGGACGAGAAACCCTCCACAAGACGATGATAATATCCGGCCAAATCAAGAAAACTCCAGATCTCAATAGCTAATGACGGTCTAGGCCAACTCTAAACTACCTCAATCTTCTTCGAAAATTCCTTGATACCCTCACTGGATACCACATGCCCCAAGAACGCCACATAATCAAGCCAAAACTCACACTTGGAGAATTTAGCATAAAGCTTCTTCTCCCTCAACATCTGGAGTACAATCCTCAAATGTTGCTCGTGATCCTCCTGGATACGTGAGTACACCAGTATATCATCAATGAATACTATGATAAAAGAATCAAGATATGGCTAGAATACACTGTTCATCAGATGCATAAATGCTGGTGGGGCATTGGTCAGCCCAAAAGACATCACAAGAAACTGGTAGTGATCATAGCAGGTCATGAATACCGTCTTCAGAATATCAGAATCCCGAATCTTCAACTGGTGATACCCAGACCTCAAATAAATCTTAGAGAACACTCTAGCACCCTGAAGCTAGTCAAATAAGTCATCAATGCGCGATAGTGGGTACTTGTTCTTAATTGTAACTTTGTTCAACTTCCTATAATCAATGAACACCCGCATAGTACCATCCTCCTTCTTCATAAATAGAACCGGTGCACCCCAAGGTGACACATTAGGCCTAATGAATCCCTTATCAAGTAGCTCCTGAAGCTGTTCTTTCAATTCTTTCAAAACTGCTGGTGCCATACAATACGAAGGAATAGAGATGAGATGAGTGCTCGGCACCAAGTTAATACCAAAATCATTGTCCCTGTCAGGTGGCATGCCTGATAGGTCTAAAGGAAACACATCCGGAAAGTCTCTCACTAGCGAAACTGACTCAATAGTAGGAGTATCAACACTAACATCCCTCACAATGGCCAAATATGCTAGACATCTCTTCCCAACCATCCGTTGGGCCTTCAAGTATGAATCACTCTACTGGGAATATCGTCCAGAGTACCTCTCCACTCAATCCTAGGCAATCCCGGCATCGCCAACATTACGGTCTTAGTGTGACAATCTAGAATAGCGTGACATGGTGACAACTACTCCATGCCTAAAATCACATAAAAAACAACCATGCTAAGAAGTAAAAGATCAACTCTCACCTCTAATCCCCTAATAGTCACTACACACAACCAATACACACGATCCACAATAATAGCATCACCCACCGGTGTAGATACATGAACAAGCATAACTAAAGAATCACGGGGCATATCCAAACAATGACCAAAGTATGATGACACATATGAATAAGTAGAACCAGGATCAAATAATATCAAAGAATCCTTGTGTCATACTGAAACAATACATGTGATCACGACAACAGAGGTAACTACCTTTGGCCTGGCTGGAAATGCGTAGAAATGAGCCTGACCACTACCTGATCAACCTCTCCATCTAGGGCAGTCTCGAGCTGACTAGGAACCACCCCGAGCTGGCTGTACGGGGGGTGTGGCAGCTAGTGCTGGGATCATAGGCTGATATATCTACTGTGGGACCCTACTCAATAGTCTGGGGTAATCTCTCTTAAGATGACTCAAGTCTTTGCACTCATAGCAACCCTTCCTGATAGGCTGCTAACCCTAATAACCCGCAGAACTGAACTTAAGCAGATGGGGCACGGTAAGAACTCTATGCCGGCAAAGCACTGAATGATGACAGAGCTGGGTGGGCACTGTAGGAACTGTGGCTAATTGAAGAGCTACAAGGAACGTGGCGATCTTCCTGAACTGGTCCAAAAGAACAACCTCTGCTATAATAAGACTAGCCTCCAGATGAGGCACTGTTGAAGCCACCTAAACTACAAGGCCTCTTGTCCTCCCTATCCTCCCACTCCTGCCTGCGAACCAACTCTAAGCGTCTAGTAATATAGACCACCTCATCAAACCTCGCAACCGTCGCAACCTCCCGAGCCATAATGAAGCATAATACATAGTTGAGGCCATCAACGAACCTCCTAATCTTCTCTCTCTCAGTGGGAACTAACCAAACCGTATGATAAGCCAACTATGACCACCTTATCTCATACTGAGTCACTATCATATACCCTCATGGCGTAGCTGCTCAAATTGCCTACGCAACTCCTCTCTGCGAGTCTGTGGGACAAACTTCTCTAAGAAGAGAATTGACAACTCATGCCATGTAAGTGGTATTGCATCAGCTCGCCTGCTCATCTCATAATCCTACCACCATCGGTAGGCTGCCCCAGTCAGCTGAAAAGTAGTGAAAAAAACCCTATTGGTGTCCAAAATACCCGTTGTGCGAATAATTCATTGATACCGGTCTATAAAATCCTGAGTAATTGACGATAAAAACTCTATGCCGGTAATGCACTGAATGATGACAGAGCAGGGCGGGCACTATAGGAACTATGGCTAACTAAAGAACTACAAGGAACGTGGAGATCTGCCTGAACTAGTCCAAAAGAACAACCTCTGCTATAATAGGACTAGACTCCAGATGAGGCACTATTGAAGCCACCTAAACTACGAGGCCTCTTGGAATTTCATTCCTCTCACTCCTGCATGCGAACAAGCTCTAAACGTCTAGTAATATCGACCACCTCATCAAACCTCGCACCCGTCGTAACCTCCTGAGCCATAATGAAGCATAATAGATAGTTGAGGCCATCAACGAACCTCCTAATCTTCTCCCTCTCAGTGGGAACTAACCATACCACACAAGCCAACTCTGAAAACCTCATCTCAAACCGAGTCACTATTATATACCCTCCTAGCGTAGCTTCTCAAACTGCCTACGCAACTCCTCTCTGCGAGTCTGTGGGACAAACTTCTCTAAGAAGAGAATTGAGGACTCATGCCATGTAAGTGGTGCTGCATCGGCTGGCCTGCTCAACTCATAAGCCTGCCACTATTGGTAGGCTGCCCCAGTCAGCTGAAAAGTAGTGAATGAAACCCCACTGGTGTCCAAAATACCCGCTGTGCAAATAATTCATTGATACTGGTCTATAAAATCCTGAGCATCCTCCGAATCTTCTCCACTGAACTCTGGAGTCTTAAGCCTCCCAAACCGCTCCAGTCTCTTCTGCTTCTCATCACTCATATGGGGACCAACCTCGGCCCTAGCGACAACAACCGGCTGAACTGGCAATAATCGAGGAAAACTGATCAGTGGTTTGGTACGGATATGGAAAGGTTGAGAAAATCTAGCCAATGTTTGTTTGGATTTTGCATTTCATCTTTACTTGCAATTTTCTTGATTTATTTACCTGATTTAACTTCATTTCATCTCTATAAGCTGAACACTAACTGAGCAGAGTATTTGAGTAATTGTACAGATACACATACATGCTTCTTCCTATGCTTTATGACTTGATTTCATTATTGTTCTGTACTTGTTAAAAATGATGAAATTGTATAGGTTATAGCTAGTGTCATTTATAATTCGTGCTTCTTTTACCTCGCCGAGGTTAATTACGATTCTTATTGAGTACATTGTGTCGATTGTACTCATACTACACTTAATTTTGCAGATCCAGGTGTGGGGACTAGCTATCAGTAGTAGAACTAGCTGTTGGACCTATCTTCGAGAGGCGAGGTATATCTGCCTCCTTGGCCGCAGTTTTGACTTGTCTTTTTTTATGTATTGTTGCTTCAGTTCAAATAGTATTATTATTACTTAGTTTCTAGACTTGTATTCCATTGTGGAGCTTATGACTCCGTATTTACCAGTTTCTGGGGGATTTATCTTGTATTGACAGTATTTTGTTACATTGAATTTTTAGACTCATGCTATTTCTATAATTTCTGTTGTTTTGGTTCTTTATTATTAAGTTTAGGTTTGCCTAGTTGGTGTGTTAGGTGCCCTCACTATGGGTGTGGATTTTAGGTCGTGACAAGTTGGTATCAAAGCCCTAGGTTCATAGATATTACGAGTTATGAGCAAGTTTAGTAGAGTCTTGCAGATCGGTACAGAGACGTCTGTACTTATCTTCGAGAGGCTACCGAACTGTTAGGAAACTTCACTTTCTTGTATTCTTATTGTGCAAATTTGTTATTTGCAAAACCTTGAACTTGACTCTTCTATTATCTCACAGTTGGTGAGGAGACGTGTGACCAGATCATGCAGATGACCACTAGTACCACCAATTAAGGTCGTGAGAGGCCGGTGCCGCGGGTGAGGCTGAGGTGTGGCTCGTACTACTGCAAGAGTAGCATTGTGGAGCCACCAGTTGCTCCAGCTCAAGAGCAGGTACCAGATGTGGTTGAGCTGGTGGGACCAGCTTAGGCACCAGTAGTGCCTATTGTGATTCCTGGCCTTCATGAGGCCTTAGCCCAGATTTTTACTGTGTACACGAGTCTGGCTCAGGCAGCCTCAATCCCAGCTGCACCAACAACTTCACAAGCCGAAGAAGGTGCCCAGACTCCTGCCGCCAGTACTCCAGAGAAGCTAGCTTAAGGACTCCAGACACGCGTGTACACCATCAAGAGAGAAACATGAGAGGGTGACCCTACGGGGATGGATCCATATCCACATGAAAGCACGACCAATTCAACATACTACCAGCACGACGTGGTCACATGTTCAATATCATTATCCACCCGGCTGGTCACAAGTGTAACAATACAATCTGCCTAGATTGGTCACATGCATAACAACACAATCCACCCGACGTGGTCACAAGCATAACAACACAATCTGCCCGGCGTGGTCACATGCATAAAAACACAATTCGCCTGGCGTGGTCACATGCTTCTAGTCCAAATCATATCACACAGAAGAAAATATACAATAATACATGTATATGATGAATGAATAACATATCTCATGCTCATGGACTAGTATAAGTGATATGCTAAAGTGTAGGCATGTTCATAGTGTGCTATCATAGCTCAAACCGGCGATTTCATCAAAGAGATAACAATTATCAAGTTCATTTAGTAATTTAGCCTCTAAGTAACCTCAAAAATTGCTCAAATAGTTCATAACAATGCTACAAATATTAGAAACATCATAGCTTAAAACTTAACCGTCAATTCTAGGCATATCATAGCCTAAGCATAACCCGAGCATGGAAAAATACCCGGTGTTAGCACATGGGCTCTAAACCCCACACATGTGCGCATCCATAGCACATAGCTATCACAAATAATACAGGAAATTAGTGCCTCAATAAGTTTAGATAAGATACTTACCTCAAGCAATCTAAATTACTCCTCTAATAAACCCTTCCTGCGCGAATCAACCTCCGGAAGGCTCAAATATAGCCAAAATAACGTAATACTATAAATAAAAGCAATAGGAAGTGATTCCAAGACAAAGCTAAGATCTTTAACTCAAGTCAAAAATTCAATCCCAGGCCCGCACCTAGGAACTCAACAAAATTCACAATTTCTTAACACCATTTCCATTACGAGTCCAACCATACAAAAATCATCCAATTCCGACCTCAAGTCGACCTTCAAACCTCCATTTCTTATTTTGAAAAGTTTTCCACAAACTCCCCCATTTCTTTACTTTAATTCACTAATTAAATTCTAAAACAAAGGTGGAATCATGGAATAATAACAAATTCGAGTAAAAAATACTTACCCCGATCCAAGACGTGAAAAGTTCCTCCACAATCTCCTAAAATCGAGCTCTACAACTCAAAATATGAAATAATAACTATAACCCTCAATTTGGGTTTTTAAAATCTGTTGCCCAAATGTTCCTCTTCACGATCGCGGAAAGTCTCTCACGATCGCGAAGAACAAAATTCAAAGCCCTCCAAAAATGGTCTACGTGAACGCGAAGAAAAAGTCGTGAACGCGATGCTCAACAACCCACACCTACGCGACAAACACACGCGATCGCGAAGAACAAACGCATGCAACTTCCAAGCGTTACCTTCCTTCTTCGTGAACACTTCCCATCTCCCGCATTCGCGATGCATAAATAACCAAAGCTCCGCGATCACATACTCAAACTCGCGAACGCACTGAACAAATGCCCACCTGCCGGAATTGACCCTTCGCGATCGCGTTCCTCTTCTCGCGATTGCGAAACTGGAAACTAGATCCCCATAAATCAGAAACTCCTCTAAGTCTGAAATGAGTTTGAACTTGATCCGAAACACACCTGAGGCCCCCACAACCCCATCCAAACACACCAACAGGTCATAAAATATGATACGAACTTAGTCGAAGCCTCAAATCAGATCAAACAACACCAAAATCATGAATCGCACCCCAACTCTAGCCTAATGAATTAATGAACTTCCAACTTCTAAAACTAATTCCGAATCATACCAAACTACCTCCGATTAACCTCAAATTTTACACATAAGTCGTAAATGACACAACACACCTACTCCAACTCCCAGAACCAAAATCCTAGCCCGGTATCAACAAATTCAACTATGGGTTAAACTTTTCAATCTTCCAAACCTTCAACTTTCAAACTTTTGCCAATTCAAGACAAAACGACCTATGGACCTCCAAATCCAAATCTGGATATATGCCTAAATCCAAAATCACTAATACGATGCTATCGGAACCATCAAAACTCCATTCCAGTCAATACTTAATTAGACAATAGGGAGATCATGAATAAAATATCAAAACCTTTCTATTAGTTTCTTCATCTTTAATATCTCAAAATACACACCTTTTTTTGGGCTAAAGTGGAACAAGAGATTCATTCAAACATAAACACGAATTGTTTGGCTTCCCCCATCACCAACATACAACCCACACAATATCTACGTAGCCTCTAAAAGATACAAAGGAGTACAATGATAGTGCCGACAACAAGGCTCCGGCTATACCTCCAAACATGATAACAAAATGTACAAAATATACATGACCACGGAATGAGGTGGGGCTCACCAAGTCTACTAGGAGGAAGGTGTACTGCTATCGCTGGTCAATGCTAACTGCTGTGGAACCACCTGTATCCATTAAAGATGCAGCGCCCCTAGCAAAAAGGACGTTAGTACTGTCGAATAGTACTAGTATGTATAATAAAACACCATTTCAATAGAATGAACAATAATACAAGGAAGAAAATCATGATATCAATAGAAGTCTCAAACAATACCAAAACATCAAGTTAAGAACCACATAAGTTTTCAAGTCACTTTCCATGTTTTTAGGTGGGGAGCTCTTTAATTCTAGTATACCATTATTTACAATACCACCGTACTTTTACACGAAGTCCGATCACGTCCCGATCGTCTAGGTCGCCTCATTAGAGACATTAACCACAATCATAATTTCCAGCACAATCATCAACATGAGTGCAACATGGCGTCCGATCATGGCCCGATCGGCTAGGCCGTCTCACCCGAGAAATTACTTTTTCTATCAATTATCTCACGTCATACTTTCTTCATATCTATTCAATTAATCGGCACTTATGGCCACAATTATAATATTGTTCTTGGCACTTGGCTGAATTTCATATTTCATGCTCCCCTTTTCATTTTCACACACCATTACCATTATCGACAACAAGACTCTTCAATTCAAGGATTTTAGGTACACATGAGAGCAATTAAGAGTCTTAGACATATAGAGATTTTATTTACATAATTTGGCATGATAACCTTCACTCAAGCATAACTTGAAATCGTAACAATTACTCAAAAGATAACATAGCATGAATAAATGCATTTGAAACACATTGAACATGTATCTCTCAACACAAGATTACTCGAGATAACCGATTTCATAATGATCAACTAGGGTCTTACATAACTTACATGAACACCGTGAAATTTGATTCTAAGAGAGGGGTTTAGCCAACATACCTCAATTGAGCTTCCTTAAACTTTTAAAACGTTCCAGAATTCTTAACAACTTCAATCTATTTTAGAAATATAACAAGTTTAACCAAAATTAGGAAGATGATCATGATTCTAGCTCATTTGAGTATATTATCAAACACTAGGTGTGCATTAAGGTTTTTAAGGCCCTTTACGAAAGATTCTATCATCCCTTAACCCATTCTATACCATTTTTATCTCACAACCTTCCTACATTATTTGATAACACATGCATGCAAGATAACAATTCCCACACCCAAAAATTATCTTGCTAATTACTCCCTTTTTAGTAGATTTTCGAAATTAAGAGCTAGGGCATAGACTCTTACCTTTAGGATGAAGACTTTCCTTGTAAATCTTCAATGATTGAGCAAGAATTGATGGATAATAGGTTGAAGGTTACTCCCCCACTCTAACCACTCTTTCTCACTCTAAAAGTATCAAAAATTTTGCTCTAAATGGATTATGGCATATGTTTTATCGAAGTAGGGTCGGGTTATAAAAATCTAAAAATGAAGCCCCGGGACAGGATCTGCGGTCGCATATGCGACCACATAATGATTCTGCGGTCCGCGAAATGGCCACGGAAAATGGCCTCCGGAACTAGGCTAGCCTGCTTCACTCTGCGGTCTGCAGACCTATTCTGCGGTCGCATAATGCACCGCAGAACCTCCCTCCGCAAAATTCCAAGGCTGATTATGCGATCAAAGTACGGCCAGCGAAATGGTTGTGCGGTCGCATAACTGGCCGCGAAATTGACATAAAAAATGGCCCAAATAGCTGCTTCACTTTACGGCCATTCTGCGGCCGCCTAATGTGCCGCAAAAATGCCCAGCCCTGCAAAATATTTTCCTTCAACTCCCCGGCGCTGTGTTCAATCCAAAAATCTGAACCCCGGCTCGCAAGCTCGCCGCAAAGAATTTCTACTATTATTAACCTCTACGCCTACCCTGGCATCATGGAACCCTGATTTTTAGGAAAAGTATCACGGGTCCTTACACATACACAAGACGACCGGTTGGGTCTTCACACCAAACTTATCCAAAGCCTCAAAACACCCACGGGAACGTCACAACAAAGAGTTGAGGCTCAAGCCAAGTAGAATTTCTCTTAAGTTGTTAAATCTTCATTCTTTCAAAAGAGTGCCCGAATCACACTTAAACACTTTGGATTACTTCCAAAATTTGTACACAAGTTCAATTCAACTATATAAACCTATCCAAAGTCTCAGAACACCAATTGGAGTCCAATAACATCAAAGTCAACTCTTGGTCAAACTTATGAACTCTTAAGTTCTTCAACTTGCTAACTTTTGACTGATAATGTCGAATTCTTCTAGGAACCTCCGAAACCAAATCCGAATATACATATAAGTCCAAAATCAACATACAAACCTATCGGAGCAATCAAAACTTGATTCCGAGTTTGTTTACCCAAAATCAAACCTTGGTCAACTATTCTAACTTAAAGCTTCCAAATCAAGAGTCATTCTTCCAAATCAATCCCGAACCGCTCAAAAACCAAACCAATCATTCACTCAGGACAAATATATCATATGAAACTAATCAAAGTCTCAAACCACCGAATGGAACACTAAAGCTCAAAACAACTGGTCGGGTCGTTACATTCTTCCTCACTTAAACATACGTTCGTTCTCGAACGTGCCAAGAGTTGTTCCAAAGCCATCAAATCACTGTATAAACTTGACATACACATACCCATGAGTGATCCCACACCACCTCAACCTTTGTAAGCCCGTCAACATAACCTAACTGGAGATTCTTTCTTCAACCTAAATATATCAACCATAGACCCAAATTCCAACATTCAAAATTCCTGATACGATCCAATTCTCGCATATACATATTATATTCATCTCAACAAGCTGTAGCAAATCATAAATATTCTCCCGAGATATAACCACACTATGTAACCCATCACTCATATGTCTACAACAATACCTCTGACCACAATAGCTGCCCATTACCAAACCCGGTACCAGTAACATACCTCATATCAAATATAGCCTTGTTCCAAACCTTCACAACACTACTAATGATGTAAGAAACTCATAACCACTCACCCAGTGGAAGCTATTCGACCAACGAGCCATACTAAATGCCACCTAGTCACATACGATGCAATCCGTACCCAACAAGAAACAACTCAAATATAGCTGAAGATTGAAAGGGAACAACATGAGAGAACCACCCAATAAGTCCAACAAATACCATTATAAAGCGCAATGCTATGAACCCATCACACCAAGGAGAAACAAGCACACGAAATAAGCACAAAGGATCGCATCCCAACATAACTCTACTGCAATGCATGACCCAATCCAAACACCTATCCACATGGATTACCTAGAGCCATGATGCTCACAATCACCAACCATATGCGTACCAATCAACAAACACGCAAAGTGCATAACCATAACCATGGAGAAATGGGTATCACTATATACCACCAATAAGAAGACCATAACCAAAGCGCCACCACCCACCCAACACCCCAACCATCTCACTCAAATTTTTGCCAAAAGGATTAGACGAAATAGCATCATGTGTGTAAATAGTCAACGGTCTCATAACCCATTGTAGCACAAGAGAGTAACACATGGAACATATCAGATATAAATAAGATCAACTCTAACCGAATGACACACCCTTCAATAATAGCTGTGTTGAGTAAACAAATCTGACTTGGTGTAAAATACACATTCTCGTTAGGCCTAAAAGTGCCCTCCATAGAAATTCTAATCCTCCCAAAATAGGTAGATAATCTCCAAAGTCCATAATAACCTATCCATAACACATACGATCAGCCGTCAACCTCTTAACATACCTTCATAGTCTGCACCCAAGGAACAATCTGCCTCTGACAATCCTCATAGTCTTTCAAATCCCTACAATGCAAGAATCTCCATGTCCCATCCCAACTCCACCGTTCAAGTAACTGACAAATCTCTCATACACAATCATCTAACGAGAAACACTTCCATGAGTCTTCCGTGCCATGTAGAAAAATCTGAACATCAACAGTCAATAACCAGGCAATTACCGTAATTCCAGTCAAGCATCTGCAAGTCAAAATACAGTGCACCTTTTGAAATGTGCACCCTTCTCAGGTGATACCAAATAGTGCCAGCATTCTTCTAAACATATGAAACCGTCCATGCTGTTTAGAACTCATGACCTTCCTTTCCAAACGGAACTGCAACCTTGTATATGCAAACCTGAATCCCACATGTCGCACCACATCTATCATGACATCATACGAAAATACAAGAATCCCATTATTAACTCTGAATCACAAGCAAGATACACACTCCATCAGAAAAAAATCTTCCACTTAACCCTATCTAAGAGAAAAATCACAACACGTAACTGACTCCTCATACCTGTAGCAGACATCCGCCTCAAGTCGTGGTCGACACCATCGAGAACTCTTCGAACCCTATTTGCATAGAACCAAGACATCAGAACTAAATATCTCTAACTCAACCAAGTCACGCAAATCGCCCAACCAAAGAGTATTGTTGCAAATCACTTGTAAGGCCTCACTACACCGAAAGAATCGATCACTCCTATTACTATGTTGATCCAAACCACTACCAAGCTGACCCATTTCCTCGGGTTCCTCTCGACTTGCCTTCAAGTTAAAACTCCTCCTTGCTAGTACACTACGGTCCTTAACCAAAGCGCACCCCAAGAGGTCCTAGCATGAAACCATATCATCCTAAGGCCAATAAGCCCTAGTATTCTTCCTTTAACACCCAATAGTACCGCAACCGAGATGCCTGCTCTAAAGAGACCTTCTGTGAATTTGAAGCAGTTTTACTAACATCTCTAATACTAAAGTGTAGAATCACTAATGATATAGAAATACCACAAGTTTCGATACCATCCAATGTAAATCTCAGATCTCAGCTATATGCAAATCCGAAAAACCCTCAAATACAACATATGAATCATGAACTCATTAGAACTTTCTCGAGAATCATCCACTCTGCTCTAATATCCAATGCACATCCAATACACACCAAACGTCTTGTGCTTCACCAGCACATAAATACCTAAAAACAAGCAACCAAGTGAATCCTTTTCCTTGCTCACTACGTCCACCACGAATAGCAATCCCGAATCATTCCAAGAATTTCATTTATCCATAAAGTGTAGTACATCATGCATCCAAAAATTTCCTTGCTCAAGTCACTCTCGAAATCAACCTCTTCAAGTCATAACCGATCCACAAGTGTATCTCAGACCAAAACTAACATAACACATGACCATGCAACCTGATCGTTGATAGCAGACTCCCCCACTTGGTTCAAAGCCATAGAGCACAACATCCGATAACCCACAATACCCTTACTCTATTACTGCCAAAATCTCGCACTATAATTCAACTAATTCCGTTATAAGCCTATGTAGCACTAACCATAACGTGCCTCAAATCATTTGCTAAGCGTATATATCCTCGCGATAGTTGTGTGAGAACTTCCTCAAGCGATACAAACCCAAATTGCAACACATAATATATTGATAAGAAGGAAACTCTCCACATAAACATCATAAGGATCATACAACCTCAAAGCATCCTGCAGGAGATAACCCACCTGCTTAGCCTCAAACTGACATCTTTCTATGCCCTTTCATGGCCACAACCACTATGCAGTCACTTAATCCTCCTAAGTCTAAGCTCGTCAAAAATACGTAAGAATCCACTTCATTCTACAAATGTCCAATATGAAAGACCCCTCAACACACATAACTCGAGGCCGTACAACACATCAATACATAAATCAAGCACCCATGGTCCTTCTCACATCCCAAGCAAACTCTTCTCATCACATCCACATCATCTAAGCCTAGTTCTTAGTCACACACAATACTCATCATATAGCCATCCAACCACTCACTAAGCCATAAATCCAACTCCTAGGGACACTACCGAACATATGAGTCCATAAGCACATACTCAAATAACTAGAATCACCGAGCCCAAGTTGCGGTCTGAACCTGGCCTCGAGTCCTTTAGACCTAACTCCACAACATAGAGAATACATCTCGCACCTCATCCATGACATCACAAGCCAATAACCCACAATTGATACCGAGCGCTCAACATAACATACGAGTGAGTGGAAGGAATTCAAAGAGATACGCTTTAAGCTGAATCAATGTCGCATGATAAGGAAAGAAAGATGGGAAATTTTCCTACATGCTATGTAGCCTCTCGAAGATAGGCATGAATGCCATCATACCGATCCGCAAGATTCTATTAGATACTTGCTCATGACTCGTAGAACCTATGAACCTAGAGCTCTGATACCAACTTGTCACGACCCCAAAATCTATCTAGCCGTGATGGTACCTATCCCAACTCTCTAGGTAAGCTAAGTAACAATGAACCCATTTCTAATAAAGTTATTAAGAGATCAATAAGTGAAATAATTGAATTACCATACAATAACCCAAAGATTGGTAGTACAAGTCATGATCCACTAAGGCTTAGATTTACAAGGCTGATCTGAAAAAGAACAACATTTGTTTTTTTATATATATAACAGAATTCGAATCTAAACTACCAAGGACAAGTGGTAGCTATATCTGGATGGTATGTGCATCTTCAATGCCAGCTCCGTCATCCACAAAATCCCAGCTCCAAGATATGTACGCAAGGTGCAGAAGTATAGTATGAGTACAACTAACCCCATGTACTCATGAAGTATCATGACTTACCTCGACGAGGTAATAAAAGCAAGAATTACAAATGATACTCGCCAATCACCTGTACAGTGCATAATTTTCAACACATATAGAACAATAATATGAACGAATCATTAAAATTACAGATAAAACCACTGTGGTGCACACAATTTCCTTAACGGACTTTGCTCAAATAAACAATCCAACATATAGGAATGATATGCAAATAAATCAGGCAAACAACCAAGGAATATTGCAAGTGAAGAAAAAAATGCAATAATCAAATATCAATCTGTTGCGGCACGCAACCCAATCTAAAATAAAAATCACATCACGGCTCTCGGGACCATATCAGAATCTCACCAACCAAACCAGTAACCAGCTCTCCTAGAGCTCAGATCAACCAGAAATTCGTCGGTTTCTCACAATTCCCGTGTACACCATCAAGAAGGCACAGGAGAGGGTGACCCTAAGAGGATGGATCCGTATCTATATGCAACACAACTAATTCAACGTGCTATCAGCCCAGCATAGTCACAGGCTCAATATCATAATCCTCCCGGCATGATCACATGCTAAATATCATAATTCGCCTAGCATGGTCACATGCACAATATCACAATCCACCCGGTGTGGTCACATGATCAATATCACAGATCCATCCAGCATGGTCACAATCTATAACACAATCCTCCCGGTGTGGTCACATAACAACACAATCCGCCCAGCGTGGTCACAAGCATAACAACACAATTTGACCGGTGTGGTAACAGGCATAACAACACAATCCGCCCGGCGTGGTCACATGCATCCAGTTCAAATCATATCACATAGAAGAAAATATATAAGAATACATGTATAGATCAATGAAGATCATATTTCATACTCCTGGACTGGTATAAATGACATGTTAAGTTGTATGCTTGTGCAAAGTGTGCTATCGTAGCTCAAATCGGCAAATTCATCATGGAAATGACAATAATCAAGTTCATTCAGGGGATTAGTCTCTTTGTAACTTCAAATATGGATCAAATAGTTCACAACAAGGTTACAAATATGAGAAACATCACATCATAAAGCTTAGAAATCGAATCAAGGCATGTTAAAGCCTAAGCACTACCCCGAGCATAGATAAATACCCAATGTTCACACATAAGCTCAAACCCTACACATATGCGCACCCATAACACGTATCTATCACAAATAACTCAGAAAACTAGTGACTCAACCAAGGTTAGGTAAGATACTTACCTCAAACAAGCTAAATCAATACTCTAAGAAGCCCTTCCCGCGTGAAACAACCTTCATACAGTTCAAATCTAGCCAAAATAACTTAATATGATAAATAAAAGCCATAGAAAATGATTCTGAATAATAAAGCTTTGATATTTAACTAAAATTGAATGGTCAACTCAAAATGTCAACCCTGGGCCCACACCCCGGAACCTGACAAAACTCATATATTTCAAACACCCATTCTGATACGAGTCCAACTGTTACACCCCATACTTTCATGTTAGAATTAATCTTAAGTGAATCAATATGAGTCAGAGAATTGAAGGACCTTTACAAAGAGAACTATGGGTTAAAACAAGTTTTAAGGAGTACCGTGAGGTTTGGAAGGTTAAGAAGCTAATCGAATCGAAGAAAATAAGTTTGGTCCAAAGTTGGCAAGTTGGGAATGTTATAACCTGTACCCATGGTGTGAGACTAGGGTGCTTAAGATGATAAGAAGGTAATTTTATGAGGTATTGTAGTCATGTGATAGTCGTGTGTTAAGTTTTGAAGCCAAGCGAGTTATGAAACAAAAGTCGACAAAAGTTGTCGCAAGTTACATTCATTATTTTACTGAAAGTTTAGGTCTAATGTTACTGAACTTTGCTCTCAATGTACTTGGATTTATTGGGCGATCTACCCACAAAATTGAATATCTACAAGTCTAGTTTCCAAGTCATTAAACTATTTGTCTATACAACATCGGAGTAGAAAGATATTTGTATTTTTACGAGACTACGCAAGTAGCTCCTGTTGGGACCCACTTGAGATGGCCACCGACCTTACTTCTTTTAAAATATGTTTCAGCCTCATTTTGGGTCATTTCTCACCCAAAATTCGTCCAAAAACTCTACAAAACTCTCTCTAAACATACCCCAAGATCCCAAGAACCAAACTCAAGGAAATCAACTCAAATCATCATCTAAAGTGTTAAAGACGACAAGAGAATGCTTTTATGATGTGGTGATGTGATTGAGGGCTATTGTGAGCTATGTTGAGATGGGGTTTAGAGTTGTAGATGCTCTCCAAGGTATGTATAACATCTTCTTGATTGTTACTAAGGTTAATCTTGTGTTGGTTGTGTTGTTTGAGTGAGAAACCATAAGATAGCGCTTGAAAGATCATGGGACATGGTTATCGTTTTGGTTGGACTATTTTTTTTGCCACATATATGATTTGTGGTGGTTGGAAATTATGAGAAATAATTTGATAATGTTGTGGCTGCTGTTTTTAAGCTTTTATAGGTGTTAACTATGTTTATTGAAGAAGAAAACATGAAACACAAGTGGTTGATGATAAAAGTTAGGGTGCTAGGCGTATGGGGATGTTTTTGAAGTCATTTTGTGGATGTTTTAAACTAGGAAGCATATAGTACATATAAGTATGATGTTATGAAGGTTGTGAACCAATTTATGGAATAAGAGTTGGATTCAATTTATGTTTTGTTATTAGTAAAAATGAGCTTACCGCTCAATATGATTGTTAAGATAATCGGAGAAGCTCATAATGGATTATATTGTTGTTGTTTCTATTGTTGGTTATTGTTGTTGTCGTTGGGATGTTGATGACCCTTAGTGGTCTTTGGGATGTAGTAAAAATAGGGGAGTTGCTGCCCAATTTTCTGTAAGCTATACGACTAGCCAAATACGAATGACATTATATGTTGACGACAATATCATGTCACTTGTTATAGATACAAGAAGTTGTGTTGAGCTTGGTTGAGGAATATGGAAGAGATCATACAGGTATGTTAAGGTACTTCCTTCTTTCTTTTGGAATGATCTAAAGTGAAATGAACGTAAAAGGATACGCTATTTCATAACGGATCTACTCCTAGCAACTAAAGTTGTCCATGTTGTTCTTTCCTTTTAAAGTTATTCTAAGAAAGTATGTATGATACTTGAATCCTATTGAGGTTCATATTGATGGTACAAATGTCTATAATGTTAATCTAAGGTGCGAAGACCTTACATCACTCTGAAAGGTTTAGAACGTGATTCCATGAGCCCAACATGCATTATATATATGTATCTATTTTACTCTACTGAGATGCGCTATCACTGGTCAGTATCCTCTGTTGTGGAACCACCTGCATCCATTAAAGATGCAGCTCCCCCGGCAAAATGTCACGCCCCAAACTCCGAAAGCGCGATCGACGCCCAACCGAGTGAACTCGGTCAAGAAAGCCTATTAAATGCTTTCTACCCAACACACCCATGATCAAGAGAAGACATAATTTTGTTAATTAGATAGTAGGGAGATCATGTACACAATACTAAATCATTTCATTAGTTACTTCACTTTTAAGTCTCAAAATACACATATTCTTATAATTTGAGTGGAACAAGTGATCAAAATACAACATAACTTGTTTGACATTTCTAGCACCCATGTACAACCCACATAGTGTCTACAGAGCCTCTAAAAGATACAAAAGAGTGTTATGATAGTGCCAACAACAAGGCCCCGACTATACCTTGTAACGTGATAATAATATGAGCAAAAGATACAATACGTGATCTCCGGATGAAGTGGGGCTCACCAAGTCTGCTGGGAAGAGGATGTACTACTATCGTTGATCAACACTGCCTGCTATGGAAACACCTGCATCCATTTAAAGATGCAGTGCCCCCGGTCAAAGGGACGTTAGTACTGTCGAATAGTACTCGTATGTAAACTAAACACCATCTCAATAGAATGAATAATAATACAAGGGGGAATAGTCAAGAATTCAATAAGAGCTTCAAATAATACTAAAACATCAAGTTAAGGATCACATAAGTTTTCAAGTCAATTTTCATGTTATTAGGTTGGGAGATCTTTAGTGCCGATATACCATAATTCACAATACCACCGTATTCTTACACGGAGTCCGATCACGACCCGATCGGTTAGGTCGTCTCATTTAAGACATCAACCATAACCACAATTTCATTATAATTTCCAGCACAGTCACCACCATGTGTGCGGCATGGCATTCGATCACGGCCCGATCGGCTAGGCCGTCTCATCCAAGACATTACCTTTTTCAGTCAATCATATCACATCATACTTCTTTCACATCCTTTCAATTCATTGGCACTAGTGGCCCTAATTATAAAGTCATTCTTGGCACTTGGCCGTATTTCATAATTCCAGTTCCCCTTTCCACATTCAAACATGATTATCATTATCAACAATAATAAGGCTTCCCATTCAAGACATTAAATTCACATATGAGCAATTTGAGAATCTTAGGCACATAGAGGCTTTTCATACAATTTGGCATAACAACCTTTATTTTGATCTTGACTTGAAGTCTTAACATTTTTAACACATATTCAATATTTTGAACACATGCTCAATGATAAGGTGGTATGATGAAGCATTTACAATGCATATTGAGCATATATCCTTCAACACAAGCACATTCGGAATAGCCGATTCTATTATGATCAATTTGGGACTTACACCAATTACATGAACACCATGGGATTCAATTCTAAGAAGAAGGGGGTTTAGCCAACATACCTCAATTGAGCTTCCTTTAAACTTTAAAACGTTCAGAAATTCTTAGCAACTTTGATGTATTTTAAAAATATAACAAGTTGGACCAAAATTAGGAAGATGGTCATGATTCTAGCTCATTTGGGCACATTATCAAACACTAGGTATGCATTAATATTTTTAAGGCCCTTTTGTGAAAGATTCCATCATTCCCCAACCCATTCTCTACCAGTTTTAGCTCACAACCTTCCAACATTCTTTGATAACACATGCATGCAAGATAACAACCCCCACACCCAAGAATTGTCTTCCTAATTATCCCATTTTTTGTAAATTTTCAAAATTAAGATCTAGGACATAGATTCTTACCTTCAGGATGAAGACTTTCTTTGTTAATCCTTAATGATTGAGCAAGAATTGATGGATAATAGGTTGAAGGTTACTCCCCCACACTAAGCACTCTTTCTCACTCTAAAAGTATAAAACATTTGCTCAAATTTGACTATGGCATATGTTTTATCGAAGTAGGGTCGGGTTAAAAAAACCCAAAAATGAAGCCCCGGGACAGGATATGTAGTTGCATATACGACCGCATAATGATATTGCGGTCTGCGAAATGACCGCGAAAAATGGCCTTCGGAATTGGGCTGGCCTACTTCATTCTACGGCCATTATGCGGCTCGCAGACCTGTTCTGCGATCCCATAATGCACCACAGAACCTCCCTCTGGAAAAGTTCTAAGGCTGATTGTGCGACAAAAGTGCGGCTCGCAAAATGGTTGTGCGGTCGTATGACTGGCCGTGAAATTGACATAAAATTGGCCCAAGTGGCTGCTTCACTCTAAGGCCATTCTGCGGCCCACAGAGTGATTATACGGCCGCATAATAGGCCGCAGAAATGCCTATCTCTGCAAAATATTTTCCTTCAACTCCCCAGCGCACTGTTCAATCCAAAAAGTCTGAAGCCCAATTTTTAGGAAAAGTCCAATGAATTTCTACTATTATTAACCTCTACGCCTACCCCGATATCACAGAACCCCAGTTTTTAGGAAATAGTTTACGGGGCCTTACATCCTCCCCCACTTAAGATCATTCGTCTTTGAATGAGGATCAAGGCTCACTATTAGCATCCTATGCAACTCGGTTTCCCCAATCTCGAACCACCCAATGGGAGATTTACATCTCCTACCACATAATGCCTCAAATGGTGCCATCTGAATACTAGCATGAAAGCTGTTGTTATAAGAAAACTCTATGAGTGACAAATGATCATCCTAGCTACCCTTGAAGTCAAGAACACAAGCACACAACATGTCCTCAAGTGTCTGAATAGTCCGCTCTGCCTCCCCGTCGGTCTGTGGATGGAAAGATGTACTAAGATGCACCTGAGTACCCAAACCTTGCTGAAATTTCTTCCAAAACTTTGTTGTGAACTGAGCCCCTCGATCGTAAATGATAGAAACTGGAGTGCCATGCAGCCTAACTATTTCCTTGATATACAACTGAGCATATTATTCCGCTGTGTTGGTAGATTTAACTAGCAAGAAGTGTGTTGATTTTGTGAGCCGATCCACAATCACCCAAATTGAGTCAAACTTGCGCGGAGTGCGTGGTAATCCTACCACAAAATCCATATTAATCATTTCCCACTTCCACATTAGAATTTCTATGTTATCTGCCAACCCACCAGGCCGTTGGTGTTCGGCCTTCACTTGCTGAAAATTCAGACATCTTGCCACAAAGTCCGCCACATTCCTTTTCATGTCACTCCACCAATAGACTTCCTTGAGATCATGATATATATTCGTAGAACCTGGGTACACAAAATACCTAGAAGTGTGAACCTCGGTCATGATTCTTTCCGGGAGACCATCTATATTTGGAACACATAGCCGCCCTTGGTACCTTAGTGTACCATCATCTATGCCAAGAGTAAAAGCCATAGTTTTATATTTTTTAATCCCCTACTTTAGTTGTACCATCAATGGATCGACGTATTGCTTCTCTTTGACATCCACGACAAGCAATGATTCAGCCCTATTTTGCAAAATTACCCCTCCTTTACTAGAGTCCATAAGAAGAACTCCCAAGCTAGATAACTGGTGAACCTCCCTGGCCAACGACCTTCGACATGCCTCCAAGTGAGCCAAACCACCCATAGATTTTTGGCTAAGAGCATCCGCCACAACATTGGCTTTCCCCGAGTGATATAGAATATTGATGTCGTAATCCTTGAGTAACTCAAGCCATCTTCTCTGCCTCAGATTCAGCTCCTTTTGTTTGAAAATATATTGAAGACTCTTGTGGTCCGTGAATACATCCACATGGATCCCATACAAATAATGATGCCAAACTTTCAATGCAAAAACCACTCCCGCAAGCTCCAAATCATGTGTTGGATAGTTCTTTTCATGATTCTTGAGTTGCCTAGAAGCATAAGCTATAACCTTGCTGTGTTATATTAACACACACCCAAGCCCGATCCTTGAAGCATCGCAATATACAACAAACTCATATGTCCCCTCTGGTAGGGTCAACACCGATGCCGTAGTCAATCTTGATTTCAACTCTTAGAAGTTCCTTTCACAAGCATCAGACCATTGGAACTTAACCGCTTTCTGAGTCAATTTAGTCAACAGAGAGGCAAGAGTAGAGAACCCCTCCACAAACCTACTAATACCCTTCTAAGCCCAAGAAACTGTGAATCTCGGTTGGCGTTATAGGTCTAGGCCAATTCTTCACCACTGCAATCTTTTGAGGGTCAACCTTAATTCCTTCTTTGGAGAAAACATGACCCAAGAATGTGACAGACTCGAGCCAAAATTCACATTTTGAAAAATTCGCGTACAATTGGTGTTGATAAAGAGTCTGCAAAACTGCCCTGAGATGATCGGCATGGTCCTCTCGACCTCGTGAATACACAAGAATATCGTCAATGAATACTATCACAAAGGAATCGAGAAAAGGCTTGAAAACCCAATTCATAAGATCCATGAAAGCCGTCGGGGTATTTGTTAGCCCAAAATACATTATTAGAAATTCAAAGTGTCCAACCGGGTCCTGAAAGCTATTTTCGGAATATTCTGCTTCCTAATCTTCAATTGGTGGTACCCGAACCGTAAATAAAATTTTGGAGAAGTACCTAGCACCCTGTAAATGATCAAACAAATCATCTACTCTTGGTAATGGGTATTTGTTTTTGATTGTGACTTTGTTGAGCTACCGGTAGTCAATACACATCCCCAGTGATCCATATTTATTCCTCACAAAGAGAACCTGTGCGCCCCATGGTGACACACTCGGTCGGATGAAACCCTTCTCTAACAAATCCTTCAATTGTTCATTTAGCTCCTTCAATTCTGCCAGTGCTATACTGTAGGGCGGAATAGATATAGGTTGCGTGCCTGGCATTACTGTAACACCCCGAAAAATTTTGAAGTACTTAAGTGTAAAGCCCGATAAAGTTTGCAAAGAAAATAATGTTTCATGGTGCTGGACTAGGCTTACGTGTTTGTAAAGATATAGGTTACGTGCATTATGCAACCGCATAGTGACCGCATACACAAACAGTTCTTTTGGCTATTTTTTAACCAATTATGCGACCGATATGCGGTCCACATATCGGTTATGCGATCGCATACCTTGTTCCGGAGCTCCATTTTGGGTTTTTTGAAACCTGACCATATTTCGTTAAATACACTCTTTGAGCTATTTTTGAGACATAATCTGATATTTAAGAGTGAGAGAGAGTGCCCTAGAGTGAGAAGGTGTTCTTCAATTCTTGCTCAAGTTTTGGAAGATTAAGAAGGGAAGCTCACTAGGTCTTCATCTTGGAGGTAAGATTCTACACCCTAAACCCTAATTTCAAAATTTTCTAAAAATGGGTAACTAGCAAGATAATATTTGGGCATGCGAGTCGTTTATTTTATATGCATGTGTTATCAAAGAGTGTAGGAAGATTGTTGAGCTGAAAATAGTAAAGATTAGGTTGTGGGATGATGCAATTCTCCATAAAAGGGACCTTGGAACCTTAATGCACACTTAATGTTTGATAAAATGCTCAAATGCACTCGAACCATGATCACCTTCCTAATTTTGATTCAATTTGTTATATTTCTATAATAGATAGAAGTTGCTAAGAATTCCGGAACATTTAGAGTGTAAGAAAGCTCAAGTAAGGTATGTTGGCTAAACTCTTCTCTTAGAATTGAATCACACGATATTCATGAAAAATATGTAAGTCCCGAGTGGTTCATTATAAAATTGGCTATTCTGAATAAGATTAGGTTGAACGATATATATATTCGACAAGTATCTCAAAAGCTTTATTCATGTTATGTTATCAATTGAGGATGTGTTAAAATATGGTTGTGCATTAATAATGTTTCGACTTCAAGTCAAGTTCAAACGAACATTATTATGCAAAATTTTGTGAAATATCTCTATGTGCCTTAGACTCTAAATTGCTCACATGTGTACTGCACACCTTGATTGAATTGTATTTGTTGTTGTTGATGATGATGATATTTAAATTGAAAAGATGAGCAGGAAATACGGATTATGGCCAACGTGCCAAGATTGATCTTATAAATATGGCCATTAGTGCCAATGAAATGAAACGATGTGAAAGAAATACGAAATGCAATGATTGATAAAAAAGGGTTGATGTCTCAAATAAGACACCCTAGCCGATCGGGTCATGATCGGACACCATGCCGCACACATGGTGGTGATTGTGCTGGAAATTGTAATTGTGGTTGATGTCCCTAATGGATAGCCTAGTCGATCAGTCGTGATCGGACTCTATGTTAAAGACAATGGTGTTGATATTGAGAGAAATTGTGGTTGATGTATCTACAGAGATAGCCTAGCCGATCGGGTCGTGATCGGACTCCGTGCTAAGAGTGCGGTGGTACTGGTTTTGTGAATAGTGGTATTGGTATGGTGAATAATGGTACTGGTATTGTGGACAATGGTATATCGATACTAAAAATCTCCCAATGTGAGATATGGAAATTAATTTGAACATTGTCTTGATCCTAAATTGAGGTTTGATGTTAATTAAGGCTTTCATTGATATTATGATAATCTTATTTGTATTATTTATCATTCTATTGAGAGGGTGTTTAGTTATACATACTAGTTCTATTCGACAGTACTAACGCCCCTTTTGCCAGGGGCGCTGCATATTTCAATGGATGCAGGTGGTTCTACAACAAGAGATATTGGTCAGTGATAGCAGTGCACCTTCTTTCCAGCTGACTTGGTGAGCCCCACTTCATTCCGGGGTCATGAATCTTTTGTACTTTGTGTATTCTGTTTCAGGTATAGTCGGGGCCTTATTGCCGGCATTATCATTATACTCATCTTGATCTATAGAGGCTCCATAGACATAGTGTAGGTTGTGTATTGGTGCTGGGAAAGACAAACTATGCTATGTTGTGGTTGTATTACTTGTCCATGTGAGACTTTAAAAATGGTGAAACTTATGGTAAGAAATTGGTAATTGCAAACATGACCACTTTATTGTTTAATTAAGGAAAACATATATACTCTTTATTCATGAATGAGTTTGGGTAGAAGGAATCTAACAGGCTTTCTCAGTCGGGTTCACTCGGTTGAGCGTCGGTCGCGCTCCTCTGTTTTGGAGCGTGACAAACTTGGTATCAGAGCCTAAGGTTTTAAGGTGTCCTAGGATGTCTCGGATCCGTGTCTAGTAGAGTCCTTATTATCGGTATGATGTCGACCATATCTATAATTAGGATGCTACATGGGCATTTAGGAATAATACCCTTCTTTCATGTTCTTGATCGTGCGATAAAGCTTGTTGTAAGATTGTTCCTCCTTTAACTCCTGAGTTGCTCTAATTTTCAGTACATGGCGCCTAAGAAGAAGGCAAGAACTGGCCAAAGAGCCAATGTCACCCTAGGAGTGACAGTTGATCGTATAATTGATGATGCGGGTGAGCACCCGAGGAGTGAGAATATTCTTTCAGTTACTACACTGTCTGACTCTACTACAACTGATCAGACCGCACTTGTCCCTACACATACTGAAGGTGCAATAGTCCCTCCAACTGATATACCAGTTCCACCTCTAGTTCTAGCTTCCGATTCTGGTGTTTCTGATGTTGATCTTAGGGGAGCCATACAAATGTTGGCTCAAATAGTGGCTTCCCAGACCCTAAGGTCAAATGTTGCACCCATTTCTTCCAGTCAACCAGGGGATTCTACTAGTTCTAGGGTGAACAGGTTTCTCCAATTGGATCCTCCAGTGTTCACGGGTACTAGCCCAGAGGAAGATCCCTGGGATTTCATTGATGAGATGCACAAGACTCTCAGAGTTATGCGTGCTACTGATATAGAGGTAGTGGAATTGGCCTCCTACCGCCTGAAAGAGGTGGCACATTCTTGGTTTGAACTATGGGAGGAGTCCCGTGAAGAAGGGAGCCCTCCGGGGAGGTGAGGTGAGTTTGCTGATGCCTTCATTGATCATTTCTTGCCTACCGAGACAAAGGCAGTCCATGCTGCTGAGTTTGAGAACTTGAGGCAAGGTAGCCTGAGTATGTGGTATTACCATAAGAGATTCACGTACCTGTCTAAATATGCTATTTACATGCTGCCCACTATGGAGGCTAGAGTTCACCGATTTGTGCAGGGCCTTAGTCCCTTGGTAATTAATGAGGCCGCTACATCAGCCTTGAATTCTAATATGAACTATGGAAAGATGGTGGCATTCGCTCAAGCCATAGAGACCCGCAAATTAAGGAACAGAATTTAGCGAGAGGGTAGTAATAAGGCCCGGACTACGGGCAACTTTGGTGGTTCTTCAGGTGGTGGCAAGTCAACATTCAGAAGAGGGTCGTCAGGGCCATCACAGTCCTTTTCTCAGTATTCGGCTAGTGCACCGCCATCGGGGCGTAGTCAGCAGCAGCAATGGAACTGTTTCAGGCCTAGTCAGGGCAACAGGGGATCCAATTAGCAGGGTCGTCATAGTGGTAGATTCCAGCAACAGAGGAAGCCCCCATGCCCTAGGTGTGGAAAGATACACCTAGGAATATGCTATATGGACTTACCCATATGCTACGGATGCGGATTGAGGGGTCATATTTAGAGGGATTGTCGTTCGTCCCGCTAGGGTGCGGGTAGGGGCATGGCATAGCCAGCCAGTTCTACAGCTACTACATCTGCAACACCTCCTCCAGCTCAAGGCACTCCGACACCCATAAGGCGTGGTGCAGCTAGGGGAGGAGCTCAGAGTTTGGGAGGATCCGACCGTTTCTATGCTATGAGGGGTCGCCAGAATTCAGAGGCTTCTCCAGATGTTGTCGCATGTATATTGACTGTCCAATCTCATAAAGTATATGCTCTTATTGATCCCGGTTTCACTTTTTCATATGTCACACCTTATGTTGTTATGGAATTTGGGATAGAACAAGAATAGCTTTATGAGTCGTTCACTGTATCTACTCCGATTGGTGAGTCTATGTTATCCACGCAGGTTTATAGGGATTGTGTTGTTACGTTGCATGGTCGGGACACCGTGGTCGATCTTATTGAATTGAGAATGGTCGATTTTGATGTGATAATGAGGATGGATTGTCTTTATTCTTGTTTTGCCAAGCTTGATTGCCGAACCAGAACTGTTAGGTTCAAATTTCCAAATGAGCCAGTTATTGAGTGGAAGGGTGATGATGTAGTGCCGAAGGGTAGGTTTATTTCTTACCTAAAGGCCACGAAAATGATCAACAAGGGATGTATTTACCATTTGGTCCGGGTTACGGACACCGAGGCTGAGGCACCTACACTTGAGTCTGTGCCTGTTGTGAATGAATTTTCGGGAGTCTTTCCGGATGAACTCCCTGGGATCCCACCAGACAGGGAGATTGATTTTGGGATTAATGTGATGCCAGACACGCATCCTATATCTATTCTATCCTACAGAATGGCACCGATAGAACTGAAGGAGCTTATGGAACAATCGAGAGATTTGTTAGAAAAAGGTTTAATCCGGCCAAGTGTGTCAACTTGGGGCGCACCTGTCCTTTTTGTGAGAAAGAAAGATGGGTCACTGAGAATGTGTATTGACTATCGGCAGCTTAATAAGGTAACAATCAAACATAAGTACCCACTACCAAGGATAAATGACTTGTTTGATCAATTGCAAGGTGCCAGGTACTTCTCCAAAATCGATTTACGATCCGGGTATCACCAATTGAAGATCAGGGAGCGGGATATTCCGAAAATAGCTTTTAGAACCCGGTATGGGCATTTTGAGTTTCTAGTAATGTCTTTTGGGCTAACAAATGTTCCAGTAGCCTTCATGGATCTTATGAATCGCGTTCATTGACGATATTCTTGTAAATTCACGAAGTCAGGAGGACCATGTTGACCATCTCAGGGTAGTTCTGCAAACCCTACATCAACACCAGTTATATGCAAAGTTTTCAAAGTGTGAATTTTGGCTTGAATCAGTCATATTCTTGGGTCATGTAGTTTCTAGTAAGGGAATTAAGGTTGATCCTCAGAAAATTTCAGTTGTGAAGAATTGGCCGATGCCTATAACTCCAACAGAGATTCGCAGTTTCTTAGGCTTAGATGGATATTAAAGAAAGTTTGTGGAGGGGTTTTCTACTCTTGCCTCTCCATTGACTAAATCGATGCAGAAGACAATTAAGTTCCAATTGTCAGATGCTTGTGAAAATAGTTTCCAGGAATTGAAAGCAAGATTGACTATGGCACCAGTGTTGACTCTACCAGAGGGTATAGATGGATTTGTGGTATATTGTGATGCTTCGATAATCGGGCTTGGATGTGTATTAATGCAACATGGGAATGTGATAGCTTATGTTCTAGGAAACTAAAGAATCATGAAATGAACTATCCAACACATGATTTAGAACCCGCGGTGGTAGTATTTGCATTGAAAATTTGGCATCACTATTTATATAGGGTCCATGTGGATATATTCACGGACCATAAGAGCCTTCAATATATTTTCAAACAGAAGGAATTGAATATGAGACAGAGAAGATGGCTTGAATTACTCAAGGATTATGACATTGATATTTTATACCATCCGGGAAGGCTAATATTGTAATGGATGCTCTTAGCCGAAAATCTATGGGTAGCTTAGCAAACTTGGAGGCATATCAAAGGCCATTGGCCAAAAAGGTTCACCGATTGGCTAGTTTGGGAGTTCGTCTTGCGGACTCTAGTGAAGGAGGGGTAATTGTGCAAAATAGGGTTGAATCATCGCTTGTTGTGGAAGTCAAAGAGAAGAAATACAACGATCCATTATTGGTGCAATTGAAAGAGGGGAATTCTTAAACATAAGACCATGGTCTTTTCTCTTGGCATGGATGATGGTACACTGAGATACCAAGGGCGACTATGTGTTCCAACTGTAGATTGTCTCCGGGAAAGAATTTTGACTGAAGCTCACTTCTAGGTATTCCGTGCACCCAGGATCTACGAAAATGTATCATGATCTTAAGGAAGTCTATTGGTGGAATGATATGAAGAGAAATGTGGCGGATTTTGTGGCAAGATGTCCAAATTATCAGAAGGTGAAGGCCGAACACCAAAGGCCCGGTGGGTTGGCACAAAACATAGAAATTCCAATGTGGAAGTGGGAAATGATTAATATGGACTGTGTGGTAGGATTACTTAATATGGACTGTGTGGTAGGATTACTGCGCACTTCGCGCAAGTTTGACTGAATTTGGATAATTGTGGATCGACTCACAAAGTCATCACACTTTTTGCTGGTTAAGTCTACTGACACAGGGGAGCAATATGCTCAGCTGTATATCAAAGAAATAGTCAGGTTGCATGGCACCCCAGTATCCATCATTTCTGATTGGGGGGCACAATTCACTGCTAAATTTTGGAAGAAATTTCAGCAAGGTTTGGGTACTCAGGTGAATCTTAGTACAACCTTTCATCCGCAGACTAACGGGCAGGCAGAGCGGACTATTCATATGCTTGAGGATATGTTGCGTGCTTGCGTTCTAGACTTCAAAGGTAGCTGGGATAATCATTTACCACTCATAGAATTTGCCTACAATAATAGCTATCATGATAGCATTCAAATGGCACCGTTCGAGGCTTTATATGGTAGGAGATGTAGATCTCCCATTGGGTGGTTCAAAATTGGGGAAGCAGAGTTAATAGGGCTAGACCTCATGCATCAGGCCATGGAAAAAGTTAAAATCATTAAGGAGCGGTTGAAGACTGCTCGGAGTTGTCAGAAATCCTATTCGGATGTTCGTCGTAGGGATTTGGAGTTCAAAGAAGATGATTGGGTATTCTTGAAAGTTTCCCCCATGAAAGGGGTAATGCGATTTGGTAAGAAAGGGAAATTGAGTGTGAGGCATGTCGGACCGTACAAAATCATTTAGAGGATCGGTGAGGTGGCGTACAAGGTTGAGCTACCACCTGAGATGTCATTAGTACACCCGGTGTTTCATGTGTCAATGTTGAAGAAAGTAGTTGGAGATCCGACACTCATTGTTACAGTTGAGACCATTGAGGTAAATGAGAAATTGACTTACGAAGAGATTCTGATTTCTATTATTGATCGGCAAGTCAGAAAATTGAGAAATAAAGGAATTGCCTCCGTAAAAGTGTTGTGGCGAAACCAACAGGTTGAAGAGGCTACTTGGGAGGCCGAGGAAGAAATGAAGAAAAGGTATCCTTATTTGTTTGAATGACCATGTATTTAAAATTGTGATCTGGGAAATATTTTTATAAGACTTACTTTTTATGAATATTATATCATGTGAACAATTGGCATTAAGTGTGTTCCTTTCTGGATATATATTGCTTATGAGACCACGTTTGGTATTGTTTTGTATTATGTTACGTCGTTGGAATGCGTATATGTTGTTAAGATGTATTTCTGGCGCTCTCTGACAAGTGAATAGGCCTAGTTACAAGGGAAATTCTGACGAAATATTTGGAGATTTTGGGAGTTAGTCAAATTTGGGGATGCTCGAATGTGGTATGAAACAAACTGAGTTGCATAAGATGCTAATGGCGGATTCTTACCCTCATTTGAGGACGAATGATCCTAAGCAGGGGAGAATGTAACACCCCGAAAATTTTTGAACTACATAAGTGTAAAGCCCGGTAAAGTTTGCAAAGAAAATAATGTTTCATGGTGACGGAAAAGTGCATTTCAATGGTCCATTATGCGACCGCAGAACCACTCTGCGGACCGCATAATGGCCGCAGAGTGAGGCAGTTAATTGTGTCAGTTGGAAGCAACTATGCGGTTGACTATGCGACCGCATAACTGTTATGTGGTGCATTATGCGACCGCATAACAGTTATGCGGACCGCATACACAGACAGTTCTTTTGGCTATTTTGTAACCAATTATGCGACCGATATGCGGTCCGCATATCGGTTATGAGATCGCATACCTTGTTCCGGAGCTCCATTTTTGGGTTTTTTAAACCCGACCCTATTTCGTTAAATACACTCTTTGGGCTATTTTTGAGACATAATCTGATATTTTAGAGTGAGAGAGAGTGCCCTAGAATGAGAAAGTGTTCTTGAATAATTGTTCTTCAATTCTTGCTCAAGTTTTGGAAGATTAAGAAGGGAAGCTCACTAGGTTTTCATCCTTGAGGTAAGATTCTACACCCTAAACCCTAATTTCGAAATTTTCTGAAAATGGGTAACTAGCAAGATAATTTTTGTGCATAAGAGTCATTTATTTCACATGCATGTGTTATCAAAGGGTGTAGGAAGATTGTTGAGCTAAAAATAGTAAAGACTGGGTTGTGGGATGATGGAATTCTCCATAAAAGGGACCTTGGAACCTTAATGCACACTTAGTGCTTGATAAAATGCTCAAATGAGCTCGAACCATGATCACCTTCCTAATTTTGATTCAATTTGTTATATTTCTATAATAGATAGAAGTTGCTAAGTATTCCGGAACATTTAGAGTGTAAGGAAGCTCAGGTGAGGTATGTTGGCTAAACTCTTCTCTTAGAATTGAATCACACAATATTCATGAAAAATATGTAAGTCCCGAGTGGTTCATTATAAAATTGGCTATTTCGAATAAGAATGGGTTGAACGATATATATATTTGACAAGTATCTCAAATGTTTTATTCATGTTATGTTATCAATTGAGGATGTGTTAAAATATGGTTGTGCATTAATAATGTTTCGACTTCAAGTCAAGTTCAAACGAAGGTTATTATGCCAAATTTTGTGAAATATCTCTATGTGCCTTAGACTCTAAATTGCTCACATGTGTACTACACCCCGTGATTGAATTGTATTTGTTGTTGATGATGATGATGATATTTGAAATTGAAAAGGTGAGCAGGAAATACTGAATATGGCCAACGTGCCAAGATTGATCTTATAATTATGGCCATTAGTGCCAATGAAATGAAAAGATGTGAAAGTAATACAAAATGCGATGATTGATATAAAAGGGTTGATGTCTCAAATAAGATAGCCTAGCCGATCGGGTCATGATCGGACACCATGTCGCACACATGGTGGTGATTGTGCTGGAAATTGTAATTGAAATGGTAATTGTGGTTGATGTCCCTAATGGATAGCCTAGCCGATTGGGTCGTGATCGGACTCCGTGTTAAAGACGGTGGTATTGATATTGAGAGAAATTATGGTTGATGTCTCTACTGAGATAGCCTAGCCGATCGGGTCGAGATCGGACTCCGTGCTAAGAGTGTGGTGGTACTGGTTTTGTGAATAGTGGTATTGGTATTGTGAATAATAGTACTGGTATTGTGGACAATGGTATATCGATACTAAAAATCTCCCAGTGTGAGATATGGAAATTAATTTGAACATTGTCTTGATCCTAAATTGAGGTTTGATGTTAATTAAGGCTTTCATAGATATTATGATAATCTTATTTGTATTGTTTGTCATTTTATTGAGAGGGTGTTTAGTTATACATACTAGTGCTATTCGACAGTACTAACATCCCTTTTTCCGGGGGCGCTGCATCTTTCAATGGATGCAGGTGGTTCCACATCAAGAGATATTGGTCAGTGATAGCAGTGCACCTTCTTCCCAGCTGACTTGGTGAGCCCCACTTCATTCCGGGGTCATGAATCTTTTGTAATTTATGTATTCTGTTTGAGGTATTATCGGGGCCTTGTTGCTGGCATTATCATTGTACTCATCTTGATCTATAGAGGCTCCGTAGACATAGTGTGGGTTGTGTATTGGTATTGGGAAAGACAAACGATGCTATGTTGTGGTTGTATTACTTGTCCATTTGAGACTTTAAAATTGGTGAAACTTATGGTATGAAATTGGTAATTGCAGACATGACCACTTTATTGTTTAATTAAGGAAAACATATATTCTCTTTATTAATGAATGAGTTTAGGTAGAAGGAATCTAACAGGCTTGCTCGGTCGGGTTCACTCGGTTGAGCACCGATCGCGTTCCTCGGTTTTGGGGCATGACAATCACATCAACCCCAAAAGCAAGCTCCCTGTCTGGCGGAATCCCAGGGAGCTCATTAGGAAAGACCTCTGGAAATTCATTCACAACTGGCACAGACTCGAGTGTAGGCGCCTCAGCATCGGTGTCCGTAACCTGGACCAAATGATAGATACATCCCTTATTAATCATATTCGTGGCCTTAAGGTAAGAAATAAACATACCTTTTGGCATTACATTATCCCCCTCCCACTCAACAACTAGCTCATTTTGAAATTCAAACGTCACAGTCCTAGTTCGGCAATTGAGCTTCGTAAAACATGAATAAAGCTAATCCATTCTCATAATTACATCAAAATCGACCATCCCTAATTCAATGAGATCGGCCACGGTGTCCCGACCACGCACCGTGACAACACAACCCCTATAAACCTGTGCGGCCACAATAGACTCACCTATCGGAGTAGATACAGAGAACGGCTCAGGAAGCTGTTCCGGATCTATCCCAAACTCCATAGAAACATAAGGGGTAACATAGGACAAGGTAGAACCGGGATCAATAAGAGCATATACATCATGATATTGGATAGTCAATATACCTATGACAACATCTGGAGAAGCCTCTTCACTCTGGCGACCACTCATAGCATAGAAACGATTGGGTCCTCCTGAACTCTGCGCACCACCCCTAGCTGCACCATGCCCTGGTGGTGCTGGAGTGCATCGAAATTATTAGCAACTTCAATCTATTTTAGAAATATAATAGGTTGAACCAAAATTAGGAAGATGATCATGGTTCTATCTCATTTGAGCATTTTATCAAACACTAGGTGTGCATTAAGGGTTCAAGGTTCTTTTATGGATGATTCCATCATCCCACAACCCCTTCTTTACCATTTCTAGCTCACGATATTCCTACACCCTTTGATAACACATGCAAGCAAAATAAACAACTCCCATAGCCAAGAATTGTCTTGCTAATTACCCAATTCTAGGAAATATTGGAAATTGAGGGTTATGGTGTAGAATCTTACCTTTAGGATGAAAACCTTATAGGTTTTTCTTGTTAATCTTCCAAGATTGAGCAAATATTTATGAAAATTAGTCTAGGGTTTCCTCTCTCTCTAAAACACTCTCCCTTCTTCCTAAAACATCAGAATATTTGCTCAAAAATGGTCCTTTGCATGAATTTAACGAAGTACGGTCGGGTTATAAAAACCCAAAAATGAAGCTCCGGAATAGGGTATGCGGTCGCATATGCGACCGCAGAATGGATATGTGGTCCACATATCGGCCGCACAATTTGGTGCCAAAAATTGAGAAAAAGTTTTGCCTGGGTCTGCGGTAGTTATGCGGCGCGCAGACCTATTCTGCGGTAGCATAATGCACCGCAGACTTTCGTCCAAACCGCCTCTCCCCTGCTTCATTCTGCGACCATTATGGGGTCTGTAGAGTAATTCTGCGGCCGCATAATGGGCCGCAAAAATACATTTTTCTGCCCAAATGTTTCCTTCACATTCGAGTACATTGTTCAACCCAAAAGGATCATTCCTTTGAGAAATTTTACGGGGCCTTACATTCTCCCCCACTTAGGATCATTCATCCTCGAATGAGGGTCAAAATCTATCAAATCTGGCCCAACTGTTAATTCACACTCATGAGTAGTTTCAAAATTTGGCTAACTCCTTAAGTTTCCAAACATTTCACCAGATTCTCCCTTGTAACTGGGCATATCCACCTATCAGAGAATACCAGAAACACATCCTAACAATATATACATAATCCAACGACTTAACATAATACAAAACAACACCAATTGTGGCCTCACAAGCAATATATTACCAGAAAGGAACACCCTTAACGTCAATTTGTACAAATAATACATAATTCATAGAAGGTAACCCTTAGAATTTTCATTGAACCCAACTTTATAAATACATGGATATTCAAACAAATAAGGATACTTTTTCTTCATTTCTTCCTCGGCCTCCCAAGTAGCCTCTTCAACCTGATGGTTTCGCCATAACACTTTCACGAAGGCAATTTCTTTATTTATCAACTTTCGGACTTGCCGATCAATAATAGAAACTGGAATCTCTTCGTAAGTCAATTTCTCATTAACCTTAATAGTCACAACTGGAACAATGAGTATCAGGTCTCCAACTACTTTCTTTAACATAGACACATGAAACACCGAGTGCACTAATGACATTTTAGGCGGTAGCTCAAGCTTTTACGCCACCTCACTAATCTTCTGAATGATTCAGTACGGTCCGACATACCTTGGACTCAATTACCATTTCATACCAAATCGCATTACACCTTTCATGGGAGAAACTTTCAAGAATACCCAATCATCTTCTTTGAACTCCAAATTCCTACGACGAACATCCGAATATGACTTCTGACGACTCTGAGAAGTCTTCAATATCTCCTTAATGATTTTAACTTTTTCCATGGCACGATGCATAAGGTCTGGCCCTATCAATTCTGCTTCCCCAATTTCGAACCACCCAATGGGAGATCTATACCTCCTTCTATATACAGCCTCGAACGGTGCCATCTGAATGCTAGCATAATAACTATTGTTCTAGGCAAATTCTATGAGTGGAAAATGATCATCCCAGCTACCTTTGAAGTCTAGAACACAAGCGCGCAACATATCCTCAAGCGTCTGAATAGTCCACTCTGCCTGCTCGTCAGTATGCGGGTGAAAGGCTGTACTACAATTCACCTGAATACCCAAACCTTGCTGAAATTTCTTCCAAAACTTAGCAGTGAATTATGCTCCCTGATCGGAAATGATGGAAACTGGAGTGCCATGGAACCTAACTATTTCTTTGATAAACAACTGAGCATACTATTCCGCTATGTCGGTAGCCTTAACCAGCAAAATATGTGCTGATTTTGTGAGTCGATCCACAATCACCCAAATTGAGTCAAACTTACATGGAGTGCGCGGTAATCCTACCACAAAGTCCTTATCAATCATTTCCCACTTCCATATTAGAATTTCTATGTTCTGTGCCAACCTACTAGGCCGTTGTTATTTGGCCTTTACTTGCTGACAATTCGGACATCTTGCCACAAAGTCCGCCACATTCCTCTTCATGTTATTCCACCAATAGACTTCCTTGAGATCATGATACATTTTTGTAGAGCCCAGGTGCATGGAATACCTAGAAGTGTGAGCCTCGTTCATGATTCTTTCCCGAAGACCATCCACATTTGGAACACACAACCGCACTTGGTACCTTTTAAGTACCATCATCCAAGCCGAGAGAAAAATACATAGTCTTATGTTTATGAATCTCCTCCTTAAATTGCACCAAAAATGGATTTTTGTATTACTTCTCTTTGACTTTCACAACAAGCGATGATTCAGTCCTATTTTACACAATTACCCCTCCTTCACTAGAGTCTGCAAGACAAACTGCCAAGCTAGCCAATCGATGAACTTCCTTGGCCAATGGCCTTTGATATGCCTCCAAGTGAGCCAAACTACCCATAGATATTCGGCTAAGATCACCTGCCACAACATTGGCCTTTCCCGGGTGATACAGGATATCGATGTCGTAATCTTTGAGTAACTCAAGCCATCTTCTATGCCTCAGATTCAACTCCTTCGGTTTGAAAATATATTGAAGGCTCTTATGGTCCGTGATTATATCTATTTGGACCCCATAAAGGTAATGACGTCAAATCTTCAACACAAATACCACCGCTGAAAGTTCCAAGTCATGTGCTGGATAATTCTTTTCATGATTCTTTAGTTGCCTAGAAGAATAAGCTATCACCTTGCCCTGTTGCATTAATACACACCCAAGCCCAATTCTTCAAGCATCACGATACACCACAAATCCATCTGCACCCTCTGGTAAGGTCAACACCGGTGCCGTAGTCAATCTTGATTTCAGCTCCTGGAAACTCCTTTCACAAGCATCTGACCATTGGAATTTAACTGCCTTCTGAGTCAATTTAGTCAACGGAGAGGCAAGGGTAGAAAACCCCTCCACATATTTTATGTAATACCCAGCTAAGTCTAAGAAACTATGAATCTCTGTGGGAGTTGTAGGCCTCGGCCAATTCCTCACAGCCACAATCTTTTGAGGATCAACCATAATTCCTTCACTAGAGACTACACGATCCAAGAATGTGACAGATTTAAGCCAAAATTCACACTTCGAAAACTTTGCATATAACTTGTGTTGTTCTAGGGTTTGCAGAACTACCCTGAGATGATCGGCATGGTCCTCTCGATTGCGTGAATATACAAGGATATCGTCAATAAACATTATCACAAAGGAGTCAATAAAAGGCTTGAAGACTCGATTCATAAGATCCATGAAAGTTGTTGGGCCATTTGTTGGCCCAAAAGACATTACCAAAAATTCAAAGTGCCCATATCGGGTTCTAAAAGCTGTTTTCGGAACATCTTGCTCCCTGATCTTCAATTGGTGATATCCAGGTCTTAAATCGATCTTGGAGAAGTACCTATCACCTTGTAATTGGTCAAACAAGTCATATATCCTTGGCAGTGAGTACTTCTTGATTGTGACCTTGTTAAGCTGCTGATAGTCAATACACATTCTCAGTGACCCATCTTTCTTTCTTACAAAAAGGACTAGTGTGCCCCAAGGCGACACACTCGGCCGGATAAAACCCTTTTCTAACAAATATCTCAATTGTTCCTTCAGCTTCTTCAATTCTGCCGGTGCCATTTTGTAGGGTGGAATAGATATAGGATGCGTGTCTGTCATCACATCAATCCCAAAATCAATCTCCCTGTCTGGTGGGATCCCAAGGCGTTCATCCGGAAAGACTATCGGAAATTCATTCACAACAAGCACAGACTCAAGTGCAGGTGCCTCAGCATTGGTGTCCGTAACCCGGACCAAATACAAACACCCCATGTTGATCATTTTTGTGGCCTTAGGGTAAGAAATAAGCCTACCCTTCGGCACTACATCATCACCCTTCCACTCAATAACTAGCTCATTTGGAAATTCGAACCTAACAGTCCTGGTTCGGCAATCAAACTTGGAAAAAGAAGAATAAAGCCAATCCATCCCCAATATCACATTAAAATCAACCATTCTCAATTCAATAAGATTGGCCACGGTGTCCCGACCACGCAATGTGACAACACAATCCCTAGAAAATGCATGACCAAAATAGACTCACCAACCGGAGTAGATACAGAGAACGACTCATGAAGCTGTTCTGGTTCTATCCCAAATTCCATAGCAAGATAAGGAGTGACATATGACAAAGTGGAACCGGGATCAATGAGAGCATATACATCATGGGATTGGACAGACAATATACCTATGACAATATCTAGAGAAGCCTCTAAATCCCGACACCTCCGCATAGCATAAAATCTGTTGGGTCCTCCCGAATTCTGTTCAACACCCCTAGCTGCACCATGCCATACGAGTGTTGGGGTTCATCGAGCTGAAGTTGTTGTGGATGTAGTAACTACAGAATTAGCTGGTTGCGCCGCATCTCTGCCCATATTTCGGTGGGACGAGCGGCAATCCCTCTGAATGTGATCCCTTACACCACACCCATAATATACAGGTAGGTCCATGAAGCAGGACCCAAAGTGCATCCTTCTACACTTAGGGCATGGGAGCCTCCGCTGCCGAAACCTTCTGTCGGGCCGACCCTGCTAGTGGGTTCCCAGTTACCCTGACTGGGTCCAGATGACTGTGCACTCATTGAAGATTGAGCGAAAGATTGAGATGGTCCTGATGACCCTCCCCTGAATGCCTACCTAACACCACCACCACTACCAAAAGAACTACCATAGTTGCCCGCGGACCGGGCCTTGCTGCTACTCTGACTCTCCATTCTATTCTTCAATTTGCGGGTCTCTGTGGCTTGATCAAATGCCACCATCTTACCATAGTTCATATCGGAATTCAAGGCAGTTGTAGCGGCCTCATTAATAACCAAGGGGCTAAGGCCATATACAAACTGGCACACTCTAGCCTCCATAGTGGGCAACATGTGAATAGCATACTTGGACAGGCGCGCAAATTCCATATGATACTCCCACACATTCATATTACCCTGCTTCAGGCTTTCAAACTCAGCGGAACGGGCTGCCTTAGTTTGGCAGGCAACAAATGATCCATAAAGGCATCTGTGAACTCACCCCACCTTGTCGGAGAGCTTCCCTCCTCACGGGATTCCTCCCATAACTCAAACCAAGAATAGGCCACCCCTTTCAGGCGGTAGGAGGCCAACTCCACTCCCTCCGTCTCTGTAGCATGCATAACCCGAAGAGTCTTGTGAATCTCATCAATGAAGTCCTGGGGGTCCTCCTCGGGATCAGTACCCATAAATACTGGAGGATCTAATTGAAGAAATTTATTTACCCTGGAACTAGTAGATTCCCCTAGCTGACTGGAAGAAGTAGGCCCGACACTCGATATTTGGGCCTGAGAAGCCACTATCTATGACAACATCTATATGGCTCCCCTAAGATCAACATCATACACACCAGAATCGGAAGCTGGAACTGGAGGTGGAACTAGAATATCAGTTGGAGGAACCATTGCACCTTTAGTAGGTGTAGGGATAGGTGCGGTCTGATCAGTTGTGGTAGGCAGTGTAGTAACTGGGGGAATATCCTCACCCCTCGGGTGCTCACCCGCATCATCAAATATAGGATCAACCGCCACTCCTGGGTGACATTGGCTCTTTGGCTAGTTCTTGCCTTCTTCTTAGGTGCCATGTACTAAAAATTAAAGCAACGCATGAGTTAATGGAGGAACAATCTTACAATCAGCTTATCGCACGATCGAGAACATGGAATAAGGGTATTATTCTTAAATTCCCAAGTAGCATCCTAATTATAGATGTGGTCGACAACACATCGATAAGAAGGACTCTACTAGACACGGCTCTGAGACATCCTAGGACACTTTAAAACCTTAGGCTCTGATACCAAGTTTGTCATGCCCTAAATATCAGGGAGCGCGACCGGCGCCCAACCGAGTGAACTCGGCTGAGCAAGTCTGTTATATTTCCTTCTACCCAAACTCATCCATGAATAAGGATAATACATATTTTCGTTAATTAGACAATAAGGTGATCATGTCTACAATACCAATTTATTACCATTAGTTACTCCATTAATAAGTCTCAAACACACACACTCACACCTTCATGCTTCAAAGTGGAACGAATGATTTAATCACAACACAACTTGTTTAACATTCCCAACACCTATACTAACCCACACTTAGTCTACGGAGCCTCTAAAAATACCAAAGAGTACATACGAAACAAAGATGCACAACCCCGGAATGAGATGGGGCTCACCAAGTCAGCTAGGAATTATGAGCACTTCTATCACTGATCAGTATCCTCTGCTATGGAACCACCTTCATCCATTAAAGATGCAGCGCCCCCGGCAAAAGGGACGTTAGTACATATCAAATAGTACTAGTATGAAAACCAAACACCAATTTAAGAATTCAGAAATACAATATGAATATGATGAACCAGGGTGACAATAGAATAGCATAGATAGCCGTTTAAACCAAAGCAATCTTATCAAGATCTGCCATTAACATTTATAGAATTTAAAATGAGATCCCCTGCAACCACTTTCGCACAAAGCGTCCCCGCGCCTCACCCCAATGTATGCAGGTGGAGGTGTAAGTACAATGCCAAAACTCTACTCAAGCAGCCCTTCCGCCTCACCCCAGTGTATGCGGGTGGAGGTATGACCACAATACCAAAAACCTACACAAAGAGGCCATGCCACCTCACCCCAATATATGCGGGTGGAAGTGAATCAACGATACCAGTACCTACACAAAGCGGCCATGTCGCCTCACCCCAATACATATATGTGGGTGGTGGTGCGACAACAATACCAAAATCATACACAAAGCGGTATTGCCACCTTACCCCAATGTATGCGGGTGGAGGTGTAATCCCAATCACAATCTCTACACAATTTGGCGTAATAATTTCCTCATAAATCACGACTTGGAATCATAACATGTAGATACACAATCCATAGTTTGGAACACACCCTCAATTTATAATACAATACAATAAGGGCATTTGAAAAACAAATTGAACATATATCTGTGTCACAAAACTTATTCGAAATACTCGATTTGTAATAAATATCTTGGAACTTACAATGATATTGGGATTCCAATTCTTAAATAAGAGTTTAGCCAACATACTCCAATTGAGCTTCCTTAAACTCTAAAATATTTCAGAATTCTTAGCAACTTCAATCTATTTTAGAAATATAACAAGTTAAACCAAAATTAGGAAGATGATCATGGTTCTAGCTCATTTGAGTATTTTATCAAACACTAGGTGTGCATTAAGGGTTCAAGGTCCTTTTATGGAGAATTGCATCATCTCACAACCCATTCTTTACCATTTTTAGCTCATGGTCTTGCTACACCCTTTGATAACACATGAAAGTAAAATAAACAACTCCCATACCCAATAATTGCCTTGCAAATTACCCAATTCTAGGAAAAATTCGAAATTGAGGGTTATGGTGCAGAATCTTACCTTTAGGATGAAGACCTTGTGGGATTTCCTTGTTAATCTTCCAAGATTTGAGTGAAGATTGATGAAAATTAGCCTAGGGTTTCCTCTCTCTCTAAATCACTCTCCTTCTCTCTAAAACATCAGACTTTTTGCTCAGAAATGGTCCTTTGCATGTATTTAACGAAGTAGGGTTGGGTTATTAAAACCCAAAATTAAAGCACCGGAACAGGGTATGTGGTCGCATATGCGACCGCAGAATGGATATGTGGTCCGCATATCGGCCGCACAATTTGGTGCCAAAAACGGGGGAAAACATCTACCTGGGTCTACAGTAGTTATGCGGCCGCATAATGCAATGCAGAACTAGTCTGCGGTCTCATAATGCACCGCAGACTTTCGCCCAAACCGCCTCGCCCCTGTTTCATTGTGCGATGATTATGCGGTTCGCAGAGTGATTCTACGGCTGCATAGTGGGCCGCAGAAATGCATTTTTTTGCCCAAATTTTTCCTTTACTTTCTAGTGCATTGTTCAACCCAAAAAGTCCTAGCCGCTGCGAGCAAGATCGCCACGAAGAGTTTCTATAACCCTCAAACACGTAAGCGCAGTTTGGCACCACGAAACATTATTTTTCCATTGTGAAATTTTACGGTGCCTTACAAAACTCAACCCTTGGTCAAACCTATGAATTCTTAAGTTCTTCAAATTGCCAACTTTCGACAAATAATGTCGAATTCTTCTAGGAACCCCTGAAACCAAATCTGAACGTACGTACAAGTCCAAAATCATCATACGAACCTATCAGAATAATCAAAACCTGATTTCGAGTTCGTTTCTCCAAAAGTCAAACTTTGGTCAACTCTTTCAATTTAAAGCTTCCAAATCAAGAGTCATTCTCCCAAATCAATACCAAACCGCTCGAAAACCAAATCGACCATAGACTCAAGTCATAATACATCATATGAAGCTAATCAAAGTCTCAAACCACTGAATGGAACGCTAAAACTCAAAATGGTCGATCGAGTCATTACAAAACCAAAATCAATAACCAATAACAGTTCAGGATATAAAGGAAACAGTATAAATAAACACCTCAATGATTTATGTTCAGTCCGTTCACATTCTAGGAATTTAGACATGCTTTCCAATTATAACGGTTAAAGCTCAACACGAATAATAGTTCAGTTACTAGACAACATGAGAAAGGTACATCTTTGTGTCTACATGTCAAATATACATGCCAAGTCAATATCGTCACAGTGGAACTATAAAGTATGACCACACTCAGTACACTCTTGGTGCCTGGCATAAAAACATCTCTATATCACACACACAACAACACTCAGCACTATACGGGTGCCTGACATAAATGCCCCTTTCCAAATCACGTGTATATATATCAATGTACCTGCACTCACTACTGGCATGTCAGACTCTGGATGGGCGGATCTTGCCCAAGCACTAATCAAAAGCCAATATGGCATATTGTAGCGTGCAATCTGATCTAAATAACAATAAAGCCAATATGGCCTGTTTGGGCGTGCAACCCGATCCAAATATCATTTTCAACGAGGCTCAAAGGACCACCTCAGTCATCAACCTCTCAAGTCTCAAGGGCTCACAATCTCATATCACTCATCCCAAACAGTATCATATATGGAAAACAGCAACAACATGTGATGTAACAATGAATAATGTACAGAGACTGAGATATGGTATGCAAATGAAGAATCATGACTGGGTGTATAACTGCAATTAATACAAATTGCTCAAAACAACAAATATATCCCCATTATGTCACAACCAATTAATCACATAGCCTAAAAATGATTTATAACATGAATCATAGCTCAGATAATCAAAAAAGTAGGGAATACATGGATATAACAAGGCCTGATAGCAAAATAAGTCTGGTAATAGTCTAAAGTCCACTCGGGTCATGAATGCTCTGGTGCACGCACACACGCCCATCACCTAGCATGTGTCTCACCCCAAAACATCACAAATCACATAGTTCCCAGGGATAATTACCCTCAAATCCAAGTTTAGATATGCTACTTATCTCAAAACACGGAGATCAATACTGCAAAAGCCCTTGCCACGGGACTCGGCCTCCGAGCGGCTCAAATCTAACTAAAGTAACTTAATATCATTAATAAAAGACATCAGAAATAATTCTAAATGATAAAGCTAAGGTCTTGAATCAAATATGCAAAGTCAACCCCGGGCTTGCACCCCGGAACCCGATCAAACTCATAAATTCCGAACACCCATTCTAATACGAGTCCAAATATATGTTTGTCATCCAATTCCATCCACAAATCGACCCTCAAATCATCAAATCTAATTCTCCAATGACATAGTCTAAAATCTGCAAATTTCACCTTAAATTCACATAAACTAAGTGTGATAATCATTGGGTAATCAATATCTATCATCAAAATTGAATAAACTTCACTTACTTCTTTGCATCAAAACGTCTCCTAAAAATCGCCCTTAGCCGAGCTCCAAATCTCCCAAAATGAAAAAATGACCAAACCATTGCTTTTAATTATTCTGCCGAGCAATCTCGCATCTGCCGCCCAAATCACTGCACCTGCGGTGCCGTATTTGCAGTCACAAGCTAGCATTTGTGATACCACTTAATTGCCCGACCCTGTGCACATACGGTCACTTCTTTGCACCTGCGGGACCGCTTCTCCTATCGAGCTTCCACACCTGTGAACTCCCAAGCCTCTATCCAAGTCCATATTAACGGACCATTGTGCGCATCTGCGCATCCGCATCTGTAGCTTCCTGTCCGTATCTACGAACCCAGCCTTGCCCAGCCTTAATCTGCTTCTGCAATCAATAGGTCATTTTTGCGGCCTCACAGCTGCGGCCAATCCCTTGCAGGTGCGATTGCATCAGAACTCCAAATCAGCAATTCTTCAAAGTCTAAAAATGATCCGCCAATAATCTGAAACACACCTAAGGCCCCCGGGACCCCATCCAAATATACCAACATGTCCTAAAACACAATACAAACCTACTCAAAGCCTCAAATCACATAAAACAACACCAAAACCACGAATCACACCCCAATTCAAGCTTAGTGAATCTAATGAACTTCCAACTTCCGAAACTCATGCCGAATCATATCAAATCATGCCGGAATGACCTCAAATTTTGCATACAAGTCTCAAATAACACAACAGACCTATTCCAACTCTCGGAGCCAAAATTCAAACTCGATATCAATAAAGTCAACTTTCGGTCAAACCTTTCAACCTTCCAAACCTTCAACTTTTCAACTTTCGCAAAAAATACCAAATCAACCTATGGACCTCCAAATCCAAATATGGACATACGCTTAAGTCTAAAATTACCATAAAAAGTTATTGGAATCATCAAAATACTATTTCGGAGTCGTCTACACACAAGTCAAACTCCGATAAATACTTTCAACTTAATCTTTCAACCTTGGGACTAAGTGTCCCAGTTCACTCCGAAACTTCCCCGAAACCAAACCAACCACCCCGACAAGTCATGTAAACTCAAATATACATAAGTAAAGTGTCAAATGGGGGGAAATGGGGCTTAAGTACTCAAAACGAACGGTTGTGTCGTTACACTTCACTGATGCAATATCTTTTGATCTCAACTTCCAAACATGCCTATCCAAAATGGCCATCGACTCTTCTTCATAATCCAGATTCTCATCCAACTGCATTGAACTGAAATCCAATATATGTGACTTGTCTTTATAATACTTCAAGATAATGGAAACATAAAATATCGGATGAACTCTCGACAAGCTGGGTGGTAAAGCAAGCCTGTAAGCCACCTTACCAACTCTCCCAAGAACCTCAAATGGACCAATATACCAAGGGATGAACTTTTCCTTCTTCCCAAATCTCATCACACTCTTCTAGGAGAAACTCTAAGAAGAATCTTCTCATCCTCCATGAAAGCCACTTGTTAAACCTTCTTATGAGCATAACTGTTTTTCCTAGACTGCACTGTACGAAACAGCTCTTAAATTAACTTCACCATTTCCAAAGCATCACGAACCAAATCTATACCCAACAACCTAGCCTCACCAAGCTCAAATCAACTAACTGGAGTATGACACCGCCTCCCATATAAGGCCACATACGAAGCCATTTGGATACTAAACTGGTACATTTTGTTATAAGCAAACTTCGAAACTGGTAGAAATTGATCCCGCCGGCCCCCAAAATCAATAACACAGGCTCTTAATATATCATCAAGGATATGAATGGTCTGTTAGGACTGCCCATCCGTATTTGGGAAAAATGTAGTGCTAATATCCACATGCGCACCCAAATCTCGCTGAACAACTTTCCAAAAGTGCGATGTGAACTGTGTACCCCGATCCGATATGATAGAAACATGAACACAGTGCAAGCGGATAATCTTTCTGATGTAGATCTGAGCAAAATTCTCTGAAGTGTAAGAAGTCATGATCAAAATAAAATATACAGACTTGGTCAATCTGTCCATAATGACCCAAAAAATGTCAAATTTCCTCAAGGTCCGCGGAAATCCTACCACAAAGTCCATAGTAATGCGCTCCCACTTTTACTCTGGTATATCTAATCTCTGAAGCAAACCACCCGGTCTCTGATTCTCATATTTGATCTATTGACAATTAAAACATCACGAGACATGACCCACAATGTCCTTATTCATCCTCAGCCACCAATAATGTTGCTTCAAATCACAATACATCTTTGTAGTATCTAGATAAATATAATACCTGAAACTGTGAGCTTCCTCAAGAATCAACTCCCTCAAGCAATCCATATTAGGAACACTAATTCGACCCTGAAGCCACAATACACCATTATCACTAATGACAACCTCATTGTACCACTTCGCAACACCATGTCCTTAAGGACAGCAAATAGGAATCATCATACTGGCGAGCCTTAATGCTCTCAAACAAGGACGACTGCACAATAACACAAGCTAGAACTTTGATGGGCTCAGAAATATCTAACCTCACGAATCTATTAGTCAATGCATGAACATCCATAGACAAAGGCCTCCCCATAGCTGGAATAAATTCCAAACTCCTCGTACTCTGCGCCTTACTACTCAAAGCATATATTACCATATTTGCCTTTCTCAGATGATACAAGATAGTGATATCATAATCCTACTATATCTCCAGCCACCTCCGCTGCTTCAAATTCAATTTATTTTGCTTGAATAAATGCTGAAGACCCTAATAATTACTGTAAACCTTACACGACACACCATAAAAGTAATGCCTCCAAATCTTGAGCGCATGCAAAATAGTTACTAACTTCAAATCATGAACTGAATAATTATTCTTATGGGGCTTCAACTAGCGCAATGCATAAGAAATCACCCTACCATCCTGCATCAACATACAACCAAGACGAACTCGCGAAGCATTATAGTAGACAGTATACATCCCCGATCTTGAGGGCAATACCAAAACAAGAGATATAGTCAAAGCACTATTAAGCTTCAGAAAGCTCTATTCACATTTATTAGACCATCTAAAAGGGACACCATTCTGAGTCAACTTGGTTAAGTGAGCCGCATTAGATGAGAATCCCTCCACAAAGCGATAATAATAGCCAGCCAAATCCAAGAAACTCTTGATCTTTGTAGATGTAGAAGGTCTAGGCGAACTCTGAACCACCTCAGTCTTCTTCGGCTCCAACTTGATACCATCATTAGACACCATATGGCCCGAGAATGCCACTGAATCCAACCAAAACTCGCACTTGGAGAACTTAGCATACAACTTCTTCTCTCTCAGAATCTGAAGCACAATCCTCAAATGTTGCTCGTACTCCTCCCTATACGGAAATATACCAAGATATCATCAATGAATACAATGATAAACAAATCCAAATAAGACTAGAACACACTATTCATTAAGTCCATGAAAGTTGTTGGAGCACTAGTTAAGCCAAAAAACAACACCAAAAATTCATAATGTCCATAATGAGTCTTGAAAGCCATCTTAGGGATGTACGAAGCCTTGATCTCCAACTGGTGATAACCCTATCTCAAATAAATATTTGAGAACACCTTGAAGCTAATCAAACAAATCATCAATACAGGGCAATGGATACTTGTTCTTTATAGTGACCTTGTTCAACAGCATGTAATCAATGCACATCCTCGTAGAACCATCACTCTTCTTCACAAATAACATCGGAGCACCCCAAAGAGAAACACTCAACTTGATGAATCCCTTATCTAACAACTCCTTCAACAACTCATTTAACTCAATTGGAGCCATACGATATGGTGGAATAGATATGGGTTGCGTGCCTGGCACTAAATCAATGCCAAAATTAATAATCTCTATCTGGTGGCATGCTCGGTAAGTCTATAGGAAAAACATCCGGAAACTTTCTCACTACTAGGATTGAATCAACAGTAGGACTCTCAACACTAGTATCTCTAACAAAATCCAGATAAGACAGACACCCTTTCTCAACCATCCGTTGAGCCTTTAGAAATGAAATCACCCTGCTAGGGATATGACCAAGAGAACCCCTGTTGACAACCAATTTTGATCATCCCTTTTAAAATTAATTTATTTATACTTAATGATTTGTAATAGATGTGTTGAAAGTATTTTCTAATCAATAATATCTATTTTTATATAAATTAGTAATTACTAGTGTTGAAACTAATAATTTGGTATTACGTAATTGTAAAATATATTACCCTTAGTATTTTTGAGACCATTAAAGTAACCTTTATATTTGTTACATAAGTTTATAATTAATTTAACAAGTTGTTAATTAACTAGCCTACTATTTCAAATAATCCAAAATTAATGTCATAATATGTGAAATAAAGTATTTTAGTAAATAATCAATTAATTACAGAAATTTATAGAGTATTTGATGATTATATTTTTTATCACGTGTAATTGTGATTAATTAAATTAAATTAATTTTAAAAAGGGTTAAAGACTAAATGACTACAATTGCAATTGCACACTTAAATACAAATTAGCCATATTTTAAATTAAAACTAGCCCAATAGTTGGTCCAAATTCCCAATCTGTTCCGGTCCAAACAACTTGATCCATCCAAGTTGGCAATCTATGTCAATCCCTGTGAGCCAATAGCAGAGCGCCACATCACCCATCCCACCCACCCACAAAACAAATACACTCAATCCTAACCGTCGATCTATACCATCAACGAACCAGATTTATTCTCATTTTTCTCCTTATTTTAAAACCCCTATCAGATTTTATTTCAATCATTGGATTACAAGAATCCAACGGCCACCATTTTTTCACATTAAATCCTTTTGTTAATTTTAAATCTTCAAATAATCAGATCCATTGATCAAATCCAACGGGTCCCGTTCCATCTCTCACTCTTAACCCTGAAAGACCAGCCCCCAATTACCCAAATCCTAAAACATTTCCACCCAAAAAAACCGCCCTCTTTCCCCTTTTGCTCTGTACTCTCCCATCTGCCCTAACCCATAAATCTCCAAAACCTTGCACAAATTTGTGCAAGGTCATCTCAATCAAAACCTAAAATACTTATATGTCCCTATAATTCGCGAATCCTGCTATCCCTTTTCCATTTCCGCCAATAGAATTCAAAAACCAAATCAAACCCTAGTCCCAAAATTGTGTTACTGAACTCACCTGTTTCTTACTCTGTGTTTTCAAATCCATGGCATGCGTGATTGATTTTCTTTAGCACCATCATCATTATTCTTATCTAGAGGTCAAACACAGTGACCTCTAGGCATTGGGGTTTTGTCCAAGGGGTTATTTCCTTCAATGGCCATTCCTCAATCAGGTAAATCTTTCAATGATTTTCCCATCTGTCTTCTTCAATTTTCACTCATTTTGCTTTCATCATTTGGTAGTCTTCATTCTCCTGAATCTATCGGAATCCTAAGGCACTATAAATAGTAGTCTTAATTTCTCTCACCTAACAACACCTAACAACCAAGAAAGGCATCAATACACAACCTAATACGAGTACACAAAATCTTATAGAATCTATAAAAAAAAAACCTAGGTTCTAATTGATTCTTCATCTTTTCTCTCTTTCCGATTTTGAGTTCAATTCACTGGTAATTGTTTGAGTTTTTGGTTACTAAATGGCTAAACAAAAATCCTTGTTTGGTTTGTTGCTCAAAGGAAGGTCAGTGAGCTTTGAATCTTTCTATCTTTTAATTGTTTAGTTAAAATCATGCCTACTCTATTATCTTCTATTAAACTCTGCTTATGATGTGTTGCCATTAGTTTATAATTGATTATCTCTGCCATTAATTTCTCTCAAGTTGCAATTCAGAGCTATTATGAGTACCAAATGTTCCGTCCTGCAGTATCATCATAATACGATACTGGGACAAGTCCTGCAAGCACTGACTTCTCCAAATCATCATTCCAGAACTACACGAGGCCTGATCCTCGTTAAGCCTGAGGTATGTAGGTGATTCAAAGCCAGAACTCGACCCTAATTTCCCAAAAATTCCTTATGAAATCTTTTCTAATTTTTCATTAGTCCTACAATTCATAATTTCTCCTAAATTCCGCATGTCATTCCTGCAATATATGCCTAGTCAGGACAAAATTGGTCTTGGTTTGATTTCTTTGCCCGAAAACTCTTTCATCATCTCCGGTCAAAGGGGACAGCTGTTGACGACCAATTTTGACCCTCCCTTTTAAAATTAATTTATTTATACTTAATAATTTACAATAGATGTATTAAAAGTATTTTCTAATCAATAATATCTAATTTTTTTATAAATTAGTAATTAATAGTGTTGAAATTAATAATTTGATATTACATAATTGTAAAATATATTACCCTTACTATTTTTGAGGCTATTAAAGTAACATTTATATTTGTTACATATGTTTATAATTAATTTAACAAGTTGTTAATTAACTAGCCTACTATTTCAAATAATTCGAAATTAATGTCATAATTTACGAAATAAAGTATTTTAGTAAATAATCAATTAATTACAGAAATTTATAAAGTATTTGATGATTATATTTTTACCACATTTAATTGTGATTAATTAAATTTAATTAAATTAATTTTAAAAAGGGTTAAAGACCAAATGGCTAATATTGTAGTTTCACACTTAAATACAAATTGGCCATCTTTTAAATTAAAATCAGCCCAATAGTGTAAGGCCTCGTACAATTTCGCCAAGGAATTCAAGTTTTGTGGCGCCGAGATAGGGTAATGTGTACGGACTTTTGGGTTGTAGAATGCATCGAGGTATTGGTGGCAACGTTTTGCTGAAGGGCCAATTATGCGGTCAGATTCGCGACCGCATATCCGTATTGCGGGTTGCATACCCATCGCAAAGTTGAGCAGAAAATTTGTTGAATTTTGAAGGTTGTTTTGCGGTCCATTATGCGATCGCACACCCTGTTTCACAATCCGCACTTCCGTCGCAGATTTAGCATGAAGAATTTTGAAGGGTGATTCTGCGGTCCATTTCGCGGCCACATAAGTGGTCTGCGGACCGCAGACCTGTCCAGACCAGCCCATATTTTGGCATCACTTTCGCGGTCCATTTTGCTGGATGCATATCTGTTCTATGGTCCATTGTGCGACCGCAGACTTGAGTTCAGAGGGTCCATTTTCCTATTTTTATAACCCTACCCCATTTTGATAAATAGCCTTTGGGGCTCATTTTGAAGCGAATGTCCGATGCTTTTAGAGAGAAGTAAGAGTATTTTAGAGAGAGAAGGGGAAGACCTAGCATTCTAATCACCCATTCTTGCACCAAATTCAAGAAACATGGAAGCCACTTACTAGACCACCATCTATCCGGGTAAGTTCTTGTCCTACATCATCCATGCAAGTTTGTTTAGTGTCTATGTAGATCGTGAAGTTAGAGATAGGCCATGCATGTGACATTAGGTGATAATATGTGGGGTTGTTGAACTATTTTGGGTCGTTTCTTGTTGGAATTGGTTGAGGGAGGAAGGGATTATCATTGTAGATCCTTGTAGTCGATTTTTGCATAATAGGTGTTTGACAAAATTTCTAAGAGAGTTACACCATGAGAATCCTTTTAATTACTATCCGATTTTTGCTATCTTCCTATAAATTGATATTGCTAGAGGTGTTGGGACGTTGTAGTAACTTAAATAAATCTCAATCAAGGTATGTTGGCTAAACTTCTCTCTAGAGTCGAATTCCATTATGATCCCGTAAGTTTCAAGTATGGTTGACCCAAGTTCCTAAATCCCATATTACGGGTTGTTCCTAATAAATTTGATTATTCTAAACAAGTGTTGTGTTGAAAGATATATGTACTCAAAACGTGTTCCAATTGCTCTTATCTTATCATGATCTCTTTCGAAAATGAGTTCAAGTAAGGGTGATGTATTAAGTCGTTATCACTTCAACTAGTGTTTCAAATGAAAGTCTATTATGCTTAACTTGGAAAGAAAACCCATTATGCTTAAGACTCATATTGCTCATATACATGTTTGAGGTCTTGATTCCAAATGCCCTTAATTGTTGATAACCTATGATAATGTTTGGAAGTGAAAGAAGTGAGAGTGAGATATAAAATATGGCCATGGTTGTTGTAACTAGTGCATTTGAGTTGAATTCGTGTTTCAATCGTAAATCACCATGCTCTCCTTTATAAAGATTTTCAATGTGATTTGAGTTCTTACATACTAATGAGTTGAAAGTGTGTATTTTCCTTTTGGGAAAAAGTATTTCAAGAATAAGTGGTGTATCAATCGTTTATGATTTTAACTTGTGCTTCAATTGCTAGTCATTTTGCTCCATTCTTGGAAAGGAATCTATTGTGTTTAAAACATTCATTACTAATGAACCTAAAGTTATGATTTTCGGAATATTCTATATGCTGATGTTATGATGATGATCTTTGAAAGTAAAGAAATAAAAGTGTGGAATATGAAATATGGAAAACGTGCCATAAATGAAGAATCATACGTATGGCCAATAGATCCAAGGAAATGATGATGTTGTGAATGGTTGACAGCACTAATGAAGCTTTATATAGTGTGAAAAGTTATGATGTGAATATATTTGTACTTCTGTTTCCCTTGTGTGCAAATAAAATGTTTTTAGGAGTATCAATAGCGAACCGAGGAAGGGTGGGTCATAAGGCCCATACCCGAAATTACACGTGCCGGTGTAGGAGTTGATTGTGATTATTTCCCTTATTTGGGATGATATTGATGTTTTGAGATTATTCTCCTTGATTGGGATGAGATTGTTTGTAGCCCCGAATTTGATGTCGACCCACACGACATATGTGGGGAGACAACCTAGCCGGTCGGGTGGTGATTGGACGCCATGTTACATGTATGGTGGTTCCTACTCTTGGTAACACCTTTCTTTCTTTCGCATCACATGTCAATCCACAGTGTTCATGGAGAGACGGCTTAGCTGATCGGGCCGAGATCAGACTCCGTGCTAAAAATACGGTGGTATATCGGTGCTAATAATCTCCCAACCAAAAATAATATTACTTTCGTGTTTTGAAAATTGTTATGTTTTAACTTGGCATTTGGGTATCATCGATCGTTACTTGATTCTTTCATGATTATTCCCATCTTATATTGGCATTCTATATCGAAAGAGGACATTTAGCTTCACATACTAGTACTATTTCATATGTACTAACGTCCCTTTTGCTGGAGGCGCTGTATCTTCAATGGATGTAGGTGGTTCGTCAGTGAGAAAATTTGGTCTTCGTTAGCAGTTACTCTCTATTTAGAGGGTTTTGGTGAGCCCTACTCTGTCCCGGACCTTATGTCACTTGACATTGTACTTTATATTTTAAGGTATAGCCGGGGCCTTGTCTCTGGCACTTCCATACTACTATTATGTTGTACTTAAAGGCTCTATAGACATGTTGTGGTTGGTGTTCAATGTTAGGAAATGAACTATAAGTGTTGGTATTTTGGCAAACATGTTTTCTCTCATAAATTTGAATTTGTGATATTTTGAAAATTATAAACGAATATCCTTTGAGCAATGGAAAAGAGTGTGAAGCACTTGACTCTTCTCATGTCTATCTCTTTTTATTGGTTCTTTTATTGTTATTGGGTAAGATAGGGTAGAAAGCATCAAGTGGGGTTGCTTGATTGGGGCATATCGGTTTAGCGCCAGTCGCGCTACCCGAGGTCGGGGCGGGAAAAATAGTTGACCCAAATTCCCCATCTGATCCAGTCCAAACAACCTGATCCATCCAAGTTGGTAATCCATGTCAATCCCTATTAGCCAATAGCAGTGCGCCATGTCACCCCTATCAGATTTTATTTCAACCGTTGTATTACAAGAATCCAACGACCCCCATTTTTCCTCATTAAATCCTTATATTAATTTTAAATCTCCAAATAATCGGAGTCGTTGATCAAAAGATCCAATGGCTCCCGTTCCATCTCTCACTCTTAACCTGGAAGGCCAACCCCCAATTACCCAAACCCTAAAATATATCCACCCAACACAGCCGCCCCATTTACCCTTTTGCTCTCTACTCTCCCCTCTACCCTCACCCATCAATCTCCGAAAACTTGTACAAATTTATGCAAGGTCATCTCAATCAAAGAATGAAATGCCTATATATTCCTATAATCTACGAATCCTTTTATCCTTTTTCCATTTCCACCGATAGAATACAAAAACCCAAATCAAACCCTAGACCCAAAATTGTGCTACTGAACTCACATGTTTCTTCCTCTGTGTTTTCATATCCACGGCATGCATGGTTGATTTTCTTCAGCACCATCATCATTATTCGTATCTAGAGGTCAAACGCAGTGACCTCTGGACATTGGGGTTTTGTCCGATGGGTTCTTTCCTTCAACGTCCTTTCCTCACTCAGGTAAATCTTACAACGATTTACCTCTCTGTCTTCTTCAATTTTTACTCGTTTTGCTTTCATCATCTGGTAGTTGTCATTCTCCACTACCACTATTTAAATCTGCCGAAACCCTAAGGCTTGAAGGTACTATAAATAGTAGCCTTAATTGCTCTCACCTAACAACCTAGAAAGGCATCAATACACAACCTAATACGAGTACACAATAGCTTATAAAATCTATTAAAAGAACCCTAGGTTCTAACTGATTCTTCATATTTTCTCTCTTTCCGGTTTTGATTTCAATTCAATGGTAATTGTTTGAGATTTTGGTTCCTAAATGGCTAAACAAAAATCCTTCTTTGGTTTGCTGCTCAAAGCTAGTGAGCTTTGACCCTTTGTTTCTTTTATTGTTTAGTTAAAATCATGCCTACTCTATTTATGATGTGTTGTCATTAGTTTATAATTTATTATCTCTACTCATAATGTGTTGTTATTAGTTCATAATCGACTACTAGGCTTTGGTACTACCGTTTTCCTTAATAATTTGAAACTAAACCAATACTAGTCGACTACTTTTGTAATCTTGATGAATATGTGTTGTTGAATAATCTATGTGTGATTAACAAAGAGCCTTACTGGTTATGTACACCTATTGTGACCTTAAACTTCCCAGATGATTTTGATATGGCTCTCATGTTTACTCTATTGATCTTTAGCTTAGTATTACTTGTTGCTTTGTGTCATGCACTTGAGGTTGTTTAATTGATAAACCAAAACTAAAATAGATATGAACACTTAAGGTTAACTACAAGGCTGTCATTTCAGTTGAAATATATCAGTTTAAGTTCTTTGGGTTTCTTTCTCTCTTCCAATATATTTCTGCGATTATGTAGCTCTTGTAAAACCATTACAATGAATTTTTGCTAACCTTCGTGGATGTTTGATCATACCGAGCTTCACTGTACTAGTATGTCGATGAATATAACTAAACTAAGCTTTAATAAATCTCTGCAGTTGGTCTTATATGTGTTCTGCCAGCCTAGCCTAAGTTGTGCCCTTGATTGTCCTTAAAAGCTTGATAGCTGCTATATTTGTGCATCATCTCTTGGTTATGCCATGTTGCCGATACATCCGAAACTAGAACTTCATCATGTTTGGATTGATCTACTGAACTTGTTTAAGTGGACTTACTATCTTGCTACTAGAACTGTGCATACTTAATGTGAAATAATCTATTGGTCTGAACCCCTTTGTTGGTTTTTTCTATGCTATTTGATACTCTACCATGTTATAGTCTTTCACTATTTAGGAATGTCTCATGTGTGTGTATGTATATCTCCTGAGGGTCCTGCACTTATTCTTATTTTGAAATAGACTTTTTCTTGTCTTCCATACTTATGTTTATGCTCTCATGTTGTATGGTTACATAAGGGAAACTGAACCTTGTTAAGCTTGCAAAAGTTAATTGTGACTCATTTGTGGACTTAAAAGAAACTCCTAATGTTTACTTGCCCTGCTTTGAGTGTAATGTTGTTCCATAACTCTTAATGAACCTAGTTTGAACATGAGATTAGAAATCCTTTAAGGGGAAGTGATCACCTGTTTAAGTTAAAATCCAACTACTTGCATAAATACTCCTTGTCAATACTCTTCAGAGCTTCTGAATGAAGTTGTTAACTCATATATCTAGTAGGAAATGAAGGTTTAATCTATGTATGGACTTTTACTATGTTTGAACATGGCTAAGGTATTATGACTGCAGCTAAGAACTTCTGCAAGTCTGAATCTGTTAGTAGGAGCAGTAAGGTTAATGCACATGTATCTTCTCTACTCCTTAAGTTACAAGACTTAATTGTTTGGACTTCTTAAATAACCTGCTGGTGTTCTCTTCCTTTGTTTGAACCTATAATTGGTTTTCTCTTAGCGTTTTGAGCATGTTGAAAGTGTTAACAGGGCACCACACACTTATGTTTGGATTGTGGTCTCAAGGGTGTAATTTATTGTCTCATAGCAGTACTCTATATAGTTTCTGTGAGAAGTGTATATACCTTTGTGTTATTGTTACTGTTTTAGAGTTACAGTGAATGCCTCATTGGCTTTTAAACCTATAGGGAAGAGTAAGTGAGAGTCGTTAAGGGTATTTAGGAGTAAGATTTAGTTTGTGGTTGTGATACCCTCCCTGACACAAGCACTGCTCTGTGTCCCTGAGACCCTTGCGAACTCTGAAGTGCCATGGATCTAAAGGGTGTCTTGGCCATGAATGGAATTTTACCTTAAGCTTTAACCATTGACATTTATTAATCTCTTTAGGATAAGTTTTAAATGAAGGAAATGGCTTCACTGTTCATTTATTTACTCTCTTTGATCTTACATTAATTTTATTGCATTCTTAATTACCAGTATTTATTACAGTTTTGTTTTTGGCCTTACATCGATCTTATTTGTATTTAAGTGTTATATTAGGCCTTATCACTAACGTCTTCCTCTCCATTTTTCGTACATGTGACCGAACTGGGCCTGCTTAGTTCTTAAGAACTAAGGCCCAAGTTCCATCTTAGAGCTTGAAGTCATTGAAGTTGCTGTTGCTATTCGTTGTTCGTCGGGCCTAACATTCTTCAGGCCCAAATCATGAGTCCAATCCCTTTTCCTTTATCGCTTTACATAATTTGTTGTTACTTTTATGTATGTATGACACTGATAATATTGAGTAAATGCTTTTCTCTTCTATCTCTTTAAATTATTTTATAAATCTAGGCAAGCTAAAAACTATAGGTAATATTAAAAGCACTATCTCTTCAGTAGTTAAACAACTTCAAACATGCTTAGTTACTTCTACTATACAGGTTTGCTTTCACTTCTACTAACTCTTTTCATGAAACTCTTTGAAAATCAAGGCGGATTTGAAAAGCAAGCAACTTCACTTCCTTAGAAACCAGAATCGAGAAAATGATTTCCAAGACATGTTTTCCAAAAACAAAACAAAACATAGTCATGGTCGAAGAGAACCTCAATCAATTTTTTCTCTAAACTTGGGTACAAGATTAAGAATTAGTCTTCAAGGTATATCTAAACCCATCTCTTCAACAACCTCCATTCTACTAAGGTTGCACAAGTAGCCATTTTGTTTCAAAAGAGAAGTATTTTTAAACCTAGCCACAGTTACAAAGTTTACAAATAAAAACATTATAAACCTATTTTTCGCGAGTTTTTTCAATCATATAAATATGAGTGTTTTCCAAAGGCTTTTGAAAATGAAAACTATACTCTCCTTTCAAAGGTGCATACATTATTTTCAATGATAAGTTTTAAACATGACATAGGGTAAGATATACACTTTTAAGCACTAACCAAGTAAAATACAGACATTTATTTCCCCAAATCTAGTCTAAGTCCTATGGAGCTACCTTAGGTAGTGTGATGACCCAAAAGGTCATCTTTAAATTTAATAATTCTTTATGTGTTCTGAGACCTCCAATAGAACTATTCATCATTCTTCGATTTGCGTGCACAGTCCGTATAATTTTTCGGAAAGTTTTTATATGAAAAATTGATAAAAATGTGAAATGGAGTCTTAAACCTCAATTAAGTTGACTTTGGTCAACATTTTTAGCAAACGGACCCGGATCAATGTTTTGACAGTTCCAGTAGGTCCGTCTCGTGATTTGGGACTTGGGCGTATGTCTGAAATTTAATTTGGAGGTCCCTAGATCAAGTTATGGCCATTTAACGGAAATTAGAAATTTAAAGGCAAAAGATTTCCAAGTTTGACCACGGAGTTGATATTTTGATATAGGGGCCGGAATCTTATTCTGAAAATTGGAATAGCTCTGTTATTCCATTTATGACTTATGTGCCAAATTTGAAGTCATTCCGGATTTATTTAACATATTTCGGCACAAGTTTTGTAAATTGAAAAGTTTGAATCGAGGTGTGAATTGTAATTTCAGCATTGTTTGACGTGATATAAGACCCCGAGTAAGTTCGTATTATTTTATGGGACTTGTTCGTATATTAGGACGGGATTCCGAGTACCACTAGTGTGATTCGAATCGAAATCAGAACAAAAATTGGACTTAAGCAAAATATGGAATTTTGTTGCTTCGGGTGCCTTTACTTCTGCGAAGCCTTGGCCACAGAAGCGGCTCCGCAAAAGCGAGTAATCCCTCACAGAAGCAGCCTAGGCAAGCTGGGAAAAGAGCCGCAGGTGCGGGACCTCGAACGCACCCGTGCGTCCGCAGAAGCGGACCCTTCGATCGCTGAAGCGGATGTCAGCGCAGATGCGCATTTGCTTCCAAAGAAGCGAGACCGCAAGCGCGGTCAAGTCCACCGCAGAAACAAAAATCCCTGGGCAGTGTATAAATCGAAGAGTCCAAGATTTTTCTCATTTTTAGACATTTCAAGCACGGATTTAGGCGATTTCAAAGGGGGGTTTCACGATTTTGAATTGGGTAAGTGTTCTATAATCAAAAGTGATTATATTTCATAAATCCATGTCTATATTCATCATTTATTTCAGATTTAGATGGAAGAAATTGGAATTTTTGTAAAACTTTCCAAAAATAAAAAATTAAGATTTGAAGGTCCATTTGACATCTGAAATTGGTAATTTTTATATGGTTGGACTCGTCTCAGAAAGTGTGTTTGGATTTCATAAGCTTTTTCGATATTCAAGACGTGGGCCCCACTGATATTTTTAGATGTATTTCGGATTTTAATCCGGAAAATTAGTAAATTCATATGGAATTAATTCCTACGATTTGTATTGAGTATATTGAATTGTTTATGACTAGATTAGAGAATTTCGGACACGAATTCGCGAGGCAAGGGTTTATTAAATTCTTGAATTTGGTTGCAAAGCGAGGTAAGTGTCGTGGTTAACCTTGACTTGAGGGAGTAGGACTTATTTGTCTATTTGCTATGTGATTTAATGTGCGGGTTCAACGTATATGTGAGGTGACGAGTACTTATGTGTTGTGGTTGAATCAAAGCATACGAGTGAAATTTATTTATTGTGAATAATTGCTTATTTAATTAAGATATTCTTGCTTAAGTTTATTATTGATTATTTGATCATTATTCGTGAAATTGTTATTCATTTAATTATTTTTGAATATTTTGGAAGGTGAAGTCAGCATTATGGTATTGAATTGATTGATAAGTGCATATCCCCGTATTTAAATACTCTTCCGAATTTATATTATTATTTTCATGGAAAGGAAGAGTGTAAAAGCACGAAGGGTGATGCCGTGTCATTTTCAGAGAGAGTAAAAGCACGAAGGGTGATGCCGTGCCAAATGAGAGTAAAAGCACGAAGAGTGGTGTCGTGCCATTCTCATATCATCGGTTGCTCATTTTATTGTTGAGGAATTATTTGGCTGCTAAGTGATAATTCTCCTACTGAAATTATTATATCAACCCCCTTCGCATGTTCCCTCCCAAATTTATAAAGTGTTATTTATTATTTTATTGTTGTTGCGTATTTGTATATACTTGTGCATGTTGTTTACGTATGTGTCATGTCATAGCCTCGTCACTACTTCGTCGAGGTTAGGCTCGACACTTATGGAGTACATGGGGTCGGTTGTACTCATACTACACTCTACACTTCTTGTGCAGATTTTGGAGTTGGTCCCAGTGGCGTACCATAGACTTGCTCGGATTCAACTACCCAGAGGAGACTTGAGGTATAACTTCACAGCGTTCGCAGTTCTGAAGTCCCCTTCTATCTTATCTTAGTTGTGTATTATCTTTCAAATAGATTGAATTTTATTCAGACCTTTATTTGTATTATCCTAGTAGCTCGTGCACTCGTGACACCAGATTCGGGGATGTATTTTGATAATTCGGTATTTATGGTCTTCCGTAGTTTATTTCAGTAATTTGACTTTTATTTAATTAAATTTGCTTTAAAATAGTTAAGACGATTTTAACGTTGGCTTGCCTAGCAAGTGAAATGTTAGGTGCCATCACGATCTTGAAGGTGGGAAATTTCAGGTCGTGACAGGTAGATTCTAGGGGGTGCCTAACACCTTCTCCTTAGAAGAACAAGAATCCTTACCCAAATATCACTGGTTAGCAGACTAATAGGATGATGATCTTAATAATTAAATAGGTACCCTAGTATACTTTTAAATATTAGGTGGCGACTCTCTTTTATCATCAACAGGGAAACCACTAGTTGAATATTGTTTTGACTCGTGCAAAATAGGGTGCAACAACCCCTCCATTCCAACTTTGGTAATCTCGGTATAGCCTACGTTACAGTTTTAGCGTGAGAATCAAGAATAGCATGATATAAAGATAAGCAATATATACCCATAATCACCTCAAATCCTACCATATTAAGCAACCGATAATCAACCCTAGTCTCAAAGACCCCTATGGTAACCACACAAGACCGATATACACCATCCACCAAAAGAGAATCATCAACATGTGTAGATATATGAACATGAATATCAAGAGATACACGAGGCATATCCAAATAAGGAGAAAATATGATGGCACATTTGAATAGGTAGACCCAGATCAAATAGTACAAAAGAATCTCTATGACATACTGAAACCATACTTATGATCACATCATTTGAGGCCACAATCTCGGGCCTAACATGAAAAGCATAGCAACGAGCCTGACTGCCACTAGTAGAACCTCCACCAACCTGGCCCCCTCCTCTAGGGCAACCTCTCACTGCATGCCCTCCCCCTCTAAGTGATTGAGAATGGGGTAATGCAACTGGTGCGGGAGTCACTATCTGAGAACTCTGCTGAGCAGCACCTCTACCACACTTGGAGCAATACTTCCTCACATTTTTGAACTCTCCACACTCATAACAACCCCTGACTGAATGAGGCTTCTAAACTTGGAACTGCCCTTGATGTCCCGCATACCCACAAGAAGAACCCTGAACATATGGAGCCTAGTACGAGCTCACAGGAAGAGCACTAAAAGATGATGGAATTGGAGTTCTGAAAGATGGCCGAGCCATTGCACCACGAGCTATATGTTGTGTAAAATAAGGGGGACTATCATGATAGTCTCTACAGACTAACACCTACCACTGGATGAGGTACCACTGAAACTACCAGAACGACGAGGCCTTTCATCTCTCATCATGTCCTCTCTCAACTTGACTGCAAATATGCTTGATAGTTTGAGCCATCTCCATGACCTAATGAAAAGTAGTCCCAATCTCAAACTCTTGAACCATAACAACCTTGATGCCGTAAGTTAAACAATCAACAAATTGCCTCACCTTCTCTGCCCCGGTGGGGATAAAAAATGCTGCATGATGAGGCAACTCTGTGAACCTTGCCTCATACTCGGTTACTGACATACGATCCTACTGAAGATACTCGAACTGGCCTCTCAACTCATCCCTTATGGTGAGTGGTATGCACTCCTCAAAGAAATAAGTGTAAAATTGATTTCAAGTAAGAGGAGATGAACCACCTAGCTCAGTCTGCCACCATCTCCTGGCAACCCTTCTCAACTTAAATGTAGTGAAGTCCACCTTGTTGGACTCTACCAAGCCCAAGTTACAAAGCATCTGACGACATTTATCTAGAAAATCTTGGGTATCCTCTGAAATATTACCATCAAAGTGAGGAGGATGTAACCTTTGAAACCTCTTTATCCTCTTTTGCTCCTCATCAGACATGGCAGGCATAATCTCAGGCCTAGCTGTTACAATAGGCTACTTGCCACCAACTGGCTCTAAGCATCTAAAACCTCGTTGATGCCTTCTCTAAAGTATGAGTGGAAGGAGTATGATCTCCCCCTCCAGCCTGAGATGTGGTTGGGGCAACTGGAACTACTCCACCCTGAGTCAAGGCATCCATAAATCTAACAATCTTAGCCATGGCCTCCTGAAAGACTGGTGCAACGACAAAACCCTCTAGATGTTGAGCTGGCACTGGGACCTCAACATACTTATCTATAATCTAATCCTCCACCTTATCCGTAGGTGGGTTCGCTACAACTACCCTTTCATGGCCACGGGCTCTGATGGATACTCTACCTCTAGCTGTGACTGTACGACCCCTAGCCCTACCTCCCCCGGGTGCAGCTGGGGTACAACCTCCCACTCACCTGCTGCAGCTGATGCATGAGTTCTCACCATCTGTGAGAGAGTAGGATAGAAAGATTTAGACTTATACAATAATCAATGCACAATAAGGAATCAAAAAAGGAAAAGTTGTGTAAAGCCCTATAGCCTCTCATAGATAGATACTGACATCTCTGTATCGATCCACAAGACTCTACTAGGCGTGCTTGTGACTTATGGAACCCTTAGAATCTAGAGCTCTGATACCAACTTTTTACGATCCAAAAATGCCACCAGTGGTCGTGATAGCACCTAACTTACTTGCTAGGAAATCTAGCACTAAACAACAATAATAAAATCTAATTTGTAGTCATTAACAAAGATATAATAAAGATAATAATACTGAATAAGTCTCAAAACCAATATCATAAATACAAATATCTAAGACAAGGTTTAAAATGTGACCACAAATATCTAACAATGCCCAAAACCTGGTGTCACAATGTCACAAGCATCTAATAAGAGTAAACAGTCTGAACCGAACAATAACATTTGTCTGAAAATAAATAAATAAATAAATAAATAAATAAATAGACAAAAATAGCTAAGTAGGGAGGGGGAATCCATGTGTTGCGGGTCAGATAAGGTGAAGCAGCTCACCATGAAGTCTCCAAATAGATCTCCTACTCTGCTGGAAGAATACCACTAATAGCAGCCTCAAAACCTACATAACAATATACAGAAGTGTAGTATGAGTACAAAAATAACGATACTTCGTAAGTATCAAGTCTAGCTTCGAAGAAGTGATGGCGAGGGGTCGACTCTGACACTCACTAAAAGTCCAAATAATTAAATAAAATCGTAAATAAGATACAAAATAAGGCATTACATTATCAAATGAGTACGAAAGTTCAAGACATAGTTCATACATCAATATGTTTGGTCATTTTAAGATGAACCCAGTTCTTTGTCATGTTCACAGCACTTAGTATCACAAAATATCGTACATGTTCAATCATCACACCATAATTTTCTAAATGTTGTTTGATCCATAATAATTATGCACAACACGATACATCAACAACGTATTCAGCCTTTGCATTTGATAAAGTCATATGATTTTTCTCTTTGAAGCCCAAGAGATCAAACATCAACCAAGAAAGTGAGTCATCCCATATGTGTTCTTCCTATCAACTAGGTACCCAACATAATCAATAGCTGCATATTCCACCAAGTCAAAAGCACCACCATATGGGAACCAAAGAACCAGGTCTTGAGTTCCTTTCATATATCTCAAGATATTCTTTGCAATTTTTAAATGTGATTCTTTGGGATTTAAATCGAATTTAGCACAAAATCCAACACTAAACATGATATCTGGTCTGCTTGCAGTTAGATACAATAATGATCCAATCATACCTCTAGATAATATTTTGTCAACTGGAGAACTAGATTCATCCATATCCAATCAAGTAGCAGTAGCTATAGGAGTATCAATTGTCTTCTCATTGTCCATCTCAAACCATTTGAGCAATTCTTTGATGAACTTTTGTTGATGTATCATCATCCTATTCTTAGTTTGCTAAAATTTTAATAGGAGGGAGAAGTTTAACTCACCTATCATGCTCATCCCAAACTCACTTTTCGTTAGTTTTGCAAACTCATTACGCAAAGATCCATTAGTAGCACCAAAACTCCTAGCTTTAGATGCGTTATACATGTGAAAATTCAGACCTGGGGGCTTAAAGCCTATATTTAGACGTGTTATGCACGTGAAAATCTCACATTCCAGTGACATTTCATTTTCAGTGAACTCCCTATAAGATTATCAAATCGGGTCACCATTTTATTAGAAGTGCTACCAAAAGACTCACAAATTACAAATTCATTATTCATCTTTTTTTCATTTCACTCTAAATTGTACATGCAACTAGTTTTGAGAAAAACAACTATGGCAGCGACAACACCGGAGTCAACATGTCCAATGCAAGACTGAGAAAGAAGAGCTTTTTGTTGGCGTTGAGTAAACCAGCACTTCCGACCAGAAACGATCAATGGAATTTTAGTGTAGGCCTTAAAAATATTTTTTTCTATTATTGCTATTATAAATGCGTGTACGGTCAAAATTGATCCTACGTCATAAAGACCGGTCGAGACGATGACTTTTTGATCGAAAGATAGATACATGATGAGCTCGGTTGAATTCCGAAGTAGGGACGTTGAGTTTCGAGCCAATAGACCGATCAACGACAAGACTCGATATCAGTATCGAGCCCATATCCAAATCGAACTACGAGACAATTCGTAGTTCATCGAAGATGTCTAGATCGACCAACACTTGCCCCGAATATCGATGCCCTAAGGCAGAATCGAGCTCGAACCAAGACCGGGGGCTCGATCTAATACCGAGCTCGAGCCAGTATCAAGCTCGGAGACAAGAGCCGTTACAACCGCACCAAGGGAGAGAATCTTGGCGAGAACCGAGGAAGCGACAAATCATCATGGATCCTCCACTATATGCATTATTTTATTATGTTGTTATAGATAAAGTAATAACCCTCTATTATAAAAGGGAGCATCCTTGTAAGCTAAAGACACACTGCAATAAACACCTCCTTTTCTCAGATACATTGAGGTTTCTTTGTGCTTGTTTCGTCTCGACTTATTCAATTTACCTATTCATCATCCCCATTTTCATCGTGAAAATATTAGTATTCTTATTTTTGTATCAAAAAAATTTGCGTATCCTTAGAACCATACCTAAATTTAACGTTATCCGATTTTTCGAGTAAACAGTTTGGCGCCCATCGTGGGGCTAAGGGTAACAATGATTGTTTGATATAAATCTACAGTACACTCCAGCTTACAACTTCAAGCCAGCAATAGCCCTACCTATCGACCTTGAAGTCGGCCTTCAAGATGAAACCGACAACTTGGCACCCGGGGCCGGAAAGTTACCTGATGATGGCAATGAGGCTCGAATCGAAGAACCCGAAATTCGAGCCGAAGTACCATTGGATGTCAATTCACAAATAGCTCTGGAGGTAAATCAGCGTTCCAAACCGGAAAGAAGCACCCAAGGCGGTGCTCGGCCCGTAGCCCGAGACACCCACAACATGGGGAAAATCGGGGTCAGCTTGCGTATGATTTTTGAAATGCTACAAGCCCAACAAGCAGCGATAGCTCAGTTGTAGAGCCAAACTCATATGCAAAGCAGGCCGAACTCCAATCCACTTCTTCGAGAAGTCACCCCCAGAACGGAGCCCGCCATAATGAAATCAAACGAGAAAGAATCGGGGACCTCTCCTGAAATTGCTAAATTGCTCGAGGAACTCATAAAATGAGTCGAAGCCAATGATAAGAAAGTGGAAACGTATAATGCTAGGTTCGATCAAATCCCGAGGGCTCCGCCAATGATAAAAGGGCTTGATTCGAAAAAATTCATACAAAAGCCTTTTCCCTCGAGCGCGGCCCCAAAATCAATCCCCAAAAAATTCCGTATGCCAAAAATTCCCAAAAATAATGGTACGACCGATCCTAACGAACATGTCACTTCCTACACATGTGCCATCAAAGGAAACTATTTGGAAGACGATGAGATCGAATCCGTGTTGTTGAAAAAGTTCGGAGAGACCCTCGCAAAGGGAGCAATGATCTGGTATCACAACTTACCACCAAATTCCATCGATTCTTTTGCCATGTTAGCAGATTCGTTCATAAAAGCACATGCTGGTGCCATAAAAGTGGAAACAAGGAAATCAGAACTCTTCAAAGTAAAACAAAGGGGTAACGAAATGCTGAGAGAATTCGTATCCCGATTTCAAATGGAACGTATGGATTTGCCACCAGTCACAGACGATTGGGCCGTACAAGCTTTCACCCAAGCGTTGAACGAGCGAAGTTCGACAGCATCACGTCGGCTGAAATAAAATTTGATCGAGTACCCAGCAATAACTTGGGCAGATGTACACAACCGTTATCAATCGAAAATCAGGGTCGAGGACGATCAATTGGGAGCTCCGTATGGACCCGTGCATCAGAACCACACAACTACTAAAATCCAGAGGGAGATCAACAGAGAACCAAGGTCGAACAGAGACCGATATCAATCGTACGTCACATATCGGGCGAACAACGGTTCAGCAAGTGATACAGTTTGGAACAGTCGAAAGACTGATAGAGGGAAAAATTCTCGGGGACTTATGAGCAAGAGCGGCTTTGATAAATATGTTGATCCTGTAGAAGTTCCTCGATTATCGGAATATAACTTCAACATTGATGCATCTGCCGTCGTGTCGGCTATCGGATGCATCAAAGACAGCAGGTGGCCTCAACCCATGCAGACTGATCCTGCCCAAAGGAATCTCAATCAAATGTGCGAATATCATGACACCCATGGCCACAGAACGGAAGATTGCAGGCAATTAAGAGAGAAAGTAGCCCGCTTATTTAACAAAGGGAACCTTCGGGAATTTTTGATTGATAGGTCGAAGAATCATTTCAAGAACAAGGACTTCAGCAAGCAAAACGAGCTAGAAGAACCGCAACACGTCATTCACATGATCGTCGGCAGCATCGATACCCCTCAGGGACCAGTGCTTAAACGCACTAAAACATCGATTGTGAGGGAAAAGCGATCTCGAACTCAAGATTACACACCCATAGGGACATTGTCTTTCAGTGATGAAGATGCAGAGGGAATCATCCAACCCCATAATGATGCACTGGTAATATCCGTACTCATGAATAAAACTAAGATTAAGCGTGTGTTAATTGATCCAGGTAGCTCGGCCAATATCATCAGATCGAGGGTCATAGAACAGCTCGGCCTGCAGAACCAGGTCGTACCCGCCACTCTGGTTCTAAACGGATTCAATATGGCATGTGAAACCACCAAAGGCGAGATAATCCTACCGATAAACATGGCCGGAACCATCCAGGAAACAAAGTTTCATGTGATCGAAGGCGATATGAGATATAACGCCATTTTCGTAAGGCCGTGGATCTACAACATAAGAGCTGTACCGTCGACCCTACACCAGGTCGTCAAATTCCCAACATCGAGAGGTGTCAAAATAGTGTACGGATAACAACCGGCCGTAAATGAAATGTTTGCCGTCGAGGAAGCAAAATCAATATCTTCATCTTCACCGATAAAAGGAACGGGTTCAGAAGGAGATACAATCGAAGAACAGAACGCCAAATAGCAATCACAGACATCGGCTTCGACCAGGCCAGGTAAGCAGAACATCGAAGAAGATGATGATCAATGGATCCCTCGATCCTTCATGACCCTCGATGATTTCGATGCCACTAAATCAACAATTGAGGAACTGGAGCAAATCATACTAATCGAACACTGGCCCGAACGAAAGGTATACCTGGGAACGGGTTTGAGCCCCGGACTAAGGAAGAAACTCATTCAATTTCTTATCAATAACATCGACGGTTTTTCCTGGTCCCATTTAGATATAATAGGGATACAACCGGACATAACAACACATCGGCTGAGCTTAGACCCTAGGTTCAGACCGGTGAAGCAAAAAAGAAGACCCGAATCGGAGGTAAAGCACGCATTCATAAAGGATGAGGTAATCAAACTTCTCAAAATAGGGTCCATTCGAGAGGTGAAATACCCAGAATGGTTAGCCAATGTGGTTGTAGTGCCTAAAAAAGGGAACAAACTTAGAATGTGTGTGGACTATAAGGACTTGAACAAAGCATGCCCCAAAGATTCCTTTCCACTGCCCAACATCGATCGCATGATCGATGCCACGGTCGGCCACGAGATCCTCACCTTTCTCGATGCTTATTCTGGGTATAATCAAATTCAAATGAACCCGGAGGACCAGGAAAAGATTTCATTTGTGACTAGATATGGAACATATTGTTATAATGTAATGTCTTTCGGGCTAAAAAATGCAGGAGCTACTTATCAACGCTTAGTTAATAAAATGTTCGAAGAACAAATAGATGAATCAATGGAAGTCTATATTGATGACATGCTAGTTAAGTCCCTGCGCGCAGAGGACCATTTGGCCCATTTGCAGGAAACGATCGATATTCTGAGGACATACAACATGAAGCTCAACCCCAAAAAATGTACTTTCGGGGTCGATTCGGGCAAGTTCCTCGGCTTTATGGTGTCAAATCGGGGAATCGAGATTAACCCCGACAAAATCAAGGCCATCGAGGACATCACCATCGTGAACAGCGTGAAAGCCATGCAGAGGTTAACAGAAAGAATTGCAGCCTTAGGCTGATTCATTTCAAGATCACCAGACCGAAGTCAAAAAATTTTCTCTCTACTCAAAAAGAAGAACGACTTCGCTTGGACACCAGAATGCCAACAAGCATTACAGGAATTGAAATGATATCTATCGAGCCCACCATTGCTTCACACTCCTAAAACCAACGAAAAGCTTTACTTGTACTTGGTGGTATCATAAGTCGCCATAAGCAGTGTCCTGGTTCGAGAAGAGCAAGGTACGCAATTTCCTGTTTATTACGTAAGTCGGACCTTAGGAGAAGCGGAAACTAGGTATCCTCACTTAGAAAAATTGGCACTTGCACTGATAAGCGCCTCTAGAAAGTTAAGACCGTATTTTCAATGTCACCCCATAAGCATATTGACCACTTGCCCACTTCGTAATATTTTACATAGGCCCGAACTATCAGGCCGATTGGCCAAATGGTCCATCTAACTCAGTGGGTACGATATCGAATATCAACCCCGTACGGCCGTCAAGTCTCAAATTTTAGCAGACTTTGTGGCTGACCTCACGCCAACCCTCGTACCCAAAGCCGAAAAAGAACTCCTGTTAAAATCAGGTATATCGTCGGGGGCATATATCCTTTTTACGGAGGGGCTTCGAATGAAAAGGGGTCTGGGCTAGGCATAGTTTTGAAACCCCCCACGGGCAACATTATTAGGCAAGCTATTAAAACTACCAGGTTAACTAACAACGAGGCCGAGTATAAAGCCATGATTGCAGGTCTCGAGCTAGCTAGGAACTTTGGAGCAGAGGTCATTGAAGCTAATTGTGACTCTTTGCTTGTGGTGAGTCAAGTAAACAAAACCTTTGAAGTCCGGGAAAGTAGAATGCAAAGGTATTTGGACAAACTGCTTATCACTTTGCACCATTTCAAACAATGGACTCTACGGCATGTTCCGCGAGAACGGAATAATGAGGCCGATGCGCTTGAGAATTTGGGATCGTCGGTCGAGGTAGATGATTCGTACTCGGGGACCGTTGTTCAACTTTCAAGATCGGTAATCGAAGATGGGCACGCCGAGAAAAATTCTACTAGCTTAACCTGGGATTGGAGAAACAAGTATATTGAATACTTAAAAAACGGAAAGCTCCCACCAGACCATAAAGATTCTAGGACCCTACAGACTAAAGCTGCTCGATTTACCTTGGCCACAAATGGAACACTATATCGAAGGAAATTCCGGTGGGAATCACTCCGGTGCCGACGCATTGGTTCGAAAAGTGATCAGAGCGGGATATTACTGGATCGATATGGGAAAAGACGCGAAAGCATTTGTTCGTAAATGTGATAAATGTCAAAGGTTTGGGCCGATGATCCATCAACCTGGAGAGCAACTTCACTCGGTCCTATCCCCATGGTCGTTCATGAAATGGGGAATGGACATCGTCGGCCCTCTGCCATCGACCCCAGGTAAAGCCAAATTCATTTTATTTATGACTAACTATTTTTCTAAATGGGTTGAAGCGCAGGTGTTCGAGAAAATAAGGGAGAAAGAAGTTATAGACTTCATTTGGGATCATATCATATGCCGATTTGGGATACCCGCCGAAATAGTATGCGACAATGGGAAGCAATTCGTTGGCAGCAAAGTCACAAAATTCTTCGAAGATCACAAAATAAGAAGGATACTATCAACACCATACCACCCAGTGGGAACGGACAGGCCGAATCAACAAACAAGACTATTCTTCAGAACCTGAAGAAGAGGTTTAACGACGCTAAGGGAAAATGGAGAGAAATTCTCCCCGAAGTCCTTTGGGCATACCGGACAACATCAAAATCCAGTACAGGGGCGACCCCATTCTCCTTAGTATATGGTTCCGAAGCATTGATACAAGTCGAAGTCGGTGAACCTAGTCCCAGATTTCGATTCATGATGGAAGAATCAAATAACGAGGCTATGAACACCAGCCTTGAATTATTGGACGAAGGACGAGAAGCTTCCATCGTCCGATTGGCCGCACAAAAGCAACAAATCGAAAGGTATTATAATCGAAGAACTAAGCTTCGCCATTTCAAGCCGGGGGACTTAGTGTTAAGAAAAGTCACCATCACTACCCGGAACCCAAACTAAGGAAAATTAGGACCGAACTAGGAAGGACCATATCAGGTGCTCGAGAATGTCAGAAAGGGATCATACAGGCTCGGCATCATAAACGGCAAATAGCTATCAAGTAGTTAGAATGTATCACATCTAAAACGGTACTACTTCTAAGGTACGACCTTTCAATATTCATTTATTTAACTGACCCCTGCAAAAGTCCGAACAAGAACTGAGGTGGGTCTTGCACCTAAAGGCACGTCTTGCACTCTTTTTCCCTTAGACCGGTTTTATCCCAAATGGGTTTTTTGGCAAGGTTTTTTAATGAGGCAATCATCGATCGTGCTGCACTTTTAACAGTATCCGAGGCCTCTTTCCAATCAACCTCGAATACCGTGGGGGCATCAGGCCCTCAAATACATCAAGTTCAGATGTAAGAAAGTCATTTCACAACAATAGGGTTCTAACAGGAAACATTGTAAGAGCCAAAATGCTCAAAACGAACCATGCTCATGTAGATTGACCCGAACATAGGCGCAAAACATGACCACATGTACTATGACTTGATATTTATTGTGCAACCAGAATTAAGATTCACTCGACTATTAAGCCTATGGGCTACTTTTATTACGAGTTCGAGCAAACACTCACTCGACCATTACGCCTACAGGCTACATTATTTCGAAGTCGAAACATTCACTCGACTATTAAGCCTACGTGCTACTTTTATTACGAGTTCGAGCAAGCACTCACTCGACCATTATGCCTAAGGGCTACATTATTTCGAGTTCGAAACATTCACTCGACTATTAAGCCTACGAGCTACTTTTACTACGAGTTCGAGCAAGCACTCACTCGACCATTAAGCCTATGGGCTACTTTTATTACGAGTTCGAGCAAGTACTCACTCGACCATTACGCCTAAGGGATACATTATTTCGAGTTCGAAACATTCACTCGACTATTAAGCCTACGGGCTACTTTTACTACGAGTTCGAGCAAGCACTCACTCGACCATTATGCCTACGGGCTACATTATTTCGAGTTCGAAAGTTCGAAATATTTACTCGACTGTTAAGCCTACGGGCTACTTTTATTACTAGTTCGAGCAAGTTCTCACTCGACCATTATGCCTACGGATTATGTTTCTTCAAAGTTTAAATCATCAACTCAACTAGCAAACCTAAGGGCTACATCACTTCAAATCTGATCGATCAGAGAGACTACGAGATCAACATTTGATTAAAGGTCTTCACAAAACAAAAACAAGTCGACCTTGTTATATATATATACAAGATTGCCTGCATGATTAATTTACAAATGTGAAGAATTAGAAACTAAGCTTCCTAGTCACCCACCGGAGCATTCACTCTACTATTGAGATATTCCCCATCCTCGGAGCCGTTTTTGCTACCATCGACATCATCATCATCAGAAGCCAAGGCTTCAGCTTCCGCTTCGAGCTCTTTTGCCTTTTTTATCTCTTCAGTAAGGTCGAAACCTCGAGCGTGTATCTCCTCGAGGGTCTCCCTCCGAGACCTACACTTAGCAAGTTCGGCAACCCAATGAGCTCGAGCATTGGTAGTATTCGCCGCCTCTCGGGCCTCCATATGAGCAGCCTCAGCATCAGCCTGATATACAGCAATGGACTTATCCGCCAAAACTTTCGATGACTCAACCTCCGCCTTAGCCTCAACAAGCCGTGTTTCAAGATCATCGATCTTCTTATCTTGAACCGAACCCTTTAGCTTGACACTTCGAAGTTGAACGTCGGTCGATAATAATTTTGTCAAGATGGTGTCTTTTTCCGCATCCAGGCGGTCGATAGTCTCCTTCCACCGATTGCATTCAGCTCAGATTTGATCAACTTCTTCTCGAAGTAACCCGATCTTTTTGATATTTTGATGCAACTGAGACAACGAAGGGTTAACTTCCGCAGTTGAGTCAGGCCCATACTTTAACAGAACGAGGCTCACATGCTTATCAAGCTCGACCTTTTCTTCACGAACCTTAGTCAAATCCGCTTGGAGATCCTTTATAGCCTCGTCCTTTTGGCTGCAAAGAAGCCGCATGGCGTCTCTCTCACATGAGACCTTCCGGAGCTCGGCCTCACACTGGTTAAGATCGACTCGAAACCTACTAATGGCTTGCACAGGAAGAAACACAAATCAAGTATGGAAAAACAAAACAAAGAAACCAAGTGTGGAAGAATCATTACCCGAGTAATGAAATGTTGAGCCTCCTCTAATAAAAGAGAAGCATCACCGATATCGGAAGAATCATCGACTCCAGTAAAGCAATACCTAAAAGGGTCCCCTACACCAGAGCCTGCCCCGATATCGGGAGTCTTCAATTCTCGAGCTTCCTTTAACGCCTCTTTAGAAAACGTTGGGAGAGAAGGCGAATGACCTATTGTCAAAGCCCCGAGCAAATCACTCGGAGCACTCCGGTCGAGACTCGGGACTTCAGAACCAACCCTGACAGGCATAGCCTCCATCGGTTCGGGAGCTCTAGCAACCTCGATGGCCTCCGCAGATCGGATTACCAAAGCTGAGGAGTTATCTTCTTCTTCTTCTTCTCTCAGTCGTTGGACCGAGTCAATCGAAAGGGCAATTGATTTTCTCCTCACCCTCCGAGTTTTGGTCTTGGGGTCATCAGACCGAGAGGAAGCTCTTCACTTCTTACCCTTCCCCGATTGCGGAACCAGGGACTTGTTTCCTTCTTCGCCGCTCGAAGGCCTCAAAACGGTATCCCTGGTTACGCCTGCACAAGAGGAAATCGGTAACAAATAGAACGCAAAGAATACTTCGAAGGAAACAAGAAACAAACCTCACCATGGTGCTTGGCCTCCCATCTACCTTTAGCCAAATCACGCCAAGCGCGTTCGGCATAAGAGGAAGTCGAGGCTAACTTACGAACCCAATCCTCGAGGTCAGGCACCGCTTGTGGAATCCAAGGGGTAGCTGAACATCAGGGAAAGACATCAGAAAAAATCGGAAAAGGATATGAAAAGCAAACAAGAATCACTTACGGTCAAAATTCCATTCTTCGAGGAACGACATCTTCTCTTTCGGAATAAGATCACGGGTCCTCACTCGAATATAACGACCCATCCAACCCCAATCCTTGTCTTCATCGATGCTCGACATTAAAGCCTTCGATGCCCGATGATGAAGTCTGATTAGTCCTCGAAAAATCTGAGGCCGGTACAATCGTATGAGGTGGTTCAGAGAAAAATCCAACCCCCCGGCTTTGATAGAGAAGAAACGTAGTAAGATCACTATACGCTATAAAGAGGGATGAATTTGACCGAGGGTGACCTGATATTTTTTACAGAAGTCAATAATCACCGGGTCGACGGGTCCCAATGTGAAGGGATAAGTGTAAACACTTAAAAAACCCTCCATATGAGTGGTGACGTTCTCTTCGGAAGATGGGATCTGCAATACAACCTCGGGACCCCAGTTGCAGTCTTCTCTGACGACCTCAAGATGACCCTCCGTTATAGAGCACATGTACATTGACACGTGCTCGCATCGACCCGGAACGGATGAAGGATTCTCAACCTTAAAGTCGATCTTCATAGTGCACGGGCCAGGAACATAGTCATGAACGGGTAACTTAACCGGCGCCTTATCATCGGACGACCGCGAGGAAGAAGCTTTCTCCTTCTGAGGTACGGTTTTCGAAGTTTTGCCATTGATACGAGAGGAAAGAATGCAAAGGAAAGTGAAAATTTAACAACACCAAAGCTCTGGTGTGGGCGGCTCTGAAGTAACGAAATGGAGAGGATAAATAAGAGAATTTGGAAGAAGAGAAGGCGCCAAAGTGGTAAAGGTTGTATGGAAAGGCTATTTATAGACTGAGGCTTGACAGTTCAGTATCAACAGTGGCTGACCACCGTCTGACACATATTAAATGCCTCGGTAAAATCGAGCCGATGGGACAGCTATCACATACGTCATGGTCGGGATCGATAAAAACGACAACATAAATTTGATCGAGCCGTAGGGAAATCATATCGTTTCTCACCACATCCTTTTTCCGAGAAACGAGGGGACTATCTGTGTACGGTCAAAACCGATCTTCTGTCATAAAGACCGGTCGAGACGATGACTTTTCGATCGAAGGATATCTACATGATGAGCTCAGTCGAATTTCAAAGTAGGGACGTTGAGTTTCGAGCCAATAGACAGATCAACGACAAGACTCGATATCAGTATCGAGCCCATATCCAAATCGAACTATGAGAGAATTCGTAATTCATCGAAGATGTCTAGACCGGCCAATACTCGCCCCGAATATCGATGCCTCAAGGCAGAATCGAGCTCGAACCAAGACCGGGGGCTCGATCTAATACCGAGCTCGAGCCAGTATCAAGCTCGGAGACAAAAGCCGTTACAACCGCACCAAGGGAGAGAATCTTGGCGAGAACCGAGGAAGCGACAAATCATCATGGATCCTTCACTATATGTATTATTTTATTATGTTGTTATAGATAAAGCAATGACCCTCTATTATAAAATGGAGCATCCTTGTAAGCTAAAGACACACTGCAATAAACACCTCCTTTTCTCAGATACATTGAGGTTTCTTTGTGCTTGTTTCGTCTCGACTTATTCAATTTACCTGTTCATCATTCCCATTTTTATCGTGAAAATATTAGTATTGTTATTTTTGTATTAAAGAAATCTGCGTATCCTTAGAATCATACCTAAATTTAACGTTATCCGATTTTTCGGGTAAACAAAATGATACGACAAGTAATAGTCAAAGTGATAGCACTAATATATCATTTCAGTCACACATACAGCTCCGGATCCTCCCCATTCACCTTCTAGCTCTCGGTAGGCTACAATTAGGTTTTTGTTTGTTCATTATTAGGTGCATGTGAAGTTGAACTTTGTTCGCATCTATTTTTTCTTCTTTTCTTTTTCGGAGTAATATTTGAACATTGGTAAGTTTGTGATTGCTGAGTTATTTTGAATTTGGTATATGAGATACATATTATTTTGGATTAACGTACAAATAGAATAACACAACGTATAATAATATGTACTTATAAAGGTTGAATATTTAAATTCTTATGTATGAATTTTCATAGAAGAAAAAGAACAACGAAGGAAGGAGGGGAAGAAAAAGAAAATGAATAAATAGTTGCAGTGGAAGAGCTTTTAAATATGTGTCTTTTGAAGGAAAAAGGACAAAAGCGCTATTAAAACTTATTTTAACAATAAACTGTAATTTTTGCACAATATCTAAGAAACTAGCTAAACTTTAAATAGTTGGTATAAAAAGTGGCTAACCTGTGCCATTCTACAAAGCCTTTGTCCTTTCTCTAAGAGAATGTTTGGAAAGCCACCTATAAATTGAATTTGTATGTAAAGAGTCTATTTAAAAAGTCATGTGTAATTATATTGCAATGTAATTTCCAAGATAGTAATTACACACCTTGGCAGTGACTTAATATAATAATTATAATAACCTATTTATTTATTACTACGTAATTATAGTATAATTTCTATTGTCATGTTTGGATGAAAAAGTGCAATTACATAGTTAAATATTTTTTTTAGATTAACATGTGGATAATTTTTAATATATATATATATATATATATATATATATATATATAGTAAATATTAATTAATTATGAGGAATTTACAACAAATATTTTTTGTAAAAATATAAAATAATTTATAAATAATATTGTTACTTAAATTTGTAACAATCTGACTGGTCGTTTTGAGTTTTAGAAGTCCATTACTCTATTTGAGACTTCTCATAGGTTGGTTTGATGATTTATGACTTGAGGTGATGGGTGGTATAGTTTCAGAAAGGTTCAGGAATGATTTAGAGCATTTAGTTCTTAAGTTTGCTTAAAGTTGGAAGAGTTGACTAAAGTTAATATTATTGTTAAACGACGCGAATTGGTATTTTGAAGGTTTCATAGGTTCATATGATAATTTTGCACTTGTACATATACTCGATTCGGGTCTCGGGTGGCCTAGAGTTGATTCGGCGCTTCTAATCAAGAGTTAGAATTTTAAACTGAAGAGAATTTGAGATTCTTAGTTTGATGCGCGAATCTTGGTTTTGATGTTATTATTAGTGTTTTGAGCCTTTGTACAAGTTTATATAAGGTATATGGGCTTGTTAAAATAATTCAAAGGGGTCTCGGGGGCTCGGGTGAGTTGCAGGGTAGTTTCAGATCATTTTGGGCTAAGTGGATTGCAGATTTTTCTGTTGTCAATGGTACTCTTCTCGATCGCATGGCATGTCCTGCGATCGCATAGAAGGATATTGTAAGGGGTGGTCTTGTTCTTCATTATCGCATGGGGAGGCTCGCGATCGCATAGTGTAGGCTGGAGAGGCATCACGATCGCGTGAGGATGTTTGCGATCGCGTAGGAGGATTCTAGGGCCAAGGGTTGTTGCTTTTCGCGAGCGCATGCGGAGGGATGCAATTGTAGGTGTCTGTTGGTGGATCTTTGTTGTCGTATAGGTACTGGTCGTGAACGTGGTTCACATTTTGGCTCCAAGGGTATTTTATGTCCAGATTTTGGCATTTAACTCATTTTCTCAATTTTTGAGTTTTGGAGTACGAGAGGAGGAGATTTTTAAGAGTGATTTCATCCTAATCTTGAAAAAAAGTAATTTCTACTTGGTTTTAATTATATATCTTGATTTTTCATGGATTTCTATACCTAAAAGTATTTGGCAAGATTTGGAGCATTTGGAGGTTTCGGATAGAGGAGAAGTGGTTGTGGAAGGTTAAAGTGGTCCCAAAAAGAGGTAAGTCTCTTGGCTACCCTTGTTAAGAGAGAATCTACCTTAAATGGACTTAATTGTTATGTGCTACTTGAGCTTAGGGTTGTGTATATGTGAGTGACGAGCGTATATACACGGACCAAGGATTATACTATATTACGGGTAGTTTTAGGCTTCTTTATGCCTTGTTTGATTATGTATTTTTCTTGATACATGATTTATTTAATTGTATGACTGCGTGGATTTTCTTATTCATGCTAGAGATTATGTCTATGTTGATTTAGCCGTAGTCATACATTACTCTCATGAGCACGTATTTCTGCATATTATTTTATGTCCCATGTGCATCATATATACATTATCTCACATGCATACATCTTGGCATATATATATAATTATACGAGCTGAGTTATGGCACGATAGTACATCCTGTGCAGATTGATGTGATTTTGGTACTGTGAGATATTTTTGCATATTGAGACATATAAGCGGATTAATGACTGATCTCTGAGCCTTTGAGATATATCGTTATTTGTGCTTGGATATGGATCAGTCCCTCCGGAGTTATGTGATCACCCATGTTGCATTGATCCCTATGAGCACATGGACATAAAATTGTGCTTAGTTAGGGGTGACTATGCCAGGTACCCGTACAATGCTGAGTGTGTGTGATTGTGAGGGGCACTTCTGCCAGAAAAATAGGGTGTGTTGGGTGATTGTTGATTGATACTGATATTACTGATTCTGTGAAAAGGTTGAGTTTTGAGCATGCAAATACATAATGCACTCATATAGAAGCACCCCTTCAAATGTTAGTTGATACATCTCATCTATATATGCGGATTTGGAGACTTAAATCATGCTATTTCTTGCATATTATTTATCTTATGTAGACGCAACGTACAAATTATGCTTGATCATTACCTCTAAGAAGCATGCTTATTATATTCTTTGGTTGTGATTTATATTACTGATATTTACTATTTTTGAGTTGTTCCTTCTCTTTATTTTTACCTGTTGATTATCTGATTATAAAGTAAGTATCCTGTTGGTCTGAGCCTCTCCACTACTTATTAGAAGTTAGACTTAATACTTATTGAGCATATTGGGTCGGTTGTACTCATGCTATAATTCTGCAACTGTTGTGTTAATTTAGGTATTAGCCTAGTGGAGTTCAGGGAGGTGTTTAGCTGTTGATATTGGAGTCTTAAGGTAGTGTTGCATACCCATTCGTAGACCCTTGGATTTGCCTTCCTTTCTTTGTCATTATTGCTCAATTCATTCGGACAATATTGTGAATTTTATTTTAGAACTAGTATTTTGCTTCTCTTAGAAGCTCATGTACTTAGTGACACCAGATCTAGGGATGTTGTGTTATTTTGTATTTGGTTATTAGACTTAGCCTTATCTATGATGTTACTGAATTTGTTTAGACTTTATATATATATATATATATATATATATATATATACACACACACATATATACACACACACACACTAGTGATTTTATTTAATGTTTGAGATTGTTGGTTTCCCTAGCCGGCATGTTAGGTGCCGTCACATGCATTGATAGGTTTTGGATTATGATAGCCATGGGCGAAGCTACACTATGGTAAGGGTGGTCAATTGAACACCCTTCGTCGAAAAATTACACTGCATATATATGTAAAATATTAGGTTTTAGATGTATATAACATATATTGAACACCCTTTGTCATGGATTGTTTTTACTTCTTTCAAGTTTGAACACCCTAAGAAAAATTTCTGGCTTCGCCACTGATGATAGCTAGGTATCAGAGCCTAGGTTGCATAGGTCTTACGAGTCATGAGCATGTCTAGTAGAGTATTGCGGATCGGTATGGAGACGTCTATAATTATCTTTGAGAGGCGTTGGGACACTTAGGAAGCCTTACTTTCTTTCTTTCTCTATTGTCCGACTTTATTTCATCCTAAAGTTTAAATCTTTACTCTTTTATTCTTTCACATATGGTGAGAACACGTGTATTAGCCACAGATGAGTAGGAGCTAGAGCCCAGGTTGTAGACGCTACTACATGTAAAGGTCGGGGTAGAGACAAGGCGAGAGCCCAAACCATGGCATATGCAACAACACCTACAACCACTCATGCTCATTCCAAATCAGTCTCTGAGGAGCCACCTGCAGCTCTAGAGATGGACCAGGTTCTAGATTATATTATTTCACTAGGATCAGCTCGGGTTCCTGAGGGTTTTATTGCTACCCCAGTACTTCAGGATGCCTTGGTTCGAATAGTGGACTTCTTTGAGAGCATGACTAAGGCAGGTGTACTTACCATGGAACCAACTACTTCTCAAGCAGTAAGAGCTCAGACTCGAGCAACTGTAATGACATGGTCGGTCATTTTGTGTATTTGAGCCTATTCCCCTATGTGATGCTTCCCGTATGCTTTTTTATTTTTTTGTGACTTGTGGGGATGGTTAGTTTGGTTTCGGGAAAGTTTTAGAGTGAATTGGAACACTTAGTTCTATGGTTGGAAGTTTTAGTTATAAGAAGTGATCAAGGATTGACTTTTGAGTAAATAACCTTGGAATGGTGTTTTGATGATTGCAATAGATTTGTATGGTAATTTTGGATTTAGGCGTATGTCTAAATTTGGATTTGGAGGTTCCTAGGTTTATTTGGTGCTAATTATCGAAAGTTGAAAATTCGAAGGTTTGGAAGGTCCATAAGTTTGACCGGGAGTTGACTTTGATGATATCGGATTCAGATTTTTGTTTCGGGATTCAGAATTTATTCGTTATGTCATTTGGGACTTGTGTGCAAAGTTTGGTTGCATTCCAATTTGGTTTGATAGGAATCAAACATTTGGTTGAAAGTTTAGAAGATTATGAACTTAAGAGAAGTCCAATTGATGGTTGGATCATTGATTTGTAGATGTAGTGATCTTGCATGTGGTTGGAGGCTTCGCTTAGGTTCGGGTAGTGCTTACGAACTTTTTGGTATGATTGGATGGCGTTCCGGGTAGCTCGGGTAAGTTTCGAATCACCCAAAGCTTGGTTATTACTGATGATTGATGGTTCTGGTGTGCTCCGCGATCGTGGAGCAAGTCTCACAATCGAGGAGGCTTATTTAGGCAGCTGTGTTTTTGTTCTTCACGTTCACGAACAAGGTCTCATGTTTGCGAAGTGCTGGGGCCGTTGGTCTTCGCGTTCACGTTCGAGGAGAGTCTGGCTGGGAGTCGGCAGGGGTTAGCCATCGCGTTCGCGTGAACCAGATTGCGTTTGTGTAGGCTCGGGTTGGCAGTGCACCCTGTTCGCGGGTGGCTGGTCATGTTCACGATGGGTATTTTGAGGTAGGAGCTGATTTTTGCTTCGCGAATGCGAGGCATGGGGCGCATTCGCGAAGGGTATCATTGGGAAGACTTTTAAGTGTTCTAATTTCAGGACTTAGACCCATTATTTCATATATTGATCCCTAGACTTGGAGAGGGGCAATTGTTTAAGAGGATTTTCACACAAGGCAAGAGGTTAAGTGACTTCTACTTGATTTTAATATAATATATTTTGTTTCCCATGGATTATTACACATAGATTATGGAATTTGAAAGAGAAATTAGGGAATTTTAACTATGATTATGGAGAGTGAAAAATGGAGATTTTAACCCAGATTTGGAGTCGAATTTGGATGAAGCTTGTATATTTGGACTCGTATTCAAATGAGTAGTCAGGATTTGTGACTTTTGTTGGGTTTCGGGAAGCGGGCATGGGTTTACTTTTTGGTTGACTTTGTGCAATTTGATAAAGATTGAATTTATTGTTTGGAATCGATTTCTATAGCCTTGTTTGATGTTATTGAGTTATTTTGGCTAGAATTGACCCATTCAGAGGATGATTTGAGAGGCAAGGGCCCTTTGGAATATTGATTGTCGCGCTTTAAGGTAAGTATCTTTCCTAGGCTTGGCTTGAGGGTATTTTTCCTCATAGACTATGATTTTTTCTATGTGTTGGGTGTGACGAACGTACGTGGTGACGAGCGTATATGTGTACACCATGGTTATTCATTATCCAGGTAGACTTTAGGCTATTATGTGCCTTGTTTTGCTAACACGCCTTCGTGTTGCCGTATTTTCTCTACTTGTATGACTACTTGAACTGTTATTCATGCTAGAAATCATGTCTAGACTATATGCTTATCCGTTTGAGGCATGATAGGGCTATTTTGATATGTTGAGTTGTTTGCCTTGGTTGTAGCCATAATATTATATATGCGTGTTATATCACCATCTCGATATACTTCTTACATGTTATCTCATATGTTGTTAGTGTCCTTACTTGTATGACATGGATTTTAGTGGATTTGTGGCACTTTGGTATAAGTTGTACGGTATATTGATTTCTTATACTATGAGATGTTGGCATATTGTGATTTGAGCTAATTAATGAATGAACTAGGGCCACAGGGCTATGTTGATATTGATGGTGAGGTGACACGTACGCCAGGCCCCATACTGGGATGAGTGGTATTGATATTAAGGTGACGCAAGCGTCAGGCCATTTGGGTTGAGTTACGATGATCGTTGAATTTGAATCTGATCAACGCTTAGGCTAGGATCCGCTCCTCCAAAATCAGGAGATAACCCATGTTACTTTGGACCATGTGAGTGCAGGTAGTTGGTATGTGCTTAGTGAGGAGTTTTATGCCAGGCACCCGTATAGTGCTGAGATTGTGCTTACTTGATGATTTAACACTGAATTAATTGATCTTGACATTGATAATTATCATGCAGGCATAGAGACGTATCTTCCTCATGCTAATTGATACTTTATATCTTGAAATTAATCCCTTAATTGATTTGTTTGGACAACATGCCTATATTTATGTTAATTTGATCAAGTTGAACTTGTTACTCTTGAGCTACTGTTCATTTTGTTATTATCATTATGCTGTTATTTTTATTGTTGGTTGTTGGAAGTGAGTAGAGGACTTTGTCAATCTCGTCACTATATTCAATCTGAGGTTAGGCTTGATATTTACAGAGTACATAAGGTCAGTTGTACCCATACTACACTCTGCACTTTATATGTGAATCCAGGTGTTGCTGATAGAGTTGATTGCTAGAGAGTCGTACCAGTACTTGTTGGAGATTTCAAGGTAGCAGTGTTGTTCCGATCGTAGGCTTTGGAGCCCTATACCTTACTTTTGTTATTACTGTTTATGTTCTTCAGACAATATTGTATCATTTTTCAGACTGTTGTACTTATTTATTCTATAAAGCTTATGTATTCATTAACACCGGGTTCTAGGATAGTGTTTAAGTTGTATCGCTATTTGGCTACAATTATATATCTTATTCCTCTTTTGAGATTATTTATTACTATTATTGAAGTTTATTTCTGTATATTGAATATTGACTTGCCTAGCAAGTAGTGTTAGGCGCCATCATGACTTCTATGGGATTTTGGTTCGTGACAAGTTGGTATCAGAGCACTAGGTTACTTAGGTTCACAAGTCATGAGTAAGTCTAGTAGAATTTTGCAGATCAGTATGGAGACATCTATATTTATCTTCGAGAGGCTAAAGAGCTGTTAGGAAAGCCACTCTTTCATTTATTCTCTGTCGAGCATATTTTGTTTACCCTTAAGTCTAAATACTTACTCTTCTATTCTCTCACAGATGGTGAGGACTCGATCGTCAGGTGCAGCTGAGTAGGCTAGGGTTATAAGAGGTTGTAACGACTCGGCCGGTCATTTTAAGTTGTATCCCCATTTCCCCAAATACTGCTCATTCTATGCTCAATTGTTGTTATGTGACTTTTCGGGGTAGTTGGTTTGGTTTCGGGGATGTTTCAGAATGAATTAGGACACTTAGTCTCAAGGTTGGTAGCCTAAGTTGAAAGAGTTGAACGGATGTGGCTTATGTGTAAATGGCTCCGGAATGAAGCTTTGATCGTTTCGATATCTCCGTATGGTGATTTGTGACTTAGAAGTGTGTCCGGATATTGATTTGGAGGTTCGTAGGTGATTTTGGCTTGAAATGGCGAAAGTTGGAAAATTAGAAGTTTGGAGAGTTGAGAAGTTTGACCAAGAGTTGACTTTATGATTATCGGGCTTGGATTTTGGTTCCGAAAGTTGGAATAGGTGTGTTGTGTCAATTATGAATTTTGTGCAAAATGTGAGGTCAATCGGAGTTGATTTGATAGGTTTTGGCATTGATTGTAGAAGTTGGAATTCATTAGTTTTCATTAGGCTTGAATTGGAGTGTGATTCGTGTTTTTGATGTTGTTTGATGTTATTTGAGGCCTCGACTAACTTCACATCATGTTTTAGGACTTGATGGTATATTTGGTTGAGGTCCCGGGGGCCTCGGGAGTGATTTGGATTGAAATAAGTCTGGTGCAACCGCACCTGCGAGGGATAGGCCACAGGTGCTAAGCCGCAGAAGCGGCTAAGGGGGTCGCAGGTGCGATCCATTGTGTGTTGGGCAGTGATCGCAGGGGAGATGGATTTTTCGCATCTGTGAGCCCGCAGATACAGCAGGGTCTCCGCATATGCGGATTTTGGGAGGCAAGGATGAGGTCCGCAGAAGCGGAAGTTTTCTAGAAGAAGCGCACCTGCAAATGCGGGCTTGGGACCACAGGTGTGCGATGCTAGGCGTCCATTGTTTGTCCGCAGAAGCGGAATTTGACTGCAGACGCGGTATCGCAGGAGCGGAGAAATAAGGCGCAAATGCGAGACATCTGGGCAAAATTTAATTTGAAGGGTTTGAGGATTTTTCTCATTTTTAAACTTTTGAAGCTATGTTGGAGGCAATATTTGAGAGGGGTTCCACGAGATTTCTTGAGGTAAGCCACTTTTGATCATTTTTAGTCATTAATATTGAATACCCATTGAATTCCCACCTAGTTTATGTGTTTTTAAGTGGAGTTTTGGGAGTTTTGGGATAGGGATTGGAGAGTAAGAATTGGGAATTTTAGTGGAGTTTAGTGTCGGATTTGAGTAATTTTGATATGGTTGGACTCGTGGTTGAATGGGTGTTCAGAATTTGTAACTTTTGTTGGATTCCGAGATGTTGGCCCGGGGTTTATTTTTTGAGTTAACTTTCTGGCTTTTGATTAAGAACTTAGCTTTATCATACAGAATTGATTCCTATAACTTATGTTGATTGTATCGAGTTGTTTGCGGCTAGATTCGAGGCATTCAGAGGCCGATTCGCGAGGCAGGGGCTTATTGGAGTAGAGATTTGTACGGTTTAAGGTAAGTAACACTTCTAAACTTGGTTCTGAGGGTATGAATCCCTGAATTTTATGTTATGTGATCGGTGTTGAGGTGATGCACATGCTAGGTGACGGGCGTGCGGGCGTACACTATAGAAATTATGACTTAGTCAATTTCGTGGGACTGTGTAGTCATCTTATCTGAATATTATTAGTGTACTCTATGTGTTACAGAATTTGAGCTGTGAATTATGTTAGAAATCCTATTTAGGCTATATACTAGTACTAGTGGGACCCACAGCAGTCGTTCTTTTGATATTGAATTATTTGCTTAATTTGCAGTTATGTAATCAGTCGCATTCATCATTGCATATCATATCTCAACCTCTATTATAATTTACTTTCACATCATGTATCATGCTTTGGGCTGACTGGCATGAGTGTTGTGAGCCCGAGAGACTGGAGAGATTGATGACTGAGTGAGGTCGAGGGCCTATTTGTGAGTGATATTGATGGGATCGGGCTGCACGCCGCAGCGGGTACTATTAACTCATGATGGGATTAGGTTGCACGTCGCAGCATGTATTATTGATTTAATAGGGAATCGGGTTGCGCGCCGCAATTGGTTTTATTAGCACTTGGACAGGATGCACCCTTCCGGAGTCTGACATACCAGCAGTGAGCGCAGGTACCGTACAGTGTTGAGTGACTGAGTGTGATGAGCGATAATTGAGACAATCAGATTGAGTACTTTGAGAGTATGAGTACGTGAGGTTTTCATTGTGTTGAAGGAATTAATGGAACAGTTGCAAGGGTTACTGGATAAAGGGTTCATCAGGCCTAGTGTTTCGCCTTGGGGTGTACCGGTGTTATATGTTAAGAAGAAGGGTGGTTCTATGAGAATGTGTATTGACTATCGACAGTTGAACAAGGTGACCATCAAGAACAAGTATCCACTACCGTACAGTGATGATTTGTTTGTTCAGTTTCAGGGTGCTAGGGTAATCTCAAAGATTGACTTGAGGTCGGGGTTTCACCAGTTAAAGATCAGGGCTTCGAACATTCCTAAGACTGTTTTTAGGACTTGTTATTGGCATTATGAGTTTTTGGTGAGGTCTTTTGGTTTGACTAATGTTCCAGCAACTTTCATGCGTTTGATGAACAGTGTGTTCCAGCCTTATTTGGATTATTTTGTCATTGTGTTCATTGATGATATCTTTGTGTATTCCCGTAGCGTTAAGGAGAACAAGCAACATTTGAGGATCGTGCTTCAGAATTTGAGTGAGAAGATACTGTGTGTTAAGTTCGCCAAGTGCGAGTTTTGGTTGGAATCGGTGGCATTCTTGTATCATGTGGTATCAAGTGATAAGATCAAGGTGGACCAAAAGAAGATTTAGGAGTTCAGAGTTGGCCCGGACCTTCTACCGCTATAGAGATCAAGAGCTTCTTGGGTTTGGCCAGTTATTACCATCGCTTCATAAAGGGATTTTCAACTATTGCAGCTCCATTGACTAATTTGACTCAGAAGATTCCTCCATTCATGTGGTCGGATGAGTATGAGGAGAGCTTTCAGAAGCTTTAGAATGCTTTGACTACAACTCTAGTGTTGGTTTTACCTTCAGGATCGGGATCATATATAATTTATTGTGTTGCTTCATGGGGTGGCATTTCATGTCTGTTGATGCAGGATGGTAGGGTGATTACCTACACATCGTGCCAGTTGAAGCCCCATAAGAAGAACTATCTAATGCTTGATTTAGAGTTAGCAGCTATTGTACACGCCTCAAAATTTGGAGGTATTACTTATATGGCATGTCTTGTGAGGTGTATATGGATCATCGAAGTCTCCATCATCTGTTTAAATAGAAAGATTTGAATTTGAGGTAGCATAGATATTTGGAGCTGTTGAAGGATTTTGATATCACTATTCTTTATCAGCCGGGGAAGGCTGATGTGGTAGCAGACGTCTTGAGTAGAAAGACATAGAGTGTGGGGAGTTTTGCATTCCAACTTGGGGAAAGGCCTTTGGCTATGGATGTTTAGGCTTTGGCCAACAGATTCATGAGATTGGATATTTAAAAGCCTAGAAAAGTTCTTCCTTGTGTTGTAACTCAGCCGTCCTTGTTTGAGTGCATCAAGGCTTGTCAATATGATTATCCACATTTGCTTGTCCTTAATGACACAGTGTAGCGAGGTATGCTAAGGAAGTGACTATTGGTGATGATGGTGTGTTGCGGCTTCAGGTCAAGATTTATGTTCCTAATGTGGATGGGTTGAGAGAGTTAATTCTTATAGAGACTCATAGTTTGCGGTATTCTATTCATCCCAGTTCTATGAGGATGTACCGTGACTTGAAGGAACATTATTGGTGGAAGAAGATGAGGAAGGACATTGTTTGTTATGTTGCACGGTGTTTGAATTATCAGCAGGTCAAGTATAAGCATTAGAGAACTGATGGTTTGCTTTAAAGGTTAGATATACTATAGTGGAAGTGGAAGCACATCACTATGGACCTTGTGGTAGGCTTGCCACGGATTGGAGAGATTTGACGTTATTTGGGTCATTGTGAACAAACTGCAAGCTTGTGCATTTCATTCTAGTTATGACTTCCTACATTTCGGAGCAGTTGGCTAAGATCTACATTAGGGAGATTGTCCGCTTGCATAGTGTACCTGTTTCTATCACCTCGGATCATGGCACTCAGTTTACTTTTCACTTCTAGAGAGCGGTTCCGCGTGAGTTGGGCATGCAGGTTGAGTTGAGTAATGAATTTCACCTTTAGACAGATGGTTAGTCCGAGCAGATCATTCAAATTTTGAAGGATATGTTGAGATCATATGTATTAGAATTTGGAGGCCAGTGGGATCAGTTTCTTCCATTAGCAAAGTTTTCATACAACAACAACTTTTAGTCGAGCATCCAAATGGCTCTGTTTGAGGTATTATATAGGAGGCAATGTCGTTCTCCTGTCGATTAGTTTGAGCCGAGTGAGGCTAGATTATTGGGTACAGATTCGGTTAGTGATGCGTTAGAGAAGGTGAAATTGATTCAGGAGCGGTTTCGTACAGCACAGTTCAGGCAGAAGAATTATGCTGACAGGAAGGTTCGTGATGCAGCTTTCATGAAAGGTGAGAAGGTTCTTATCCGAGTTTGACCTATGAAGGGAGTGATGAGATTTGGGAAGAAGGGAAAGTTGAGCCCTTTATATATTGGTCATTTCGAGGTGTTCGAGAGAGTTGGTGAAGTGGACTATAGACTTGCTTTGCCACCCAGCTTGTTGGAAGTTCATCCGGTGTTTCATGTTTTCATGCTTCAGAAGTATTATGAGGATCAGTCACATGTGTTGTATTTCAGTTCAGTGCATATGGATGAGAATATGGCTTGTGAGGAGAAGCTAATGGCCATTTTAGATAGGCAGATTCGGAAGATGTGGTCCAAAGATATTGCATCAGTGAAGGTCTAATGGAGAGATCAATTGGTCGAGGAGGGGACTTGGGAGACCGAGCATCATATGCAGAGAAGATATGCTTATCCTTTTGGTATCTTAGGTAAAATTCTAAACCCATTCGAGGACGAATATTTACTTAAGAAGGGGAGAATACAACGTCCTGACTGGTCATTTTGTGTATTTGAGTCATGTTCCCCTATTTGATGCTTCATGTATGCTTGTTTGTTATTTTGTGACTTGCAGGGATGATTGGTTTTGTTTCGAAAAAGTTTTGCAGTGAATTGGAACACTTAGCTCTATGGTTGGAAGCTTTAGTTATAAGAGTTAACCAATATTTGATTTTTTTTAAAAACGGCCTCAGAATGGTATTTTAATGGTTTCAATAGGTTCATATGGTGATTTTGGACTTAGGCGTATATTCGAATTTGGATTTGGAGGTTCCTAGATTGATTTGGCTCTAATTGTCGAAAGTTAGAAATTCGAAGATTTGGAAGGTACATAGGTTTGACCGGGAGTTGACTTTGATGATATCGGGTTCGGATTGTTGTTCCGGGACTTGGAATAGATTAGTTATGTTATTTTTGACTTGTGTGCAAAGTTTAGTTGCATTCCGAGTTGGTTTGATAGGAATCACACGTTTGGTTGAAAGTTTAGAAGCTTATGAACTTAAGAGAAGTTTAATTGACGGTTGGATGGTCGATTTGTAGATGTGGTGATCTTTCATATGTTTGATGGCTTCAGTTAGATCCTGGTAGTATTTACGGAGATTCTCCCGTTATAGCCATGTTTGAGGAAAGAAAATAGTTTATAACATGTTGAATTTCAAACCCTATAGGTAGGGTACAGTTATGTGAAAGACCTAGATCCGATAGTACAATCTTGGAAAGAGTATCCTCAAGGAATCACTTAATTTCCTATGATCTAAAAGCTTACATACATGTGAAAGATGGATTGTCCAATGAATGTGTATAGCTTGGTGTAAGAAATAATGTGCAACGTGTGATTGTATGTATGACTAGTGTGCATACCAGTAAGGAAGCCGTACTTGCTCATACCTATTAGAGCAAAGGTTAAAAAGCATAATTGCACCGCAAAGAATTGTAATAGAGGTAATGAGTGAAGAGGTATTCAGTATCAGCAGATAGCTAACGTATGTGATAAGTGATGACAAGAAAATACACAAAATATGATTAGTAGTTCTAAAGTGTTTTGATGTTCGAACATGAACAAGACTAGAGGTGGTAAGCTTGCACAATAAGAACAAAGGAGAAAGAGTTAGAAAGGACTATCTTACGTTGATGGAAATAAATAGAGTGCACCAGAGAAATATAACTCAGTGCAGTAGGTTATGAAAAAAAGCTACAAATTAATCTGATAATGGACCCAGTCTTATTACAATGAGAGGTTGACCAAGTAAGAATGTCTTGAGGTGACTTCAGAAATGAGATTAGAATCGCTAGAGAAAATAAAGGGAAGAAGACTATTGATCCTCCACAAGTTAGAATAAATATGAGCATCATAAGGTTGTATTAATGTCACAATCTCACCTTAAATAAAGTGAAGCATTATGGGAACATGAATTAAAGATGTAAGCACTTTTTATTGCTTGGAAATTAATGGTTTGTATAAGATGTAAATCTGAGTATCGTTACAGAATAAGTGATCAAGTCAACTTGAAGGTTAGAAAACCATGAGAGAATATTTCGTTATGATTTTCCTTACACATAGAATGGTATATTCTCTAACAACAAGAATAGTCACAGATTGTCCATAAGACCTAGCTGACTAAATGGTAACACTAGAAATAGAAGTGCCATAATATGTAAAGAAGGAAAATATATAGGGGGTATAGGACAAAGGTCCTAGTTTAAAGGGTAGTATGTGAGTTGATCATGTGAGAATGAACCCCGAGGGAGAGGTTCAAGGAACACGACACAACTAAGACTAAGAACATTGCGTATGTTGATGTGGGAATATGAAAGTAGAAATAATATGGCTCCATGAGTTAGCACAAGTTCTTTTTTTAAGCATGAAAAAAAGAGAGGTTAACGACTGATTGACAATTGTTATTAGAGAGAGTGATAACCTTGATGTGCATATTGATGCCTCGTGATGTTATATATTGTGGGATCAAGTAGTTAGATGTAAAAGGTACTACATTGTGATATTTGGGTAGGTAAAATTTATTTGTGTTGTTCTAGTTATCAGGGAAAATCTTACTGAACTTTTGAAAACTTAAAGAGTTTGTCAAATTTTTGGACTCACAGGATATAAATATTTGGAATAATACCTAAACATTCACTATCAGTTCAAGGAGGGTTCAAGTTTGAAATTCGAGGACGAATGTCATAAATGGGGAAGAAGAATGTAATGCCCCATAAAACATTTTGCTGACTATTACGATCTCGTTCAATCTTTAAGTTGGACGTCGGACACACAGGTGTTTGGAAAGTTATGAAGGTTTATAATACTTAAATCTTATGTTTGGAAGGCTATATCGACATTCATAAAGGAGGACAAGTAGTTTTGAACAAAATAAAAATATTTAAGAGAAGAAACGGAATATAGTCGCACATGACCTAACTTCAAACGATATATCTCCCTATGTATCATGAATTGAGCTATGATCCATATACCAAGCTCTTTGAGTTTTATTTTCAAAACTTCAAACCGTTTGTTATTATAACACTCCTACGAGAAGTTATGACCTTTTTACTCAAGGATAGCAGAGCGAAAATCTGGTTCAGAAATAATGAATTGGTGCAATGTGTGGGGCGACAGTGGGGCAGCACTGTGGACTAAATTTAAGAAACAAATATAAAAAGTCGAGTTTCTAATAATACTCCCTTACCGCGGTGCCCTGAGCGACGCCCTAGATGACACGGTATGTCAAATTTTGGCGTGTGTGACTTTAAAACACGTAAAATAAAAGGGCACATCAGGGAGAGAAAAATCTAGTTACTTCAACAACAATTTGAAGAACTTTTTGAGAGCAAGAACGACCTAAAGCTTTTCTAGTCCATCAAAGATAAGATTTTTATCATTAATTTAAGTTAGAAGCTTTAGATTAACGTTGTTTAATACCTTCTAATTCCTAAAACCTAGGTTTTCACCCAAGAAACAACGAGTTCTTCAAGATCCAAAACTTAGGATTTGTTGAGGCATCGCGCAAGGTGAGTTTCGTTACGTCTTAGTATTAAAGTTAGTAACTTTGTGATAGATTATAACTTAAGACTATAAAAGATGTAAGAATTATGGGTGAAAAGTCATGAAAAGTGATTAATTAGTACCACAGAATAATGATTGTAACTACTTAAATTGTAGATTTTGTGGAGTAATTCATGAGTTCCTCGAAGAAAAAAACTTAAGCATTCCATTAGAGGTAAATTGAGTTTATAATTTCTCTAAGTCAAGGGCCTGATAAGAGAATAATTGATAAGAAAGTTATTTGATAAAAAGTTATTAATTGTTCTTAAGTGTAAATACTTTTGTTGTTTGTTTGAAAACCTTTGATTGCTTAAATGCTATGAATCTATCATTAATTCGCGATACAGATTATCATTCAGAAATTGAATTCTCTTGCATGATAACTCAGAATATCAAAAGTAATTAAAATTTCTTGTTTGGTTTGATGGTTGTTATGCCATTGCTTGCATATATTCAAAGCAACTCAGATATAATATATATGTGATCACATAGGAAAAGGAAAAATGGTTTATTGGACACTTTATTCACGAGAGCCTAGTGTGCGTGAGTTGGTCTAGTGGATACACTATCCATGAGGGCATAGTATTCGTGAATTGGTCTAACTATCCTATCATCGAGGGCCTAACGGGTGTGAGTGTGGTGGTGGTCAGGGCTCGCTATTCCACACTCGTAGGTGTTATATATGCAGACTCAGATTCATAAAGGGAAAGGTGGTCAACCTCCCCAAGTTTAAAATCCTCTAGGGCCGGGGAATGGGACAACCATCCACACACTTACAGGTGCCACCAGATTTATGTGTTTAGGAGAAGTGATCAACCTCCCTAAGTGTAATAGTCGTCGAGGCCGGGGATTGGACCTGCCATTCTCACAGTCGCAGGCACCATTTCTTGTTAGATAGAATTTTTACAATAAAGAAACTCAATTATATTTAGTTATCAGAACTTAACTCAGATTTCATGTTATAGTTCAACTTTTAGATTTCATGTTACAGTCCAGATTCCAGATTTCATGTTACAGTTCAGCTTTTAGATTTCAATGTTAACTTATTAAATTGCTTAAGTTATATTTATGTCACGACCCAAACCGATGGGGCGTGACGAGTACTCGAGTTTTACCTATCGAACACCACTATGCATACGTCTAATATATAAATATGAAATAAGCGTAGGTCATGCATAACGTCTGGAAATAAACTACTGATTCATATGAACAATATACGTAGGAAAATATGCCCAAAAGACATATATATACGGAATACGATAGGGCGAGCCGACAAGGCCACATACTATCCAACTATACATGACTGTCTACAGACCTCTAACAGAGTGTACAACTGTATAAAGGACGGGACTGGGCCCCGTCATACCCATATGTATACAAAAGTATCGTACCAAAACTCAATAGTAGCTCCGAATCAAATGGAGCACACCACTCTCGCTGAGCAAGGATCCTAAGATGGGGGACCGTCAGCCTGTCTACCTGCACCTGCGGGTATGAAACACAACCCTCCCCCCCTCCCCAGGCAATAGAGGCATCAGTACGAATAATGTACCGAGTATGTAAGGCATAAAAATTAGTATATAACAGACATGAAAGAAACATGGAGTAAAGGACTCAACCTGTAAATCTGAATAGATATGTGAATCATGAAACATTTATAATGTTATGCATATGCGTATAAATATCATATCATGCATAGGTATATGCATACATAACATCATCAAGACTTTGATGGCATTCCATCATATCATCTCAGCCTCTGTGAGCGAAATCATAAATGTATACCAGCTGATCATGTGGCGGTGCGTATATAACGCCATAACCTTTTCTCATACCCCATACACATATATTATACGCGTATATAACGCCATCTGGTCATGGGTCAGTATACATGTATAAATGGATAAAATGTATAATGAAGTAAGTCAATAAGATCTCTCGGAATGTCATGAGACCCATGAATAGACGATATGATAGTAGGACATATGGGGAATCCAGAACATAGGCAACCCTAGTACTTCTAAGAATAGAATCATTTATGAAAGTTGTGTGCTTGCTCGTTTCGTTGTATCACATGGATCATGCCAAAAGGAAGGAAGGGATAGCTTTAACATACGTCAAGTAGTCAATGCAACTCAACCACAAGCTTATGATAACTAGCGCGCCAACCCTATAACAAAGAAATACATGTACGACTTAGATGGCGCTAGTATATTACGTATCTCAAACGATAACTCGATTCTCAAGTAAAACGGGTAGCATTTTCCCTGATTTTACTGCTCCCTCAAGCCTACTATAGGTGAGATACAAACACAATACAATCAGCAACTCAAAACCAACCTAATTCCAATTTGGGACCTTCAATACAACAAAAATCCCAAATATACCATAACATACCCAATCAACAAGTTATTAATTAGCCTGAAACTGCAATGGCGAGCGACCAACCAACTACCCTAACACATGTGGAATTTTTCCACGCCCTTTTATCCTTCCAAACTCCATAAATCAGCAGCATAATAGGACATTATGAGTGGACTACAAAACAGTCCACTAAAAGTGGAAAAAGAATCAAACTCACGGCTTCCGATCACCGTCCCGTGAGTTCTAACTATTAGGAAACCAATTTATCAACCTTCATTGATATTTAAACACTTAAATATAGAAATTAGACATTTGAGATAAGAGAGGCGGTATAATGATACTTACGTCGGTAGGGATCATTCTGATGTTATCGCTTCTCGATTTCATACCCGGGATGTTAGTATTCTTTGAAACCCTATTAGAGAGCTCAAGGATATGTTTTATGGTTTTCTCTGGTCGGGTTCTATGTAAAACTTGAAGAGAGAGACGAGTTAAGACCTATATATCAACTTTTGAAAAGTCAAAGAGGTGCTAGCTTGGCACCCTCGCATTGGCCCATCTTCCGACTCTTATATCTTTTTATTCAGATATTGTATGAATGAAGGTTAAGTGCATTGGAAACTACATTCCAAGACCTTTAATGTGGTATATAATATGTCCCAAAAAGACCTCATATAGGATACAAAAATTATTTCTCAAAAAGCTACGTTATAAGAAAAATTCTTAGTCGGTTTTTCTGCAACTTAAATCCGATTTTTTCCAAACTTTATATTTTCTATCCAAACATCATATATAGTCGGAAGTTTTAGTATAAAGAGTTAACCATAGTTTTACTTTTGTGTAGACGACTCCGGAATGGAGTTTTAATTGTTGCAATAGTTCTGTATGGTGATTTTGGACTTAAGAGCGGGTCTGGATATTGATCTAGAGGTTCGTAGGTTGTTTAAGCTTGAATGGGCAAAAGTTAGGAAGTTGAAGATCTGGAAGTTTGAGAAGTTTGACCAGGAGTTAACTTTATTGATATCGGGTCTGAATCCGATTCTGGAAGTTAGAATAGGTCTGTCATGTCATTTATGACTTGTGTGACTTTAAACTCATTTAAATCATGATTAAAAATTCTCGTATTCATTATACGTCACCTTGGGACGCACAAAGTGTAACAATCTCCCCCCTTTAGATACATTCGTCCTCGAATGTTGAACTTCGAGAGATCTATAGAAATTTTGGCAGAGTCTCCTCTGTAATGGTACCACTACCAACCTGTCAGACAGAAAACCCAACAATACAAAGCCACACAGGGCCACAATAATCAATAACACCAATGGCCTCACACGACTAATGACAATAACTAACATAAGAATCGAGTACCATATACATACCTAAGGCTGTGATATCTCAGTCCTATCCTCCTCCGGAAGCGGAAACAAGTGAGGATACCTACACTTCATGTCTTCTTCAACTTTCCAAGTCATCTCCTCCACATTATTGTTCCTCCAATGTACTTTAACCGAAGATACTTCTTTAGTTCTTAATCTCCGAACCTGTCTATCTAGTATAGCAATGGAAGCTTCCTTATATGATAGTTGCTCTGTGACCTGAACATCGTCAATTAGAATGAATCTAGAAGGATCTCTGATACACTTACGGAGCATAGACACATGAAAGACTAGATGTACTAACTCCAAGTTGGAAGGCAAGTCTAACTCATATGCTACCTGGCCTACTCTCCGTACGATCTTATAAGGTCCAATATACCGAGGGCTAAGCTTTCCTTTCTTACCAAATCTCATAACGCCTTTCATCGGTGATACCTTTAGGAATACCCAATCATCTACCTGAAACTCCAAGTCTGTAATCAATTATCTGGATAGGACTTCTGACGACTCTGGGCTGCTAATAGCCTTTCCCGTATAAGCTTAATCTTATCAACTGCCTGTTATACCAACTCTGGTCATACTAACTTAGTTTCCCCAACCTCGAACTATCTGATAGGTGACCTACACTTCAGTCCGTAAAGAGTATCGTATGGAGCCATCTGAATGCTGGAATGATAGATATTATTATATGCGAATTCAATAAGTGGAAGATGATTATCCTAGCTACCCCTGAAGTCTATCACACAAGCCCGTAGCATATCCTCCAGTGTCTGAATAGTACGCTCAGCCTGACAGTCTATCTGGGGATGAAATGTTGTAGTAAAACTTACTTGAGTCCTCAATCCTTTTTGGAAGGACCTCCAGAAATTAGTTGTAAACTAAGCACTTCTATCTGAGATAATAGATATAGGGAAACCATGAAGTCGTATTATCTCCTTAATGTAAAGCCTTGCATAATCCTCTAATGAATACGTAGTCCTAACAGGCAGAAAATGGGCTGATTTTATAAGTCTATCAACAATAACCCATATAGAATCAAACTTAAACTGGGTTCGAGGTAAGCCTATGATGAAATTCATATTAATTACTTCCCATTTCCAAGTCAGAATCTCTATAGCCTGCAATAATCCATCGAGTTTCTGATGCTCAATCTTAACCTGCTGACAATTAGGGCACTGAGCAACAAACTCTGCTATATCCTTCTTCATTTCGTCCCACCAGTATATTTCCCTGATATCATGATACATTTGCGTCGCTCCTGGTTGAACAGAATAATGAGAATAGTGAGTTTCTCCCATAACCTGCTGGCACAGCCCTGCTACATTAGGAACACATAATCGACCTCGATATCTGGGGACTCCATCTCCTGCAATCTCAAATGGCGTCTTCTCCTTTTGACGGGTTGTATCTCTATAATGAGCTAGCACAGGATCCTTATACTGGCATTCATTCACTTCAGTTACTAAAGAGGATGTTGTCGTGTCCTGAATAGTAACTCTGGTATCACCTAAATCTAGTAATCGAACTCTAAGATTAGCTAGCCGATGAATCTCATGGGCTATCGCACTCTTCTCTAGCTATAAATATGATAGGTTGCCCATAGATCTATGGTTCAGGGCGTTGGCTACTACATTCACCTTCCCTGGATGGTATAAAATATCAACATCATAGTCTTTCAGTAGCTCCAACCATCGCCTCTGATATAAATTCAATTCCTTTTGCTTGAAGACATAGGCTCTTATGATTCGTATAGATATCAACATGAATACCATACAAATAGTGCCTCCACATCTTTAGTGCATGAATCACCGTGGCTAACTCTAAATCGTGCGTCGAGTAATTCTTCTCGTGCTTTCTTAGCTGTCTAGAAGCATAAGATACAACCTTATCATGTTGCATCAGTACACAATCCAATCCAATGCCGGAAGCATCACAATAGATAGCATAACCATCGATCCCCTCTGGGAGTGTCAGAACCAGTGCTGAAGTCAATTTGTCCTTCAATGCCTGGAAACTCCGCTCACATGCATCAGTCCACTGAAACTTAGTTGCCTTCTGAGTCAACTTTGTCAATGGTGCTGAAAGAGAAGAAAAGCTCTCTACAAATCTCATGTAATAACCTGCCAAACCCAGGAAGATACGAACCTCCGTCGGTGTCGTGGGTATAGGCCAAGTCTTCACTGCCTCAATCTTTTGTGAATCAACACGGATACCCTCATCTGAAATAATATGTATAAGGAAAGCTATAGAATTCAACCAGAATTCACATTTAGAGAATTTTGCGTACAACTTCCTTTCTTGTAGAACTCTGAGCACAGTATGCAAATGATCTACATGCTCAGCCTTTGAACGAGAATAAACTAAAATATCATCTATAAATACAATCATGAACAGACTAGAAAGGATCTGAAGACATGGTTCATCAAGTCCATGAATACTGCTGGGGCATTGGTCAACCCGAATGACATAGCACGAAACTCAAAGTGCCCGTATCTAGTCCTGAATGTTGTCTTCGAAATATATTTCTCTCTAACCCTTACGTGATGGTACGTCGACCTCAAATCTATCTTCGAGAAACATATGGCACCCTGCAACTGATCAAATAAATCATCAATCCTCAAGAGCGGGTACTTATTCTTGATCGTCGCCTTATTCAACTGTCTGTAATCAATACACCTCCGCAAGGAACCATCTTTCTTTCTCACAAATAACTTAGGTGCTCCCCACGGTGATGTACTGGGTCTGATAAAGCCTTTTTCAAGCAAATCTCTCAGTTGTTCTTTCAACTCTTTCAGCTCTGCAGGTGCCATTCTATAAGGAGGAATAGATATCGGCTGAGTATCTGGTAATGAGTCAATAGCAAACTCAATCTCCCGCTCTGGCGGAAGGCCTTGAAGCTCATCGGAAAAAACATCAGGAAACTCATTAACCACTAGGATAGATTGAAGGGTCGGTGACTCTACTTTCACATCCTGTACCCGAACTAAGTGATAAATATATCCATTTCTGATCATCTTCCTTGCCTTGAGATAGGAAATAAACCTACCTCTCGGTGATGCAGTATTACCTTTCCACTCTAGAACTGGATCCCCTGAAAACTAAAACCGAACCATCTTTGATCTACAATCAACGTTAGCATAACAAGAAGCCAACCAATCCATACCCATTATAACATCAAATTCTACCATATCTAGCTCAATCAGGTCTGCTACTGTAGAATAACTAAGAAGTACTACTATACAATCTCTATATACCCGTCTAGTTATCACTGGATCTCCAGCAGGTGTAGACACCTCAAAAGGTTTATCAACTCGGGTTCTATCCCAAACTTGCTAGCAAGAGTGACATAAGATAAGGTGGAACCTGGATCAATCAATGCATATACATCATATAAGGAGACTGATAATATACCTGTAACAACATAAGGTGACGACTCCTGATCCTGTCGACCCGCTAATGCATAAACGCAGTTCTGAGGATGCTCGAGCTAGATGCTCCACTTCTGCCTCTACCACGACCGGTTGGTGACTGTGAACCTTGCCCATGGGGGCATACTGATGATGACGAACCAGCTACAGATTCCGTTGGCTGAACTATACCTGCACCACCTCTCGTCGGACAATCTCTCATAACGTGGCCTGGATAACCACAAGTATAGTAAACACCCAACCCCATGAGGCACTGACTGGCATGCTGCTTACCACACTGAGCACATCGTGGCAAGGGTGGCCTCATCTGACTTGACTCACCCCTATACTGAGAATTAGAGGCCCTAGAACTCTGACTGGGCCCTGGATATGTGGAACGATCAAATCTCCTACCGGCAAACTGAGGGGGTGCACTAGCTGATGCCTGGGATGGATACCTCGGGTACTGCTATCTCTGACCACCTCGAAACTCACCAGAAGGACCTGAAGATCACGCTCTCTTACTCTGGCCCCTATCATGCTCACGATCGGCCCTCTGCTTTTGCTTACGCTCCTCTACACCCTGAGCGTATGCCTGAATATGAGAAATATTAATGCCTAGATGAAGTGAGACCGACATACAGTCATTAAGCAGGTGCGGCTCCAACCCCATCACGAACCGGTGAGCCCAATCCTCCATTTTAGCTACAATAGTGGGAGCATACCTAGCCAAAGAATCAAACTGAAGGTTGTACTCGTGAACACTCATATTACCCTGCCGAAGGGTCAAGAACCTATCAACTCTGGTCGGTCTAAGCTATGGTGGCAAATAATGATGAAGAAAAGCCTCTATAAACTCCTGCCATACTATTGGAAGGGCATCCTCACCTCTGGACAACTCCCAAGACTCGTACCAATTAATTGCAACATCCCGAATTCTATAGGAAGCTAGCTCAACTGACTCAGTCGCAGTGGCCTTCATTACCCTCAAAGTCCTCTGCATCCTATTGATAAATACCTGAGGGTCCTCGTTTGGATCTGCTCTAGTGAATATCTGAGGGTCCAAATTAATGAAATCACGAACCCTCGCACTAATGGCCCTATTTGCATTACCAATACCTACCTCCTAGCCTCGAGCCTGTGCGGACACTAATCGAGTCAATAGCTGAATAGCATCTCTCATTACCTGACCTGGTGTATCTGGCTAAGGAGCTGGGGGGTACTAGAGCGGGTCCTAGAGTCGGTGACCCTCGGATCTCCTCTGGAGAGGGCAGGGTATGTAAAGTCTGAGATGGAGTTCCACTATGCGACTCTTCCCGAGCCCTGGTAACTCGTGGCGCTCGACTTTTAGTCTCATCAGCCACGGACTTGCCCTTCTGGGCGGCTGTATCCTTCTTGGGCATCACTGAAAATATAACATATCGTTAGGAAAATGAATCCTCATATCGCACGATCTAAGATTAGAAGGGAGGGTAATATCCTATATGTCTTGTAGCCTCATATTTATAAGTGTGGTGTACAACACACTCATAAATAAGACTCTACTAGACACGGTCTGTAGACAACCCTAGGATGGAACTGCTCTGATACCACTTTTGTCACGACCCAAACCGATGGGGCGTGACGAGTGCTCGAGTTCTACCTATCGAACACCCCTATGCATACGTCTAAGATATAAACATGAAATAAGTGTAGGTCATGCATAACGCCTGGAAATAAACTACTGATTCATATGAACAACATATGTGGGAAAACATGCCCAAAAGATATATATATATATATATATATATATACACACAAAATACGATAGGGCGAGCGGACAAAGCCATATACTATCTAACTATACATGGCTGTCTACGGACCTCTAACAGATGTACAACTGTATAAAAGATGGGGCTGGGCCCCGTCATACCCATATGTATACAAAAGTATCGTACCAAAACTCAATAGCAGCTCCGAATCAAATGGAGCACACCAACTCTCGCTGAGCAAGGATCCTAAGATGGGGGACTGTCAGCCTGTCTACCTACACCTACGGGCATGAAACGCAGGCCTCCCAGGCAATAGGGGCGTTAGTACAAATAATGTACCAAGTATGTAAGGCATAAAAATTAGTATATAACAGACTTGAAAGAAACATAGAGTAAAGGACTCAACCTGTAAGTCTGAATAGATCTATGAACCATGAAACATTTATAATGCCATGCATATGCGTATAAATATCATATCATGCATAGATATATGGATACATAACATCATCAAGCCACTGAGGGCATTCCATCATATCATCTCAGCCTCTGTGGGAGAAATCATAAATGTATACCAGCTGATCAGGTGGTGATGCGTATATAATGCCATAACTTTTCCCCATACCCTATATATATATATATATATATATATATATATATATATATATATATATATATATATATATATATATATATATATATATATATATATGCGTATGCATGGCATTATAAATGTTTCATGGTTCATAGATCTATTCAGACTTACAGGTTGAGTCCTTTACTCTATGTTTCTTTCAAGTCTGTTATATACTAATTTTTATGCCTTACATACTTGGTACATTATTCGTACTAACGCCCCTATTGCCTGGGAGGCCTGCGTTTCATGCCCGTAGGTGTAGGTAGACAGGCTGACAGTCCCCCATCTTAGGATCCTTACTCAGCGAGAGTTGGTGTGCTCCATTTGATTCGGAGCTGCTATTGAGTTTTGGTACGATACTTTTGTATACATATGGGTATGACGGGGCCCAGCCCCATCTTTTATACAGTTGTACATCTGTTAGAGGTCCGTAGACAGCCATGTATAGTTAGATAGTATATGGCTTTGTCCGCTCGCCCTATCGTATTTTGTGTATATATATATATATATATAAATGTCATGAGACCCATGAACAAACGATATGATATATATATATATATATATATACTATATGCGTATATAATGCCATCTGGTCATGGGTCAGTATACATATATAAATGGATGAAATGCATAATGAAGTAAGTCAATAAGATCTCTCGGAATGTCATGAGACCCATGAACAAACGATATGATATATATATATATATATATATACTATATGCGTATATAATGCCATCTGGTCATGGGTCAGTATACATATATAAATGGATGAAATGCATAATGAAGTAAGTCAATAAGATCTCTCGGAATGTCATGAGACCCATGAACAAACGATATGATAGTATGACATATGGGGAACAAACGATATGATAGTATGAAGGGACCTCCGCATCCGCGAAGAGTAGCAGTTAGTGGCCAATGCATTCGTGAAACCCAGCTCGCGTTTGCGTAAGGCAATTTCCAGCCAAGCCTTCCTGTTCGCGGCACACCCTATACATACTTACTGGGTACCCTTGGAGATACTTAGCCTGTTTGGATCTGCCACGAAATGTGACAGGTATTGACTGTGTAGGTGACAAAACTCGTGACTAGTGTTCAGATTTCTTGGATCCAGTAGATAGACTCCATTGATTTCTTTCCAGCGGCAGTTGACTATTTTCAGACCTCCAACTATATATATATTTTTTTATTATTTGAGGGAATGCCCCAAAAATATTGTTCTCGGTTTTAGTCCTTAGAGACTCATGACTTGTCATTATTGGGTTTAGATTTTCGGATAAAACTTTGCTAAACTTCTATAAGTTATATTTTTCAGATGGGTATAACATAAGAGTTATTCATATTTGCTTTATTTTAATGACCTTATCATCACTTACAGTTAGATAGAATATAGCTTGCTCGACGAGTAAGTAGGTTGAGCGCCATCACGTTCCACTTCAGTTTTGAGGTGTGAAATATATAAAGCATAAGAAGAAGCTAGAAAGTGCTTATATCTGAAACAAATAGTTAACATAATCCAAAAGAAAATAAGATATTAGCTTATTACTTCATTCGAATAACAAAAATACAACCTTAACGGCATCGCTCATATAAACCAAATTTGTTCACCGCCCATTTCTTTCCAAGCACGAGAGCTATAACAACAGAGAATTTAATATTTCTCTTATTTGTAAGGAGATCAATAACTTATATATTCCATGCATCATCTAATTCTAGTTTTATTATCAAAGACATTAATTTCTCCGCAGAAGTATTTTTGGTTCATATTGTAGCCTTATTTGCTCTTCACATATGGCTGTCCATTTATCAATAGATTTAGCCAAGATACTTCCAATAGAGTTCCTAATTATTTTTGGACGATATGCCAAAGTTTGTTGCTCAGCTAAACGTCCTTCTCCTGCTCTCTTGTCTTGACATGTTGATTGAGTTCTTTTAGTACTCGTAAAGTTTGTGCTTTGATCAAGAGATACATGGTCATGGTCAATAGGTTGTGTATCTTCAGAAGCAGGTGTAGTAACTTTTTCACCAGTTATTTCGTCATCATAAAAATCATTTTGAAAATCCTCCATATCACTAATTTCACATCCATTCCTACCATTAGCGATAATGACTCCAAAAATCAAAGCCAAAGTATTATAATTTGGCAACTTCTTCATCCTATATTAAACGTCTTTTGGGTGAGTTTATAACATAACCACTATTTTTAAATTAGAAAAATAAATAACTTACATTCAAAGACTCTAGTTTTATATGAAGAAAAGATATGAATGCAATTACCCATGTTTGAGAGTTATTAATGCCGAAAGATGAATTCACTAGGAGCTGTTTTCATTCCAATAGAAAAATGAGAGATTATTACCTTTGATATGTTCTCCATTTTTTTTATATGATTCTGCTATATGTTCATAAGATTTGCATAAATGCTTAATCAAGTCAGGCAAATGTTAAGTATATGTGCAGCTGAATATGGATAAAGCACAATGATTTATCAGTGTTAACTTTGTCTTCAAATACTTTTCTCTTGTCATTTTATAGGTAATTTATATATAATTGCAGAGAAAAATTTGTCATTGATCATCCAAGAGCTGACCAAGCAGCTCACTTCAAAGTAAATAACAATATATTAAGGTTCTCTAATTTTATTTTAATGTCCTAAATCAGAAAAGATACAAAGATGGAATTAAGGAACCAAGTAAATCAACTAGCAAAAAACTAAGAATATACAATAAGAAAGGGAAAGAACAAAAAAGATCTTACCTGGAGTGAAGTTGTAGAGACAACGTTGGGAAGAAGTGGAATAGAAAGTTTATGTCTTTTTTATTTCCAAGATAAAAAATATATTGAAAGAAAAAAAAAGGGATTGGAAAAGTTGTCTTATAATTACATGATGTAATTATAACTAATTTTTTATCCCCTTGTGAATTGGGGAGTATAATTAATTCCTCCCAATTACACTTAACTAGTATACGTACCCACGCGATGCGCGGATCGATTCAAAGAAAAAACGATCGAAGATTAAATTTAGACAACAAAACAAATAGATGAATTTTATCGGGTTGTCTCTATATTATTGTTGCCAAGGACTACCAATCCCAAGTGACTTGTAAAAAAAGGGCTTGAGTTAAAAACTTAGCAGCAAGAGAATAATAAGAGGAAAAAAATTAACCTCAAAAAGTTTAATTTCTTGATGAGGCGAAAAACCAACTAACTCATTTAGCTTTGCTAATATATCCATCGGCTTGCCACTTCTTGTTAATAAGCTACCTGACAATAAAAAGAAAATTAAAGAGAGACAAAATAAATACTCCGACTAATCCATAAGGACTTTAAGTATGCTTCTATATTAGTCGATCAAATAACTCAACCAACTTACTTGAATTACCATCAATAGAATTTTTAAGTACCTCAAATATCAGGGGTTAAATTGGATAAGAACTACTTCATTATAGTCTGCTCTATTGAAGGTTATAGTCTGCTCAGAATCTTGTAACCACAAAAGCTGCTAGTGGCATATGGAGTCTATCTGATATTAAAGAATAGATGTGATTTACCGGAGAAGATGAATCTCCAGTAAATCATCCAACATTTTGCAATTGTCTTTTCAATCCTTTCTTCATCAACGATATCAACTAACGTCGAAAGAATAGCACTTGTCTGCAAGAAATACTCTGCAATTTGTGAAAAATATAAAACGTGATTAAATGACAATATAAGACTGCAATTTGCAATTCAGTCTATAACATAAGATTTACATCACCTTCGTCTAATTGGAATACTAAAAACATGAAGCAAATGAATTGGTTTAATAGAATTGCAAATAAACAGTCCAGAGTGAGATTTGAACTGCCAACTTCACTCGTAGAGGTGCACCAAATTGTGTCCTTTAAATGAAAGCAATTTAGATATCCAGACTCAGTCATTAGAAGAATGGTATGGTAGATGAAGATGTAATACATAGAATTCAAAACCGGATGACTGAAATGGAGGAGCCTTGCGGACTAGCAACGTGAGTGCGACTTATTACAACAATTGGAAGACCAACAATGTTACATGTGTGTAAATACTGGGCCTAGGTGTCTTAGAAATTTGAATGATATGAGGGTAATACCAGATTATACCGGATTAGAGATGATTTCTTTGGCAGAGAATGCAACTAACTCACGTACATGTATATGATAAAATGAATAACTAATGCTAAGATGATTTGGTTATGCTCCATGTATTCCTACAAATACATCATTTCGTACGTGTGGCACTACAGATACATCATTTCGTAGTTCTACTTACCCTCAATTTATGTTCTTCAAAACTGAACTGACAGTGGTGTCCAGTGACTCTGCAGGACAATTTAGTTGAAGGTATAGTTGCATCACTCTCCCTGGTCTATTTTTCTTTACAACTTTGATCTCCCACCAATTTTGTTAACCTGCATATCATCATTAAAAACTGGCAAGACGGTCAATATTCTTCACTTGTATGCTTAAAGCCTATTCCAAGGGGAACTTTCTTAGCAATGATGAACAATGTGGAATTTTGGTTTGAGAGTTGATGTTTATGCCATCCTTTGGCTTGTAAATGGATTAAGACGTCATGAAGTACAGTAAATCGTAAAGATAGAACTTGAACTCTTTTTCAAGCCAAATCCAAATTGAAATATTTTTTCTTGCAAATTCGAAGTCTCAAATTCCTGAAACTTATTTATTTGAAACAGGAAAGAGTTGAACTCACAAGGGTACGTACAATGCATAGTCCAAGGGCAGTGCCACATGCCTGAGTATGAAAGTAATCAAAGTATCAAAAATGAAATATCTTTAGTTAGGTATTAAATAGCTTTAAGGTGTGCATGAAGTAAATTCATTCAGTAGGTGCGGCACTACAGACACCTATCTCTATATCACTAAAGAAATCGGTGAGCGCTTGCCTTACCTAGTAGGGTATCCGACCAATGCTCAAACCCTTATGAATCGACCGTCCGGGCCTGTCAAGTTAGGCCTTCGTAAAAAAGTCCACAGGGCTTTAGGCTCGGTGAGGTGGATTCGAAAGATAGAGAGTTGATGAGGAGCTTACCTGTATCGCCATAAGCAAATTATGTAGCTTTTGTCTATTGTGGTTCTATAAACCTGCAAATAGTGGATATATGATTAAGTTGCAAAATAATAGGTGGTAAATGATCTTGTATTGAGAAGAGAAGAAAAAAGGCAGTCGAAATCAGCTATGAAAATTTTGTGCACCATCTTTCGATAAAACAACAGTCATTGTAAATAAATCTTGTATTGAAAAAAATAAAATAAAGGGTAGGCATAAGCAAATATATTTAAAATGTGCATAGGCAAGTCAAAGAGAAATAGAATATATATTTCTTAAAACTGGAAACTCCAAACAGAAAGGATAGCAGAATGTTAAAAAATGAAACTACTATCAATTCTTAACTGGTAAAATTTACTTTTAAAGAGCAATTCAAGTTGGCTTTGATGCAAGAAAAGAGGAGATTATGAGGTTCTATGCAAGGCTTGCTTGTTCTGTTATAAGTGGATTGTAAAGCTTCTGCTCTAAAGTACATTCTATACCAGATTCTGATGATATGTCTTGCATCATCCAAAGCTTCATCTCCTTTGTAGCTTTTGAATTTAAGTTTTGAACAAACTGTGAAGAAAGAAATTTGTTATGTTTTTTAAAGCTAAAGGAAAAAAGTAAAGTTCCAGTTGTAAGTTTAAGCACAAATATTATGACAGTGAAAAGATGAGTGAGTACCTCTTTACTGACATAACATTCAAGGGAATTTCCAAATCTCTGAATAAATACACTTCTTAGTTGGCGTAATTCTGACACGTCGGCGAATCTTGCTGGTGCAAAAATCAAAAATGAGACAGCTTCTCTGCACTCATTAGAACATTCCCTATGAACAAAAATTACCAAGATTGAACTAACAGGTGGTAAATCATCTTGTAGGGAAAAAAAAAGGTAGTTGAAATCAATTATGAAATATTTTTGCACAACCTTTGTTTAAAGCAACAGTCATTGTAACTAAATTTTGTATAGAATTTGTAACTAAATTTTTTATGTATGAGATGAAAAGATACTCGATCATTTGTAACATGCTCATGTAGGATAACATCAAAACAGAACTCATACTTCTTAAATAAGCAGTGAAACCCACCTTCTATAAGACAACCAAACATCAGTTCCTCTCAACAACAATCTTTGTTCCACGATTATTTTGATCTATCAGTAGTACAATTTGTAGTGTTTTCATGCTCTCTGGCTTTGTCCAACATTCATGATCTTTTATTGGATCCCCAACCTTTAAAAAATGCACAATTAAATGTTTAACATTTAACAAACATATGTTTATGGAGAAACTTAGAATAAAATTTATTCTCAATATTCTTGAAAACTATTGGGACTAACATGAATGTAGAAGCGACTACGGTTGGAACTGGATTTCAAGAAATAATCAGTGCCCCATTTGATGCCAAATTTGAAAAAAATTCAGATCTCCAGCAGCTTGGAGCTGTGATTGATAAACGATAGCATTACTCCTATTATATATTTTCTAATAAAATTCATTCCGAGTAATATTGCATACCTAGTAGCAATCGATAAATGTGAAATAATGGTGGTTATCCATATTCTTGCAACTCCACGATTTAACTGAAGTGATTGACTGCAAATATAGATATATAATTTAACAAATAAAAGTATTTCATATGACTAAAAAAAAGTTAAGCTATAACATGATATATCAAAGTAAATTAAATTTAGAAGAATATTTACCTCATCCAACTTTAGGTCTGTCTATAGTATGACCAACTATATACCGAGTATGTACACTAAACTTGTTGTTGATGCTTCTCATTTTATACTTATTAAAAACTTCTATCCTCTAAATTTCAGAAAACTTCTTTATACACTACATTTGTAGCTTCATTTGTTATTTTCCCATCTTCATCATAACATAAAATCTTCAACCCTTTTCTACTTGTTACTCTTGAAAGTGCAACGTATAGTTGTCCATGAGTAAACACAGGCTTCTTCAAAAATAATCCCACATTACATAATGACTGACCTTGACATTTATTGATGGTCATGGCAAAAGATACAATGACGGGAAATTGCCTTCTGTGAAACTTAAAAGAAATTCTTGCATCAGATCGAGTAAGTGTCATTCTTGGTATAAAAACTTTGTCTCCAGCCATTTTTCCTGATAATACTTTGTCTTCAATTACCCGATTTCCAAGTCTTGTGATGATCAATCTTGTACCATTGCACAATCCTGACGATTGGTCTATATTTCTTAACAACATCACAGGAACACCAACCTTCAAAGTGATAGAGTGATTTGGTATACCTGAACATTTAATACTATTTAGGAATTCAGGTGTATGTACATGTTCCAAAGATGTAAATGCATGATCAGACATGCAAATTGTATCCGAACTTAAATATGACTTATCCTGACTATTGTTGAGAGAAACCATGTAATCATTCACCGACTCCACCATCTGAAGAGTTGTCGCAAGAATTGCTCTTTCTTGAAGGTATTTTATATCTGTGAAATGTGTTAAGAAATCAGAATATGTACTTTCTACAATTTCAAGTATTGGATCATCACAATTATGTATGAGAAGATCATCGGGTATTTCTACTTTCTCAATGCCATCAATAGAACATCCAATATTTCCATCACCTATTGCCAAAATTCAATCAGAAAACTGTTTTAAATCATCCAAATCACCACCAGATATATTTCCTTGCAATCTCATATTTGTTGTTAGCTTTAAAACATGACAGTGGGGCCACAAATATGAAGAATTTAGAGTTGCCTTAACAATCTCTTACCTGCTACCTTTTGTAATTACAAGCAAGATTTGTCTGAAATCACCTCCAAGAACAATTGTTTTGCCTCCAAGTGGCTGATCTAAATTTGATGGATCTTTAAATCTTAGAATATCTCTAAGAGTTTGATCAAGAGCTTCAAAACAATATTTATGCATCATTGGTGCCTCATCCCAAATGATTAATTTTGCCTTCACAATCAACTTTGCCAAAGGACTACCTTGTTTTATATTGCATGTTGAATCTTCAGTTGGATTTAGAGGGATCGCAAATCTTGAATGAGCAGTTCGACCTCCTGGTAACAAAAGAGAAGCAATACCACTTGAAGCAACATTTATCACTATATCGCCTTTAGATCGTATGCCAGAAGATAATGTTTTCCAGATAAAAGTTTTGCCAGTTCCTCCATGACCATATAAAAAGAATAACCCTCCTTTATCTTCATTCACTGCAGATATGATTTTATCATAAACAGACTTCTGCTCGAATGTTAATTTCATTAATAATTGTTGATGTTCTTATGTCATAGAACGCCTATTAAAGCGCAATTCCTCATTAATTAGTATGTTGGCACCATCGAATTCTTCCTCATTGTAATATGGTCTTGGCATTGTCGAAAAATCGTTAAAGCTTTTTCCACAACCTTTTAAAATCCTGTCCAGCTTTTTCAAGCAACGATTTTTCAATTCATAATTGGTTAGCTCTGCCTCTGCATGACATAAAAATGTTAGAGTTCAAAATAAAATATATAGTCATACTTAAAACTCAATCGTGTAGTTTCATGTATATGTAGTTTGTTTGTATGAGCATACAGATCATTGGTTTAATTTATAGAATAACATATCTAAGCATGGATCTGGAGTACTATTTTTAGTTCTTTTAACTACATGTATAAAAATAAGACAAAAGAGAAAGCTGCAATTTGTGATGTCGTTTAGAACATATAAGAACAAAATGTAGCGAGAAAAAATTGATATTATAAAATGATCAAATTGACTTTATCAAAAGTTAAAAATAGAGAGTTGTCTTCATCTATCATTCTTTAATATTCAACAAAGTAGAATATTATAGAAGTTATCATGTATCAACATTTATTCCTCGTTTAATCCATATAGCAGTAAAAAAATTATTTTAATCTGAAAATTTTATCTTCTAATACCTGGGTTACTCAATAATGTTCTTTCTTCATGGAGAATATCTTCTGACAATAACTGCCATGATGATTGCCAAACAATTTCTGGTCGTGACATTGAATTTGATAACAACAGCATGACAAATAACTGTCTTAGATAAGATGGCATTCCCCAAGTACTTGCTTCCTTTATAGCATCCACATACTCTTTGTCGCCATCCAACAACCCAAGTGCATAACATGCATCTCTAAAAGTAAGATAGCTCTGATTATTAATTCTTCTAAGTTGTTCATACGAAGTTGGACCTTTGATTAGATTCAACAACAATCTAAGATAATATATCTCTCCACTCCCTGGAGTAACAAAGAAAATCCTCCCAATAGAAAATATAGATTTTATCCTCTTTTCCCATTTTTTTTATTTTGGTTCCACCAAAATTTAAGAGGGAATTCGGCGTAAGTCAAATTTCTTGCTTCCAAATAAAGTTTGTTTGCCTCAAACCATCCTAAAAACATCGATTCCTTTACAGTTGATTTATTGGCAACATTATCAATTGGATCATCATCAGAGAAAATGACACTTTGCTCATTTGGAAGATGGAATGATAGTCTTTCCACTGACGGTTCTCTATGGTGAATTGGAAATTTAAATATTCTCCAAGCAGCTTCACATGGGGATATGTAGCGACAATCATAATACATGTTGATTTCATCAACGGTTGATGAACCATTGTCATGAGTACTTTGAGAAAAAGCAGCAGATGCACGATCATGACCTTTATTGACATACTTAAATAAGTATTTAATGGATCTTGTTTGATTGCACCACTCCACATTGATATGAGTACCATATTTTAATAATAAGAAGCGATTGTGTGGCACCACATATCTGTTATCCAAATCAATACCATTTTTCATAATTGTTCTACCATTATCCCTTCTTCTATAAACAGGATACCCTTCTTCATCAACCGTTGTTGCGTCAACAAACCTTTTAGGAAAGTGCTTTGTACATCTACCATTTTGCATGCAAGGAGAAGATTTCCTAGCAGAACCACATGGACCATGCATCATTAAATTTTTTACGGCATTGTAATAATTAGGATCACTCACTTCATCTGGTATTTCTGTCGAAATTATTCGATCAATATCTGACGCAGATGAAAATTTATTATGCTCATGAAGAAAAAGTAAGATATGAGCATGAGGCAGCCCTCGTTTTTGGAACTCAATGGTATAAATCACTGCATTGGAAATTATGCAAGTTTATTAGAAAAAATAATTATCTGAATCGTAGGAAAGAATCATATAAAATCACCATATTTATTTAAATAAAATTTTAAATATTGTATACCTGCTTTTACTTGTCCAAAAACATGATTATCTCTCAAATCCTTGATTAAGCGGTTCAATTTAATTTTGAACACCCTACTTAAAATGTCTGGACGATCTTCAGGATTCAAGTTCCTGCTCTCAACAAATCTAGTAATCTCTGGCCACTTAGGATTGCAAGTAAATGTGATAAAAAGATCAGGGTACCCAGCCCATTTGCATATTGCCATAGCATCTTGATAATTCTGAACCATATATCGTGCACCCCCTGTAAAGCTTGAAGGTAGAATTATCCTTTTACCTTGGGATGAAGGATCGATGTCACCATGCAATATAGCATCTGTTAGGACTTTATAAGAATCAACTCTTAATTGCTTTTGATGAGTCCTTATAAACTTCAACCGAGAAGATTCTATCATTGTATAACTATCAACTAAAAATTGCTGAAATAATCTTCCTGAAGACACAATGGTGGGAACTTCATCTTATCTTTCCTGAATTCTATAAGCGAAAAATTCTCGCATGCTAACACATTGCCTTCCTCTCGATGATTCTTCACCTTGACTTAAAGGAATGTCCTCTCTGTACCCATCTTCACCATAAGGAAAAAGCAAAGGATATTGTAGACCTAAATATGCAGCATTTAGTTCATTTATCCTTTGTAGTTGTCCAGATTGTGTTTCTATAATGATATCGCGGTCACTTCTAGAAACTTCAAAATCACCAACCACCAAAACAACTACTTCTGGTATTGTTGGTAAGTTGTATCTTCTACCATCGGTACCTCTTTTCCCTATTAATCTGAGCTTAACATTGGAGTCTACATTCTTTTGGAATCGATCTCTGACCATCCTAAATGTCTTTGCCAAAACATTATTGTCATCAAGCATTTGTTTCAGATCTGAAACAATTTCAGCATGAAGTTTGTTAATATCTTGGCCACGACTGAAAAAAATATATATGATATCAATAAAGGTTTCTAAGTTAATTTTTGTTTTCATAGTATTATATAATAAAGGTACAAGACTAACCTGATAACATTGATTCTATTTCTAACTTCATTCTCTGTATCATATATATATATATATATATATATATATAGAATATATATATAATTGTGCAAATTTTGGAGTAGATCCTTCAGGAGGTAGTAAGCTCCCAATTTGATGATAGTTTTGACCACATAATCTGAATGTTCTTGGCCCTCTTTTCTGGTTGATAGAGACATCAACCTTACCCCCCATTGATGTAAATGAGAAGATAGAGTTATAACTCCTAATATTTTCGCGAAAATGGCTACTTTTAGCACTTATATTAAAACCATTGCAAAATGATAAATGTGAATATAAGTTGATTTGAACATGTTGATATTAACAGTTATAATTCCTCTAACCTGATCCAAATAAAAGATGCTCCAAAACTTCAGGAGGCTTCTTAAGATCTGGAAGCTTTATTTTTCCACGATCACAACACATTGTAAAAATAGGTTTTTTTGAGTTGTAATGCTTGCGGATTCTTTCTTCATACCAAAAAAGAGCCCCGCACTTTTCGCATTCATATGTAGCATCTCCTATATCCCAGTAATCTATACTTGCAATAGTATATAAAGTGAAAGACATAGGATTATTGATTTGTTTTATCGAACTGTGTTGTGTGAATAAGGTGTTTTTTATAAGTAGCTTCAGTGTAAATTTGGCCACATTCAACATCCACCTCTAAGAAAAATAGTAGTTAAATCAATTAATAGGATGGTACGTAGATATATACATCTATATTTGGCAATATAGATTGTTCTTTAATAATAACAGAAAAGTGCAAAGGTATGGTTGTCATACCTGGATACTCTTCATCATCTTCATATCCTATGTTATTTTGCATGTCTGCACAATGAGTTTCATATGCATCATTAGTTGTATAACTATTAATCAACTTAGCCAAACATTGTATTAAGAATAAATTATGGTAAAGTAAGTTGTAACAACACAACTATAAATATATTAAATAGATGATATTGTCACTCACCATTTGTTATATCGGACAAAGAAGGAACTCTTTCTTCACTTTCGACAGAATAGTTTGTATTGTTGGAGGGCTGAAGATGATGTATTCTCATGTCTACAAAAATAAGTTTTAGTTGTATAACAGATACTTAACCAAATATTCTAATAAGAATAAATTATAGTAAAATATAAAAGTATAAAATGCAGAATTTTAAAGGGGGAGACTTCAGAATGTTATTATGTATATAAAATTTTGTTTTAAAGAAGAGGCAATAATATGCACAACCTTCCTACTGATCAATGAAACAGAGAACAAATAGAGTATAAGGTATCTAATTTTTCCCTCTTTTAGTTGTTCTAGTTGAACCTGTAACTCTTGCCCCTTTCTTCCTCAGAACGACATGTTTCTCATCCTTTGGACTAAACTAATTTTATGCACTCTCACATTAAAACAGAATGAACTACATAAATTGGAGGCACCAGAAGATAATAAATTTGGAAAGTCAATAATATAATAAAAACAACAGATGCTAATAGTTATAGGAATTTTGTTTAAATCAGGGAGAAGATGATGTATTCTCATGTCTACACAATGAGTTACATATGCATCATTAATTGTACAACTATTAATCAACTAAACCAAACATTGTAATAAGAATAAATTATGGTAAAGTAAGTTACAATAACACAAGTATAAATACATTAAATCAATGATATTGTCACTCACCATTTGTTATATCAGACAAAGAAGGAACTCTTTCTTTACTTTCGACTGAATATTTTCTGTTTTTGGAAGGTTCAACTTTATCTGTAGAAGAGATTTGTATGTTATTTTTGGTCAGATTTTAGAAATAACAATACATATAAAGCAAAGATTAATTCGCATAATGCATGGACTCATTTTGTTATGAATCCTATTTGTCCCAAAAAAAAACTGAAAATGCGTTTTTCATCTTTAATAAGCACAAAAAAATAAAGGCAGCAATTTGCTTAATTGTTGTAAGAATTATAATTACAAAGTGATATAACTATAAAGCTAGCTAACACATGTATAAGCAAACACAAGAAGAAATAAAGAAAATTATTTTTATTAACCATGATGATATTTTTAGTGGGGAACAATTATGTTGTCTAAACAATAAATAATAAGCATAATTTTAGAAATAGCTATTGTATGATTCAATCCTAATGTACTAAATTTCAGACATCAATTGAGTTATTTATTGACCCAAAAATCTGTTTAGAGCCAACTCTTTAGGTCAATCCGCATTTGTTTAAACTCGGAGATGATAAGCCTGCCCCTCTACCTTTCTTCATTTACATAATGATATCAGTTCATTTGGCACAAAGCTTGTAATTATGGTATAAGATAAAAGTGTCTCAACCTTTGGCAATTAATTTTTTAATTGAACTAACCTCTTATATAAATAAATTTCAGATGCGTCACCTACTGAGATTGAAAATTTATTTTCATGTCATGATCATTATCTATATGCATGAGCATCCTCTGCATTGATGATGAGAGTTATCTAATTTATTTTCTTTTTAGTTATTGTTGTTGAACCTTTAACTCTAATCCCTTTCTTACTCTGAACCACATGGTTCTCATCTTTCACCCTAGACTATTTTTATCTAATATCACATCAAAACAGAATGCACCACATAATTGAAGGCGCTAAAGAGGATTGTTAGAAGATTTATAATGACAGAGAAACATAAGATGCTAAAAGGCATAGCAATTAAAAAATAACACAAGCTAGAAGATGATAGAAAAAGAAATTTGAATATATCAATTATCTTAAAAGTTAGTCTCACTACTTGAATATCGACAGGAAATAAGCGAAACATTATAGTTCCATTCCCTTCTACAATTTGGAACACTTTGCGGGGTTGTTTTTGTTTTTAAGAACTGTTGAACTTCTCCAAGAAACTTCATTTGATCAAGTCCTTTTAGAATGTAAATTTATAAGAATATATTATTTTAATGTTTTGCAGTAGATCTTCCTATAGAAGGCCAGATTATATCCCCAAATGTCTGTTTCACTACATAAGAAAATGAACATACCTTTGGTAACCGAGTGTTTTTTGCGCCGTTTATGATCCTGTATGTTGTATATGCTTGGTCGGGAAAGTAGGCTCTTTTGATTTTCCATAGAAAAGGATCCGAGAAGTTGGATTTAGAATACCTTTTTGAAAGAATTTTGAAGGAAGATGAAGTGAGTTGGTGGTTATGATAGATACAAAGTGGGAGTTACAAAGAAGATGGAATTTTGTTGAGAAAGCAAAACTTACTATGTAACCGTAAACTGTAGCCTTTGTCGAATAAATGGGTATAAAAATTAGTTTGAGTTTGCACTGTTAGTATATAAAATAAAATTCTTTACACCAGGTAAACAAAAGGACAATCACGTTAACTTTATTAATAATTATAAATTTAGGAAAAAATATTGAAGACACGTAGAGTCATAGTAGGAATCATTCAAGTGACTATTCATTTTCTCCCTTCTCCTTTTTTCCAACTTTTTAGTTTTTCTCCTTTTTAAAATGATGAAAAAACATAACTGTTGGTAAATGAAAATTTCACAAGTCATTCTTTTCTGTAGGCCTCTTTATATTCTTATTAATTAATGGATGCCTCCAAAGGGACACATCTCAAGGACTGGTATTGAAATAAAGTTGAATAATTAATACGTCTCCTTAATTTTGGCCAGCCACCAAATCTATATAAACTTTCAAAAGGTTACAATTAATTAGTATGAGATTTTTAACATGGAATTGTCTTATCTGATATGTTCACAACTATTCCATTATCATGTTGCTTCAAGATACTCTGCATCATCATATGCCACTGACAAGATTGCTGCTTCCTCAAATGAACTATTTTGTTTCGTCGCCTGTTTGTAGTTACTTTGAACCTTATTGTGAAGTTCCAGTAAGATACATGCAGAGGTTTCCCATTTTTGGAACCAAGGACCAACACGAGAGAGTTTCAGAGTATTCGTCCTCGGACGCTACTGCAGATTTAGATGATGTATCATACTGTGCAGAACTCATATTGGGCAAGAGAAATATTAGAGAAATTGTCTATTCTTTCCCCCTTATAAACTAACCATGAACTAATTCAAATATCTTGTCCATAACAAATGAAAATACCAAACTAACTAAACTGGAAAAGTTCAATACCAGAAAAAAAAACATGAAATGATTCAAATCGTCTTGTTCATAACTAATAAAACTAACTAAACAGACAGTTCTTAGTTTATCCAGTAATCCAACAGTTACACATGCAAACAACTTATGTTGTCTTCTTCTTTTTAAATACTCTCTTGATCTTATTTCCTGATAACTGTGCATTTGAATCTTCTTCAACCATCGTTGCAGGATTATTTATACCTATCTTGGCAGGTGTATGTGCAACATCGATCAACTCATTATCTTCAGTCGAATCCTATATATTTAAAACAGAAAAACTTGTGAAAATCAATAGTTAATCTATAGTTCTTGTTGCATTATTATTTTATAACCTGCAAATCATTACATTAAAATAATAAATTATGTAAAATATTTATAATGAGTTGTAAAATCACCCTGATTTCGTTATCTTCATGACTGACTTCGTTATTATTGAAATCTGGGTCCTATAAAAAAGTGTATCATAATTAAAATGTAATTCAATCACAAATAGGAAAATTGAGAAAAATTGAGTATAGAAACATACTTTGAATGTGTCTTCTTGTGGTGAAGGAATGTATTTCTTTATAATTTCCTCGTCGTCAGTAAGCGTAACAACTTTTAAGACTTCATCTTTATTCTGATTGTTGGAACTCTTCACCTCAACTTTAAACATGAACATTTTTTCGACAATATTTTCTATCTCCATTGGACATGAAGAGTCTTCTGCAGCACCAGAAGTCTAACAAAAAAGACATAATAATTGTGGTTAACAGAAGCTACAACAGCAAAAGTAAAAAGTAAATGTAATACGGTGTACATATTTTGTTTGTTCCTTATTAGAATGGATAAAATTGTTACAAAGATGATGCTTCAATTCTCATAGTAAGTGTGTTATTAAGCATAAGCTAAATGCGAGGAATAATACACTAAATAAAGCTACTAATATAAAAAGACTAAAGTAGAAGATGGGAAACTAAAATGAAAGCATAAGTTTCCTGATACAAAATGCCTCTTAGTTCATAACCTCACTTTCAAAAATCTACACCACACATGGACCACAATATACCACTTTGTTAGACCAAGAAAAAATAATTGAAAAAATAAAAAACAGGCACTGGTAGTCTGTAATTTTCAGAACATGCAATACATGAAAGAATACAGGATGTTGATTTGATATAATCTGAAGGATGAATAGGTTTTAATCTTTTTTCCCAGTAACATATGAGGTTTATCTTCTAGTTCCAGAATGAATTAATCTACATATTCTAGCTTTCATACAATACTTGCAAACAAAAGTAGATTTCCTTGAGTCTATGGTGCTTTTTAAGTGTTTAACTACGAAAGAACAAACTCAGATTTTAAAAAACTTCAAAACAAAGTGAAACTTTAGAGCGATAAGCTAAAAACTGAGAACTATTAAAAACAGATCTTAGGTTTTTCAGTGATTAACTACAACTATCTTAGCTTTAGCAAAACTCAGGGACAGCTAAAAACAGAGAACTATTACCTGCATTTATAACTTATCAAACCTCTCAAGTAAATCTAATAAGAGCAAAGGCATACAGATTTAGCAATAAGCTCATTTGAAATTTTGAAAATCATATCTTAATACTTTGTAACTTAAAGTTAAAAGAACTTTGACGATATTGGTTAACCTAAAGTTCTTTCAAGTTTATCAATCCTCACCTGCATATAGACACAAAGTCAAGTACCCCATAAAATAAGAAGGAAAGGAGATGCAGGGGAATAGATCATGCACCAATTTTTTGGATGTTGATGCTCTTATTTTTCTAAGCAGTTGTATTATACCTCAAATACAGCATCTTTTAAATCATTTGCCGACTTTCCGATAATCTTAGTTGCATCCCGATCCCATAGCAGCAAAGAAATTGTACCGGTGCAATCCATCACAAACTTGTAGCCTGTACCTGGAAAGAGTTTGTATTTTTAAATTTTTAATCATATAATAGTAAAGAAACTATAAATTATGGTCATACGGTCATACCTATGAGTGGCAGATTGAATCTGCTCGCATTTTTTACAATAGAATTTATTCCCCTCTGTCTATTTTCTTTGCGCAATTTTTGCATGCTAAATAACTCCATCCACGGTCTAATTCAATGTGTACAATAGTTGCTACAACCCACAAATTTCCTGGCTGAGCATAAAAGTTGTATATACATTGTTATGTAGAGAAAGATAAGATAAAAGTTGTGCTAATTAAAAATTAACAAAATTAAAAAGTAGGTACTCACGTGCTTACAGTCACCCAAATCCTCAATATTTTTAACTTCAATACTTCCAGATGCTAGCTCATTAGCAACAGAATGAGTTTTGTGAGATAAAATTTGAGTAATTCTTTGTGAGCTTTCTCCACGCACAGAAACCATTCAGTTTTTTTTTAACTTGAGATACGTTAATAAATATTAAGACTAAAATTTAGGATGAAATAACCTTAAATTTAGTACAACTTAAAGAGACCTGGAGCTAAAGTCAACAACTTGAGGAAGATTTGAATTGATCCAAAGCTTCGATGTGTGCCAAGTGTTCCTCACCGAATATTGTTCTGCACGCTTAAAAGTAATTTGTAAGAGTTTACTAATTGTATAAAGACATTGTATTGCAAAGTAAGTAGACAATTTAATAACCTCGATATCGGTGTACTCTAACCAATTGCATTACGACGACAACATGCTTATCATTAGATCCATTCAAATATGGCTTGATCTGTTCCACAAAGTCTCCCCAAAGAGTTGCAGAAAGGTTGTTGCTCCTACAATTATTATAAGGTTAAGCATAGGAATCAAAATAAAGAAATGTTGAAATATTTACTTAGTTGAATAAATTGTGGCGAGCTTACGCATAATCTTGTATCTCAATGTTCATGTACATACGGATGTTATCATCTTGCTTGATAGACTGTACGTCCTCATAGCTCACAATTTCGCCAATGACATCTACAATAACATTAACCAAGGAAATATGTGCAAAATTAGTAATTATTATAGACAATATAAATGAAGATTGTAAAAGAATTAAATACTTAGATGTATATTCCAAAGGCAGCATGTATCAATTTTTCTAAGTTTTGTTAAAAGGGAAGGTTTCAGAGAATGCAAAGAAAACTGTGGGCATGAACTCCATCAGCTACCTATGGAAGTAAGAGATCAAAAGCTAACCTTAGGTCTTCATAAAATCACCGAAAAACTATCTGTAAATACTATGTAAAGTAGTACCAAGACTATACCCATGTACTGGAGATCTTTAGAGAAATGGTACAATACTAAACTTTCTTTAGTTCAATACGCATACAAAGGCCTTCTAGAAATCAGATTATGAATTTCGATAGAGGAATTAACAATGTCAATAAATTCAGTTTTAATCTAAAAATTAATCTTTAATCTTATGTACTGTAATTAGTATTGATTTAGTTCACAGTTAGCACTCATAATGTAGAAAACAAATAACGCAAATTAAAATGAAACTGGAAAAAAATGAGATAAATTTAATTACCGAATAACTCAGTATTGTCAAATTCTTGGGGATTTGAAAACTGCTCATAGGTTCTAAATTTGAAAATAGACATGTTGAAATGTGGATCATGTATTTCATCAACAGTGGTCTTATGCGTGAACATCAACTTAAACTTGTGGTCTTTGATCTTCAGCTTCATATTATTTGGACAAACCACGAAATTCTTCATGATGTACAAACCCATTTCCTTAATTTCTTGTTTGAACCTTTGGATAAAAGACCTGCCAATACTTGCGTGAATGCGGTTGCCCTACAAAAAAACTCAAATAGTTAAAATGACTTACTTATTCCGTAAATGACTGTAATTTACATACGCACATGTAAACAATGATAAAGTGCAAGTAATTATAAGGTTTTAAACAATACCTTTTCATCCATTACAATAATCTCAATTGAAAAAGGGCCATCTCTGTCGCGATTCGGACAATACGAACCTTTAATTTTCAATTCATTGACTTGCTGTTAATTTCGCTAACGAAATTGATTTTAGCCGCCATTAAATCCTGAAATAGACATAGGTATTTATAAATATAAGAAGAAACTCCAAATAAATGCTTATAGAAACACATATAAGGCAATATATCATCTGAAAATAATTGACTTGTTGCTGATGATTCTCCAAAACATGCATGCGAAAGGCAACGATGGCACATGAGCAAGAATCTCTCCTAACCCCAAGATTGGTAAACAACAGTTTCTATAGATACCGTGTTATTTTATATAACAAAAGCCGCCAACAAACTTCACAGAAATTTTCAATACAATCTCAACTGGAATAAAGATTGTTCATGAAATAGAAATCATATCAATCACCTTTTGTAGTCCAAAGTTGTTGTTTCATATGCACACAAGGGAGAAAAAATAGAACTATATACTGTAAAAGTAGAAAACTGATTTGATAAAACTGTGAAATCATTGTACTGAGAATGCAGGGCAGAAGAAATCGTGGGTTAGGAGATGAAATCGTGGTTGAAGCGCCAAATTTGTAGGACTGGAATCCAACGCAGAAGAATTCGTGGGAGGAGTTGAAATCATGGTGAGAGATCGTGGGATTGAAGCGGCGAATTTGGGGGATTGGTATTTTTAGGGCAAATACGCTTAGGCAGATGGTGTTCCTCATTGCCGTTTGTTTAAAGACTACTTTCTTTAAAATATAATATATATATATATATATATATATATATATTATATATATATTATAGTTTCAAGAATCAATTCCATTTTTTTGTCTTTGTGATACGGTGCTTTGTGGAATTGTTCATAGACTGAGTTTCTGATTGTTATTTATAAAGTTAAAAAAGTAAAAAAAAAAAAAATGAATTTTATTTTCTGATATGTGAATATGTTGTATGGTAAATTAGTGGATTTTGTTTTAATGTTTACAAAATTTCGAGATTTCCTAATGTTTGTTTAAAAAGAGAAACTAATTTTACCTAAAATAACTAATTTGTCCTAAAGTTGCCCCATGTCATTATATGCACGCAACACTTGGCAAATATTAGGAATGACTTCTTTATATATATATATATATATATATATATATATATATATATATATATATTATAGTTTCAAGAATCAATTCCATTTTGTTTTCAGTATATTGCTATTTTATTATTTGGTTCTCTTTTTTATGTGTTGTGAGAATATGGGGTGAAATTATTTCTTTTTGTCTTTGTGATACGGTGCTTTGTGGAATTTTTTGTTGTTTTTCTAAATTTTTTAAAAGACTTTTCAGTTCAAAGACTGAGTTTCTGATTGTTATTTATAAAGTTAAAAAAGTAAAAAAAAATGAATTTTATTTTCTAATATGTGGATATGTTGTATGGTAAATTGGTGGATTTTGTTTTCATGTTTACAAAATTTCGATATTTCCTAAGGTTTGTTTAAAAAGAGAAACTAATTTTACCTAAAATAACTAATTTGTCCTAAAGTTGCCACATGTCATTCTATGCACGCAACACTTGGCAAATATTAGGAATGACTTCTTTTCTTTTAAGTAAATATAGATAAATATAGATTTCTCGCTAATCAAGTAATTACTTGGTCAAATAAACATGTTAAAGTGTGTAATTACACCTAAATTCAATTACCATGTGGCTTTTCAAACTTGTTCTTAGAAAAGTTACATCAGTTTATAATTATACAATGTTTTTACCATCAATATTTACTTATTTTTTGAAAATTGGAGAGTGTAATTGTACATCATCTATTTCCATGCTGACCAGATAATTATTTGGCTAGCAGGCATGCAAAACCAATTGCATCAAATTATATACAACTCTAATTCTTAGTTGGCTTTCCAATCATGCTCTAAGAGTTTTAATTTTTATGTTGTATTTTGGATCGCATGATATCTAATTATAGTTTTTTTGAGTTTACATTTTTAGAATTTGCTTAAGATTTCTTGACAACCCTTGGATTCTAGTGATTTTGAATTGCGTTACTTGGCAAGAAAGGAAAAGATGAAAAAATATTGAAAATTATGGTGGTTATACTTAAAATTTTTAGCATTAAATTCAGATTGAATTGTTTGGACAATTCTTAGAAATACTTTTTTGAATATTTTGTTTGAGTAAAACGTGTCTGGATAGTTGTTTTTACTACGAGTGAAATAACATTCTTTTTATTTTTTTAAAAATGCCCTCATAACCTCTTAATAAATATTTTTTTTTTGCAAAAAACTTCCACAAGAACTTTTTGAATATTTTTAACTAATAAACGTTATAGACTCCTCCTTAGGTAATAATCACAAACATAAAATGAAACAAACAAAACTATAACGTGCATGGACAATTCTGTCTAAAAAAAGGAATTTATTCTTAAAAAAGATGTAGCCTAAAAAGGAAATACTAACCAGGTATTCAACCATGAAACCGATGTTATAGACCCACTTCCTCAAATTCTCATAAATAATCCAATCGGAAAAAGCCGTAGCCCCACTATTTTCGCCTCCACGTCTTCCCCCCCCCCCCCCCCAACTCACTCATTCTCCATGTATATATATAGATGGAGCTTCACTTTTTCTAACCCTACCCATTGTCCAAAAACCCATCACCATCACTGGATCCGAAGATCACCTCGATCTCATGTCATCCTCAGCCACCGCCCCTCCACCACCTCCTCTTCCGCCGTCGTCCCCCACGGCGGCGCCGGTGAAAAAAACTGTTGTGATCCGGTCCGTTTGGTCTAACAACCTCGAATCTGAATTCTCCTTGATCCGTAGCCTAATCGACCGTTATCCCTTCGTTTCTATGGATACTGAGTTCCCTGGCGTCATTTTCCGGCAGGATATACGCTCTCGGAACCCTAGCGATCACTACCACACTCTGAAATCCAATGTGGACGCTCTTAAGCTCATCCAGGTTGGTCTCACTCTCACTGACGCTGCCGGTAACCTGCCAGACCTCGGCTGTGCCTATGGATTCATATGGGAGTTCAATTTTTGTGATTTTGACGTGGCGTGTGACGATCACGCGCCAGGATCAATAGAGCTGCTCCGTCAGCACGGGCTGGACTTTGACAAGACGCGTGACCGTGGTGCTAACACCACGCGCTTTGCTGAGTTGATGATGTCGTCCGGATTGGTCTGCAACGACGCTGTGACGTACATCACTTTTCACAGCGCGTATGATTTTGGCTACCTTATTAAGGCCCTAACAGGTCGTGAACTGCCAGGTGCATTGACGGAGTTTCATGAATTGTTGACGGTCTTTTTTGGGAACAGGGTTTATGATGTGAAACACTTGATGATGTTTTGCCACAACCTTTATGGTGGATTGGACCGGGTTGCAGCTACTCTTACGGTGAATCGGATGGTGGGGAAGAGTCATCAGGCCGGGTCTGATAGCTTGCTGACCTGGCATGTGTTTCAGAAACTGAGGGAGGTCTACTTTGAGGACAACGAGGCGCTGACAGAGAAGTATGCCGGTGTTCTCTATGGGTTAGAGATCCTTTCTCCGTAGCTCCTTGTAGATGTAGAGTTCTATTTTCAGAATTTCTGTACAATCCTTTTTCTTAATCCAAAGAAGTTTTAGTTTGGTTAATTTTGTGTCCCTTTATTTATATGCATTCCCTTTAAATGTGCCTGCATAACTCACTCAGGAGCATTAGGTTGGTCATTCAACTTTTGAGTACTGTAGGTCACCTGGTAATCCCACTTAAAAGGGCAGCCCGGTGCACTAAGCTCCATTGTGTGCAGGTCCGGGGAAATGTATGCAACCTTACCTTGCATTTTTACCAGAGGCTGTTACATGACGGCAAATCCCCACTTATTCAACCTAAAAGGTATGATTTATTTGGATCAATAAGGTAAATTGGGAAATCTTGTATGTTAAGTCCAAATCACAATTATGCATTTATTAGTCCTAGACTACATTTGTTCATTCAATGATTCCTTGTGGTTCCGCTGAAATGGAGAGAATAAGCTGAATCTGGAAAGTGGCTGTTTAATGCCGGGCTGTAAGGTTAATGTTTTGCTCTATTTAAGTTTGGACGGTTCTGAATAGTGAGGGTTTAGAAGGATGTGTATAAATTTGACATTGATGGTCAGTGATTGGTTAATACTGTAATTTTGACAGTGATGATGAGTGATCGGTTACTATTTGTCTTGAGATGAGCAGTTGAATTTTAGATAAGCATCTCATTAAATTAACTTTATCACGGTGGTGATCCATAATTCATGTTGAAGTTGGTCATATAATATGGTTTATTTGCATCAATAAGATAAATTGGAGAACACTGGATGTTGATTATAGCTATGAGTTTATTAGTCCTATTCGACTTCACTTAGTGGTACAAAGAGCAGAAATATTGAATTTGTGAAATTCAGTCTTTGTACAGTATTTGTGTTTCCTGTAAGGACTTAACTCGGAATATTCATGTTTAACCGAGTGAAAAATGGAGAGAATTAGCTGAGATTTAAAAGGTGATTGTTCAGCGATAGACTGTATTGCTAGATTGGATTGTTTTGAATCTTGATGGTTTGGAAGGATTAGCTGTGTAACCTTGACAATGATGGTCGGTTACGGCTTGTCTTTAGGTAAGTAGTTGATTATAGTTAAGCATCTCTTAATTATTGTTTGTTGCAGAGGTGGTTCAGAATTGAATTAAAAGCATGGTTTAAAGTTGTGACGTGGTTTGAGCTTGTTAGAGGGAGTTTGGAAGTGAATGCATTTCTTTAGTTTTGGATGGATTAGCGGTTGTGTTTGTCAGTTGTTAATAATTGATGCTGGTCAGTTACATGTTGACTTGGTTGATGAGAGTGTTCTGTAACGGATGAGTTTTTGTTGTCATCATTTATCATGCTTTTGGAATCTGTATTAAATCTGGGGAAGGTAATAAATTATTAGGTTGAAGCTTTGAAGGGCACATGTGTTAACAGGTTCAGTATACGGGATGTTGCCTTCTAGGAATGAAGATGGAGTAATCTGTTGGATTGATGCATACACTTAATTGTGTTGGTGATTCTAGAAGCATTTTGGAATTCTTTTTCTAATTATACACTAACACATAGTGTCTTTGAAACATTTCAATGGGAAATGTAAATTTGGAGGATTTGCTTCAGCGCTATTTTGAGAAGGAATATTAGTAATAAAGCTGCCTCAAGAAGTCTACTGAGGGGATTAAGATAGATGTATTCATCTAGCTTCAAACCTGAGTTAGGGGCCATTTGTTTTTATTAAGATTAAGATGTCTGAATTTGAATGCATATCTGAATATTAAGATGTTTCTTTTAGATCTGAACACTGAATGATTAAGTCTTTTTCTCTTTAAGCATCTGAATATGTATAACTTATCTATATGTAAACATAATAAACATGCAATTTAAATAAAATCGTAATTACTATGACGCTTGGTTTATTATTTTTCTTTATTGAAAGTTCTAACTGAAATTGAAAGCACCTTCTCTAAAGATCTGATGACCTCTTCAAATATTTATCATCAGATGGCCCTATTCTGTTCTTTATTTACATGCTATGTTATCCCTCTACCAACCTTTGTGCATCGTGCTAAATATGAGAAGAAAAGTTCGTATACAATTTGGTTTTTAAAGCAGCAGCATGCCTTTTGTAATAACATATCAACAACACATTGTTTGTTCAACAAAATCAAGACCCACCTATGAATGAAAGAAAACAACCGTCACAAATCCTCAAACTATCGACAACACCCTTCTTTGTACTGAAGTTAACCCACCTAATAAATTCTACAATTTTTACAAAGGCCTCCTTCAATTATAGCCACTGGGTCTGCCCAAATCAAATTCCTCAAACTATCAAAACTCTGGTCTTTGTGTCGTAATCATAAAAAATAAAAGACAGATTTTGAGATCTCACTAGTTGAGGAGCAGAAGAATTGGCTCGTTGAGTGATTCAGATTCAGACCTCCATTAAGTGCAAACAAATGAGGCCTTAGACTGCTTATGTCAATAAACACTTCAATAATTCTGCAAACATATGAGCGGTTCAAAGCAAATGGCAAGTGCCACGTTAAGTCACTATTGTATGAAAAGGGAAAGGGGGGACTGAACTATTTTCTTATCTTCAAATTAGCATGACAATTAATATTAACTCATACGCATTATCACACCAGATGAAAACATACACACTATCCTCAATAAGGCATATAACTTATATGATGACAACATAATGTCTTGCGGAAAAAAATAGATAAAAACAAAATCAAAAGCAAGGATAAATTTGACGATGATGGTCAGGCATGAATGCCTTTTTGTGCCCCGCCTTTTTGTGGTAGGCACCTATAAAATTGAGGTAAGGTCTCTAATATTTTACTTAAAATTGCTATTGTTGAAGATGTACTGCATTCAAATTAGGGTAGTTTCACTTTTATGCACGAGGCTAGGACGTATTGCATTCAGAGTAGAGAAGTCTCACTTCTATGCACGAGGTTTTTGCCTATTGATAAGATTTGAGTCGACCTCGGATTGCTCCATCTCTTTGCCCCTCGCTTTAGAAACTTGAATAAGGGATAAAATTTCAGATGTGCAATTATGTTAAAAGCAAAAGAAAAAAAAATACAAAAAAGAGAGAATCACAAGGCTTATTGGGCTTTACAAGAAAAACGAGAAGCAAAATGCATGCTTCTTTAAGTATAGTGCATAATGTACCCAAACTATTAGTATTATCTAATATATACAATTTACGACCTATAACGTTAACTTGTAGTTTCGTCGAAGACAAAGGCGTAGGGGAGTGTCCATTGTTTGTTGGGGCTTGAAGCATAATGCGGATTTATGGCATGAGTTTTAGTAAAGAAGGCATAATAGTGAGAAAAATAAAAATATATATGTAATGCAAGAAAAAATAATTGTAGACAGAAACAATAATTGCACCCAAGGTTGTACTTTGATGGTCGATGAAGTGGGATGAAAAGTATGAAAATTTTGGGTTCAAATTTTAGCAGAGACAAAAAAGTTAGATGATCTCTTTCATGTGCCTTATCGTTGGTGGACAGAGTTGCCTAGAACTTATACCGGTGGGAGGATGCATACGATGGAATAGTGACTTGTTCTTATGCTAAATCTCTATATTCTATTTCCTAGCAAGGCGATCATTCATACTGATTCCTTAACAAGTAATATATCTTGTCTAATTATGTTTATTGTTTAATGCCTTTTTTTTCAAGATAGAGCATATTAAGGGTGAACTGCGCGTTTTAACGCCTTGACACTTCCATTAAACTGCCTCCTAAGCGGGTAGATTCAAGAGGATTGAAATGAGTGTTTAGTTTAACAACACTTATTAAAACAACTACTTTCAGCATCCAATATGCAATAACCCCATGTTTCATAATAACTCCTCCAAAATATACAATTAATGCATCATTAGAAGTTATTCACCTAGCACCCAAGGGTATGGCCTGGTGATCAATGAAGTGAGGGAGGATGGAACTATGAGGTCTCGGGTTCAAATCCCAATTGGAGGAAAAAAATACTATGATGATTTCTTCCCTTCTGTCCAAACTTTGGTGGGCAGAGTTACCCTGTATTTGTGCTGGTGAGAGGTAGCAGGTATCCAATTGGATAGATAAGGTGTGCGTAAACTGGTCCGAATACCACCATTTAAAAAAAAGTAATTCAACTAGCACACAAAAGGATAACATCTTTTGTAAAATCGACATTTTAATTCTCAATTGATTGACCATACAAAGAATGAATTTAGTTTCTTCATTAAAAGTAAAGAATAAGAGCAAATGATATGAGGTAGCAGAAGTAGACGACTTGCAAAATGAAAGGAGAAGAAAGAGTCATCGTTGGGATTTGGGAGCAAAAAATGAAGAAAGAAGTGAATCAGAAGCAGTGTTGTGAAGAGCGTGAAGCGAGGAAAAGCGACAACCCCCTTTTCGCTTGAAGCAAGAAGCGAAGCGCTCGCTTTTTTGAAGTGAAACGGAATTTAAAAAAATATTAAAATAAATACTGCATAGACAACATGTAACTGTAAGCAAATGTTCAATACTTCAATGTAAAAACTAAAGAGTAGCATTTCAAAGCTATTAAAAGAACAACTACATAACACATAATAAAGGCAATAAGAACTAAGAATAAATGATATAAAAATAAGAGGAAGGGCAGTATACTATTCCAGTAAAAAATGGGCAGCATTTCAAACGAAAAAACAGTACAAGAAAATGAAGAAGAAGAAGAAGAAGAAGAGAAGAATGAGAAAGAAGAGCTGAAGGGAAAAAAAAAATTCGCCAATATTTCACTGCTATTTGGACGCTGAAACAGTGAAAGAAAAAGAAAAAGGAGGAGGAGGAGGAAATCACATACCTGGACCAAACTTGATGATCTTGAAGTTGAAAAGTGTAGAAAACTTGAACCCTAGTCGCCTCTTTCTTTCTCTGTTGCTGCTGGTCGATATGTTTTTAATAAAGAACATCTTTTTTTAATTAAATGGGCTGGCAGCCCTTTAAAACAGAGAAGCACACGCTTCTCGCTTTTTAGTGGGAAGCGAGCGTTTTTGAATACCTGCTACGCTTCAAATAGCAGAAGCGCTCCATGGGTCGCCTCGCTTCGCTTCTCACTTTAAGCGAGGAAGCGCCCGCTTTTCACAACACTGATCGGAAGAAGCAGAGAAACAAAAATAGTAGAAAAAAGGCATTACAAAACCGAAGAAAAGAAAACAAAAATCGCAATAAAGGGAATGCAGAATATATGGGGAGAGGATTCCTAGTACTTGAAAGACGAAGGGTCCTATTTTTTCTCTCCATCTCTCTTTAAATCTTAATTTTTTGTTTTCCAAAGTTAAATTTAAAGAATAGACCAGTTCTCCTTGAAATCACTCTGCAACTTCATTGTTCGAAGGATCAAAGTGCATCGTTTCACACATGAGGTGATAACTATGCACTTCGAAATCTTTCAATCGCGGATGAAGACATGGCTTTAGTAACACTTCAAGTGAAAAAGTGGTTGATCTTGCTTAATCATCAAAGAGTTATGATCTATTATGGAGTATTCATTAGGTGGAAAGGCATAAAAGCTAAGTTTAAATTTGAAAAGTGAGGTGAATTTGACAAAAAAGCACTTTGCATAATAATCCAATTTTGGAAGTTTGGCCAAATAGGTTGTAAGATAGTAGTACACTTCTAGCAACATTTCAAGTTATTATATGCAACCTGACTCCCATTTTATGTTAAATAGTTTAAATTGTCGTAACCTTCTATAAGAAAGGTTTGACTTGCTTATTATACTTGTAAGAATAATAGTAGTTAAGTTACTATAATGTGCAAACATCTGGTTGGTGTTGAATTATTTAATTTTTTTTACTTTGAAAAAATTAAGAATGGAATAAGATGTTACTTCCTTTGGTCCAATTCATGTGGCACACTTTTTTTTGTAGTGTGTCCCAAAAAGAACGTCGCATTTTTATATTTAGAAACAATGTAACAAGGTATAGAGGTCGAATTAGGGTAGTAGAGTAGGTAGTCTAGAGTGTTCATAACAGTAGTATTGGTACGCAGTCTCGCTTTCTGTTGATAGTAGGTTTTTATGACTAACCGTTGTTTTCTTTCATTGTTGATTACCTTACTATCTTGTTTTTATTCTGCTTTTATATGGCTTTTTGGTACTGTTCCTTGTCTATATTTTCATTAATGTGGTGCTTATGCTTTCGTGAGCCGAGGGTTTATTGGAAACAGCCTCTCTATCCTCACAATGTAGGGGTAAGGTCTGCATACACACTATTCTCCCAGACCCCACAGTGTGGGATAATACTTGGTATGTTGTTGTTGTAAACAATGTAACTTTGAAATTTTTCCCTTACTCTTTTATGCAAAGGTCTAATGCTTATTTTAGACCACAAGTTTCAAAAGTCTTCCTTCCTTTCTTACATGCCACATAAATTGGGGCGGATGGAGTACCATTCGTAAAATTATCTCAAAATATTTTAAGATTTAATACTTGAAAGTAAGTTTGGCCAAATAGGTGGTAAGATAGTGCATTTCTAGCAACATTTCAAGTTATTATATGCAACCTGACTCCAATTTTATGTTAAATTGTTTAAATTGTCGTAACCTTCTATAAGAAAGGTTTGACTTGCTTATTATACTTGTAAGAATAATAGTAGTTAAGTTACTATAATGTGCAAACATTTGGTTGGTGTTGAATTATTTAATTTTTTTTTTACTTTGAAAAAAATAAGAATGGAATAAGATGTTACTTCCTTTGGTCCAATTCACGTGGCACACTTTTCTTTGTAGTGTGTCCCAAAAAGAACGTCGCATGTTTATATTTAGAAACAATGTAACTTTGAAATTTTCCTTTACCCTTTTACGCAAAGGTCTAATGCTTATTTTAGACCACAAGCTTTAAAAGTCTTCCTTTCTTACATTTCGTGCCTAGTCAAATGGTGCCACATAAATTGGGGCGGTGGGAGTACCATTCGTAAAATTATGTCAAAATATTTTAAGATTTAATACTTGAAAGTATTTATACAAATTGCAGCGAATATGGAAAAATGTGTTAAGATATTTGGATGGGGAGTAGAAAGAAAACAATGTTGGAGTAGATTTTTCTAGTAAAATGGTGGTTTATACTTGAAAAGACAAGGAAAGTAGTGAACTTATACTAGAATTTTCATCCAGATTTTCGTGAAAGGATTTTATTCGTCGAGTACATATCTATATTAGGCATCCAATTTTCAGATGCTTGTTTTCTAGAGCAAGAACAAATTTCTCTGATAGGCTGGGGATGGGTTTAATCTCGTCCTATTGTTGTATTCCCATGTTCCCAGTGTTGAGTTCTTGGCCTTTCCTAATGACAAAGGTGGTTAGAAGAGTTAAGTGTATATTTGACATTTCTTCTTTTGAAAAATAATATCTTGTTGCGAGTGTTTGAACTTTGAACCCAGCTAGGATCCGTGGTTTATGTTAGTTGCTCAAATGGATGCATGTAAGAAGTCAAATGCATGGCTTTTCTATCATCGTCAGAGGCGGATCTAGAAATGGAAGTGTATGGGTTCCTACCGAAATTTTAAGTCAATATATTACAATAACCGAATTAAGGAACGAATATCAATATCCAACATATATTTAGAAAATAACAAAACACTTTAAAGACAACATATGAATATAAACATTATCATTACAATTGTACTCGACTACTTGTCATGTTTTGAAAATGATCAATGATCGCATCATTAGGTACACTTTCAAATACTTCATCCTCTATATAACAAACTAAACAATCATTAAAAAATTCATCACCAATTCTGCTTCGCAAGTCATTTTTAACATACTTCATCGAAGAAAAAACTCTTTCTACCGTTGCAGTAGCGACATGCAATATCAGACTTAACTTCACAAGCAAATAAACAAGTCTCCAAGTCATGTGCAAATTTGTTTTAACCAATGTCTTTGAAAGATCTCCAAGTCTTTTCAAGTTAGAGAATTCATTGCCCGTCTCTCGCACATAGTCAATATAGATGTCAAGCTCAAAACTAAGATCCTCAAGCATAGAATCAGTGAACTCATTCGGGTAGTGTGTAGCAAGTTTCATAATCTTGTCTTTATCATAATTTGCAAAAGAATTATCTGGACTCAAACTACCCATACTAAGAAGTAGATCAATATTCACCTCATTGAAACGTTTGTTAAGCTCCGAAAGTTGCAAATCAATAATAGCATAGAAAACCTCTACACGCAAATGATAAGAATATGTAACACTTGATTTCTTACGCTTTGACTTTCCACGAACATAATTCATATCCATTTCGGGGATCACAATACCATGCTTGACACAAAATAAAGAGACGTCTTTTATCAAAGAATTCCATCTAGAATCTCTCATATCTTGCAATTGTCTCTTTGCGAAACCAGCAAGCTTCATTACACTTACAATATCTTGATCTTTTTTTTGCAAAGCCGTATTTAAATCATATGTAAGTGCCAATACTTTCAACATTAAATGTAACATATACACAAAGTCATAGGATCTTATGTCATCCACTAGACTTTTTGCCATTGATCTCTCATGATAATTTGAACCGTCAATTGCAAGAACTCCAAGTACATGAACAATTGATGAGAATAAACTAATAAAATTACGCACTGTCTTAAAATGAGAACCCCGCCGAGTATCACCTGCCCTTTGAAGTCCAAGTTCTTGATTTAAACCGCTTCCTGTATGAACTTCACCAAGCACTAGTAGTTCCTCTAATTTTTCTGCTTGATCATCTCGAAGCATCTCCCTACGCTTAAAAGAACCCCCAACAATATTTAAAACATTTGCAAGAATATCAAAAAATTGTTCGGTCTCATAATGTTTTTTTGCAACAGCTACAAGAGTCAATTGCAATTGATGAGCAAAACAATGTATGCAATATGCTGAAGGAGTATCATTCATAATCAAAGTTTTAAGACCTTTAATTTCTCCCTGCATGTTACTTGCTCCATCATAACCTTGTCCCCGTATTTGAGATTTACTCAATGAATGTTCCAAAAGCATTAAATAAATTGCTTCTTTTAATGACTTTGCAGATGTATCTTTAACATGAACAATGTTAAGGAATCACTCAATAACTTTACCCTCTTTGTTGACATAACGTAAAATAAGCGCCATTTGTTCCTTATGAGAGACAGCCTTAGACTCATCAACCAATATCCCAAAGTAATCCCCGTTCAAGTCTTCAACAATTGTTTTCAATGTTTCTTTCGCACAAGAACTCACAATGTCTTTTTGTATATTTGGACAAATCATAATGTCATTTTTTGGAGCATTTTCTAACACAACTTTCTTTACATCATCCTTCTTATTTGCATACCACTTTATTGCATACCACTTTAAGAGATCCAAGAAGTTGCCTCTTCTTATAGAAGTTTCACGTTCATCGTGACCCCGAAAAGACATTCCTTCTTTCAAAAGATACCTTGCAACATCAATTGAGGCATTCAGGCGAACCCGATACTCACTTTTAGTTTTCTCGGATTGCTTATCAAAAGATGTTAAAATAGATTGTGCTTGATTCGATAAATCTAGCATCATCTTGAAACACCGATTATGAACACTATTCACTTTCACCCACATCTGCGTTAAACCTCTCTATACCTTTATTCCAAGCCTTAAAACCAACTTTTGTAAAAGAATCACTTACTTTTTTCCCATATCCTCCTATCTCATTTTTAAACAAATAACAACATAAGCAAAATGCTGCATCTTCTTTAATACTCTGTCTTCTAACCATCCAGAATATGAAGTATTAAACCATTCCGGATTAAAATGACACAATTTTCCACCAAAATTTATTTTTGGAAAAATAAAATTGCGAGGCCGACAAGGCCCTTTTTGAATGTAATGTCTTCTCACTCGGTCACGCAGATTAGGAGGAAATTCTGAAATTTATTTTCTTTCACTAGGATCAGGTTTAAGAAGATTCTGCTCCAATATAATATCTTTGTGTGATGGTTGGGAAGAATTGACATTATCATTAATCACTGGACAGGAAGGAGAGCTTAGCGAAGGAGAACTAGAAGTAGAACCGGAAGAGGTTTGCGGCTTGAAAAATCTCTTGATCATATCGAGTCTCACTAAAATGCCCTACAAATCATAAGACACAAATTAAATATTACAGATGAATATAAGAGGAAAATAGTTAAGAAATATTATTTTATATAATATAATATAAGAGGAAAATAGTTATAAAACAAAAGATGAAGGAAGGAGAGGACCTACAATAGATCACTGCTTGTCTTTGATAGGCAATAGAAGAAAAGTCAAGATTGAAGAAGAACGAAGGTCGAAGAACCAGTGGCTTGCAAGATTGAAGAAGAACGAAACCCTAACTCTTTTTTTGTTTTGGGGACTTTTTGAGGTGGTTGTTTCTTTTTAGGTTCACTTTAGTCATCTATTATTATTAAAAAAAATAGACTAAAGTGGAAGTTGTACTAACTTGACAGAAAGGGAGCAATATTTGTCTGTTTGATGTTTTCCCTTAGTGGAAGTACTGCTCAAAAACTTTGGTTTTTGTCTGTTTAATAAAAAGGACTTATGGGGACTCGAACTTGCTTCAGCAAGAAGGGAAGCGGGCCACATCTGGGTTCCAAGATTTACCATTGGACCAGAAATGCATTTTGGAACTGGGTTCCCATATAATTATTGTTATATATTCAATAGATTTCTTAATACAAATATAGGATCTACACAAAAGCTACTGGGTTCCCGGGAACCCATACATAATACTGTATGTCCGCCCCTGGTCATCGTCTAAATGAATTGCTTGAGATGGCTGAAGGTGCTAAAAAGAGGACGAGAAGTTGTCTAAATAAACCAATAATTTGTTGCGATTAATGCTGCTGATTTAGCAAAGGACAGGACGCGCTAGAGAACATCTAGTTCTAGAGAAAATCCTAATTTGCCTGAATAGACAATTTTACAAACAAGAAATGATTTGGAGCCAAGTAGAATGGTGGAATGGTTAAATAGGGTTTGTAGTAATTTATTGATTGATTGATATCTGAAATACAATTGCAAATTATCAATGGCTTGTTATTATGAATGGAAAGGATCATGGGATAACAAATGGGAGTTCAAAGTTGTCCTGTCTACTGCTTTTTCGTTAGAATATGAAGCACAGTAAAACTTTCTTTGAGATTTTTCTTGTTTTAGGTACCCAATAGAGGTTGAGTTGGTTTCTCTTGATCCGGATTTTCCTGTTATTTGCTTTGCCATCTCAAAGACTCCACTTTCCCATTCAAGTTGAAGTTGAGCTGCCACTTTGCTCATGCATACAACATTTGTTTGGTTTCTCAAAAATAAAATTGTATAATAGAAAACCTACGGGAAATCTAATTACTACTTTATCAATCCTTAAAAATAATTAGTAAACCTACTTGAAGTCCATTTAGAACTTTACCAATCCTTTAAAGTTATGCTGATTGGGTTCGGTAATCACATATATCAGCACCAGTATACATGTTGCGCCTTACTAGCAGGATACTCAATTTAAATTGGCAATTGATGTTATGAGAATGGAAGCTGCAAAATTGTCAGGGCATGTTCAATATCTGAAAATTTATGACTTTATATTTTTAACAAAGCGATCCTGAAAGACTGAGGACAAGGTATTTATATATAGTGAGAAGTCCTTTATTAAATCTAAGGAGGACAAAGAAGAAAATAGCTTTAGCTGCATTGAGCACTTCAATTTTTATAGCTTATATAATGTTTTTCTTCCATAAAGGTAGTAAATCAGAACTTTCTTAAACACTTTGAAAGATGGATCTTGTTTTGAAAGATCATGAACGTCTGAGGGTTGCCAAAGTGATAAAACTTATTTATGTTGGTGGTAGATAAGGTAGAACAGCTTTAACCACAATGCTGTTCAATAATTGTTTATATATATATATATATATAAAGATGCTGTAATAATTATTTGATAGCTCATATAATGTCTACTTTTTAGGAAGATCTTGTTGTAAAGTAGAACCCGTTTAAACAAAGAAAGATAGATCTCTTTTGGAAATATCACGACAATCTGCAATAATAGCCAAAGTGATGGAACTCATTTACGTTGGTGGAATATAAGGTAGGATGTGAATGAGTAGATCGACAATACTGTCGACAGAAAAAGAAAATGAAAGGTTGAATTTGATGATGGAAGTTGAAAGGTATGTGCTGCTTCACTTATGTGCAGTTTGGATTTGCATCTCTTTAACATTGGTCCAATGAGGAAGAAATTGAAGGTTTGTTCCTCTAATTAGCTTTGTTCTTTGATTTCCCGCTAAGTTTTTCTTTTGTGGAGCATATTCTTGATACTTTAACTGATGTCACTTTAATGTTGAGACTTGTGAAAAGAAAAAGTCATTTTGTGTTGAAACAAATTAGAGTATCATAGTACAGTTGTTACCTCTCTGAGGTTATCAAGGCCTCTTGCAATATTAGATGTGAAAAATTTGAAGTCAGAAGGTTGAGAAAACCTGCAACTCTCTCTCTCTCTCTCTCTCTCTGATTCATTATCCCATGACTTCTACAAGCAATTGGTTTGTTCATGTAAGTACATAATCTCATATAGAAGCTTAAGCTGTTTGAGAGAGCACACTTTTATTTACTTAATTATATTCTCAACACGCCCCCTCACGTGCGGGCCCTCTTTTTTTCATGTGGCCAAGCACGTGAATGGGTGGTGGTGAGATTCAAAACCAGGACCTTTTGCTGCTCGGATACCATGTGAAGATTGAGACGGAAGAGAAGAATGAGAGCAAAACTCAGCTTGACTAAGAAAGGACCTTAAGTAGTTGGGGTTTAAAAAGCAAAATGTACATGATCTAAGAAAGGAAAGAGAATCAAACGCATAATTACAGGGAGCAAATCAAGCTATACTATATTTACAAGATCGTAGAATATATACAAGATTCTAACATTCATTTTCATATTTCATGTTGAATGGATTAACAGTTGATCTGAATTATATGTAAAAGTGGATCACTTAAATTATCAGGTAATCTAATTGTTATTTTGTTTTAGCCTTCTGCCGAATTGTTGGATCAGTGAGGCCAAGTTGCCATGGATGTCGATGGTTGTCTTGAATGAGGACTTGGCCTCCTTTGAGCTTTTTCCTTTCTTATAAAAAAGGTTCAGATGAGGTTGACATCAATTTTCAATTTGATCAGTAACAATTAGTTGTAGTAAATCTCTTCCTCTTGACCTCATGCTGAACTCATAATTTAACAGAAAACAGTTCTGGTTTGATTTTGTGATCAGTAGTTGTTTTTTCTTCTTCCTATTAGGCTTTTACTAAAATTAAAATTGATATATTAGTATGATGGAGCTTGGAAAAATAGAAAATGAGGGAGATGACAGATTTTTCAAAAGACAGCAAGGACAATGAAACTGGGTAGAGGTATATATTTGAAAAACAACAACAGCAGCAGCATACCCAGTATAATCCTACGGGTGGGGTCTGTGGAGGGTAGTGAGTACGCAGACCTTACCCCTACCTGGAGAGGTAGAGAGGCTGTTTCCGGTAGACCCTCGGCTCAAGAAAAGATGGAAAGGAAGAATAGGGGAGAAGAAGAGGAGGGAAGAGGGGAGAAAGGCGATAAGCAAAGAGGAGAAAAAGTAGCATCAAATAGTAGCCGTCAGGGAGCAACAATATCCAGTAAAAGGGGAGAAAAAGTATCATCAAATAATAAAGGAAAAATAGACGTATAGGGAAGTATGCGACGAATGAAAAAGAAGCATGCGGGGAAGATCTCGAGAGAGTGATGGAACAAGTCTTAATTAGGTTTTCTAAATGACTTCCTGTTTCAATACTCAATGTGAAGCTGTATTTTCTCTTTCTTGCTGGTTGTTGAGTCCTTTATCTTGGAGTATTGCAGGTCAATGCAATTATTACTTTATAAAAATTTCCTGAAGTATTGCAGGAAACTCTTATTTTTTTTCTTAATGTTGTTAAAGGTGCTCCTGAGGCGTGTTTAAGACCTAAAGCTAGATGCATCACAGGTGTGTGCTGGCGTAAGTGGAGTTTTAGCACAGGCACCATGATGCTCAAGCGTGTGTCTTAGCTATCATTGGCTCAATCCTAAGGGTGTAACACTGTATACTCAATGTGATGGCAAAATGATTTATTAATTGTTTAGGAAATCTTAAGAATAGGTACGTCAGTGATTAAGAACAGGATGTTAAAAACTTTATATGAAAAACCTCTTTTTAAACAAGTTATAAGAAAAGTAGTCAGTGAATTTGAAAACGAAATTAAAAATGACATCTACATCTGTATTATAAATTTAAAGTACTTTTTGCACTTGGGGAAGGTGGAGAGTTGGAAAATCCATCAGAAGCACTTGCTTAATGATTCATGCCTGCATCATCAGGACAATTTGGAAGGATAGACATCAACGCTGCTTTGATGGGATTCAACTCCCTACTACAATTTAAAAGCTAGGTGTTTGACTAACCTTTCTGCTTGGTGGATTCTGAGTAAGGTAAAAGTTCTGCAAGTTGTTTTTGGACTTTCTAAGGTCCTTCAGTTTTTGCTAGGAGATATGTGATTTTATATAGGAGCTAACCTCTTTTGTTGTAATATTTGCATCTTCTGTATCTTATGAATGAAATCCTTTACCTGATTAAAAAGGATACTTTTTGAAGCTGATTGACATTGTTGTTTGTAAATATAAGCTTAATTGTAACTTTTTAGTTCCTTCTTCCGTTTCTGTTCTTTCTTCTTGTATTATGTCGCTTATTCAATGAGAAATTGGTTTTATGAAACCAGTAATGTCGGATTAACTTTTGTCATGTCTGTTTCTGAATTTTTGCACTGTCTGTTTGGCAGCTCATAAAATAATTAGATTTTACATCAGCCAAGAAAAAAGAGGGAAACATTTCACAATTGTCTTGCTTCTCATCTTTGGAAGTGCTTTTGTGTTGGACTTTGTTTATTATTCAAATTGAGCCTCTTCTTTTTCTTGCCCTTACTCTGTACCTCTTCATGCTTTTGACTATGTGTATGCATCGCATATCCTACTGCTGTTGCCTTGACGATAATAACGAGCTGCATTTTAATGGTCTGTACATTTTTGTATTCATGTATATTATTCTATAAGCAATATTTATTTTAGGTGTGCATCATGTCTTTATCTTTTGCTCACTGCTTGGGCTTGTGGTTGGGAAGTTCTGTCCTTGTTTTTGCCATGTAGCTGCAGTGAAGGCCTTTTGTTTTCTGGGAATAGACTGCATCATGGGGACTTGGAGAAACATGCTGATAGACGTTGGTGGATGATGGCAACAACATTCTTTAAGGTAGGTCTATATGATAACTACCACAACCCCGATCACCTTCCCCGTTTCCCCCTCCCGCAACCTCATTCACCAACAGAAAGGAATTAAATGTGAGAAAGTAGAGAAATTAGAAAATAAAATGATGTGAATCCTGATTCTGTTATACACAGCATAATCTAGCAATCATATATGCTAGTTTTTATCTGGTATAAATGCAAGATGTTTTCGGAGAGGGAAAAAATATGGCAGTTCAAATGTATGTGATCTCCCCTGCTATTCTGGCTATTCAGAGCCTCCCTGTGAAACGCACAAAACATGACTGGATTAATACAGTTTATAGCATTAAACTAATTGATTGTGAATATGGCCAATGATGTTCTAAATGCTAGTAGTATTTCTTTTAGACTGTCGGTTTTAATCTATGGCCCTGTGTGTCTAGTAGTTGGTCTTGGTTTGAGTAGTTATGGTCCAGTTGCTTAATTGTTTTGTCATAGATTTAGAGATATCAAATACAGTATTTAATTTAAAAAGAGGAGGAAAGCACAATAAAGGAAAGTAACTTGGCATTCCTGGGTTGTAACTTGTAACTAGGAAGAGGCTTTTAAAATCACTACAGGAAAAGGACATAAGGGTTGTGTATTTTGGGCGACTGAGCTGTAGGAAAGATAACTTTCGTCACTGCTTTAAGTGCCAAAATCAGTTTCCATTATACGTAAATTTCCCATTATTGTGGTTGCGGGGTAAGAAATGAACCTTAAAAGCCCCCACCCTCCAGAAAAATGAAAAAGGTGATTAAGAATATTTATTTTGAAAAACTTGAACGTAGACTAATTTTTTTTTTTTTTTTTTCTTGAAAAAAAACTTGAACGTTGAGTATGTATTTCGACCCCGTTGCATTGGCACATAAATAATGGACTGCTTGGCTGGATGAGCAACCTCCTATCTGTCTTGTGTACCAATAGTTGAGTGGCTTGCTACTTTCCTTGAGAAAAGAAGATTGAGCAAAGGCAAAGGAGAATGAAGTTGTGGCCTCTTTTCTGGTAACCCGTCGCTGCATATGTAGATAACAAAGGAGCGGAGAAGGAAGAAGAACTGTTTGATTTTGGCACATGAGATGACGGGTTTGCTAGGTACATAATGAAAATGTATCGGATTGCAGATCTTGAAATGACGGTTTGACCCATCCTTGGCCTGGAGGAGTGGGTGGTGAGCAGCATAAAACTTTAATCAATCAAAAATGGCATAGCATTAGTGTAAGAAGATCTCCTTTGTCGTAGAAATCCAGGGACAACATTATGGAACTTCCATACCAAAAAAATTATCTGTAATTTCCTAGTCCTAGATAAAAAGATGGACCACCCTAGCCTCAGCAATATAGCTGGTTTGAAAATGAAATGTCCCTTCAACTAGAGTATAATGTAGACATCAATCAAAAACTACCATATCCTCTTTTGCTTAATATCATCAATGAATAGTTAAGGACCATTTGGTGCCCCCACCACACTGCTTGGAGTCAATTATGGTCCTTCAAATATAACTTTAGGGTCATATCACAATTAAATTCCTATGTCTTGGCAATGTTTGACATGAGCTTGAAGGTCATATTCTGTACCAACAATCCATTAAACCAAACAGTATTACAAAGTGATGTAAGCAGTGTTTCTTCCCCCTCCGATGAAATCTTAAAGATCTTTCGAAACTGGATTTTAGGAATTCTTTTAATTGATGAAGATCAATCATTATGTGCTGGACTTGCAAAATACCTTTTCAAACTGTCAACGCAAGTCAAATAACGATTTACTTGAGAGGAAATTATAACCAGGTAACTGAATATATTTTAAAAACTCAATGAAAATGTTCTTGATAGTTCGAATACCTCATCTCTAAATTCTTTCACCACTCCGTTTGACTAAATTAATCATAGAAAAATGGGAAAAGTTCAAATTTTCTCCATTAATATAAGAAATAGCTCAATTTTGCTTGCAGTTAAGTTTTGGTTCGTTCATACTTTTTTCGTTAGCAAAATTCGTCCTTGCCATTTACGTAAAATGGGTGAACTCTATGTACCGGAATTCAACTTTCTATTGTGGTTTACAATTACCCTCAGGTTGAGCTCCATTAGGGTACAAGGGTTAAAATAAAAAAATCTCCTACTACAAGAATGAGTTAAATCGAGAGAAAAAAATTGCTCAACGTTAAATAATACAAAATAAATTTAACCATTTTCTCTTGAAAAATGGCATGAGCATCATATGTATAGTTTGCTCTTTACACATTCTCATAGGATAACATATAATAAATTCTTTTATGATCTTAATGAACTCGACGTCTTTGTTACATGAATCATCAAAACAGTTACTCTCTGCAATAGTAACTACGTAATTGACATCTGAATTCATAGAAAATAATAAATAAAAAAAACTATTGGAAAGAAACCAAGATAAAGAAACTAAATAGGAGTGAAAGAGAATGATGGTCCCTCTTGTTTCGATCTATTGTTAGGAGGGGTGTGGATGGCACGTGATAGATGTGATGTTCAACCCCACTCCTTTTATATTGCATACACACACACACACACAAGTTTAACGTAAATGCGGAATATGTATTTACCAAAAGGACAGGTGCATAAAAACATGATAATATTCATCCCAGTTAACAGCTGAAATGAAGCAATCAACACAAATCAACAAAGGCATGTGCTTTGGTTTCAAAAATTTTTTACCAAGGATGCTTAACTTACTTTGACATTTTACTTGCTTGAACCAAATGATTAAACTCTTCGTCCACATTTTCAATTCTTCTTATTTTTTGGAGTCTTCTTCTAATGTTGGCCTCATTTCCACGTTTAATTTGGAGCAGTTGTACCAGCTTTGATGTTCATAATAGATTTCAAATGAAAATTTTCCTCTAAAAGTTCGATCAACCGGCTAGGCAGTAAACGTGTCGTTTAACATGACTTTTACTGTCACTATGATTGAAAAGATGTTAATCACCAAAAAACAAAGTTACAAACCTGCTAAAGCATATATAAGATGACCTTGGATATAAAGATGGACGAGAAAGAAGCTAAGAACAAGGAGATCAATTAGTTTTGATTTATTAGGAAGCTATTGGTGAGTGGTGACTAATCTGATAAAAAATAGACATATCTTAAGTTTTGATAGTTTAGTGTCTCGATTTGCATAAATTAAAATAATTAGTTTCTTTTTTGATGGTTAAATGTGAATTTTAGAGTCTTGATTTCAGATATAATTTCCACTATTCTCTCATTTCAATGTATTTTTTCTTCGTTATTTAATGGCATCAAATTCTTTATATGATTTTTAATTATTGCAATTTTTTAGTACTGAAAGGGCGAAGATCTTCTTTTGCTTTATCTCCACCTATCTTTTTATTCCCACCTAGTTTTTGTATAATCGAAAAGTAATTACTCACTGTGATTAGATATATCCGACGAGATTTAAACAATTATACAAAATTTGTCTCCAGGGAGGAAATTTCTCATTTTGTTGAAGTAAGGTTATGTGTGTCACAATTTGAAAATAAAAAATATGCTGTATAATTTGTTTCAAGTTTATTGTAATATTCAAACTCCAGTTTTCCTTTTTTTCTTCAATACTAGTCTTAGTGTACGCGCTTTGCGCGTGTACACCTATCTCATTGAAAAAAAATATTTAAATTATAAAATATAAATATAAATTTCTGAAGATGATAAATATTGATTGTGTATAACTAATTATATTCTTTCAATAAGAATCCTTTTTCAAATAGTGAAAAATTGATTAGGTAAAAAATCATCCATACATGACATGTTCCAAAAAAAAAAAAAAAAACTGACAATTCTTTGTAGATCTCAAAGAATTAAGAATCCCTTTTATACCATAAATAAAATCTACTATCGAAATGCCTTTTAAAAGTTATAATTGTAGTCAAGAAACCACTTCTATTAAGCGAAATTTAACATTATATATAATTGTTAATATCTCATAAATTACCTTGTTGGAATAATTGATAATTTTGGAGTATATTATTTATTTATGCTGAGTATTCTAAATAATTATAATTGTTACTTTAAAACCTTTGAAAGCAAAATATATAATATAGAATACGATTATTAATGAAATATCTTATATATTTTAAAACATTTTAATATAAAAGAGTTTCATATGAATCAAAAAGACTTCGACCACCTCCGTTACTATTCAAAATTCGTGCTTCCTCTTTCTTTAATCTTTTTAATTCTCTTTTTTTTTATATTATTATTTATAGATAATTTAAGTATAATATTTATATAAAGTAAAATTTTAATGATTTTAAAGTTCTAAATATTAGGATTTTTAATATACTTCAAATAAGGAAAGATTTAAGATGTAAAATTTTAATTAATTTCAAACTTCTAATTATTAGCGTATTAATTAAATTATAATTCATATATATTAGGAAAAATAATTAAATAATTATTTTGTCCAGTGTGAACACTATTTCTAATTTCTAAAGAGTAAAAAAGACGAATGATATCCTTAAGTTACGTGCTTTATGTGTGTCCCCCATATGCATACATATTTTTAAAAACTTATATAAATGTTATTAAACTATGTGTTTGACTTATAAAATAAATTTTTTTTAAAAGTACAAGAATACCAAAAATAACGGACGTTGATCCTATTTAGTTGACTCAATACCGGAAGAAATCATAGCCACACAGAAATCGCCAGACCTTATTGTGACTTATGTAGGAACATCTTATGAAAATTGTTGTTATTTTTATGACATAATACAAAAAATTAAATAAAAATACTTTATCAAGATTTTTCAAACAAAACAAACTAAAAACTTGAATCTTTTGAACTAATGGAAATGATAAGGTTTGCCATTTAGCTAATAAAAAAAGTGATAAGCGATAATATAAAATCTAATAATGACTAATATTAATATGTTATAATAAATAATTAAATATATAATGATATAGGAAATTATAAGTTGTTTGAATAACTGAAAAAAGATTAATGGCAATTCGTTTGGAATAGAGTTTGTCTAAAGTTGAATATGTTTTCTTATTAAAATTAGGTCAAAATGATGATATCGTTCATTGGTCAATGAAATAAGTTTCAACCTATGTTAAACGTTAAGTTATCTTTTCCTCAGAAAAGAAAATATTTCGTTTCGATTCTTAATGCTTATAGTATACGTGAGTCCTAGCTGCTAAATATTAGGACTAATTATGTCAAAGTTCAAGTAAGGAAAAAATTGATACTCAAAATTTTAATTGACTTTAAAGTTCAAATATTTAGGAAAATAATAAAATGACTATTTTGTTCAATGTAAAATAAGTTTTTAAAGGGTAAAAAAAAAGCGAACGATACTTCGCTAAGGGGTTTCGTGCTTTTAATATAACTAGTTTTTTGACACAGGCGTTACACGTGTACCCAACAATGAGTAAACAATCTTAAAAGATCATAAAAATATTATTATTTAGAAAGTGGAGAGTTAGATTCACTTTCTTGTGATTTTTGACTTTACCTCCTATTAATGACATTGGTCTATGGCTATAACAGTAGACAAATAAAGTAATAGAGAGATCCATACTTCGTACTGAAAACAGTAGCAATCATTTCTAAGACTAAATATGCATAGAACACTGCTAAAAATTCGCTAAAAATCGATCAAAAAAATTGATCAACGTTGGTCGGTTATGGTAAATTATCGACCAAAACGCGATCATTACGGTGTGGACGATGTTTTGATGGTCGGAATGGCTTACCGACCAAAGTTGGTCAGAAATTACCGACCAACTTTGATCGGTAGATTAAAACGACAATCTGACAAGTTTAATTACTTACCGACCAACTTTGGTCGAAAACATATTTTATTAATTTAATTTTACCGACCAAAGTTGGTCGGTTTAACTAAATTATATTTTTTTATTAATTATTAAAATTAAAAAAAACCGACCAACTTTGGTCGGTAATTGAAAATATATATTTTTTAAAAATAATTAAAATTAAACATTATCGACCAACTATGGTTGGTAATCTCAACAGTGCAAGCAAAATATCGGTAATGTTGAATTCTGGGAATTCAATGTTCATTAGCCGACCAACTTTGGTCGGTATTTTGGAATAATTTATTTTTTTTATTAAAAACCGACTAACTTTGGTCGGTTTTTCTGGGTTTAATTTTGGCATAAAATGCCTGTTTTGGCAGCTACACCACCTGCCAGCATACCAAAACAACAACACAACAACAACAACAACACAACAACAACAACACAACAACAACAATCAAAACATTCAATAAATACTTTAAAACTAATAAATTATAGTTCAATTGAACATAAAAATCCAAAACCAAGTTAAAACTAATTACAACTAGTTCAAAACTGGTTCTATTTGTCTAGTTCAAAGTATATAAAAGTCAAGGGGTGTTTTCTACAACATCATCATCACCGTCTGATGAACTTTCATTTACAAGACGATATAGAGAACGGTCTTGTGAAGGACGGGAAGCACGATCATGGGGAGGACGGGAGGAACGATCACGAACAGGACGGGAGGAACGATCACGTGGAGGTCGACCCTCTGGAGATGACTCACGAGATCGGGGCAACGGAAAAGCTCCACTAGATAGGAGAGTTCTGATCTGAGCTTGCATGCCAAGGAATTGAGCATCTCTAAGCCTTTCTCTTTCATTGGCCGCTTCTAGCTCTGATATGAGCTTTATCACTGTCTCCCGCATAGCGGAGAGGCTCTCCCTATTAAGTTGCTCGCCTTGCGAGGAAGTCCCTATTCCTCGCATTCCACACTTATAGCGATGGAAGTTTTTAGTAGGAAGCCCGTATACCTTCCCCCATTTTGGACCGTCAACAGACTCCAACCATATTCTTTCAGCATCCTCGTCCGAAGGTTGGGTTGGCTCACCTGATTCACCAGCTGGATGACTACGGATGAATTCCTCCACGTTACTTTGGTAGAGATCCTATATTATTTTAAATTAAATTGATTGAAAATTTGCTCCTTCAGTGAGAATGGGCAATCAGTCCAAGTCGCATAAGGGCCATCATAAAGCTTTCTGATGGCATTGGTGATTATCCTCGTAGTCTTATTACCCGGCTTGAACCTACAATTTAACAATAAAAATACATTAATATCTTAGTAAAAATGTTACAAATCAATAGACGCAAAAATAATGAATAACACTTACCCATCACCCTCAGGGACTATGATGATCCTGCCATATCGATCATAATGCACTACCTCGTCATCACCATCCGAAGCATGTGTATCAGAGGCATGTGAAGACTGTGTAGGCGGGTCAGAGCTAATGCCTTGCAGGCGAAGGCCTGCAATAGATGGAGTCGATAATGAATATGGTTGCGATCCCTGTGACTGCGACATAGCTGGATGCGACCCAAGTGGATGTGATACCGATGGCTGTGACCCGAGTGGCTGTGACCCGAGTGGCTGTGACATGGATGGATGCGATCCATGTGGCTGTGATATGTAGGGATGTGATCCATGTGGATGTGATGCAGATGGCTGTGAGGCAGCTGGACTATATGTCGGACGTATAGTCCTATGGCCCTGTGATGGAAGACTGGGTGTCTGAATGAAGGTGTATGACTCGTGATGTTGTGGCAGCTCAGTATAGCTGTGTGGTGGAGGATAAGACATAGGCATCTCTGAAAAGTGTGGACAAGAGGGAGTATTATTTTTTACCCTCCTCTTTCCCTTCCTACCCTTTTCTCGACCCCGAGAACTAGTAGGGTCATTGTTACCTTGACCCTTGCCTGCCATTTGCATAATATAATACACATTTAGATTGAAACATATAAGAAACTAGCTATAAAACGAGAGTGCTTTTAAAAAACCAACTTTTTAATCCTCATCGACGTATTGTTCCTCGTCCGAGAATTCTTCGTCCTCACTTGTTTGAGCTTCATCAGTTGATTCTTCGTCCTCATTTTCTATAATTGTTACTTCATTTATATCAACTTCTTCCAATATGCGTTCAGGATGTTCCAAATCATTTTCTAACTGATCGTCCACTATTTGGTGAACATTGGAGATATCGTTTTGATATGCAACATCTAACACATTCTCGACTTCCACCCTACCTACATCTAACATCTAACACATTCTCGACAACCCACCAATCAGACTTATTCCGCCGTAATGGATAAGGAGCATAATATACTTGCCTAACGTTATGTGCAATTATGAAAGGATCATAGCGATCATACTCCCTCGTATGATTAACCTCAATTATGTTGTATTGGTTGTGTACTCTTGTACCTCTTGTTGGATTTGGGTCAAACCACTTGCATCTAAAGAGTATCAATTTCTTATATGGCCAACCTGTATATTCTAGTTGTAATATTTCTTTGACCACACCATAATAATCAATATCTCCAACTTGGTTGCCATCACCACCTTGAACCCACACCCCGCTGTTGTTGCTATTTTTATTTTTAGAGCAATCCTATGTATGAAACTTATAACCATTCACTACGTACTTAGACATTGTTGTGACCTGAAGCCCAGGTCCCCAAGATATATCTTTCAAAAATTGATTTACACCATTATTTGGATGATTTACCTACATAGAGTTAAAAAAATTCATAAGTTAGCACAACTTATGAATCAATTTTTATACATTCACTACATATATATATATATATATATATATATATATATATATATATATATATATATATATATATACACACTTCCAAACTGTTTGAACCACGTATCAAATCTCGTATATACAGCATCATAGCCAAATTGACCCACGAAGTGACTGTGACATATCAAATATTTTTAGTAGTTGTATCAATATGTAGTCACAGTAAATTTTATATTTTGATAACTAATAAATCAATACTTACTTGAGAAATGGTACAACTTCGGGACAATTTAGCAACACATGAAGTGTAGCTGACTTGCACTCCATATCACTCAAACTTCTCTTTCTAACATCCTTAGAACATCGGCCTGGTTAATTGAATATGGACATTGGTGGATATAATGGATCATTCACACATTCGACCGTGTGCCTATTCCTAGAACATGGCACGTTACTCTCAAAATAATAAGAACAAAAATGTGTAGTTTCCTTTGCAAGATAGGCTTCGCATATAGATCCTTCAATCTTATTCCTCTGCTTAACAAATTGTTTGCATTTACCAATTGTCCTACTTAATCTCATGTTAGCCAAGAACATTCAAATAAAATAGAATATTACATCAAACTTATAATATTACCTCTCAAAGGAATACATCCATCTGCATTGAACATGCCCTCCAAGTCGTGCCTCGTGTACAAGGTGTATTGGAAGGTGTTCCATCACATCAAAGAAACCACATGGGAATATTTTTTCCATCTTACTAGAAATTATACGGATGTTATGGTCCATCCGAAGTAGGTTTTCTTCCCTTAATGTGGTAGAACACAAGTCTTTGAAAAACAAACTAATCTCTGTGATGGGTTTCCAGATTCTTTTAGGCAAACCACAAAATGCAATAGGCACTAAGGTCTCCATGAAAACATGGCAGTCATGACTTTTCAAATGGCTCAACTTTCTTACCTCCATATCTACTTTTTTTCCAAGATTCGGCGCATAACCCCCAGGCATCTTCAATTTCGTAACCCAATCACAAATTTGTCGTCTTTCCTCCAAAGTGAATGTGTAACTTGCTTTGGGCTTGAACACCTTACCATTGTTTGCTGTCTGCAAGTATAATTCAGGCCGCCTGCAATATTCTTGTAAGTCCATTCTAGCCTTCGGGTTATCTTTTGTCTTACCTTTAACATCCATCACTGTGTTGAACAAATTATCAAAATAATTCTTCTCAATATGCATGACATCAAGGTTGTGTCGGAGAAGATTATCCTTCCAATAAGGCAACTCCCAAAATATACTCTGTTTCGTCCAATTATGATTAACACCATATCCGGGGAATCTATAAGGTGGAGCCTCAGTAACTTTACTGAAGTTCTGGACCCTCTCCCAAATTTCCTCACCTGAAAGTATCGGAGGTGGAGAATCATATTCCACTTTATTCTTTTTGAATGCATTTTTCATCCTTCTAAACTCATGATCATCAGGCAAGAATTGACGGTGACAATCAAACTATAATTGCTTTCGGCCATGTTTCAAAGTGAACGCTTTACTATTTTCCATGCAGTAAGGACAAGCTAGCTTCCCAGCAGTCATCCACCCAGACAATATTCCATACGCAGGAAAATTATTAATAGTCCACATTAAATTAGCACGCAAATTAAAATTCTGCTTGGTTGATATGTCATATATTTCAACACCATCATACCACAATTGTTTTAGCTCATCAATCAAAGGTTGCAAATATACATCAATCAAACTTTTCAGATTACGTGGACCGGGGATAATACAATTTAAGAATATATATGGACTAGTCATACACAACTCAGGTGGTAGATTATAAGGTGTAAGAAAGACAGGCCAACATGAATATGGTGTCGCAGATATAGAAAAAGGCATGAAGCCATCCGCACACAGACCTAACCGAATGTTCCTTGGTTCACTAGCAAAATCTGGATATGTCCTATCAAAGTGCTTCCAAGCTTCTCCATCTGAAGGATGACACATAACACCAGGTGGTCTTCTATTTTCAAAGTGCCATCTCATATGAGGAACAGAACTCATCGACGCATATAACCTCTTTAACCTAGGTATAAGAGGTAAATAATGCATCGCCTTGACAACGGCCATATTCCCGCTGGAAAGCCTCTTGAAACGAGGCTTTTCGCAAAATTTACAACTGTCTAAAGTTGCATCATCTTTATAATATAACATGCAACCATCTTCACAACAATTAATTCTCATTGACGAAAGTCCTAACTTAGAAACCAATCTCTTCGCCTTATAGAAATCACCAGGTAAGTTGATATTAGGGTCAACTAGTCCACTCATAAGGTCAATGAAAGAGTCCATGGCTGCTTGAGAAATATTCCAATTAGATTTGATACTTAGTAATCTAACTGCAACACAGCTCAGAGTGCGGACTTCCTTCACGTAGTGGACGACTAGCTTCCTCTAACTATTCATAAAAATGTTTTGCGTCATCATTAGGAGTTTGTTCAACATTTTCATTGGGCTCACCCCCGAAGTGCACCCCAAAAGCATCCGCAACCATATCCTGAATTCTAGAATCAAGATTTGTATTCTCCACCGACCTACTACTTTCACCAACAACCACGTTATGAAATATCCCACGGCTACCATCGATCTCTCCATGATTAGTCCACACAAAGTAATTCTCTATAAACCCCTTCCTATAAAGATGAAGCTTAATTTCCTCCGATTTTTTAAACTTCATACAATCGCACCTGACACAAGGGCACCTAATTACTCCTTCACTTTGGTATGGTGGAAGTGACATTGCATGTCTAATAAAGTCATCAACCCCTTCTACAAAATCCTCCCGCAATCCCCGCCGATTAGGATAATTTCTATTGTACATCCAAGTACGATGTTCCATCTATACAAATAAAACAAGAACAAATTAATTTATTCTACAATTATAAATTAATTATATCTTTTTTAGTTAATTCAAGATAATTATTTTTTCCTAATTACACCAATTTATATCCTAAAATTTCAATTCATATCCAAAAGGTCCAATTCATATCTTAAAAGTTCAATTCATATCCTAAAAGTTCAATTCACAAGAACAAATCCTAAAAACTAAAATTTCAATTCATATCCTACGAGTTTAAACATAAACTAACTAAACTAAAGAAATTCAACCCATACCCTAAAAGTTCGATTCACAAGAACAAATTAATTTATTCTACAATTATAAATTAATTATATCTTTTTTAGTTAATTCAAGATAATTATTTTTTCCTAATTACACCAATTTATATCCTAAAAGTTCAATTCATATCCAAAAGGTCCAATTCATATCTTAAAAGTTCAATTCATATCCTAAAAGTTCAATTCACAAGAACAAAT